>NW_025334041.1:109214256-111614256 GCF_019186645.2 Phyllostomus hastatus | reverse complement strand
AAGAATATAAAAATGCAATTAAAAATAATTTACATTCGGTTACCCAATTAAAATTTCAGTATCAACTGTAATCAAAGAAATGCAAATGAAACAGTAAGATCCCCATTTTTACCTGTATTGGCATTTTTAAATAGCAACACCCACTTGTAAACAAAGGTATTTTGTAAACAAGCACAAACCTAACCCTAATGGGAGACAATAACTGGATACAACTTTTCTGAACGGATTTGCTGAGTTTGTTTTCAATGGCGAAAATATATATGCCATTTGACCCAGAAACATACTTTTATAACCTTATCCTAAAGATCAAGACTTATGTACAAGATGGTTAGCCAACATTTTTCACAAGAAATAACCCCACATCCAAAAGGAGGATTAAGTAGCACTACAATGCCACTTAAGAAATCATGTCATAGAGATTATTTAATCACATAGGGAAATATAATATGAAATGAAAAAGTAAATGACAAAATTACAGTAAGATCTCAGTTTAGGAAAAATTAAATTATGCATTTAAAAAGGATATAAACTAAAAGATGTACACTAAAATGTCAGCAGTGGTTAACACTAGTTGATATGTTTACCTTCTTCCTTTTTATTTTGTTTTCCAAGTATCTACAAAGACTACTGCTTTTGGCATTTAAAAATAAAACTTTTACAACAAAGTATATGAATTACCGTATTACTATTAGGTAATGAGCTGTGCTCACAAACCCTGTTCAGTCACAAGGTTAACTGTGACTTAAAGGCAGTAATCTCTATCATAGCATCCAGTTGTAAGACATGTGGCATCAGCTACATTGTTGACTTCTCCTCGACCTTCTAGACTACTTTAGAATTTTTTGAGAAACAATATCCAAGTGCACGGCCATTTCCTACAAGAAAAAGCCTCTCCTTTCTAAACAAAAACTCCACATAACGAGTTTATAGTCATATTTATTTTTAAATTAAAGTGCTGGTGAAAAGAAAACAGCAATTCTAAAGATCTGATTAGTAACTGTCTTCAAAAAAAAACTGAAATAAAGGTAATTTTCCTGTCGAAATTTCTCTCCAACTTATTTTTAAAAAATCACCCCACTCTGATAAAAATTAACTTAATCTAACTTCTAATATATCATAAACCCTTTCATTCAAATATAGAAAGAACAGCTTGTTTAGTGTGCAAATTTCATCCCCTTTAAAGAGTTTAAGGAAGGCTTTAAAGCTTCTGAAGTGCCGTCATAAATTATTTAATAATCAAAAAAGTTTTAAAAGACCTGTAAGTTTGCTAGGGTTGATATTAACCCTAACCAGGAGGCATGGAGGGGGTAGGGGTATTACTGAGGTAGAACTAAAACCCAAGCCTCCACTTTGAATCCATTCCGAATGTCACAGGAAGCTTACAGAACGCAAAAGGAAGTCTTTCGTTAAATAACTATGTTCTAATCACTACCTGTGACTCTACTGTACATGATCACATGAAGGGGGAGTAAGATTTTTATGAAATTCACAATTAGTATAGTATCAAGTAAATCATTTTTAGGCATTCCTGTGCATAACAGACCCTAGTTAAATCCTGCACACTTACTGTTTAAAAAGCACTCTTGGAAACTGCCATGACCTTAAGTAAAAAAATTAATTCATATTAAACCCTCTAATTGAAATAAACAATTTCAGAAGACTATTTTGACATATGATTAATTCTCTAAAACGCAAGTTTATTAAAATGAAGACAGCAGAAGAATGAGTGTATATTTTTATCTTATAATAAAAACTGAACAAAGGCCTTTCAGTCACCTATTTTATAAATTAACCTTTAGTTCAAAGTCTCATCTTAGATAACCACACATTACAGTAATAACTACCACCAATAAAATGTTCTCCAAGTACTTTTATCACATTTAATATCCACAATAACCCTAATCATTAACACATTATCTCCATTTTACAAATAAAGTTAAACATTTATCTATCACCCTTGCCTGACCTAAACCTTTTGTCCACATTATAGAAAAAAGATTAGAAAAGAATTTCTGATTTCAAACATTCACATAATAACAAAGTAGTCAAGTTGGCACAATCTTGCACATATATTACTGTGTCTTCGGCACAGACAACTTTACAACTTACAAACCACTTGTACCCTGTCATCTCATTTGTTCCCACAACAGTTCTGTTAAGGGATTATTATCACTACCCTATGTGATAGGCTTCAAGGCACAGACAATTTACGTGAAGTCACTCGGCTTTTTATTCTTCATTCTTTTTTCCATACACTATCTTTCTTCGCTGTGACTAATGAAACATGACCCCCACAATCTGAGTATCATGCAATAAAAAGATGAAATGTAGTAGAGGTCCTAGATAAGCATCTTTCATCAGTGACAAACTTCACCAAGTTAATAGAGTTACTAGTTATTTTGATACCAACCACAAAAATACAAATTGAGTAATTTTTATGAAGCTGGTATGTTAGCAAGGGAACCACCTAGATTGTACTTGTACTGGCCAGAAGACTAAACCCCAAGTCAGCTGTGAGTGCAAACTATCTCCTTGAGGTGTACAGGATGTGTAAATTAGCCTTTCATGACTTAGCGATTGTTTCGAATAGACATTATCTGCCAATAAAGACTTCTAGCCATTTGCTTGAGTGGATAATAAGGGTGGCTATTTATACACACGCTTTTCTACAAAAAAAATCTACCAAAATTTGGCAAGTATGTGTACAGCCAAACACGCAGGGATGTGCTTAGCAATAATTTGAAAAATCATTTTTAAAATAGTTATCTCGGCTTTGCATTTGTGAACACTTCAGGCTTCTCAATGTCCACAAGAAGCAAAATTGTTCTACTTCATCACTTCTCCATCTATCTACAACATCTACCTTTTCCCTTCCTACTTCAAAATTTCCCACTTCGCTTAGTGACTTGCCCCATCTTCAATTTTTAACAGCCCTGTCTTCTCGTTAGTACGATTTCAGACTTCCCTCGAAGTTTTACCTAGCCATCTCTAATTACACGGCAATCTTCAATGAAGAAAAGCCTCCACCCTCCTCTTCATCTGGTAAGGAGCACAAAGTGCCTCTGGGTAGTTTCTGTGGCTGCTGACAAGTCACAATCACTCCCTCCAATGGGAATAACTCGATTCCCTCATGGGAAGGCTTTAAGAAATAAAACCAAAACAAGATATTTAAAGTGGTTTATAAAGTAACAAGTATTATCATACTGCCATATTTTCAGATTGATTTTTTTTCAGCTATTCATTCTCAAAGCCATTAGAGAAAGCCCTCAACTGTTCTTCTGCATTATGGGTGCCAACAAAAAAGAAAAGAATAGGAAGAAATTTACAGGAGTAATGAATTCACTGGGTGATCAAGTTCAGTTATTCCATATTCCCCACCACCTTTCTTAGTTAAGCCATGCTCAAGAAAGTATATAATACACCTGAACTTTGAAACTCCAAAATAGCTACACAGACTACAATACCATTACACTTTAAAAAAGAAAAAAGAAAGAAAGCTGTTTCCTAGCACCTACCCCAGAGAAAACCTTCTCTGGTAAAGCTGTAAATCACCATTACAAGAAAGTTTAACTTCTATTCTCATCCGTTACATTTCTGGCTCTTAAATTTGAAAGCTGCCAAACAGCTTTGCTTACAGTTGTGTGTCAAATACATCTTCCAATGGAGCATAAACAATTTTTTTAAATATATGTTGCTCCTAAGTATCACAATTTTTTAAATCTCTTGAACTGCAGCATCAAACTAGGTGACAATTTCCCATGTAGTTGCTCTCAGCAGCTGCTTCATAACCAAATATATATATATATATATATATATATATATATATATCACTTTGGGGAAAAATTCTAACAATTTCAAGAAATTACCTTTACTTGTGAATATTCAAAAACTTTATCCTAAAGTTACACACAACAACAAATGAAAAAGGAATTCCAAAACAGGTACACTCAACTTAAGGCCAGAATCTCAATTTAAATTCATGGTTTATTTTCCTTGTAATAAATACCTCTTTACTGTAAGGCAGGTCCCACACCCCCCAAAAGAATAATTTTAAAAGATTTCAAAACACTTGACTAAATAGGTTTAATCACATCCACTTATTCCTATCATCCTACGAAGTCATTAAAATATGAGTCTTGGTGCTTTATAAAGATCCTACATCCCTAAAGAGTAAGTATTTCTCATAAAAGAGACACAAATCATCTTCCTAAGACTAAACTACTGGAGTTGCACCTGACTCACCCCAACTTAGCTCTTCAACTTGACTTCTCCAGAAAGCAGAGGGAGACAAAGAGTTCCTACAGTCAAAAACAGACAACTCCCTACTCTTTCACAGCCTATTTGCTCTTACTTTAAACACAAATTTTAACAAGTTTATTTGGTTTTGAATGTAGTGATGGGTGACTCAGAGCAAATTAGCAGGGAGAGGAACTGTTTTAGGTATTCATTTGTTAGGAATGACTATTAAGTGAAGGCTAACTCCAAAAGAAAGAAAGAAAAAAAAAAGACTAAAATCTGTGAGTAGAAGACTGAGCATTTAATAAACGGTGAGCCCTGTTCATCAAGTCTTAAGAACTGCATCTCTTCTCAGAGTACTACAGCATAAAAACGATGTTCACAGCCATGACTGAGTCATAAAGCTGTGCTTCTGATTAGACAAGTACATAAAACACGTTGACACTACATCTGAAATGGTTACCTTAAAAAGAAAGATAGACAGACAGACAGACACACACACACAACCCTTAAGATCCAAGAGATAAATTAACTAATCTACCAGTATTCCAAACACTTGAGAATTTCAACCAGAAGAGATCTAAGACAAAATGTCTCTTTCCTTTTTCTCTGTGTAAACAGTTCTCATATGCTCTGGTTGGCAGGTAATAACAAATAAACTTTATTTCCTGTTCTTTTTCTTTAACAAAATCCTACAATTTGTCATCACCTCTGACAACATGTTCGACACGTCCAAGGGCAACCGTGAATGATGAAATGTATTTCACATAAGCTTATTAAAGTGAATCTTCCAGTTAATATCTTATCAATGTGCTTTACATTTCATCTCACGAGATCTTAATCAGATTTTGGGAAGAGAAAATTCTGAGAAACACAAGTTCCTACTTAATGCAGTTAACAAACTCTTACCTATGCCATGGTCGTACTGACCTAACTATAAACTTTTATTATTTACAAGCCTTTGAAAAACGTCATGCCTTTAAGTACCATCAAAATTCTCAATCAGAATTCCATGCGTACAATTCACACTACAGTGAAAGATCAAGTGCTAAACTCCTAAAAATAGGGGTGCTATCAGTGCGAAGGACACAACGCTCTGTTGCCAACGCGAAAGCGTCTTCGAGGGGGCACGGGCACTCCTTGTACACATACAGTAGGAACTGAATTCAACAAAACCCGGGAGCCAAAGGTCAGGTGACTTCGCACCAGACACTTTTAGTGTGATCGGGCAGTCAAGGGCTCATACCCCAGTTTAGCAACTAAATCTGAACTCGCATCCTAGCCACGCGCAACGATGGGTTCGGGGCCGAGGGGCCCTGGGACGCGGGCACCCGGGCACAGCCCCGGCCTGCGGACTGCGGATCCCTCCTGGAAGGGTGTCCGGAGAGGTTTCCGACCTGACAGCGAGGTGTACGCTCTCCCCGCGCGCTCCCCATCCTCCTCCGCCGGACTCGTCATTCCCTAGTTACCGCTTCCACCCTTTTCGCACAAGGGACAGACAAGGGACAGGGAGTGCCCGACGGGTGACAGGTCGCCCTGCGGCGTCCTAGCTCTCTGGGACCGAGCTCCGCAGCCGCTAACCTCCCCGCGCCCGGGTCTCCGGCCCCGACTCAAGGCCGCCCCCTCAGGTCGGGGCGGACGCAGCTTGCAGCCACGCGGCGGACGGGCAGGGGGCCGGACCCGGAGCAGACGCGCGCGCCTCCCGTGCACCCGACAGCTGCGGGAGCTGCGGCCCGCTGGGCGCCCTTTCAGGACGCGCGCGCTGCGAGAGCACGGGGCGCCGCGGGGGCTAGGCCCGGCGGCCCGACACGGCGGCGGGTGGAGAGCCGAGCCAGCCCGGGAGGACGACCTCGCCGCCCGTGGCCGGAGCCCGCGAGCCCGAGCGGCCCGCGCCTTCTGCCCACCCGGGCCCTACGGCCTCCGTCCCGCCGGCCCTTACCTAGGAAGGTCGTGGACGAGACATGGTTAACCCCGGTGCTCGAGTCGCTGGTCCGCCGCCGGCGCCGCAGCCCCGGGCGCGGCTGCTGCTTCGGCGACACCTCGTCCCCCTCCGCCATCTTGTACCGATTTAAAATTAACTCCCCACTGACGTCAAACGCCGCCGCCGCTTTATCAACCTCCCGGGAGCTGGCGGGGCGCTGACGGGTCCTAGCGCCGCCCTCAGACAGTGCCTCCTCGCCTTCCCCACGCCCTCCCCTGTCACGCCCATCGGCGCCCTCGCTCCGCCTCCGCACCCCCCGGCCTGCGGGGTTCTCCTGGCCTTTTTCTTCCAGGAGGAACTGGGCGACTTTCCCGCCACCACCGTCTCACACCCGTATTGCCCCGAGCTCCGTACCACACCCCCTTAGCGCAGGGCTGGTGTGTGTAAACCCAGTAGGTAAGTCCTTAGACCTAAGTCCCTTCTTCCCAATTCAGTAAAACAATGCGCTTTACAGCTCTTCTCCCTAAGAGTTGACTCGTGCCCTACACGTGAGGCTGCTTTCCACTCCTTTCCGTCCTTCCTTTTTATTCACACGCCCTCCTCCACAGCTATTCCCCTCCTCCCTCGATACCATCCCGCCCCTACTCCCCAGCAATTGCTTGTGCCCTGCTTTTCCTCGTGATCTTTTCTCGCACAAACCCCTAACGTTGCTTCCCCTCCAGAGACCATCCTACGATTTGTTCGCGCACAGCTCCATCTGCTTATGAGGCCCTTCCCCTATGTTCTTAGCTGTGCATACCCTTGCCCTCCAGGTACTAGCATCTTGCAGGGGCAAGCCACAAATCACTCAAATCAGAAAATGAACTGTAGCAGATTCTTTTCTAACTGTGATGAACTTTCTTGTAGAGATCCAGTGACCTCCTGTAGGAAGATAATGTCAGTTTTAATTTTTTTAATTGATTTATACAAAGAGAGGAAGGGAGAAAGAGATATCAATTCACTCATTGTTCCACTTACTTATGCATTCATCGGTTGACTCCTGGATGTGTCCTGACCCATATGGAACCCACAACCTTGGCATATGACAAGGATGCTGTTATCAACTGAGCTATCCTGTCAGGGCCTCCGGTCACTTTTAAAAATAGCCTGTGGAGACTTGTGTGATCCCTAATCTTTTGGATTTTTACCGTATCAGCAGCTGCATTAGAAATTCCTTTTCTCTGGGACAGACTGATAGTTGCCAGAGAGGGAGAAGGGTTGGGGAACTGGGTGAAAAAGATGAAGGGATTACAAAGTACAAATTGATAGTCACAAAAGGGTCATGAGGTTGTAAAGTACAGAATAGGGAATATAGTCAATAATATTGCAATAACTATGTGTAGTGCCAGGTGGATACTGAAAATATGGGCAGGAATACTTTGTAAAGTATGAGGTCTGTCCAGTTAATATCCATCCATACAATATGAAAAATAGAGACATATATCAGAGAAGATACGAGAAACATTACATAGGACAATGACCCTGTGGTTACCTTTCAAGTAGGCACCTTGGGACGTCACAGCTCTCCCAAACCATCAGCTGCCTAGCATATTTTCCTTAATCTCATTAATGATCTGAAATCTCTTCCCTTTCAAAGGTTTAAGTTTTGGGAAAAGCCAGAAGTCACAGCACCAATATGGGCTGTAGGGGAACTGAGTCACCTGGGTAATTTGATGTTTTGCCAAAAAACTGTATAAGACATGATGCATGAGCAGGCTCCATGTTGTGATGAAGCTGCCAATCACCAGTTGCCCACAGTTGTGGCCTTGTGAATCATCCAAATAGTTTTTGTGAAGGAATGTTTAAGCTTAAAGCAAACTTTCATGCCAAATCGTTACTCTACTTGCTCAGTCATTTTGAATGTGATGGCCACACAGTACACATGCTACTCAGCGGCATCTACTGTGTCCAACTGACTACTACAGTGAAGTTAACATTGTTCACCCATGCGCATTCCAGTCTACTTCTCCTTGGCTGCCAGGTTACATCAATGTCATGCAAACCATTCTTGTTATGTTAACAATGGCTGGACTTTTTCCAGACAGACCTTTGTGTGTAGCTATCTAACCACTATGCTGTACACCTGAAACTGATACAAAATAATATTGATGTAAACAGTAATTGAAAAATCTCTCCATGCACAAAAGAAAGGAGAAAGGCCATTAGGCCATTTGCAGACCCAGCAAGATGGTCATTTGCAAGCTAGAAAGACAGCCCTCACAAGAAACCAACACTAAATGGCACTTTCAACTTTCACTTCTGCACAAGAACTGTGAGAAAATGCCTACTGTTTAGGCCACCCCATCTGTGGTATTTTGTTATGGCAGCTCAAGCTGACAAGTAAAGAGTGCATCATTAATCCAGCTATCATAGTGGGCAACTGAAGTGTAAGTTTGCCAGGAAACTTATCTATACCCAAGGGGTGAAGAAGCTGGAATGTCTGCACATCAACTCATAACACAGTGGCTGATGCCTGCTCCCATAGGTTATCAACTTCTCTAAAAATTCATCTAGACACAGAGGAGCTTCCTGAAATTTAAGGGGTGGAGTGGGGGGAAGAGGACCTCAGGAACACATATGGATATCACAGCTAGAAACTTGGTGCTATTGGCGAAAGGATTGACTGAGGTCTGGTATCTTTGAAACTGCATGTAATGTACTTACTCCCAGGCAGTTTCAGAAGATCTCCCCAGGGATTTGACCTTATTGAAATCCACATCTACTTTTCCATTTGCATCTCACTTCCTTCCCCTGATCCTTTCACCTAAATACAGCAACCTCTCACTAGGGCATGAGGTATGTGTTCTGTACCTCAATCACACCAAATTTATAACAATAAATTATTGCAAAAGCCCTTCATACAAACTTTGAAAATCAAATGCAGAAGTCTATGAAGTTAAGTAAGAGAGAGAGAGAAAGGAAGGAAAGAAAGAAGAAAAGAAAAAAGAAAAGAAAAGAAAGAGGAAGGGAGGGAGGGAGGGAGGGGAGAAATCCCCTTTCTCTGGTGAAGACAGGTGGAACAGGTGCCCACCTCACTGTCTTGTTCAGGTCTTCTCCCAAGTCTGAAACTCTCAGCCTTCATCCTGCATGATCTCTACCAGAAAAGCATCAGAGTCATCAAAACTTGCAGGGTTCCATTCTACAGGTGTTTTTGTAGGGCTGCTTGTTTATTCACCTGTTGTCTGTCTACAGAAAGGGGTTTGGGCCTCCTCCTGGACTTTCTAACTCCCAGCCTCCTGGTTCAATACCCCTGGGGCAGCCTAAGCCCCAAGCCATAAATCTTGCTTGATGATAGAGTTTCTTCCCTATGTGGCATCTATTTAAAATTGTCCACAGTCTGCTATATAAAAGGTGTCATCTTGGGCATGAGAGAAGGTGCAAAGATGAGTAGTTTTGCTGTCAAATAATGAATTTCCAGTTAGAATTTATAGTTAATTTAGCACTGAATGCACCTCATCAGGGACACCCCTCAAGACAGTTGGTCAATTGGTGTCCTAACTGGTGTCCTTTCTACTACCATAGTCCCCCCTTTATCTTCAGGAGGGGTACATTCCAAGGTCCCCAGTGGATTCCTGAAACCATGGATAGTACCACACCCTATATATACTATGTTTTTTCATATACATACATACCTATGACAAAGTTTCATCTATAAATTAGGGACAGTAAGATATAAACAGCATCAATAATAAAATAAAAGTTATAACAATATATTGTAATAGAAGCTATATTAATTGCTTTGGGGCCATTAAATAAAATAAGGGTGCCTTGAACACAAGCTCTGCGATACGACAACAGTCAATCTGATGAGCTGGACGACTGCTAAGTGACTAGGAGGACAGCATGAGATGTCGTCACAATCCTCAGAAGGGCGTGCAAATTAAAACTTATGAGTAGTTTCTTTCTGGAATTTTCTGTTTAATATTTCCAGACCATGGTTGACTGCAGGTAACTGAAACTGTTGAAAGCAAACTGCAAACAAGGGGCAACTACTGTATTAGATACTGTTTATCTCATGGGCCACTGCCTCTGTGCCCTGGGCAGGTCCACCGTTCCTGACTCCAGTGCAGTGTACAGAAGCCAGTCATAAGTATATAGTCAAGAGATTAAGCATTATCTCATGGTCATGTCAAATCCATATGTTTAAAACGCCTTCCTCTGTTTTCCCCAGTCGGTCATTCCTCTTCAATTTCTTATCACAGTGAAACTTCAGTTCTAGTACATCTACATCCAGCAAGTCTCTTTTCACACCTCACACAGACCCCACCACCACAAGAACGTGAGATTCAGAAGCTGAAAGAGTTGTTTTGTTTAGAGTGTATCTCCAACACCTAAAGCAATGTGCAGTACATAGAGGGACCTTGAAAAATATCTGTGGGAAGGAAAGGAGGAAGGGAGGGAGGGCGGGTGAAGGAGGAAGAGTTACAATTCTGATTCTACCACTGATTCTCTTCATGTTTCTACACTTCCAGGGATCAAGTTGAATAATGTATTGAGAGTGTTTTCTAGACTGTAGAATAGCTAACATTTGTGGGCTGTTTTACTGTTTTAGGTGCTGTTCAAAGTAAAATATATATATATATTTTTTAATGACTATATATTTTATAGTCATTTAATCCTTACCACAATCTTAAGAGGTAAATGCTGTTGTTATTGTATTGTCATCTTACAGATGTAAAAACTGAGGCACCAAGAGGTTAAAAAAAAAAAGCTTGCCTACTTGGCAGAACTGGCATTGAAAGCAGGCAATCTGGATCCAGAGCTTATGCTCACATCCACTGTGATTGGTAACAAATTAGAACAATACTGAGAAACCATTTCCCACCCATCAGGTTAGGTTGGCAAAAATTCAAAAGTTTAGGATTAAACTCCGTTGGCAAGGATATGGGGGAAACCAGGCACTCATACACTGCCTTCTCATCAGGAAAGCAAAATGGGATAATCCCTATGGAGAGGAATTTGCCAATATCCAACAAATGTCATTCCCACTTACTCTTTGATCTGCCAACCTCACTTATGGGTGTTAACTCTGAAGACGCAACTCCAATTACACAAAAAACATACATTTGCACAAGATTATTCACTGCAGCACTCTTTGCAATTGCAAAATATTGACAACTGTCTAAATATCCAAGCATAGGTGATCAGTTAAATAACTAAGATAAATATGGAACACTTAGTAGCTATAAAAAAAAAAAGCAGAGGTAGGTGTCTATGAACTGACAGGGAATAATTTCCAAGAGATGTTTTCAAGTGAAAAAAAAACAAGCTACAGAACAACATAGGTAGTGTGCATCCTATGAGCAAAATATTTTATGTGAAAAAGAGAAATAAGAAAATATACATATGTCCACCTAACTGTCCAAAACTAAACTTAGAAAATGAGTTTGCCGTCCCTGAGTTAGGTTTAGGGTTAGGTTTATGGTTAGGGCTATGGTAGGGTGAGAGTTAAGGTTTGGGTTTGCATTAGGGTTAGGGTTATAGTTAGGGTTTGGGCTACATTTAAGGTTACAGTTAGGTCTTGGGCTAGGGTTAGGGCTAGCTCTAGGTCTAGGGCTAGGTATAGGGTTAAGCAGAAAACAATAAAGTTAGTTCCCTCCAAGGAGTGGAGTGTGGTGGAATGAGGCAGCAGGAAGATGGAATAGGGTGGCATTTATCTGAATGTACCTTTCTGTGCAGCGTTGACTTGGGGGGGAAACAGGCTTCTTTGGGACACATCTGGATCACATTCTACATGATCAGAAAATTAAATCAGCAAGGATGAGAAGTGGGAGCTAAAACTGAAAGCAAACAGAATAAGATCTTAACAGTATTTTAAACAAATAACCACAATGAAGAGGAAAAAAGGAGCCAACTGATCCAAGAAATTTACATACTATTAGATGATAAATATTTCTCTGCCTTGATCAGGGTGGAGGGAAAACATCAAACAAATCCTGAGTTCTTATTGGTCGGTTTGTTTTTGTAGAAGTATGGGCAAAGCAATTCCAAGCCTATTTTACATGTACTACAGAATTTTAAAATGTGTAAATATTTGGATGCTGAGAGCTGGAGTTCTCAATGAGGAGGAAGGAACATACAAATAATGAAAGGGGGAAGACAGAAGGAACCCTGTGGGATGGATTAAGTTGGAGGTATGGATATGGACCAAAGGTTTCTAAAAGCATGTGTGTGTGTATGTGCGTGCAAGTGTAAAAATGTGTGTCTATATATGTATGAATGTGTACAGGTATATACATGTATGTGTATACCTGGATATATTTCCTAGCTCTAACCACAGAAAAGAACTATAAACAAGGACACCAAGGCAGCAGTGATCATCCCTGGTGCCCCGTTTTGGTTTCCGATACCACTCCCTACTAAATGGGAACAGGAGTCTTTGGAGAAATGGCTGATTCTAGAACTGGGGCAGGGTAGGCTCAAGGTGAACTAGGAGCATCATTTTTGTGGTAGAAATTAAGGAGGAACTCAAAAATATAACGGAGCATATCTCAAATATACAAAAGTCAGCCTGAAGAGGCTCCCACTGACCAAATTCAGAACAATATAATTTGAGCACTAAAGCAGCTAAGGGCAATAGTGAAGTACAGATCTTTGGAAAGACAGGAATCTATCGGTGCATACTAATGATAGATAGATAGATAGATAGATAGATAGATAGATAGATAGATAGACAGACAGACAGCTGGGTGTGAAGGGAGGACTCCTGTTTACAGGAAAATGCTGAGGGTTGACTGATTAATGTGGAGGAAGCACTAGAGTTGGAAAGGCATCAATTTGCAACCACAAGGGCAGAGATTGGTTCAGACAAAAATCATCACTGGATACTAAATTAGGGAACTATGTCATATTCTAGAAACCCCTTTTCAACAATAACAATGAAGGAGTGAATACAGCCACCAGGAAACAGAAAATGTGCTGGTAATTTAAAGCAGACACTGAGAAACAGGGCAGTGAATGATACTCATCCAGACAGCCTGTCTGGACACACCTAATCCGCCCCCCCCAGCCAAACCACTACCCTGCCCTCAGGAATGTCTTTGAAGTCAGTGGGAAATGCATGTTTCACAGAACAAACTGCGTATCTTAGCTTCTTTTAAGATTCAGACAGTATCTACAGTGGACAGTATCTACTTATTACAATCAGCGTATTTTATTTGTAACTGGAGAGCACTCTCACTTAATTCTAAACTCCCAAAAACTGACTGGCTGGTTGGCAGACAAAACACTCCACCTTGACAAAGCCCTTAGAATTAATTGTCCTTGCTGTGATGTATTTAATCCTTGGATTCATTGCCACTAGAGTAGTTTTATCATCTTTAGACAGCTAACAATTTCAAACATTTCCCCAGCCCCTCGCCATTTCTCCCCACCCTCAATATTGTTGAGGTCTGTCCTCAAATATAAATATTTAGAATGTGAGTTCCTTCATTCTGTTTCCCATAACAGCTCTTTGCTGAAGCTGAAATGCTGGCAGATAATGCTACTGGCAAATATTTATCTTTCGAGCTTCTCTTTTTGTTTTTTTTTTTTTAAACTGTGTTTCAAGCTTGTCTTGATCACTATCTAAGAAAGTGAGATATCATAAAACATAATGAAATGATTGTGTTTTAAGACATTATGTTTTGGGGTAATTTGTTGTATGGCAGCAATAGGTAACCAGAATGCCTGCACATACAATGACAGCAACGTGCGAACACGGATGTATCCTGGAAGTGTAAACAAGCACAGAGCAATAACAAACGCTGACTTCAGGACTGTGATGACCACCTGTTGGTAAAGTTACATGCTTGCTTCTGCTGTCTGGAGCAGTAGCTCTTCATTTTCATTGTTGTTGCTGTTTTGTTTTATTTAAAAGTAATGCAAATGGTACATGGCATTTGCTTGCAGGATGTGTGGCCATGGACATGCCCAAGCATCCATTGGTGACCACCGTAAACTGGACTGTCGGCCGTGCAGCTCCTATCAGGAGCAGATCCAAGATCTGTGGGGCCTAAAGCATCTGCAAGTCGGGGGAACTTCTTTAAGAAAGCAAAGTAAATGTGAAAGTAAATGTTTATTTAGAGTGACAAAAGAAATCCCAAGAAATCCCAAATTTTATAAAGTTAACACCACAAACATACAGAAAATTTGTATTTTTATTGATTAAATACATGGCATACCTCTCTAATACTTTTTGTCTTACTTCTTTGCCTGTGTAGTCTTCGGTGGGTTCTTTATGTCATACCATTTTGGGATATCATTTTCTGAAGAGAAAATAGAAAGATGATTTTGTTTTTCCTTCAGCATAGTTAATAAATTTTTTACTTATTGACAGCCTCAAAAAGTCTCTTTTTGCTCCATAACATTTTATTGATGTCATGTACATTTTTAGGATTATTGTCAAATTTGCAAAAATCTCTGTCAGATCTCTTTCATGTAGGAACTTCAGCTTTTGGGACATATCCAGTTTTCTTTCTTTCTTTCTTTCTTTCTTTTTTTCTTTCTTTTTTTTCTTCTCTGGTTGTTGGTGTTCCTTTGAATTTATCGGAGTGACATTGGTTAAGAAAATGATATAGGTTTCAGATGTACAATTCTATAACACATCATCTGTATATTGTTCTGTTCACCACCCCAAGTCAAGTCTCCTTCCATCACCATTTATCCCCCTTTACCCTCTCCTCCCTCCCCACACCCCACCTTTCCCTCTGGTAGTCACCGTGCTGTTGTCTGTGTCTATGACATTTGGTTTGGTTTGGTTTTTTGCTTAATCCCTTCTCTTTTTTCACCCAGGCCCCTAGCCCCCCTCCCCTCTAACAGCTTGCTGTCTGTTCTCTGTATCTGTGAATCTGTTTGTCTTTTGTTTGTTAGTTTATTTTGTTCATTAGATTCTACATGAGTGA
Organism: Phyllostomus hastatus; assembly: GCF_019186645.2. Classification (NCBI taxonomy): domain Eukaryota; kingdom Metazoa; phylum Chordata; class Mammalia; order Chiroptera; family Phyllostomidae; genus Phyllostomus; species Phyllostomus hastatus. The sequence continues at coordinate 111,599,178 of NW_025334041.1, read as the reverse complement.
AGTCCAATGGTACTTGTCTTTTCATGGCTGGTTTATTTCACTTAGTACAATGTTCTCTGGGTCCATCCATGCTGTTGCACAGGGTAAAATTTTCTTCTTTTTTATGGCCAAGTAGTATTCCATTGTGTAAATGTACAGCAGCTGCTTTATTTACTCATCCACTGATGGGCACTTGGGCTGCTTCCAAATCTTGGCTATTGTAAAATAGCACTGTAACAAGTTTTCTTTTCAGTGGCTAATCTCAAATACCTTTTGAACTCGAAATGTATAGGGTGTTTATAATTGTATATACTGCATTATGCAGTAGATTCTTAACAGGCAAGAAGTACCATTTTAATCATCATTGATAAAGACAAAATCCCCTTTCTACAATTTTATCCATCTAATGATTGGAAAGAATTTTCCAGAGAGTAGTTTCTATCTCCATACTTCCCAAATATTATTTTTCCTCCAACCACCCCACACATATTGCTGCTGCTGGGCACTGCGGGACACTTTTACTTCAGACTGGCCATGTGCTCCTATTGCCTTTGAGTCTGAGAACACAGGGACAAAGAGACAAAGGAGGCATGAGACAGAAGGGTCTGCCCTTTTAGGTCTTAAATCCAGGAAGTCCATGGTAAGGAGACTGAAGGGAAAACAGAAAGCAGAGTGCGGTTTGTGCCCCCCTTCCCCATTTGGAACTCGGGGCAGGGGAACTGCTCCACAGAGTGGCCTTGCTCCTTCAAGGAATTGTCACAACAAATTAAAAACGATGGTGCGTGGGGGTGAGGTGGAAATGGGGCTTTGTTCTCTCTTCTGAGACTTGCTTAACTAGGTCGGAGGGCAGTACACACAGCACAGGACTAGGACGGTAGCTGAGCTGGGGACCAGAGGCCATCGTTATGAGCACAGTGTTCAATCTAAGGCAGGAATCGCACGGAGGGTATAGGTGAGAATCAGACGGGTGACCTGAATTAGCAAAAAAACAGTGCTGGGTCCTGGACACGCCAAAGAACAAAGCCCAGGCAAGTCAGCCCCAGCTCCATAGATGAGTGGAGGTGCCCAGGGACCAGATCAGGCAGGACACCTCACAGCGCAGCCCCGCCAGGCTCCGCACTCGCGAGAGCCCTGGGATCCAGCTGTGCATTCCAGGCCCCTCCCCTGCCAGTCACCCGTGTGAACTTTCCACTTTGTCTGCAGCCCCCCAGCTGTTACGAGAAACAGTGGGGCGTAAGATGCCAAAAGCAGATTTTTAAGCCACAGGGGAAGATCCCTGGAATCTGCTACTAAGACTTAAAACAATATTAAACACTTTTGTGTCTCGCCATTCATAGTACCATAATAAGATAACATAGAGTATTACTCTTTTTCAGTTAAGCTTTACAGTAACTTTAAAACAGATATTATTACTATCTCCATTAACAACAAGAAACCTGAAGCCAAGGGAAATTAAATAATTTGCCGAAGGTCACCTAGCTTATAAAATAGGGGAGCTGGGCTTGGAACCGATGGATAGAACTTGGAAGTTCACACTTGGAATGACTAAGTTATGTTTGCCTGGAACAGCTTGAGAAACTCCAGGTATATGATACCAGCAGCTTCTTGGGGTTAGCCTATCTCATCCCACACCCCCAAGTCCCTTTCTTGTCACCACGAGACATCAGTATCCAATCTCAGATGAAGCCATCGATGCTCCAGTGTATTAGGTGCAGTCTGCTTCTCAAATCCAGAGCCCAAACTGCTTTATAGGGGGTCACACGTTGCTAGAGAAACACCACATCAGCTATCACTAGTCTGGATGCCACGCAGGGCAATGCTGGCAGCAGCCAACCATGTCCTCCATCTCATACCTATTCTCTGATGTATTCCAGAAGCCTCTGGAGCATCTTAAAGGCATATTTTAATCCATGAAAATTCACCATTAGACATCTGCACTTGCTATGGAAAACCCAGAAACTGCAGCAGCAAGAGTTTTGGATTGCAATTTCAACACTGTGATCAGAAGCCTCGAAAGCATATTTAATTTGTGTATACTTTCGTTTCCACAAAACTGAAGGAAGTGCAACTCACCACTGTTGTTTATAGGCTGGCTGGTGTGTTTCGTCTTGAGCAAGTGCTCATGTTCAGTGTACTTCTCTGCCCAGCCTCACCATCTCCTTCAACGCCCTCCTCCCCCATAGCGTCTGCTTTCCTCGGGGTTCTGGAGGACAGAGCCATATCCTTGCTGGTGCTGACAGTGGCCACGGAGACAGCTAGGATCTAGGCCAAGCGTGCCGATGGCTGATGCTCCTAGCGCCTCTGGTCCGCTGGGTACCACAGCTAAGATTCCGTACAGGGGCCTCGAGATCAGCCTGCAACCAGCTCTGCCACACTCTGTTCTGAGCAGTTCTGCGTGAGCCTTAAGATTCCCACAGTCTCTCCTGAATAGAGACTTTACAATTTCTTCTTCTCGCTTCTTGCTGGACATGTCTCAAAGTCTCATGAAGCCAATGCCTCTGTTTTTGGTCTCAAACCTGTAACCAGAGGTCTCCAGCAGCTCCCAAAAGGGCAGGCAGGGAACAGATGCTGTGGCTGTCCTCCACCACTCACTTTTCAGGCCCTAATCTTACTGGTTCTCCCCCTAAGGGCACTGGATGTTTGACCAACCCCGCACAAAACATGCACGCTAGTGATAACTGTGCCTGCAAAGCTGAAAGGGACTTACTTGAAAGAGAAATATTGTCCTCACTATCTGTACTTTGGCCCAAGCTCAGTAAAGCAAAATTGCCCTGTAACAGATGCTAAAAATAAAAATACTTAGGAATTTCAGCTTGGATTAAATGTTTTCTCCTGTTCTTATTTTACCTCTGTAGAACCAAAAATATACATGTGCATCTGGCAAACAGCATGTTTAAATTTTAGTTCATGGGCACATTTACAGCTGAAGGTCATGACCAACAGCACCCTGTATCCTTTATTGGGACTCTCCTAACCTACATTCATGCTTTATTTTATTTCACCCTTCATTGATGCTGATTGATAGGATTTATTACATTTGGGTCCATGAAGGAAAATTATGGGCAGCACATCCTGACTGTCAGTAGGGGGCTTGTTCTTAAACATGTTATTTCTCATGATAAAAGTCGCAGTTGTCTAAAAGAACATAAAATTTTTCAGTCTAATACTTAAACGAGAGTGGTTTTAACATATTTCCTAAAGCTTATGTGAGAACTGAGGAGTTAGTCGCCACTTGGGGCACAGAGGGGGTTCAGCAGAACAGGCAGAACACATGGCTATTGCCCAGAATTAAGTCAGGAGAGGAGCTCCAGAAAGCCATCGAAATTTCAGGTGGACACTCGGGGGAGGGTGAAAGAAAAACAACAGGCCTTTGGTGGAAAGACAGGAAAAGGGATAGTATGGGATAAAGGAGCTATTGTGACCAGCCAAGAATGGCAAAGAGACAAAGAGAAAGTTAAAGTTGAGAGGGTGAGAAAATGTCTATTGTGGGTCAAGAAGGAAAAGAGAAATTATGCAACAAAAATTCAGGAACCAGAAAGAAGAAATAAGAAAGAGAGAGAATAAATGGAATGTATGAGAGTCCCATATGCGTCTGGGGAATCTGCATCTGCTCACTGCATGATGGTATTTCCAAGCCCCATGAGTAAGGGAATGAATGAACAAGAGCTTGGTTTCTAGTCTACCCTCTTCGACATCCACTAAAGCAGGGGGGTCAAACTCATTTTCACCAGGGGCCACATCAGCCCTGTGGTTGCCTTCAAAGGGCGGAATGTATAGAGCTCCCTGCCCCTAGTTAAGGAGTAGTTACATTTATACAGTCCTAAAATTATATTTGACCCTTTGAAGGCAACCTCGAGGCTGATGGGGCCCCTGGTGAAAATGAGTTTGACCCCCCTACTAAAACAGTCTGGCCAGCTATTCTCTCCCCAGCAGCAGGGAAGGAAAGAAGAATGCAGACAACAAAGGTGGGAGCAAAGAATAAAAGGTCATAGCAGCAAATACTTCAAGAGAGGAGGGACTTGGGAGGTGCTTCTGGGAAGACTGGCGAGATAAGTCCAGGATCCGTAAATGCAGGATCTACCGTGAGCTGGGGATTCATGTGGGTAGACTAGGCCTCAAAGGGTCTGCAATGGACTTGCAAATAGTGATATAGATTCTTAGGCACAGATCCACTGATAATTTACATTACTTGCACTCAGTGAGAATGGATGGTTTAAATCTAAGACTGACTGATTCTCCGAGCAGTGTACCTAAGGATATGGTGTTGCTGTTGGACACAAGCACCCATCCTCCACAGACGCCAAGATAGCTCTCGTCTCCTGCCTGTGAGATGTCCCATCACACTCGCAAGCTTTCAGCAGGTTCCTCCACACAGAGACAGCTGTAACCTACAGGGGCTTCTTCTATAAACATAAAGGGCAACATTAAAATTCATGGGCTGCTTCTAGTAAGTCCTTTGAGGACATGAACTAATTTATAGAGGAAAGCTAGGTTATTTAAATATTACAAGTATAAAAGAATAATTGATATGACTTAGGCTGACAATAATAGAAACCCCAAATAGGAATGTCATCAACAAAAAGAAGGATGTAGTAGTACCTCACATAACAGTAAGTTCGAAGATAGACTATTTGCAAGATTGGTTAACTCACTGTTCAATGGCATCATTAAGACATCTGGGGCTTTTTTGTTTTGTTTTAAATTACCTGCTTTTCCATCCTCTGCAGGTTGACTTTTGTTCACACATTTATCCTCCACGGTTGTAAACTGGCTGTAAACCACATAAATTGCCTGATATCTGATCAAAGGTGAATATTATTAGGAAGGAAAAAAGGGGAGGAGTGGCTGATGGAAGAAGCAGCCCACAGTGTCTGTCATAGATCAGAACATAGGCATACCTTTCAAATACACCCTGACCGCCCAGCTCCTCCTCTGCTGCTGTAGCAACCCACTTGCCACAAGGAAAATGAACCTGCACCTACCCCCTGGAATTTGAGCATAGCTAAAGCAATGAAGGCCCTTTGAGAACAGCCTAGGAGAAGCCTGGAAGTCCTGAGATCCAGCCAAGTATTTTACAATTACCAGAGAAATTAATGTGAGTCAGAGGCGGTTTATGTTGCAACATGCCACCGATTGAGAAGCATAAGCTACATCATTAGTGGCGACAGAGGATGTTCCACTTCTCTGTGTTAGTCACGTGCGCTTTCTGTGCTTCCCCTGGCCTGGGATGTTTATGGAGCCCTTGGCTTTTTGTGAGGCCTTGTCGCATGGTTGAAAATCCCTATCTCGTTGTCACACACACATCCTTATAAAATAATCCTCCGTAACTTGAAGTGACTTGAAGTCAGGGTTTTCCCACCGGACAATTCATTTAACCTGGGTGTTTGGGAGCTGAATGAGATCTACAAGTTCGTTTTGTTTGATTCTCACATACTGGGCCTGCAAAGTGATTTTTTTTTTCATTTTAAATTAATTATAGGTACTTTAAAAGCAGAAAATCATATACATTTTGTAAAAATGTGGATTTCTGGCTTTTCTCAAAAAAAACAGAAATTCTGAGCACCTAGGCCAGCCAACTACATAGTGACCACTATCTGAAGCTGACTAGTGGATCCCTATTTGGAAGGGAAATAGATTCTCTAGCTTGCTACAAACCGCAGTTCATATTTATGCTGCTTGCTTGATCTACCACCAACATTTGAACTTACGGTCCCTGGCTACCTAATCAAAAATATCCATGGAGTTGCCTGATGGACCTGAATTTAATAAATGAAAGAGTTATAGCCAGTTCACTCTGAGATTGAAAAGCAAATATTTATGGGAAGGGAGAGCCATACATGCATGTGATACATAATCTGTCAGGAGATCTGAGACAAGGGGCCCATCCCCAGAGGAAAAGCACTCTGAAGCCCTCAGCTCCACTCCTCTCTCTCCCCACGCATCTTGGGAAGCTGGCCAGCCCTGATAGGAGAGAAAGAGGAGAGACTCAAACATCCCATTGTTTCTGGTCTGGTCTACAACAATCATTGTGTCGTGGGAGGCCCCAGAGCACTAGATCTGATTACCTGCTCATCACGATTTCGGCTTGCAGAACAAGCCTGTTCCCATTAGTAGTTGTATACAGTTACTATCTGATATGCTTTTGGGATTGTACCACAATATTCTTTTCAGGGATTTCTCATTTCTTTCACCCTCTCCTACACACAAACGCACACACGCACACATACTCAATTTTGATAGGCCTGACAGAAGGTGGCCCAAGTGGAATCTGGAAATTGCCTGCGTTTTATCAGCACTTAGGACACATTTCTCAAAGTCCATTTTTTCTTCCTTCTTTAATCCCCACTCAGGACCATGCCCATAAAACCCATCTTCCTTGCTGAACGTCAGAATGCAAAACAGAGAAATGCGGGAGGGGTGTAGAATAGTTCACCAATTATTTTCAATAAGTGCCTAATTCCAAATTAAATCAGAACTGTTAAAATGTACTAACTTGACATCTCAGCATCTCAGTCCAGAAATAGCCAGTATTCGACATGAACCAAAATGTGCATAGCACGGCATAATGCCATGTGTTGGGATGGACAATTGGGTACAGATTCTTCAGCTGATGAGATGGCAGAAATAGTTCTTAAAAGTTAAAAGGAATTGTTAAAAAGCAGCAAAAAAAATGGGGGGGGGGCAGGGACTAAGTATCCTAGAGAATACTGTGAGCTTTGGAGAAATTTCTATCAAACCGGATGCAGCCACAGGGAAATCAGACTAGTGTAATAAGATCAGACATTTTGAGTCCAAAGCGCCCCTTCAAGCATGGGAGGACACAGACAATGCTCTCTCCTGACAGCCCAGGGTGTGACAGCCTTCTATCTGTTTCGCTTTCTGGGGGAGTAAGGTACTGCCTCAGGAAGATCGTGTGGAAAATAGAAGGGTTCATTCCACCTGAAGAGTTTTAGCACTTAGAATGTAGGCTCTAGAGGAACATGCAGGAACTGGGCATTTTCTAGAATTCCTCTCCCCTGGTCCTTTCATCGCCCTTGGGAAGGGCCTGGAAATGGAGTGATGAGGCATGAAACTATAAATGGAGATATATTCCACAAACATTGGTGTCTTTGCCTCCATCACTTAGTTCAGCACAATTCAGTCATAATTTACTGGACACCTATCCTCCCCAGCACTGTGCTAAGGGCCATAATAACTAGGGAAGAAACCTACGACAAAGCCCTTGACTTCAAGAAGTTTGTCCTCTCACAAACTTCTTGGGTCCGGGTGGGCTGAATCTGTGCATGTGAAGAAATTGAAAACAACCCAAGACAAGAATATAATTGAGCATTAAAATTGATCTAACTTCTACTGAATCTCAGGTCTGTTATGCACCTGAGATTATAACAAGTTCAAATCATTTTAATTTAAATATATTGAAATCTACCATGGGTCACATTCCAGCATAGCTACAACGAAACATCAATAATGACAACTGTTAAAAATGTGGAGTGTGTAGAGCTCTCATACCCCAGTGATGAGGAAGCAACTGGGACAATCATTTTGGAAAACTCTTTGGCGTTATCTATGATTTTAAGGATATCCTATGACCAAGCAATTCTATTCCCAGTTTTATACCCAAATAAATCCATATGTTTTTTCACCAAAAAGCATGCATAAGAATGCATGCTTTCTATGCTGCACTATTCATAACAGTTCTGAATGGAAAACAACCCAAAAGACCATCAGTAGTAGTAGAATAGACAAGTTACACATTCAGGCGATAAGCTACTGCAGAACAGTGAGAAAAGACAAGCTACAACTCTACACAACAAGGTGGATGAGTCTCACCATCACAATGTGGAAGAAAAGAAGACTGCATACTAAATGATTCCATTTGTATAAAATTCAAAAGCAGGTAAAAGTAACTATTGTGGCAGACTCGGGACAGTGGGTACCTTTGTTCAGGGAGGGCGGTTGTTGCAATGAGAGGCAAGAGGAGGACTTTGGGGTGCTGGTGATGATCTACTTCTTGATCTGAGAGCTGATTACGTGATTGTGTTCACTTTGTGATACTTCATTGAACTCTATATGATTTGCACACTTTTCTATGTACTTTGTCAATAAAAAAAATCCATGCAAGAGTCATGTTCAAATATTACAAATATATCAACCTACCCTAAATGTTTCTATTAATGGGGAACTGAAGCCCAGACCTGTTGTAGAGATTGACTGCCAGCAGTCTTGGACTGCGACCAGGAATTTCAGGTTTCTGAACTCCCTGTTTCATCATTGATTCTCTAGACAGTTTTAGAAAAATGTTACTTCGAATACCTCTTATTTTAAAACATAACAATTCTGGCTTTCATTCTTCATTCACCATCTAATATAATTAATTGCCTTTCAGGGTGAAATATGTCTGAATGCCCAGCAGTTGATGCTTTTTGACATTCAATGGAAATGAATATTTAAGTCCCTCACCATCCTCACAACAGGTAACAAAGCCCTACCGCATGTAGGGAATGCACTGTTGTCTGAACCTCAGCATCATCACTGCAGGACAGTTAGCCTGGCGTCTGCTGAGCCCACCGCGGGGGCGGGGCTGTTGGGGCGGAACCTGTGCGTGGCAGCCAGGCTCTCTTTTCCCTCCCTCGCAGTACGGTGGGGAGGGGTGCCTCTCATTCTTTACGTGGAGAGATCATTTTGCTCTGAGGGGCTGGGAGAAGGAACAAGTCTTAGGACTACGAGGAATGGAGAGAGAGTTGGTTTCAACCGAAGGCGACCTGCTGCTGTCACTTCCCAGCTGGAAAAGTTTAGACAGGTCATCCCACTTCCCTCAACTGCAATTTACTCATCTTTAAAATGGGGCCACAATAATCCCTTTCCCACTTAACCCTACTGGGTTGTTTTGGGGTGAAAATGAGAATGTGTATCAAAGTTTTCTGGAAACTAGAAAGTGCTATACAAATGCAAAGTATTACAACTGTGTAAAAATGCTATCGCTAAAATCTGTTGGATTCTTTTCAAAATGAGTGTCCATGTGAGCCACTCAGGTGCTGAGGACGCAGCTCAGTGAACGAGACCAACGAGCCCCCACACTCAAGCAGCTTACGTGGTGGGAGAAGACAGAGAGGAAAAGGGCAAACAAAACAATAAGCTGATGTTGGCTAATTCAAGCAGTGCTAGGAAGAAAAGGGGGCAAAGCAGTGTCCTAGAGAGGGACTAGGAGGTGTCGTTAGGTTGGGTGATCAGGGAAGGTCTCTCTGAGGTGGTGGCATTTGAGCTGTCTCCTGAACGTGACAATGACGTTCTGGGAAAAGTGTTCCAGGCAGAGGGAACAGCAGATGCAAAGGCACTGAGACAGCAGGGCCTCGACAAGTACGAGGACCTGACAGAGAAGCAGCACGGCTGGAGCAGGGGGAGGGGCCAGAGGTGGTCAGAAAGGCAGACGCCAGATTGTGCTCCTGGAACCTGTGTCACTTTGTTACCAGCGTCATCCCAATAAATTCAATTAAAAAAAAGAAAAAAGAGAGAAAGGCAGACAGGGCCAGATCAGAAAAGATATCGTGGGTCACGTGAGGGGCAGCAGGGTCACTGAGCGTGTACGTGGAAGGGGCACAGGACCAAGACTGGTTTACAGCAGAGAAAGAACGGGCAGCAGAGGCCTGTTCTCCCAGGGACTAGCCGGGACATTGTACAACCAGGCCTTCCTTACTTCCTGACAGTCACCAGGCAGGCTCCAGAGGCAGCTTGCCGGGAAGCTAATGAAGTGCAAGCCTCAGGGCGCCTCACTGGTGCAGGCTCTTCCACGGCCCTGGGCAGCATCCCTGCATTCTTGTAATCAAATTTTGCTTTCTTTTTCTTTTTAAAAAAGCAAAACAACAACAAAAAAAAAACTCCCCAAATTTGCTCCTACCCCTGAATATATCTAAATGCCAATGCAAATTTCTAGAATCAGAGCATCAGTAACAAGTCAGGACCTGAAGGTTTGTAAATGCACCTCCCTTCAATTACCCTAGGGTTCTCCTGTCCAGCCCAGGAAGTCTGAGGTTGCATTGCTATGGGCGGCTCTATTCCCTTCTTCCTTTTCCTTACTAGACCCCAACTGACTTTCCAGCCTCACCCCCACGGCTTCTCCAAGGCCCTCCTGTGCAAAGCTCCACCCGCTTGTTCCTCTTCTGTCAAAACCCTTCCCTTGGCTCCATATTTTTGCAGGCACTGTTCCTCATGACTTGAATGCTCTTCCCCCTCTTCTGTCAAACTCTTGCTGAACCTGCTGCTCTATAAAGCAGAAGTCTTCTTGTCCTCCTCCTCTGATCCCTGCTCCCAGGACCCTGTGGCCCTCACTGGATTGAGACACCAGTCTCACTGCCCTCCCACTGCTGCCCACCCCACACTGGACCAGCAAACCCTTTGAAAACACGTTCTCTTCAGCTCCTGCATTCTCTTGCCCCATTTCACTACCTAGCACAAGAGCAAGTAGTGAATCAGTGGATGGCAACCTCCCAAACACTCAGCCGGGGAGAACACAATCACAATGGTTTGAGGAAACTTCTAGTTTTGCCAGCATACCTCCAAGTATGTAACCCATTTATTTTTATTTTATTTTTTACAGACACACCCATCCCAGCAAGCCCAATGCCTAGGACATAGTAGGCACTCAATAAGTGACTGTTGGCTGCATGGTTGAGTACCTCCTGATGCAAAGCACAGTTGTGGGCATTGGCAGAGAGACCCCTGCTCCTGGGAGACCTCACCCTGAAGTTCACGGTGGAGCCTGACAGTCATTATAAACAAAATCAGTTAAGAAGATAATTTCAAATAGCAGTGAGTGTTACGAAGACCATTTTAGAAGAATTTTGCATGGGGGAAGGGAGCTGCTTTGGCTGGGGTGTCAGGGCCAGTCCTAAAAATAAATCTCATCCCCTGGGGTTGCTTGATAAACAAGAACTAATCATCTGGCTTTCTAAGGAGCTGGGGGTCTGGGAAGCAGGCAGATCTGTCCTGGCTGGGGCCTGCCCCCCTGAAGACGTCCTGATGCCCTGCTGGAGGAACAAGGCTTTCCCTGAGCAGTCACAGGCTGTTTGTCAGGAGGCTGGATTGCAGAGCTGGCCCCGGTGTTTACCAAACAAACCGATGTGATTATCCCCTCAAGATCTGAAAGACAAAAAAAAAAAAAAAAAAAGGGAACTGAGCAGAAATACAAGGCCACCTATTCAATTAAAGCCGCAAACCAGGGCAGCTAAAAGGCTGAATATAAAACAGTCAGGGAGAGTTTTAATAAAAGTGAGTTACATAATTTGAGACTTGTTGAGACTCAAACAAAGGCATTCTTATCTCAAGGTTAAAGAAAGGGATTAAGGCGGGCAGCAGTTTCCAAGAACTTTTCCTGTAAACTTTCTGCCAACAATGAGGCTCTGAGCTGGGAGTGAGTGGTGGCTGAGGCCTCCACAGCTGGTCCTTCCCTTGGGTTAATTAGGACGTCTTTGGAACCGTGGGGCTTTCAAACTCATTTACGTTTCACAACACAAAAACTGATCCTATTGAAAGCAACCTTTGAGACCACACTGCCAGCTCTTTCCTGGTACAGATAAGAAACCCCAGAGGTCATCCGGTCAGTTACTACAGGACAGGGATTAGACCCCTGACGTCCGAGCCAGTGCCACGTCCACTTCTGCACACTGCCTGCACCTTCAGACACATCCCCGGCCCGTGGTCATCGGCAGACAGCTGGGGGAATCTGGGCATGAAGCTTGCCCCTAAGAACTCACTGAGGCTGCCCCACCCCCCGACCTGAAGCCTTCTCCTTTCTCACTTTTCTTTCTCTTCTCCTCCACTCTTCTTTCACCCCCTTCCACTTTCTCAACTTGGATACGTTCTCAACCCGCTGGTGGCACAGAGGGACCCTTAGTCATTGTTTTGTCTTGCTTGTGGCTCTGGGAGACAGTGCAGTTTGGAAGCAAAATGCTGATTTTCTTCACCCTGTCTTCCAAGCAAAGCCTTGTCCCAACCTGAGGACCCTTTCTGCCGCCCCCCACCCCTTTGTCCCCCCTTACCCCTTTGTCTTCCCCACCCCCATCCCAAAGCATTTTCCTTCCTGCTAGTAATCATTACTACTAGAAAACTGGGCATGTTTAAGGCAGAATCCACCATAAGGTAATTGAATTTTAATAGGGTGCTTTAGCACCCAGCAGCTTGCAGTAAGAAACAGAGTCCCAACAGTGGACATGCTTGTAGGCAGGGCCTTCCTGCCCTCCCTCAGATCACAGTTTAGAGACAGTCCAGGCACGTCAAAGAGGAATCAGAGCTGCCCACCTGCCCGCGCCACCTCCTTCAGGGGTCAGTAGTCTCTTCCTGGTGTCCATTGCCCTGGCCGAGGACTCTTTAGTGGAACTTACATTTGTCATCCTCTAACACTACCCTCATTGGGGACGCATAACACTAGTCATACCCTCTGTGTCCTTTCCTTTGTTACAGACAAGGAGGAAGAGGAAGGTAAACCCACACCCCACTCAGAAATCCTGACTTACAAAACCGAGAAGAGGGCTACTACTGAACCCGTGCCAACAGGAGTGTGGCTTATGGCTTTAAACCCAGCAGGATGTGGTCAACGCTGGTTCCATCAACAATGAAGTGGTTCTTTGTTCGGATCACCTGCCAGGCCAGATTAAAGCAGGAGGCAGGCTTGTGCATGGTTGGTAGTTTTCCAGGGGTGTTGGGGTTATCAAATCTCTCTCTGGATGGGCAGGTGGGACCAGCAGGATGGCTGGGACAGAACGAGGCCTTGGGAGAGCTTTTCCTTGCAATGCTGCTAGCATCCCTAAACATTCCGGCTCTAGGCTTGGGGACGTCGAACATCAAAGTGATAGGTCTGAAATTTAGTTTGCCTCTCCAAGGAAAATTGTAAGACTCTCCATGGCTCCAGAGTTTGAGAAGTGTTTGTTTTAAATAACTGGCTTTTCCAAATCCCTGCTACCTCAGCAATGCATGCCAGAGAGAATAAAAGCTTGCATCTCTAGGGATGAGAACCCCACTGCTCTTTTCTCATTACTGGGCAAGGGTGGTCTTAAATTTGCACCAAAACCAAAGGTACAAGTGCCAAACTGGGTGGCAGTTGCTGGGGATACTTTGCATTTTTTTAATATCATCTTATTTAGAAAGCAGTAAGAAATTTTTCACTGAATACTTTTGGCTCCCTCCAAGTGAAATGGTCTTTTAGATCCAGCATATTTGGGGATGATGGGTCAGAGAGAAGGCACAGAGGTACAGTATGAGAGCGTGTATTTAAATCTCTAGTGTAGCTTTCAGAATAATCCAAGAATGAAGTGTTCCCAGGGTGGCCTACTGCTCCCGGAGAGCACACCCCCATGGTGAGTCAGCCAGGGTGCAAAGAAGGTTAAAGCAGGCAAAGGGCTGCATCCTTAGCGGCATCCAAGGACCAGGCTCAATGACTTCTGGCTGAACTTCCAGAAGCTATCGTCCACCTCCTCTGAGTGTAGCCATAGGAGAGAGCCACAGAGTATCTCCATGGTGTCTTCTGCATGGAAGTCATTGAAAACATTGTGTATTCATCACGCAAGACCCTGTTTATGAGGCTCCCTGGGAGAAGTGTCATCCCGGTCTTAATACCAAGGATAGACATACATCTCTTGAACAATTATGTTACCTTGTGCGAGTTTGTACATTCTTGCAAGCAGTCTTCAGTCACGTGTTCTGGGTGGTTCCTGCATCAGGGGTTCTATCAGGGCTGCCCCCAGGGGAGCTGCCTGCCTGGACCCTCAAATCCTAGAGGGCACCCCCCCCCATGGACAACCAACCCAGACCCAGAGCTCCCAGAAGCCTGACCTCAGCCCAAAAGCAGGTCCCTGAATCTGAGTTTCTGTGGACATACCATTTATTCAGTAACCAATATTTCATATGACAAATATGTGTATGTCACCTATGTGTCAGAGGATCTAGCCATGAACATGACAGGCAAAATGCCTTATTTTCACAGTTTGCAGTCTAGCAGATTTACCTCGTCATATCACCTTGAATTGGCAGATGTGCCGATGAAATTAACAGGCAACTAAGGTGGAAACCTCAGAAAAAGGCCAGAGAGTGAAAATAATAACGTAAAAGGCTGATCTGAGCCACAGTGAATATGAAGGACACTTAGAGAAAGTGAGGGAATTATATTTTGCTGGCTGTATAATCTCAGGCAAGTGAGTTAACCTCTTGAGTTCAGTTTTTGCATCTAAAAAAGGACGATATCGCAGAGACTTAGAGTGAGAAATAAGTGAGATAATACTGATTCCGCACTAAATACATATCAGTAATGTTCATAAATGTGCTCAGTAAATGCTGGCTCCCATTACTTTTATTATTATCCAAGGAGTGCCCAGAGGAGGAGGGCTCCAGGCGTGAGCATTTCGGCCCATGACCCATGTCAGTCCCACCCGTGTCAGAAGGGGAAAGGTGCCGAGAATGGGAGTCGCTCTTCCCTAGAGGTCATGCTCGTGATGTCACCCCAAGTCCTCTTATTTCCAATAGGCATTATTTTTTCCCTACACTGTAATGATTTTGAATCACAGTCCCTGTATGCACCCTCTTTCAGGTAGGAAGAGAACTCTCTTTGTTGCTTCCGTTTTACTGATGATGAGAGTGGTTTTGTCTCTATTGTCCCCGATCGTGGCCAGCGTTGACGAGCACAGACAGGAAGTCCAGGCCTTCTAACTCACGCCCCATGCTTGTGTATCATTTGTTGTGAAGGAAGGAGGAAATCAATTTTTTTCCTTGGTTCCTTTTTGGCAGTAGCAAGTGTTACATGCCACAGACGGAGGTCGGAAAACCACCCGTTCTAATTTTGGAGTTCCTCGAAATGGCTTTCAGGTTATTACTTTCCTAAATTTCATCATTAAATGCCTCATTAAATGTAACATCCAAGTGACTGCTGATGGCAGCCCTGGACCTAGAATTCTAGGGTGTGGAAAAAGGGAAGTTAGGAGAGTTCCAAAGATCTGGTTTCTTCTTTCGGTTTCCCCGTCAGCCTCAGTGAATGGCCCACTTCCATTTCACATGAATCCACAAAATCCTAAAATCCCAAGGTCTGCAAAACCTAGTGTCCTCTCCTTCTGTGCTTCCTCGCACCCGTTAGCCCCACCCCCAACCCATTCATCTGTTCCTTCCCACACCTGTGACCCCGAAGAACCTTCTCCCAGGCCAAGCGCAATGTAGCCCTATAAACAAAGTGGTACGTGAAGGGAGTGCCCCCAGAACTCACACCCATCCGCGTCTTCCAGGAGCTGAGAGACACTCTTTAAAAGATGGTACTGTGTGAAAACCAAGAAGGGTCAGGAGATGATGGAGAAATAGCACACCACTTAGTAATTCCTCCTCATGCAAGATGAGTGGTCCAGTGATATGAAAAGGAGAGGGGACAGCTTTCAAGCCCTCTTGCCTTCATTCTCCATAGACTTTAAAGCACAAATAAGATGACCGTGGCATGTCCTCTGTTTGCAGACAGGCCAGCTGAGAGCTGGTCTCTCCCAGCTGGCTGAGTTTGGGTACCTTGAGGTAGAGGGACTGAAAAGAAGTTCTCTGAAAAAAGGACTTTTTGCACCAAAGCTGTTCAACTCTTTCAGTGAGATGTGGTCCCCAAAATTCAGTAGAACTACTCAGTACAATCCCAAGTAAGCAATATCCAGTTACCTTCAGGGAACTCATGGGCCCCTCCAACACACTGCTGATGAAAATTTGGATGAAGGAAAATTCACTGGGCATAAATTGTTGCAACTAGGACTTCAAGTTAGCTGCGCCTACTGGAAACAGGTTTTGGATAGAAATAAAAAATGTTCTTAGAAACTTACCATATCATTGCTCTGCACCATAATCTGAGACACCCACCCCCTCTTCTTACTTGTCTAATCTCCTCAGCCTGGCCTGGCCTCTCTCGGACCGTTGAGTGGTCACCAACTATTCCTGCAGGTAGAGGGATAAGGAAGAATGCTTTTGTTTTCTATGACAAAGCCTGTGTTTTCTGTTTTCACACCCAGACAAGTAGCCAGGAGCCTAGGAGATTTATCATTTTATTACTCATGCCAATTTTGGGAGCTTGAAACTTTGAATCAAACCAGGGATATTTAGTTTTGTACAAACCTAGCAAGCCAGCATAGAAAGCTCAGGACAAAAAAACATATGTATCCCCTTTGACCAAATTACACAAGATGGCATAACTCTATCTCACAGATCAATAGCTCACTTAATCAGAATGCCTTATAGCCAGCCACATAACACTTCAAGGAGAGCTTACTAAGCATGTTCTCATTTGTTATCTCCTGACCCTCCCAGGAATCCTCTGCAGTGGGCTGGGCTGGTGTTATCACAGAGCAGGCTCTGTTCTGTGAGCCAGAATAGGGCTCCAGCTCCAGCCACTTCCTTGACTGATGATCTTGGGCAATTTCACTTACGGCCGGAACCTCAGTTGTCTCTTCTCACAAAGGAGCTAAAACACCCAGAGAAGAATGAGACTAACAAAATTTTAGCTTCGGGACCCACCACCTCACACAGGCTAATTTTTAATTCAGTTTTGTGCTTCCCCAAATTGTAATAAGCTTCAGGACCCACAAACCCTAGATTAGTCTCCTAACAACAGCAGCTCAGTCTATTTCCAGGAAGCCAGAATATGACAGGCATCTCTACGGCCTCAGCTCTGCCAAATAGTCCACGTTGATCTCCATTCATTCACCCCTGTGTAGTCAGTGGACTCTGTCAATGCCCCTCCTGGATGGCTGCAAAGAGCTCACCCAAGAGCCGGCCCCTCCTCTGGAAAAGCAGCCTCCATGGTGTGGGAAGCCCTTGTCCTGCAGGTTGCACCACCACCCTCATTCAGGGTGCAGACCAAAGTCTGATTGCTGGTGAGTGATCCCCTCCCTGTGCAAAAGGGTGTACCTCTGTTTCAAGCTCTGTGGTGTAACCCATTCTTCTTTGGGATCAGACCAAAGCTTGACTCTGGCTGCTGTGATATCCTTCCTTAGCTCCTTCCTCAGTCTCATTCTGCTTCCCTCACTCCCTTTTTCCCAGAGCATCGCCCCTCCAAGATATATGCACCTGAATCCCCCACCTAGGGCTCAGCTTCTAGGGTACCCGACCTGAGACATAGAGTGATAAGAGGAGTGTCCTTTATTTCCTATGTGAAAGGCTGTCTGGAAATGCCATGAGCCTCAGAGACCCACTGCAGCTGATACTCAGGTTACCGTAGATGTTGTGTGTATCCTTATCCCGTGACCGGCATCCTAGTCTGAAGTCCATCCTTGATGCAAGCCAAGTCCACAGATTAGAAGTTGTAAGAACCTTTGGAATTAGGCAGTGGGAGGGTCAAGGTGGTGATGCTGGGTATTTGGTAAAACCCTGCACTGTGGCCTTCCCACCCTTGGTGGATTCTCTAAAACGTTTGCCTTGGATGTTAGGAAGAAGATCAAAAGATGAGAAAAGAATGATCAGTAGCATCATGTCTCTTTTGATCATTTCTTTTTCTGGAACTTTCTACCTGCTGGAGATCTATATAACTAGCTCTTTATCCCAGCTGAATAGCAGATGAATCCAGGCTCTCTGGTGTTGCCTGTCATGTTGGAGAAAGACAAAGTTTAGGGGTAAAGAGATTGAAAGGGTGTTTCTGTCTCACCTCTGCCTTAGTTTGTGACTTTCAATAAATTAATCATCGCCTTTTAGCATGCCCATGCGTGGCATGGAAATTTACTTCCACACATCACAGAGATCAAAGACTCTCTGAGACTCATCAAGGCAAGACCACCACCCATAAGAAAGACACCATTTATTTTTGAGACATAATTTTAAATCTTCAAAAACACATAATGAATTCTTCATAAAAGGGAAATGTGGGGCAGGAAAGAAATGTGGGGCAGGAAAGAAATATTCATTTCCCAAGTGTTTTTTCCCCAAGACTCAGCCTTGAGGGACCTACAGATACATAATCTATCACGTTCTTCCACAAGAGATGGGCATGGGCTTGCAAATTGTGAAAATCTAGGTCCAAATCCAGGGGCGTCATTCAAGGGATGGAAGAGCAGGTGGGCCTGATGAGCTTAGGCAGACACAGTCCAGAGTCCATCAGCAACTGGAAAAGTCCAGAGAGAAGACTGGAGGTCAAAGAAGCAAAGGCCCAGGGAACTTTCCCAGGCAACGCTCCTTGTGCCTAACATGGAACTTATCAGAACCATGGATTTTCTGAGCCAGCAAATTCCCTGTCAACATCCTTGGAACTGACCCCAGAATGTGGGCAGCCCTGAACTTGAGCAGAGAGCAAAATAACAGGATGAACTGTGTGACCTTGATCAACTTAGTTGACCTCCATTTCCTTATCTGTAATAATTCCTCTTTTACTCAGTTTTGTAGGCTGGTGTCAGACTCCATTTGAGGCAGTGTTGTATGAAACTGCTTTGTGAACTGTAAATGTAAGACACTGGTATCTCTGGATAGATAAGGAGGTAAAGAAGAAAGAAGCTCTTCATAATAGGAAGACAAGAGTTCCAAGATCTATAGGCTCATTCTGCCCGAACCAATGTGAGACTAGGCTTACAATGCGTGTGGAGCCTTCCCTGCTGTTGAGGGGGAGCTGGAAAGAGTCCCAAACCACGTGTGCAGTGTTCCTGGCAAGCATGAATCTTCCTTTGGGTGTACACAGAAGTGCGGAGCTATAGCCACCACATACGGTCCATCTGCCTGACTGTCCTCAGCCATGATTTCTGCTTCCAATTCCCTCTCTAGCTCCCTGTTGGGGCCATGGCTCATCCTTGAACCCTGCTCCAATTGGCTAGAGCCCTGTCCATTTTAGTCTTTTCCCCAGGACACATGGACCTCCAGATAAACATGTTGGATATACATGGGACACCCAAACTCCGTATACTGAGTAATCTCACACTGTGCCTTACCTGTTCAACCAGTTAGAATCCCCCACAGACCAGCCCACCCTGAGTCAGACCCAGCTCCACTCCCTGAGCCTAGTGGTTTGGACCATGGTTTCTACTCCTAGGGAAGAAGAGGGTCTGCAGCCATTTTCCCTCCACCCCCAATAATTCCCTTCCAACCCCAAACTCAATGTCAGTGGCAATTTCCTTCCCCCTTCCTACTGGGGGCCCACAGTACTGATAATGAGAGTTCTTAATATCTTTCTCTAAAAATATCAGCAAAGCCAAGAAAGGCTCAAGATAAAAGGTTCAAAAAAAAATGAAACATGTATTTTAAAAATTTTGATCCTTCAAAGAAACAAGAAAGAATCCAAGAGAACTGAACTATTAATGAAGGGAGTACAGGTAGATAAGAGTTATATTTGCATATTCTTTAAATTATAAATTAACAAGCTGTCCTAAAAAAAAATACTTTGTACTTAACTTAGCTGATTAAAATGGCCAAGTTTGCAGGACCCTGAGTGTCTGTGTAATAAATACCCTGTGTATGTACTACACATATCACTGATCATTTTATACTGTATAAACTTGTTGATGTGCTTAGACCAATGGAACAGAACAGAGAGCCCAGAAATAAGCCCAAGTCTCTATGGTCAATTAATATTTGACAAAGGAGGCAGCAACACAAAATGGAGTAAAAATAGCCTCTTCAACAAATGGTGTTGGGAGAACTGGACAGCCACGTGCAAAAAAATGAAACTTGAGCACCAACTTACACCATATACAAAAATAAATTCAAAGTGGATAAAAGACTTAAATATAAAAGGTGACACCATTAAAGTCCTAGAGGAAAACGTAGGTAGGAAAATCTCAGATATTTCACGAAGAAACTTTTTTACTGACTTGTCCCCTAGAGCAAGGGACATAAAGCAAAGAATAAACAAATGGGACCTCATCAAAATTAAAAGCTTCTGCACAGCCAAAGAAAACAGTATCAAAATTAAAAGAGAACCAACTGTATGGGAAAACATATTTGCCAATGATACCTCAGACAAGGGTATAATCTCCAAAATATATAAAGAACTTACAAGACTGTACTCTAAGAAGACAAGGAATCCAATTAAAAAGTGGGCAAAGGACTTGAACAGACACTTCTCCAAGGAGGACATACAGAAAATCCAAAGGCACATGAAACGATGTTCAATATCGCTAGCTATCAGAGAGATGCAAATTAAAACCACAATGAGATACCACTTCACACCAGACAGAATGGCCATCATAAACAAAGCAACAAACAACAAGTGTTGGAGAGGTTGTGAAGAAAAGGGATCCCTAGTGCACTGCTGGTGGGACTGCATACTGGTACAACCACTATGGAAAGCAGTATGGAACTTCCTCAGAAAACTAAAACTGCATCTGCCTTTTGACCCTGCAATTCCACTGCTGGGACTCTATCCTAAGAATACTAAAACACCAATTCAAAAGAACCTATGCATCCCAATGTTCATAGCAGCACAATTTACAATAGCTAGATGCTGGAAGCAACCTAGATGCCCATCAGTAAATGAATGGATCAAAAAACTATGGTACATTTACACAATGGAGTTCTATGCAGCAGAAAGAAAGAAGGAGCTCCTACCCTATGCAACAGCATGGATGGAGCTGGAAAACATTATGCTAAGTGAAACAAGCCAGGCAGTGAAAGACAAATACCGTATGATCTCATCTTTAACAGGAACCTAAATAACAAAACAAAGAAACAAATAAAATGTAACCAAAGACACTGAAACAGAGGACAGGCTGACAGTGACCACAGGGGAGAGTAGAGGGAATTTAAGGGGACAGTGGGAAGGGTTCACAGGAACAAACTTAAAGGACACATGGTCATAAACTAAGGGGAGGGTGGTAATGGGAGGGAAGTGGGAAGGGGTGGGAGGGGGGAATGGATTGGGAGTAAAAAGGAGAAAACTGTATTTGAACAATGATTAAAAAAAAACAACAAAAAAACTTGTTGATGTGCTAGGTGATTCTCATAAGTACAAAGAAAATATTAAGATATCAGGGCCAACAGTGAAATTGCCTTCGTTACTAGTCTAACAGTTTGCAAACGTGACCCGTGACAACTATTTCTCTACTGGACCAGGAGGAGTGGACTGTGGGTTCCAGCGTGAGAATAAGGTGTCCCTCACAGTGTTGATCCTGGAGCAGAGGAGAGTAACCCTACGGGCTTCAATGAGACCCTTGGTGTCAAACCAAGCCGACTGCAAACCAAGCAGCAGTTGGTGAGAAGTGGCTTCAGGGAGCTTGGCTTGGACACTCGAGAGGCAAAGAGGGAAGACAGAGGTGGGAACAGAGACAGGAAATTGTCTGCCAGAGACAGGAGGGGATGGAATAGCTTTTGGTAAAACCTCTGTGTCCTTAGCACAGCCAGGGCGGTAATCATTTAGACATCAAGTAGGTCTGGATATTTCTCGTCCTCCTGGAGACTGTGTGAGGCCAGGTCTCTGGGGTGGGGAAAGACTGAGGACATTTCTGTATTTCATGTTCTGTTTTTCTAGTTTGCCTGCTGCTCAGCAGCCAATCAGAAAGCACATAATGACTTTCTCCTGATCATAACTCCATTGACTCATCTCTAAAATTCGTCATTCTTGCAGCACCAAGGATGAGAACAGCTGAAAATTGTTATACTATCTAAGCAGCTGGAACAGGGGTTCAGACTTTGCTCTGTTTAATGGGAAGTCTCTGCTTCTTTTGTCTTGACTATAAAGTCATGCAGATGACCATTTGGGTCAAGCCTGGTAATTAAGGCAGGTAGATACGACTTGGGACCCACAATTGTGTAGTCTGTCAGGTGTGACAGTGCAATGGCTCCCAGGAGTTGTGCTGGGGCTGGCTGGTTGTTAACCTGGGAGCAGAAATTACATCTCCTCAGAGGACAAAGGGAAAAATTGAGAGAAGAGGAGGAGGGACCCTCATGGGGGTCCAAAGTTGGAATTGCCAAATATTGTGCTCTTGGCTACTCTCCTACTTAAAGTCCTTCTTCGGCTTCCCTTTGTCAGAGGGCAAGCTCCAATCACTGCTGTCCCTTAGAGGGACACACGGGACCTGGCTCCACCCTACTTCTTGATGTGACCCCCAAAAACTCACTTTCAAGCATTACTAGTGCTTTGTCAGCTTTCCTCTCCCCAGGAATGATCCCTGTGCTTCCTACACCTGGGAATTGCCTTCTTATCCTTAAGAACCAGCTCCTCCCTCCCATCAACTTGCTTCCCGCAGATGACCATTCATTCCCCTCCTTGGGCAACTACAGTAGCGTGGGCACCACTTCTTAGACTCACCTGTTTTACAACCTGTACATCCTTACAGGCAGAGACGACCATGTCTTATCAGCCTCCACATGTCCACTGCCCAGTGGACTGTGCATGGCACATGACAGATACTTACCCAATGTTTATTGAATCAAATTGAATTGAAATTCAGTGTGACTCTGAAATAACAAGTCATTTTACTTTTTGTTTGTTCAGTTCACAATGTGAGAAGGAAAATATCATTCCTGGATAAATTCCTTTACAGAACAACTTTCATGTGAATTCTGGACGTGTAAATTCTGTCAGAGTGTACATGGAGGCAAAACCAAATTTGTCTCCTCAGTTTATAGTCACACATTAGAGCCAGGGTAACATTCAGTTGACTTTACTCACTAGGGTTATAGGGGAAGTGGGTGGTCCGGTTGATGAATGAAGAACCACCATACAGTAAACAGGAGACCCAGATCCTGGGTCTTGGCCTTTCCTCTTTCTCCCTCCATGGACAATGGGCAAGTTACTTCACCTTAGTTCTTTCAGCTTTAAAGTGTGGACTGTAAGCTTTTCTTATCCAAAACACTGGGTAATAACTTCTCAGCCTTCTGGCTAAGATCAAGTGTAAAATGCGGGATAAATTGGGAACTGATCTGCCTAGGTATGGTCTTATTAGGTACATATGATCAATTTCCCAAGAATGAACCTCAAATATATTATTTAGCCCTGAAACACATTAAGCAAAAATCACATCTTTCTTTGACGATTCAGAAAGCACCATGTAGGTAAGTGCTTCAGACTCAATATTATAAAAATTTTTTGCCATTGCATCATAAGTTTGTGTAATTTCATAAAGACCGATTAATAGAAAGTATTTTGTACAATGATACATAACCCAACTTTTGAATATTGTGTTTTTTAATTGAAACACCTTGGAACAATCTAATCAGGCTATTGCCAAAACAGCTTTAAGCATTAGTGAGTTAAATGCATAGTTAGAGCTAGAAAGATTTGTTCCAGCTTTGTAGGGTTAATTGTCACTTGCTAGTCCTGACTGGGTTTGGAGGGATATGTCAGGCATTACAATGTTTGGTCAGTGATTCACATCCAAATATTTGTTTTCAGGCAGGAGAATCAAATACCTGGGCAATTAGCCTTGTAAAATTCTTATTTATAGGGAGGCTAGGCAGCCTTTGGAATTAGACTCATTTAAAGAGAATTTTAGTAGGCAGACATGGTTCACCTCTTCCCACAACCACAACAAAATTACAACTAAAATATAGAACAACCATCATCCAGGGACGTCCGAAATTGAGTTGAATGGAAGTCTGACAACTATGGAATTGAAGAAACCACAGACTTGGTAGGAGGGGTTCGGAATGGGCTGGCCCCTCACCCGCGTGGATAAAAATTCAGGAGGGATATCTCAGGAGCGAGGAGTCCCAGACTCACACCAGCCCCCCCAGCCCAGGATTCCAGTGCCAAAAAGATAAGTTCCCACAACTTCTGGCTGCAAAAACCAGCAGAGATTGAGTTAGTGGAGTAAGCTGCTGGAACTCTAAGCAGCTCCTCTTGGGGAACCCACACATGGACTCACCTGCTCAGACTCACTCCCTCTGAGCTCCAGCACCAGGGTGGCAGCTTGAAGGGCACAAGTGGTATACTGGGAGAGATTGAAGTGTCTAGCATTAGGACAAAGAGAGGCCATTGTCCCTTTGCTGAAGCCTTCCCCCTCACAGAGCCAGTAGGCTGGTACCATATCTGAGACTCCATTAACCTGGTTAACACTCTGTGACCCACCCTGCAAATCCACAGAGGATCTACCCCACCCAACTTGTGGGTCTACCCAATTTATGGGTCCACCCAAGCTGCTTTTCCATAAGAGTGGTTGGTCTTGGCTCCCAAATCCTATCAAACAAGCAAAAACAGCTGGCTTCAGTAAGCCTAGAGGCAGCCAGATTAGAGTCACAGTTTGGCTTCACCTGGGACTCTCCTAGCCCAACACAAGCAGCAGTCATCTCAGATTGTTTTATAGCTCAAGCAGGGTTCCCTGGGCAAAACACAGGTTGGGGATGACCTTGGTCTGCACCACCCAGGAAACCCCAGGGCCAACGCACTCAGTGCACAGCTACAGACCTCATAGGAGCACCACCACTCTGCCTCTGCACAACTGATCATCTACAGAGGGCAGAGGTTGGTTGTCAGTGGTCACAGCCAATCCTTGCAGCTGACTGGCCTGGGTAAATCTCTCCCATTGATCTGCCAAGAGCAACCAAGGCTCAACTGCAAAGGGAGTGTGTACCCAGCCCACATAAAGGGAGCACCTCCAGTACCCATCTTGGGTGATAAGGGAGGCTGTGCCACTGGACCCTACAGGACACCTACTATATTAGGCCACACCACCAAGACACAGAGGCAAAGAAGCTTTACCTAATACACAGAAACAAACACAGAGAGACTGCCAAAATGAGGAGACAAAGAAACATGGCCCAAATGAAAGAACAGATCAAAACTCCAGAAAAAGAGCTAAACAAAGTGGAGATAAGCAATCTGTCAGATGCAGAATTCAAAACGCTGGTTATAAGAATGCTCAAGGAACTTCACTAAGTTGACTTCAGCAGCATAAAAAAAGACCCAGTCAGAGATGAAAGATACACTAATTGAAATAAAGAACAATAGCAGAATGGATGAAGCTGAGAATCAGACCAATGATTTGGACCATAAGGAAGCAAAAAACAACCATGAAGAACAAGAAGAAAAAAAATCCAAAAAAATGAGGATAGTGCAAGCAGCCTCTGGCACAAATTTAACAGGTTCAATAGTCACCTCATAGGGGTGCCAGAAGGAGAAGAGAAAGACCAAGAAATTGGAAATCTATCTGAAAATATAGTGAAAGAAAACTTCCCTAATCTAATAAAGGAAATAAACATGCAAATCCAGGAAGTGCAGAGTCCCAATTATGATAGATGCAAAGAGGCCAGCTCTAAGACACATCGTTATTAAAAGGCCAAAGGTTAAAGATAGAGACTGTTAAAAGTAAGAGAAAATAAGTTAGTTACCGGAAGGTTGCCAGATAGGAGGGACTTATAGGGGATGGTGAGAAGTGAGGGGATTAAGAGGTACAAATAGGTAGTTACAGAATAGCCATGAGGATTTAAGGTACAGTATAGGAAATGGAGTAGCCAAAGAACTTAAGCACATGACCCATGGGCATGAACAATGAACAATGGTGGGGGAATTGCCTCAGGGAATAAGGGGCACTGGGTGGAGGGGGGCAAAGGAGGGAAAAGCAGGATAACTATATTAGCATAATCAAAAATATATAATTTTAAAAAACAAAGAATTTTAAAAGCTTTCATTGACTGTAGATCTCAAAATTCCTGTTTACCACAGTGACATGGAAACGGCATTCTAGGGAAAACGTCAGTCTTCCTCCAGACCTTCTGGAAACCAGTTATACTGTGGTGAATATTACCTCATAAGGAAGCATCTGGGAGTTGAACAAAAGCTGTCCACCAAAGCTTTAAGTTGAGTCTAATCTAAACTCATCCACCATTAGAAGATCCCATTTGAAATTTTACTCTGAGGTAAGACCAGTAAGAAAAGGTAGAAGCCTATTCTTGGTGCAAGGATTAGTTGGCCATTAAAATCTCTAGAGAAATAAAACCACATTTGGTAAAGTGAGGACAGAGAATTGAATGAATGAGTGATTCAAGCCAGGAAAGGACTGGAAAAGACAGCCGGAAATCAAAAATCATGGTGGAGGGGAAGGAGAAGCTAACAGAGGGACTTTGGGAGTGAAAATAACTCCTGTACAATGTTGAGGGAACATTTTACAAAGTTTTTTTGTCATGAAGACAAAAAGCATGATCAATGACCAAGAAGGTAACAGGTCTGGGAAAGACCCAGCACAAAGGCACAGCAGCAGTGAGGGAGAGTGTCTTTGTACCTGTTCTAAAAATGTACAACCCACGCCAGGGCCATGCTGCTCCAGTGAGGTCCCTGCAGCTGCAGCAACAGCCTCACCTGGAGCTTGAGAGACGCCCAGCATCCAGGCCCCACCCCAGACTTGCTGAATCAGAAGCTGCATTTTAGCAGGATCCCAGGGCATTGGATACACAGTAAATTGAGCCCTAGATTTTTTAGAGCCTTGGCGACCTCATCTTCTCCTTTTATTTATTCTTTTTTCCCTTTTTTTCTCTTTCACTTTTCATCATATTCTTCCTCAAATTCAAAAAAAGGTCATGTGTGAAAATTAATATCTACTTGTATCTACTCAGTCCTCACTCAAATATTCAAACACATCTCTACTTGGTCCTAATTCAAAGCACAAACCAGCCTCAACTTATAAACACATCAGCAATACAGTAACATTGGGCCTTAGAAAAACATCAGGCAAGAGCCCGCCCCTACAAGATCCATATTTGTGTCATTTATTTATACAAAGCCCTAAGTGTAGTGCTTTGTAGGGGAACATGCCAAGGAAAGAACACAATCGCTGCCCTTTACAAAATATTTTTCTTTTTTGCTCACAGCCCTAAGGGAATAGCCAGGGTGGGAAAGGAATTATGAAATCTTCAGACGAAAATATATGAAATGAATAGAAGGAAGAGATAAGTATTTGTTAGGGCCTCCAGACCTCTCTAAGAAAACAACCAAAATTTTCCCAAACAATATTCATGAGCAGATTATTGCTGTATGTGGAAACAAACCCTCAGTTATCACACACACACACACACACACACACACACACACACAGAGAAAAGTTAAAGGCATTTTGATACAGATATTCACGCAAAAAACTTTCTAAAAGGAAACTTAAAAAGCAAAGATAATTAATGATACAAAAAACAGTTTAAATAAACTATGGGAAAACCATATGATAAAATATTCTGTAGCCACTCAAATTAAGATTTCAACAATATTTAGTGCATAAAAAGAACAAAGACAAATAAGCAAACAAAAGCAATATTTAGTGCAAACATTATCGCTAAATGGCAAAGCAGGATAAAAAGCTTTATATTTACCATCATCCCAGTGTTCGTTAAAGGGTAACTAAATCCACATACCAAAATGTTAATAGTCTGTATCTCT
This sequence comes from Phyllostomus hastatus, assembly GCF_019186645.2. Lineage (NCBI taxonomy): Eukaryota > Metazoa > Chordata > Mammalia > Chiroptera > Phyllostomidae > Phyllostomus > Phyllostomus hastatus. The sequence continues at coordinate 111,571,922 of NW_025334041.1, read as the reverse complement.
GAAATTGATATTATAATAAGTGATTTAAATTTCGTTCTCTGCACGTTCCTATGTTTTTCCAACTATTATGAACACATACAATCAGTAGATGTACTTTTCTAAACAGTCATATTTGTTTTGGTAAAGATTCTTTCTGGACCCCACTCATTCTCCTTTCTCTCTATTGCCTGACTGAAGTCCACTTAATTATTTCCCCCGATCCAGAAAAGAGGATTCCGAAGCCTCTGGTGGTGATTCTCCCCATTGGAAAAACCCAGCTGGCTCTGTGCATGGAGAAGAGGGTAAGGCAGGATTGGAAACCAGTCAGAATGAGGAAACTGAACCACTTCCCAAAGCCTCCTGTATCAGCCCTGCCATGTGAGACTTCGAGACTTTGTTCGGAGAGATTTGATTTCCAAACACACCCACTATTAATTGATATGGAAACACATTCTAAAGTCCAGACACATGGGTTTTGCACTATGCAGAAGCTTGAGAGAGAGAAGAAATTTAAAGACCATCTAGTTGGCTAGTTCTCAACCTCGGGGCACACTGGAATCACTTGGAGAGCTTGAAGAAACTATGAATGCCAGGGTCTTACCCTGAGAGATTCTGATTTCATTGGTCTGGGGGTGGCCTAGACATCTGGTGACTTAATACGGAGCACGATAATCACTGCCACTCTGATCCCTGCTCCACCACAGCCCCACTGATGTGCGTTCCCTCCAGTCTACAGAGCAGCGTGTCCGGCATTAGCCAACTGTGTCACTGGCTTCCAGAGTCTGACCAGGTATTCGGCCAGTGGCAAAATAGTCACCTGGATCATAATTAATTGCAAGGCGGGAAGCCAAGCTCTATTGCTTGGGGAAGAAGGGAAGGACAGATGTTGGTGGACAAGTACCATCCTGACCACATGGGTATTACTGCCCTTTCACAGCTAAACAAACAGACCCAGGTTATTTGCCCAGACACTTGCAAGTGGTTGGGTTGAGAGTCTTACAGTAACACCTCAGTCTTTTAACTTCACTACAGGATAAAACATCTAAAACATTAAAAAAATTTATTTTGGAATAATTTTAAACTTATAGAAAATTTGCAGAGATGGCTTAAAGAGCTCCTATATAACCTTCACCTCACTTTCCTAGTATTAACATCTTAGTTAATTAACCACGGTACATTTATCAACACTAAGACACGGACATTGGTATATTCCTATTAACTAAATTATAGACTTTATTCAGATTTTACCAGTCTTTCCATTAATATCCTTTGTCTGTTCAGGACCCCATATTAATGTATTTAATGTAATGACACAGGAAATGTAACAGGATAGTTATCAAGCATCCTTTTTGGTGACGGAGGCCAAGACAGGCATCTCAGAGGAGGCAGGACCCTCCCTGAGCCTGGAGGGATGTGTAGTTATTTCCTGGCAAAAGGGTTACAGCAGGCACTCAGTCTCAGTAATGCCTGATATGGCTCAGTGTGTGCTAACTGCTCAAGAAATTTACAGTTCACACTGGGAAAAGGCTGTGAAGCTCTGATTACAGACCAGAGAGGACCCAGAGGACGAGCATTTCCATGGCCTGAAGTCACACTGCTGGCTCTGCACACTGGGAACAATGCAAAGCCTGGGGAACCAAGGGAACTTCTGAAGCTACTCCTCAAGTCAAATGAACCAACAGAACAGATTAAACATGTACACTTGCTGCTTCTCAGGATTCTCTGTTCTTTGCCTCCCCAGGAACCAACTTCACCCAGAGGCTCCATGGCTATAGAAGCAGGTAGCAGCACTAAGCAAGCCACAGGTGGGAGGGGGGAAAGTTGAACTTCCCTCAGTGCTGCCTAGGCACCCTGGGAGGTGACAGAGCTCTGGCCTTCTCTGCTTTCAAGCCCACTGGTATTTGAGCTGGACTTGTGCCTAAGGCAGACTAAGACTGGCATGTTAACGTTCCAACTCTGTTTAACTTGGAAAAAATTCTAGATGTAGCTCTGTGACTGGGGTAGAGGTTTTCCTCTTCCCCTCCCCTCCCTCTTCGTGCCCCAGGGCCAGGTCTAGGGTGATGCAAGTGAGGGGCATAAGACACAAAATCTAAGGAGGCCCAGGCATGACCTTGAGAATGAGCACCTGCATCAGTTTTGCACCTGGGAGCCTTTGCTTGCCTCACCCGCATCCCTGCCCAGTTACCTCCTCCCCATTCGGCCCCCCACTCCCCCCACCCATGATCACAATGACTTAGCACCTACAAAACAAAGGGGTTAACAAAATCCCAAATTTCTAGCTTTGCCCAAGTTGCAGCTAATACAGTTTCAAATGCCCCAACTTTCAGCTGTGAAACGGGACTAAATCAGAGAGGGGGAAGAGGCGGGAGAGCAGGGGATGGTCCAGACAGGGCTCCGTGGCAGGAAAGAGCAGAACTTCGCTGATCGCTGTGTCGCTCTGGCCTCTCAGGCTCGCTGCACAGCCTGGCAGGGCTAACAGCTCAGAGCTGCTCCCAAACACCTCAGTCCTAATTTTCTCATATTAAAAATAAAGGCATTAAAATTCCTGAATGGTTCTCAACCCTGACGACACATGAGCCTCAGGAGGAGGCTTTGAAAACACCAGTGCCTGAGCCCACCCCCACCCCTGCCCCGTATCCTCCGGAGGTGCTATTTAATTAGTCAGACCCAGCCATCAGCACTTTTTAAAACTCCTCAGGCGAAATAAGGAATACGAACAAAATAAAAATAAATAAATAGAACTCCTCAGGCTATTCTCACTTGTCGCCAGGCTTGTGGACCTCTGGGATACCTGAGAGCTAAGGTCCTACCTCTGACACACCATGATCCTGAGAAATCATAGGGAACTGGCTTTTGACTTGGCTTCTCTGGACAGAACCCAGTAAACCTGAGCGTCAGTTGTTTTGCTTTGGGGTTGTTTTAGCCGTTTGTCTGTTTGTTTGTTTGTTTATGGGAAGGGAGAGAGAGGGGAAGGGAGGGGAGAGAGAGGGTGAGAAACACCAATGTGAGAGAGACACATAAATCAGCTGTCTCCCGCAGGCACCCTGATCAGGACCCAACCCGCATGTGCCATGATTGGGGATCCAACCTAAGTCCTTTCGCTTCGCAGGATGACACCCAACCAGCTGAGTCACACCAGTCAAAGCAAAATGACCACAGGTTTTTAAAGAATACTAAGGGTTTCTAATTAAGTCTCTGGCCCCCTGGCAGAAGGAAGTTGAGGGAAAGACAGCCATGATGACAAGGTTAATGCATAAATTTTCAAGTAGAAATTGCTCCAAAGGCTCACAGCCACAGTGGCAGCTGAAAAGACAAAATTAAGTTGCTTCATATGCTCAGAAGCCAGTGGTCCCAGCCCCAGGGCACAGCCGTGTTGCCCTAATGATTACGCAATTACCCAGCTGCCCTCCTTAGCTGTGTAAGGCCTTGGGTAATCAGCTGGCAATCTCAGCCTGACCTCTTGGAAGGATATGAATGCCAATTAAACTAGAGGTCACCTGGGCCTGACAAGGATGGTAGCCAGGCTGGGCTGCAAGGAGCAGTAAGTGCACAGGAGATGTCTAACAGCCTAAGTCAACAGGCCACACACTGGAGTATGCCCGAAAGGTCCACAAAGATTGGGCAACCACGGATTGTAGGACCAAAGTTCCAGGGCAGAGATATGTCTAATCCCTCATGTTAGATAGTCCCAATGTAGCAGTCTCTTATCCAGAGCACATTTTTTATTCATTTCCTACCTTTTATTGCTCACTTCTGCACCTCCCATGTGTACTGTGGACACTGAGTGCAGTGAGCACCAACTGGTGGTTTTAAAGAGACCACCACCACAGGCATGGCATGAGGAGTCTTCTGGCAGCCTGAGAACCAGAGGGGAAGGTCCTCAACCTGAGTTGCACACTGGATTTGGCTGATCTGGAGGGAGCAGAACATCAATATATTGTTCAAGTTCTCCAGATGATTTTAATGTGTAGCCAAGGGTGACAAGAAAAGCTAGGACAGATGAGAGGGAGCCATGGTAAGGATCTCTGGGGAGTTACAGAAGAGGCTATGGAAGGAGAGGACCAAGATGTGGAGACCTGGCAAGTTTCCAGAAGTCACCTGCCGATGCCTTCTAAAGCTAATGCCGTGATTGAGTCTCACTCATCCTTTCACTCCCCGTTTACCGACAGCGGCTGGGTTCCAGGGATATAATGATGAAAAAAGCCCACTCCCTTCCCTGAGGGAGCACAGAATCTAGTAAGGGAGACAGGCCTGTACTGTAATTGTGCAACAGAAGTTGGTCACGAACTGTATATGTATTCAATTGGCAGGGCACAAAGGACACCACAGTCTATGGGTAAGGGGCAGGCTCAGCCCACTGTCAGGCATGCTGGGAAGAGGCAGAAGCTAAAATATTCAATGAGAACTTGGAAGGTGGACCTTGGAGAGGGAAGAGGCAGGAATTCCCTGGCCTTTCTGGGCTTGCTCTCTGGAGCCTGTATCCCAAAAAGCCTGGAAAGAGGATACATTCAGGTCTACTCTATTGGATAACTCCAGGGGCTAGCACTTATGTTGTATTTTATGGAAACACTGCACGCTAGAGTTTTGCACTGAGGGAAGCTGGATCTGGCCAGGGAGGCCCATGAGGGGTAGGCAGGGAGGTGCCTCTACCATTTCCAAGGGAAGTCCTTGTAAGGAAACCTGGGTTCTGGGCCTGTGGGCTGTAAGAGCTGCCGTGTCTAGAAGCTAGGCAGAGTGTGCTATGTTCTATTTTCCTTCCTATTTCCCTAGAGCCGTTAGTCAGGTAGAATTAAGGAGAGGTCTGTGGCTACCCTTTCGGCTAGTGTAGTGCCCAGATACCAGGCGTCCCATGGGGCCAGCATAGCTGTGGCATCCCCTAACTGCAGGGGCAATCATGCAGCATGGACAGTGACCAGAGTGAGACCTCACCTGAAGACCCACTGAATATCACTAGATGAAAGGAAACCCAGAAAGGGGACTTGAGGTCCTGCCACCATCCTGGTCAAGGTGTGCAGCCAGAGGGCTTTGGCTTTAGCTTTCACTTCATTTGTACCCACAACTTCGTGATGCCTGTGGACTGTGGAGTTGGGTTGGGGGTGTTCAAGTCCATTTAAGTACTGCATGAGAAACTAGAGGACTGTGTGTGGGCCAGGGGAAGCCCAGAGGAGAGTGGTCTCCTGGGCAAAGCAGGAGCATCGGGGAAGGACACTCAGAAACACCCTCTGAATCAGGTTTCAAAGGGTGAGTGAATGAGTGGACTGAGAAAGCGATTCAGACAGGGAGCAACATGCACACAGCTGTGTGGGGCAAGCCAGATAGGGGACAGCACGCACACAGGTAGAAGAGTCTTATGTGATCCAAGGTCTGTCTGTGGCTGGGACCTGGATCCAAGAGTTAGAGAGGCAGGTGGGGCCATATTGGGAGACAAGCTAAGTGTGCACCAGGTGAGAAGTATGGACCCTGTCTTGTTGCAGATGAGGGCCTCCGAAGAATCCTAATCAGGATCGTGATATAATCTGATGAGTGGAAAGATCTGTCCAGCAAACATGGCACTGTTGCCAGGCAGGGAGAAGACTTAGAGGAGATCAAGAAACATTATTTGCCCCATCCTGCTTTTGAGGCAAGGAGAAGAGAAGTGGCTTTCTCTTGAACTACTGACCACCCACTGCTTCTCCGTAGCTGACAGAGGAGTTGGCCACGGTCTCTACTGCGTTCTCCACTGTTCACTACCATAAAACAAAGGATATCTTTCAATTTCCAGGCAGTGCAAAAACCTTGCTTTCCTTCCCTCTGATTCCACTTATAAAAGGCCTATCTCTGCAGTCAAGGACAGAACAAAAGCAACTAAGCTTTGAACTTCAAGGGTCTGTTTCCCACATGGGAAGTGAGGGCGCGCTGAGCGAGCTCCTCATCCACCTCCCACTAGCGCACTTGGACTTTCCTTTGATGGTCAAGCCCATTTTTCTGGACCCCCCCAGAGTGATTCCTACTGCTGTTCAGGTTACCCTCCCGGCCTCCTGCCTCCCAAGAGAGCAGCACAAAGCCCATGAGCTTGTTGATTCCACAACCATTTCCATACTTTATTTGCTCAGATCAGGAAAAAAAAACCCAACCAAACAAAACTCTTGGACTGTGAGAAGACGGAGACATGCGGACACCAGCCCTGATACAGCAAATATCAGAAAGAAGCATTATTTGTTAAACTGGCTTGATTAGTGACTGCCAGACAGCTATTAGAGCAAAAAGCATGTTTTTGGGCAACTGTGTCTATTGATGTCATGGTGAACCTCCACAAGAGCCCAGATAATGTTTGTTATCTTTACCAATTCTAGCCAAATGTTTGGATAAATAAAGATGTTGTATGAAATTCCCTGTCACTTCAACACAGACTGACATAGCATAGAACACTATTCAATTGTGTGCCATTTTATGGCTGCACAGCTTCCATGCCAAGGAAAGGGTAAGAAGAGGGCGTCCTGGGTCCAAGGATCCAAATAAGAACATTTGTTTAACGGGCTACCCCTCTCGCTGCCAGCCCTGTGTCCGCATACCAGGTCCTCCCCAAGCCCCTGGTGCACCGTACATTAGGTAAGCAAGTCCTTGAGTGGTTTCTGGAATTGTCCACCTGTAACCCGTGTTTTAATCTAAATAGGCCTAAGTACACAGGTCGGTGCACAACAGTGAAAGTGAGTCTTTACTAAAAGGGAGTCTTGGACATGCCAGTCCCATTGGCAGCCCCTTTCTTAGATGATCTACCTTTGTTTTCTGCCTGGCTCTTAACGCTTGCTCCATTTTTGTGTCCTGTATGGGACTCTGTGGGCTTTCTGTCTTGCTCCTGGATCCTTGAAATAGGATTTAATTCTGTTTCCTTGCTTCTGACTATCAGCCCTGGGCTTGTACAGCCCTGGAACTCCCTTGAGATTACGCCCTTGTGAGCACACACACAGGTGCCAGTGAGCTGTCCCCACTGGATAAGTTCAGGTTTTTGACACGGAAGCCTAAACAAAAATAGAAGATGAGTCAGTTGTTAGCAACCAGAGGGCAGTTACTTGGCCTTCCCTAGAATCCCACCTCGCTCAGATATACAGCTACAACACAGGACCAGGAGTAGCCATCCCATTTTACCAGACAGGCTACCTAGACGGATGAGCCACACTAAGGCAGGCTCACTATTATAAAAGCAGCTGCAGACAGGCATGGCATAAACATGTCCTCTTGCTGAGAGATTCCCTATTCACCTGTTTGAGGCTTTATGTATAGTTGCCCACACTGAGGTGAACTTACCACCTAGTGGTCACCTTTTATCTCCCCCCAAATCAATTTCCTTTTGAAACTAGGGGACAAGTACTATTCAGAGGATTTGGGATGGAGTTGATGCATTAGGACCAAACTCAAACTAGCTTAAGCAAAGATTACATTGGATGGATAGTGGGGCATTTCTAGGGTTCAAAGAAGAATCAAAGAATCCAGTCTTAAGAAAGGCTGGGATGCAGCTGGACCTCACATACAATTAACAGCAGGAGCACTATCTCTGCCAGTCTCCGCTTCTCCCTACGGAAGATCAAGTTCCTATTCCTCTCTAAAGTCCAGGTTTCTCCTGATGGTAGAAAACCCAGCCGCCCACAGCTCCTGACTATTTTATCTTGCAGCCTTCTCCACTGGAAAGAAGACCTCCACTCCACTTCCTTCTAGTCTGCCGCTCCTCCTTCAGAAGGAGCTCATCGGTCCACTTTGTAACATAACTGCTTCTACTGCAGCCCCTTGATGGGGTGTGGGGGGAACACAGCGTGGCATGGCCAGCCCCGAGGAAGGGAATTTCCACAGTTGATCAGAATAAGCATGGGTTCTCACCTCATCTCGTTCCTGAGTTCTTGCCAATCCCAGCCACATCTGGTAAAACAAGAATTTTCCTGTTGTATCCCAGCTATGTCAAAAGACAGAGGCTGCAGTCTGTTTTAGATAAGCCACTTGCACTATAGCAATTATCGGCTGGTAGTACAGAGGATCCCTGTTCTATCACTATCTAATGGAGAAAAAAAAATTGAGCTACTCAGTCTGAAGAGTCCCTGTGTCTTAAACAAATACCTTGTTCTCTATTCTGGATGAGGCCAGTCCTCAACAAAATGCGATATGATGAAGAGGTTAAGCTCAGAGATTCTGAAGTTCATTAAGGACTGAGTTCAATGTCTGCTCCCGCGTTTGTACCTGTGTGACTGATGATCTGAGATAAGGCATGAAGCGCACCTAGCACGGTGCTTGGCACACACAAGGCTCTTCATGACCCTGGATAGGTTTGGTCTTCTGCAATGTCCTTTTCTAATGTCTTCTCCTGCTGCCACTTTTTGGGACATCCAGGGTTCTGCCTCCGGCCTTGCTCTCCAAATGTTCCCCCTCCATATGATTTCCTCGAGGGATCTTGATGAAATATACACCCTCCCACCCCAATTTAAAATCTTCCCCAGCTCATTAATCTAATTTAGATAAAGTTGAACTCTCTATCATGGGCCCCAAGGCCAATCTCAGTTTGACCCTGTCTACCACTCCCCCCTGCCTTGTCTCCTCCGAGCTCTCACCATGCTAAGTCACGTGGTATTGCCCGGCTCTGCCATGTTCTCACCCTACAGTGCATGTCTGCACAGCTGTCCCCTCTTCCTGCCACGCCTTTCCTGGGCTACCTCCAACTACTCTGGCTAACTAGTTTTCAAGATCTGTGTGGTCAGGGGATTCCAAACTTTTGCTGATCTCAGCCCCCATTATGAATTAAGTGTGTTTCACCTGACTCCACATATGCCCTCATGTGCCTCTATCATTGTATTTATGTGTTTGTCTTTGCTATTAAATTCTGAGTTTCTTGAGGGCAACATTGCATTTCCAACACCAAGTACAGAGTCTGGCATACAAGAGATGTTCATTAAGTCTGATGAGCGAAACACCAACGACACAGCTGTGAAAACACACGCAGTGCAAAGGATGAAGATGAAATGTGCAGTGCTTTTCTCCATGTGGCCAAGTGAGGCAGCTGGGCATACGACCCAGGACCTTGGCCATGACCATCCAGTTGGCACTTCTAGCTATTCTGCAGGCAAGAGAACCCAGCACTGTGTATCAAGTATTGGATTCTAATGCTGAAAACCTACCTGCAAACTTCCTACTTTTTGTGATCTTGGTCAAAATGTCTAACTTTGTTTTCCTTGCTTATAAACATGGTTTATAATATGTGGCTATAGAGAATAAATGAGACTATGCCTATAAAATTTTAAAGTATCATTGTAATTCTTTCTGTGTGGAATCGTCATGGTTTCTGTTAGAATATGAAGAATAGCCCAATCGCTAAGCCAAAGCTAGTTCTTGTTTCTAAATATAAAATCATTGTCTGTCACAAGATAATGTCATCATTTGTGTTGTTGCTGTTTTTTTAGTTCTCACCTGAGGATGTGTTGATTGATTTTAGAGAGAGAAGAAGGCAGGAAGGGGGAGAAAGAGAGAGAGAGACCCAACAAGGAATCAAACCCACAACCTAGGTATGTGCCCTGATCAGGAATTGTACCTACAGCCTTTTTGGTGTAGGGAATGATGCTCCAACCAGCTGAACCACCCGGCCAGGGCCATTTGTGTTTTCTGTTATTGGGTATTTCATCTCAAGGGGAGCCCTGGGTATACATTTTATACTCCTCATGACTTTTAGACTTGACAGAATTCACTGCAGTCTGACTAGAGGACCAGGTCACAAAACAAACCTCCTGTAATGAGCTCTTCCCGGCACAGCCAGTAAAAACCAGCCCTCAGATAAGATCTCACCTGTCCTTATTACACAGATTTCTATGCCTTCACGGGTCAGCCTCTAGTGAGAGGGATAAGGAAAAGGAAAAGTTGAAACTAGCTGTGAGAATAACAGTTGCATTATTTATCTGTAAGGATTTTGTATTGGGTTTTAACAATACATATATTAAATATTGCTAAGCTTTTTCCTGCTTATAATTATTAACAAGCGACAGAGGGAGTCATGGTAATTATCATCTGGGAATATCACCTAGATAATGCACAGCTCTCAGATAAACTAATGCCTAAGTTCAGGTGACGTTGAGCAGACCTGCCAAAGTGTGCAGTCTATAAAATAATTAGTAAGGTAACCACAAGCAACGAGGCCATAAATTCATTTGAATGACCCCACTCAGGAACGAGGCACCGCAGCCTCGTTAAGATTTGCACTAAATTTCTGAACTTTGTTCTATTACTAATTGCAGTCACACCTCGGTACTGGTCGGCTTCAGAACTCGTCAAACTCTGTACACAATGCATTCTGACAAGAAAATAAATGTTTCAGCACCTGGCACTTGCTCGGGACTCTTTGCACTTGCTAGAATTTGTATGAGTCACAATGCTGCTGTGCCAGAGAAAATGCTTCACCGTTCATTGTTAGGTACTCATCACAAGTTCCAGAACAAATTGGTGATGAGTACAGAGGTACCACTGCAAGGTGCAGTTTGTGGTTAGCGTTCCCTAGGTAACCAACATAGGAGACCCAGAATATAAACCTGAGGCAGAGTGAAGTCAGAAAGCCTTCATTCATGGCACTAACACTTAGGAAATGTTCACTGAATACCTGGCGTAGAGGCAGGTCTCTTAAGGTAAGTTCCTGGCCCTGAGCGTGAGGTAGATGTGGTAACCAATGTGATAAGGGCGGTTCAAGTGTGCACAGAGGCCTAGGAGGGCCTGGGGAAAGGAGTGGCGAATTCCTCCTGCGAACATTGGAAAGGTTATCTTTGAGGACGTGGCTTTTAAGCTAAGTCTTAAGAGCTCCTCTGGCTGAGAAGTGAGGAAAGGTCATTCCAGGTGACAGATAAAAGCAAGCACTGTTGAATCCTGCTCACTTAGAGCCAAAGTGGGCCCCTTAAGGTGTGGGCCAGGAGTGAGGAGAGCCAGAGAGAAATGCCGGCCAAGCCCTTCAGAGGTGGGAGGTCATCGCTGACAAAGGCCGGGTCAGTTGGCAACAGTCAAAGGGTCAGAAGCTGGTAGATGAGGACAAGAGAGGAGACCTAGAAGAGACAGAGGCTCCTGTTTATCAGGGGCCACCACGAGATGCATTGGTCTGGTGTAACAGTGAGAGACCGAAACAGGTAAGTTTCAGGGCACAGAGGCGGGTGTTCGCGGGAACAGTATTCAGCAGGACGGGAGCGCATGATCGTGGGAAAGTAAGGAGGCAGGAGGACCACCCAAAAAGTAGGGCAGAAGCCAAATGCAGAGGGGCTTTCCAGTTAGCTAAGGAATTTGGTCCTCACTCTGTAGTCAGTGGGGAACCATTATGGTTATTTTTAAGCTGGGAAGTAACATAGAGTTACATTTTAGAAGGATCATTCTGGTAACATGATGCAAGACAAACCAGAGTAGCCTTTCTTAAAGGGCAATAAACACCCTCTTCCTACCCCTCAGAACACCCTGGATGCTTGCTTACAATCAGTAAGCATCATTTTAGCTGCGTCCTGGACCAACTGAATTTATAACCAATGGGGGACCTAAAATCTGCATTTTTACCTATCTCTCCCTGGTAATTTGGGCCACAGTAGAGTCTGCAAGCAGTCACCTGGGCAAGAGCAGACAGGGCCTGTACTGAAGAGGAGACGAGCAGGGAAACATGTAAGCAAAGACACTGTCGCACAAAGCATGTGCACAGTACATATAAATGAATGAATGGAGTACAGACAGGCTTTAGAGACTGACAGGATAGAGACAGGTCAACTTCAAAGTCTAAGGTAGAACCATTTGACATTGACAGTTTTGTGGGTCAAAACTGGATGAAGACTGCTAATTCATACAACTTAATTTAACGATGAAATCAATAAAAATCATGCCCTTATCATTTAAGTTGTTTCTATCAGTGTAGCAGAATGTCACTCATTTGTTACAACAAACAGGAAGTTTAAGGGATAACCACAAGAGTTTTAGCTCCCTTTTGCAACCTCTGTGCCAATCTGTAGAGGGCTCAAGGAATCTGGGGCTGATCAAGGAATAAGATAGAATCACTAAAGGCGGTGACTTACAAGCTTTATTGAACAGCACTTGGACAGGGTTGCATGGGAGAGAAAGACTGGTCAGAGGCTTATGGTGAGGGAGCCACCATTCAGGAGAGGTGGAGAGCGAGGGAGGGGAGGATCTGAGAGTGGACTCGAATGTCTAGATGATGATGAGATTCAGCAGCATGATGAGCGCCGTAGCACATGGGGGCCATATAACCACATGATGCACATGATGCAATAGGTCCCCCCATTGATTATGTGGCTCTCTGTATCGATGGCCAGTAGACGCTGTGTAAGGTTTCACTGGATACATAAAGCAGGCAAGCTCTAAAATAGCTAAAAAAATCTGCTTGTTTGGGCTGTTTTGAAATAATCAGATGTATAAAAATTTGAGTTTGGTGCTGGCTGGCTTTTGAGCTAAGGGATCTGGCCTGCAGTAAAAAAATAAACCATGTCGGGGCCAATACAGGGAAGTCACCTTTGGCTCATTGCTATGACACAGTCCTGGCCTAAATGACCTCAGTTCCAATACTCCCACTTCCCCTGTCCTGCACCACAGAGCAGAAGTGTCCTCGGGCCTGACTGACAGCTGGGTTTGTCTGGCCGATGGGAGACACTGGCAGAAGACTGGAAGACAGGAGAAAGGCAGACGCTGGGTGTTTCTCACCCCAAGACAACTGGGCTGCACAGAGTCCACCTTTGGGTTTGAGATGACCCCTGCCTCTGGGTCCCCGAAACCTACCTCTTCCTTTCCGTCGTCCCTCCAGGCTAAGGGAGACAATGACATCCAACTACTGCTAATCTTCCAGTTGCCTCCTTGTCCCCTGGTTGGTTTCTCAGTTTCATCCTTCACCTGTAACTAATTTCCCCCATTCGATTCCCTCTATATAAATACTCTAGGTGATCTCTGATTTCCTGGTTGGACCCTAACTGACACAATCTCTTAGTTCTTTCCAGACCTTCAAATCACAATAGTAGGGAAAGTCTTTAATAGAAACAACTGATATTTTCAGTCTCCTGTAAAATGTGGATACCTGTAAAAAAAATTTCTATCTATCTACCCAAAGAATACAATCTCAGGAAGAGGGTATTAGCAACCCTCAGATAAATCCCCAGACTATTCACCCTTCCATGCACTCCTAAACTCTCCAGTGTTGAAATCCCGAAACCACCCTGTTCATAGCAATCAATCATCCTGCATATGGCAAGGCAGCCGTGGTCGCATGCTTTGGTGCTACAGGGAGGAGAGGGGTGAGGCCACTTTCAACCTAATACAGACCAAGTTGTGGTTCAGAGTAGGAGCTGTGGATGAATGCAGGCTTCTATGGAAAGTAACCTCACAGGGCGATCTGATCATACATTCCTAACTGGAAAGGTCAGGATGCGTAGTCATGCCCGAGGCATGGAACTTTTTTAGTGAAAAGTTGATCTGTTCCTTAAGCAAGCCCAGTCCATTGTGTTTGTGCATCCACGTTGACAAACCTTTGAAATAACACCCTCAAGAAAGTACATAATCTTGTGAACTATCCTGTAATCCAATCCCCACCTTCACATAATCTCCCTTATGTTCCCTCTTTAATCTCAAATGCATCAAGGAAACTGCAAAACTGTCATTCTTTGGGCGATTTGAGATTTTACTTCCCAACAACTATTGTCAGTTGGGCTCAAATAAAATCTTACAAAAATTCTTTACAGGTTTGGACATCTCTGATGTCGGCAGAGTTCAGCCCTCCCACACACTAGCACATCAACAGCCGAGAGATTTCTCTGACTCCTAAAGCTGGCCAGCTTTACCTGGTCATCCAATACCCACGTATCTTTTCTTTTCTTAAAACTAAATATATTGGGTGACATTGGATAATAAAATATAGGTTTCAAGTGTAGAATTCTATAATACATCACGTGTACATTGCATTGTGTGTTTCCCACCCAGTCAAGTCTCCTTCTGTCACCATATAGTTGGCTCTGTCTGCCTTCCTCTACCTTCTGCTCACCCCCTTACCCTCTGGTAACCTCTATCCTGTTGTTCGAGTCTAAGAGTTTTTGTTTGGCTGGGGCAGGGGGGTTTGTCTTGTTTTTTCATTTGTTGCAACATCCACTCTTCTAGCTTCTTCCTAAGACAAAGAGAAGCAGTAAAATCACCTATGGTCTCACAGCCCAGAGAACTCCAGTTAATACTTAGCATGACTCAATTTCAGGGTTTTTTTCCCTGTAAGTTTATCATGGTTCTTTTACATAAACAGGAAATTGCTCTAGAACCTGATTTTTTTTTCTCTTTGTATATGGTGAACATTTTCCCTAATCTATTAAAAATATTCTGTGTTATCATTTTTTCCCTCTTCTTTGATTTCTTGTTTTGTTTTTTGGGGGTAGTTTTTGAATTATCATTTTTAATGATACACATTGTTCTAGCAAATATGGATGTCTTACCATTTGATTTGCGAATCCCCTTGAACTTCCAACATTTCCCTGGAATAAACAAGGTTCTGATGCACATCACTGTTTTGCACACCCTTAGTGGTGTCTTTAGTATAAGTTCTAAGAAGTGGAATTTCTTGAGCAGAAAGCATATGCATTTTAATATTTATGGCAATTTTACTAAATAGCTACAGGAAGGTTTATGTTTTGTTTTGTTTTTAGTTGCTTCTTAAGATTTTGAGTTGTTTTTTTTTCTAATAACAAACACCAATGTTAGTAAGACACAGAAAAAAAAAACCAAAGTATCATTTCTGGAAGGCAAGGATCTGGGTATGTTCATCTTAGAATCCCACACCATATCTGTCCGTCACAGTGCCATCAATGTTGAGTTGGAAAAAAGAGATTCTGTCAGGCTCCTGTGAATCGTTTTCATAAAATAAGGACATAATAAAGCTCCACAATGCTTAGTCCAGTGGCCCCCAGCCTGACTGCACACTGGAATCGCCTAGAGAACTTTTCAAAGTTGCAGGACCCTGGACCCCACCCAAGGCCAATTAAATCAGTCTCGGAAGGAGGGGTGCAGGCCCACTGTCAGTTACTGCCAAAGCTCCCCAGAGGATGCTAATGGGAAGTCAAGGTCAGGAACTAAAAAATGGCGGATATCTGAGAAAGGAAAACTGATCTTGTTCCTTCTCCCTAATTGTCATGGAGAATATAAAATTTTAGATACGGGAAAACTCAGCAATTTGGGGACTATATGGGCCCACGGCTGATTTCATGGTGTTTAGTCTGACAGCCAGTTAAAACACACTTTTAAAGGCAGTGTGTTTTCCCCTGCACCCACCAGAAGTGCCAAGATTTCAAGAAAACCCCGTGTTTTCGTTATCCGTGTGCGGAGACTGGCACACAGCAGATGGCAGGATAATGGATTGTGTCTGCTCGAGTTAGAGCTGCTTTTATTTGCAAGGCATCAAGTTCATGTTGACTGCGGGGCCGGGCTGACATGATTTATTTCTAATGAAAATGGAGGCATCGCGGGCTCTGTCTTTGCTCATTACTGTAAGACAGGGCCTCATCTGGGATCAGGACACCCTGGATGGCTGGCGGCAGAAACTGCAGGGGCTGCAAGAGGCCACTCTTGTTCTGGGACTCAGTGTTGGAGCACCTCCATATGCCCGACCGCCCGAATCTCACAGCAGTGAGGGCTCCCCCCGGAGTCCCGCTGCTCCGGATCAGTCAGCAAAGTACCAGGGCAGCACCATTTATATTTATGTTTTTACCGTGAACGCTTTAATTACATACTCCCACATGTGCTCTCAAACAGCAGGATGATGTTTTGAAAAGAAAGCGTAGTAGGTGCAGCCCATTCATTCCTGAAAGAAAGGATCTCTAGTGACCTGAAAGCAGCCCCCCGCAGAGTTCTTCCGGGCCCCTCTTCAGCTCAGCGGCGCGACAGCCGCAGGGAGCCTGCCTGCCGCCAGACTGCTCCTGGCTGCTTCCCGAGGCTGGCTTACAGGAAACCCCAGGCCAGCGGGAGAGGGAGGGCAGAAGTAGATGATGGAAGAGCAGGAAAGGCTAAGTCCCGAGCAGCAAACTTCTCTCACCTGTCAGGCAAAGAGCAGAGCTGAGCCCCCAGGGCCAGGCACCTATTCTGACCTGGGGAATGCTTCGTGACGGTTCAAGAAGGCTCGGTGCTGTGGAATGGGCCTTAGAAATCTGGTTCAGAACTCCCAATTTCCAGATGAGAAAATAAGGCCAGAGGAATGGCTGATTTGCCCAGAGGAATGACTCAGTGGCAGAGTTTAGGATTCAGGTCTCCGGGTTCTCAGATTCCTCCACTTTGCCTCACCAGTAGTTCACAAGTCTGACTTCACATTAGAACCATGTAGGGAGTTCATAAAACCCTGCCCAGCCCCATCACTGGAGATCTTGGTTTAAGTGACTGGGAGTAGGGCCTGTCCGTGGGTATTTTTACAGCACTCCCAACCCCTGCCCCACCACTTGGTGGTCATGTGCAGTTATGAGAATCTCAAGGAACCAAACAAATATAAGGAAGTAACAGCAGTGGTGAACTCTTTATGGAAGGTTGAGAGAGACAGTATTTGAATCCATGTTTAAAGGATGAATATGTTTGCCCGGAGGAAAAGATGCAGAGAGGTTTCCCAGGGAGAGAGAACAGCATATGCAAAGTCCTGAGGGCATGAAGAGACACAGCAGAGCTGTAATTGGGTGTATCTAACAGGGTGCAAGGTGGGATCAGCGGATGCAGAGCTAGGCAGGCAGCCAGGGGCTGGATCCCAAAGGCCCTTATAATATGAGCCATTCTCAAAGCTGGAGATTATCCTGAAATCATGGTGAACCCCTGAGCTGCACTGTGCAGAAAAATGACAAAGTTGCATTTTAGGTAGGAAAATAACCCTAACAGGGATGTGGATAATGAATTGGAAGGGGAAGGAGCCGGAGACAGGGAGCCCAGTTCAGAGGGGAGGCAAAGAGATGACGAGAGCCGGAACCAACTAGGCTGTGGCAACAAAGACGGAAAGACAGGTAGGACCTGAGTTCTGAACTCTTCCCCTGATGCACTGCATCTCCACAGTGGAATTGATAGGATGGGATGGCTGATTGGCCCAAGGGTGAGAAGGTCTGATTTCCACCTCCCTTTTCCCCATTTTCCTTCATATACTCTGAACTGAATGACTCACTGCCACTTGTTTTGATTCTGCTGGTTCCTTAGCCTAGGATGTCTATCCCTCTGACATCTCCAAATGTCCAAATAGGATATATCCTTTAGGTTTCAAATCAGTGTCACTTCTTTAGAAAATCTGGTTTTTGAGTCAAGTTCAGCAAGCTCCATGTTCTCATTGTACCCTGCCTCCTGAGAAGTATTCCTTCTCCCCTGCCAGATAAACCATTTTGCCTTCAAAACTCTGCTCAAAGTTACCTGTTCTGGTGACTTTTTGGCACCTGCTGACACAGGTTGTGTTTCCACAGCTATTTTGAATTCTTCTGTCAGTAGTAGAGAATTATTCCTTGTTGCCAGTAACTATTGCTTTCCCCATTCATTTCCCCCCTTGAGTAAATAAGCTCTTTGGAAAGACAGAGGCACTGTCTTCTTATTCTGTCTCCTGTCCTAACACAGTACACAGAAGATATGTAATAAAAGTGAATTGAATGAATGAATGTCGCAGACTGAATTCATGATATCCAGGGAAATGCTCTACGAGTATAATAATGATGCTGGTGATGCTTATAGGGTGCTCCCTGAGAATAGGGCACCTCGGGTGGAACCCCAGGATCATTTGGAGCCCAAAGGTGAAGTGTCATACGGAGGAGCTACACCAAGGTAATTCGAACCACTCTGCAGACCTCTTGGAAGACTTTCTAAGACCATCCCAAGGCTGGGAACTGAACCTTGAGAACTGCTTCTAGGCCAGGCTCTCCGAGGACCCTTTAGCCATGGCAGGAGCTTATCCTTGTCATCTGGGCTATTTTCCCTAGGCTAGGCCCTCTCCTGTCTCCCTCAGGCAACTATATGGCATCTTCCAGAAGCACCTCCTCCTCCAAGAATTTTGAGCCTTATCTGGGTGTTTTGAAGAAATTTGTGATTAATTGAAATACTTCAGGTATGCACCCAGTGGTTGCTATCTTAGTCTTTCCACAAGGTTGTTTTTTTTTAATATTTTTGGAGGGTTTTTTTTTAAGTGCTGCAAGATTTATGGGAATTTCAGATGCTATAGCAACTCGAAGGGGGGAAAAGGTAGGCCTTGGCAGTGTCCCCTGGCTTCCCTACCATGAGGGAGATATACTTGGGAGACATTTCAGTGGCCCTTGAACCACACATCTGCGCGAGGGAGTCCGCATTGAGTCTGCACTGACAGGTGGAGGAAGAGACCTTGCCTCAGCACAGCAGTCAGAGCTCGGCTTGAGGGCCGCATTGCTGAAGCTACAAGCAATTATTTGTTCCCCCGTGGCCACAGTGATGATCGGGTTGAGGCTCCTATACTGGGGCTGAGGGATGGAGGAGGGGGTGGGGAGCATGACGGGAAAGAGAAGGGAAGGGGAGCCCCTCCTATACACACATGGACTCTGGAGATTCACCACGTGCTCTGCTGAGGCTGGGAAAATAAACACCTTTCAAATGGGCTGCATGTTCCTGCCTGTGAAACCGGAAGTCAACAGAGTCCGGGGGCTTGTGCTGCCTGTCACTGCTCAGCCAAAAAGTGCAAACAGGGATTGGATTATGATTGTGCTTTTAATATTAATATTAGATGCGGGCAACCTGAGAAGGTGGTAACATCCCTCATACCCACCTTCCCTCAAGCTTGTCAGGGCAGGTTCACACGAGGGAAGGAGGGGAAGGGAACATGGAGAGGAACACACACAAGGGTGTGATGTGCAGTCTTGGAGTTTGAGTCCTTGAGCAGGTTTTGGCCCTGATGAATGGAACAGGATGGTGAGCATTCTGATAGGGATCTCCAAGCCAGTCAGGCGGCAGTATGGTGCAGGTCATCCCGGTGTTTCTGGGTGTTTCCGGGGCACAGTCGATCAGCCTCCACATTCCTGGGGATGGGACACGTAGGTTCAGGGAAGAGTTACAAGTCCCTTTGTTCTTTCCTAGTCAACTGTGAACTGCAACAAAATCTCAGCCAGAACATAAGCTTAAACATATACATTGATTAATTGGTTACATATTCTGTTAGTGATCATCTAAGACTATAATGGAGAGAAAACACAACTGGCCCTGAAAAGGATTTTATTTGTATTTTCCCTATGAATCCCCACTGTTAGTAGTGAGTGAAACCAAGCTTTCCGAGGATCTTGTCCAAGTTTCTCAATGTCTTGTACCTCATCTGTGCAGTCACCTGGTCCAGGGCTACAGTTATGGTACGGCGGTAATCTGGAATACAAACACGATAGGGTGAATAAGAGCACAGGTTCCTCCTTGGGATGGAGTCAGGATGTCTGAAGCCATTTTATTTTAAAGAACAAGTTTTCCAATCTGAGTAGTTTCATGGTTACCAATGTTTGACTTAAATGCTTTACATATTTTTTAACATATATTTCTTGTCCTAAATCAGGCTTTGCAGACCCCATCCTAGCCTGGAACGCCTTTCCATAAATAATTTCAAAAGAACTTAATATTAAGTCCGCTTTTGGGGACCACCCAAATGCGTAACAGCAATTGGAAGGGCTTGGTCCCACGTAAGGTGAGTTTCTGGACAGATTTTAGCCAGTGTTTTCTTGACTGCATGGTGAACCTTTTCCTCCTTTCCAATGACTGTGGTCTCCAGGCTGAACGCAGACGCCAGTTTATTTTCAGATGTTCACTAACTTTCTGAGTTATTTCTGTCACAAAGGAGGGTCTGTTGTCACTTTGTAAACTGTTGGGCAATGCAAAACAAGGGATTAACTCTTTTAAGAGCCACCCGACAACTTTCAAGGCCCTCTCTGTGCAGATTGGGTAAACTTCTATCCATCCGGAAAAGACATAATTTTCCCAGTAGCCAGTTCCCAAGCCCAGCTCAAAGCTATCAACACGGCCTCACGTGCTGAAGTCCCAGGTGGTAATGCCCTGGCTTCCATAGTCGCTCCCAGTGCCCCTACTGCACATCCAGCTCTCCTCTGACCTCTCTCCAGGTAGCTGCTGCCATCCACGCACAGAGTGCAATCTGGGTCAGACCAAGGTTCATCCTTTAAATCAGGTCAGCTGCTATACACCTGTTCTTGATCTCTGGAGGGAAGGTAGGCTGCAGAGGAGAAACCAAAGCAGCGAGAAGTATTTGCAGCCACAGGGCGCTACACAGGGACCTGGAGATGCACTTGCTGATCCTCTGGAGCCAAAGTAATCCGAGCATGCAATTTAGTGAAAAGGTCTCTACCCAAAAGCAATATGAGGCAAGTGTTGATTTACCATAGTACATTCCAAAGCTTTCAGAAAATGCTGTGTCTCATTTTGGCCTGAGACACCAGTCACAGGGACAGTTTGAGCAGTAGGTTTTATCAATCTTTGATTAAGCACTGAGTAGGTCACCCCTGTGTTTACTAGGAATTCAGTTGGTTGACCCCCCCACTGTTAGTTTTACCTGGGGTTCCTGGGGTGGGGCGGGGCGGGGGTGGGGGGGACGGTGTTCAGAAGCTGTCCAGGATCCAAGGGAGCGCCTGGGGCCCATCAGTCCCCATCAGACCCTAGGTCCCTTCCTGACATTAGTTTGGCTGGGGGAGGTATCTTCTGGGGTCCCAGCCTGCCTTTATTTTTCTCAGGGTATTCATTTTCCCAATGGCCCTCCTCTTTACAATGTGCACCTTGGTTAGGATCTAAGGGGCTTTGCCTTTGCCCCCCGAGATTTTCCCCTTCCCCAGAGGATCTCCCTTGGACCTGATTAAGGGAGGCAGTCCCTGCCCCTGCCTTGCAATGTTCCCTTCCATTGTAAACCTTAAAGGCAGTATCCACGAATTGAGAGGGATTTACCCCTAGTATCCCATCTAATTTTTACAGTCTCTTCCTAATATCAGGGGCACTCTGGCAAATAAATGCCATATTCACCATCCTTGTTTCCTGGAGCCTGTGGGTCCAAATCAGTATGTTCTCTACATGCTAAATATATCCAATCCAAAAACTCAGAAGGATTCCCATTAGCTTTTGGTTGTACTGCTTGCACCATATGTCAACTTCTTTGTTTGGGAACCCCCTTCTTTAATCCTTCCAGAATACATCTTCAATAATGCTCCAAATGAGGGAACCCTCCATTGTTGGGGTCCCAGCCTGGCTCGACCAATGGTGTAGTTTCTGCTGGGTGCAGCACCGCCCCTGGATTTTTTTGATGCAACCTTTGAGCCTCTTCATTGGTTTTGTCTGAAACTAGTCATCTTTCCTCAGCTGTTAATAAAACGATTGGGAGGGCTTGTATCTGCCCAGTTAGGGTGATGGGTTGCAAAACTTGAATGAATCCAACCAGTCAGTTTAGCTGGATCATCTTGGTAGGAGGGGTTAGAATTCTTTCAATTCAATGAATCGGAGGTTGAAAAAGGAGTACGTGTCCAGTAGTAACCAGCGGGCTGCCCTTGCGGTTTCACTCCCACTGGTAATCTTCTCAGGGGAAACTGCCCTGCTCCGAATTTTGTACCCTGCCTGATACAAGAAGGACAAGTCGTTCCTGCTTTAGATTTGATCTGCCCTCTTCTCCTTGCATTCGGGCCAGGGGGCAAGGGCCGCATGGGAACCAGAGGAGGAGGAGGGAGAGGAGGGAGAGGAGGGGGTGGAGGAAAAGGGAGAGGAGAAGGAGGAGGAAGAGACCAAGGATGTCCCCTCCCCCGCCAAACACACCAGGCCATTACTGGAACACCCTAGCCTCAGGAGTTTTGCTTTCCAACATTTGCCTTGGCCCCTGAGCCTGCTGTACCATCAATTTCTGTCCTATTTCTCAGCATCCTGCTTATGAAGAGCCATAAATGCTTAAACATAGGGATTCTTATCCCATTTCTCTGATCTCTGACAAAACAATTTTAACCACAAAACGGTATAATAATTCAAAGAACCATTGAGTGGCCAGCACTCTCCTGAGTCAAGGGTATACATTGACCAAGCAGCATTACAATAAAAAATCATCTTTTTCTTTGTCGTGGGCTCATACCCATAAGCAGACCAATTAGTCAGGATGCACCCCAATGGGATGTCTTTTGGAACAGAAGCCACTGCACCGATTTCAGATCCTAATAACAAAAGGAAACACCAGGCACAAACCGGTTACCGGATCCTCATCACAGAAAGCCCAGTGCCACGCTGACTTATCCCAGATTTGGTCGGTAGGCCACCAGACGGCCAAAGGCCAGAAACCAGACAGGCTTTCCAAGCGCAAATCCAATCTCCTACTAAAAGATGAGGCCACGGGAAGCCCGGAGATCCCGGAACCAAAGACCTCCCCTGGCAAAAGCACCAGGCAGCTGCTAATGATCTCAGCGTGGGGCTGGGGCCTCCCTGTCCGGGCAGCCTCTGGGAATTCCCCTGAATGTCCCCATCCGACTTACCGGAGAGTCCCAAAGCCATCCTGGCCAAGTGGCCAGAATTGAAACTGAAGGTCAACAGAGTCCAGGGGCTTCTGCTGTGGCCCAGCCAAAAAGCAGAGACAGGGATTGGATTATAACTGTGACTTTGTTAATATCCGATGCAGGCCACATGGGAAGGTAGTAGGTAAAAACCCTGACATTCACCTTCCCTTAAGCTTGTCAGGGGCAAGTTTATAAAGGGGAAGCAGGGGACGGGAATGTGGAAAAGGAGAACAAAGGTGAATGGAGTTTGAGTCCTGGGGGGGGGGGGGGGGTTCTTTCAGTCCCAATGAATGGAACAGGACAGTCAGCATTCTGATAAGGGTCTCGAAGCCACTCAAGTGGCGATCAGGTGTTTCTGGGACACAATCAGCAGTCTCCAGCATTCCTGACGAGTGTAGGTCCAAGGAAGGGTTAAAAGTCTCTTTGTTCTTTCCTGGTCAACTGTTAACCACAACAAAATCTCGGCCAGAACATAAGCTTAAACATACACAATGGAGAGAAAATGAAACTGGCCTGGAAAAGGATTTTAACTCTGGCTCCTCTATCACCTGGGAACCGGAGGGTGCATAAGCAGCAGCGAAATTTCCTCTCCAGGAGGCTGCCGGCTGTTCTCAGGAATTGCAGTTGCTGCAGGAGGAGATATACAGGTTGGGCCAGGGCAGGGCAGGGCAGGTAGGGCGGGCTCAGCCCCACCTCTCTCTGGCACCGCCAGACCAGAGGGCTCACTTTAGGACAGCAGCTCTGCTGGGAAATGAGCTCTGCCCAAGTCCCAGACCGGAAAGCCTCTCCTCCTGGGAGATTGTCAGCTTTAAGTCACCTAGAGGAGTGGTAGGGTGGAGGCCCAGCTTGCTATCCTTAAAGCAGCTGTGAATAAAGGGCGCAGTGCAATCATGCTGAGGGCAAGCCAAAAAGAAGGTAGTCAGTATGCAGAGTACAACATCTGCATCCCAGGCGTTTCTGTAGGCACCCGGTGCCTGAATGGGTGGCTGCACCCTCTCCAGAACAATGCCTGGAAGCCTGCAGCATTTTCTCTCCCTTGGCCTGCCCGATCTGGTTCTAGTCTTTAAAGCCAGATTCTTTCTAGACCTTAAGGTGGACCTCCAGCATTATCGGACTGGGTTCTCAATACAGACCACTTAAATTGTCAGTGAATTTTAGTTATTCAACTCTGATTTTGGAAGGATATTCTTACCTCTGTCTCTCCAGACCTAACTGTAGAATTTCCCTACCAGATTCCAGAGCAAGAACATTCAGGCTGCCCCAAGGGCAGGCTTTTGGGTGGATCTGAGGTCCCATCCAGCAGTTCTTCCCTTTTCTAGAGCATGGCCCATGCCACAGAAAAGCCGCTTTTCAATTACCTTGAAGCTTCCCCTTAAGTGTCTCTTTCCAGACTGGTTTGGTAAATGTTAACCAAACAGCCGTGATGTGCCAGGCACTTTGCTAGGCACGGGGAATACAAAAAGAGTGAGACTATAGAGTGGAAATAGCAAGCCAGAAGGTTCTTTTTCTCTCCTGAGAGTGGAGGACTGACCACAAAGTCTGCCACTGGCTCCGTGGGAGAGGTTTAGCTGGAAGCTCTCAAACTGTTCACATCATCAGGTTTTTCTAGGCCTCACTTCCCACCTCCACTGCCATTAGTCCTGTGGGTGTTGCCCCAGTGACAACTAAGCCAAACTCTGTGGCAATTTTCCTCCTGGCACAATACACACCTTTGTGCCTGGGAGACAAGGTGTACAAGAGCAGAGACGAGGAGATGGGAAGGGCAAGTCACCCCAATTATTCCACTTGTAGTTGGCGGAGCCACCGCCTTGGTTTCTCCATCCCCAAAGCCTGCATGACTTGCCCTCTCCCTGTAGAAGGGGTTGGCAACAACAACTGTGCTAAAACCAGCCTGAGGGGCTTGGCCCACTTTGGAGGGTTGCCAAACCAACGCAGCGGAAGCTGTCTGGCAGCTGTGCCTTTCAGAGAGTGATACAGGCAGCTGAGTTCATGTTCCATTGAGCACAATGTGGGGAGGGTGTGGTCTTTGCTTCTTAATATTTTTCTGGTGTTGCCAAAGTCTGACGACTTGGAGGAATTATTGCAAAACAGCTCACCTCATTCCCTCACGGAATGTAGAAAGGTTGGAAAGAACATCAAAGTGTATCTAAAGTGTCATTATATTCCCAGTGAGAGTAATAAATGGACGTTTTCACTCCCTTCCTTTAGAGTTGGTTTCAGTCCTCAGGTCCTCGGGCCCTGGCTTGGGGCACCGGTGCAGGGCAGCTGCAGAGACAGCCAATAGCCATTCAGCAGTAGTGTCTCACCTACAGACTGTGCTCTGAGGCGCTGTGGCTGTGTTTACAATAATGAAGAGTTAGGTCACCAGGTACTCGTCCTCAGAACTTGGTCTTGGAACTGCCTGTAAATCTCACTTCTGCTACGACGAGCACTGTGGTCCTGGGCAAGTTAGCTTCTCGGAGTTTTCGTTTCCTCGTCTGTAAAATGAAGTTAACAATAGTACCTACTTTATGGAATCAGAGTAATGATTGGATTAGAGGACACTAGTGAAGAGTGTAACAGATATGTGCACGTAATTGGTGCTTAACACATGGTCCGCTCATGTGCCATTGGTTTGGATGGAAGGGATGTAATATCCCTGTGATGGCCATTGTCTATTAGCCATGAAGACTGAGAAGCAACAATTTTTAAAAAAATATTTACTTATTTTAGAGAAAGGGAAAGGGAGGGAAAAAGAGAGGAGGAGAACCACTGATGTGAGAGAGAAATATCAATTGGGTGCCTTCTGTACATACCCAGACCAGGGATGGAACCCACAGCCTAGGCATGTGCCTTTACCGGGAATCAAACCCATGACCTTTTGGTTTATGGGATGATGCCCAACCAACCAAGCCACTCCAGCCATGGTGAGAAGGCAACAATTTTGAGTATTAAAACCCCCACACCTCTTTTCCCTCTATTAATCCCCTACTTCATTCTTTGTTGGTTGTCTGCCTGCTGCTCCCACCAAAATGTAAAGTTTATTGAGGACACAGAATATGAACCAACGGTCAGCAGAGCTTCTTACATTGACAGGTAGTCAATAAATATTGTGCATGGATACATGGATATTTTTTTCAACTGACTAGTTGAACAGGACTTCTGATGCTTCTGGGTACCAGTACCCAGAAAATATAATATATAGTCAAAGGCTGGGGAGACACAGGTTTAGTACTTAATAACGTTTTCCCTTGCCTGCGATGGATTTCTTTTGAGGTATTACATCCAAAGTTTTTAGATCTGGCTGCTTTGCATGACTGGGTTAGGTTGCAGATGAGAATTTTGCAAAGCAAAATAGATACATCACACCAATTTGCATTTCAATTTCTGTCCCTCTCAAAGGCCACAAAGTCCCCCAGCAATAATCAGGTGCCAGGCAAAGAAATTAAGAACTTTGGCTGGGAAGACAATAAATGAATCTCTGGAACGTAGTAAAATGTATATACGAGAGTACATCCTTTCCCTGGTTTCTTTCTGGCCGCTGCCATAGACGCTAAAAAGAACAAGTACTTATAGGAAAAGTTTCTCTTGGATAATGAGAGCAGACACATTAAAAATCTCATTACAAATCGCTGCTTGGTACTTTAGATTCATTATACGTAGGTCAGACCATGTCCTTGTGCACAGTGGTATGTACAAAGCATTGCTCCTGATCACAGCAAAAACCCATAACACAGAGTTTCTAAGGCACAGAGTCCCTCAGTAGTAAAAATTTGCAAGGCCCAAACAGCCCAGGAGTTCTCTTTACTTCCTTTCATCAGCGTTCCAGGAAAACCTACTGTGCTGCTCCCTTCCGGTCTCTTAAATCACAGAGATGATGAGAGCGTGGGAAAGGCAGTGGGGTTATAATATGCGTGGGTTGTTATATCCCAGGGTGGTTGTACTAAAAAGAGGAGTCTGGTTGTAAAAGAAGAAAAAGACCAGGCCAGCTTATGATGACTCTGAGAGAATCAGGATTCCAGAGAGAGCATCCATAGCAGGGCTCAGTTTGTGTGTATCTGTTGTAGCAGAGCGACAGGACTGGGAAGGGTTTCCCTGTGCCGTCTGCAGGTGTGTGGCTTGGAGGGAAATACCCCACAAGGCCCTGATGGGACTCGTCCTCTCAGCAGGGAGGGCGTCTGCCCTTCGGTAAAGCCTCAAAGCCTGTAAGCAGAGCTTTGTCCACCCAGTGAGCACGACTGGGTGGTCGCAATTCCTTTTTTCAAAAGTCCTGTCCCCTGGGCTGCCCCGCCCAGCTGGGTGACCCCATCCAACCTGGTGGCCCAGGTCACCCCAGAAGCTCCTGGCTTTCACCCACCAGAACATGAGGCGTGCACACTGCCCAGCGTTTCCCTTCAAGTACTTGACCCACAGTGCACGTGATTGGGCTTGTGTCTGCACACCACGAGGAGGGCTATGAACTCTCTGAAAATATTTGCAAAGCTTTAAATAGCACACATAGTGTTAAAAATATTTAAAGGAATCTGTGATCTCCACGAGTATGAATGTAAAACACACATAAGAAAGAGGAAGACACTGATCTACATCTGTACGTCTGCACCTACACCATGCCTGGGGCAGCAGTTCTCAGTCTGCACCTGCCCCGGAATCACCAGGAGCTCTTGCTAAGATTTCTGGGCCCCACCCCCTAATGTTTCCTCCTCATTAAGTTTGGGGCGGGGCCAGAGAATTTGCATTTCTAAGAAGTTTCCAGGTGATTATTTTTCTGCTCATCCAGGGAGCACAGGCTCCTGTGAGATACCGAACTGCTCACAGGACTGCCTCCAGGATGGCGGGACCTTGCGGTCAGGGAGCAGGGGTGGAAGGAACTTTCCCTAGCCACCCTTCTGTATCTGTTGAATTTCTGTCTATGGGAATATATTACCTGCTCAGAAACAAATTTGAAAGTGAAAAAAAAGAGAGCGCGAGAAAGAAAATATCACTACCTTAAACACGCCCTTAAGCTCACCCACAAGAGCGGCGAGAGACCAGCTTTCTTGGGGTTCCTAGTGACTGTTCCCCAAGGTCACCTCTCTCTCTCTCTCTCTCTTTCTCACTCTCGCTTGCTCTCCCGCGCTCGCTCTCAGCTACTCATCTGTATGCTGTGCAGTCACTTTGTGTTACTTTATTCAAAGAACTCCTGCTCTGCTGCTGGTAACAGAACCCATTTCTTCTATCTTCTAAGAGAAATTCTACTCGCGTTCACCTTTTTTCCACTCACACCCACTGGGACTCACTGTGTCAGAGGTCTTCAGTAATTATGCAAGCCGTCAGTCTCTGAACCCCTCACGCCCTCAGCCTTGGGAAAGGCACAAATCCCCCTTTCCTGCACACAGCTGCCCCAGCCCCGAAGGACTCATCTTGTCGCCAGCATCTCTTGAATTTGGCAGTGATCATGGCATTCGATATATAGTATAACTTCGATCATGATCACATGGGGGGCGGGGGACAAAAGTGGGTTTACAGCTGTGAGTACACGAAACCCAGTTTCTTCTTTTATTATTATTTGTTAATTATTGTATTACTTTCCATGCAAACGGCTGTAAACCTACTTTTGCCCCACCCTGTATTTTTTCAGCTGATCTCCCCAATTCCAGTCTCTGTCGTGGGAACACTCACTTACTTTCAATTGTGTTATTCCACTACCCAAAGATTTTCAATAGTTCCCCATCACCTTGGGAGCAAAACACAAATTCATTAGCTTGATTTCTAAGTCCCTTCATAGTACAGGCCCTAATCCATCTTTCTAGGCTTGTCTGTTAAAAAGCCTCTAGTAGAGTGAACTTGACCTGCTCAGCATTTGACCCCAACACATTGGACACCTTCCCGCCTCCACCGTCACCTCTCCCTGCAACTCTCCTCACCCCGTCCAAGTTCCACCCACCTTCTGAGGTAAAATATTGAGTATATTTTATCATTCTATTGGATTGCATCTTTCTTGAAGGGAAAGACATTGTTTTATAAATGTTTGTGTTCCTCACCTTTCCCATGGTAGGGGAAGGGAAAGAAGTTAACATTTATTGAGTACTTCCTTTGCGCCAGAAATTTTATATGTTATTTCACTTCATATGTTATTTCATTAAGTCCTGAAAGTGACTCTATTCAATACAAATTATTATTTGAAACTAAGAATTGCCTAATAAAACGTACTTGAAGAAGGAATGTACAAATTATATATTTATGTTCACAAAAGATAAATCATAAAGGAAATATAAATGGATAAAAAATTGAAATAGTCATTCTTATCTGTTTTCTAAGAAAGTAAAAAACAGTAATTAAATACTGTTTACCACCAAGTAAATGAAAAGTTATTACATACCCGATTATATGTTGTCAAGGGTTGGGGGGAACAGGAACTTTTTGCACTAAAGCAGAAGCAAAGATTGGATCATCTCTAGAAGGAAATCTGGCCTTTAACTGTACAGAACTTTTGACCAAATTAATTCCATTTCTGGGAAATATGTCCTAAGGAAGCAACAAGATATGCATTGAAGCATTTATAATTAAGGATGTTCATCTTGGTATGGAAAACCAGAAAAAAACTTAATGTCCAACAATTAGCCTTTATGAAATAGTCTGTGCCCACATTTACCATGGTACCCAGTATAGCAATTTAAAAAAAAAACCCATATTATATAAAGATATGACCTGAAAATGTGCTAATGATATATTAAGTAAAAACACAAATCAGATGACAAAACAGCATCGCAATATGGTGTTTAGAAGACTGTGTATATAAGGTGACTCAAAAGATCTGTTCTGAAATGTTTAATAGATGCTATCTCTGAATAGGGTGGTTACAGGTGGTTTTATTGCCATTGTGTATATCTGTATTTTCAAACTTTCCACACTGAGTACGTATTACTTTAGCAATAAAAAAAATGGGAAGGTGGATCTTGTGTTGATATTAACTATTCTTCGAGAACAACCAAGACTCATCAGATACGAGGCCTTCTGAAGGAGAGCCTTTGGGGAATGCCATCAGCTGCCACCCCTGAGATGCCACGCCCTCCGCACAGGCAAGATTCTGGCCTTGGTGGGAAGTGCGGGGGTGAGAGCTCCTCCCTGCAGTCTCCAGTGCTGTTGCCACTGCTTATCAAGAGGGCGCCCAAGGGCCTGGGGGAGGCCCCATAGGGGTGCCCGGCCCTCACTGAGACCTCAGTATTAGAATCCACCCAAACCAGTGGCTGAGGGAGAAACATTCCTAGACAAGGAGCAGCATTCTCGCCTGCTTCTGGTTTGTGGTTTAACCTCCTGAGAAGCAGGGCAGGCTTGAGGCCAAGAGAGAGCAGAGCATGGGAGTGAGTCACAGGAGTGAAAACAAGCAAACAAAAACAGTGTAGTAATCATGACAGGGACTTGCACTGAAAGGGAGTGTAGGAGTTGACAGAGATGGGGGCGGAGATACAGATGGACTTAGGCTAACTTTGAAAGAGGACCAGTTTTTCCACCAGGGAACTGGACTTTACTGGGCTTCCGTAAGCCCCAACTCACACAGAGCCATCATTTTACAAAACACAAAACTGATTTTGATTGTAAGAAAATGCCCAGTCTGAAGAATATACACACAGTGCAGTCCTCTGGGTGACTATTCAATACCTGTAAAGCCCCTGATGTCATCCACAAGATAAACTATCAAGGGCATGGTCCCCAGATTAAAAGAGAAAAGAAAAAAACCCAAGGAATTAAAGGCCAGTTTCTACAACTCAACCACATTGAAGGATGACTCCATAGAGTTGGTTGGTTAACTGCTCGAGTGAAATTCCCAGTCCCAAACTCTAAACTTCCACGTAGCAATATTTTTCTGCCAAGGCTGATGCTGTGGTTTGGTAGAAGGAGCACAGGATTTGGAAGAACTAGCAATGACCCAACCCTACAACCATCCGACTACCAAGCAAGTTTTGGTTCTGGACTCATATCTGGGGGAGGCAATTCACTATCAATTCACGGTTTTCTTCTTTATAAAGCAGAGAAGTTCACTCCTCCAACAAAATCGACTGAGTACCTAGTCTTCACGGCAAACCCCGTGCTGGGCACTGGGGACAGAGTGAGGAGCCAGCTCCCGCCTTCACAGGCCACGACGGCCACAGCCTGTCTCTGTGCTCTACAAGTTCAAAGTGGTTTCTACAATTTTGAATTTGTAGAAACAATTTTTAGAAGATGTGGTGTAACTTGTTGAAAATTATATAAAATTTGACAGTGCAGTGTCCACAAGTAAAATGATATTGGAACACAGGCCCATTCATTAGTTATTGGAACACTAGTCCTATTCATGCCACACTCCAAGTCCAGCCCTTGTAACAGAGACTGTGTGGCCCACAAATCTGGAAATATTTACTATCTGGCTCTTTATTGAAAAGAATTTGAGGCTGCTTGGACTAAAGGAAGAAGAACAGGTAAGAACTCAGAAAAGCTCTATAAACTTAAAAGGAAGGGTAGAATTTTTCAAGGTTAGCATGAAGGTGGAAGTGAAATTGTTCGATTGCTCTTTTTTATCTACATAGAAACTTCATTTCTCTTTTTTTAATTTATTTTTTGAGAGAGGGGAAGGAAGAGAGAGAGAGATGGAGAAAACATCAGTGTGAGAGGAAAACATTGATTGGTTGCCTCTTACCTGACCCAGAACCAAACCCACAACCCAGGCATGTGCCCTGACCGGGAATCAGTCAGCAACCTTTCACTTTGTGGGACGACGCCCCACCACCTGAGCCACACCAGTCAGGGCGAAACTTCGTTTCTTTACACGAACTTTTCTCTGTTCTTTCTTTTTGCTTCACACTGGCCTCATCCAGCACCCTGAATCGCCCACCTCCCTCTCGCTTGTATGTTTACTTACTCCCATCGAGATCTCGGGACAAGGAGGTCCTGGTCAGCATTAAACAATCTTGGGGACAAAGCTTCAGATCTGTTGACCACAGAGACAGAGTTTTGGTCAAACAAAACATAACATCTAAACTTTAGCTGTGTTGCACCTTCAGACCCAGAAAAGCAGAACAATCGCACTGACCACACCCTCACAAAACCAGACAAGTGACACCATGGCTGGCATCAGGACCCCCTGCCCTAGCATTGACCAATCAGGAGAGACCATGACCCTGACCAGGACCCTAACTCCTCCAGTCACTATGATTAATGATTTTCTCCTACAGAACCCATCCGCTAGAAGCACCTGGGGAGTCAGGTCTTAGAGAAAGGATTCACCTGTGACTCTGGGTTTGGTGCCATTTCCTTAACTAACAAACCCCTACTTTCTTTGCTGTAAACTCCTGTTCTCATATGGTTGGGCTTTGATATTCACAGGTGAATGAACCCCTTTAGGTTGTGGTTCACTATCTATCACGTTTTAGCACCCATATCTCCAGGTCACACTTGGCTGCGAGGACCAACTCCGTGACACTAACAGGTGTAGTCAGAACTTCATTGGCTCCTGCCTCCACCTACACAAAACAAGCCATCCAGCCCCACAAAAGTCCCGCCAGTGTTCCCAGAGTCTGGGAACATGTGGCTCCTCTGGAATTACACTTATATTCTTGCCAGGGGAACTGTTTCCATGACACCAAAGGTATAGGAGCCAACATGGAGTTATGCTCCCTGCCCTCCTCAAGCTTAGAGCAATGCTTTGCTGCACAGAGGCATGAGGACAATGCCCCTCCTCCACTCAGTGTCCTTGCACATTACTTTGTAACCAAAGCAGACAGCTGTGGCTTCTGTCTCCCTGAGGTCCTATGAAACTTGCTCCTTCAGTCTCTTCTTGCCCCTCCCCCACCCCCACCCCCACCACTGTCCTGGCAGACAAGGTCAGAGATCTACACTACTTTGTACAATATCTGTGCAAAAGTTCCTCTCCACCTCTCCCTCCCTTGCTTTCCTCTCCCCTTCCCCCATGCAAAAGACTCATGCAAATGGGTGCCTATATTGACTAATGACCGAGTGTATTTAGTTTTGCAATCTGTTGTGTAATTGGTATGGTGTCCAGACGGCATTTCCTAATCCACCTACCGGTCGACCACCCAAATCTTTGTCTCTATCCCACCTCAATACTCTCACATGTAAAGATTCAGTCAATCCTTTATTGATTTGAATGATGGAAACCAGAGCCCAGCAGATCAGGCAGTCAGCTGCAGACTCTCTAGGGCCCTCCCGGTCCTAGGGCGCCCCAGGCAGGCCTGTTAATGCATCAAGCCCAGTGAGCCAAGGGAAGCACCACGCAGAGCAGGATCGCAGCCTGCAAAGGAGGCTCCTGCCTCTGAGAACCCACAGGGCATGAGGGTCTTTCTTCCCTGATTGTGAGATAGTGGCCCTGACATGCTGAATGACTCTAGCCTGTCTCTGCCCCTGCCCCATGGGCTGAACCTTGTCCCCTGCCTCATCACCCCAGCAATTCCCACATGCATAGACTCTGACAGGGACATCCTGCTGTGAAGGGTCCAGTTCCCCAGTTCTGTACACGTCCTGCCCTGAGGCTCTGTGCCACCAACCAGGACTCACCTAGGACTCAACCAGGACTCAACAATTACTAAGTCTTGCCTGAAAGTCTGGTGCATACTGGGCCTTACAAAGTCATGTCTGGGCTGGGCCAGCACCTTTAATTATTCCCTCCCAACTCACACTTGGACTTCTTGCCCACCTCCCATCTTTAAAAAGTATCTTCAAATACCCTCTTTCCCGCAGAAATTCTCTCCAGCTCATGTGAGACTGAAAGTTCAGCATGGAAAAACCCTGCCGCTCCAATGGGTTAACGCTGGTCTTTTCTAGATTGGCTTTCTTCCCTCACCCCAAAGGGCCTGTGCCACCAAGGTCCCAGCAGAGCTAAGAGTCCAAATGCACTTAATTTTGATGGCAGCCAGGGTCATGGCTTCGTTCCAAGCTCTAGCAGAGCAGAACAAAGGGCAACTATTAACATACGTCACCCAGTCTCTGGGTGGGCTCAGACACTGGCATGGGCCCAACCGAACAGGACCCCAAGGAGGAGAGGAAGACCGAGAGTGAAGGAGGGATGGCAGGTCAGTCCTGCTCCCTTCAGCAGGGGCAAGTGGTGAGCTGCATCTTCTAGGAGAAGCAATGTCTACATTTGTTGCTGTATCTTTAAGAAGACAAGAAACCAGAGACAAAGAACAGAAGGAGATGTACACATGGGACTCCCAAAAGATTAGCCCAATCTCCCTGGCTTCTCTGCCCCTCTGACCAAGTGTGTGGATAGACTCAACTGTCTGCTGTCTCTCTGCCTCTTCTAATGTGAGGTGTGATTACACCAAATAGGTTAAAGGTGTCTTTGACCATGTAAGGCCTTCTGCACCTCTAGACCTGGTTTTGAAAGAATCTGTGTTCGCGTTAATTCAGTTAGCAAAGTTGGAATTGCTCACACTGATTTCTGATTCTCAAAGACAAAATGAAAATTTATGCAAAATTTTATGGGGAATTTGGTACTTTTTTGTCCCAACAGCAATGCTCCTAAGAAGCAAACCACCAGAGGCTGGGATCAGGCAAGTTTCAGAAAAAGTTCTTTCATTGGGTGGGAAGTTGGATCACTGATTTCCAAGGTCCTTTCTAACGGTAAGCTTTTATGACATCATATCCCAGGGCATGAAACCATCTAACAAGAAGTGTTTAGAAAAGATTTGACAACGTGTTTTACCCAGAGCGAAGTGAGCCCAAACATTTCAAACTAGAGCTGTCAACCAAGAATGTGTTTGCAACCAGGAAGAATTTAAAATAAACTTCAGCTGGCAAATGATAAACCTTCCCTAAAAAGGTAATCAGATGGTGAGTGACCCAACTTTGGAAGTGGCATTGAGAACAATTTCTACAAAATGCTTTCACACTTTTTAACTCCAAATGAGCCAGCACACTTGTTTTGGGGGCCGAAACATTTGAAAAGTTAGGTGAATGGCCTTCTGCTCAGCAGACAGCCGTGGGAAAGCCACGTGCAACAGAACGTGTGGTTGCCGCTCTTAAAAGGAAAGCAAAACAGGCTAAGTTCTGAGGAATGTGGTGTAGGAAGAAAGGGGCATGAAGGGGGCGAGCTGTGGTTCTGAGGCCATGTGAGCAGGACATCCTGCCAGAGCAGGACACACCTCGTGCCCAGGGGCGGGGCGGGGGGGCGGCAGGTAGAGGAACACTGAAGTCCTCACCTTCCTTTCTCTCCCCTGAGGCCACTCCAGACCTTCAAGGCACCATATTTGGAAAAGAGTTCATTCCTTTGGCTCATACCATTCACCCACAGGGACCTCTACCTGCTCAGGCACGGGGGAGAGTTTGGCTTTGGTTAAATATAATACTTTATAATTTTTTTCATTGTGAAATAGATCATACTTAACAAAAGACTATGCATGACATATGTGTACAGTTTAAAGCATAATAATAAAATCCAAGCACCCACCATCCAGCAGCTCCGTGAAGCTCCCTCTGTGCCCGCCCCTCTCCGATTGCCTCACTCTGCCTTCCCACCCCCGGGCAAGCCACTGACCTAACACATGGGTTTTCACCCCCTTGCTTTCCCTTACAGCTTCACTCCATTTGTAATGGATCACTAACCACTGCAGTGTCTGATGGTGGTTTTGAACTTCATGTAAGAAAGCCATACTAATTACAGTCTTCTCCATTTGTTCTTTATGTTCAATGATATTTTTGAAATTCACATGTTGACGTGTGTGTTACGTGCCAATATGTATAGCTGAAGTTTATTCACTTTCCTACGTAAGATTCCACTGTGTGAACATACCACAATTACCACAATTCTCTGCTCCATTATTTATGGAGTTCTGGATTGTTTCTTCTTCTACTTATTATACCCAAAGCAATTACGAACATTCTTGCACATGTCTCCTGTAGAATATGAGGAAGAATCTCCCTAAACCACAGCTGACCAGAGTGTGGTCTGCAGACCACCGCCGGCACCCCGCCTGCCACCGTTTTGTGAGATAAGGAATTGCTACAGCTCAGGGGTCAGCCGGCTGGTTTTGTCTGGGGAACACCCGGGACTGCACAGGCCTCGACTCTGATATCACACCAGGCCTGCCCAGACCCTCCGTACCTGGCCTTCCCACTGCGGTTTATCACCCAGAGTGCTGTGGAACACCGCCAGGAAGACTGCTTTCCCACATCCAAATATAACCCGCATAGATATGGGAGGGAAATCAGCTAAATTGCAAAACTCCAAGAAGAATTCCATAGCAGCTGGGTCAGCTGGGGAGGTGCTTGATAAACGGAGAAGGAAGAAGCAGTAAGTGAAGGGCCCTAAGAAAAGGCAAAAGGCTCCCGAGCAACACTCAATCCAGAAATAATGCTTTTAAGAGCCAGCAGAAGCTTTTGAATCACTTTGCCACAGAACTCTAAAGCCTTTGTGGGCAGTCCAGCCTGGGGGTGGACACAAGGCACAAGGACAGTCACTATCATGGCTCCTGGGGCAGACAGAGCAGACCCAAAGGTCGCCTCACCCCCACCCCCCAGGCAAACAGGCCATCTGGCCTCAGTCTGTTTCAGAATCTCCCCAACCTGGCCAGGCCCCTGTCGTAGTCCTGGTGGGCCTCCCAGGTTCTCTCAGACCTCTTTTGACAGAGACTGTGCCCTCACTGTAGAGTGTCTTCTCTCTGTTTTGAAGGACTGCTCTTGGCTACTGAAATCCACCTTGCCCACAATTACAATTACTGGAAGGGGCTGGCTATCAACCCCACCCCCTGTGGCCCTTAGCCGATGAATGAGGGTGTGTGGGATGAAGGGGTGGCGTATGAAAGCCACTCTCCTGACTTATGTTGGGACAACTGTGTCTCTTCCATGGAATGCACAGAGCAGGTATATGAGAACTCTGAAAAGTAAACAGTAGCAGGGGAACTGAGAAAAAGCACCTCCAAACTGGTGGCGAGTTTGCTGGGAATTTCCCCCCTCCCAGTATCTCCCTACCTGCACTCAAAGCAGCTCAAAGCCCAGATGGTGGGGCACAGACTGTGAGCTCCAGGGGCAGCACACTGGTTATGGCTCAAAGCAGAAAAGGAACAACTCCTAATACTCAGAGAAAATGTGGGAAATCTCCCATTTTGCTGTTTTCAGTTTTTTCTTTTCTGCTTCTCCCATGCCCTGGCCACCAAACAGTCCTGGGGCTAGCATGCTGGGTACATGGCACTGAGCTCCAAGAATACGATACTATTATTGTTCATTGTTAACATCAATGAACAATATTCTGTGAGCACCCGGCTCAGGACAGGTCATCTCCATGCTGAATGAGGGAAGTTGGAAGAGAAAGTTGTACTACTTCTTTTGAGAGTTTTATTTCCCAGCTCCCACTTGACAGCATGCCACATTATGTTCCTTCCTCCTTCTCCCCTCTCCCTCTTCCCCTCCCTCAGTCAAAAGAAGAGACAAGCTTCTCTCTGAGAGCACATGTTTTGCAAGAGCTGGAGAAGAATTAGACCCACTTTCTCATCCTCAGCTTCAAGCCCAGACTGAGAATACTATTCGAGCATTAAGATAGTGTCTGAGCCCTTGTGTTCCAGGGAGCAACATCTGGTACCCCCCCACCCCCCACCCCCCGGACACAGGACACAGATAGAGAATCACAGGGCGACACAGGAAAGGATGCTAGGGAAATTGCCAGACTGCTTTTATCTGATTAACCTCTTTCCTGAGTTCCAAATTCCTTACCTACATTTGTTTCCTCCTTATAAAATGGTCCTTTAGGGTACATAACCCTTTGTCTTCCCAGGTCACCAGCCATCGGAAAAAGTGCCCATAAAGAATCAGTCCCTCCTTGTTGGTTCTGGTGGTAACAGGCAGCCCGAACGCCAACTTCCTGGGTTTCATACCCGCTTCTGCATCAATGGTTTTCTCAAACTCCCATCACTTGGCTGGAGGCCCAGGGAGGGGAGGAGAAGCACGCAGCACCCTACCCACTGAGCCACCAGCAGCACCACCTCCTCATGTTCATGGGATAACAGTGGATGGCAGGTTTTTCAGAATATCTTTTAGCAAATCCTAACACTTCTCTTTAGAATGTAGGGTACATGACTCTTCTTCACTTGGGGACTTTGCTAAGACCACACATATCCTTAACATTTTGTCACAACAGATTTTCTTTTGGTGGGCAAGTGTAATTTATGGAGATATTAAAAAATATCTGAAATTCAAATTGGTCTGCCTCCTCCTTACTACTCATCAGACAAGAAGAAAAGAAAATCACCATGGATCATTTTAATTTGGCTGAGCAGACACTTTAACAGCTCTCCAAGCAGGCGATGCGCCCTGATCACAGAGGTCTGGCCCTAACAGGGTGGGGGTTACAGGCAGTGTCCACCGGAAATCAGTTCCCTTCCACCGGCGTCAAGGAGCGAAGGACCTTCCCCTCAACAGGAGGCCTGGAGGGTCCGCCTGCCAATCAGCGAACCATCTGCTCACTTTCTTTCTCCCAGTTACACGCTAGGTTTAAGTGCCTCAAAAGTTTGGTATTTGTAAAAGAATCATAACGCAGATGGTTTTCTTGATTTACATTGTTCAAGAGAGGAGAAATTGGGTTTTCAAGACAGTAAGACCCCCTTGCACAATTTGAAGATGGAAAGGAAAGGAAGGAGGGGAGAAGGGAGAAAAGAAACAAGCCTAAGGTGAGACAGAGGGATTAGCCTGATGAGGAAAACAAACCCCGAAGGATAACAGGACTCCTTATCTTGATAGGCGATGGGACTTCATACACCATCTCTTCAAAACTTTCCCCAAGACCTCAGCTTTATCTGATTTACAATCTATTTCAGATACACTTAAACATTCCCACTTAAGACCTAAAAGCCTATTGTTAATAATGCACTATATTTCTATCCGACTTTATAATTTTCCAAGCGTTTTATTGTTTTTAATTCTCACGACCACCCTGTAGGGTAGAAAGGGCAAGCATTCTCATGTTTGGAGGTAGCTAAGGCTCAGAGAGGTGAAGTGAATTATCCAAGTTCACACAGCCAGGTAGCAGCAGGACCCAGACTGGAAGTCAGAAACTCTCATGCCTGGTTCAGTGCTCGTTCCTCTCCATTGTGCTGACCAGGGTCACTTCTCAGGAAATGCCAAAGACAATTCTGAGGGTGTGAATCAGAATAGAAAACCAGTGTGTGTGTGTGTGTGTGTGTGTGTGTGTGTGAGATGTGAAAAATGGAAGGATTATTTTTTTAACCATGGGTCACTGTCAAAAATGTTTGGAAACACTGCTTTAAATAATAACATCTAGTCCAACCTCCAGCTGTTAGAGTTAAATGCTTTTACATTCCCCACAGATGTAAAATAATGAAAAAAAATGTTGTTGTTTTTAATGCAGTAAACAAATTTGGGGCCTTATTTTAGTAAAGATCCAATTAACCAGAATGCTCAGGGAATTTAATGTCCTGGTTAATTGAATCTCTGCATTAATGAGGACAGACTAAAAACCCTGTCAAGATGCAGAATCGTAGCACTTCGTAGGTGCAAGAGACCTTGGAAATCAGTTTTCATCAACTCCCGCACCTTTCTGCCTGCAGAAGCTGAGGCCCAGGAGAGGGAACAAGTTGGCCTGGGCCCTGGAAACAATGGGGGGGGGGGGTGAAGCCAAGGCCCAGGCCCCAAGACTGCCCTCTCAAAACTCCTGTGAGACTGAGCTGGATCTCGCTGAAATCGTCCATAGCCCTTGGGGTTGCTTCTGAAAATAAAACCCCAGCTTTCAGCTTTGTCTTTGCCATTTGCCTTTTCGCATAGGTCAGTGCAGTTGGTTTTACAGAAAATCAGAGCAAACACACAGACCGCCCGGTGGCATCAAAAGGCGGAAGTGACTGAGCATCTTTCCCTCTTTGAAATATTAGAATTCATTTTTCTTTGTTTGCTCTGATCTTCTTCCTTCACATGCATTATT
The DNA here is from genome assembly GCF_019186645.2 of Phyllostomus hastatus. NCBI lineage: Eukaryota > Metazoa > Chordata > Mammalia > Chiroptera > Phyllostomidae > Phyllostomus > Phyllostomus hastatus. Next base: position 111,532,592 of record NW_025334041.1, on the reverse strand, counting down.
AGTATTCCAGACACAGGGCAAAAGCCTTCATGAAATATATTTTTTATGTTGCTTGAGGCTGATAAAGGCTGTTTAGAACCCTGTAAACCATCCCCATGACCACCGTGTGGGACCGTTCCTCCACACAAGCTACCGTTTAATTTATTCTGCCACGTGGATAGTGAAATGCAGAGCATTGTCCCCCAGTGACACACACTGTTCTCTGTGCATGATCTTTAAAAAAAAATATTTTATTTATTTATTTCCAGAGAGAGGGAAAAGGATAAAGAGAGGGAGAGAGATATCATTGTGCAGTATCAGTCGGTTGCCTTTCGCCCACCCCCAGCTGGGGACCTGGCCCGAAACCCAGGCATGTGCTCTGACAGAACAAGTGACTCGAACAAGTGACCTTCTGATTCACAGGCCAGTGCTCAGTCCACTGAGCCACACCAGCCAGGGCAATGTGCTCATTCAATCTTTCAACACATATACAAGCACCTACTATGTGTCAGGTACTGAGCTTACATTCTAATGATAACAAATAAATAATAAAAAAAACACAAATATATATATATGTGTGTGTGTGTGTGTGTGTGTATCTCAGATGATAAAAAGTATGAAAGAGGGTGAAAAAAGCAGGATGTAGGAGAACAGAGATGGCTAGGGGTGGGTTGCTGCTATTTGGGGTAGAGTGAGCAGGGAAGGCCTCACTAATCAAGATACAGAAACCTGGTGGAGGTAAGGGAGCAAAGCACGATACTCTCTAGGAGAAGAGAGTTCCTGGCAGATACACACACACACACACACACACACACACACACACACACATTAAGTGGACAGCATTTGGAAATGCCAGGGTACAAATACTTTCTATCAAGTACCAGTGATTTCTGACTTGTTAGATACTCCTCACCAGTGACACAGTCCTGGAGGTTTTTAGATGTCAATTCAGGGATAAGACAAGTTACCTCGATTCATTCCATCCACAAGCAAAAGTGCCAAGTGGAGGGATTCTGTAATGAAAGATGCAGATAATCCTAGCCCTCGGCATTAGCAAAGAATCAAAAACATTACCATTCACAGCCACCAGGGCTGCAATGGTTGTAAGAGTGTTGCCAAGGAGGGAGGTGATGACACCAAAATCTTCCCGGGACTCTGGGAAGGAATAAAGGGAGTTTCAAGCAGAGGAAGTAGCAGGCATAAGGGCTCAGGAGTGGGAGAGTGGATGGTGCACGCAAGGTCCTCAACATGTTGGGCATGATTGGACGGCGAGTGTCAGGAAATGGGGATGGAACTGGGCAGAAATATGGATGCCGCTCTACTCTCTACAACACTAGGAAAATATTCCCTGGTGGCGGCCAGAAGAGCAGGAGGGGTTGGGGACATGGGGACTGTGAGAGGGCAGGCTGTGGAGAGGCAGACAGAAGCCACGTCAGAGAGTCACAGATTTTAATACTTGAAGCAGAGGAATAATATGATTGGATTTGCCTTTTATAAAGATTTCTCTGATACATAGAGGATGAAGAGAAGGAGGGACTGGAAGCAGGAGACTCAGTGAAGAGGCTCGGAGGCTGACAGGGCCAGAGTAACCCAGGTGACAAAGGCAGGTGCCGGCCCCAAGTGACTGGCGGGAGGCACAGACAGAGTGGGATGAAGCTGATAGCGAGTGAGAGGACAGGATTGACACCCAGTTGGTGATGGATTTGATATCGGGGCACAATCAACAAATTTAGGGGAAAAGGGAGTTATTCCCTCATAAAAGGCAGAGCTAGATGTTGAACTCTGTTCTGCTGGCTGTTCGAATTACTCAAGTGGCAGCGAAGACCAGGGTGTGACTTTCACAGACGTTGGCCTTAACTCAGTGGTCGTAGAACTGGCCAATGAATTTCAGTTAGTAGATTCCAACTGCAGAATATCAAATAGACAAGATAAAACATACAATAATGTGGTTAATTCTTCAAAAGCCATACCAAGAATTACAGATCCAAATGAATACTATCCCTTCCTTGGAAGCTCGACCTTTATTTGCACAGAGCTACCACTGCTGAGAACCACTTCGGACTTCTTTTTGGGACCTCTCTTTGTGACCCTATCACCAAAGCTGGGAAATTCTCATTTTTTTAGGAAAAATCTAGTGTTTTAAAAAAAGATGAACTGTCACCTGCTATCGTCAGAGGAGTGGATGCCTGGGACAGCGTAGGTGGGGGTGTGGGGATAGCAGGACTGGAAGACACAGGGCACAAGGGAGCTCCGGGGTGATGGGCGTGTCTATTATCTGGGTTCCAACGATGGTTCCATAAGTGTCGGCACTCATCAGAATGTACACTGAACTATGTGTGATTGACTGTATGTCGATCACATCTTAATAACACGGTTTTTAACAAGTTATCTGTTGCAAAGAATAATGACTAAGCCCCATCATCATGCTGAGGAATCCCCCTCTTTATGTTTTCCTAATTACAATTCAATAGAATGGTTTTCTCCTGTGTCTTCTAGACTGACTTGAAGGCAGTTCTCAATTGTGGGGTTTTTTGGGGTTTTTTTTTTGTAAAACAAACGAACAACTGGTGGTAGAATTACTGAAATGGGTTGATCTGCCTCCATTATAGGAAGTCCAATGTGGGCATCTAAGTCCTAGAATGTATGTTTTTCCATTTTGCAGGCATGTCCTGAATCAAAATTGAGGTACGATGACTTGGTAGCTTCTGGTTCTTTCACTCACACTCCACGAGGGGCATTCTTCAGGTCTCAGCTCTCTTTATCTGTAAATGTGTTTTTCCCTTTCCTTAGCTTACATAGATAAAGGATTGGATAAGAATAAGTACCATTGCTTCCACTCTCTGGGGTTTGGGTTTCAGTAAGGGCCAGCCTTATAGAGCTGGGGTTCCAGAAATATTTTCTTGCTCTCCCCCACCTAACCCCACCCCATCTTAGCCAAATACTGTCCTCTGACCAGGTTGCCCATGTCTGGAAGTCTACCATCAGAGAAGTCCTTTCTTCAGATTAACGATCCCATTCTCCAAGAATCCCATTTGAAAATAGAATCTTGGAGGGCAGCCCTAGATGATGTGCCAATGGGGAGAGACTGGAAGTAGCCAGGGGATACCATGAGGATGCCGTGCTGTCTGTCCAAGGCCACCAATGGAGGGAATAGAAGTCCAGAGAGGGAAGACAAGCAGCCACAGACAACCTAAACTAAGGCTACTTCCTTATCTTAGTCATTTATCTTTTCATTCAACATGCCTTTATTGAGCACCAACACCCCCACTTTAATTCTACTTCTGGATTAGTGCCCAGCCCAGCTATAGAAAACAGGAATTTTAGCAAAGTTGATCAGCAAGCTAAAACTCTGCCCTAACACACATCAACAGCAAGCAAGCTGGTCTACCAATCAGCAGCTGGTCCCACAATAACTCAAAGGCAGATGCTCCTATCACACCGTTAGCAGCAGTTTGGAATTAAATAAGACAGGCTATCGACAAATGGAAGTTTCAGGGAAGAATTAAAAATATGAATGCAAGGCAGGTGGGGATAATATTAAAATAGTTCATCTAAAAATAGTCTAATTCCACCCAGTGGCCAAAGCCTATTAGGTTTCGTGTTCACTTGGGTTCACAGTTTGTCTGTAGCCTCCTTTGGCTTGGTGGGGCCAATGTTAGCAGGGAAAAGGGTCTCTTCCATGTTCTTTCTCCTCAGCCCCAAACTAGCCCATTATCCAAATCTCAGCCCAAGAACTTAGCGTTTGAGGGACTGGGAAGAAAATGTTGACTGTGGAGCTGTCAGGAGCTGGAAAGGGTTAGGAGTGCTTTAGAAGAGAAGTTAATATGTATTTTAAATCCTCCTTTTGATTCATGTCCCTTCAAGCAAAGTTGGAAGCACAATGGGGTCATCCACGAAATTCTCAGTCACTTGGTGTCCCTGTGTGTCAGGCTCCAGGGATGTTGCAGAGAACGAAGCAAGGCCCCAGAGAGGAGAAGGTCACATCCCGCTGTAACCCAGGCCAACGGCCCTACAAGCAAAATCTACCCTCAAAACTCATTCATGAGTCTGGCACCCCTGCTCTCTTGACTGTTCCTTTCTCTGAGCCATTAGAGGAGGCCAAAGAGGTCACGAGTAGCCAATGGCAAGAGAAAGTGGTCCAAGAGAGAAATAATGAGGAATCGGAGAAAGACCAGAAAGACACTGATGGCAGGAGAAAAAGAGGCAGACGAGAGGCCGGCTGAGTCACATGGAGGAGCCTGCAATGAAGGTCAGCAATGCCCACCGCAGGGTCGCCCAGCCGGACATGACCCAGAGCCACACTCCAGCCCGCCTCTGTGAGTGACTCCAGCTGCGTCCTGTCTTGCACGTCTGTGCGATGCTCCTTCTCGCTCTGTGTGCGACATTACCACACTTCCCAAAACTCCCCCTACTTGAGTGTGTTCAAGACGTCTGTTCTCCACCAAGGTGTGAGCCCCAGTGCAATTTTGCAAGGAACCCCCTGCCTCTGCTGAACACAGAAGGTCAAAGTCATGTGTGGTCCCGGGAGGCCAGGGAGGAGGCCTCTCCACAAAGGATGAGGTCTCAGCCTCACACGGCCCTTTGCCCTTTGAGAACCAAGAAGCCAAACCCACAGGCTGTTTCTCTACTGGGCACTTAATTTTTCTTTTTAACAAATCATTCTGCCAAAGTTTAGAGGCAGCAATGCGGTGTAGTAGAAATAAAACTAGAGCAGGGGTCACAACTCTGTACCTTCCTTAATTAGCTGTGTGAGATTGGCCCGGCAATTTAAGTCTATGCCCTAGATTTCTCATCACAAATACAGGACAGAGACTATTCGGCCTACTACCTGGAAGATTTTATATGATCACATACAGATAGGCATAAAAAGCCTTGCGAAAGCATCTGTAAGAGCTATATATTTCATGAAAAGTAATTGAGGGTGGGAGCTTTGAGGGGGCACCGCCCATGCCAGCTAGCAATAGGAACCACCACCACCCAGGTCTCTGCCCAGCGTGATGTACTCAGCACTAAAACAGCCAGAAGATGAATGTCTGAATCTCTGTCTCTCTCAGACCACAGAAAACTCTCACGTAATTCCAAAATGTGTGAGTGTAGTGGCACGTCAGCTGGCTTACGTCCTCGGGGCGGCACACGGGCTGCCTCGCCACCACACGGCACGTTCCTTCCCAGGCACGTTCTTTCCCAGGCACGTCCGAAAGCAGGAGGGGAGGTTGTTCTTAAATGTCTTTTTATTAGGACAGAAACTTGTCCAGGAAAGGTTCCCTCCTCACACACATATGCCCAACATAGACCCAGTTGCGAAAGATGCTGGAAAAGATTTTCAGCCTCTCTAGTAGGAGTGGGCACCGTAGGCAGGAAGATGTGGAGGTCAGGAGTGCAAGGGGGCAGCATAGGAAAGACAGCTGTAGGGCTAGTGACAGGGATCGGATGGAGTTCATTCTCATCAAATGAAGCAGAAGGTATTTGTCCCAGGGCATTAATTGGCCAGGAAAGTTGTTATGGGGCTGATGAAGCGGATTCTGAGTTGAGCATTCATGAGAGACTCCTCAAGTTACTGTGCAGAACTGGGCCACCAAGTAAACTGCTGCCCTGCCCTGTGCTCAGAAAGTCAAAGGCCGTGGAACCATGGCCATCATCAGGAAGCCACCAGTACTGCTGCTAGCTCTTTGACTGCACAGTGTCTGCTGTGGCCCACACCAGCTCAACAGAAAGTCCAACCTGCCTCTTGACCCCTATAAGGCCAGAGACTAGACACTGAGATCTCAGCTACATCTACTACAAAAAAACCACGCACCTCCCCAACTAAATTTGATGGCAGAATCTCGGCCCCACCTCAACTTAGTGATCCAAGATTTATAGGAGAGCATCCAATGGGCAGAATCAAATCACAGCAGAAGTTATAGCTGCAAGAGAGTCTGAAAAATGTAATTGTTAGCTCTCAACTCCCCCTAATACAGGAAGGCACACCAGAACAAGAATGGAAGGCACTGAGCTCCAACTCCCCTAAATCTACCACAGCAAGGAGTCGTGTCGGCCACACTCTTATTGTGGCTATAATTTCTATCTTTAATTGGGTTGGTTCCCATGTTCAAGGGGAGAGGGGAAGAGGTTTATCCCTGAGTTCTGGGTGCAGCACATGACAATCCTGGAAGAGAGGCTTGCTCTTTCCAGGTGCACATAAACCTGAAAAACCCGGCGCCGCTACATTCATCTTCCAGGACAAGGGAAAAGCCCATCTGAGAATGGAGCCAACTGAGACAAGGCAGAGCCAAGAGGCAGAGGAAAGCTGGAATCAGGCGACATTTTTTAACCACTGGTTTCAGCCACTCCTAAAGTCATCTGAGCTTCTCAGGTACATGAGCCAGTATCTTCTCTTTTTGCTTAAGTCCATTTTAATTGTGATTTGCAAAACAAAACAAAAAAAAATGGATACAAGAATGTTGTCCAAAACCCACTTTGAATATTCCCTTTAACACAAAGGAGGCCACCACTGGCTTATTATGAGTCCCCCTGCTCATTAAGAGCTAACCACTCACGCTGAAGTAAGGAAGTCCAGAGACAATGGAGAGAGGTGAGCAGCTGGAGGCTGCAGCTGTCCAAGCTTTTCTCCATTGCTATAAGGACTGCTCTTGTCCCTGAACCCCTAATGGACTGGGGATTTGTTAATTTTGCTCAGAAAGTTTACAGGGGTCTTGACATTTTCCTTGGGGATCTCATTTAAAAGTAATAATAATATTGGAATGCATTACTGTATTTTCAAAATATTTTATATACATTGAAATTTTTGCACAGAGGACAAATAAGTCAGTAAAGTAATTAATAAGTACATATATATTTGTCTTCCAGTCTTATACCAAAGACATTGCACATGTGAAATGCTCAACATATTCAAGCTGATTTTTTTTTTAGCCATTGTCTGGATGAGGAGAGACAAGAGGCCCAAGGAGTCTGAAGGTCCTCAGCCTGGAATGCACAACAGGGCTGGGAGACCCTCGGGGCATCGGCGCATAGGGACCCCGAGAGGCGCCACCAGATCCCGCTTTGGGAATGGACAGGTGGTCCCCCCAGATTCTGAGAGGTTGTCAGCTGAAAGGTCTCAGCTGTCAGCCCTCTTTGGGAATTATTTCGGTTGAAGATTACTGCCTTGCCCAAGGTCACGCCCCCCTGCAAGGGCAGTCCGTATCAGATGACTGACAGGATGCCGAAGAGAAGGCTGGGCTCCCTTAGCCCACCCTGGGGAAACTGAGGACCCACCTTGCTGACAGGATTGCAATGCAGCTAGCTCCCCCTCAGGCCACTCCTGCTCCTTCCTTCCCTTCCCCTCCCTCCCCAGGTGTTGACCCCCAGGGCCCTCCCTGTAACCTCTTGCTCTCTGATCTCCATCTCAAGGTCCACTTCCCAGGAAACCCCCTGCAGTGCTGTGCCATAGGACAGCAGTTTCTGGACTGAGGGATTTAACCAGATGTAACAGAATACAAACCAATTTCCATATTGTTCACCAGCATCTATTCTCCTGCTCCCTCCCTGCACCCCTGCCCCGCCTTGTTATGAAATGATCCTTCATAGTCTAGTTTCTCGGCCCACCTTCTCCATGAAAATTCTCCCAGCCCCCTGAGCAGCGGTGGTCTCCCCCTGTCCTGGACCCCCACAGCACGTTGTGTGACCCTCTCTCTGGATATCTGTTTGGGTTTTTGACCTTTTGCATTTCTGCCACTGAGTCTCTGAGTCTGTGAGGTACCTTCTCTGGACCAGTTTCCTCATCTGTACAATGGGAACACGGGTACCCCAGAGGGTGACACCAGCAAACTGATACACCGCCGACCCCAGCGCCGGACCCTCGTAGAAAACTCAGCGTGCCCATCTCCTGTGTCCTGCCTCACTTTAGGGGCTGCTCCCCTCAGGAACACTGGGGTTTGCTCTTTTCATGCTCTTTCAGGGAGGGCGGAAGCAGCACGAGCCCCCTTGCAGGTGCCCAACCTTCTCACATCCTGTGCTCTGTACGGGCTGGCTACTTGCAAGCAGCAGTGTCACCACTAGCAGCTGTGACAAGACAAAGGACTCACACAGGTACTGACTGCTAAGTAGTCACACTGCAGTCATCTTGCCCTAGAACATCTAAACCTTTGCCTATTTTTAGGATCAGAGTTAATTTTCTGGCTTGGTGTGAGCAGCCAGGATGGGGGAGGGAATTAAAGGTGGATGGAGTTTCTCCCCTAGATGCACACCCAAAGGAATTAAAAGCAGGGACTCTGACAGGTACTTGTCTGTAGATGTTCAGAGCAGTGTTAATCACAATAGCCAAAAGGTAGAAACAGTCCAAACAGATAATCGGATAAAAAAGCAAGGTGTATACATACAATAAAATATTATTCAGTCGCAGAATGAACTTCCGGTACATACTATAATGCGGATGAACTTTGAAACATTAAGCTAAGTGAAATAAGCCAGACATAAAAGCACAAACGTTGTATGATTCCATTGACAGGAAATATCCAGAGTAGGCAAATTCATAGGGATGGAAAGTAAATGAGAGATTATCAGGGGCTGGGGGAGCCCAAAGTGGAGAGCTGTTGCTTAGCAGCTGTCCCCCCACATTATTGGCACCAGGGACCAGTTTCGTGCAAGACAATTTTGCCACAGACCTGAAGCAGGGGCATGGTTTAGGGGATGGATTCAAATTTGTTGCGGTCAAGCTCCCCTCCCGAAGTGCAGCCCAGTTCCTGGCAGCCCACGGACCGATACCGGTCCTCAGCCCAGAGGTTAGGGACCCCTGGCTTCATGTGCACGGAGTTTATGTCATGAATGAGGGAAAAGTTTTAGAAGCGGAAGTGAGTAAAACAGCTGTGGTACATTTATACAGTAAAATACTACTGGGCCATAAAAAAGAAGAAACTCTTGCCATTTGCAACAGCATGAATGAACCTGGAGAGCATTCTGCTGAGTGAAATAAGCCAGTCAGGGAAAGACAAGTACCATATGATCTCACTTATATGCGGAGTCTAATAAAAAAATAAACTAACAAACAAAATAGAAGCAGACTCATAGATATGGAGAACAGACTGTCAGAGAGGGGGGTGGGGGGCTGGGTGAAAAAGGTCAAGGGATTAAGAAAAAACCCTCATAGACACAGGCAACAGTAGGGTGATTAGCAGAGGGAAAGTGCAGTGAGGGGAGGTAGGAGAGCCAAAAGGGGGAATAAATGGTGACGGAAGGAGACTTGACTTGGGGTGGTGCACACACGCTAGAATGTGTAGATGATGTATTATAGAATTATACTCCTGAAAACCATAGAATTTTATTAACCAACGTCACCCAATAAATTCAATATAAATAAATAAATGAATAAATAAAGGTGGTGGTTCTGCAATATTGTGAATATAATCACTGCCACTGAATTTACACTTAGAATGGTTAACGTGGCAAATTTTTATGTTACATGTTTTTACCACAATTTTTTACAATTGATATCATAATATACCCCAAACCACTGAACTGAACTTTAAATGGATGTGTTGTATAACATGTGAATTATATCTCAATAAAACAGTTTTCAAAAATAGATTATATTTAGTCTACTTGTTTATCCTAGAGCAAATTCAGAGAGGTGTATAAATTCAAAGGAAAAAAGAACCCAATCCATAACTGGACGAAAGACGTGACATCTTCAGCTCTGGCCTCCCTGTGGACTGTCTTCTTCCCGGTGCCCAGAGCCGGCCTGCAGGGCCTGTCACCAGCGGTTTCTGAATTTTTGCTGACAGTGACCTCCCAGGGTTTTGGTCATTTCCTCTGGCAGCTGAAACACCCCCCAACCCCCCCCCCCCACACCCCCGGCCCCAGGGTAGGGCAGTCCTTGCCCAGATGCTATTGGTGTTCAGGTGCCTTTGGAGCAGAGAGAATGGCTAATCCTCGGAAAGGCTGGCTTCTGGGCATGGGTGGGGGTAGGGGTAGGGACCTCAGGAACCTGGGAATTTTATCCCCTCAGCAGCCAGGAGTCAGAGCCTGCTGGGCTGGCAGTAGAGCACTCGGAGCAGTGGTGACGGGTTGATGGGGTGTAAGAACCTCCATGTCTTGTGGGTCCACATTCCCTCTCTCAGTTTAACCCCAGATGCACTGCACCAGCACCCACTCACCCACCTACCTCAGGTCCTGCGGGCAGGCACTTCTCTCGGGCTCACAGACGGAACTCAGCACAAGCAATTAATTAGGGAGCCCGATTTTTATCACACAGGAGTCAAGGACCCAGATGCCCATAAGGGGCAGGTAGGAAACCTAGGTGAGCAAAGCAGGCTTCATTCGATAGATTTTATAGGTGAATTTCTTAATATTTATTTCATTTTTATCAAGTATCTCAATTTTTAAATATTTCCCGAATATGCCAAACCCAGGCATGAGTTCATGCCTTTAATTCAGGCTGTTACCTCCGGGTCTGGCTTGTCAAATGAGTTTTACCACACTCCCTCAGGGTGAGCCTTATTAACCTGGTTTCTGCAAACAAGGCGGGTCCCTGTTGCCAGGCTCCAAGACAAATGGCATGATATCCCAAGGCGTGGGCGAAGGAATATGCTATACTGGGGAAAGGGCAAACGAACCAAGCAAGGACCTGCACTGTAAGTGCAGACAGCGGCCCCTCGCAGTCCTGCATCCTCGCTCAGAGCAGTGAGCGGGGCAGGGAACTGCTGGGCGCTCGCCGAGGGCCTGTGGCAATGGAGGCCGCACCCCAATCACTCTTTTTGCAAATGGCATACGTGTAAGAACAAACTTGACAGTGGTACCAGGAAGTCTGGATTTGCCAGCTGTTGATAGAACTTGTCTGAAAATGCCAACCGCCCACACCTTGGGGTCTATGGGACACTAGAGACCTTCCTGTCAGGGAAAGAATCATGGGGTCCACGGGCTGAGTTGAGATGCAGCACCTCCTATAGGAAGAAGGTGGAAACCTCTGATCCAGTCCCAGCTGGCTCAATGTCCCAGCTACCTAGAATAAGCACCCATGGTCACTTCAGACAATTCTGGTCATTGCACCACACGAGGAAACTGAGGCCCAGAGAGTTTAAGGCGTGTGGGCAAGATCACATAACTGGTGGTGGTGGCACCCAGGTTTTATGTCAGGATTTTCCACCACACCATGTCTCATGAGCATCCTTGTTGCCCGCCCTGTGGTCCTCTGTGGCTGTGTGTAGGACCTCACTGTCTCCTAGAGGGGCCCGTGGGGTCAGCCCACCCCTAGGTGTCTCAGGTTTATGGTGGAGATGTGGGAGAATCCTGCTGCTGCTCCCCCAGGTTTTCCAGGATACCGGGCTGGGGCAGCCTTGAAGATACCAACAGTACAAGGTCACTGCACGCTGCTTAACTTCTGAGATTTCCAGATGGCAGGATAGCTTGTCTTTCCCTTTCCTTTTAAATTGAATTTACCATCTTTCAGTGCCAAAGGCAAACTGGGAAAATAATCCATACTAACTCAGCTAGATACAGATACCATTAACGTCTCATCTTCTTTTGAAGACAGCAGAAAATCTGGCTCAATATAGATAATAATGAAGTCGCACTGTGTGTGTGTGCGCGTGTGTGTGCGTGTGTGTGTGTGTCCCTACATGATGTCCTTACCTCCCATGGGGCTGTGCGGTCTGGATTTACAGCCAGCCCACAAGGGTCGAAGATTGCCATAATCTGCACAACTCTAACAGAAGGCAAACAGAACACAGAGCAATGTATACCCTGCACTTGCTGTCATTTCAAAGTCTCAGAGAATTTCATATAGGGGAATCCCAAAAGTACTTTAAACACCACACACACACACACACACACACACACACACACACACACACAAGCTACCAAATCTGTCCTGTCCTGTCCTCCTCTCCAGCTCAAGATGTTTTAGGATGTGTTCGTACCCTCCTCCCCCTCTGCTTCTCCCAGGCCTGAGCAGGCTTTATGACCACCCCATGGGGCCATAGTACTGGCCTTGACTCTGTTTAGAAAACTTTGAGCCTTCCCCCTAAGGATTCATGTGTCCCACTGGCTGGCCTTTATAACAGAGACATTCTTTGGCTCCTGTGGTGTGCCGGAATAATTTTGCCTTGTCTAAGAAGTTGTTGAAGTGACAGCGTCACCTGTCTCCTGGCTCTGTCCCCTCTCTCGGCTGTGGCAGTGTGAGCACCTAATGTAGATGCACAAATGCCCTGGGAGAAATCCCTGCCTGGAGAAAACAGGACATTCCAAAGAGTGCCAGCAGCCTTTGGAGATCCAGCCTGAGGAATTCTGGAGGACATGCAAATGGCCACCAGCTACAGAAGACACAGGGACTCGTAGACAGATGGTCTGGGAGGGCAGGTGACTTGGGGGTCACGAAGCATGGCCTCTGACCCACTCAGAAAGCATTGGCCAGGGAAGGACCCAATGGGGACCCAATAGTGACCTTGTGACCCTCAACCTTACTGCCTCAATAATGGGCAAATAACGGCAAACCATTAATAAAGGCAATTATTTTTCTCCAATGTGCTTGCTTGCTCAATTTGCAGGCCCAGGGACAAGGCTTGTCTGTCTGGGATGACAGGGAGCTGAAATTCCATTCTTTAATCATCCTTATTTTTAGTCATGGGGACAAGGGAGTTAAATTACTATGTAATCATCCCCTTGGGCTGAAATCCATTTGTTCCTATGAATCTTTATGGGAAGTTTAGGCCTATGTTTTGGGTCTTTTTTTCTTTCATAACTTCTATTTTGAGAGCATAAATAATCTTTAAAAAGTGACTTAAAAGTCCAGATTTGCTAACCTGTTTATAATTGTGTTATTTTTTCCTCTTTCTGTTCTCTGTCATCATTACCCCCCAAATCACTTACGTCCCCCCACCTGAACACCTACTACACAGGGAATGCTATTTTGAAAAGTCATCTTGCTTTTAATAGATAACTGCACAGAGCAGCAAGGAGGCACCGGGGGAGGCGGAGTACTGTGCTCCTCATGGGATTCAGAAAGCAGCCGCGGGGTTGGGAACTCAGCAGTCAGCAAAGGTGCTGGTCCTTTTCATGGCTCTGGATGGGCCAGGTCTCGGCTGAACGTCAGAGCACACTCCTGATCTGTCTGCAACTTTCATTTGATGATCTTGACCTTTCCAACTGGGTGTGTACCCGTGGCAAGCTTCCCATTGGTTCAATGAGCCTCATTTGGAATCAGATGAGTAATTATGTCCTTTCTGGCTTCCTACTTCATTCTAGTGTGCTTTACCTAACCGGATCCAGCAAGAGCTGCCTCAAACGCTGCGTCCCTTTCCACTGAATTTACCAAGTTTGTTTGACTAGGGAGAAAATGTTAATCACTGAAAATGTTTGCAGGCTGGGAATCCGCACCCCCCGCCCCCCGCCCCGTCCCCTTCCTGCCCTTCCCTCCCCCACCCCCATCTTTCTTCTTCTTTGTCAATTTATGTGATAATATCACCTTGATCTTTAATCACCTTTTTTATCTTTCCAGTTAGTGTCACACCTTTGAACTCATCTGGGAAAGACCCTAGGGATGGAATGGCAGGTGAGTGGGGGAGCCTGGCAGGCAGTGAGCTAAGGGGCTGGCCTGAGAGTGTAGGTAGAACACGGAGAAAGTTTCCAAGGAAGCACAGCTCGCCTAAGCTGTTACCTCGATCCCCTTCCCATTAGAAAGAGAGGGCAGAGCCCAGGCAAGCTGTACTCGATGTGGAACTGACCAAAGCCTGGCTCTTGGGAGGGGCCACCTCGATGAAGGTCACTCCAAAGTTGGTGGCAGGTGTGAGTCTAAGACCTTGCTCTCTCCCATCCTCCCACTAGATCAGAGCTTCTCAAAAAGTTGTGGCCATAGAATCATCACCTAAAACAAAATTTAGGCAGAATCCACTGTTTAAAGCAGCAGAAGCTGAGTTGCTGGGGGTGAGGAATGTGGGGAGGAAGGGAACAAGCTTCCTTCTCAGTCTCCCCTTTCTCTGCCCTCTGTCCTCACAACGCCCCCAGCGAACATCCTGGGAACAGGGCTCAGGAACCACTGCGCCTCTAGACCACACAGCCTCCTTTAGGCAGAAGGACACTGTAATCTTAGCTGTCCCCACCCCCACTCTCCCTTTCCCCAAAGAGGACAGAAGGACAGATGCTCAGAAGTAAATGAACTGAAATTCAAGTAGAAGAAATTCCTAGGGGCTGTTTACTTGGTGTTCCATGCCTAGCAGGTTCTCTGTCCCCTCTGGCTGAATCAGCCCTTTGGGGGTATGGGGGGGCGGCAGACGGAGCCAGGAAGCCTGGGCAGCGTTGGGTGGCAGTGCCGCTGGCTTGAAGACTCATGATGTCTGATACCTGCCCACCTGCTTGATCTTTCCCACATCTCTCCCTCTTGCAGACAGATTCCTGGCTCTGTTACATGGGGTTTCCTCATGCCTTCTCATCCCTTCTATACTGAGTCTATGTTAAATTACACAGCAGGAATTTGGAGGGGAGAGAAGATATGGAAATGTTTGCACCCAACAAAGTCCTGTTGGTTTTTTTTTAACTCCTGGGCAGCGCTTAGCAAGCATCCAGCAGAGCAGATGCGGACTCCTCCCGGACACCTTGTGGGACAGGAGGAAGTGTGCTGGGCCTGGAGCCGGGGCCGGGCTCTGCTTCCTTCTCTGCCACAGACCGGTCCAGCGGGCCCGAGCACATGTCTTGAGTTGCCAAAGTTGGCTTTCAATGGAACTAAAAGGTGGTTTCTCGGGTCCCTTCTAGCTCCACTTCTGTGTGTAACAGGCCCCCGTCTGGCAAGTTCTCAGCCCCTTTCTGAGGGAAGGGGCCCAGGAAGCTCTTCCGGTGACGTTCCTCTGGATGGCACCCTGCATGTGGAAGAAAACCAGCCGTGCGGTCCTGCTCAGGACTGCCGGGAACAGAGAGGGTGTCCAGAGCCAAAAGCAATCCGCACACTGGACAACAACACGAGGCCGGCCATCAGGGAGGCTGCAGGTGAGCGCTTTATCCAAAAGGGGTGTTCCTTGCTGATGGTGACCGGACCCTCAGACCTGCTTACATCAGGAGGATGAGTGTGAGGTTCTTTCGGAGAGTACACTGGAGCCGCCACAGGAAGACAGAGCACTCTCAGTCAAGACTGGCCATTGTCCCACTTCTTCAAGGCACTCCCACCAGCCAGCTCTGTCGTGCCATTGTTGAGATGGCTTTCCGCAGCTCCTCACTTTTCTTGTGGTCTTCAGTCAACATCCATCACGCTAGGAGAGACAGGCTCGTCTTTTCCTTGCAACCCAAAAGCTCCTAGAGGGGATGATTCCGTTCTCCTCTATAAGCAGGTCGTGATGAGTCAGGCCTGGGTCCTCAATCACCTGACACCCTGATGTCAGTGTTGGGCATGACTTCTCCTTCCTAATCCAACACATGGGATTCAATGCCTTAGGGCTATTGTACAAGGAAATCAAGTGTGATCACGCATGTGCCCCTACTTAGACATACTCATTGACTGCACAAACATTTGTTCTTAACACTCAGACAAAGAGTGAAGGGCACGAGATGGCAGAATGTAGGCGGTAAGAGAGCCGGCGCTGGAGTCGGAGGTGACTAGGTTCGGATCATAGCTCTGGCACCTCCTACAAGGGTGACCTTGAACAAATGACTTAGCCTCTCTGTGCCTCGGTTTTCTCACCTGTAAAATGGGGATGATAATAAAAGCCCCCTGCTTCAGAGGGTTATTAATTAAGCTAATGTCAAGTGCTTAGAACAGTACCGAGCATATAGCAAATGCTCGATTAGTGTCTGTTATTATTAAGAGCAGCACAGTCCTCTGGCCAGACGCTCCTACTGCCCTCCTGTGCACATTGGAATGAAGCCCTTACCGTGGGCCTCGGCAGGGAAGCTGGGCAGGGCGGTGGGTGCCAGCACTCCTTCTCCCTCAGGTGCCGGGTCCTCTGTCCAGCTGTGTTTGTTCCGTGGGGCCTCCTGTCACTCCCTCCTGCCCGAGAGCCTCAGCATCCCCCTAGAAAAGAAAGACAATTGGAATGACCTGTCCCACAAATGGTCATGAGGACTGCTTCATGTGTGGTATCCCAGAAGAACCCCCAATTCCATGGTTTCCCAGGGGTGCACCCTTTTGTCAAGGGATCCTGAGCAGAGGTCACAGAATCCCAAAGAGAAACAACTTGGGCCCAAACAGCTCCCCTGGAAAAGTACGGAGAGTTATTTTTGCTATAAATACCTTTTTAAAAGCGATTCTCCATCATGAAAAAAATATAATAAAAAAATAAATTAGACTTCTGGCAAGATGGAGGCATAGGTGGACGCACCGTACCTCCACGCACAACCAAGATTAGAACAACAACAATTTAGAGCTAGAATAACACCCAGAACTGATAAAGAATTTATCTGAATGGAAGTCAGACAGCCAAGAAGTTGAAGTAGACCCATTCATCCGGACTGGTAGGAGGGGCTGAGAGGAGGAGCGAGTGCGGGTTGCGGCGTGCAGAGATCGGGGAGAACTGGGCACAAAAGGCAACCGGGAGCGTGTAAGCCTTCCAGGACTCAGTGGTGGTCCCTGAGTACGCAAGCGGCGGCTGGTGGACCCAGTGAGGCAGCAATTGTGGACCAGGGAAGAGCGTGCAACCCAGGATCCCAGAGAAGGGACTGAGATCCCAGGAGAACGGAGCTACCACCATTGTTCCCCCCGCCCCCACATACAATGTCACAATCTAGCGACTGGGGTGCCCAGCCCAGGTGAACACCTAAGGCTCCACCCCTCATCGTAACAAGAGTGACCAGACCGGAAAAAAAAAAAAAAAAAGGAGAGAGAGAGAAATATGTCTCCAACAGAACAGATCAGTCCCCCAGGACTCATCCTTTTGAGCAACTAAGAAATAGCCAATCTATCAGATGCACAGTTCAAAACACTGGTGATCAGGAAGCTCACGGAATTGGTTGATTTGGGGCGCAAATTACATGAAAAAATGCAGGTTACCATAAAAGAGATGAAGGAAGATGCACGGAGAACCAATAGTGAAGGGAAGGAAACTGGGACTCAAAACAATAGAGTGGACCAGAAGGAAGAACAAAACAACCAAGCAGGAAAGAATGAAGAAATAAGAATTCAAAAAAACGAGGAGAAGGTTAGGAACCTCCAGGACATCTTTAAACGTTCCAACATCTGAATTATAGGGGTACCAGAAGGGGAAGAGGAAAAGCAACAGATTGAGCAGATGAACAGATTGAACAGATGTACAGGATGTACATATTTGAACAAATAATAAAGGAGAACTTCCCCACTCTGGCAAAGGAAATAGACTTCCAAGAAATCTAGGAAGCTCAGAGAGCCCCAAAGAAGTTGGACCCAAGAAGAAACACACCAAGGCACATCATAATTACATTAGCCAAGGTAAAAATGAAGCAGAGAATCCTAGAAGCAGTAAGAGATAAGGGGACAGTCACCTACAAAGGAGTTCCCATCAGACTGTCAGCTGATTTCTCAAAAGAGACCTTACAGGCAAGAAGGGGCTGGAAAGAAATATTCCAAGTCATGAAAGACAAGGACCTACATCCAAGATTGCTCTATCCAGCAAAGTTCTCATTTAGAATGGAAGGGCAGATAAAGTGCTTCTCAGATAAGGTCAAGTTAAAGGAGTTCATCATCACCAAGCCCTTATTTTATGAAATTTTAAAGGAACTTAACTAAGAAAAGAAGATAAAGAAAAAACATGTATAGTAAAAGGACAGCAAACTCACAATTATTAACAACCACACCTAAAGCAAAACGAAAAGAAACTAAGCAAACAACTAGAACAGGAACAGAACCACAGAAATGGAGATCACATGGAGGGGTAGCAACAGGGGAGTGGGAGGAGGAGAGAGGGGGAAAAGGTACAAAGAATAAGTAGCACAAAATGTAGGTTGAAAATAGATAGGGGGAGAGTAAGAATAGTATGGGAAATGTAGAAGCTAAAGAACTTATAAGTATGACACATGGACATGACTAAAGGGGGGATAGGGATGGGAGAGGGTGTACAGGATGGAGGGGAGTGAAGAGGGGAAAATGGGATAACTGTAATAGCATAATCAATAAAATATATTAAAAAAATAAAAATAAAAAATGATTCCCTAACTTTTCCTCTGCCTTTAATTTTCCTGATTAGGGTCACAGAAGTCCTCCTACCCCCTTGAGTTAGAAATGAGGTGGAAATTGTAATAGGAGTTTTATTTCAAGAATGTAGTCTATTCTTCTCGGCAAAGCCCTTTATTGGGAGCAACGGTTATTGACCCCATGGGCGGGCCCTAGAGTGGGGAGGACATGAACTCAGCCTGCAGGGACCTCACTCTGCCATTCATGAGGGAGCAGCTTGAGCAAGGAAGACCCAAACCCTGAGGGCCTGGCCCAGGCTGACCACTCAGTGTGGCAGAGGGCTGTGGGTGGAGCAGCAGGGGGCATGTGTCTCTGCCAATCATCACTCTGCTGTTTCTGTAGTGGTTCTAATTCAAACTGTCCAGAGATGGTATCACATGGCTCCTCAGAGCCCCCCCCGCCCCAGAGCAGGAGAATTGGGGAGAAAGAGAGCGACTGCCGCATTTGAGCGACTCCTTTGTGTTTGGTTAGCTGCGGGCTGCATCTCCACCCTCGGCGGCAGCGTCTGTCAGGGACAGCATTCACGTGCAGCCAGAAGAACATCTTTGGCTCTGAGTTCGGATTTCTTAACCCCCAGATGTGAACTGTGAATGGCACAGAGCAGTGACCAGTTCTTGGTATTTGCTCAGATGGCAAAGAGACCTTTGTCCTTGAATCAAATCCCAAGGCAGACCTTGGACTCTACTGCTCCGGCTTCAACTGTTGCTTCATGAGTGGTTCCTGACAAATGTTCTGTGTAATCAGCGGTAAGAAATAGCACAGCTCTGTCCTCGAGCTGTTCTGAGGATGCCAGCGCCCAGCCCCGGGAAGGCCGCGGGCCGGGCCGGGAAAAGAACGGCTGAGCATTTGTGTTGGGTCACCCCGTTCAGTGGGCCCTGTCGCATGATGTGTTGTTTTCCTCCAGGAGAAAGTGACTCTTTTACCTTTTCCAACCTCAAAAATGTTTTTAAATTCAAGATATTTTGTGATAAATGTAAGATCATTTAAGTGGCAAAGTTTATGACAGGTGTGATATTGTTAGTATGAACCCCATTATACAGCCAGGCTGGGGCCCATGGCGTGACATGAGAGTAAAGCATTCTTTCCTTCAGCAAATGTTGGAACGGGTCTGAAACCCACACAGCCTGCTACGCGGTGTACAAGCTTCTCTCGCTAACACACAGCCTGTCATCGCAGAGCTGGCGGTTCGGCAGTGGCAGTCGGAGCCTGATTAAGTCACACTGTAGATACAGAACCGATTAAGGAACCTCACCCAAAATAAAAACACCACCAAATTGCATTCTTTTTTAAGTGCAAAGAAAGGAGAACAAGAATCTGCTTTTCCCTATGATGAATATATCATTAGCAAATGATCTCCACCTCTCCCATCCTCCCACCCCCTACTTCGCCCCTGCACCTCCTCCCCCACCAAGTGGGGGTGGGGCAGTTGCACTGGAGTGACGTTATTGCTTAGAAAGTGAGAGGTCGTCCCCCGGGGAGAGACAGAGGCGTCCTTACCCTGCAGAGTGGTCTAAAGTAGGCCACGGCAGCTGGGAGGCAGCTTGCTGGGGGAGTAGCAAGAATTCTCAAAGGAGCTGAGCTCCAGGCTGTCACCTCGGAGTAGGGAAGAGATGGCAGATTCTTACTCCGGAAGTCTTGTGGAAGGGAACTGAGACTGTCGGACCCCACTGGGGGGAATGGGACTGGAGTGAATCAAGGGGTAGACAGGGCGCCCAAGCAGAAAATTATCTTGACTCTCCCAGGAAACTAAGAACACAAACAATAACTCAGCTTCCAAAGAGAATTGCATGTGGTCTTGGGGAAAAGAAGGAAGAAGTTGTTCAAGCAGAAGCATTGGCTTTTCGGGCCTGCTTTCGAAGACACTAGACTCAGTGTTGGGGTTGGGGGGTAGAGAAGAACAGGAAACCAGAAAGGTTTGGAAAGAATTCCGGGGCATATTCGGTCAGCACCGGCTGAGCCTCTAACCTCCGAATGGCATGTCTTAGACGAGCTGTGCCCTGACGTTGGTCTGCACTTCGCTGTGCACCAAGAGGCTGAAGGGGGAAAGGCCACGAACCCAGAGGGCCCGCTTTGGAAAAGCCATCATCCTGGGTCGGCTGCCTCTGGAAGAGGGTGACCCATCACACAGAGGGGCAAGGAAGAGTGGCCAGAGGTCACCCCTTGGTGACGGCCTGCAGCCAGGTTTCACACACTACCTTTTGTGTCTGTTTGGTTTTTGCTTTTTAATTTCTTTGTTTATCTTTTATTATTCTCTAAATAAGTTCTTTAGCTGGAAAGAAAGAAAGAAAAGGGAGGGAGGGAGGGAGGGAGGGAGGAAAGAAAAAGCAGTGCTTCTCAAAGCAGGGTCCCTGGACCAGCAGCAGCAACAGCGTCACCATGAAACTTAGGAATGTAAATGCTCCACCAGACCCCGGACCGAAAGCGACAGAAACTTGAGGAGTGGGGCCAGTGACCTGCATTTTAACAAGCCCTTTCCAAGATGCGGAAGCAAGCCTGCTTGAGAACCATCATGGGCGTTAGCAGAAAGGCAGCCCCATTGAACTATGAAAGTACTAAACATTTCTGTTTTGCTATTTATTGATTAATGTTTGGCTGCCATATTTAAATGTTCTTTGCAGGACTGCGCAGGGTTTCAATGACTTACAGCTGAATGTTTACAGGATTATTACGCACATTATTGGGTCAACTATTTTAACCTTGGGGATGAGGAGGAGGCATGATAGGGCCAGGATGTTATTTTGATCTGCCCCACCTCCCTTTTTTGTCTAGGCTAGGGGAAATGCAACAAAGTAAGCAAAGTACCCAAAGAAGTGTGGGGTGGAGGGATGCTCTCTGGCTGCATCTGGCTCCCTCTGAGCTGTCGGAATGGGAAAAGCAATTGCGAAGGGTCCTCAAGACCTGCACCAGCTGGTCTTTCCCTTTGGAAGCCAGACCTCAGAGGACAGCATGTGACAGGTGAGTAACAACAGACTACTCACACGCTTTCCTTTTCCTTTTTTAAGTTCAATTATTCTAGCATTTCTCAACACCCACTTCCTGCCCACCCCCAGGGAAAATGGAATTTTATACCCCCGGAGACTCGTGACACCCTCGATCACCCCTTAGCCCCACTCCTGTCCCTCCCCCCAGCCACATTTTCTGTCTGGCTCTCTCAGTCTGGGTTCCAGCCAAAACATTCCAAGACAGAGGCTTCCTTTCTGCCTGGCTCACAGTGTCAAGCAAGATACATGAGGCCAAAGACAGATATCTAGTCGGGGAGGCAGAGATCTGTGTTGTCCCTAACACTTTCGGCAGGTAAAGAGGAGGAGGCCACTGGGGCTTTTGCGTAATGCCTGGAGGCAGCTCACGGAGGTGGAAAAAAAGAGGTTGTTATGTAAGCAAAGCACATGGGTTTGCGCACTGCTATTCACCTGTTGCTAATTAGTGCACTGCCTGTCTTGGAAAAAAATGTGCCTGCTTCTGCAAGCTCACCCCGCTGTCAGAGTGAAGACAGAGACGAGGTCTAGAAGGGTTCAGTTCAGTTCAACAAAAACATTTATTAAACCATGTACTCTGTTAGGCGGTGGGGTTACTGAAATGAACAAACCGGGGTCCCTCTTCACAAGGAGCTCGTGATCGAGAAGAGGGACACCGGTCAGTAGACAGTCCTTTACAATTCACGTAATACGGAATAGGAAAGCATCTCCAGTATATGCGGAAGTCCTGCAGAAGTGCTTTGAACGTTGAGGCAGGCTGGCCTGGTGGTTTCTCCCAGAAGGGGGTTCCAGTGAGGCCGGAGACAGCACAGGAAGAGCTCTGAGACTGTGCTGCTCTTACTGGCCAGCATCTGGCATCCTGGTTGCCAGGAAACGCCTTTTATCACATAGGTAACATGAATAGTAAACCAAGGCAGGGATGCAGAAGAGGGAGACATGTCTCACCCGCTAACTCAGCAGTCCTGAGCCTGGTCTGATAATATTGCCAAGTGTTCCAACATCACAAGAAATACGGTGTTAGCAAGGAAGGAGGGCAGTCCTTGAAACGACTCTATGTAGCACTTCCACTATCTGCGAAAGAAAGCCCTGAACTGTGTATTCACCCCAAGGCCTGGAAGGGGGAAGAGGACAGGGTCCATGGTGCCCAAAGAAGCAGCCCATAAAACAACTTTGGTTAACTGTCTACCTGTGTCACTATCTGTTTTACGAGGGAGTCCCTGATGCTTACAGAAACAGCCCATAAGTAACTTCAGGTAACTGGCCCAACTTTAGTTAACTGCCTCCTGTCACGCATCTGTTTTACAACAAGATGAACAAATGGAGTCTGGAGCACGATAAGGATTCGGGCTAACAGACCCCCACACATACCTAAGTTTGGGTTAT
Source organism: Phyllostomus hastatus (assembly GCF_019186645.2). Classification (NCBI taxonomy): domain Eukaryota; kingdom Metazoa; phylum Chordata; class Mammalia; order Chiroptera; family Phyllostomidae; genus Phyllostomus; species Phyllostomus hastatus. Next base: position 111,510,155 of record NW_025334041.1, on the reverse strand, counting down.
CACGTCCCCCGGGGAGAGCTGGCACCACATGTACCCATCAATCAATGTGTAACTTTTTTACTCCTATCCCACCAACTGTGTGAGTCCTCAAGACAAAGGACTTGCTCTCTGGGTGCTCCGGGTGTCCTTGGCCCTCTTGGCTCTCCGGCCATGTGGCCTCAGGCCACCCCAAGGCTTGCCACCCCAGCCTTCCGCTGCCCTCACTTCCGCCACCCTGCTTTTCCCTGAACCTATGCCTTTCACCACCACCACCACCACCCCGCCCCCAGCTAGGCCTGCCCTCTTCCATGGGAACAGATCACTTATAAACTCTGAATGCACGCTGAGTTTTCTAATCTGTAGCTCTTTACATGTGTCAGCAAGAAGAGGCAGGTCTCTCCCATCAACACCAGACAGAGAGAATAGTATCTGCAGAAGCTGGGGAGCAGGGCCATAGTTCTCAAATCCCAAAACAGTAAATTAAGCTGAAGTTCAAGTGCCAGGGGCAGAGTCAGGAAAGCTGCCCCCTTCTGATGGGGCCAAACTCTGAGCAGGAGAACCAGAAAGAAGAGCGTGGGTGAGAACAGGCTAGGACTGAATGGACAGAGAAGGGTGGGGAGAAGGGAGGTCGGGGACATTGCCCAGCAACCTTGGAGCATGGAGGTCCTTAGGGGACTGGGGGATGCTGGCTGGGGGAGCTGGCCCAGCTTGGATGGCAGGCATGCTGCTGCTGGCTGCATGCGGACCTGCGTGTTCCCAACTAGTAAGAGGGGTGCTGCTCTGCTCAAAGAAAGAGGGCGATCCGAGGCCCAAGAACCTTTTGAAGCTCCTGTGCGTGGCCTAGTGTGTCTGGGAAGGCACAAGCAGGGGATAAAGGAGACAGTCCCACAGTGCAGAACTGAAAGCTGCCCATTTGCACTCAAGAGGTTTTATAAGGGCCCTGGGGGCAAAGAGAATGCAAGCGTGGAAGGGTTTACAGGAAAAAAAAGAATTCACCAGAGCTATGTTTTGTTCTGTGTCTCTCCCTATAAAGAGATTTTCCCCCAAATGTCCAGCTCTGTCCTCAGCAGCCTCTTCAGTGTCACTCTCTGTGATGTGTCTCAGCCTGGCCCACGACATCAGTTGCCCGGTGCCACCTCACTCTCCAGGCCAGTCTCACTGCTGGCAGTCAGCTGCACACTGAACCTCTTCACCTGGAACCCCCCAGACACTCAGACCTAATGCATCTGCAGGGAAATCTGTGATCTCAGACACCCCTCCTCCCCACAGTCCTGTCTGATGAACCCTAGCTCCGGGATGACACCTGGGGTCCCCATGATCCCTGACCCAGAAGTCCCATGAGGTGTCTCTGTTACCTCCTCTCTCTAAATCCAATTATTTACTAAATCACTCTAGAATCTATTCAGCTTATATTACTTGTCTACTGCTGCTGTCATACATCACCACAAACTTAGTGGCTTAAACAACACACACTTATCATCTTGTTGTTCTGGGGGCCAGGGGCCTACAGGGGTCTCACTGGGCTGAAGTCAGGGTATCGGCAGGGCTGCGTCCTTCCAGAGGCCACCGATGTTTCTTGGCCCTTGGCCCCTTCCTCCCACTTGATGGCCTCTTCAGATCTCTTTGACTTTGATTTTTGCCTTCTTCCTCTGTCTTTTAAGGATTCTTTTTATTTCCCTGAGCCCACCCAGATAATCCAGGTTAATCTCCCCATCTTAAAATCCTTAACTGAATCGCATGTGCAAAGACCCTTTCCAGGTTTTAGGAAAGGACCTGTTTTTGTTTTGGGGGTTTTTTGGTTCTTTTTGGTCTGCCCTTCGGGCGATCCTGCTGCCCACCACATGGCTCCTCCTACCCCAGCTCCGCTGCACCAGCCTTCTCATCGGGGTCCCCGACACGCTGCCTGCGCATAGAGGAATCTCGAAATATTCAATATTCAATGAGGGCGCGGAGAAGAGAGGCAGAGGAGGAGCAGGAAAGAAGAGGAAGGAAGGAGCCTCTTCCAACAGAAGGCTCGAGGGCGTCAAGATCTATCAGGTCCCGGTCTCTCGCCCAGTTGCCCCGACCCCGGTACTTCCCCTTCCCAGCCCCTGGGCTGTGCCATTTCCTTGGGCCCTACTCTTTGTCACAAAGGCTTTCTGGGCTATTTCCTTCGTCCGGACGGTTTTTTAACGAGCGCCGTCACTCCACACCAAACCCTATGCAGAGCACCTGGCCAGGACCTGGTCCTTCCTGCGCTCCCAGTGCAGCCGGCCGCTCCCCAGGGAGCCTTCCCGGGCTCCCAGGTTGGGGTTAGGTCCTCTGCAGCGGCTGCGGCTGCGGCACGTGGAGCCCTGCTTTCATCCGTCCGGCCCTTACCTGGTTCTTTCCTAACTGCCTATTCACTTGTCTGTGCTTGCTCACTTGTCTGTCTTCTCCGGCCTTCACGTGCCTTGAGGACAAGGTGGGGATCTCGTCCCCTGTGGTCCCCCGAGGACGTTGTAAGGCTCGAGAAATACTTTCTGAATAAGATTTTTAAAAATAAAATAGCAATCCCTTTGACTGAAAACTCTGGCGCCAGACCCGACCCAGGCTGCTCGCACACAGCCTTAGCCCAGGTCTTGCTCCCTCCCGGTGCCTCTGGCCCACTGTTGACTCAGTGGAAGGGTGTGGTGACGAGGTCCGCAGAGGGACGCTTTCCTGTGGGAAGGGAGGATCGGTCGGTAAACAGTTCAGGAAGGCAAGTGGGGACAAGGTCCAGGCAGAGAGGCCTGGGCGGGTTTCCAAAGCCAGGATCCAGAAGACAGGTTTCCCCTCCTGGGTCACATCGGAGAGGCTGGACTCTGATGTCTGTAATTTCATCACTGGCCAGAACTGCATTCCTGCGACACAATGAGAAATTCCGGGACAGCACACGCGGGCAGCAGCTGGGCCGTCAGCCTTCTGCGGGACAAAGGCAGGGCCAGGGTGGCGGGGGCCCGGCCTGGCAGGGGTGCACACTGGGGGCCCCACAGGCCTCCCCTAAAAAAACCCCTCCCTGTTCTCCCTGCCTACCCTGCCAAGTTCTACTTCCAAATGGAACATTTCGTCTGCCTTGGAATTGTCTGCCTTGGCAGGCAATTGTACTTCCAAGGCAGACATTTAAGAATACCACCGAACTTCTAGCAACTTCGCACTTGTTCAGACTGAGGACAAACATTTTAAAAAATGCTTGTCAGTCCGTTTTTAATCTATGGAGGATTTATAAAAATCATAATTAGTCTCCTTCAGGAGTTGGTGTGGCCCAAACAAATCATGTCAAAAGTACCCGTCCGCTCGCCTATAAAGCAGGTCACTCATCTTGTTTTCTTTGGAATTTCATAACTATTTTGGCTCTTTGTTTTTTCATGGGATTAGAAGCACCTTGTCTGGTTACCAAAAAGAAAATAAAAAACCCTGCCTGGATTTGATTGGAGTTTATAATCTAGAAACATTGAGTTTATAGATTAATTTAGGAAGAATTAAAATGACAGTGAATCTTCATATTAAGAATACATCTTACCTATTAAAGAATACCTAAGTAAGTGAAGTTTTATAATTTTCTTCATTAAAACCAGGCATTTATTCCATTAGGTTTCTTTCTGGTCTCTTATAGCTTTTGTTTCTCTTATAGATGGTTAGCTTCAAAAGTTTTGTTTTCTAATGGTGATTGGTCATAAGAATAAAAATGGATTTTTGTATAATAATCTTCTATTTGGTGACCTTGATGCATTCTCTTATAAATTGTATGAAGTTCTTTTTTACACATCTCTAGAAAATTTGGATCCTTCTGCACCTGAGAAAAACTCTTCCACAGGTGCCTACCCTTGGTTACCCAAGCAGTCTAAGCTGGTGGAGATACCATATGCTGATTCCCCTGGCTAAGCAACAGCACCCCCTTCTGGAGACCTACCAGCAAGACAGCACGCTCCCAGGAAGACAGCTGCTGTACACGTTTAGGTCAAGGCAGGATCTGCACAGAGTGACCTGGCTGGAGGTCAGCTTCCCTGTTACAAAACAGAATGATCCCCAGGCAAGAAAGAGGATCAGGGCCAGCTGGGTTAGGCCAGGGGCTGCGCATGTGGCCTGATTAGAGGATGCCATTTCTTGATTGGCCACATCCACGCTGTCCTTCCCCTCTCCCTGTGTGAAAAGGCCTTGGGGACATCAGAAAAGAGGCCAGAAGGAGGAGGCAGCATGCACTGAGACAGGGAGTCAGAGGGAGGCCTGCCTGCCCCCTGGCCACTCCCCGGCCCCGCTAAGCTCTGGAGTTGTTCCCCTGACTCGACTGCTGAAGGGTGATTGGGCAGCTTCGGGAAACCTGTGTGAGGCCCAAAAATGCACCTGTGGACTTTGGCTTTGCGGTCATCCTACATCGATACTGGAGAAAGAGAGACAGAGGAGAGAGAGGTGATGTCCATTTAGCAGACACACACCTCTTATGGTCCCTTGGCTGTCTCCACAAAACAGTCCTGAGGCGAGCTGACCTCTCCAGAGATTCCATTATCTCTTCTCTCACTTCTCCGTGGCTTACTTGGGTGTCCTGATGACTTAATGTGTAGGCCTAGGTTTTATTTCCATATCCATCAGAGCGGTGAGCCAGTGGAGCACAGTGAAGCCTGAATGGGCTTTGAGTCAGACAGACCTGAGTTCGAATCCCCGTGTGATCTCAGGCATGGTGTACTCAGCTCTTCGGAGCTTTGGTTTCTCCCTCTGTCTAAGAAGAAGGAAATACCTTCCCCCTGGGGTTGTTGAGAGGATTAAATTAAATCATGGCCGTCACACAAGAGTGGTTGCCTGAAAAAGCTGTCTGAGTGCCAGGAGGCTTGTGGGGAAAAGCGCTGAATCACTTCTCCAGTGTAATGGTCTGTGGGGTACTTGCTAACCTCACCTCTTTCCCAGTGAGCCAAGGCAATCAGTTCCGTTGCCATGAGCAGCCACTAAGTATGGTGCTGTGTGCGTGGAGTGGAGTGTATGTCCACAGTTAATTCATGTTCTCCTTATGGCACCTTGGTGAGGTTCGTAGATATTATAGCCGTGCCGCAAATGAAGAAACAGAAGTCCAAAGAAGTCAGATGCAGGATATCGAGGAGCCGAGATTAAGAAGGTGCATCCTTCTTGGGAGCCTTTGCTGACCCCAGCCCCACCTGGTCATTTCCCTTCTCCTGTCCTGACAACCTGGGCCCAGACCTCGGGTAACTGAGTTCCTAACTGAGCTCCGGGTGGTCCTGGCCTGTTTTTCTGATGACAAATGAAGTATTTCAATGGTCAGGAGCAACCGGGCACTGACTCACTCAACCCTTTCAGTCTCTAGTGTTTTCCTGCAAACAAGAATTGACTGAAAAGCTATTTTTTTTCTGGTTCTTGCTTTTCTCAAGAAACAAGAAGAGCGGGTGCTACTCTGTGCGATGTCCCCGTGAGCAGCTAAGTGCCAGCAGACAAAGGGAGAGAGAAAGAAAAGGTGAATTGGAGGAAAATAAGGGCAAGAGAGGCTATTTATAGGAGTCAGCAAATCATTATTAAACAGAGAAGGATTGTTCTTCTATGTTGACTTATTATAAATTCTGTACATTGTATGGCTTTCTCTGTTCATTTGTAAAGTTCCGAAGGGGAAACTGTGTCTGTCTGTCTTTGTCGGATTTTAATCTTCTGCAGTGTCTGGCCTGGAGTCCCATACCTAAACAACTCACCTATAGAAAGAAGGAACTGATGGTCCACATTTCCAGGAATGCCCCTCCCCCGGCTTTCATTTATGTCCAATAGTAGCACCATGACAGTCTCCACCACTTACAGCAATTCCCTTCCACTAGGTTAACCCGGCCCTGCCCACTGTCCACAGAGCAGAGCAGACCTCCCTGGAAGGGGCTTTTGACAAATTTAACTGAAGGAAAACCTACACAGGGGACCTGGACAGTGTTGTGAGAGACTCTGATGGGAAAATGTGCCCGGGACACGGAGCACGGCCCTGGCTCTGTGGGAAGAAGAGAAATCATCCCACGGGAGGGTCCCTGAGAAGCAGACATCACCCGCGCCATCCCCTGTCGGGATGGGCTCGATGTGGGCCTGGCTCCACGAGGCAGCCTGGGCCCCGGCAGAGCAACGCCGTGTCTCCAGTGTGTGAGAGTCCCCGGATGACCTCGACCTTGTTCCTTTGGTCTCCATCCAGACTGGGCTGGCCCTCTCCACCCCCGTGGGGGCCTGGTATGCTCTCTAACGCAGAAGATGCCCAGAGCCTCCTTCCACCAGACCAAGTCCAAAGGCTACTGACATGTTTGTTTCTTATTTGTCTGTGCCATTTACTGTGTTGCCCATTGGTTTATTCAGTCACTTACTCATTAACATTTTTATCCCTACTTTGTCACAAAATGATTTAAGGTAAAGCCAGCAGCATCGGCCATCAGTGCCCTGGGGATTTATTAGAAACGCAAATATGCCAACCTCTCACCCCAGGCCAGCTGGGCCAGACACTCTGGGTGGGGGGCCCACAGTCTGTGTGTTAACGAGCCTTTGGGGGACTCATGGTACGTGCTGTAGTTCGAGGACATCGGCTCTGGAGCATGTGCTCAAATTTCCATCCTCTGACCCCTGGCCTCAGGATCTCCCGAGGGAGCTTCTGGAAGGGGTGGCTCGGAGGTGCAAGAAAATGAGAGAAGCACGTTTGTGGCTTCTGTCAGTATCTCCCAAACCGGCCTGGTCTTCAGTGTTACTGGAGACCTCCCCCAAAGACCAGCGTCCTGCGTCTTGCCCCTGAGGACTCAGAATCACAGTGCGGAAAAGAGCTGAAATGCCAGGCTCAGATTCAGATGCCACCTCTGGGGGGTGTAGCCCACTCACCCAGACTCACGGAGAACAATTGCTCAGGGGCTCCAGCAGCCTCTAGTTCACTTCCAACTTCCACCTCAGCCCAAGGTCATCGACACTTAACAGGGACCCACCCGCTGGTCTTTCGTTCAGCAAATATACATTATTGCAAATCCATTGCCTTTTTTTTAAACAGGAGAGAGTATGAAAAACAATTTCAATCCAAATTTGTGTTTTTGACTATTTTTTAGGATTAACTATGGATGGATCAGGCAGAGAGAGCAGCCCATGGAGACTCCCCAAAACAAAGCGTCCAGTCGGGACAGAGAAAAGACTGCCGACAAACCCCGGAAGAAGGAGAGACTAAGGAGGGGAGAGGGGCAGGAAGCGAAGAGGGGCGGGATGCCATGAAAACTAACGAGAGGCGATCCTGGCCCGTTAGACTCATGGAAGGGAGCCCCACTTGGCGGTTCAACATGTGGGCGTTTGCGGCTGCTGAGTTTAAGCACCAGCTCTGTCCCTTAATAACAGGCCGTTGACTCAACCTTTTTGAGCCTCAGTTTCCTCATCTACACACAGGCTGATAATAGTGCCTCTCTTGAAGCGTCGTGAGCAGCAAGCGCAGGGAGGCGGTAGGTACCAGGCTCCACCAGCTGGGCCGGCCCCACAGATCCCGGGACGCGTGCAGTCGGTGGGAGCCACTATGTTTCCAAATCCCTCCTTTTGGTAGAAATCATTTCCAGCCTAATTTGCTTCTTAGTCAAGAGAAAGGCTCTACGTATTATTGTAGACCAGCCCTATGATGACAAGTCCTGTTCCTGACTTACTTTAAAACCAGGCCACATACCACTAAGAGATGTTCACACAGCACCTTCTGTCCCACTGATGAGTGAGGAGAGGCAGATCAGACAAGGACCGTGCTCCTGGGATGGTGGGGCCCAGCGGGACCTGTGGGCGCAGTGGGTGTCCGAGCCTCCCCTTGGCTCAGTTTACACCCACCCGGACTTAATCCCAGGTGCACCTTCTGCTTGCAGCCCTCAGCTGTGCTAAGCAAGTTCCTCCCAGGAGTTCTCTTGGCATCTCTTGCTGTTTCCTATTCTGCACCTAACTCCCATCTCCAGGCGAAATGAAGAAAGTTGATTAGATCAAAGACAAGGATGACAAGAGTTTTACTTTCTCTATGAGACCTCTTGCAAGGGGGCAGGCCAGCTTTCCGGCTACATACACCAGGTAATAGACCGTGAATTGATTGACAGTTTCCTCTCCACCACTGGGTCTCCCATTGAGAGTGCATCGCCAGCTCCGGGCACAGATCGCCAGGTCCCATCCCAGAGTTTCTGACTCAACAGGCCTGGGGTGGAGCCTGAGAATTCATCTTTCTAACAAGTCCCAGGATGATGCTGATGTGGCTGCCTCTTGGTACCACACTCTGAAAACCAATACTCTACCTTTTGGAGAAAGAAACTATGGCTAATCATAGAAAAGTCAAATTGAAAGGATGCTTTTCCTTAATGGCTAATTGCAGGGCTGGAAGGAAGCATGAAATCACATCACTAAAGAGGCCACAGAGGATCTCCATTGCTGCACACTTCATTAGAGCACTGGTCCTCACCACCAGGGCACAGGATTCCAGATATTGCTTAGGAGCGTGATGGTGGTCTCAAAATGTTTTCAATTTATGCATAACTTTGGTATCCAGTGTGATAGGAGGGCACTTGCATGACCCACTGGCCCAAAAGCATCACCTGCTTTATGAGACATTTCCAACCTCAGAATCACAATCAGAGACGCTGTGTCTGGACCTATAAAGGGACTCAGCAGGGCCCCTGGAGTTCCTCTCATTTAACTTGGAAGCATTAATTAAATCGTCTGTGTCCACTTTGGTACTGAAATAGTGAGGTGCAAGGAAGTTCTTACAGGTAAGACCATGGCTAAAACCAGCCCGGGGAGAAAACGAGGTGAGAGGCGGGATTAGTCCCAAGACTTGGGTGTGTGGGTGGCTGCCCAGGGACAAAGGAGGGAAGGAGACACCAGGCTCAGACTACCGGTAGGTACCGGGGCACCTGCTGCGCTGTGCTGCCATCAAAAGGGCTGCGGGATGGGAAGGACGAGAGTAAAGGTGAGAGAAAACAGCTCCTGACTGCTCCAAAGGGAAATCAGCAGGAACACTAATGACTTGGCTCCTGACCAGCTGTGTGCGTCCTGTTTAACTCACGACAGCCTCCCCTCTCCCTCTTGTATTGTCCCAGTTCCCGTCCCACAGAGGGCAGGCTGTCTGTACAGGTCATTCTGCAAGGAGACTGGGTCACTTATTTCTGGGGGGATGCGGTACAGGTTCGTGGAGGGAGAAGATAGACAGCACAACCTCAGATAGAAATATGTACCCTGAAATCGGAGCTGCCCTTTGGTAATTCCCAAAGACACTGGTGTCAGGTAACTGAGGACCAGATTGTAAACACAGGAGCCCCCATTCTCCCCAGTTCTGCATCTGGGGGACATTCTCTCCCAGGGGCAGCCTCCTAGGGCATAGAAGCCAGGCCTGGGTATAGAAACCTTGCCTGGAAAGGAATGTTACCACCATGCCAGCTCTGGGTGAGCTCAGTGGACTGCAATGCACAGCGATGCACTCATACAGGGGGACTGATTAAATGCTGGAAATCAGGATGGATAAGGTCAGGGGCTCAAAACACAGAAGCATGCGGGCTACACCAGCTAAGGCTTTTGAATATATCAAACAAACTCAGAGTCTGGAGGCTGTGCTAGAAATACAGATATTTCGTCAAGGGTCTTAGAGTTTGCAAACTGGAAGCACAGCTAGGTAAAACCCCAGAAGTGTTCCAAAGAAGAAAGAAAAGTTAGAAGTTGTTACAGCAGAAAGTACATTCTTGAGGATTGCCAGTCCTGCATTCTGAGCCCAGGGATTGGTCCAGGACAGTCACCTGTCAGAGGACGGGCAGTCGGGATGAATGATGGGCGCCAGGAGGGCTGGCCACAGCCTGGTGGTCTGGACGATGGGAGCCAAGTGGATGCATACGTGAGTGCTTCAGAGGGGAATCGGGTGGCCTGGATGCATGAGCACTTCAGTGGGTAATTAGAGGGTTACGTGGAGGTTCAGATGCATATCCAGGCATTGATGCAGGACTGGAGAGTTCAAAAGAGCTCAAGTTTCCAGGCTGGTCGGAACCAGAACGGTGTCTTTCCTCAGGGCTCAGCCTCCATCACGGTAATAATGCTCATGGCCTGGTTCAAGCAACTCCATTTTAGATAGCCTCTGTCACTCTTTTTTCAGAACTAACTTTGTGGAGTTCTGCCCATGAACCTGACACGTTGCCTGTGTAAATGAGTCCTCAACAACCAGGCGAAGGAGTAGAAATAGGCTCAGAGCTAAGTCACTTGCCAGAGGTCACCCAGCAGATAATGATGGAGCCAGGGCTCACCAACTTGAGACCCACTCTCCGCCCACCCCACCATGAAACTGTGAGACTGCCCTGCTCTCTGCACCCCCAGCACAAATACCGTTGCTTATTCTGATACTTGAAGGAAGAGGAGGGAGATTTGCCCAGAGTCCTTCTGAGCAGAAGCCCGTCCCAGCCCGGGGTCGGCCCTCTGCAGGCCCTGCCAGGCAGCTGTTGTGTTCCCGTGGCGGAGGGCTGGCTGTGTCCTGGAGCAGACTCAAGGTCCTCGCACCGTGGGTGCCAGCCAAGAATGTGATGATTAAGAGCAACATCAAATCCAAACCTTGACAGACTCTTTGCCCACAGGCTTCAGAATCTGCTGGGAGTTCACCACCCAAAATGAGCTCCTTGGGGAGGGGTGCTTGTGTAGCTGGACCCCCCCAGGAGGCTCCCCGGGGCAGGGCTGAGGGCAGCTTCACCTCATTCGGGAGCAGAGAGCTTTGCTCCCCCGTCACCCTAACAGTGTCAGATGCCCCCGGCACAGCCCCTTTGACCAGCCTTGTCTACCTGGTCCCCCAAATGCCCCAAGGGGTTCTCACTCACCTCCACTCACAGAGTCGTCCTTGCGTGGATAGGCCTCTGTTTCCTCCCCATCCGTCTAAGTCCTACTCGTTGCTCAAGGACTAACAGGAGACACTGCCTCACTGAAGCCTCCTGCGTCACCCCTGCCCGTGGAGATCTGTCCCTCCTGCGAACTCTTCAGCCCCCTCCCCATGTCTGTACCGCTCACTTAGCTTTTTAAATGGCCCCGCTCCCCTCCAGGTTAGTGGACTTGCCTTTGAGAGACGTCTGCCCCATGATCGTGCTTTTTGAAACTTCCCGCAGTGCAACGCTCAGTCCAGTGCGCACTAGAGGTGCTCAGATATCTGTTGTTTGCCTGAATGTGAATTATAGAAAAAGCTCTTTAAACACATTTTTTTACAGGGCCTGCATTGTAGCCTCTCGGAAATAGATGTCCCAGCTTTCTGAGGCGTACACCGTGGAACGAAGGTCTTGCAGAGAAGAGGAGGAGGGAATGAGGCTTCTCTGGTTAAGTAGGGGGAAAATACAGAATGGAAAACATTCGTCATCCCACCACACAGTCGACCAGCGTTTAAGTGTCGGGATATATCCTTCCAAACAATTTTGCACAGATAGATGAATTTTTATGACATCTTTGCTGAGACATAATTGACGTACCATACAATTGGATGCAGTTGGGTAGCTGTATGGAAAAAGATAAAATTGGATCCGTTTCTCACACTAAAGACCAGGATCATTCCACATAGGTCAAAGATCTAAATATGAAAACGAAACCAAAAAACGAGAGGAAAAGGGGGTGAAGTGTTTTATAATCTGGGAGAAGCAAAATCCAAAATAAGAGAAAAGGCTAATTAATGCATTTGTCTCGATGGCCATGTAGAAACATCTTAAGTAAAATCAAAAGGCAAGCAAAAAGCTGGGAGAAACAATTGCAAATTATATTGCAGACAAAGGGCTGATATCCTTAACAATTAAAAAACTCCAGAAAAGAAAAAGCCCAGTAACCTAATGGAAAAATACACAGGAGATAAGAATAGGCATTTCACAGAAAAAGAAAAGCAAATGAAAATATGTTATCCATTGCTCATAACAACAACACTGCAAATTTAAACTGTACTGAGGTAACATTTCTTATCTTTCCGAGAGGCAAAAATCCACCAGTTTGACCGCATACTCTGTTGAGGAGGCTCTGGGGAAACTGTCGGACTCCCTGCCTTGCCGCTGGGAACTCAAAACGGTCCGATCTCCATGGAGGAGGATTTTGCAATTTCTAGCAAATTTGTTTGTGTCTTTTCCCTTTGACCTGGCAATCACAGTTCTAGGAGTCTGCCCCAAAAATAACTATGAAAATTGTGAAATGACATGTGCTCAAGGTTACCCATTGCAACACCGTCTGTAGCAGCAAAGGCTGGGAAACAACTCGAATGTCCATCGCTGGGAAAGCGGCGCATGCGCACACGGACAAGTGCTCAGCGGCTGTGGAAAGGAGCAAGAATGGCCCCCAGAAGCACAAGGTCAGAGGAGTAAGTGTGGTACACTGCCTTCTTTTGTGAGAAAGGGAGGGGGAATACAAACATATCAACCAGGGGGGGAGAATAAAGCAAAACTAACTAAAAACTGTTGTTTTTAAGGCAAGGCAGAGAATGACGGCTGGAGGCAGAGGGAGACAGGGAGCTAGACTTCTCTGCTCCTATCTTTTTTATAATTTCAACTCTCAGCCATGTAGATATTTTGCAGTGTTAGAAAACAAAATTACATTTAGAAAAGGCAACCGCCATCAGTCGAAAACAAACTGGGACAAATAAAGCCAGCAGTGTATCCAGGTGATTTCATCATCCCACAGAGAAGAATTATCTCATTGTATCTTGACTGAACACCCTAACGGGACAGAGCCTGGAGACGGAGACAGTGACAGAGACATCTTAAACCCTGCTTCTCAGTCTTCCTAGTTATTCCACAGGACAAATGGCCCAGTTTTGTCACAAATAGAATGTATACAAATTAAAAGGAAGACATTCTTTTGTAGATTGAAAAGGACTTAAGGGGCCCACAATCAAATGCAATTGTGAAAAACCAGTTTTGAAATGTCAGAGAAAATTAAGCCCTAGTATTAGATGGTGTTAAGGAATTATTATTAATTTTATGGAGTGTGATAATGGTATGATTATGGTTTAACACCTCTCTCAGATATCTGTCCCCCTTATTTTTATAGATATTTTTCTTTTCAGTTATTTTTTAAGTGAGATTCCCAGACATCTGGACAACAACTAAGTGGTGACTCTGAACCCCCCGGGAGACATTCCTAGGGCTCTGGGGCACTGAGTCCCACATCGAACACCTAAGTCAATGGCAAATTTTCCAGAAGCTGCAAGTGATAAATTGGACTCTTAAAGGGAATGACCTTATAACACATACTCTGCTGACTCCAGCTGACTGAAGTGGAAAAACTTTCTTAGCATGTAAAAGCCAAACCATTTGAGGCCATAAGCACGGGCGCTAGGGCTAGGCTGAAGGTTCAAATTCCAACTCGGCCACTTCCTCCTCTACGGTCTTGGGCCAGTCAGTCACTTAGCTCCCCGTGCCTCTGCTTCCCTATCTACCAAAGTGGGGGTGATAATACAAGCCTCGTAGGGTTGTTGTGAGGAGTAATCCAGTTAAACACACACAGAGTGCTCAGAACAGTGACCAGCATATATGAAACGCAATGTGTTATTAAATACAAGTCCTTTTATTTAAGCATTTAGTTTTCAGAATAAATTTATTAGCCATGTTTTCCAAAGGAAATCAAGTTTATTGAGATTCTTCAATTATTGCCTAGGAATCATTTTGCACCTTTATTACTATTTGTTTTAAGTTTGCACCTTTAAATAGTGAATGTGTTCGTGGGGACCTATGATTGTGACATCTGCCCCCTCCACCTGCCTGCAGTGATGCTCCCTCTTCTGGCTGACAGCAGATGGCGGCCACTCCGGTCTGAGGAGTGGAAGGGCTCAGGGCTGCCCTGAGGGCAAACCAGGCCAGAAGCCAAATGACTTTAGGACTACCTCCTCCAGGAAGCCTTCCATCACTCCTTGGTCCAGGTTAGATGCCCTTCTTTGCCTTTTTGCCTACGGTGGGTAACCACCATGTCAGGGAACAGTCGTCACATTATGCTGAAATTTCCGTCTTGTCACACATGCTGAGGGTAGGGCTTCGCCTTGCTTTCCTTTGTAGCCCCTAGCACAGTTCCTGACACCCAGTATGTGTTTTATAGCCACTTGTTAACCTGAACTGAACTGGGTCACCCAGTAGACAGAGAACCTGGGCAGAGAGAAGAGGCGGGAGAAAAGGGTGGGAGGGGGAAAGGACACCACAGGCACATGGTATCTGCCCTCCCCGCCTGTCAAAACTTAAATCCTGCCTCAGTGAGAAGCCACATGCCTAATCACCTCGGCGCATGTCCCTTGCTTCTCTCCACATTTACTAAAACCCCCTGAAACACAATCCTGTACCCCCGAACTTCAGACTCATAAAAGAGATAAGTCTCATCAAAGGACACAGTTAACAGAATGAAAAGGCAACTGACAGGATGGCAGAAAATATTTCCAAACCATAAACCTAATAAGGGGTTAATATACAGAACATTCAAGGCACATCCACATATCAGTGATGACACCCCCCCCCCAATAACCCAATTTAAAAATGGGCAAAGAACTTGCACAGATGTTTCTCCAAAGACGATCTGTGAATCACCAACAAGAAAGGCCTAGTGATCAGGCGGGGGGTGGGGAACAGAGGCCATTCTGGATGCCCAGCAGGTGGGCCCAGCAGAGGTGGAGGCCCAGGGACAGGCCACAGGACTTGCAGCTGGTGCCCTTCAGTTCATCAGCCACGCATGCAGCAGGTATAGAAGCGGGGTGGGAATGCGCCCGACCATGCCCAGGCTTCTCTCTCACGTGGCATCTGGCTCAGTCTGCTCCGAGCAGGGATGGAGACAGCTGTACGGCCAGCCTCGGGGCCAGTGTTTGGGCTAGCACAGGCCGATTAGGCTGAGAGCCCTGAAGTGCACTTGTGCAGGCCAGGAACAGTGTGGAATGGCTGTCAGCCCTGAAACGGGGCACATTGATGGCTCACACTTTGCTTTGTCTCAAAACATAAAATTAGCAAAATGTCTTCTGCAGCCAATCACATTTTTCTGTGGGCTTCGTGAAGAAGCGCCAGCTGCTTCTCCGGGGCCCATTCACAGCACACTGCTCATTCTAACCTGAGGACACTGCCCGACATGCACTGGGTGTCTGCAGCCTGCCCTGAATTCCCATCACCGCACAGCCCCATCTTAGCATCGGAAGAGGTCTGCAAGGAAACAGAGTGGGAACAGCTCTACCACTCACTCGCTGCATGGCCTTGCACAAATTAGTGTCTGAACCTCCGATTCATTAGGAAAAAGAGCGATCACTATTCCTGACAAATGAGGGGAGTACTGTGCACGAATGTACACCAAAAGGTGTCAAGTGACACAGGATTATAAGGGGTAGTGACAAGGATGCATATCTTTACATACTAAATTCAGCATTTCTCCACCTCTCAAGACCTGGGGGGGTGGATGTAAGTGTACAAGGAAGCAGCCAGCATTGACTTTTCCAGGAGAGAGAGGTTATGCACAGGACACATGACAAGTAACACCGCCAGCTCAAAGTAAACATTGGTGTCGCCAAAATACTGCCTCCAGGTCCTGGCGTTCTGGGTCCTCCCTTTCTCTGTTCTACCTCCCTGCTCACTGTTTCTGTTTCTATGGCACCTGTCACCATGGTGTCCAGGTACTCAGCTACACACGGTAAGTTGAAAACAGAGTTGTGAGGCAAAGACACACTCCCCTTCTGAAGCCTTATCCTCTGAAGCTGAGCTTGGAGGAGGAAAACAAGGTGGACCAGGCTCCCTGGATGATGGAATCTTGCGATTTCCCTGGGAGAAGAAGAGAAGCAAAAAGCAAATACCTAGCAAATGCCCCCAGGGTATAAAACCTTATTAGCTGCCTGAAGACTCAGAGTAATGATTCCCGCACCTTGCCCTCAAGGACTTACGGCCTCTGAGGCAGACTCTCCAAATACGTAATTAGCAGGAGGACATTCCATGACACCAGGGCTTGTTCCTGCCAAAGGCTGATATGCACAGATGAGAGCTCTTCTCCGGAAAAACACTGGCTCAGCCCAGAAGTGAACTCTGTCTCACCTCCTGCGGTACCAGGGGCATCCAAACTAACAGGTGAGATAAAAGCCACACTCTGGAGCTGTTCATGGGAGGAGGGCTGAGAGGAAGACTGCAGAATGGAGCAGGCGGAGCTGAACCAGGGAGGCGTGTTCCAAACCGAGACAATTACTGTTTCTCACCACAAGAAGCCAGCCCCTGTGGAGCCAGAATTTGTGAAAGTCTCAATGACACTTCTAAAATAAAGTCTCAAGACATATAACTAAGTCAGATCCCTGGTTCTGGCTGCCATCCTGCCACTGTGTCACTGGGGACTATAAAGTGATTACTTACTCTCATCTGATAAATGATTAAAAAAAAAAAACCTTTAGGGTTGGCTTTCACTTTAGCACTTTGCCCACATTTTACAAACCACAGGTCAGGATATATGAGGCAGAACACCCTTCTGTTTCCAAAAGCAAGGGGCCTTCTTGGGGGAGTAGAACGAATGTGGGTGTAATGGAATTTCTGGGACCTATGGTTGTTTATAGTCACCATCACGGGCAGAATATAGAAAATAGGGATGTTCCGGAAAGCCTGCACCAAGGGGCTGCAAGAAAAGACAGCCTCCCAGCCAGAATGTTCCTTCGCAGGACACTGCCATGTGGTCAGCGGTACCCTCGTGAGTACCTCTGGGATACTGGCTGGGGGACTAGTTTTAATATTGAGGCAAAATCAGCTTCCTAGTAACTTAGTCCTTGGTCCCAATTTCCCCCTCTAACCTTACACAGAATAAATATCTTCTCTTCCAGAAACATTCTAAGTATTTAAAGGGAGATGAGTCCTCGCATGTCTTCTTTATTCCAAACCAAACATCTTTAGTGACTTCAACTGTTTCTAGGTTTCCAGGCAGTCTCCAGGGTGTCCTTGTAACTCACTGTCTGCTAATGGCTCTGGCATCCTTAGAGAGATGGTTTGACCAGAGGCGTGGCACACTATAGCCATGAGGGGGAGGTCGAGGCTCCCTTAAGCCACCCTAGTAGAGGAGGAAGCCAGGGTCTGGTACGGACTCGGGCAATCATTCTTTTGGCCTCTTCCACTCTCCTCATTAGAATCTCTTATCCCTCAGAAGCACATGCCTCTGGTCTTGCCTAACGGCCTAGGGTTTGCCTCCTGGGAGGGAACAAACAGGGCTCATTTGTCCGCAGAATTCACAGGCCATAGCCCAATTCACCATCTCAGAGATCTGACACAAGCCCTCCGGTGCCCTCCTTAGGCTCCACATTTCTACATAGAAGGCACCATCCTCCAGCCCCGCCACCAACAGTCTCCTCATTGGCAAGCCCCTCCACCTGCCCTGCGCTTGTAACTGCGAGGACTCGGACTCCCTTCTGTTTCATCCCGCGGGAAGGAGGCGCGGACTCGGCCCTTGGCGTGCCGTTGAGGTGCTCCCTGCGGGGCTCGTGGCCGCTAGGTGGCGCCCGCGGCTGCTAGCGCGCGACTCCGGGGCGGGCAAGGCGCGCGTGCAGGGGGCAGAGGACACCTGTAACTGCCGTCCAGAGCCCAGCTACCTAACCTCGCTCTGGGTTCAGTCTCACCAACGTCCGGCCTGGGGCCAACGCGGGCGGGCAGCCTCGGCAGAACTGCTGCACAGTCTTGTTTAAAAATGTTCCCACCCCACCCACCACTCTCAGATCAATGTAAAAATAAAAAAAAACTGTGATAAGGGGGGTTGTTGGCGATAACGCAATAGTACAGAACAGCACGGATGCTCGCAGCAACAGAAGGGGCTGTTTATGAAAGAGCATGGATTCTGGAGCCTTAGAATCTTGCTCAACGACACGTGCCCACTGTTTAACCTCCTTATCACGTCAAGGGCTGATGAACTTAGTTAGAACTGGCCTCATGGGGGTGTTGACAGGAATTGAACTAACCGATACAGTAGGTATCTGTGTATTTAGTATATGTATATATTAAATTGCATACAAATACAAAAGTATGCCTGTATACCTATACATTATATAATTATATGTAGTATATAATTATATAGGTGCATGACATATATAAAATTATATATGTAATGCAATGCATATGCCTAGCACATAGTAAGCACGAGTAAAATTAGCCACGTTTTATATTTCAGTATTCAATTTCTATGAATTATTAATTTTTAAAAACATCTTTTCATTCAAACAAGGGAAAGACACATTTGGGGTTTGTTGTTGTTAACTTTTATAGGGAAAATTTCAAATGTTTACAAAAGTAGAGAAAATATATATAATGAGCCCCCGGAGTCTCATCACGTGAGTTTCAATAATTATCAACCCACGGCCAGTCCCGTGTCGTCTACACCCCACAAGCCCTGCAACGATCCACAGCGGAAGCGGTTGTGGCCCATGCACTTTCTAGAAATGGGTCTCCCTTTGCTGACTGCTGCGCCCCGAGGGGCTGCTTCTCTTGCTGTCCCCACCAGCCCAGAGTCTGGCTGCCTTTCTAGAAGGGTCCTTAATGTTAGCATTTCTTCCTGCTACCGTAGCCCACGAAGGCTGCTGTAGAAGAGGCACTGTATGGCACCCTCCGTCACTCATTCTTTGCCCACATGCAGCTGGGACAACTGTGCTGCTGGTGGGGAGCCAGAGGCCAGCTCCGCAGCGGTCGGTGAGAGCCCTACGAGCTGCTGCTGGCCTGTCCCAGCATCTCCCAGGGCTGCCTACGCCCTCCCCCTTCGGCTGTCGTGCACACCCCCATCAGGTCTATCTTCCTAAGATGCCCACTCCCCTTGGGCTGCTTCTCTTTCGGGATTCTACGGTGGCTGTCGATTGCCTGCTGGGAAGGAAAGAGCACATTTGGGGAGCACACATGACCCTACGTACCGGGGAGTGTCGGGTGACTGACATGCTCTATTCAACCCGCCTGTGTGGTAAGAGGTATTTGCTGCATTCCATAGATGAGGCTCTGCCACTCATAGAGGTTAAGACCCTGGTTTCGGGTCAGACTTTGTAAAGGAGAAGAGCTACGACTGGAGGGCGCGGGGAATCTGACGGAGCCTGTGCTGTCTTGCTCTGGCCAAACACAGACAGCCCCCAGGGAGGGCACCTGCCTCGGTGACGCTCACGCCCACCCCAGACCGGACAGGGCTGGCTGCGAAATCACGGGGTAAGTTTCAGTGGGGAGCTGGGGGTACTGCCAAGTGAAAGATCCAACGATTGTAAGATCCAACATGCATCTACAGACTGGTGAGGCCTGAGGAAACAAAAATTAGGCTTCTTTTGTTTGTTTCTTTTACAAAAGCACTTAATACACACTCATCGTACCAATTTATACAAACTGCATCACAGATTCTTAAAAATCCTCTCTTCTCCTCTGTCCAACCCCACCCTCTCAAAGGAACTGGGACTGGCATGTTAGTGTGCACCACTGCATACTTTTTACGATTATTACGTAAGATTACCTACGCAGAGTTTCATTTTTCCTTTTTTTTTACAAAAACGTGATCATGCTCTTCATAGCATTCTACTACTTGCTTACTGTTTTCACTTACCGAATGTCTGCTGCCCCTTCTCATTACACACAAATGCGGTTCGTTCTGTTTGATGACGCCACAGACAGGACGCACCGTGACTCAGCACACCTGCCCGTCGTCAGTCCCGGGCTGGGTCACATCTTATCAGCTCCGTTTATAATTGTTTCGTCCAGCCTAGCCGGGTTTTCAGTTGCAGCCTTCTACATAACAAATGTGTCTCAGATACAAATTCCCTTCCTAGAACCCAGCACATCACTGCCTACACACGTCACACATTTGACACGACCTGAATGCTCTTTGGATTTTGGAAATGCTCATAATGTCTCCTTCTCATTTGCTAACAGTTCTTGGGGTGAGAGGCTCGTCTTTGGCACGTCTCTACTGAGCAGGAGATCATTTTTAATTACCTAATCCCATATGGCCCGGTTTTCCTCCATATGTCAGTCTCCCTCCCTTTCCCAGGGCAGTGCCCTTGTATCACTATGGAAATCATCTACATTCTCCCAGCGTACCATGGCATTGATCACACTTCAGAGTGAGGCTGCCTGATCCAACACCTTTGTTTTTCATTTGCCTGTTTGTTTTGTTCTTGCCCTTCGGGGCTTTTATTTGAAGAGTGGCAGAGGGTGGTTAAACTCTCAGGCCATCCAGAATTTAAATGTTCTATTTAAAGTAAGTTCCCTGTTGCACACAGTGGAGGAGGGAAGCGTGTCAGAGACGGAAGGCGGCCAGGTGAGGATCCAGTGGTGCTGTGGGTCTTTCGTTCTCCCTCTGGGCACCCGGGCCACCGCTCTTTGGAATTCATTGTTAACCAGACCTCGCCCTCCTCCATCCCCTCTTTCTCCCTCCTTTCCCTCACCCTCTTCTCCTTCTCCCTTCTTCCTCTCCTCTTTTGTTTGGAATACCAAGGGAGTTATCCCAATAGTGAAGAATAGTTTAGAAATTTCTAAAGAGGGCAGCAGAGTCAAGAGGCATTTGTAGGGCCATTAGCTGGGACTGTTGTGGTTGCTTAGAAGGACCAATAACTTGGCCAAAGTCACACGGCTACTTCACAGAGCAGCTGGGGTGAGGACCACACCAGGGCTGTCCCCACGGTAGGACAGGCGTGTGGGGGTGGCTGGGGCTCAGCACACCGGCAGTGGTGTTTTTACTTGAGGAGCACTTAAAAGTAGATCACTGATTTTTCTCAAAGACTTTAACGCGAGTAACTGATCAGTGCCACTCACTACTCACCCCTCTGAGCAAGGAACCCCTTCCACCAGCCCCCACGTCTGTGGCTTGTTTTTCCCAGGGAGTCTTCTCTGGCTCCGGCTTGCTGTTTTTGCTGCGCCCAGCAGCTCCTTGGGTGGCGAATGCTCCTCTTTCCTTCCAGTGCCACCCGATCCTTGGCATCCCCATGTGCCCTGGCCTGGAGTTGAGGCTGCTTGCTGTCTGGTTATGTAGAGGTGGTATCCACCGACCATGGACAGAGAGGAACCCCTTGTCAGGAGTGAATCCAGTTTTAAGGGGCCTGAAGTATCTTTGCTATTTATATAAAAATGTATGAACACATTGCTAGGTCTCCTCCCTGTGCCTTAGAAAAGACCAGGTCCAGGCAAGCTTAGTTTCCATTAATTTCAGGGTAAAATTTCCCTTCAGCCTCACATGGAGCCAAGTGGGACACACGTGGCCCACCTCCCTAATCCCGAACATGTATTTGGACAGAGCTGCTCCGACCCCTCGGGGAGGTGCCACACACAGTAAGTAACTGGGGCCCCCGAGTTTGGGGACAGTCCCTATGCCAAATATTTCATCAGACCATGTGTCAAAGGATGCATCTCGACTCTCCAAAACAATGTAGGTGATAATGTTACACAATGGAAGTACAAAAAGCAAAGAAAACAAAGCAGAAAATAAATAAATAAAAACCGAGCACAGCCCCGCCACAAATGAGGATGAACAGGGACAGAACTAGCCATTGTTTCCTATAGACGTTTTGTTTCCCGTCTCAGAACGGAAGAGAAAGGACCCAAGAAGGACAATCACAGCACACAGCCTGTGCAGAGCACAGAAGTTCCCACCTGCCAGGAAGACAGCAGGAATCTTTCAGAAATCATCTTGCCTTCTTGGGCAGTAATAATTACGTTGCCAAGAAAATCTTCCCTCCTTAGACTTAGGTTGGGTAAGAAATAAAAGGTAGCCGAAAAGGTCAAGTTGAGTTCAAAAGACTGGAGAATCGCCCTCTAGTCCCCATCCTCACCAGCCTTCCACTGCGTGGTAACCAGACCCGAGATTTCAGAGCAAAATATCAAAGCTCAAAGGCTCAGGTGGCTGTGGCGCTGACCTCTAACGGGGTTGAGAGAACAGCTGTGCAGGGGAAGCTGTCCGCCAGGTGTTTCTGAGTCCTCCGTGAGGGTCAGGGAAGAGGCGTTCACTGTGCTCTCCAGGAGACACCCTGTGTCTGCACAGCAGGTGACTCAGCCTGGCGCTCCCAGGGTCCAGCGCAGGCATTTGCTGCCTCTTCAGTGGCAGTGGCAGTGACAGTGGTCCTAGGAACAGTCCTAACTGCTCTCCACTGAGACTGACGTATGTTTTAAGTGTCTTCTCATGTAATCCCCACAACAACTCTATCAGCATTCTTAGCTGACCTGCAAGAAAACACGCAGAAATGTTAAGAAACACACCCAGTGTCCTGCAGCTAATAAGCTCAAAAGCTGGTGCTCAGACCAGGTCTGTCCGGCTGCGCCGGCCTTTCTCTCACCACTGCACCTTCCTGTCTCCTTTACGGACAACAGAGGGACAGCTGACCCACTAACTTGAGAAAAACAAATGGCAAAATTCAGTCCAACATTTCCACAAAGAGTAGCCAACCCCTGCTTAGTGGTGATGCCAACAGAAACCGCATCAGGCGGGGCTCCACTCCCACACCGGTCCCAGCATCAGAATCACGGGGTCACTTACGACAAAGTCCGGTCCTTTGTTGTAAGGGCTGGGGCTCCTTCCGGACCTGCCGAGTCAGAATCTCTGGGTTGGTGCCCGGGAACCCTCCTTTTGCATGTTCCACACACCCAGCGCCCCAGGCAATTCTGCTGTGCCCCCGGAGTTTGTGAACAGCTGTTTGTAGCATGACCACCCCCCTGCGTCATCAGGAAGACCCAGTTTATGCCTGTTGTCCTGGCATAAGTAGCAATAGACCCCCTTTCTTGTCATGAGTGTTCCATTTTAGACAACTTGCACATACATATTTCTGTATTTTTTGTACCCAAACCAGGCCATGCTGTATGTGCTATTTTATAACCTGGATCTTTTATTTAGTGATTTCTACTTTTCCATGGAAACAAAATTTTATCTTTCCCAACACCAGTCCATATCAAGATTACCTGTACATCTGGTTTAATCGTCCCACACATTGCATTACAATAGCTTTTTTCTTCTAAACTAACAACAGTTTCTCTTTGTAACATTTTGACTTACTGAGGTTTGATGGAGTCCGGTTCCACTGTACGCCACAGGTGGCGCTGTTGATCTCATCTCTGTGTCCCTGCAGGAATCAGCACAAGCTCTGGCTGACCTGCCATTCTTGTGCTCAGATCAACCACTTGATGAGGGTAATGACTTCTGATCCCATGATGGGACAGTTACGTTTTCCCTTGCAACGAGGGAGTAATCTATACGTGCCCCTTTGCTCTGTAGGAACGGCCCATCAATCACACACCTAATGCAAATAAGGCCATTGATCAGTGCTGCCTGATTTAAGGCTGCTGCAGACTGTTGATTTGCTGGTTCTATTGATCCTACTACATTATTTGCAGATATTTGTTTGGTAAAAGAGTTTTTCCTCATCATCTGGGGCTGTTTTTTCAGCATTAAAAGAAAACCAGTTCCTACTGGAAAGGCAAGTTAAATGTTTCTTTTCCTTTACCATTTTCAAATTAAAGAGCCAGTTCAATAGCTACTTGGGTCCAGTTCCTGGAGTTCTTTTGCAATATCTCCGCTAAGGGAGTAAGCACCTTCTAAAAACAGTCTAGTGGTTGTAGAGCTGAACGAGGCTGAGAAGTGTGGCCACGCTGCACAGACACAACTGGCACCCAGAAATATCCCGCTGCACACAGTAGCCGTGGTACGAGTTGACCTGAGCTGACCTCGGTGTCCACATCTGACCCCCAGGCCACAATCCTGCCCTGCATTCGAGTCAGGCAGTTCTGGAAGAGCACTGAGTTCATGAGAGAACGCACTCTGCCGCCTCTCAGAAAAGAGCTTTCATTAAGCAGAGGCAGAGCTGTTCTAGTTCATGAGTTCTCAACAAACAGGGGCACTGTACCAAGCTGTGGGACAATGATTCTTTTTGTTTCCACTCTGACATGTGCTGTAGGGCTTTAAAAAGGGTATCCCTGCCCTGGCTGGTGTGGCGCAGTGGAATGAGTGCCAGACTGTGAACCAAAAGTTTGCTGGTTCCATTCCCAGTCAGGACACATGCCTGAGTTGAGGGTCAGGTCCCTAGTTGGGGGCGTGCAAGAGGCAACCAATTGATGTATCTCTTGTACGTGAATGTTTCTCTCCCTTTCTCCCTCCCTTCCTCTCTCTAAAAAAAAATAAACAAAATCTTGAGTTTAAAAAAAAATGACACATTGTGGTATGTTCATCAATGATCTCTCATCTCACATGCTTTTCCTACACTGACTCGGATGCTCCTGCCAGTGGGCGGGGGGGGGGGGGGGGCGGTCTGCCCACCCTTTCCTGCAAGCTCGGGAGGCTTGTGGCGTGGCGGAAGTGACACTAGGTGTGCAGATGCCACCATGTGTTTATTCAATTCAATCACTAGTTTACGGGTATTTGGTTGTTTCCAAATTGGGGACATTACAAATAAAGCTGCTGTGAACATGTGTGTACAAACAAGTTCAGGAGTGAATGGCTGAATCGGATGGCAGGTGTGTGTGGCTTGACATTTAGGACACTCAGATTGGTTTTGCAAAGCTTTGTAGTGTTTTACATTTACTAGAAGTATCTGAGAGCCCTAGTACCTCCGCATCCTCACCAGCTTTTAGTATGGTCAGTCTTCTTAATTTTAGCCATTCTAATAGGTATGGAGTGGCAATTTCCATTTTCCTAATGACTAATGATGTTAAGCATGTTTGCATGTACTTATTGATCATTCATAAAACTTCTTTGGTGAAATGTCTCTTCTAATCTTTTTGCCAAGTTTTTAAGATTTACTTACTTTTGGAGAGAGATGAAGGTAAGGAGAGAGGAAGAGAAACATCAATGTGTGGTTGCCTCTCACACGTCCCCTACTGGGGACCTGGTCTGCAACCCAGGCATGTGCCCAGACTGGGAATCGAACCAGTGACCCTCTGGTTCACAGGCCCAGGCTCAATCCAGAGCTACATCAGCCAGGGCTCTTTTTGCTAAGTTTTAATAGGACTGTTTTCTTATTAAATCTTAAGAGTTTTTTTTTATATATACATATTTTTTTAGATACCAAGTTCTTTATCAGATATACACATTGCAAATATTTTCCCTTAGTCCATGGCTAGTCTTTTCATTCTCGAAGAGCAGCTTTTAATTTTGATAAAGTCCAATTTATGAGCTTTTCCTCTTACAGATCATGCTTTTGGTGTCATGACTAAAAAATCTTTGCCTAACCCAAGGTCACAAAGATTTTTCTCCTATATTTTTGTAGGATTCACAGTTTCTGCTTTTACACTTGGGTCTATGACCCACCTTGAATTAACTTTTGTATATGGTATAAGATATGAAGTTTTTTTTTTTCATATGTATATCCAATTGTTTCAGCAACATTTGTTGAAAAAACCTATCCTTTCACCACTGAAATCTTTATCTTTGTAATAAATCAGTCATCAATGTATGTGTGGATCTATTTTTACATTTTTTATTATTTTTGTTACAGTTGTCCCCATTTTCCATTACTCTCCCCTGCTATTTTTACTCTTTATTCTGTTTCACTGATCTATTTCTGTCTTACACCACCTACCACTGTCTTGATTACTATAGCTGTATAATTTTTGAAACCACATAGTTTTAGTCCTTCAATTTTGTTTTTTCAAAGTTGCCTTTGGCTATTGTGGGTCCTCCACATTCCATATGGATTTTTAGAATCAGGTTATAAATTTCAATCTGAAAAAAAAAATAGCCTGCTGGGATTTTGATAGAGATTGTATTAAATCTACAGACCAGTTTGGGGACAATTGACATTTCAACTGTATTGAGTTTTCTAACTCATGAAGTAGAAAAAGCTCTCAATCTGGGTCTTCTGCAATCTCAGCAGCATTTCACATTTTCAGTGTGCAGGTCTTGTACCTTTTGTCAGGTTTATTTCCTAGAGTTCACATTTTTATGCTATTGGAAGTGGTATCTTAGCATTTTTTGTTTCTGATTGTTGTATTTTTTTTAAATTTTGACTTTTATTTCTTAATTTCGTAAGAGTCCTTTATAGAACAGTTCTTTTTGTTTGTTTAAAAGCATCCTTCTTTTATTCATGCTAAATCTTCTCATCTAGGAATGTAAAAGTTTACGTTTTTTCTGCTCCCTGGATGTTTCCTCTAGGTTTCTTTCTTCTGTATTTGGGTCTTCATCTTCCACGGCAGCCCGCTCACATTCAAGAGACACTGAAAAGCCAATCAGAAGCTCTGCAACACCAGTAGCTGTCTCTGCGGGGTGACTGCCCATTTCACAAGAAACCCTGAAATGTCTGGATCTGTCATATTTTTGCCTTGGGCTAGACATACTCTTCCAAAGAATCACCATCCAATTTCTGCCCAGAGAGCCTAGCTCAAAGGAGAAAGCGGGGCTTGGATGAGGACCACGGGTCAGGGGAGTCTCTGTCCTCCATTTGTCAATATTCACTTAATTTTCACTTTTAGGATTGTGCCTCAGCACTCATTCTCCCCACCTTTGTTCCTGAGCCTGATACTTTTATAGTTGAAGTTGTTAAATCAACTTCCTTTTTTCGTTCTGGGGTAAGGGAGAGGCAGTCATCTTGCAGGGTAGCGTGTGGAAAGGGATCTGTGGCTTAACTGTTCCTTGCAATCTTTCAACAAGTCACCCTGTTAAAAGTCCCTCTCTCCCCTCCAGCTATGAGGTACTTGGTGCTTCTAATTCCTTCACCTTCTCGAGTTCTGCTGTAGAAACTGGTATTTCCACTGGCATTTTCCGCTATAGGCTGGGTCAGTTACCACATTTGTCGTTTCACTTCCCATTTTCTAGTGTTTGTTGACATCTGTAATTCACTGGCTTCTCCTGTCCTATGTGAATTCAGACACGTTCATCCTTTGCACAAGTGTGTAGCCCACAACATTTATCTAGGAACCAAACAGTTTTGAATTACCAACTAATAACCCTGGCGGGTGTCCTGATGTTCCATCCCATCCAGTGAGGCTGCAAGGTTAAGTTCAAAGGAAGGAGTGAGGCTGACAGGCAGGGTCCAGTTCACTCATTCAATAGCAATTTAAAAAGAGTGTCTGGTAGTTTGTAAAGATATGTAAAAAATGTAGATTACTATTTCTATAATCCTTCCATAATGACAAACTGGTAAAAAAAAAAATTTGCAACATTTCAGACAGAACTGTCAATTTAAATGAAAGAATGCATACAAGTCAATGAAGAGGGACACCCCATAAAAATGACAATATATTGCAATTAATGTGGAAATTAAAATAATATTGAGCTTATTTTTACCTATCAGATTACCGAAGTTTAACAGGTCAAACTTTCATGGGGTTAAGGGTACAAGTTTGGCAGTTTGGACAAAATATGAAGTGTGAATAGTTTTGGGCCAAGAAATTCCAGTTCCAAAAATATCAAGAACACACAGTTGGATGTTTAAAAAGCTATATGCAAAAACCCATCAGCATGCCTGCCATGCAATACGCATTAGGTATCATTACTTCATTTTTGGAAAAACAGATTATTTAGTGGTATGTTTGGAGTGTGTGCTTTGAATCTCTCCTTCTCCTGTCTCCTCTTTCCCTCACTGCGGACAGGCAAGTTTCTCAAAGGCTCACGTGATTAAATTGGACCCACTAAGATAACCCAGGACAACCTCCCATCTAAAGGGCAGTAAATGTACTGACACCTGCAAAGTCCTGTTTGTCAGGAAGGCTACACAGTTACAGGGCCCAGGGATGAGGACACAGCCGTCTTGGGGTTGGGGGGCGTTACTCCGAGGGCCGCAGCAGTTGAGAGAGCACGCGCTCTGGGACCCTCAAGGTTGGAATCCTGGTTCTACTACTTAATGGCTGAGCAATCTTGGGCAGATTAAACCTCCCCATCTTTATGATGATGGTTTCTACCTCACCTGCCACAAAATTAATTATATTAACACATATATTTAGCAGGGGGCCTTACATAAATGCTCAATACACGTTAGTTATTTCATGTTAGCTATTAGAGGAGGAACCTTTTCTTATCTGTTAAATTCCATCTGATTGTCCAGAGCCCGTCAACAGTTTTTAATCTCAATCCTGTGGCTTTCGGTGTTACAAATAACTTCCCTTTACTTGATAAGCCTGCTTGCTCCTTCATCTCAGCCACAAAGTTAGACAAGGTCAAGCTGTGGCTTTGGCACCAACGAAGAGAACCCCCTTTATGAAAACAATTCCATGTGGGAGACGCTAACTCTGTGGGTGAGGTGCTGAGAGAAAAGGAAAAAAATATAAAGGTCCTTGCTATTACGGAGGTCACAGTCTAATGGACTCCCAAAATAGAAAAAGAAAGAAAAAGACACCACAAGGGTACCCAAGGCCCACGCTATGACAACTTAGTTAAGTGGATAAACGAGATAAAGAAGATACTAATACCCCCATTTTGTTGATTAATAAACTGAGGCTTGGGCCATCTTTAGGATTTGTTCAGGCTCATATAACTAATGAAGGGTAGAGCAAGGCTATGGACCCAGGATCTCTGACTCCAAATTCTACACTCCTTCCCCGTCAAAATTCTTCTAAGGCTATGAAAAGCAAACTGGAAAACAGCTTCCCGTGAAGGGGAGCAGGCATACTGCTGGCACCGAGTACCGCCTGCTACACCTCCGAACCTGAAAAGGCCCACAGAGAGGACAACTAAATGGTGGCAGAAATCTTAGGCTTTTAATGAAGGAAGAGCTACTTCATTAGAATAAACTAAAAAAAGAAAAACCAAAAAAAAAAAAAAGGAACTCTTCAGCCTAGAAATATTACAGCTCGGGGTAGGTGAAAAAACACTTTTATCAATCCAGACAGGCACAACTAAGATTGACAGGCAGTGTTTGCTATAATGTAGTCGGCACGTTTCACACGCCTTTAGAGCTACTTCTTCACAGAGCAGAAACATCAAACCCTAGGCTTCCATGAAGTGACGCGAGCCAGGGAAGTCTGGCAGGCAGTCTTCATTTATCCACTGATCATTAGGAATTAAATGTTTCCCCACTCCCCAGCAGTATGAAGGGTCTTGACCAAGGGATAATGATGTCAAATCACAGATAAAACCAACATGCTGTTAAAACCTAGTATGACTTCAAAACCCCGTATGCCTAAGGAAAAAGGTCTGTACGTACAACATATGCAAATACAATTTCTATATATCCAATACTAGAAATAAAATTCTATCATAACTTCTCTTAAAATAAATTTAACTTTGCCTGCCTTTAGAATTTAGGAGGGCTTTTGATATGAGTATGCCAAATCTTTAAACAAACAAACAAACAAACAAAAAAGGCAGTCCGGACAGGCTGCTGGATTTTCATTGACCTGAGCCATACTTATCTACAAACCCCATTTGTACTGCTTGCCGAAAAATTCTCAAAGGAGCAGGTGACCATATGAAATGGCAATGACTGGGTTGTGGCAGCCTGTGTTTCCTTCCCAACTGTCAATCTCTCCTGGGGTTTTGCATCATCACCAAAAGTACTTTTATACATATTTCATTGTGAGATAAGTAGGTCAGACACCATCTTTTTCTCGTTTTAGACCAAAGAAATTGAAAGTTGAAAGTTCTCTTAAATGACTTGCTCAGAGTGACCCGCAGTTCGTCAGCTGGCACAAGCCAGGTCTCCCGACGGCACAGTGCTGCCTCCGAGTTACGGCTTATTCTCGACTCCATCTAGAATGGCCAGAATGAGTTCCATTTGTCCCTCGACTCTCATGTTATTTTGGGATATGTATAAACTGTGCCTTAATTGAAAATACCACTCTTTCCTGTAATATACATCCAACTACCTGTCAGCCAATACAAAGAGATATTTCTTCCAAAAATCCTTGGAGCTAGCAAGATGTATACATGATCGAAGCAGGATGTTTTGGTTGATGCAGTATGACTATAGTCGAGGTCTTCCCACTTACTGGAGATATTTTTAAAACTTCTACTATCACTCCACTCACCACTATATGGCCAATAGCACGAGATTTTCTTGTGACCACAAATGTCTAGATTTTTAAAAAAGACTTTGTTTATTTTTAGAGAGAGGGGAAGGGAGGGAAAAAGACAGAGAAAGGAACATCGATATGCAAGAGAACATCCATTGACTGCCTCTCGCACGACCCCCACCCGAGGACCTGGCCCACAACCCAGGCACGTGCCCTGACTGGGAATCAAACTGATGAGATTTTGGTTCACAGGCCCACACTCAATCCACTGAGCCACACCAGCCAGGAAAGGTCTAGATTTTTCTCAAAGCGACATAACTTTGGGGTTGAGGAGAATCTAAGTTCTAACAACTGTGTTTCTTTTTTCCAAGTTTTGGAGTTAGGATCTGATGTACCTCAAGTTATCTCTTCAAGCTCAGAAAAGCTGCTCTTGAAAGCGAGCAATGTTCAAAATGCCCCAAGTCAATACCGAGATGTGCCAACATTATCATTCCTCTCTCATCATAGCAACACAACCCGTATCCTGGCCCCATCTACCCACCTTGCCCAGAATCTGAGCACGAGGAGGTGGCTGGTGTCGTTTGGGAATTCCATGGAACTGAACCAGTTGCCTCTCCACTAGTCTCCCATAAACTGGGGTAAACAGTTCTTCCCCTGATCCAGATTACCTCTCTGACCTATACACCAGCCTTCAGGGTTCTCATGTGACTGTTCATGATGCAAGAAACTAGTAGGTAGCCTGGTCCTTTCCTTTGTTCACCACCACCACCTAGTTCTAGAGCATTTTTATCACCCCGAAAGGAAATCCTGTACCCACCGGCAGTCCCTGTCCATTCTCCCGATCCCCAATCCCTGGCAACCTCTGTTTCACTTTCTGTCCAGCCATTCACCAGAGCAGTTAATAGGCGAATACATAATACAGTTAACACTTCCAGTCACTAAGGAGGACCAATTAACTCAATAAAGCAAAAGGCTTTTTGTTTGAGAACTTTTAGGTATTAACACCTTGATTCCAAGCCAAATTTAACTTCAGGTCATAATATCCCTATTGGTTTGCCTTGTTTAACTTGAGCATATCACAGTATCTGGGTCTCTCATCACTAATTTGTACAATAGAATTGCGATACCTGCTTTCCCTCCGTGTAGTGCTCACCACTCCCTGACCACCTTTTCCTTCCACTTGATAGAATTCACAGAAGCCACAACGGATTCAGGTTATCCTACTGAAAGATTAGAGATCTAGTAAGTTCCTAGTAAGAAACAAGGCTTTGCTTCCTACCTAGAAAGATGCCTTTGCCATTCCTCTGTTGTTTCCTTCTTAAGTTCAAATTAAACTACTGACGTATTGAAGCTAACTGTCTACCTGAATGTTTCATGTCTGGCCCACTCCATGCACTGGGTAGACACTGGAGAATAAGTAAACACCCAAGAAGATAAATGGTTTCAAGTGACATTTCTGAAGCGGTTCTTGTGGAAATGAAGACCTTTTGGTTCCAACTGTCATTTTTTCTTTTGCACCTCTATAAATTTTAATACAAAACAATTTTACCTACTTTACATTTATGCTTTGTGACATCATAAAATCACTAAGATAAACTTTAAATGGAAATTAATAAAATTTTGACATTAGAAACACACACACAGCCCAATTAAGTCAAAATCTGCCGATGGTCGAGGATATCAGTATTTCCTAAAAGCTCCTCAGAACTAGTGATTCCGGCTTCTGCTGATGGAATCATCCCCACCCTACCCCCCAAAACCCTGTTTTCTAACTGTTGAGAATCACTGCTGGAGATATCTGAGCAACACTGTTACTACCAACCATGTCTTTATCTTCCCCTAAGGAAAAGGTATTTCAAATAAAACCCAACCCCAAATCATCTTAACTTCAGTTTCATAATCATAAACTGTAATCAAGTTTCAAGCCCCCCAACAATCCCACCAGTATTCAGTTATCTAATAAGCTACTCTAAAATTATAGTAACAATCATAATCTTTCAGGCCAGGTCATAAATCTTTGAATTTACAGGTTTATTTTCCAGGCTCTCAGTAAACCCTCACTACTCCCCAGAAAGGGGTAATATGGTTCTTGATTTCTCTGGGTGTTTACTTCTGGGGAGAACAAAACCAAACCAGAAATGATAACCAAATCATCAAATCAGCTCAGCAAACCTGTGCAGGCTGTCTAGCAGCTTGAGCGTGTGCACTCACCGTCACCCAAGGGAGGTATGTGCGTTCCAGGTGAGGGACTGCCACCAACTCAGTGCTTCCACTTAATTTAATCAGCAGTCTTTTTATGTACAGTCTACGTAAAAAGATGTAAGTTACATAACGGAATGCAAGTACACCTAAGTTTTCTGCTCTTGAAAAATGTCATTAACAAATCTACCAAGAAATATTTTCAGTATAGAAAAGAGTCCAGAAACACCTCATCTATTTAAACTTTATAGAAGCACTTAGGGGAAAATAAGATGGGTCACAGACCTAAGACTAGCAAAGATAAGTATTTTGGGTTTAAAAAATAGGGAGGTCCTCTTGTCAAACAATTTTCAGTGGTCTTTCATTTCATTGTTGTTTGTACATCCAGACAGTTGGTTAAAGGTAAGATTTAGGCAACTGGAGATTTTTAAAAAATACAGTTACGATTTGTAACTGAAAAGGGAACTCTGAAGACAGAGGTCCACTGACCATGAAATGGTCAAACCAGCCTATGCTCATGGTGGGTTCCGTATGCTGTCTAAATTAGGGCGCCTTTAGTTCTACCTGTTCTGTGTATCCTTTTTTTCTCCGCCAGTTAAGTTTCCCTCAAACAGCAAATAGCTATAGTAGTCACAGACCTACCTCACACGAGACCAGGAACCCCTTTGGGAGAGCATCTCCTCTCCCCTTCCTCAATGAATCCCACGCTTCATGAACCCAAACACTTCGGGACCAACCTAGCTTTACCTGTTCATCCCAGAACCAAATCGCCTTGTTTAGGGAGTTGGTTCCCAACCCAGATAACCTGACACCCTTTCATTCTGCTGAAATAAAATCCCTAGACAGGTGTAATGCCAACCTACTTACACACACACACACACACACACACACACACACACACAATTTGAGAAAACAAAAACAGAAACAATATAAAGGAGAAATAAAGCTTATTAATAAAATGCGTATAATGCTGCATACATGCTTAGGAACGGCCACACTATTGGATATTAATGAATGAATGTGAGTGCTACAAACAAAAACTGACCCTGATGTGTTGTGATGCCAACCCCAATGCACTTTGGTGATGCAATCTTCCAAAATGGTGAACACCTTTTGGAAAAATTCTAAACAAAACAATCATCTTTACTTAATTTACAAGGTGACTGCATTCCTAGAAAACCCAGTGCACTGTGCACAAAAACACTTATATAAACAAACACTTATATAAACAGTGTTTATATAAACAAAACAGTTATGTTCTAGGATACAATAACTGGTGGGATACTAAAAAGTCATGTAGGACACAGGACAAGTCTGCCTGGTCCCTGCCCATCAGACACTTGTAGTATCCTCCAAACTGTGAGAAGATCAGCCCTACAAACGAACCCCGAAGGGGGCGGTAGGACACTGAGTGAGTCAGGTTCACTCAAACCTTGATTACTCTACAAAATGGGGGAGGGTGGGATGGAGGGTGGAGAGGCAACCACACCCACCACTTCTAGTTTCCTCATTCATAAACTAAAACTATGAGAATTTCAAGCAATCCCTCAGGTAAAGGGCTTCCTATTGAAGCAGCTTTTACTAGTAAAGCAAAGTCCACCATATCTGTTCAAATTCATGTTAAAATTGAGATGGCTAGGAATGTGATTTGGCTGAACTAAAATATATCAGGTTTTAATTAACACTCGAATCCAGTTTGTGGAAATGCTAAGTTTCAGGGGAAAAAAACAATAACCTTAAAAAGCAGCTTATTCCCTGGCTGGTGTGGCTCAGTGAAATGAGTGTTAGCCTGAGAACTGAAAGGTTGTCGGTTCAATTCCCACTTGGGGCACGTGCCTGGGTTGTGGGCAAACCACTCAATGTTTCTCCTTCTCTTTCTCCTTCCCTTCCTCTGTCTCTAAAAAAATGCACACAATCTTAAAAAAAAGGCAGCTTACATTCCATAACTCAGTCTTGCAAATTTATTATCAAATATTTAACTGGATTTAGATTTTCAATTTTTTAATTGGAATGGAATTTCAATATTAAAAAATGCACTCAAAGCTGTTACTTCTTTACATCTATAAGATCTGTTCTTTCATGTTCTCAAAGAAGGACAGCACAGGAGAAAACATTATTGTTAAGGCTAAGAGGGAATACTGCCACGGCCAACTGCATTAACAGTGGCCACACCCAAGTAAACTGGCAAAGAAATAAATGACTGACGGCAGCACTGCAGCGTGGGCACACCGGCGCCCAGATTACGAAGGCTCAACTGCCCGACTGGTTCACACCTGAAGATTTTACTTGTCATTAGGCGGGGAGGACAGAACTTGAAGACAGAGTTCATTCTAAAAGTCAGTACCACTTAAAGCAAATCTAAATTAAATAAGCCATGTCACTACAGGCTGTTTCCTAAAATTTTAGGCACAAAATACTCTGTAACACTAACATCTATATTAGCTTTCAGAAGAGGGGAACGTAAAAAGATGACCTTACATAAACTCAAAAGTTACTTTTAAAATCAAGATTTCTATTTTGCAACCAATGTATTATAGGGGAGGGAAAAAAGCTCTGTTGTATCACATTGGCAATGAATGAGGAACATACACCGCCCAGTACCATACACTGAACAGTTCCCACCCGAGTCACCCTTGGCATGGCTTCCTGGGTTCCTCAGGAAGGGCCTGAAGTACTTCTAGAGCAGTGATTTTCAACCAGCGTGCCGTGCCGCAGGCGTTTTTAAATCACGTAACACCTGACTATTTAGTCAGAGGCACTGACCTCTTTTCCCTTAGGTTGTCTAATTTAAAAAATGACAAGAGCCAACACAACAAGAGCTGTTGACATAATGAATCTAAATTATACCTATTTTTTTTCAGATCAGCAAAAAGTATGTATTTTGGTGTGCCGCAGAATTTCAGTGATTAGCATGTGTGTGCTATGAGATGAAGAAGGTTCGAACTCAGTGGTCTTGGCTGAACGTAAATTTGCTCAAAGGACACTGGTCCACTGCTGTCAGAACTTAAGGGGAAATAAACGTTACCATGTTTAGTTTCTGTCTAAACTTTCTATTCAATAGGTCTTACATTTTTAAAAACCCATGCCATTTCTACAACGATTAAGGCAAACTGCCTTATCTAATGTTAAAATTTAATTATAAAGCTTTTTAGAAAAGATCTAAATGGAACTTCTATATGTAATTTTTTTAAAGTCTCAAGTTCACAAAACTACTATTGCGAATTAAGACTTCACAGTTATTCTAGGTAAATACCTTCTCCCTTTTTTTAAAGATACAAATAAAATCACTATTAGTTTTCTACTATAAAAGACTCTGAACTTGACAATAAGTATGCTAGAGTCTCTTAATCCCATATTTCATCCTTATGTCTTACTTGCCTACACATAAGATATATTACTTTCCAAATAAAGGGAGGGAAAAAACACCAGACCCAGTGGGAGAAAGAATGTTTAATAAATGGTGTTGAAACAAATAGCTATCTGTTTGGAATAAAAATAAAATTAGATCCTTATACCTTGCACCATATAGAAAAATACATATATTACTGATGGACTCAAGAGTAAAAAATAAAAATCAAGTACCCAAAATTCTACATAGAATTTTAGGGGATTCACAGACTCCCAGAAGTCCATCCAAGGATCTCAGATTATCTAGAGAAATAAGATATAAGAGAAACTGTTAATCATCATGTCTATTAAAATCTCAATGCCAATACTAGACATGTTTTCAAGATTAAGTCACATGCAACCAATAAAGGGGAAGACATTAAATTATTGTTGCAACTTTATAAAATCTCCAAACTGGAACTAGAAACAGAGGCATGTCAATACAAATGGACAATGACCTAAAAAAAAAAATACACCAATTTAAATAAGTTTGAGTGCATACTGTACAAGTGTATCCATGTCTGGTAGTCTTTCAGAAATATAAAATCAGCTAAATCTGAAGTACTTAAAATTTATTTTTAAGTGTAATGTTATTCTCAAACTTGATTAAAATACTTAATAAATACAAGTTATGTTTATTATGAATAACTGCAACATACTTAAACATCTAAACATATTAATAGGAATTCTATAATATTAAAATGCAATACTTTCACCTGCATTAATCTCACACACAATGGAAAAATACTTGCAGATAATAGCATTAAGAATGCAAATATATTTTCACTGTGGAAGAAAAAGAATAAGATCAGAAATCATGTATTTGAGTGATCTACAAGGAAGCTGTAGATAGTCTACATTATGACAATCTATTTTAAAATGAAAACAATTCAATGTGTAAGTTTACAACAAGTTTACTCAAGGCAAAATATTTGTTTATTACAGAACAGGATCTTAAGTCAAAGTAGCAAGGCAACATTAGATCAACCATTTTAGATTTTTTAAATGAAGTATAGCTTTAAAATTGTAATAAAGGTGAACATAAATTCTAACATGCTCTTCTCTTCTTATAAATGGGATGATGTAGAAAAGCAAAGCTTCAACGTGTAGGGATTGGAACCATCTGCAAACATTAAAAAACAAAGTTAACAGCTCACTTCAAACTTTCAAGGTTACCTTAAATTAGCAGAATAAATTATTTTACCTTTTTATAGTATGAGAAGCAGGAAAATAAAGAAGGAAATCTTCTATGCAAGGTTAAGGGGAAGATTACTTTTGTTCATATCTACTAGCAGGAGAGCTCCAGGACGCCAGGAACTTTGTCTACTGCTACATCCCAACTGTTCTACCCATTATCCCAACACGCAGAAGGCCCTTGATTTTTTTTTTTTAAGTGAGTTAATCATTACAGATAAATAGTATCAGGATTAGGCATATGTCCATGAGCAAAAAGCTCACTCTGCAGAAAATATTACCAATGGTAATTCCTCAATAAAAACCAATTCAAATATAGCTTGGGAAGAGGGAAAAGACTGGAATGCAAAGGAAGATATCAATAAGATGAAAAAAATTCCAGGGATCTGGGATTAAATGTCTGATCACTAGCACATGTAAATTCTAAAATTACTTTTTAAAAAATACTCCCATTTCATACATTTTTCTCTAACTTTTCAGACCAAGCAGAAACAACTCTTCATTAATTATACAAGTAAACAATTCTATTTATTTTTCTTTCTTTTTTTTAAGTCCTCGCCCAAGGACATGCTTATTGATCAGAGAGAATGGGGGAGAAGAACATCAACTGGTTGCTATTCATATGCACCCCAACTGGGGACTGAACCTACAACCCAGGCATGTGCCCTGACTGGGAATTGAACCCATGGCCTTTCAGTCTACAGGATGACTCTCCAACCAAGTGAGCCACACCAGCCAGGGCCAATTCTGGTGTCTTAATATACCAGAACTTTAGTCTTAAAAGCCATAACTCCTTAAGGGAAAAAACATATAAAGGGAAAAGCCTATATGTAAAAAAGTATTTGTAAGACAGTGCAGAGGATAAAACAGAAATAACTTTATCTGTCTCCAAGGAGTTTATAATTCATATACTACCTTGAATATATCTCAATTGTACATATAATTTTAAAGTCTTTTAAAACTTTCTATCAAAAATTAAGCCTGACTCACTAATTGAAACTTACTTTTGTAACCAGAGGTAAGATGGGAAGTATTCCTATTTATTTAACTTTTTATTTAAAGAAATTTCACACGTAAAAAGATATGTGGAGTGGTATAATAAGCCCTCACATGTCACCTCACGTCAGTTACTGTCAGTATTTGGCAGTCCATTTCATCTGGTTACCCTCCATACACTGCTGGGAGCAAGAATATTTTAAAGCAAAATCCATAAATCCTTCAGTGTGTATTTTTTTCCTTAACTGCCATTCATTACTACACCTAATAAAATTAATAATTTTTCTCCTATTATTTAGAAAGCTAAAGTTTTAACACCCTTTAGAACCAGAATCAAAGTAAACCGCACAGCACAAAGCTTTAAGAGTTAAATACTTGTGTTGCTACAAGTGTTGGGAAACAGGCGTTTTCATTTACCACAGGCAGGGACGTAAACTGGTGCAAGCTTTTTCAAGGGCAATCTAACAACATTTACCAAAATACACAGCTCAATGCCCTCCACTACCAGGAAATTGCCCTACAAGTACGAAAAGTGCAACTCTAAGGACATATATTACAGAAACAGATAACTGGAAACAAGCAGTGATCATCTGTACAGAAATGGGTAAATCAAACAAACAAACTGGTATATATCTACTATGATTAGCTACTCTGCAAATGCTAAAAAAAAAAAAGAAAAATTGCAGCTCTGGTTGGTGTGACTCAGTGGATTGAGTGCCAGCCTGTGAACTGAAAGGTCGCTGGTTCAATTCTGGTCAGGGTACATGCCTGGGTCGTGGGTCAGGTTCCCCAGTTGGGTGCACGCAAGAGGCAACCAATTGATATATGTCTCACCCACATTGATTTTTCCCTCTCTTTCTCCCTCCCCTTCCTCTCCCTCTAAAAATAAATTTGTATAAATAAATAATAAATAAATAAATAAATAAAAAGTCTTAAAAAAAAAAAAACAGTAGCTTTGCATGTGCTCATATAGAAATAGCTCCAAGATATATTAAGTGAGAACAGCAAGGCACAGAATAGTATGTACAGAGAAACCATTCTGTGTAAGTTTCGAAATGTACATATATATTTACACTGGGAGAAGGAATAAAAGGAAGAAACAAGAGGTTAGAAGGTATTGCCCTGGCTGGTGCAGTTCAGTGGATTGAGCACCAACCTGCAAACCGAAAGGTCATTAGTTTGATTCCCAGTCAGGGCACATGCCTGGGCTGTGGGCCAGGTCCCCAGCTGGGGGCATGCGAAAGGCAGCCAGTTGGTGTCTCTCCCTTTTTTTCTCCCTCCTTTCTCCTCTCTCTAAAAATAAATAAAACCTCTTTTTTAAGGGTTAGAAGGTATAAAAGCTTTAATTTTCATTTTGTAGCTTCATGTACTATTTTGAGTTTTTTAGCCCTCTACATAGTTTTTCTCTAAAAAGGTCAACAGGTATTGTAGAGACCAGCTTTCAAGACGGTTGCAAGGATCCCTGCCCCCTGGTATTCACAGTGCTCTCCAGTCCCCTCCACACTGTACCCCTGCTGGTCTGTGCACATGTGATGCTACGTCACTTGCAATGCTAGGTTATCAAAGACACCGTGGCTTCTGTTTCGGTCTTCTGCTCTCATCCCTCTTGGATCACTCACTCTGAAGGAAACCAGTTACCATGAAAAGGACAGCATGGTCTGACTGAGCCTGCAAACCACCACCTAAGAGCTTGGAAGTGGGCTTTCTAGCCCTGGTCAAGACTAGAAATGCCTGCAGGCCTAGCAAACAGTCTCAGTGCAACCCCACGAGAGACCTTGAGCCAGAACTACCCAGCTAAACTGTATACAGATTACTGACCCTCAGCAATAATAAGATAATACATGTGTGCTGTTTTTTTTTAAACATCCTCACCCAATGACATTTTCATTGCCTTTAGAGAGATTAATTAAGGAAGAGAGAAACATCGATTGGCTGCCTCCCGTACGCTCCTAGACAGGGCAACGTATGCACCCGGACTGGGGATCAAACCTGCAACCTTTTGGCCATGCTCCAACCAGCTCATCCATACCAGCCAAGGCAATGTTTGCTGTTGTAAGGTGTTAAATGTTGAGATAATCTGTTACACAGCAATAGGTAACTAATTTAGCAAGTATATGGGTTGTGGGATTCATATGCTGTTTATTCTTTGTACTTCTCTAGTCTTTAAAAGCTAGTAAATGTTATTTTTAAATTACTGTGGATACTTCTGCCAGGACCTCCCACTGCAAAATGATGACACAATTTCACTTACTTGGAACTCTTATCTGGTAGTGATTAAGAGCGGTAAGGGCTTCTACAGCATCGGTTTTGCACTCCCATTCTAAGAGCCCAGAGAGCGTTTTGGCAGATGCTAAAGCAAAGAATCACAAATCCCGCTGTTATTTGCTTGTCATCAACTTAACCAGAAAACTTAAGAAGAGGGAATGTGCACTTACGTTTTGCATCGAACACTTTATATTTGATGAATGTAAGAACTTCATGGTCATTACACAACTGTTAAAGAAATGCAGTGCTCCATTAAAAATATGGTCAAAATAAGATTTCTACCTTTTTTTAAACAAAATCAAGTTTATGGCAGCTTTAAGTTTTGAGCCTGGCATGAATGAATTAGATAAAATATGTTTTTAAATTAACAAGTTGTATGAGAAAATCAATTAAAACCACAAATTTGTAACTGAAATACATATTCTCAGACCAGGATTTACTGGCTGACCAACAGGAATGGAGTTCCATAAAATCAACTCTTTTCTGAAGCATGTCCTACAGTCAGGGAAGAAGTCAGGGATATATAAAATTTTGTTATGGGTAAGAATTAAAAACATAGCAATAGAACTTTCTGAATGCAGGATTAAGAGTACCTCATTCTAATTTCAACTCTTAAAAGACTGAGTCACAAACCAAAAAGACCCATGAAGAACAGAGGCCGGAAGAGTATAATGGCCAAAGAATAAAGTATATAAACAAAGCACCAAACAAACAGACTACTAATAATATCAAAAACAGATGAACAGAGCTAAAATATGGCATATCTGAAAACAGAAGATAGGAACATTTTACACAATCGGTACATCAGGGCCTACCTTTGTGAAGGTCTCTTCTGTGACACACAGCGGAACATTGTAATAATGCAGCACACATGAGGGCGGCTGGATTATGTTCTTAGATGCCTGGCCGGCACTGGTAAAGCGATTGTTCTTGCTCATTGCAAAATCCTTGTAGCTACTTGTACCATCCTCCAGCTCAAAGATTTGACTGGGAACAACTGAATGTTGTTTAGACACACTAAAGAGTGGAAAGGGATAAAGTACAGAACAGACCTTGTTAGATAAAAAGCAGCATAAACACAGTCTCAAAATGTTAACATATATACCCACATCAATCTTAATAAAAAAGGGCATATGTAGCTATGTAAACAGTTTAAATGTTTAATATTTTGAACATTTACTTAAATATGTAAATTTAGTTTGAGTTAAATCACTCATATTTTAGACATTAGAAAGACAAATCAATTGAATATGTTCTCAGAAAACTTTAACATAAAATGTACCCACTTTAACATACTGTTTTATAATCATAAAACTAAAAAGTAGGTAGAGGCAAGCAAAATCTGATTGCATAATCCTAACACTTTGCCTAGAATCATTAACACCAAGGTATAAATTTCAGATGTGCCCTCAGTTACATTAAAATATTCTTAAATTGAAATTAATGTTGTTAATAAAAAGGGTAAAGATTTTAAAATATTTTTAAATTTAGCACTTAAGGTATTTACCAAACATTAAGTCTTTTCCCAAATAATTTGACATTGTTCAGGTGTGTGACCGCCCTTTCTACAGCATACTCATCGCCCATTTCGACCAGGGCTGTACCAGGGATGGTCTTCATGAATTTCACCTGTGAATACAAAAATTCCAAAAAGGTGACTATTTCATTCCCTTTTAGAGTAACAGAATTACTAAAAGGTAATATGGCTTAAGTGGTTATATTAAATACAGAAGATCACCTGGCATCTTAAACTTTATTCTGATGTGCTATTAAGACAAACTTAAATCATATCGAAAAAAGTTAAAAAGAGTTTAATTATGTTGTACAGCACACTGAAGAAGAGCACAGGCTTACCCTGGCTCTGTTACTTATTAACTGTGTGATACACAGCAATTACTTCACTTCTCTGAGCCTCAGACTTCCCTGTAACACGGAGATAACAACAGCTGACAAGACTCATCAATATTTATTTATTCAACAAATATTTATTAATTCCTAATGCTTTGATAAGCACTGTGCTAGGCAGCACTGGGGGTTTAATAATGAATATAACAGACATGGTCCTCTTGAAGTTTATATTCTAGCAGGTAGGTCAGAAACTTAAAAGTAAGTAATATTTACCAACATCCAGAGTGCTGCTACAGCAATATGCAAATCCTATATAAGAAACAGTAAAAGGCCCTGGCCGGGTAGCTCAGTTGGTTAGAGCACAGACCTGATACGCCAAGGTTGTGGGTTTTATCTCTGGTCAGGTTATACACAGGAAGCAACTAATAAATGCATAAATAAGTGGAACAACAAATCAATGTTTCTCTCCCCCTAGAATCAATAAACAAAATAAATAAATAAAATTATGAAAAGAAAAAATAATACAATGTGGCCTTGAGACAACACTGCCTATAGAAAGGCTTGTGCAAGGTAGGGGCAGTTTAAAAAACAAGCAATACTTCACAGGTTTTCGTGCCATCTTGGGCAGAGGCCACATTATCCTCTTATTTTAATTTTAATATAAGTGCTGTAAGGGTTAGATCGGATCAAGCATGAAAATCACTTAGCATAGTGCCCTGACCAGCGATTGAACCCAGCGAACTTCTGGTTCACAGGCTGGTGCCCAATCAATCCACCGAGCCACACCAGCCCGGGCCATGACATACTGCCTTATCAGCTGACTTCAAAGGAATAGTGGGGATGTACTTACACATCAAATGCAACACAGCACTTACATCCACCACCGCCACTGTCTAT
Source organism: Phyllostomus hastatus (assembly GCF_019186645.2). Lineage (NCBI taxonomy): Eukaryota > Metazoa > Chordata > Mammalia > Chiroptera > Phyllostomidae > Phyllostomus > Phyllostomus hastatus. The sequence continues at coordinate 111,467,592 of NW_025334041.1, read as the reverse complement.
TTTAATGTGCTACCCTAGCATTTTTATACTACACCTGCACTTGAACAAAACTCAGCTGTAGCAGGATTTTTTCAGTTTTATTTGAAATTAACTATCTTCTTTTGGGCAAAATTTATCTTCCTTGATTAAAACCAGTAACATCCTACAAATCTAATCATGAATAAATATATATGTTAAGTATGTAGTTCTTGTGCTGGTAAATCTTTAAAAGAAGTTAGGAAAAATTATATATAGACATTGTAAGGATTATAATGGTTTGAGTTTAATGTATCATAATATATCACTTAAAATATTTTTAAAATGTTGAGATGCTGAGTGAGAGAAACTAGAATTGTTCAAACAACACATAGAAAACTTAAGTTTTGTTAGACAAAGTAATTTGGGTTACTAAATCATAATTAGTTCATAACACAAAAGACAAATCTCTACTAAAGATACTGATTAAACTGCCTGATTCTGATTACCTAATAAATGTGAAAAGCACAAAAAGAAAAGTAAAAATTGTAAAGAAGGTTAAAATATACATTAAAGCCCATTTAGGTATCAAGCATGAGGCTCCCAGACCTTAACAAACAACGGAACATCTAAGATAAATGCCTATGTGAAAAAATCTGCAGTTTCTCCCAATGTTGCTAAATCTGTCCCATGTAGTCGTGGCTAGTTACGTAAGTAGATACATCTCGTATGTTCTCACCTAGACCAAATGTAAATTTTTTTTTAAATGTGGTCAAATTAAGGTCTAAGAGTACCAAGAGACTCACATAACACTTACACTTTTTTATTGTTGTGAAAACAGAGGAAATATCATTACTACAATATTGAAACTTAAAGTAGCAAATATATCAAACAACTTCCCCAGTAAGTTTTCCATGATGCTTTCAAATATAGTTTAACATCTATTTTGTAATAGGGACTATCCTAAGAATTTATAAAATTATCAATGAACAGAACATAACAGATGTGGAGAAACTACAGAGTTATCTGATGAAAATCAAGTTACAATTTGAGAGATCTTCAAAATATGTTTAATTTCAATGTTTTGCTTCTTTTTAAGTATAAGCCTCTGGACAAGGAGTTCTGGCCAAATTCTATCAAAGTGGGTCAGTTTCAAACACCGCTGGAGCTAAGAGCACATTGTTCCTCAGAAGGTACAGGAACTCTAGCATTTGGGAGGCAAGTAAATCTATGCAAATCTAGAACTCTCCTAAAACTCATGACTTGAGTCAAACTCTGAGACATATTTATATATACCTAGCTCCATTAAAGTAACTGCTATTTCAAATTCCAGTTTAACATGTTAAATACTAGCATCTGTTGCCCTGGCTTGTGTGGCTCAGTGAGTTGGGTGTCATCCCACAAACTAAAGGTCGCAGGTTCAATTCCAGGTCTGGGCACGTGCCTGGGTTGCAGGCCCGGCCCTGGACTGGAGGCATGTGAGAGGCGACTGATCAATGTTTCTCTCACATGTGGATGCTTCTCTCTTTCTTTCTCCTTCCTTCCCCCTCTCTCTAAAAATAAATAAATAAAATCTTTCAAATGCTAGAATCTCTTTGAAATGATAAAAATAAGATTTATGTCTATAATACTCTAGTAGTGATTAAATTGTTTTAGACTTCTATCTGTATTAGTTATTTAAAAAATGTCTAAACAATAACCTATACTGATCACTAACCAACAAAAAATTTTTAGAGTTTCTACGTAATGAATTTTTAGCCATGTGGATTACTACTAAAAGAACTTGAATGTTCTTACTCAAGAAAACATATATTTGCTGCCTTTTCAGATTTTCCTATATTATCTTAGCAAAATATATACATATAAAATTAAACTTACCTTTTCAATATTTCCATATAAGCAAAATAAGTTGAAGACTCTTGAACAATTCATTTTCAGTGGATGCAACCCACTAACCATTACAACTGAGCCAGAGGGACTTCCTCCATGCATGTAAGAGGAAGAGGCCTGTGGTAATGGGTATGCAACAAGCTCAGGCGTATCTCGAGAGCCCATTCTGTAACGGCTTGGTAAAGGCAACAATGGACCATGAGATCCTATAAAAATGATCAAGAAAAGAAAAAACACAACTTTAGCATATATACTATATACCAAGCAAAAAATAAACTCTTAATATAACTTAGTCTAATATATGCCCAAAGAAAACTCAAATGTGTGAATGTTCAAATACAACCTGTGGTAATTAATAAAATCTACGATTCTTTGGGCCAGATCCAATATACACTGGCCTGCATACATCAGGTTTTAAGTTCATATATTTGAAAAAAAAATAGTGGCTTAACAAAAAAAGGTATACAAGATGAGGCCATAGATAGAGAGGGGGATATCAGTGTAAACTTGGGGTTACTATATATACATCGTTATACCTCAAGTTTTAAAAAAAAACCTTCTGACAATGTCTTTTGGGGGATACTACTACAAAAACATATACAGTAAAATCTGGAAAACTATCTGTATATAGATATAACAAAAAGAACATCTTTAGTTCCACTGAAAAGTTGTCTCTTTTAGATATAACTTACTACAATGTACTTTCAGGTTAGTATTTTATTCCAATTCTAATTCAGGTGACTAAAACCACAGATATCACACCTCTTCAGAGGTGTCGTTATTCAGCCACCTCCACTTCTCACAATATCAAGAAGCAGAAGAAACAGCCTGAGTAACTGAACCTGTTGTCACAAAAAAACACACAAGAATCTATGTCTCTTATGATGAGAATCCTTAAGAATCAACCTAAAATCTAGAGTAGTTCTAAACAACTTCATCTGGTTTTCCCATCCACAACAGATTAGAAGTAACAAGAAAAATAAGGCTACAGTACATGAAACAGACAAGAATGAGCGAGTCTGGAGAAACTGTGATACCACAAGTAGGCTCAGGGCACTTAAACAACAAGAAGGGAGGCATAAGCACTCAAGAAGAGGCAACTAAGCTGGAGACAAGGAGCTCAGAAATATAAACCTACACATCACAGATGCTCCTGAGTTAGTGATCATGGAAGCATACTCTGGGATACATGCAAAGGTCCTCTTGATGTGCAGGAAACCAATCCAAAATCCCAAGTCCTTTCCTCGTTTCTCAGAAAGTGAAAACTATAATGCTACTGACTTTCATTTTTACGTTAAGACTAAGGGACACGGTAATAACATTTTACTATTACCCACTGAGTTACTAAGTACTACTGTATTTTGGTATTACAGCATGCCATTAGAGCTTATATGGACTCGGTATTCAGTATTCTAAATATAGCTACCATTGATCACAACACAGCAATACTACCACTGAGCACACATGCAAACAGTCTGAATTTCTGCAATTTCACAGAGCAGCAATTTTCAACTGGTGTGCCATAAAAAGTTTTTTAACATGCAATACCTGACTTTCAAAATTTTTTAAATGTTTATTGGTTTGAGAGAGAGAGGAAGGGAGAGAGGAGAAGAACACTGACACGAGAGGGAAACACTGGCTGGTGGCCTCCCATAGGCACCCTGACCAGGGATCAAACCTGAAACCTAGGTATGTGCCCTGACCGGGAATCAAACCCTCAAACCTTTAGTTGGGATGCTGCTCCAACTAATTGAGACATATGGGCCAAGGAGCAATATGTGACTCTTCAGTCAGGGCCACAGACCTCTTTTCCCTTAGAGTGTCAAATTAAAAAATGACAACAGCCAACACAATAGCTGTCCAGTGTGAATGAATCAAAATTATACCTTTTTGGGGTCAAGATTGGCAAAAAATATATTTTTGTTGTGCTGCAGATGTGCCATGTGATAAAAAAAGGTGAGAAATCACTGTTACAGAGGAACCCTTTATCAGTGTGTCATCATCAGTATTGCCTTAAACTGGTCACGGTTTTCAATGGCTCTTCTTGTTGGCAATTGGTAGTTTATCAAAACAACCAATATCGCTTATGGTGAGTTGCCTGTAAGTAAGTACACATACTTGGGCCTCTAACTTCAACTATTATACATACACTGGGGTCATACAGCAATCATTCTTATCCCTATGCAAAAGTACATATACATATTCTACTGCACCACTCCCCCACCATTTGCTAGTACAGTAAAAACATGTTGCTATTATCACTAAATTTTCTTTTCCATGGGAAGTGGAAAGATGTATGGTAGATGGGCAGTAGAAACCTTCCACTATTTTTTAGTTGGCCAAGATCCAAAAACTTTTGAGATCTACTGCCATACTTAACTATCAAATTCAGTGCAAGAGTTTAACTGATGTTTATAATTATGATCTTGAGCCATCAGAATTGATTAAATTATGTTATCCATAAAACTTAATTTGTTACCTATATTGTTTAAGAAAATAAGAAAAAAAATAAGTCTTGTAAAAGCTTTCTGTACTAAAAAGTTCATGCAAAAAAGTTTTGGTGCTTAAAAAACATGCTTCAGGTAGTATTTTAAAAATCAACTTACATGAAAAAATGCTACATAAATGGCATTATTAACATTTTAAAGGAGTTTCTCATCTTTGGTATTCTTAAATCTTTGGTCCAGGAACCACATCCAAAGACACTGGCAATTGGTACACAAACTTTTCGTGGACTCACAGCAAATAAATCTGTATATTTATTTTCGCCACTTTTCAAATATAAGGGCTTCTATCAGTTCACCTCATAGAGCTGGGCTTCCCAAATTAAAAGACTTAAAGAATTCCGAAGGCACAGATTTATACTGTTATCCTGCATTAAATAATGAATTGACTCTAATTAAAGAATTAAACCTTTTCAGTTCCCTCTTTCTTACATTATCAACATAAAGGAAAAGCCACATGTGATATGGCACAAAAATACAAATAATCCTGTTTCGCTGAACAGCTAGACCTAAGGGATACAGTGTGACCTGCTGCATTTGTAAAAATTCACCAGCTCCCATTCCCATCTTCTACATCTTTCCCCAGTTTCCTCACCTTACTTCTCTGCATCTTTATCCATCTGTCCCCCCATCCCCCTCCCCTCCTATACCCTATTCTGCTTACTTCCCTAGAAAGTAGAATTATCCTCAGAGTTAAGTGTTTCAATGAACACAGCTCAGAACAGACGCCCCTACACAACCCCACCCAACCATTCCTCTCCAGCAGGACTCTCCAGAGCCTGAAAGGTCCCTACTTAGCAACCATCATCATGCCCTGGCTGGGTAGCTCAACTGGTTAGAGTCATCCCAACTTCAAGGTTTGCAGGTTTCATCCCTGGTCAGGGCACATATGAGAAGCAACCAATGAATGCATAAATAAGTGGAATAACAAACCGGTGTTTCTTTCTCTCTCCCTCCCTTTCTCTCTCTAAAATCAATAATTTAAAAAATCACTTCAAAGAATTCTGCACCTCCTCTCTTTAAGTAAGCTTACATTTTAAACTTTATACACACAAACACAAACACTCTAAATAAATTAGGGCATAAAACTGACAAAGTATTTTACAATATGCTTTTAAAAAATGAAGTTCTTCTAGGGCATATACCATACTTTTATTTATATAATTTTTCAGTGAGGTATATTTTATAAAGGAAGGAAAACCTAAAAAATCACGCCGAGAAAACAGTCTATGTCAACACTACTGCAGTGGAGTTCTTTGTCCTTCCATAAGAAAAGATTTATTCTTTCACAGATTTTTCTAGCCTGCTTTGGCAAAACGTTTAACCAATTCCAGCCTTCACCTGACGCCCATGGCACAGTTTACATGTTCACAACTACACTACAAACTTATGATGAGCAATTCTTCATAAGTGACCCTCCATTACGCAAAGCACAGCGGGCTCCTAATAAGTGTTTCTTTACCGCAGGGTCAGAACTATCCACACGACCATTTTTAATATTTACCTTGTGAAAGAAACCTTGATAAATTTTGAAGGAACACACTCTTAAAATGACAGTAAGCAGTAAGGTTCTCATTCTATTAATATACACCACACCTACTCCTTTGTCATAACGTATTGTTTTAATTCCTTCTGCCATATAGACTAATATAGAAACTTGAACAAACACACGAGCATACACGTAATAAATCTTTTTTGGGGGGTTTCAAAAAAGACAACAGGGGATAAACAAAAACCCACAGCTAAGAGTGGTTATCAAACATGTAGGCAATTTGAAAATATTTCAGACAACAGGCAACACCAGTGGTTTTGATGTTAAATCCCAAAGTATGATATAGCAATTTCTATTTTCTACTACTTTAAATGGCTTTGGACTTCAACTTTAAACCACAGAATAGGTGAGGTCAATGATTAATGCTTTTTAAAAACTAAAAAATATTTAAAACCACACAACTTATAACCAGTTAAAAATGCCATCGACAGCATTTCTCAACATCTATTCACAAGGACAATAGCCTGATACCTAACTCCTTCCTGTAGAAAAGTATTATTCTAGGCTACATAACTTAACTTACTAACATAGCAAACATTAAAACTAAAGAACTGTTAAAAGAGGAATTAAATACAAACCAATTCCACCAAAACCAAAATATCAACTGTAGAACAAAAATAATTACAGATCTAACCAGAAACATGTTTCCTTTTCAACAAATGCCCCATTCTTTCTGCCTTTATTACTCAAAATTCCTCTTTGCTCATAATTGCTAGAATAGATGAAAATACACTTACTGAGCAATAACACTTCTTTCTGGCCCTCTAACAGAACCAGAGCCAATTACTAATCAAAACCAAGACAAAACAAAACAAAATATGGTGGTAAAAAAGCTTTCAAATTGCCAATAAATAGCCTCATTTATCTCAAGGATTATATGATATATCAATAGTCTTAAGAAAAAAACCAGATGGTTCTGGGCAATTCCTTGGGAGTACATTACAAGGGACTGATCCCATATAAACCAAGTCTGGGGAGCAGGAAAAACAGAAACAAGAAATGAGGCATTCTTCATAAAAAATGCAAAAAGGCCAACAGTTCGTCTGTACTACCTTCCTTCTGCCTTGACACACTTACCATAGCCATCATGTCTAAACGAAGAAGGGTGTTCTCCCAAAATGGCTTGTCTCTGGCGACCCTTTCCTCTATCTGACACAAAAGTAGAAACATGGTTTTAACAATTTTGACCCAAGTACTTAACAGAGTTCTCACATGGGAAAACCCATTCAAAACATCCATTAGAATTCATAAAAAATATATATATATGATACCTGGTTAACTTTAAACATCCATTCATATCCATTTTAAATACAAACACCAAAGGTTTAAGAAAATAATTCTATCTAACAAACTCCACTTGACTTGAAATATCTTTTTGGCAAATGCCAAATACAATCACACTTTCAAATTTAAGAAAAGAATGGATACTTTTCAGAAAGGGAATGTACACAATGCTAAAGTTTGACACTGTACAGAAGTTTTTACCAATACATGTCTTTAAAACAAGCTTTAAGTGCAGTACTTTTGAAAGACAGTACCTGAATCATACTATTAGCTTCAACAGCAACACATTTTCAAAGTGGGCTTCTTTCAAGAAGTTCAGCATAAGCCAACAACAACCTGTATTACATGGTTTCACAATCAGTAAACACAGAGTATTTTGAATGTATATACACATATTTACAAACACCTACACACTCGAGAGCTGGAAATCTGCACATCACTGGCCCAGGTTATATCATGGATCAGTCATTGTGTATAGATCTTAACACCAGGCAGGACTATGAGCACCCTCAAAATTTAAAGATGCCAAGAAGAAGCTAACCAAGGGGGCTACATTATTGGATGAGAGTACTACAATACTCCTAAAAATTTGTTTTATTATTTTAGCTACATTTTCAGGGAAGATATGCCAATTTTCCCAAATCTAATTTGAGACTTCAATAAAGTGACTTGTAAGTTTCTAAAAGCACTTCCTGTGTTGGTTAGTGAGTTTTAAAATTCATTGTACAATACTTTTAGAAAGCATGCTGATCAAATTATGGCGACCAGTAAGATTTTTTCTTAATTTATCTTAAGAGTCTGGTCATTCTGATCTTTGAAAATTCAGAGAGAGAGGCTTTCTATATACCCTTAGTCACCTAAACAAATGAGGTTTATGGGAGATGAGAAATACTCTAATACTCACTTCTGTCTAGAGAAGTAGTGTGTTAATTACCTATTCCAAGTATTGATAGCACTGATAGGGACCTAGGAAGTCATCGAGTTCAACTACTTTTATTCAGTGAGTAAATTCTCTTCGTGTCATCCCGATCAACTGGGACCATGTAGCCTCTGCTGACCCAACACCAGTAACAAGACACTCACTACTTCCCCTTGCATTTTCAGTTAGTCCTAAATCACTAGGAAATTAATTTTTATATTATACAGAAATTAGTCCCCTACCCATATTCTATCCCATTTGGGGCCTCACAGACAAGTCTTTCCACAACACCCTTCCAAGTACTTGAAAGCTACTATGATCCTCCCTCCATTTCCCCAAAGCCATTTATTTCTTCTCCAGTCTAAACATTTCTTCTTCTTCCCATTACAAGGCTTCTGGCACCATCATTTCAATCTCACTCCTTTTGAATCAATCCAATCTGCTAATGCATTCTGCTAATGTGCCTCTATTTAAGCATGCCACCAAACACTAAATACAATTCCTTATCTGATCTAGGAATCTTAAACCAAAACCACCAGGTCTTCAAGGCTTAGTCTTATCCATAGTTAATCGTGTGCTATAAAATAAAGGAAAGAACACTGGATTGGGAATCAGAAGATCCCCACTTAACCACTAATTTGCTATACAATCACAGAAACAATCTTCATTCACAAAATGAAAGAGTTAGGGTAGATGATCTCCAAGGTATCTTTCAGCCAAACATTATCATTACTAATAATTCTCTTTATTTGAAGCACTCACTACCTAATATAAGATCACATAAAAGAGAAGAACTATGAAGAAAAGTCAAAAAAACACTGAATACACCAATCTATAGATAGTGGTTTATAGCCTTTCCTGGATTCATCTGAAACCTGATGGAAGCTGTGGGCCTTCTCCACCGAAAGATACAGAGATAGACAAGTTTCATTTAACATTTCTGGAGGGATTCTCTGGAGTTCAGGCTAAAAATTCTTTGCACTAAAATGTAATTTGGGCTGAAAAGAACTTTTAAAAAATAAAGTTATATTTATAGAAGTACTTTTTTTGGTAAAAAAAAAAAGTTACAATTTAATGTCAAGTAGCTGAGTAGAAGCTGAACTCACTACAAAAATAAAAACATCAACTGCTATAGTGTTGCCAGACAAATATCTACCTGTAAGGAATTAGGAAACAAAATTTTTTCCCTTGAAAGCATGAACAACTAAAATTCTGTTTGGCTTCCTTTAATTATACTTCACTATTTAAAAATCTACCTTACACATTTCTAAAACTTTTGACTGTAATTCCTTGCATGAAAAACTAATGTAAATTGGCTTTGTGTAAAACTTTAGACCTTAAAAAAAAAAGATGTTAACACTATTAAAATAAGAAGTATGTCTACAAATGTTTTTTTAAGAGAAATATAACCAAAATCATTATTTCAAATAAGAAAAATAACAAAGCAAAACAAAACCCTGAGTGTTCGCTGACTGTAATTTGACAGAAGTGAGAGATTTCTCATCAGCCACTTATTCTGTTGTTTGAGTGCTAAGGCTTTGTTTTCCAACACTGCACTCAAGCGCACCAGGCCTATACCAAGCAGATTTCTGAGTAGTGAAAAATGTGGGGTCCAGCCAAAGCTGCATTACAAAACAAATCTGTTTGTAACCCCATACATCAGGCAAGATGATTTCCTGAAAATTGAGAATTAAAGGGGCCAATCGTACAAAGGTCCTAAATATTTAAACATGCAAAGAACCACTGCACTGTATTTTTTTCTTTGGGCAAGAATATATGCACTAGAGTCCCTACTGCCCAAGATATTTTGGATGCCATAAAATTTTTTCTGGTTTATTAAATTTTACAGACACACTTATCTTGCTGAGTTTTCCCAACATATGGTTCAAATGCTGATATTGTAGTTGAGATGTAGCCAATATTGCAGCCCCCTTGTTTTTACAAGATCCACATTTTAAACTGTATATTCCAAAATTGCCACACATTTAGTTGAACAATTTATCAGTAAAATCTATGCTCATGAAATCTAGCATTTATAGGTTATAGGTGAAAATGTATCTCAAATGAACTGCTCTTACTTTCAGATTTATCAAGTTTAAATAGATTCTACCCTGAACAGACACATTACTTTCACCTCCATTTGAAATGTCAAAATTTCTAGTTATACAAATTAACATGAGTGATAACCTTAAATTGTTACAAAAAGTAACAACTTATAAGCAACCACTTTACAAAAATCAAACCACACAGAAAATCGTATTTTACATATAATGCACTTTTCATTGTATTATTCTATTCAATGACCACACTTGAGGGAAAAAAAAAAAACCTTAAGTGCAGCAAGTGTGCACCTTTCTAAGCCTTTTATCTTTAATATCTGTGTGGACTGGTTGAGCATTATCAATTTCCAAGACCTGCAGATAAACTGGCCCTCGTTATTTGCCATTTAACAATTTGAATCTAAGCTACAAACAGTTACAGTAATGGGCATTAAGATTTACAACATTGTAGATATAGGCTAGTATTTGTTAGTGAAAAGTCTTAAATTCTACAACTGAAGCCTTAAGGGAAATCAGACCAATATACACATACAACTTGAATAAATGGGCACAGTCTATCATGGTGTTCATCCCATGCAAGTCTGAAGTACTGTTAAGTGTCCACCTTTAAAAACTTGGGTGATGGTGCATGCAGTATGCAGTCAAGGTGAATTGCAAGTCTGAGTTTTTCAGAGGGCTTTTTGCTGATGCCGATGTTGTGCATGATGAAGTGTAGAGTCAGCCTGCTGGAGTCCTCTATCCTTCTTAATGCCTCGTCCAGCTTGGGGGAAAAGTCCTTTCCATAGAGAAGCAGTGTGCAAGTCTGAAGTTTGTAAGGAATATTCTGAATCAGTTTCCTCTCCTCCAAAGAGAGAGAGCTGCTTGGAGAAATGCAAGTCCTTGAACTGCGCGCGTGCTTGTATGTGTGGGCTCCTTTGTTGAACTAAATATAAATAACTCAGTACATACCAGTAGGGGGCACTAATGTTCAAGGTTATTTTCCAGCATTGCATGGCCTTTTGCAACAAAAGCATTCATCAACAAGATTTTCATTGGAATGAACTAGCTCATATAAAAATTTTCAGCAGATACAAGTACATTCTAAAATACATAAAATACTTACCTCGTCTTCCCAAATATGGTTTAGTGTAGTCCCAACTGTCATTGTCATTCCTAATAACATTTAGACGAGTTGGCTGTTAAGATTAAAAAGAAAGTAAGTTCAAATTGTATACCCAAAGCCTAAATATTTCTTTGGTGAAGTGCTGGAAAAATACTCACCCGTGCATATTCGATTTTTAGTGTGCAACACCCAGCATATATGTCTGCTCCATTGAGTGCTGCTTTAGCTTTCTGGGCACAAAGGACTGATTCAAACATAAGCTCTATTAAGGAAATTTGGTTTGAGATGTCTAATAATCATTATTCAATCCCTAAGGAAAGGACTTGAAAAATTAGAAATAACTCTTTCACTTCTGAAAATGTTTTAACAAATAAAATTCCTAGGTGAGTTTTAGTAGGGGATTTTATTTTTAGAATCAACAGTACCATCGCAAGATATATAAATGTCTAATTACTATGTTGTATACCTGAACCTAATATGTCAACTGTAATTTCAAAATAAATTAGAAAAGGAAAAAGAATCAACGATATTAAAAAAAACAACCGACCTATCTCCACATCAATATAACCGACCTATCTCCACATTAATCCTTCTAAATACTCAGAAGTACTTTATAAATTGGAACAGAGAAGGCAAAGGGAACATGATCACATTCCCCAGCAAGAGAGCTCACTATCTTGAAACAGGAAATATTTTACTCTTAACATCACAAAGATCCAAAATAATACAAAATAACATGTAATTTTATATATATTTCTGAAAAGGCAGGGTTTTATAATCACGTACTTAAAAAAATTTGTCTATGATTCTTTCCAAAAAATAAAATCAAACTACAAAAATTGTTAAAAAAAAAAAAGTAAAACACTTTGCCAGAAGTAAGCACCATTAGGATTTTGTTGTTTATCCCTACCTTTCTCTACGCATACATTAGTTTTTTAAAAATTATTATTATTTTAAACAGGACTGTATTATACTACACATACTATTTTGCAACTTGCTCTTTTTTACTCAAAATACAACAAATTTAACAGAGAAGCAGTTCTCACATAAACTAGGATCATTTAAGATTCAATAAAGAAAAGTAAGAAAGGTTCTATTGATTCTAAAGTTTTGGTACTTCCAAATGACTTATTTTAAGAAGAAATCCAGAAAAGTTTATTCAAGATAAATTTCAAAAAAGTACAATTATACATACTATCAAATAGTGTTATTGTTTTCCTTCTTTGAAAAGGCAAAACACTCTGTAAGATGAAGCACCAGATTGTCTTATGATAGCACACAAAATTATTTGTGGGTACTACAGTTTCAGTGTTTAAATCTAAGAAAAATAGACGGGGGGGGGAAATAACTACCACTTGTCTAAAAATGATCATGCAGAAAAAAGTAACGTCTATGTTACACAGCATTCACTCATGTCAATTAAAATATTACAAAGGATATTCAACCATTGCTTGTATCCCATTTCTCTTGAATATAACAATACGCTGCACCTTTCCAACAGGGTTGCACACAGTATACAAAACATCCTAAGAAGGAAAAAATAAAATTTCTTCACATTTTATATTTGGAAAAACATCAAGGCTATACATTGATTTCTTTTACTAAAAACAACAAAAAACATTGTCAAGATGTCACTTCTATTAATTACTGATTACTTTTAAAAATTGTTACACTTCAATAAATCTACAGTTATTTCCTCACCTACACAATACCCACACATTAGAGAAATTCCAATGAAATATCTGAAAATCACTATTATCTTATTTGATCCCTAAATGAATCCTCAATTTTTATTTTCTCAACAGACTAAAGTACAATAAATACCAGAACTGCAATTAATTTATCTGTTGCTTTCCAAATGCGACTCTGAAACGGTTCATATTATAACCACTTGAATATGGTAGTAAATATTTATTAAGGGGTAGTAGTACAACAACTTGGCATCAATTTTTCAAGGGGAAATGGCTATTCAGAAAAGACCCAGAGAAGATCATTTATACAGTGTTAAATGGCATCAAACAGGATGCCTGAATCAACTAAGGGAGAGCCTAAACACCCTCTTAGGGACAATTTTTCAACTTCTGAGAAATTTCTTGAATATCTACAATTACATAGCCATACCATTAGGTGGTACAAACCAGAGCAGGTGTACTAGATTAAGTTATATTCTGTTCCCCAAAACACCAAATATTTTAAGTATGTCAATACTGTATACTAATATCTATAATATTATAAAATACAAATGTCTAATTAAAGGCATAAGATATTTAAACTTGTCCCAGTATCATATACCCTTACTAGAAATTACACTAATTGACATTTCCCTTACTGTAATATTCTATTCATTACAAAAATCAAGTGTCTCTGTCCCTAGCTTGTTGTGAAGCAGCATAGGATTACAAAATAGAACACGCAACTGGTCCAGAACATGAATCATTTTTAAAATTCTAATATCACTTTTTTAAAGGGCGAAGCAGAGAATTTAAGTAAACCAGGCCAGTTTTTAACAAGCTCCATCAAAAGACCTTACAATAACGACATATGCATCTTACTACACTATAGGAGCCTGCCATTACCTAGTAGATGCTTTTGATCAAGGTGCTGGCACGTGAGTGAGAGAGTTCTTGGACCATTTCCAACAAGTCCATCTAACCCCTTATTAGAAACAGTCACCACAGATGCTTTAAATGTGCTTATTTAGTTATGACAACTGTACTCTTGAACTTTCTAGTATCCGCGCTTACCATTTGTTTGTCCATTAAACTTAATAGTCAAAGTTAAGATTCATTCTAATAATTCTAAAAACAACCACTATTTCTAAATATCGAGAGGGCAGTGAAGAAAACTATATGATAGTCAATCAAGCAGCAAACTCCAAAATCACTTTTAGTTTGTCATATGAAAAATCCATACCACTGTAATTGGATAAAGGGGATTCTGAATTGATAACAGAAGAACTTTGTTGCCTCCTGATGGATCATCAGTATTTCCTGGCCGAGTGATCCTCTTGCTTGTAGAATAGTTGAAAAAAGCCTGTTGACCAGCAATGTACACAGGTTCATCCGCAGCAAATGTCACACACTCTTTGGCACTGTCGATGTTCTCAAATTCCACTAGCGCCTGCCGTTTGAATGGCATCATCATCACATAGCTGAATGGGAGATTGGGAGACAATACCCACATGTAGTAAGTTCAGTTAACATCATTTGCTCTCAATCAAGTAAAAGCAGACTTTTTCTTTAAAAAAATGAGTCAAATTATACAGATTAGACTTCTTTACCTGTATCCAAAAAGTTAGTCAACTCTTACATCATCCAAATTCACTGTGCTATAGCAGGTAGATGGTGCGTATTTGAAAACTTACCCTCCTATGATTGAAAGCATATCCATTTCATGCCTTCCTCGGGCACAATTTTCTGTTATCAGTTACTGATGACACTACTCAGTTTATTCCTCAGGCTGCCACTCCCAAGTACATTAGAAGATATCTCAATACAGAAACAATGAAGCCCTGGCTGGTGCGGCTCAGTGGACTGAGCAATGGCCTAGCAACCCAGGGTTGCCAGTTCCATTGCCAGTTTAGGTAGGGCACATGCCTGGGTTGCAGGCCATGTCCCCAGTAGGGGGCGCATAAGAGGCAACCACACTTTGATGTTTCTCCCTTTCTTTCTCCCTCCCTTCCCCTCTTTCTAAAAATAAATAAATAAAATCTTAAAAAAAAAAAAAAGAAACCAACAATGATAAAACTCAACAGAAGCTTAGTGTATGGGACCCCTAAAAATAGAAACTACTACCTCTATTGATTTTTCCAAATAAACAAGTACCCACACTAATAACTGACTATACTTTCATTTATCTTACAAAAAGAGAACCAAAGATAAATAAAAGCAAGTGCAAACTGACCAAATTCCATACCAATAATCTCTCCCCAAACCTTTAAATATTAAAGGATATGAAAAGATATTCACTAGAACATGGCAATCGTGGCTGCCTATGGGCAAGAAGTATTTACTTTTCACTGTGTTCTTCTGGGGAAAGGAGTGTATTTTAATCCATGAAATAAAAAATAAGGAAATGAAAGAAAGTAGGCAAGAGAGAAACGAGAGCACGTGGATCACAACAGAGGAACAACAGGTCCTCTATTCACAGGGACAAGAACCTTAAAAATGTTTCTTAAATACAATTAACATGGTTTTTATAACAGTAGAAGGCTGGAGCAATAACATCCGGTCAGCTACTTGGGGACAACACTACTTTCTCAATCTGGCATCCAGGACCCACTGCTACACTTTAGAAACCAGTGAAAGGTCCATTAATAATAAATGAACCACTCTGTAGCCTGGCAAATTATGTAACTTCTTACGAATTTCAGCTTCCTCATTTATAAAACTTGGAACTGTGTCAAGATTATAGTTATATAAACTGCTTGCCTTGCATCATTCATCTTTATAGCCTCAGAAGCAAGCGGCACATAACAGACATTCAATCAGTATTTGTTAGTCTATGAGGCTTGTTAGCATTCCCCACCCACATCATGCAAAATTAAAGAATACAGAAACAATAAGGCCTTGAATTTAAAGATTACCAACTATAAATATTAGATATAAATCCTAGGAGAGAAACATTCCCTTTATTTTACTTATTTTTTACTTTTTAATTGAATTTATTGGTTGATATTAGTTAATAAAATTATATAGGTTTCAGGTGTACAATTCTATAAAACATCATCTGTATATTGTACTGTGTTCACCACCGAAGTCAAGTCTCCTTCCATCATCATTTATCTCCCCACACCCTCTTCTACCCCCTCACCTCCTTTCCCTCTGGTAATCACCATACTGTTGTCTGTGTGTATGAGTTTATTTTTTTAATTAATCCCTTCACCTTTTTCACCCATCCCGCAACCACCCTCCCCTCTCACAGCTGTCTGTTCTCTGTCTATACATCTGCTTCTATTTTGTTTGTTAATTTATTTTGTTCACTAGATTCCACATATAAGTTAAATCATATGGTACTCTATCTTTCTCTGACTGGCTTATTTCACTTGGCATAATGCTCTCCAGGTCCACTCATGCTGTCACAAAAGGTAAGAATATACTAGAAGGAATAAACAGTAGAGTGGATGAAGCAAAGGATCGAAATCAGCAATTTGGAAGACAAGGTAGCAGAAAATACCCAGAGAAGAAAAAAGAAAAAAGAATTTTAAAAAATGAGGATAGGCCTGGCTGGTATAGCTCAGTGGATTAAGCCTGGGCTGCGAACCAAAGGGCAGCTGGTTTGATTCCCAGTCAGGGCACATGCCTGGGTTACAGGCTAGGTCCCCAATATGGGGCGCATGTGAGGCAACCATACATTGATATTTCTCTCCCTTTCTTTCTCCTTCTCTTCCCCTCTCTCTAAAAATGAATAAATAAAGTATTTTTTTTTAAAATGAGGACAGATTAAGGAACCTTTAGGACAACATGAAGCATAACAACATCCACATCACCAGGATACCAGAAGGAAGACAAAGCAAGCATGGGATCAAGAACCTATTTGAGGGAGTAATGACTGAAAACTTCCCTAGTTGGTAAAAGAAAAAGACACACAGTTCAGGAAATGCACAAAGTCCCAATATCAATATGAAAAAAAGAGGCCCACATCAGGACACATCATAGCTAAAATGGCAAAGATTAAAAACAAAAACAGAATCTAAAAAGCAGCAAGAGAAAGAGCATTACCCACAAGGGAGCTCTCATAAGACTATCAGCTGATTTCTTAACAGAATCATTTCAGGTCAAAAGAGACTGGCATGAAATATTCAAAGTGATGAAAAGCAAGACTACTTTACCCAGCAAGACTATCACTTAAAATTGTAGGAGAAACAAAGAGCTTCCAAAACAAGAAAAAGTTAAGGAGTTTGTTACTGCCAAACCAGTATTATAAAAAATGTTAAAGGAGAAGAAAAGGGAAGAGGAAGAGGAGGAGTAGAAGGAAAAAGCAGAGGAACATAGTTATAAAAAATAAAGTGGGAATAAATATGTACATATCAATAATCGCTTTAAATGTGAATGGCTTAAATGCTCTAATTCAGAAGACACGGTAGCAGAATGACCCACGCACGACCCATAAATATAATGTCTATAAAAGACCCACCTCAGAGCAAGATACACACAGACTAAAACTAAAGGGGTGGGAAAAGATATTTCATGCAAATGGAAATTTTAAAAAAAGCTATGGTAGCAATACTTGTATCAGACAAATTAGACTTCAAAACAAAGGCCATAACAAGAAACACATAAGGACATTATATAACGCTATAGGGATCAATCCAACAAGAGGATATAACCCTTGTAAATATTTACGTACCCAACATAGGAGCACCTAAATATGCACGGTAAAAGCTGATGGTCATAAATGGAGAGACTGACAGCCACATAGTCATAATTAGATTTTAACACCCTTTGACATCAATGGATAGATCTTCCAGATAAAAAATCAACAAAGAAACAGTGGCCTTAAATGGCACACTAGATCAGATGGATTTAGTTAATATCTTCAGAGCATTTCACCACAAAGCAGCAGAATATACATACTTTTCAAGTGCACAGGGAACATTTTCTAGTATAAATCACATGTTAAGACACAAAACAAGTCTCAAAGTTAAGACTGTAATTATATCAACCATCTTCTCTGACCATAATGGTATGAAACTGTAAGTCAATTATAAGAAAAAACTGAAAAACACACAAAGACATAGACATGTTGCTAAATAACATGTTGCTAAACAATGAATGGGTTAACAATGAGATCAAGGAAGACATCAAAAAATACCTTGAAACTAATGAAAATGAGAACACAACAACCCAAAATCTGTGGGAACAGAGAAAGCAGTCCTAAAAGGGAAATTCATAGCATTACAGGCCTATGTCAAGAAATGGGGGAAAAAAACCTCAAATAAACAATATAACTTTTTTTTTTAATCCTCACCTGAGGATTTGAAAGAGAGAAAGAGAAACATCAATGTGAGGGAGAAATATTTATCAGTTGCTTCCTATACACGGCCTGACCAGGGATCAAACCCACAACCTAGGTACATGCCCTGACCTGGAATCAAACCTGCAACCTTTCGGTGTACAGGACAATGCTCCAACAAACTGTTTTTTTGAAAAGAAAATTCCCTTTAGAAACACAGACTTGCTGAAGTTCTAAAATCTTAGACATATAAAAAGAGAAAACCATGCAATCAGGTCTATGCTAAAGAAATTAAAGAAAAACAGACAAAATATTCTCTCACAAATATGTTGGTTTAATAGCTAAATGATATTACCAACTAAATATGTTAATAATGGCCTTTGGCTCTTTGGAAACAGAAAAATTATAAAGATTAAAAAATAAATTCTTGCCCTGGCTGGCGTAGCTCAATGGATTGAGCTCGGGCTGCGAACCAAAGTGTCGCAGGTTTGATTCCCAGTCAGGGTACATGCCTGGGTTGCAGGCCATGCCCCCCAGCAACCGCACATTGGTGTGTGTGTGTGTGTGTGTGTGTGTGTCTCTCTCTCTCCCCCACCTCTCTCTCTCCCTTCCCTCTCTAAAAAAAATTAATAAATAAATAAAATCTTTAAAAATAATAAATAAATTCTTTATTGGACTATTCTAGACTTGGTCATAGTAAAATTGCTTCCTGGAACTGCAATAGAGGTGAGCTAGAAGAATAAACTTAAAACTTAAAAAGGTTACCCCAAAAAGTGGCATCATATGAAGATTGAGAAAGGAAAATTAGAATATTGCAGATATTTTAAGAATGCACTTACATTGCCTGGAACATAATTTTTAAAAAATCTTTAAAAAAGCATAGTTATGAGGAAGATTGAAAGACCAAAGAGAAAAAAATAAACAAAAAGGCTAAGGGACACGGTACGTGCTTTCACTTTACAGCACAAGACATGTTTACTAAATTTTAAATAAAAACAGAAGGAGGCAAAAATATTACCACATAAATTAGGCCTTAAAAGTTCTGTTATAAATTTTTTTTAAATATTTAATGCCAGACTGGTAGACATGTAAGTTTTTCCTTTTTTAAAAATTTATTTATTTTTAGAGAGGGAAGGGAGGGAGAAAGAGAGAGAGAGAAACATCAACAAGAAACAAGAGAGAGAGAGAAACATGTGTGGTTGCTGGGGGCCGTGGCCTGCAACCCAGGCATGTGCCCTGACTGGGAATTGAATCTGCGATGCTTTGGTTCGCAGCCCGCACTCAATCCACTGAGCTACGCCAGCCAGGGCTAAAATTTTTAACTAATCACTACCTGGCATCCTCTCCTTGAATGGGAGTAGGGAATTTTTAAAAAGCAAATGAAAGGGTGAAAAGAAAGAGAAAAAGAGACTCGGTATATATTTTTAAATACTCTTTTGATTATAATACATGAATATACATTACAAATAAAGACAAAAATATAGCAATTTTATTATCATGACAAAGTCATTCTTAACATTTTATTATAGTTTCTCCTGAACGTCTTTCCTATGCATCTAGTTTTCAGGTATAAACTTACCAAATATTGAACTGGTGATTCACCTGTTTAATATTAGCAGTTTCAATATGTTTATAATTACGTGTCACAAAATAAAGAAACAAGTAGAGAAAGATTCTAAATTTTTCTTTTACTGATTCTAGAGAGAAGGGATGGGAAGCAGAAAGAGAGCGAGAGAAGCATTAATGTGAGAGAGAAGCACCGATCAGCTGCCTCTTGCATACGCCCGGACTGGGGACAGAACCCACAACCCAAGCATGTGCACTAACCCAGAATCAAACCAGTGACCTTTCCGTTTGCAGGATGACACCCTAACCAACTGAGCCACACTGGCCAAGGCGAAAAACATTCTATAAAATACAGCCTTTTGAAGCAAAACACGTGCTTTTCATTGGAGACTATTCAAGGTTCTTTCATACCAGTCACTTACTCAATATAATTTCATACAACTGAAACTCCTACTTTCATGTTTATGCGAATTAAGCTCTTAATTATACACTAATATGTTCCAATCATTTCACGACTTTTCTATCCACATGACTACCAATCTTGAAGGCAGAATAATAGACTATGCAAGGTAACTGAGTAACATTCTTATATGGAACACTTTACCATGGACTAAGCATCAAGCAGTATAGAGTCTGAAAATGAACTGGCCATCCAAAGTAACTCAAATTACTCACCAACTTAAACATATAGTTCTATTTATTTAATCCCAACCTTTAAGTCATGGGCATAATTAACATCAAAATTTCCAACTCTATTGTGCTCATGAACTTGTTTTTCTGACATCACTTCAGTGTTTCTTGGCTATAAGAAAATAACTTTAAATGCACTAAATATACAAGAACAAAAGAAAAATAAACCCAAAATAACCATTCTCTTTATAACTCCATGGGACAATGCGTCACTTAGAAGGTCCTTAGAGTAAATGGAGTTAGTCTAGTGCCAACACATAAGTCCAAATAAAGTCTATTTCAATATATGTGTAACACTCCAGACAGGCTTAACTTCCAAGATCCTCTCCAAATGACTAAGTGATATGGTCATCTCAGTGATACTTCAAGTGCGCATTTTTATGCTTTTTTATGCTCATGTGGATTTCCACTTTGTACCTCCAAGGACAACATGTAACAGTCAGTGATTTCTGAGGTACTTAAATTGAGGATAACAGGTTTGCTAAGTCATCTACCTCCCAATGAAGTTACCAAAGAAATAAAAAGCATGCCATGATGGAAAGGTATCACCGAAAACCCCTCCTACTCCTCTGAAGCAGTGATTCCTTTCTGCTTACATCTCTGGTCACTTTCTCACCATCTAGTTATGCAGCATCCTTTCAATACTCAAAAACTCCATATAAATCTTTATAAAACTGAAGCAATCAAGCTGTCTCAGCAAATATACTGAAATTTCTCTCCTATTTATATAGAGTGTGACTTAGTCTGTGACACTGAGGCCTAAAACAAAAATCCCAAACATATTATCAAGGAAAAACTTATTATAAAAATCAACTCTAGACTATCCAT
Organism: Phyllostomus hastatus; assembly: GCF_019186645.2. Classification (NCBI taxonomy): domain Eukaryota; kingdom Metazoa; phylum Chordata; class Mammalia; order Chiroptera; family Phyllostomidae; genus Phyllostomus; species Phyllostomus hastatus. The sequence continues at coordinate 111,446,288 of NW_025334041.1, read as the reverse complement.
ACTAGGAAGAGAATGACCAGGCATACTCTAAAAATAATTTAGAAATAATTTTTAAGTGTCTATTTTTGGTAGCAGATTCACTTTTCTAATATGTTTCCACTTAAGTCAATATTCTTTGGCACACAGCAGCTTTGGTGAGAGAAAGGAGGAGGCTGAGCGAATACAAAACACAAGGGGAAGGCAGGCTAGGATAAAACACTGACTGCTCGTGACTGCGTAAGAACTCATAGCAACAGCAACACGTAGCTAAGCAAACAGTGCCTACCTTTTATCTACGCACTTTTAGTTGCCAATTCCTAAATATTCCAAAATAATTTTAAAAAACAAAAAAGAAAATTAGTATTTAAGTACCACTAACCACTTTCAAACTCTGAAGTTGAAGGGTGTAATCGACTCATTGGTTTAAAGCAGTGTTTAAGAAGGTATCATGGACTCCCATGAAAATCAGATGAAAGAAGCAATAATCCATTTTACATATAACCTGGTTGGGGAGTAAGAGGTGATAATGGCCCCCAAAATACATCCTTGAATCATCCCAGAAAGGTTAAAAACAAAGAAGTACAGTGATATGCAAACTGGATATATACAATGGTTAAACTAGTAGCAACCAAACAAGGCTTATTCTACCATACTGCTTTCAATCTTTATGAAGTCCTTATTGTCTTACCATATTGTCCCAAATTTTTCCAGTGCCTCCACAAGGTCTGCTTCTACCACAGATTCACAGAGTCCTCGAACATGGACAACGGGTGAAACAGAAACTTTATGATGACTTCCACCTGTCTCCTAGAAAGAGAAAACAATTTGTAATTAAAAACTTTAAAATTCCAAATTGCATCGTTTAGTATATTCAACTCTGCTATAAAAAGCAAGCAAACAAATAAACAACAACAAAAAATGCAATCCACAAGTTAGTAAATAGGACCGAAGAGTAAAATCAACAATTAAATGCTTGGCATGAAAATTTTGATTTCTTAAAAGGGAGCATTCTTAAGACTCCCTGTCAAGATGAAGGCATAGGTAAACACGGCTCACCTCCTCACACAACCACAGCAAAATTTACAACTAAGCTAGAAAACAACTATCACCCAGAATCATCAGAAAATCAAGCTATATGGAAGTCTGACAACCAAGGAATTACAGAAGTCAAATCCACACAGAAAGACAGGAGAGGCAGTGACATGCAGACACAGAACAGGGGGTCCCATACCCACGTGTAGTGGGTAAAAATCTACAGGGATCCCAGCCCCACACCAGACCACCCAGCCCAGGGTTCCAGTGCCAGGAAGAGAAGTCCCTGTATCTTCTGGCTGAGAAAACCAGTGGGGTTTGAGGCAGCAGAAGAAACCGCAGGATTCTTGGGTGTCTCTTCTTAAAGGGCCCACAATGGACTTAGGACTTATACAAACTCACTCCCTCTGGGCTCCAGCACCAGGGGCAGCAGCTGGAAGGGCACCAGGGGCACGCAAGGAGAAACTGAAGTGTCTGGCATCAAGGTGAATGCTAGGGGAGAGCTTCCTCTCAGACAAAACTCCAGAGGCCAGGCAGAGGCCATAGTCTCCTTTGTGAGCCCTCATCCACAAAGAGCCGGAGAGTGATGACACCATATCTGAGAATCCATCAACTCGTTCACAGGGGTTGCCCCGTCCTGGCAATTACCTAAGGCTCCAACCCATCCAACTTACAGGTGCACTTTTCTATGATAGGTCATGCTACTAAGACAGGGAGTCAAAGCAGCTCTACCTAATACATAGACACAAACACAGGGAGGCTGCCAAATTGAGGAGACAAAGAAATATGGCCCAAATGAAAGAAGAGAACAAAACCCCAGTAAAAGAACTAAACAAAATGGAGATAAGTGACCTATCAGATACAGAGTTCAAAACACTGGTTATTAGGATGCTCATGGAACTCAACGGGTACTTCAACAGCATAAAAAAGACCCAGGCAGAAACAAAGGTTACACAAAGTAAAATAAAGAAATATTTACAGGAAATCAGACTTCCGGCCAAGATGGAGGTATAGATAGATACACTTTGCTTCCACATACAACCAAATGTGGGACAACAACAAATTTAAAAACAAAAAACAATGAGAACTGCCAGAAAATAGAACTGTATGGAAGTCCAACAACCAAGGAATTAAAGAAGAAACGTTAACCCAGACTGGTAGAAGGGGTAGAGATGGGCAGCCAGGGAAAAGAGGACTAGCGGTGAGGCTGCAACTGGAGGCAGGCAAAGCAGTGGCTGGTGGAGCAGGCGGTCCCACATTTGCATGTGGATAAGCCAGGAGGAACAACTGGGGAGCAAGACAGACCCCGCAACCCAGGGTTCCAGTATGGGAAACTGAAGCCTCAAAACCTTTGGCTATAAAAACCTATGTGGGTTGCGTGGCAGGAGAAACTCCCAGCCTCACAGGAGAGTTTGTTGGAGAGACCCACAGAATCCTAAAATGTACACAAACTCACCCCCCCCGCCCAGGAATCAACACCAGAAGGGCCAATTTGTTTGTGGGTGGTGAGAAAAGTGACTGAAAGCCTGCCAAGAACCAAGGAAGTGGCACTGTTCCCTCTCTGACTCCTCCCCCACACACAGCACCACAATACAGCAAAGGGAGTTGCCCTGCCCTGGCAAATACCCAAGGCCCTGCCCCTTACAGTGTAACAGGTACACCAAGACAAGAAATATGGCCCAAATGAAAGAACAGATCAAAGCTCCAAAACAGAACTAAGTGATGAAGAGATAGCTAACCTATCAGATGCAGAGTTCAAAACACTGGTAATCAGGATGCTCACAGAAATGGTTGAGTATGGCTGCAAAACAGAAGAAAAAGTGAAGACTATGCAAAGTGAAATACAGAAAACATACAGAGAACCGACAGTGAAGGGAAGGAAACCTGGATTCAAACCTACAATTTGGAACAGAAGGAAGAAAGAAACATTTAACTTGAACAGAATAAAGAAACAAGAATTAAAAAAAATGAGGAGAGGTTTCAGAACCTCTGAGACAACTTGAAACGTTCCAACATCCTAATCACAGGGATGCCAGAAGAAGAAGAGGAAGAGCAAGAAATTGAAAACTTACTTGAAAACATAATGAAAGAAAACTTCCCTAATTTGGTGAAGGAACTACACAAACAAGTCCAGGGAACACAGTCCCAAATAAGTTGGAGCCAAAGAGGACCACATCAAGACACATCGTAATTAAAATGCCAAAGGTGAAAGATAAAAGAGAAAATCTTAAAAGCAGCAAAAGAAAAAAGAAAAGCAAACAGTTACCTACAAAGGAGTTCCCGTAAGACTGTCAGCTGATTTGTCAAAAGAAACTTTGCAGGCTAGAAGGGACAGGCAAGAAGTGTTGAAAGTGATGAAAAGCAAGGACTTACAACCTAGGTTACTCTTTCCAGCAAAGCTCTAGAATTGAAGGGCAGATAAAGTGCTTTCCAGACAAGGTAAAGCTTAAAGGAGTTCATATGAAATGTTAAAGGGACTTAAGAAAAAGAAAATCAAAACTATGAACACTAAAATGGCAATAAACTCACAACCATCAACAACTGAATCTAAAAAACAAACTAAGCAAACAAGATCAACAGAAACGGAACCATAAATATGGAAATCATTTGGAGGGTTATCAGCTGGGAGGGGGAAGGGGGAAAATAGGGGAAAAGGTGCAGGGGTTAAGAAGTACAGATTGGTAGTTATAGAATAGACGGGAAATGTTAACAGTATAGGAGATGGAGCAACTAAAGAACTTACATGCATGACCCATGGGCATGAACTTAGAGGGGAGATTGCTGGAGGGAATTGAGGGTAACGGGTGGAGCAGCAAAGGGGGAAAAACTGCAATTGTAACAGCATAAAGTAATATAAATATATTTATATTATATATCTACATATTTATAAAAATATATTTATAAAAATAAAAGGGTGTATTCTTTTACAGTAAGAAGTAAAAATAAGTTATTTAGTAACTTATTTCAACTTCAAGAAAAATCTCAGGAAAAACATCAGCAGATAAAGCATGCTAAGATTGGAAATACAGTTTATACTCATAATTTCATAGTTTTACCTCCATAAAATCAAAATCTCAAGTAGTCTAAATGAACAAAAAGTTTGAACTTAAAACTTTTTAAATATAAAGATTATATACTTTATTTTTTCTGTAATAGATAGTAAATTTATATCAACTTTTGTCCTGTTTAATCAATTACCTCAGCCCACCATAACTTGAAATCCAACTTAAATTTATACGAGGGACTATGTAGGAGAATACTTTGAAAATTAAAATAGCTCTCTAATTTACTTATCAAGCTCCATTCAGACAAAGATTTACATTTACAGCTCGCTGCTGGACACCTCTCTTGCATCACTTTAAAATAACTTCAGATAGATAGACAGACAGACAGACAGACAGACAGATGTATGTATATCTCCCAAAAATCTATTAAGTGAAAGCGTTTGGGGGGGTATCCTACAGACTAATCTAAAACTTTAGAATTAAAACTTAAGAACCATTTTAAGAAAATTAAACCCCTTTATGGCTATTCTAAAAGACTCACCAATTTTTTTTCCCATCATAAAGACTGTTAGAAAAATGTAATAAACTCTTATGTTAGAATTTAAAGAAAAGAACTGATTTGAATATAAAAAGTAACCATAGGACTATGCTACATGATTGTCATAGCCAACAAATAATTTCAGTGATCTGCAAATACTAATTTAACCCTTGGAATTTCATTTGAATTGCTTAGGTTTAGTTTCTTCTATGTTTACATGTCACTAAATTTGAAATAAGTCATTCTGATTGTTCCCTATGTAAACCAGCATTCGCTTAGCAACCTTAACAAATGAGACTGTGCCTATGTGAAACTCAACAACCAAATGTGCATTATCACCACTAAGCTCTTAAATATTGCTGGACAACAACAATGCAGGAAGAGAGCTAAGTAACACCTTAAAACCTGAATTTAAACAAACATTTAAAGTATAAATAACAAGTTTTACTCTAAAAATATATTTAGAACTGCAAGATATAAGACAGTTATCTCCACTAATCCTTAGAAATTAGCTGGCAAAAGTAAAAGTACAAGAGAAAACTATATTGGCCTGGACTCTTCAAAAAGTTATTATCAAAAAACAGTGGAAGATTTCAGGTCGAAACTAAAGACAAACAACAACCAAATGCAATACATGAGCCTTAATTTTATAACAGATAGAAACCTGCTATAAAAGACATCTTAGGGCCCTGACTGGTGTGGCTCAGAGGACTGAGCACCGAACTGTGAACCAAAGGGTCACTCACTGGCTAGAGTCCCAGTCAGAGCACATGCCTGGATTGTGGGCCAGGTCCCTAGTCAGAGGGTATTCAAAGAGGCGACCACACAGTGATGCTTCTCTCTCTCTCTTTCTCCCTCCCTTGCCCTCTCTAAAAATAAATAAAATCTTCAAAATAAACAAACAAACAAACAAAAAAAAAACGATCTCTTAGGGACAAATTGGAGAATTTAAGTAGGCAGGGTACTAGATTATATAATGGAATTATTGTCTTAGGTAGCATTATAATAGTAATGGTATAGGAAAAAATATCTCTAAATCCTAGGAATAGCTGGGATATTTAAGGATAATTGTGATGTCTGTAAGTTACTTTCAAATAGTTTAGGGGCAAAAAAGTATGTATATAAATAGATATAGACATTTAGAGATAAAAATCCCCAAACTGTTAAATCCCCAAAATTGTTAAAAACTGATATGTAATTGAACATGTTACATAATAAAAAATTGGGGAAATGTCTTATTATATAATACTTAAGACCTGCAAAAGGGAATAAAGAACATTATAACTTACCACCCAGTCTAAGAAATGAACCACCGGTCAGTTGAACACATCTCCTCCTCCTGTCTCCCTTCCCAGCATGGATAGTTCCATGTCTTGTACATAGTTCTAAAGAATATGACTTCTATCCAAATCAGTCTTCTCACACAAAAAATTGATTACAGGACCAATATTATTAGTTAGTTATATTTCCCAAATGAAACAGATCAAGATTCAAGTCATTCTATAAAAGCTGGAAAGTGTTAAATGTTATCAATATGGCATTTAGGAGAAGATGAATTATCTTAACCTCAAGGAAGAAAACAACATATCCTGTACCCCTTGTATTTCCTTTATTCCCACTCAGTGAACTTGCTATTCATGAATTTACATACCTTGATATTTCTCTATCTTTAATTTATGTCTCCTTTTCCTGAACTTAAACATTTCTCATCCTTTCTGTTGTATATTTAAAAAGAAAAAAACCCCTAGGGCTGTTTCCAAATATAAAACATATATTAAAGATATCTTTTCAAACCATATTTTCACCTCCCCCATGACCCGCCAAATTACTTTTCTTAGATCAATCTTTTCTTGGGGAAGAGGCAAAGCTACGGAACCACTGCCAGGTCGGGTCTTGGTCCTCCCCGCCCATCACGCCTCTAGATAGCTCTTCATCCACAGCCACCGCTGCTTCCACCAGAGGAGTGCAGGGGGACATGGGTGGAGTTTCCTGAGGCACCAGGAGACCTGCATGGTGCATCACCACACCGGGATGCTTAAAGATGAAATCTGATTTCTCCTAGTACCCGAAACAAGCCCTTTAAGTTAATGAAAGGCAAGCAGGAGGTGATCTGAGACTGGTAAGATGGGGTTGTCCAGATGAGCCAAACTACCTCCCCAAACTGTGCCTACAGTGCTACTGGGCACCCAGGTCACATCCCACCAAAAGCCACTCTTGTCTTCCATGGAGAGCTTCTAAAACTGGAATGACAGGAAGGGCCTACTCCCTGAGCCCTTTGTTCTTGGATGTGCCACACACGAACCTGCAGAATGTCTCCGTATGTTCCACTACACTCTCTGTACAAACATCTGTCCCAGCTGAATGTGTTCTGTCACCCAGTTCTACTCTTCCTCTCTCTCTTCGTATGTGTGCTGAGCCAAACCATATGCCATAAACCTCAAGCTACTTCATTTGTTTTCCTTTTGGGGTGAAGACTGAGTTTCAGTCTTTTGGGTCTAAGTTTCCAATTAAGTATTAGTCAAGTATTAACAGCACAAGTAATGGGTTAACTTCAGACTAGGAACTGGGGTGTGTGTGTGTGGGTGTGTGGGTGTGTGTTGGCGGGGGGCGGCAGGGAAAGAATATTTTTATTTTTTGGATGAAATTTTTTATCTATTATATATTTAACATTGTTGCTGCTGCGCTGCAAAGCTATAGTAGATTTGAGGTGCTGTTGATGGCCAAATGATCTCTAAGTTGAGAGATGTCTTTGGGTTGAATTAAGAGCCCTACCCAAAAATGAAGTGGGGAAGGGGAGAGGCCTCACCTCCACTGTCCCATCCCACTCTCCCCTTAAACCCTCTTTTAAAAGCAAACTGTCTTCACTGTGATGTTGAGCACTGCACGTATCTGACCCCAGGCCAGCAGGGACCTCTGAAGCCTTCTTCCTGGTCTGGCTTTCCCCTCTGTCCCCATATCCCGAGGTTTTCTCTAAGTTATTCAGGACTTCTATAATCTCTTAGCTTTCCAGGCTTCACTTTCTAAATTTTAAGAACTTTAATCAAAAGATAAAACTGAAGGTGCTGTTTGTACCCAGCCACCACATCTCCTTGAGGGCGGTCTTAAGAAAATCATGCTGGTCATCACAGCTTCAGCATCTCCCGTTTTTTTGATGCTCAGTTCCCCCTGCAGATCCCAGTTTCCTGGCATTCCCTCTGCCCCGCCCCCTCACTCCTTTGCTGTCCTGTGTGATTTCATGAGAGAAATTATCGGCCCCAACCCCCACACCAGCACTACAAATGAGTTTGTTTCGTTATTGAAATAAAAGCACTGTATGCTGACTTTTCTAAAAAAATTATTTTTCTTATTTCTACCTATACTATAAACTGGTGATAAAAAATCTTAAGTCATTTGTAAAGCCTCTTTTATCTACCTTAAAATAGCCTCTTTGAAGGATCACACCATGCATTTAATTCCTAAAGGGGTGAATCAATCAGTAGTGCTTACCCCAATCATATAGTAATACTTTAATCATGTTATCTCCAGCTTAATTTTTTTAAAATTCTCATACAAAAGTCCAAATTTCTTTCCATCCCAAGTGTTTAGTTATCTAGGTTTTCTCCCAGTCTATTTATATCTATTGCTTATCAGACTAGAAACAATATTCCAAGTGAGTACCCAGCAAATGAAGGTATGCCTGCAGTTTATGTGTATATATTTTTTTAAATTTTATTTTAATCGTTCAAGTACGGTTTTCTGTCCTTTATTCCCATCCCAGCCCACCCATCCCTCCCCTCCTCCCTCCCATTTCCACCCCCCTAGTTTTTGTCCATGTGTCCTTTATATTTGTCCCTATAAACCCTTCACCCTTTTCCCCTGAAATTCCCCTGAAATTCCCTCCCCTCTCCCCTCTGGTCACTGTCAGCCTGTTCTCTATTTCAGTCTCTTTGGTTATATTTTTGCTCCTTTGTTTATTTTGTTGTTTAGGATCCTGCTAAAGGTGAGATCATATGGTATTTGTCTTTCACTGCCTGGGTGATTTCGCTTTTTTAATTACTTGACCCTTTCTTTAGGCAAACTGGATCAATTATGGAAGCAATATTTGGTCCCCATGGCAGGCTCTAAACTGGTCTAGTCATAACCATCCCAAACTCCCTATCCCTCAAAGGCAACCTCAAGGACAAACTCTAATAACATCATTCTTGAATGCTGATGTTGACAACTGCAGACTGAAGACCAACCTCTATTAAAGAGAAGGGAATCTTCAATCTAAAAGAAATTAGCAGGGCCCATTAACATCTCTCCATACAGAAAAGCCGTAATTTGACTGCAAACTCACAAAGGTCAGGCACAATGTCCTCAGGCTTTTTTGTTTTCCCAACATCCCTACGCACATGTGCTCAAGAGCCACAACTATCTTTCCTGCCTTCCTACCAGAGGATTAAGAAAGACCAACCTCAGCCCTGGCTGGTGTGTCTCAGTGAATTGAGCACTGGACTGTGAAGCAAAGGGTTGCAGATTCGATTCCCAATCACAGCACATGCCTGGGTTTTGGGCCAGGTCCCCAGTAGAGGCTATGCAAGAGGCAACCACACACTGATGTTTCTCTCTCCCTTACTCTAAATCATAAAAAAAAAAAGACCAACCTCAAATTCAGTAATTCATCCCCCAACACCATACACAAAAACCCACTGCATCTCCTTAAACACCTCCACTGACAGGAAACATTCTACCTACTGAGGCAATCCATTATATTCTTAGAAAATTCTTCATAATATTGCATCTATTTCTGTCTCTCTGTAGCTTCCTATACAAAATGGCATTGGGAGTCAGATCGACTTTCGAATCTCTGGACACTTACTGGCTCAGTGACCTCAGGCAAGTTACTTAAACTTTCTGAGCTTGTTTCACTATTTAAAAAAAGAAAAAGAAGAAAACAACAATATCCTTATCATATAAGATCACAATAAATAAATGAAACAAAAAATAAAAATGCCTACCACTGTTATAGTTACTGAACAAAGTTTCAATATTAGTTGGCACCCCTACCCTTAACTGTATTTCTCTCTTCTACATGATAACCTTCAATTACTTATAATGATTTCTCAAATCACACCTTTAAGTTCACCCTTCAGGTTAAATATCCTTCCTGGACTCTTCTACCATTCCTCTTATGATGGGATTTTTAAGTGCCCTCTCCATTCTGATCATTTTTCTCTGGATTCATTAGAATTTGTAATGTAGTATCAAGAAAGATATATAGCATCTCCAGATATTTAAGATTATCCCTTCTTTGACTTTGGAGATTCCATATAGACCAAGAACAAACTACTTTTAAGGGGCAACTACAAATATTTTTTTAACTCACACTATACTTAGAGTTTAACTACATTTTTTTTTTACTGAATTAAACTAAACAATCTCATCTCTTTCTTGGTCTTTGTCTTTAAGAGAAACAATACAGCAGACCTAAACATGGGAACTGCTTTAATTTTCCTATCCAAAGTTTTTAAGGTATATTTGATCAACTAACAGAGCAAAGATTAAAAAGAACAGCCATATGATTCAAATAACTTTTTTTTAAATAATCTTTTTTTCTCATGTACTATAAATCCTTTGATTTTGCCTACCCCAGAACCCATTCTCACTTCTTCTGGATAAACACAACAAAAAAAGAAAAGGAAAAAACCTCTTCAACTCCGTATTATTATACTGGCATTCTCAGTCACACATCCATGTCTCCCTGACTTCAGAGATGTCAGTGATTAGTTGGGGGAATGAACTGAGACGTTGATTACAGAAGATAAATGGGCGCTGGGGAATAGAAAATGTCCTCTTTATTTGCTGGTTTTAAGATAGAGCTGAAACATGGAAAGAGACAGAATCAAGTCCCTATGACATGATCTAAATCCTTGGGTCCAGCCATGCCTTTTAGTGTTGCTTAAATTCATCGGAGTTGTTGCTGTGACTGCAATTACAAGTTTTGAAAGTTATATTCAATTTATGGAGAAAAGAAACACTAAATGATGTAGACTCACTGATTTTTAGATACAGATTTTTTTTTCTTACTATTATATCACTGAAAACCAACAGCACCTGGCACATGAGGTAGGAGCTCAAGAATTATTTTTTTAATGAGTTAAAGAGATCACAGTGATCATCTATTCTAACCATCTCACAAGATAACGGCAAATTGAGTTCCAAAGCATGTTGATAGCACAGCCAAGGCACCTGCTTTGCCTGGGCTTATGGCTCTATTAACAGCTCTTTTTGCTTATTTCTCACACGGAAAAATAAAACTGGAAGATAGTAATACACCTATTGCTTTTCATTTCCTTCTCAAAACCAGGCCTGAAAATCCTCACTTACTGTAGTAGCTTAGCTAAAGGCGATTTTTACTGCTATAGAAGCCTCAAGGATCTGGCACTTACCTCCAGGGCACACACGCTTGAAATGCTTTATTCCCCAGAGTATAGTTACTATGTTCCCTGTCACGGTCTCTCAACTTCTCCTGTGGGAGACAAGCTGACAAAGTGACCTCTTCCCAACTCCCATATTCATCCAAAAAGCTGTCATAATAGTCCTATCATCACTGTAATTTTAGATCATTAAAGTATGATAGTGTGTCTTAAATTCAAACTAGAGTCTCTATATAATATTTCTTTAGTTGGAAATCCTAGGAGCTACATTTTTATCTTGGCATTTTGCCATCTTAAAAGTCTATAATAAATATTGAGACAAATTTTCACCTCATCAGCAAACAAACCACTTTAATAATCTTTAATTTCTGTTTACTCACTAGCAGAATAGAGTAAAAGAAAACTCTTGGAAGTCTCCAAAATAAATTAGTACTCCAAAAATTTTTATTGATACCAGCCTTTGTAAAAACACATCTTTTCTAGGTAACCTCCCAATTCAATTCCTCAATTAGTTTTGCAAAGTGAATCTCCAATATTTGCAAGTCAAACTGCTTCCTTAAAAGTAAGTGGATGCAGAAATTTACAATTAATATATAATCTTCAGGGTCATGGCTGGTAAACTTAAGAACACCATTTATTCTGTAAGAATAAAGTAACTCTATAACACATAGCACAAACCTCTATAATCAAGCTTTGTTCAACAATGTGTCCCAATGAATCTAAACCACTTGGGGAATTTTTGCTCTTCAAAATAAGTACTGTAAGACACAAATTCGAAGAATGTCTTATTTCTCATGTCTAAATTATTTAACGCATTTCTCTTTGTACCTTAAAACGGCATCATCTTCACAATGACCAATTAATCTTTAAATTAGGAGCATTTGTAGAAACACTGTTATTCTTAATATGTACTTGCTTTCCTCTTTGTATCTAGTTAATATATTATTAAGCACTCATGAAAATAATTATGAAAAGCCAAACAATGTAAATCTTTGAAGTCTCACTTTGCACTTTATTAACTTCCAACTAGATTTGAAAAGACTGCCCATCACTGTAACCTAATCCGCATTTCACTTTTAAGAGTTTGATCACAAAGGTATTTCTTCTCAGGCTGGGCTGAAGGGCCACTAGGGTTAAGCCAAAAACCCTTTTCAGTTAGAAGAATTACCATATTTGTAGATGATGATGCACTAGACAGTAAAGTTCAATCCAACAAATTCCTATCCTAATAGAGTTTTATTATGTACAGGTTTCCATAGTTGCAATGATTTCAAAAGAGGACCAAAAATACATGAAGAAAAATGTTTAAAAAACAGGAAAAACAGGCATTCATCAGATTTCACAGTGCAATATGGGTTCCACTGTTAAATAAAAGTAATCCACCCTCACTTAAGAAACCTTAACAGGAGCAAGATAAAACAAAAATTTGAATTTATAACTCAATCCACATACATTAGTTCCTGCCTGGGTAATTTAAAAGCTGCATTATATTAATCACTTAACCACAGCTTCAAGTATGGAAGGCATGTAGTTCAACTTCCACATTTTACAGACTAAGAGAATTCAGCATAGTTAACTGACTTTCCTAAGGTCATATAAATTGGATGCTAGCTAAGACTTCTCACTCTCCCCAAGTCCTGCCTGGTGCCATTTCCATTGCCCAATAACAATCACTCTGGATACATTACTTACATATTATTTTCTTTCCAACATTCCACACTACCGGCCTAATGTTTAATGTTTTTTTATTTTTATAAACTGATTGTCTCATTTCATGATGCTGCACAAAAACTCAAGCAAGACTTTTGGCAAAAGAAATACACTGATCTAATGCATCTAAATATCACTTATGATATTACCATTTCCAAAATCCACAATGGAGATGGTTTTGAACATTTTCTTTAAAAGAAGAAATGTAATGTCTTTATTCACCCTTCCAAGTTACATTTTGAATATCTCAAATAGCTAGGCACAAAAATCAAATGTAATATCTAGTCATAAGACATTTTACGCAGAGGAAGGAGTTCCTTTTTTAAATGTGTTACAACATTTATCTGCCACATTATCGTATCTGTAAACTCTAAAAGAAGTTTTACTACTGAGCAGAATTCTTACATACAAATTCAAACAACAGCTGAAAGACTTCTAATTTGCCTCTTACCAAAGGTGAAAACCACATTAATAACATAATATTTATGTGCAAGTTCATAAATTTCCGATAAAGTTTGCATTAAAAAAAACAAATTAAAAAAGGGAAAAGCGCAAAAACAAGGAAAAGAACAAAGTTAAAAAAAACAAGAACAATGAAAAATGAAATCACAATTAAAATGTGTTAAATGTTTAAAAAACACCTACGACGTCATTAATACAGCTTAATGCACCAAAAAAGGGCAAAAATATTTGCTTTGCTTCTTTCCTTAAAGTCTCCATCCAGCTGAAGCTGAGTTACTGTTTGCTGCAGATAAAACGATTTTCACATTCCTCCTACCTCCACCTAACACTTTTGATAAGAGAAACAAGAATCTAGTGTTTAATGCTGTCCCGGGTTCAGTTCCTCCTCTAGTGGGGCCAATCTTGGGGGGAAAAAAACTGTCAATGAAAAACTGAGGTGATTTTAAGATTTGTTTCATTTGAAAGTTACGACGTCCTACACTTACCAATACATTTGTTTTTAAACCGAAGCTAAAACCTGTATTAAGTAATAATCATAAGACTGGGTAGCAAAAGCATGCACGCGACACCTGCCAAGAGTAAACATTTTCAAGGTAAACCTTCAGAGGAACCAGGGAGTGAGCGCCAGAGTGTAATCAACTAATTTGGTTGCGACTCTCCACCGGACCTAGGCGAGGCGTCCGCGGCGCTACAGACGCAAGCAGCCTGTGACGGTGACCAGCGCGAGGATGCTAGGGGGAGAAGGGCTGGAAGGAGCGAGTGGGTCGACCAGAAGTCAGCCGGCTGCGGCAAGAGTTAAATTAACAAAGACCTCAGCGCGCACCAAAGCTCCACGGCTCCGAAGCAACGCCTCCCCGCCGCCCCCCCCTTCCCGCGACCCTCTCCAAGTTCAGGGCGGGCAGCCGACTCGCGCCGGGGCCTGCGGCCGGGCCAGGGCCTGATTCGCGAGCGGGATGCGGAAAACAGGTTGGGCAAATAAGAGCCCTAAAGAGAAGAGCCGGAGCTTCCCGACACGGTCAGCGCAGCAGTAAAGGGAATCGAGGCGGGAGGGAGGCCCGGAGCCGAGTCCCCGCCACCGGGCCCTGCTTCCCGGGGAGCTGCCAGGAACAGTGGACAGAACGCCGCGCTTTGTTACCGGCTGAGAGAAGCTCCGGCCGCCGCCGCCGCCGCCATCGCCCCCGCCCCGGGGCGTCGCTTCCCGGCGGTTCTCTCCTTCCTCGGCTGAGTAGTCGATCTCCCCCTCCTCGGTCTTGAGGCGCTTGGCCTGGCTCTCGTACTCCCGATCCTCCTCGTACGTCTCCCTGGGGGAGGATGAAGAGGAGGACATGGCGGCGGCCGGAGGGACAGACGGGCAGGCGAGTGGGGGGTGGTTGCGTGGTGCGGGCCTCGGACCGCCGGGCTGTCCCCACCGCGGGCAGCGCGTCCTCAGCGAGGTCTGCGCGGCCGGGCGGTCCTCCGGTGCGGCGCGCTCAGGAGCCGGGTGCGTACGGAGAGCGTCCGGGGAGGAGGCTCCCGAGCGGCCGCTCCCTGGTACTAAGGAGCCAACATTCAGCCTCTCCCCGCTCCTCCGCCTCCGCTCCAAGCCCGGGGGAGCGAATCTTATGGATGGGACGCGACCGTGGCTTCCGGTCTTCCCTCCTCCCCAGATCCGCTGCCCGCCGCCGAGGCCGAGCCTCCGCCCCCGCCTGCGCTGTGGCCGCTCAGGATCGAATCCAGCCGCAGCCCTCGGGAAGCGCCCCCCCACCCCTACCTGAGTCTCGCTCCCTATTGGCAGGGGGGAAAGTCGACCGGGCTTCCAATTGGCTATAAGGGCCGTTGGTCAAAAGCCCCCAGCCGGCCTCGCCTTTCTCCAGCACCTTTTGAACTCCACCCAGGCCTAAGACTCTGGGCTGCGCAACGCTCGCCGCGCGCCTCCAGGCAGCGGTTGCGTCCCCGTGACGGTTAACGCTGTTAGGCTAACCTGAGGCCTCCGGGTGGTGAGCCGGGAGGGCAGGCCAGGAGGCGTGCGGAGGTGTTAGAACTGCGGCTGTTAACCGCCCAAATTTAAATGCTTTTATTTGTCATGAAAAAGAAGGGGAAAAAATCTCTAGAATGCCTGCAGATGTGCCTCACACAGCCTAATACTACAGGGAGAGAGGGAAGAAAAGAGTCTGTGACCACTCAAGTAGCCTTCTCCCTATACAATGTGCAAAATCTGGTAGAAGTGGTGGACTCCCTGCCCCTAACTAGATATTGGAGAACTGCACCCAACACTGTCTAAATGCAGCAAGTGCAAGTCTGCAGAAGACGCTCCACACGGGCGAAAGTCAGTTTGATCAGCTAGCACTCGTTGTCACCTGGACCTTTCTTCTTTCCTGACAATTACAGGGGACTTCCCTGCTCCAATTAAATGACTTTTAAACCTCCCATGTAAAATTTCATCATTCCAACCCTTTCCTTTATGGATGATCTATTTCATATTATTTATTTTTGAAAGACACGAAAGCCTATCACAATTGTCTTTGTCATTTGGACAACTCCTCTCCTCTGTGGAGCCTGGAGGACTCTTCCAAGCTTCTAGTTGCTGCTTTCTCATTTTGCAACCGGGGCCTTTATACTTACCTCCTAAGATGTTCTTTTTCAAAGACTTGAAGGTGCTTGAAGATAGCAACTGTGCTCTTTTCATTGTTTCAAACCTAGTTCCTGTACAATCCCCACACAAGTTAGGGCTCAGCAATGCCCAATGAGTGGCCTTGGGAAATAAAGATACAGTATATCTTCCAGAGGAGTCACTGGCGAATCTAATGCAACTCTGTGACTTACTCCTTGGAGGATTGCAGAGGATCCATACCCAGCAATTTCACTTCTGGGTATCTATCCAAAGAAAATAAAAACGCTGTTTTGAAAAGTACATGCATCGCTATGTTCATTGCAGCATTACTTGCAATAGCCAAGATATGAAAGCAATCTAAGTGACTCTTGATAGATGAATGGATAAAGAAGTTTTGGTATATGCATATATACAATGGAATATTACCAAATAGTGAAAAAGAATGGAGTCTTGACATTTGTGACAACATGGATGGATTTAGAGAGTATTATGCTAGGTGAAATCTGACAGAACAAATACCATATGATTTTACTTATATGTGGAACCTTTTTTAAAATATATATTTTATTGATTGTACTATTACAGTTGTCCCATTTCTTTCTCTACTTTATTCCCCTCTGCCCTGTATCCCCCCTCCCACCATCATTCCTCCACCTCAGTTCACGTCCATGGGTCATACATACAAGTTCTTTGGCTTCTCCATTTCCCATACTATTCTTAACTTCCCCTTGTCTATTTTGTACCTACTATTTATGATTCTTATTCCCTGTACCTTTTCCACCATTCTCCCCCTCCCCCTCCTCTCCCCACTGATAATCCTCCATGTGATCTACATTTCTGTGAGTCTGTTCCTGTATAAATGCTGCTGAAGCAAGCACTATATGTGGAATCTTAAAAGGAAGGAAGGAAGGAAGGAAGAAAGAGAAACAGATTCTTAGATACATAAAACAAACTTATGGTTACTGGAGGAGGAGGTGGGGAATAGGGCAAGAAAGGTGAAAGGGAATAAGTACAAATTTCCAGTTATAAATAAGTCATGGTGTGATGTTCAGCATAGGGAATATAGTTAATAATAATGTGATAACTTTGCATGGTATCATGTGGTTATTAGACTTATTGTGGTGATCACTTCATTAGGTATATAAATATTGAATAACTTGTATATCTGGAACTAATACATTGTATGTTAACTGTATTTTATTAAAAATAATGTCACTTAAGTGTTTCCATTGTCCTTGCCCCTCAAATGTTTTTCTACTTGTGTCTCTTTCCTAGGTGTGGATTGTTTCCTTTCCTAGCCTAGTTCTCTCTCCTTTCCAAAACATTTTTAAACATTTTTATTTTTTGTTGGCAGTGCTTTAATATGGTGTTTTGCACTTTGCAATTTACACTGACTGTCATTTTGGAGTTGAACTGCAAGCTTTTTCACAACACCATACAGCTATAATCAGATTTGTGTGTGGCTGCAAGTAATCACTAAACAAAATAGAACTAAAAACAAAATGAGAAATGTATTTTGTAAACAAAGATAGAGTGGAAGTGGATAGAAGAAATATGAAAGAGGGAGCTACAGAGCTGGTTGCAGACAAGGAGATGTCAATGGCAGAGCACTGGGAAGGAGAGGAAGCCTTATATAAACTTTCCAAACATTTCACGTGATGATGAAAATATTTTAAATTTTCATAAGCCTTCATGCAACCTGTGGGTTCTACCAGATTAAAATACAATTCTCACAGCAATCTATTAGGAAATCCACGCTTTCTGAGCCTTGCGCTATACTCAGTGCCTTACTTCATGAATTGTAGGTAGAAGTCAGTATGTACCTGCATTAAACTTAATTTTGTTTGGTCTAGCTCAAATAAAATTATTAGGTTAAAAAACCTGAAGAAGTAAAAATTAACATGTTTAAAGGACATAGGTCAGCACATTGACCTTGGGTGACCTCTGAGCCTTTGGCAGATGAGTTGTTCACACTGTGACAGCAGGTTCTTTGATAAGGAAAATGCTGTTTAGCCTATCACCTTACCATGAGAAGAGGAAACGAAGGAGGGTATAAATTATATTCTGCATAATTTAATTTAGATGAGAAAAAGAAATTATACATTGTCCAGTAGCCAGAAATGCCTAACAAACTCAGAAACAACTCAATGACAGCTGAAATCTTTTGCACTGCTAGGTACAGCTGTAGGCCAAAGGGCAGATGGTCTGAATGCTTAGTCAGATTAGCTGCTGTTGACTGGGGCGGGAAGCAGCAATGAATTCTCTGTGCCACAGTTGAAAGAAGATTACCCTAGAGTGGGAAACAGATCCAGAGCAAGCCTAGGGAACTGAGAGCCATGGTCCTCTATAATCTAGCCCCAAATTGCTGACTATGTAATTTATAAGACATTGTACTAAGTGAGGAAGGGACTAGAAAACTATATAAGCTGTTCCCTGCCTTCTCAAAGCCTGCGATCAAGTTGAGGAAATAAGATACATACCCAAAGGTAGGCTGCAAGGCACGTGTATTATATACATGTGATAATAATAACAACCCTTTACATTGTGCCAGGCACTGTGCTAACTGCTACAATAGTCATGTCAATGAATTCTGTCGGAAGCCCCCTAACGGAGGCATTATTACTATGCCTATTGTACAAGTAAAGAAACCGTGTAGGGGAGATTAAGAGACCCGCCCTGGAAGACACAGTTAGTGATCTAGGGAGCCGGGATCGGAACCCAAGCAAACTAATTTCAGAGCCAATACTCTTCATCAAGAAGAAGGATGATTTAATTATTTACCGCCATGAACATATAGATCTAATTTATAGTCACTTATCCTGATACTAATTCATTCACTAATTTCCACCAGGGCATATGTACAACTGTAATTATGGGAACGGGTGAATGAATTGTAATTTTCATCATTTTTATTAATGTAAGGGAATTCAATTAGCTTCCATAGGAAATTGCAAATATAACACACAGTTTCAATGTTTGTTTTAAAATGTAATTCCTATAGAAAAGCTTCAAATTATCATCATTTTTTGGTGGATACATCATTTGAACAACTAGAGATGCAAAC
This sequence comes from Phyllostomus hastatus, assembly GCF_019186645.2. Taxonomy (NCBI): domain Eukaryota; kingdom Metazoa; phylum Chordata; class Mammalia; order Chiroptera; family Phyllostomidae; genus Phyllostomus; species Phyllostomus hastatus. The sequence continues at coordinate 111,427,510 of NW_025334041.1, read as the reverse complement.
TAGGAGCTTTTCATACCAAAACTCAATTTCCAATATTGCTGCTATTTCATTGAAAACACAAAAGTTTTGTTTCCTGCCTTGACTCCTAAAAAAAAAAAGTCAAAACCTTCACACACACCTTATCTGTGAGCCACATTTCCAAAGAGTTGCCACCACAGAGGTGTATTTAATTAAGACATATTTAACATGAATCCAACACAGAACAAAGTCCATTCAGAGACAAATCCATTAGTTCCTATCAAGCTTTGTCAAATTCAGAGTACATTCTATGTGATGATATCATTTTCCTTGTTTGGCAGAGATTACCAAGAAAGTGGCACCATGGCACTGGTGTGCAAACTTTTCATTCTATCCACATTTGGTTACTTAAGGTGGGTGCCACCATCCCAAAAGCCTGCACCCTACAGGAAGTGCCTCGGGCACTGTTAGCTCACTGTGTAGTCAAGTGTAACCAGAGGTATTCTCAAATGCTATCCTCATGCACATCTGGTTCGGGGCGAGAGCTACCACCTTGTTTAGGCTCTTTAGAAATATAATAATTTGTGATAAATCTGCAAAAATAAAACAGGATGACCTTGGAAGGTCTAGCTCATATATTAGATGATGATGGGTAAAATTCAGATTCTTGTTATCAGTTATAGCCAGTTAGCCTTAGAAATAATATTTAAATTAATTTACTTTTCTCTCTGACTTGTGAATTGACAGTGCTTTAGAGGTCTTTAAAAGTAATTTTAATTAAAAAAGTAAATTCATAACATTCTGTCCCCAGTTGAGAATAAATAGAATTTATCAAAGTAAATCATCTTGCATGTGACAATATATAGATGGGATTAACAAGTAGTTGCTCACGCTTACTTATTAAGATAGAATGTGAAATAATGGGAGTGATCTGTAACTCTTAATAACTTTGTTGCTAAGTATGAGGTATCAATTCTTTCTGTCTTTTTTGAATTTGAGCAAAATCAAAATATCTTGCAAGTGGCCCACCTCACCCCAAGAAGTAAGCTGTAGTTCAGAAACACATTGCCCTGCCCAGGTAGCTCAGTGGCTGAGAGTGCCATCCCAGCACACATGGTTCCAGATTTGATCCCCAGTCAGGGCACATGCAACAATCAACCAAATGGGGGGAGGGAAGTGGAACAACAAATAGATGTTTCTCTCTATCACTCTCTCTTCCCCTTTCTCTCTCTCCCTCCCTTCCCCTCTCTAAAATCAATTTTTAAAGGAATTATTTTTAATTGCACCACCACAACCACTGTCTGGAAGCACTAACCCATGCTTCCATATGTTCATAAAGCTAATGACCGAACAATGGGACTTTTACAGAAGAAAAAATGCCTCCACAACCATTCCTATCAGAGAAGTAGCCTTCCAGATCTTACATGGAAACATCTGAATGTTGAAACCTAAGCACTTCCATAACAAGAGCTTCAGGAGAGATTGGAAGATGTGATTTTTGGCTGCAGGTCTCTGCAGTACAGGAAGCATACTTAAGCTTGCAAGAGGAAGAAACGCCTGTTAGATACAATCCTCCTTATTCCCCACACTTCTCTAAAGAAATTAAAGGTTTCATTTAAGTAGACCACATATTTGCGCTGCACATTTGTAGAATACTAAAAGGTCATGTGTATATAGATGTGTGTCTGTGTGTGAGCACACATGTGTGTGAGAGAGTGCACATGCTCCACATGGCAGGAAAGTTGCAGAATCAAACCTCAGATCCCAGGCAGCACCGTTTTAGTATGTCTTCCAGAGGAGGAAAAATACCATCTTCAGGATTTGCTCTTTATCATGCAAATCATGCAAATCACGATTTGCATGATTTGCACCTAGTAGGTGCAACCTCCCATCTACTTATATTACTGACTATATTCTAAATCAGTGCTCTCAAAATTTAATGTGCACATAAATCACCTGGGACTCTTATGAAAATGCAGATCCTGATTCAGTAAACTGGAATAAAGCCTCCAATTCTGCATTTCGAAACAAGCTCCCAGGTGCTGCTGAAGCTGCTGATGTGAAGAACACGTTTCGAATAGCAGCATTTTAGATAAGCTCTGGCAGCAGACCAGGCTGCCCCATGAATGGGTATGCTGGATGATTCCCTTTAACCCTTGGGGCAGTCAGATAAGGCTAGTGAAAGCAAAGCCTCCAGGCAGTTACCCCCAGTTCACATCAGTGTGACAGACAGTATTAATATTTTCTAACTTGTGCTGTGATTTGGGAAGCACTGTACTATTTGAATAAATATGTCAGTTATTGAGTCTTGGTCAACTGTTGGCCAATACGAGTGTTCTTTTTGGGATACTTTATTCGTAGCAGAAAAAAATTAAATATTCTTGCAACAAATTAAGAGAACTAAAGATAGCATTAATCAATTTACATATCACCAAATCAACTCTTATAATAAGGGTTTAATACAGCATGTTATCTCAATCTGAAAACAAAACCTTAAGATGCTTAAGATGACTTCAGCTATTCTGCTAATGACATCAAAATGACCATAGGAAGGGAGAAGAGAGAAAGCCAATCTGCTTGATTGTTTCCAAGGTGCAATACTTTTTGCAGAAAAGTAAAAATTTACAAAAAATGGCATTTAGGAATGTTTCTGCATGAATACCAATGTGCACATCTGTGATTTAGACATGTATATACACATATATTTCCCCCTGCAGACAGTAAGACAAACTCTAGCCCTTTTAAACTAGGTAAGGCAACAATGCTACCTACTCAAATTAAGTCCTTTTCACAAATGTTAGCATTTCAACCACTACTTAAACCCTTTCTCTGGTCCTCACTTCCCAACTCTTATCAACCAGCTGGAGATGGAGAACTAAGAGGGTAGTTGCTGGGTGAGCAAAGGAGAGGATTTCGTAGCCACAGCCTTGCATGAAAGGCAGTCCTGTGGGCCCTATGGTGTGGGGTTTCTGAATGGTCAGGGAAACACGGGTATTGTGTGACCAGGGAAAGAGGGTAAGGAAAAATGAGATAGCCAAAGACAAATTTTGCCTATTTCACAACTTTGAAAGACTAACTCTGCCCACTGTTGTAGTGGAGAAGGAAGGTTGCCAGTGGTCTTCATATTATTAAGCCCCAGTCTCAGTGATTCAAATACAAAAAAGAGAAGAGAAGAATGGGTTAAAGAAGACAAATGATTTAGAAGTGAAACAGATTGAAGCATCAGACATCTCTTGATTGCTATTTATTTCCTGGTGCTTTGGAGGAATTTAGTTGTGACATGTCAGACATCACAGTTCAAGACTTGGACAGATTCAATGACTTATAATCCAGTTGACACCATTGCCACATGGTGAAACAATTTTTATTTTTAGACACCCACAGCTACAAAATCCGTTCTTGTCCGCATTTTCAGCTGGGCGTACAGCCATCCAGCTAAAGACTACATTTCTCAGCCTCCCTTGCAGCTACGTGTAGCCATGCAACCAAAGTAATTGTCAAAGAGTAGAAATGATGGTGCAACTTCTGCATTATTTACTTAAAAAGAAATTGTTTGTTGACCATGTCCTCTCTTTCCCTTCCCACACACCAGAGTACAGGTGTGGTGCTGAGTTAGAGGCAACCATGCACACCACTACAAGGGGCAGCAGAACAACAAGATTGACGGCCCCAGGTCCCGGGATGATTTTTATGGAGCAGAGCTACCCCCACCCCCAACCTGGACCACGTACTCCCAGACTGTTACATGAAAAAGGCAAACTTCTATTTTGCTCATGTGCCTTATTTTGGAGTCTCGATTATGGCAGTTTCTAGCTTATATTTAGCATGTCTATGTCAGACCCTCCAGAGAAAGAAACTGGATGGCTGGAAACTGTGTTGGAAATATATATATTATTTTATACTTTTCAACTTTTTGTGTCATGTACATGTACTCCCTAGATGTTAAAAATCCATTGGTCAAATTATTCATCTGTGAATGCCTTTGTATCCCTTTTAAATTATACCAAGAACAGTGTTATCTCGATAGATCATGCTTTTTCATCCTGGCTGAGAGAAGAGGCATGTGTTGGTTCCCAAGCCTTCCATAACTTGGCTTCTACCACCAACCTTAGCAGGTATTTCGAGCAGAGTCTGAGAGCAAGAACAACAATCATTATGCATGGTGATAACTGTAAGAACAAACTGCAACCTGAATGCTCATGGTTTTATAGGAACACGAAACTTTCTACACTGTCATCTGTCATCTGGCCCAATAAAGTCAGTCACATTCAGTTTGTCACTTCTTGTACTACTACACCTACCCCTCTCTGTCCATTCAACACACATTTATAATGCACAATTTCAACCTGACCCTGTGGTGGACGCTAAGGGTGTGAAGATGAATAAGACACCATTGCAACCCTGTCTGTGTCCATGTCAGTACTCTTATCTTAAAGAAGTCTAAGGTGTAGTAGGGCTGCCTTTTCCTCCCCACAGACTTATGTGAGGTTTCAAAACCCAGTGTGGAACACAAACGAGGGCAAAGAGGTGTCCTCTCTCCTCCTGAAATCACATTGTCCATCCAAAAAGCTAAAACTAACTCTCAGATGTAATCCTCCCCCAGTATCATCACTTCCCATTTACGAAATTATAGCATTAAAATAATACCCTCAAAGTAATTTTACTCAGAATTCGTTTAATCTAAAGCAATATAGAAGCCATGTGCGTAAAGATGTTCACACATTAACAATGATGTCTGAGAGTGGGGAAAACAGCAAATAAGTCATCATTGTTAACTAGATAAAATAAGGGAAAATTAAAAGAATTGTGTGAAAATTTAAAAGGATTTATTATTTAACAGAAAGTTTAAAAAGCAGTGTGTGTGTGTGTGTGTGTGTGTGTGTGTGTGTGTTTATGAGGGTTTCTCAACCATGGCACTATTGATATTTTAAATTGGATAATTCTTTTTTTGAGAGGAAACTATACGTTGTAGTACGTTGAGCAGTATCCTTGCCCTCTAGCCACAAGATGCCAGGAGCACCCACTTGCCCCTAGTACGGACAATCACAAATGTCTCCAAACATTCTTTTCTGGAGTCCTGTGTGCAGCAAAATCAGCCCCAGCTGAGAATCCTTGGTAGGTGAACTAAACATCTGATGTGTATTCTATGGTCACAGTTATACCAAATACATGCACGTGTAGACCAAGCTTGGAAGAAATTTGAAAAAATTTAAAAGGCACTTTTAATACGATGATCAAGTTATTGAAGCTTTTAAACATTTTCTTTAACATTTTTGCAATAAAAATTTTAAGAGAGTTAAAATAAAATTGAGTACTGTTATGATTCAGAAACTCTTCTAAGGAGTTTTAATCTTCAGATTACTATACATTTCATTATTAGAGATAATGCTAATCTCACCACTATAATAATAACATCAAAGGAAACTTTATTTAGATGATTACAAAATCATTTTTTAAAAGCCCATAAAGTCAAACTGATGTGTAATTCACATGGGGAAGAAGGACAGGATGACTCATTAATACTGGATATATTTCTTATTCTACAGAATGCTTTTTAGAGCTAGCCCAAATTCAGAATTGTCACTGATTTCAAAGGAAACTTGTACAAGTAAAAAAAAAAATCAGCATTATTTATCACCAATCCCATCACTGGATTTGGGTAAGAACTTAATGTATGTTTGGCTTCAGAGGGAAAATAATTGAAAATATTTTGACAACTCCCAATTTTATTTAAAATTACATATTAAGTATTACAGCATCTAACACTTGCAGAATACTGTGTTTCATTCTCTTTTAATCAATATGAGTGCAGGAAATAGAGCCTCAGTTATGAATATGTGCTGAATAACACGGCAAGTATAAAATGTAGAACAAAGAAAGTGTAGGCTACTCTAACACTGTAGGATTGGGGAAGAATAAGACCATTGTCAACATTTATATTGCCATTCTGTTCCTTGCTCCATGAGAACAGATGATTAAAATCTATTTTTGAAAGTCTCAATGACATTATTCTGAAAAGTAATCTATCTGATAAGCAGGCGATCTGGTGAACCTAAGACTTGGCAGACAGGGGCGTGTGGGGGTTGACCCACAGCTTCTCCTGTTCTGGGGGTATATATTTGAATCTATAAAAAATCACTGGGATGTTTGACACTTGACTCAGTTATGCCTGGAAGCCTGGGGAATTTGGGAACTCTACCAGACCCACTTGGTTCTGTGGACTCATTAGATCCTTGTGAGAAGTTTTGGAGTCAGAAGATGAAGAAACTTTCTCAGGATGCTTTGTCAGACTGGGTACATGCAGCACTGTTTTGAGACCCAGGTTGTAAAGGACAGAGTGGGCTGGGGACATTGTCTTCATTTCTTTCCGGATGAATGGAGCTGTAGAAAAGCAGTATGTACACGGCAGATTCTAGTAACAGGGGTGGTGACTCCTTGGAACAACTTTTGAACAAGGGACTTCCATTCCACCGGGAGACTGGACCGCTACAGGGACATGAGCAAGAAACTGACCTACAACTTCCGAATTAACAGTGAAGACTTTGTGAGAGGACCTTATTGAAGTCTTTCAGGTAGGCGTGTATTATCTTATTAATCTGACATTTTTGGTTCCAATGGGCTGACTACGTATAAGAACATTCATACTACACTTGATTTACAAAAATACTCCACCAGTTCCCAATTTTATATTTGATAAGTATTCCTCACTTTATAACATAAATACTTCAGAAAAGTTGATTATAAATAAAAGGTAGAGCAAATCTTACTTTCTTATAAGTAGCCATTTTTAGTTATAATTTTTTTTTAATTGTATTTATTTATTTTTAGAGAGGGAAGGGAGGGAGATAGAGAGAGAGAAACATCAATGTGCGGTTGCTGAGGGTTATGGCCTGCAACCCAGGCATGTACCCTGGCTGTGAATCGAACCTGGGACACTTTGGTTCCCAGCCCGCGCTCAATCCACTGAGCTATGCCAGCCAGGGCCCCATTTTTAGTTATAATTTATATACAGTGACCATTAAATTCGTTTCCAGTGGGGAAAAAATTCCAATAAGTTGGATTAAAAGCTTTTGATAGTGAAAGACATTGAGATGAAGACTAGATCAGACAAGCCAATTGGGACACATCCCCTATACCCAGATGACTCCTCCACTGTTAGCCACTGCCATGATCTTTACATTCGCAGTGACCAGACTTTTAAGCTGCTATTTATAAAGCTTAAAGAGTGAGGCTGTAGCCCTGACTGGTGTGGCTCAGTGGGATGGGTGCCCTACTGCACAGCATAGGGTCACCAGTTCAATTCCTACTCAGGGCGCATGCCTGTGTTGTGGGCCAGGTCCCGGGTTGGGAGCACACGAGAGGCAACCGACTGATGTTTCTCTGGCACATCAATGTTTCTCCCCCCCTCTCTCTCCTTCCCCTCTCCTCTTTCTAAAAATAAATAATTAAAATCTTCAAAAAAGGAGAAGCTGTGATAGCTTCATGTCTGCAGGTACTACGATCATCACACTAAATTAAGTTTACTTAAAATGGTAAGTTCCATGTTCATTCCAAAAGTTTAGAATGTTTTAAGTGGGTCGATTGCCTGAGGGAGTTGAGGCGGAGGGGGAGGGGAGTATAGGGGAGTAAATGGTGGTGGACGGAGAGTGGATGGGGTGGTGAACACACGATACAGCGTACAGATGATGCGTTGTGATATTGTGTACCTGAAACCTGTATAATTTTATTAACAGTGTCACCTCAATAACAAGGAGAAACTGAAAATAAAAGTTTAGAATGCTTTAGGGGACATGCCAGCCAGCAGCATACAAGGATAAAATTCTAATGTCAGTCAGTGGTAAGTGAACCTGAAATGGACAACTGTCTCTCTCTTTTTTTTAAATTATGTATTTATTTATTTTTAGAAAGAGGAGAAGAGAAGGGTGGCGGAGAAACATTGATGTGAGGGTGTAGCATTGATCAGTTGCCTCTCATAAGCACCCCAAACGGGGACCGAACCCACAGCCCCGACATGTGCCCTGACTGGGGATCAAACCGGCAACCTTTTGCCTTGCAGGATGGCACCAACCAACTGAGCCACACCGGTCAGGGCAGACATCTTTCATTTTTAGCAGTCTAGTTCCTATTCCCCTTATAACAGAACGCTTTTCTGTGAGAAACCAAATCTAGGTGTCTTGGTTGGGGTTCAGCCCTCACTCAGGGCCACACAGCCATCATCACAAGATTGTGCAAGCGACCGGGCCAAGCCAACCAGAGTTCCCCATTTCCTCAGTATCACTGCTCGTTCCAGAGATGTGCATGGGACATAGCAGAACATAACAGAATCGCCTCCAGGAGTTTTTTTGTCAGAGCTTTTGGGAACGGCTGTTCTTTTTGCTGGATTTGCTAAACTGGGAGCATAGGTGTCTAGTACTGAAGAATCCCAGAATGCAACTGTGGGAGTTTCACAGAACTGGGAGACAGGGAACAGTCCTGGTGATATCATTTAAGTCCCTGGATCAAGTCATGTCTGAAGCTGACTCTATATTAACTCTCCTTTCTTCTCTTATCACGCACTCTGGAGTAGTAGGTTCAGTTGCTGCCATCCCAGAACAATTTACCCAACTCGGCAGGAGTAAAAACTCCCACCATTTCCAACACCTGAGTTCCTGGAGTTTCCTTCCAGACAGAGGTGCCAATGAAACCACTAGTGAGACAATAAGAATACATGCACCTGAGATTCATTATTTTCATTAACATTAAACAATCAGGGAGAAAGACAACAGGTTGGAAATACCTAGCTCTCTCAAGCCGACAGGTTTTAGGTCATCCTTGTTATAAACAGAAATTATTTTTCTTATGATATTATTTTTACCTGTGGCCAAATCATTTCTAAAGTTTCTCTGCATATTACTTCCACAACTCTTCTCCAGGGAGTTCCCAAGGTTCTGTTAGCTAGACTACCTATGCTTTGCCCCTAATTGTTACTTTCTTCATTTGCATGTGGTCTTTGTCATTATCAGAGAGAGGGTGTTCCAGTGCCAGAAGGACTGTGGGGAAAGCATATATTACAACTTGAGTGAACTTGAACCACGCCAAGTTCACTTCCCGTTGTGTACTTGAAACTTCTTGCTTTTGTGTTCATAAAAATAGACATTCTTTGGTTCCTGCCCATGTCTCCTTGATTTGTTTCTCCTTCTAAAACTACTAACTCACGTGTTTACTTTGCCCTGATTTGCTAATTTATTTTACTTCTATGAACTAATGTAGGTAGCTTTTCTTCCTCCTATATAACAGGTTCTCTCTCTGAATTTCTCTTATAGACCAAAATTGTCATTCAACTCTTGGAACCTATCAGCTTTGAAAAGGCAATAAATTCTTCTTTTGCTTTAGTCAGTTTTGATCAGGCTTTCTTTCACCAAAAAGTGATTCAATTTCCTGCCACAACCTGCTGAACTATTAAACAATATTCACGGGTTTTCATTCCTATAGTCAGTTTTGGGGATGCTTTCTACCACAATTCCTGGCATTCAAAATCAGGTTAGCTAGAAAAAGGAAGGAGCCCTGGCTGGCATACCTCAGTAAATTGAGTGCTGGCTTGTAAACCAAAGAGTAGCTGGTTTGATTGCCAGTCAGGGAACATGCCTGGGTTGCAGGCCAGGCCCCCAATGGGGGTGCATGAGAGGCAACCACACATTGATGTTTCTCTCCCTCGCATTTTCTCTCCCTTACTCTAAAAAATAAATAAAATAAAATAAAATAAAATAAAATCTTTTTAAAAAGGAAGGAAAACATGGTAGAACATTATTCTACTCCCGAACACCGCAGAATTACAGTAGAGAAATACAGTGAAAAGGTATGAGTCCCAACAAAATGGAGAGGAACAGAAACAAGAACATTCACCAAACTTACAGAAGATGGAAAGTGAATGGAGAAGTCACCACTAACATAATAAATGGAAGCTGGATATTAACTCAGTGGGGAATTCCGAAGAGTAATGAACTAGAAACTGAGTGTCTCAGTGTTTGGAGACAGTTAAGTTCCACAAAAGATGGAAATGAAGGCGTGCCCCTAAAATTAGTGGAATTGTTTGACCATGTGTGTGGAAAATTGTTGGACCTCTAGTCCCAGGTCCCCTTCCCAACTCTTAAGTAGCCAAACAATTATTCTCCTCTCGACTCACCACCCCATGGAAGGATAGAGGTTTGTACTCTGGAGAAATTAGCCCAAGAGGCTCTGGAGTTGGAGTCTAAGCTGCATGCAGGGCAAGGACAAATCAGAGAGTTGAAAGCTGGTATAAAATGTAAGAAGTTATATACAGAACTACGGAAGCCTCAGGCGCCTCCCTGTCCTGCTCCCAGAATGCCAGCAACCAGCATGTACCTATCCTTGCCTTCCCTCAATCAGAGAATTCCCCTCTGGAGAAAGTGGACAGTCCCAGAGAAAATACCTCCACACACTGACATCAGAGAGTCCCTCAGTAGTCATGAGGCTGGTTCACTATCCAATCATCCAACAGCAAATCTCTTCAGGCAACAAAACTTATCAATGCACCCAGAACTTTTTCATGAGTCCATCTTAAAAATGAATAGCCAACTAATGAACTAGACATTTGAGGGAACCTGACCATGAAGGACGTATCCCAAAACAAACAGAGACAAATGAAATTCAGCTGTTGGAAATCAGTTCCTGACTCTGGAAAAAATAAAGTTTAGTTACAATCACTGCTTGTGAGAACGTTTGATTGGCAGAGTTAGCACTACTATCCCTCAACGTCTCATATCAGCTAGGATTACATTCAGTTGCAAGTAACAGAAAACTGGGCCACAGTGGCTTTAAGAAAAACAGCCACATGCCTCTTAATCATGGTGATACATCCTGAGAAATGTGTCATTAGGCAATTTTGTCGTTGTGCAAACATCATGGACTGAGCTTACACAAACCCCGATGGAATGGCCTACCAGCATGGGTGTACCACACTTTTGTATATCTGGTAGTGCGGTAGGTTTGTTCACACCAGCGTCGCCACAGACATGTGAGTGTGCATTGTGCTACGACTACAACGTCACCAGGCAGTAGGAATTTTTCAGCTCCAATATAATCTTACAGGACCTCTGCCACAGATGTGATGTGTTGTTGACTGAAATGGTGCATGATGACAGCAATTTATTTTCCTGACACGACAAGATGAAGGTAGCAGCTGCAGGCATTGGTTCACCACTTCAATTAAGTCAGAGATGGCACATCTGTGACTTTCTCACTCTAACCCCTGTGTTCCAAGATGGCTGTTGCGCTTTCAGTCATCACATCCTGTTCAAAGCAGGAGAGGGAAGGAAGGAGCCAAAGATGGTGCCAGCTCTCTCTGTCTCTGTGATATCATCTTATTGGTCAGAACCATATCACACGCACCACCACCACCACCTGGGAAATCTCATGCCTCTGCTGGGATGAGCCATTGCTGCCTTAACAAAATCAACAAGAAAGAGGGGGAAATGTACACTGAATAGATAACTCTCAGTGTCTACCACAGTCTTCACATGGAAAAGTACTTCTCTGAAATGTGCTTATTATCTAACATCTTACAAGATCATAAACGATTTAAGTAGCAACATATCAGAAGAAAGACCTGGAAAATGTTCGTGGAGACTGTGGTGTCCTCTTTCCAGACTAGAAGAGTTTTGCCTTTCGATAGATGACATCACTTAATTGTCTTTCTTGTAACAAAGTTTAGGAAAATTCCACAGTGCCTCAGATACTTGAGGCTAAAACAATAAATGTATATAACATTTTCCAGCCTTATTTTTCCCTTTTAACTCAAGTTTTGTATTTCTGTACACCTTATACCTGGTGAATGTTGGCTCATCAACAGCAGCAAGGACAGTACTTCCACAATTGCTATCAGGATCCTCTTAGGTGAATGGATATAATTAATACCTTCAATAAGTTTCAAATGTGGCAACAGGAAGCATACTATAGACTTCACTGTGAACTTGCCCTTGTGCATCAACAGCTCTCATATTCATGTCCAATACTTGCTGTGATGAAAACTTATTCAACTCTACCTTGCAAAAATTCAAGCTCCAAACACAGGGGTCTTTGTTTTGTTTCCATTAATGGTGCTTAGAACAGCACCCGGAATATAGTAAGACTCAATAAATAATTAATTAAATGAATGAATCTCCTGACTTTTTCTTTTCTCCGAGTTCCATATCCCACTTCCCATTTGTTTTTCAGAAGAAACCCTTATGCACTGATGGTACTATTGCAAACTGGTGCAGTCACGATGAAAAACAGTTGGAGATTATTCATAAAAGTTAAAAATAAAATTACCGTATGACTCAGCTGTCTCATTTCTGAGTATTTGTCTAAAGAACACAAGAACACTAATTTTAAAAGATATATGACAAGGTTTCTCCAGAAAAGGTCCAGCCATTGTTAATATAATGAGAACAGTTTGCATGACACCCATGTAACCTGGCAGCCAAGGAGAGTGAACTGGAATGTGCCTGCGTGAACAATGATGACTTCACTGTACTAGTCAGTGGGGGTGTAGACACTGTTGAGTGCAAATGAATACTGTGTGGCTGTCTCATTCAAAATGACTGAGCAAGTAGAGCAAAGAATCTGCATCCGATTTTGTGTTAAGCTTGAACATTCCTCCGTGAAAACTATTTGGATGATTCAGAAGGCCGCAGCTATGGGCAACTGGTGATTGGCAGCTTCATTACGACAGCGTGCCCACTCATGCAGCATGTCTCGTGCAGAGTTTTTTGGCAAAACATAAAATCATCCAGGTGACTCAGCCCCCCTACAGCCCAGATTTGGTGCCCTGTGACTTCTGGCTTTTCCCAAAACTAAAATCACCTTTGAAAGGGAAGAAATTTCAGGCCATCAGTGAGATTCAGGAAAATACAGCCAGGCAGCAGATGGTGATTGGGAGAACTGTGTGAGATTCCAAGATGCCTACTTTGAAGGGGGCTGAGATGCCATTGTCCCATGTACTATGTTTCTTGTATCTTCTTCAATAAATGTTTCTACTTTATATGTTACATCAGATGGATACCTTCTTGGCAGAACTTTTATGCACCCCCACATTCACTACAACACCTCCAATTGCCTCCGTATGGAAACAACAAAGGGTCAACAGATGAATGGACAGATAAGCGGATAAAGAATATGTGATATATACACGGTGAAATAGTATTTGGCCATAAAAAGGAAATCCTGCCATTTGTGACAATATGAATGGACTTTGAAGGCATTATGCTAAGTGCAATAAATTAGACAGAGAAAAGGCAAATATTGTATGACTTCACTTGTGCAGTACTTGTCTAAAGAAATAATGGAATCTGAAGAGGCAAACTCATAGAAGCAGAGTGTGGATGGCAATGCCAGGGGTTGGGAGGAGGGGAGATGGGGAGGTGTTGGTCAAGGGTGCAAACCCCCAGCTATAAGATGAGTAAATCCTGGGTTTCTAAAGTGCAGCATGGTGACTGCAGTTAACCATACTGCATTATTACATCTTTGACAGTTGCTAAGAGAATAAATCTTACATATTCTTGCCACAAAAAAAAAAGTAATTATGTGAGGTGATCATGGAGATGTTGACTAACCTTACTGTGGTAATCATTTTGCAATACATACATGTTATCAAATCATCACCTTGTACACCTAAGCTTATGATGTTATATATCAACTACACATCAGTGGAGCTGGGGGGAAAGAAAAATGATGTGCTTGTAGAACTTTTTTTCTCAAGACCCATTTTACATCCTTTGATGCTGGTGATAACAGACCCACAAGGGCACACTACTGCTAGTTCACTAGACAGAAAGCTTTATCAAGGAAACAGGTGTCAGCAGCAGTTTAACCTGCTATGTTTCCAATGGTCATTACCTGGTTACCTGCAATTACCAATGAGTAGTCAAAACCAAGAGTCCTCAAATGGGAAGTGGGCTCCACTAAAACCAGGGAACATGCCCCTGGGCCTTTGGCAGCCATCAGTCAGTCGGGCTGACAACTTACTTCCCTCACAGCCATCCCAGACTTGCAGCTCCAACGAAAGGTAAGGAGACAGCATCAGCCCTTTCTCTGCTGCAGGTGATGTGGTCCCCCCAGAGAGAAACTTCTTCCCCTCCGCGTCACTCTCCACTGTGCCCAGCCCCCACTCCAGTCTGCTTTGAACTGAGACTTTCAGGAAAGCACTTAGGGGATATAGATCATTGCTTTAGGGAATGAGAAGACCAGGAGTGTATCTGGATCATGGTGGCAAGCCACATCATATGACTCTTAGTGGCACCACTGGTGTCCTGTACTCAGCATAGTGACAGCCTGGCTGGGAAAAAAAGTCAGTAGTAAAAATAACATCTAAAGTATAGATAACATACTACACGCCAAGCATTTTGTTAAACACTTCACATATTCTAACTCATGTATGTAGTCTTTACAGCCATGCTGGTGGTGAACTCTTACTATCCCATTTTACCAACGAGAAAAATAAGGCTAGGAAGTTAAATAACTTGCCTAAAGCTATGCAACTACATAGTCACATTTTTTTTTGTATTGCAGGCGATGAAATGCCACTTGAACTAAATTAAGCTCCCCCTCCTACACAAAAAGGAAATCTAAGAGCAGTGTTACCAGGGTCAGGAGGTGGTAACATCAGGCATCAAGGGGAACTTGAATCAGGCGATGGAAACCTGTCAGGGCCAAGAGAATGCCCAGAACTCGTGCGAGGGTCCTTTGTGGTTAAGCATTCATCCTCCTCTCTCTCATCCTTTCCGTCCTCCTTCCTTCAGGTCTCTTGCCTTGTCTCTGCATATTTCCTTCCTTCTGTTTCAGCCTTTTCTATGCTCCAGGCATATGTGCATGGCCAAATATACTTACCCTTTACCCCGTTCCAGCTTGCAAGTTTACTTGTTCTTTTTTTTTCTCTTTTTTTTTAAATCCTCACCAGAGGATATTGATGTTAGAGAGAAAGGAAGGGAGAGAAACACTGATGTGTAAGAGAAACATCAATCGTTTGCCTCCCATACGTACCCATCCTGGCTGGGGGGATCAAACCTTTTCGTGATCGGCCAACTGCTCCAACCAACCAATCGAGCCACCCGGCCAGGGCTAGTTTACTTGCTCCTAATTGAAGTGGTCACAATTCTAAATATCAGAAGAGAGGAGTGGATTAATTTTGTTTCTCCTTCTGATCCAATCCGATGTGTCCAGTCGGGCAGTCACATAACACAGACATGAGTGCAGGGCACAGCCCCAGGGCCGTTCTCAGAAGAGGCTTGTACCTGGCAGACTTCCCAAAATGTGCCGTCCTCAGTGCCCGAGATCGGGTTGGACCCCAGGTTTTCTTCCGGTTCTGGAGCCAGAGTTCTTAAGCACCATGTGATTCTGAAAGGAGGAAAGGGAATACCTACTGGATATCTACGTTGTTAAAGTCACCACGTACAATGTATTTGTAATGTTTTATGTATCGACTGGATAGAGATTCACTACAATATTTCATACACTTTTGTGCATCTAAAATATTTTGTAATTTGAAAGCTAAAGTATCATCAAACATTGAGATTTTAGGAGAAAATTCAAAAGGTGATTAAGGGCTTTCATTTTCAGCAATATGGTGGCCTAACTGTCCAGAATAACTCTCTCAGTCAAGAACACCTGAAAATTCTGTATCAAGATTTTTTTAATGCACATTCAAAAAACAGTTTTTCAAATGTGTGGTCGAGCTGGCTGGAATGTAAAGGAAACCCACGGGGGCCAGAACCAACCAGAAAAGTATTATGGTAAATAATGCGTGTTTGCCCTGGGGCTGCTACTAGTCCCTGGTGATTTAGTACTTGGGCTTTAATAAACCTCTTGAGTAAAGGGGCAGCAGGAGAAAAGTCTTTCCCAAGACAAGACATCAGAACAGAGACCCTCATTAGGATGTTCTAAAGATGACTCCCTACTGGTGGAGCAGCACTCAGTGGCCAACGGCCTGCAGAACAACGTGCCCAAGTTTTATTGTGACAACCGCAATACACACCTCATCTGCGACTCTCCACCTGTGAGAAAGACACACTGCAGTGGGAGGAAACACACAGAGAATGTGAAAGACTACTGTCAGAAACGGATGGAGGAGCAGGCTCAGAGCCTGATCGACACAACAACCGCAGCATTTCGCTAGGAGAGATACCTCCCACTCCGTTCTCTGCTCCTCCTCCTTCCTGCAGGGCCAATGATTCCGCCTCCCCCCAGTCTTCCGAGTCCTCCTCACCCTGGTATGATGCCAGCACCCCATATGGAGGGCCCTCCCATGATGCCAGTGATGGGTCCTCCTCCTCCTGGGATAATGACAGTGGGACCTGCTCCGGAATGAGGCCACCTGTGGGAGGGCACATGCCCATGACGCTTGGGCCCCCAGTAATGAGACCTCCTGCCCATCCCATGGTGGTGCCCACTCCGCCAGGAATGACTCGACCAGACATATAAGGAGAGAGGGGAGCCTCTTTCTCTCAGTTTTATGTTACTTGTTCTAGTTCACCAGCAGAGTGTGGTGCTGTGACTCTGGGTGTTTTCTAACAGCGCGACAAGGAAGACTCACTCCCTCTTCCTATCATTTGGAGGGTAGTAGTGGAACAAAAAAAATGTCATTTGTACTGTGAAATGTGAAAATAAAACTGTAAACTCTGTTAGCTTAAAAGAAAAAGGCTCACTAAATGTATGACCTAAGGGGAAAAACACCCAGCACAGTAAAATGGAGAGAGACCCTCCCATGTTTTGGTATTGAGATGTCCTAACCACAAACCCTGTTCTCACATAAATCTTGAGCATTCACACTGCCATCATGGTCTAAAACCCCTCAGTCTGAAAATTTAGCTTAAGTGGTCCTAGATTGTCAATGCTTTCAAGCACTAAACAGGTTCAAAAAAAATTCTTTGGTGGGATGCACATTAAACCCAGGCTTCAAAGAATTCCCACGAAGTTCCAAGAAACATGATCTCACAGAACAGACCAGATGATCCTGAAATACTTAAATGTGGAAATCTGATAGATAATAGAACTGGCATTGCACCAAGTGATAGAAGCATACATACGGCGTGACTGAATTTATACAAAAGTTGAAAACAGGCAAAATCAAGCAATATATTATTTAGGGATACATATGCACCTGGTAAAATTATTTTTAAAAGCAAGAAATTAAGTTCAAACTTCGATAAGCCCAGGGCTTGGGATAAGAGAGTTGCACAAAGGTGCCATCAGAAGTATTGGTAGTGTTCTATTTCTTAGGCTAAGTGGAAAGGACAGAAGTGTTGAATTTATTATTAATCTTTCAACTATATAAATATGCTACAGATATTCTTTTGTTTTAAGATCTTCATATTTTATTGCCCTGGCCGGTGTGGCTCAGTTGGTTGTGAGTTGTCCTGCAAAGCAAAAGGTCACTGGTTCAATTCCCAGTCGGGGCACATGCCTGGTTGTGAGCCCCTGGTACCTGGTGGGGCACGTGTTGTTTTTCTCAAACATTGATGTTTCTCTCCCTCACTTTCTCGTTCCCTTCCCCATCTCTAAAAATAAATAAAATCTTTTTTTAAAATCTTCATATTTTAATTTAAAAGATAATCAGTTCATTTTAAGTCATTAAATTAAAAAGATGAAAATGCATAAATCATACAGAGTTTATGTATCAATATTGTATACAGGTCATATAAATTGATCAGATAAATACTAAGACCATGTTAGAAAATGAAACAGAAGTCAAAATAAGCAAATTCAAACAGGAGGATATATAAATAACAGCTATTTATATCCAGGTTAAAATATAAAAACTTGCATCAATCTAGTAGTAAATATAAGTTAACATTTAATGTTTAAATACTATCCTCTCTCAAATTAAATAGCATGACTTTTGGGCATTATTTTGCTGATAGGCAGGCAAATCGATACAAATTTGTTGAAAAGGAATTTACTAACACCTATCAAGAGTCCTAAATTTTTTATGTCCTTTGGTTAAGAAACATTCCAGGAATCTGTTCTATAGAAATTATTATTATACACCAACAAATATTTTTGTTACAGAAAGAATATTTACTGAGTGTTGATGCCATGCGTCAGTACTGAACCATACGAAGTAGGTAGTGTCATAATCCCCATCTCCCAATGAACAGACTTGGGCTAAGTTATTGCCCAACTTACCCAGCCTGCAGGTACTCGGACCAGAATCCAAACCCAGGCAGTGTGATTTTAGAACCCGTATTTCAACTGCCACACTATACTGGAACATTGCAGCACTCTTTCTAATTGGGAAAAAAAGGACCAATTTTTATTGATTCAAAACAGTGTGAGACAGTTATTCATGGAGGGGAAGGGAGAAAACAACTGGCAACAACCTAAATGTCCAATAATAGCCAAATAAAGTAATACACACACACACACACACACACACACACACACACACACACACTTTAGGTAGGGGGGAAATACTCATTTCAGAAACTAATACATGGAAAAATATGCATCTTAGAATTGAAGAAATGTAGTATCATGATGCAGTGCAAATGTATTACTGTTAAAATTAAACTAAAAATGAAAGTCTTAGCCCTGGTGAATCAATAATATCATCTTAGGGTGCAAAGGACAGCACCTTTTTACTTCTATTTTAATTTACTGCTAGTGGATATACATTCACAGTGTCCAAACATCAAACAAGTATAAAAAAAAATGTACGGTAGAAAGTCTCACTCCCACCCAATCTCGAATCCACTGCGTTCCCATCCCAAACCCCAACATAGTTCATTAACATCAGCTGTTTCTCGGTGAGCCTTCCAGAGGATTGTTGCTGGTGAAAGAGGACAATTTTTATCTTCTTCCTTTTTTACATAAATGAAATAGTATCCACATTTTCCCAGCAACTTAATTGTTTCATTTAGTATACCTCGACGACATTTCTAAATCCATAAATACAGAAAGCACTTACTCATTTTTAATAGCTATATAGTATTCTAAAGTATAGCTGTACCATACATTATATTAATTGATATTTGGGTAGCTTCCAATATTTTGCTATTATAAAAAATACTGCAATAAATAATATTTCTTAGATACTATCTCTAGAAATCATTATTAAAAGAACGTTGAGTCCAAATGTATGTCTATTTATAATGTTGATGGAAGCCGCCAATCCCTACTGGGCTAACATCTTTATGCTCTTAGGTCTTCCTTCCCCAAACACTGTCTGCTTTTACACTTGCCACAGCCTTCTTTTGCGGGTGATAACACATTTTGGGCCAAATACTTTTCAAAAAGTCATATTCATACACAAAATTGTATGTATCAGTGATTTCAGTTAAGCAGAAAAAGGAACAAAGGGAAACAGTTCACTATGTTAACATTAATCTATCAGGGCAGGTGGGATTATGGATTATATGGGTTCCCTCTGTATTCTTTTTTATACTTTTCTGCATTTTTCAATGTCTTGCTTTATTTTGTTTTGTTATAATGAGCATGATTACTTTTTAAATAAGGGTCTTAATAAGGTCATCTGGCCCAGCTTTTTGCATCTGTCTTCCAAAATGAGACAGCTAAAGCAGAGTTCGGGTGGCAGGCCTGGGGTCACAGTAAACTACTCTTCCCAGCTGGAGGATGGTGCCAGTCTCCTGCCTCCCAGTGTGGCATTCCCCCGCCCCCTGATTCCTGCACGGCTGCTGCTTTATTTCTCAACACTGGAGATTCTAATTACTTGCTCAAGTTTGGGAAAGAGGCCTCCATAAATTTCACTGTGTTATAATAGAGTTTCTTTTCCAGCTTGATTTAGTGCTGAGTTTGGAGACAACATCAAGCTGTGTTTTAAGAATGAGCTCACCATATCCCTGGAATAAATGTCTCCCAAGAAGCCCAGACATTGCCACCACTTCCCTGAAGACTGAACTGAGTGAGGTTTAGTCCGGCCAGCCCACACTCCTCCTACATCTTCACTGACCCACCGTCTACTGGGATCTTCAAAAGTGAGGTCCCACCTGTACTATTAAAAAAAATTGGTTTCGAGGCTTTTGGTTAGCAAATCTGGCCCAATATGTTGATCAATAACCCTGAGGCTTATACAGGAAATTCTACACTTGCAAAGACATTGTTTGATCGAAAAGGTGAGGCAGGGGAGAGGACAGGAAGCCGGTGGAACCCGGAAAACACAGGTTTCTTTCAGAAGCATAGAGAGGAAGCACAAGACTGCAGATATACAAAGGAAAAAAATATTTTATTAATTTAAAATCTCAGAATAGTCAATAACTTTTTAAAGTAATAATATGATATAATTTATCATGAGAAAAAAGGATAAACGATAAATCCACAAAAGATTGGCCCAGAGAATCAAGTACGCTGAGATGATATTGTAAATTGTCTAGATGAGGCAAATGCTCCACTTGTCGTTACTGTGTCTTACTTCAAGTGAAGAGTTCCTGAAAGACGAGCAAAGGCTGTGCCCTTGCACTGAGTTTGACCTCTCTCAAAGCAAAATGTGGTTTAGCCAAAATAAGAAAAGAATCTATCAAGGTCGTGCTGTACTTAGTTGTTATCGTACATGATTTGGCAGAAGTTTTGCCCTAAACCTCCCCGCAGCACTGACAGCTCCACAGACATATTTGTCTGCACTGGTGCCACCACTACTGATGCATAATCTCATTTTGGGAAACTTCAGGGTCTTGGGAAACCACAGTTTAGAGATGTATAATTTGATTTTTCAATGGGACAATGAAATAAAGAATTTCTGAAAGGAAAAAAATTCTAAAATAGAGACTTACAGGAGAAAAAATTACTGAAAATTTCCTTTAGGGGAAATTTCCTATGTAGCATAAATGACTTTCCTCTTTTTGGTCAATTCTTATAATAATTTCTTTTTATAGGCCAAAACCTGTTGAACTTCATATATCTGAAAGAAGAAAAAAAGGAGGAAAGGGTCTTCAGATCCTGGTGGAAATAGAAAGGACTACTCCGTTACGCTAGGGGTTCATTCCAGAGAGAGTTACAAGCAAGTTTCCTCTCCTGCTATCACACCTCCAGTTTCCCATCTCCATGTTTCTGTATTATTGTTTCAAGTGCTTGTTCCCAGCCAGACGTCAAACATAGGAAGTTCTTGTAAACAAACCCAAATCCTCATCAAGATGGTTTCCCTTCCTAAGGGAAATTCACATTTCTAAAAGGTTTTGAAAAGCAAACAAAAAACCTGAAAAGACCAAAAGGAACACAAGTCCGACATTGGTGCTTTAAAGAACATACGAGGCAGGCAGGGGAACACGAGAGGCCCAGGCCTGGGTCGGCGTTCCTGACTCAAGCACACAAGTTGGTCACATGTCACCTACTTAAGGATAGTCCCCAACCCCCTAAATTCCTGAAGATAAAAATCTTGATAATTTCTTCCTTCAAATAACATAAGAAGGAAAATATTTAAACAGACAGCATATAGATTTGGGGTTTTTTTTTGAGGGGGGGCGGTTTGAAGCAAAATATACCCTCCAGCCATAGCTCCCAAACACATTTCATTAGAGTTTCATTGAATGCATTCAAAGTCTATCTAACTATTAGATAAAAAGGATTCATGAAGTATCCATAGGAAAATAATAAATGAAAATATCTATCACAACTCATGGATACTTCAGTACAAGAAATAATTAATCCTTCTAATAGTAAATGTTCTTTTTCTGTTACTGGTCAGCTCACTGACTTTTCCTGGATCAGGAGCAATGAAAACTCCCACTGACCACAGGAGATTGTTTGTTAGATTTTTCCTTAAATAAATGTAGGGCATCTCAGAAAAATTCATAAATTATACAGGAATTTTAAAAATGCATAAAGGAAGAACACTGAGACAAATGGTGAATGAAGGTTAGAAAATAAAAACATGATGTGCTTAATACGCAAAAAGCATGTCACGAGGATCTTTCCTGTTTATTCAGCTCTTTATTTGGGTTTTAAGCTGCTAGCAGCCAAGTAAGAGGAAGACTAGATCAGAGAGCCAAAACTCCAGTTAGGAGTTCTAGTCATTGAGCCCCCAAAACCAGACCCAGATGTCGTTATGTGCAGCATCATGCATTTATTTGAGCTTTTCTACGAATCTGTTACCTACCAAGGACCAAGATGCAGGATTGAAGGAGGGAGAAGACAAGTCATACTCAGGAGAGAGGCAAGACATACTGCTCACCAAATCTGGTGGCTGGGTGGGATTCACAGACCTGTAGCAGCAAGGGCCAGCCCCTGGGGGATACAGCTTCCACCTGGCTCATCCCCGTTCAGCAGGGGAAACTGACCATCCTGGCACCACCACCAAGAACTTCATACAAAAAAAGAAGGACGAGAGGGAAAGGAAGAAAAAAGAGGAAGGCAGGCAGGCAGGCAGGAAGGAAGGAAGGAAGGAAGGAAGAAAAAGAGAGAAAAAAAAGAAAGAACATTCATGGTACAAAATGAGGAAATAGCAGAAAGTAAAAAATGAACACAGAGAGTTTACACCAAATTCATAGTTGACCTTGCAAAGGATGAGGCAGAGCTGGGAACACAATGACTTTGGGCATCGACGGTACTTCAAATGTATTGGGGAATATTTTATGACATACATAGAAATACACATAAAGGCTAGAAGCAAATATGACAGCATGCTAACAACTCTTAATTCTGGGAGGTGAGAAAACTTGGTACTTTATACTTAACTGTATTTTTTTCATTTTAAAAAATGAAAAAGTAAGAAATTGCAGTAGGAGGTGGGACATTGGTAAAGTATTCCTGGAGAAGAGGAGTTCTGAGGCAAACTATAAAAAAAAATGGACTTCGGATGGCCTCAGGGGAGAGTTGCCAGTGTCAAACACAGAGGAGCTTCCTGTTGGAAATATTTTTGCTCCTGTTGTTTAGAAGTCAGTTAGGGACATAAAAATTACATATATGAAACACCCAGACTCCAATTTATAGTAACACAGAGTTGAAAGTGGTATCACTTACTACTAATAAAAGAGAAAGCAAAACAAAATGATTTCAGAATAATTCAGAGTTTTTCGTATGACTCAACCTCAAATACAACTTCGTTTCTTTAATCTTCCCCACTCGTTGCCCATGTCTATACCAGCGCTATGTCACTGATTTCCTTGGAATGATCTAGAAACAACTGAAAGAGAGAGAGAGAAAGGGGGGGAGGAAGGAGGGAAGGAAGAAAGGAAGGAAGGAAGGAAGGAAGGAAGGAAGGAAGGAAGGAGGGAGGGAGATGGAGAGACAAAGAAGGAAGGGAAGAGAAGGGAAGGGAAGGGAAAGGAAGGGACTGGGAAGGAAGAAAGAGAGAGAGAAGGAAAGAAAAGAAAAAAGGGAGAGAAGAAGAACAGCGAGGAGGTGGATACAGACTGAAAAGAGAAAAGAGGGAGATCAATACACATCCAGGTAACTCACTAACAGGCAGGATTATCATACATTCTAGACAAGAAGGGAAAATCAAATAAGTCCACAATAGATGTTCTACAATATCATATTAGAAAGTAAGAAATTTTTTATTTTGAAGGACAAAGCACAACTTGCCCTGAAAGGATACATGGCAAGTCTCTAACTCTAATTAAAGAATACCTGAACACTTTTGACTCTGTTGGGTTGGCCATTTTTATGAGTATGTGATCACAACAAAAAACCCTCTACCTCATGGTTTAATCCTATTTGTACCAATTCAAGTTCTTTTTTCCCCCAAATTTCAATTTCATGGCTCTTTATTAAAGTTCTGCTTTATTTTAAAATGGCAAGCATATTTTAAGATCACTGTTACTGTTTTTTTTATGCTAAGTTGCTTTTTTTCACTTTATTGAAGTATAGTTGACAAATATCAATTCAAGTTCTTGATGTCACTTTGGTGTTAGAGTTCTTTCTTTTTTAGGATTCTGCATTATCTTGGTATCTTTGTATGCCGCGTATCAGCAGCATAAGACAGAGGACACCTGGCCCTAGATGCTGTTAGCACAGCTGCAGAACTCATCTATGCTATGAAACGCCATTTAAATTTTGTCTTTTAGAGTTTGAATGAACTATAATTCCATTATGACGCTATTGAGTGCATTTATAACATGAGCATTCACCAACACTCCCTCCATGATAAAACGGCTCAGTTGCCCCTTCTTCCTGAACAGTTGAATGACGGAGATCTGTTGCTTGTTTTTGTTTCTTTTTTTAAATTTATTGATTTGAGAGAGAGAGAGAGAGAGGAAGGGGAGTGCAGAGAGAGAGATCATTTTTTTGTTCCACTTATTTATGCATTAATTGGTTGATTCTTGTATGTGCCCTGACCAGAGAACCTGCAACCTTGGCATACGATACTCTAGAAATAACTAAGCTACCTGGCCAGGGCCTCTGTTGCTTAGTTTAAAACAACCTATAATATGAGGTCAGAGTCAGATGCTTTAGTTCTTGCAGAACAAAAAGCATAAAACCACCCTTTGGGGGAAAATGCATCTATTTTCATCTGGCTACTATGTCTTAGTCCTTAATGAGGAATGTCATTTCCAGAGAAAATTAAAATAGGAATTCTGATGCAGAAATTTAAAAATGTTTAAATTAAGGCAGAAAGTGCAAACATTCAAATCACTCTGACACTAAATAATGGTAAATTTTAACAGCTTCCAACAATTCCTTAGTTCTTATGAAAAATATTTACCATGGCAACCAGTGCATCAAATTGCTCTTAAGTAGGTCCTGAGCTACACCCACAAAAAAAAAGTAAGCAGGAGAAAATTTGCCCCCTAGACCCACATTTGTCTGGTTTAGAGGCAAGGAGGTAGCCTACAGGAACATGGTAATACACAGATAGCACATGAGCTCCTCTTCATACATCATGTCATATGCACCATCTTGTAGATACCCTCATGAGGGTGGGATCAGCTTAATTGTGTCCATCTCCTTCCTAACCTTTCAAAAGGGACTCCCAGACTATTTAACTGTGAAATAAGAGCCCTTTTGCAAATGGTATGGGGATCCCTTCTCTCATGGGGTTACCAAAATTAAGTTAAATTCTTGAAGTCCCTTCCACACCACAAGGCTTCTTCCATACTTCGATTTTACATTATAAATGGAAATATGGAAGGGTTTTAAGAAAATAATTTGATATGTGGACAAAGATGTAAGAATACAGATACACAGAGCAGTATAACAATAGCCAAGCAATTAGAGCCTACTCTTACTCTTGTGTTCTCATTAGGGCAACATGAGAATAACGAGAATAAAGGATTAAGAAGATGGACTATGGAGCCAGGCTGCCTGGTTTTAAATCCAGGCTATGCCACTTCCTAGATGGGTGGCCTCTTTCTCCCTGCTTTTCACCTGTGAAACTGAGATAGTCATAATACCCACGTATAGGATTATTGTTAAGGTTTGTTCCAGTCAATACATGCATAGGGCACATGAATAATGAGCACATAGTAAGTGCAATGTGAGTGCTTGCTATTACCGCCATCATCGTGAGTAGTAAGCACATTCTACATGCCTGGCCACAAGACCCTTTGAATACACTGACTCATTTCATCATTGCAGGTACCTCATATGGAAAGTCAATATCATTAGTCTCATTTTATAGCTGGAAATTCAGGCTCAAAAAAAATTACATCATCTACCAAAATTAGACAAGTAATTGCTATTGCATAGCTAATTGAATAAATAAATGTAAGATTATGGACCGGCTTTTGCTACATTTAGGTGGAATATTTACAAAGAAAGATGTGACTTAAAATTTAGGCTGCATGGTTTATGAAAGAATCACTTTGGGGGGAATACAGAGTAGTTGCTCTCCAGCACATCTGATACTGGACGTGAGGTCGTCAGGAGTGCTCACTGGGAGAGATGTGACGCTACCTTCACTGTGCACCAGCCGTAATGGCAAACTTCTTCCTGCTATTGTGATAGTATTTAAATGCTAAGGAAAAAACAGCTAAGAAGAAGAGAAACTTGGCAATTTGGTTGTAACCAAAACCAAATGAACAACATTCAAATATGTAGGAGTCAGATGTCTGCTTTAAGTGGTTTGTAACCCATTATCACAGGTGACTCATTAAAATATTCCCTCACTTCTGTCTGGGCACAGGTTTTCGTTTTTCAGTATTATCTGGGGCAAATTCTCTGTTTCCACAGCTCCTCAGACCTCTGATGAGAAAGCCCGGGCCCTGTCCCTCGCCTGCGCTCGATACGTGCCCCATTTCCTGTTTCCTCTCTCTTCTTGATGCAACAGGTACAAGTAGAGCAGGATATGACAGTTAGAGGGAATGTTGCAAACAACAATGAAAGCAGTTACTCTGAGTCTCAGGCCCATTTTCTTGCTCATTTTCATGTCAGTAGAGAAGTGATATTATCTTTTATATAATGCTTTAAGTGGGACAGGGGCTGTCCTCGAGCAGGTAGGGAAGAAAAGGCACCTGGCTTCCGTATTCACTGTGTATCAGCAGCTTGCTTGGCCTCTTCAGGTCTTAGGTAATTTTTTTTAATTAAAGCCTTTCCAGTAATGAGCCTTTGAGTGTGAATTTGGAGTTATGTGACTTTATATTTATCTTGTTATAAATCTTGTTGTTATAAATCTCACTGCCTTAAAGAAAGGCTGAAACATAAGCAGACAAGATTTAGAAAAACTGCACGATTCTTCAGGACAAAATGAGGAAAGCGATGAACTGTTTGGAAACTCTCCTTCTGCTGAGTGCAATACCCATTTGGTTCTTCACAAAAAATGACCACAGCAGAGGAATTGCCTTTCATAATATATTTGAATCTATCTTTACACCCTGGTGCTGATTTTTATAGTGTTTTTACTAGACTTTCCAGCAGAAAATCAGAGTCTTTTAAACATTTGTTCTCAAACAAAAAATGAATTAATAGTGGCCTAGGCCTGGGGGTGGATTGGGGGTTACTCTTTGGGATAATGAAAATGTCCTGGACTCAGATTTGGGTGGTAGGTGCACAACTCTGTGAATACTAAAACCATTGAATTATACACTTTAAATGAGTAAATTTTATGGTCGATAAATTATGCCAATAACTTAATCAGTAATTTGATTTTTGTCCTCAAGGAAATGTCTGAAAGAGACAAGAATATCATAAAGAGATGTTAGAAGTCTCTTGGATCTGAGTCATCTCTTTGCTAAAACACTGAGGTCAGGACAGGCGTGAGTTTTTTGATTCAGTATGTCCTAGCCTTTCACCATTGTTCTCCCTACCTCCTACCAATGTCCTCTTTTATAATCTATCTCATGAATATAGCCCTGTAATAAAAAAATATATAGCACTGGGGAGGGGCAGCCCCAAAGTTATTCATAATGTCTTGTTTTCTTGCCCTTTTCTACTGTTGAGACTAGAAAAAAAATACTTGAATTTCTCTTTTTTGCTGCTAACGGTGGCCATATAATTCAGTGCTGGCCACTACCATCTAAGCAGAGCTCTCTTAGACACGATTTCCAGGAACTTTAACTTACCAGATGAAAAGGGGTAGAAGCAACCGTCAGAGCCTTTTTCCCCTGTCGCCCCTGTTGCCTTTCCCCTCTCCTTCCTAGAAAGCAGACATGAGGCCTGGAGTCAGGTGGTGACTTGAGGTGACAAGCATGAGGACCAAAGTCCATAAACTAAGAAAGGTGAAGCAGAAAGACTGAGAAAGCCTTGGTCCTTGCCAGCATGTCCCAGCAGCTGTACCAGTGGTAGACTGCTCCGTTCTGAGCTCCACTATATAAGAAAAAGAAAGCCCTGGCTGGCATAGCTCAGTGGATTGAGCACGGACTGCGAACCAAAGTGTTGCAGGTTCGATTCCCAGTCAGGGCACATGCCTGGGTTGCAGGCCACGGCCCCCAGCAACTGCACATTGATGTTTCTCTCTCTCTCTCTTTCTCGCTCCCTTCCCTCTCTAAAAATAAATAAATAAAATCTTTGGGGGGGAAAAAGCTCATCTCTTAAAACAAAGCTTAAAAAAAAAGAAAAGAAAAAGAAAACTATCTTTTTGTTAACCTACTGTTACTTACTGTTGCAAACAGGAATCCTGTTACTTGGAAACAAAAGCATTCCTAACAAGCCAATTATGAGACTTCCATATTTTAAAATTATTTAGATATGTCAGTGTCAAAGTGGGTTTATTTTAATGTCAGGAGCTGCTTCTTGTGAAAAGACCATTTATAGTTAATTGGTGTTTAAATTATTACACAATTTATTAGAGACACAGATTTTCTTTAAGCCTTTAAGTTTCATTTACACTATTTTATCTTTCTTATAGAGAAAATAAGTGTGATACTAGAGTTCTCTTTGCATTCTTTAGGCAAACATAAAGGAAAAGAAAAATTGTTTCACAGAGAAGCATTTTGAGCTAGGTAGACCTAAAGAATAAGAAGAAGAGAAAATTCCAAACAGAAAGAACGCATAAACTCAGGCATGAAGGGGCATGATGTCTTCGATGGGCCTGTGAGGCTGGAGAAGGGGAGATGAGGATGGAAAGGAAATTGAGGTCAAATTGTTCAGAGTCTTATATATCAGAATAAGCAGTTTAAATGTAATTCCATAGAAAACAGGATGCTTTTAGAGGTTTTGAAGGAAGGTAGTGACACGATCATATGGGTATTTAAGAAAGAAAAAGAGATTGGAGAAAGCCATAGGTAGAGAGGCTATTTGGAGACTATTGCAGTAGAACTAGTGGGAGAGGATAAGCATCTGAACAGAGAGAAGACCCCTCCACCACCAGAGGCTTCAGGGGACCCCAGGGCAGGGGGACCTTGGAGGACAAAGCAGAGGCTCAGGGTCCACAGGCAGAGGGAGCTGAGGGGAAGCCAAGTCTGTGAGGGAGAGGGGGTCAGTGCTCCCAGGAAGCATTGCCAGGGCTGTTAAGGATCCCATGAGGCTGCAGCTTCAGAAAGCGGCAGAGCACATAGCACAGGGGGACAAGGGACAGAGGAGGCAGAAGAACCCCCAGCCCGAGGACCCTGACTCATCCTGCTGTGACTAAGACTTGCAAGCCCTACCCCTTCCTCTTCACAATTTTAGGAAAACAAGCCAGGAAAAGGGGAAGTTATCTGGCAGTTATATTACTTTTATCGGAGGGAAACTGAACATACCCATTAAATGAATTAAACAAGGAGGCCATTAGACTGAGTGGCTCTAATGCCATAGTGACTTACATAAACAAACAAAAATCTAAGCCCGTAAACGTCTCAGTGTTATGAAATCAAAACCTAAGACAACCGACCACAAATAGCCAACTAGGCTTTATGCTCTAGCCAATCAATAATTTCCTTACTTTGCTTCTGCCTTTTCTCTATAAAAGCCAAGCGCCTGTTGGTAGATGCTCCTAACTACTTTTGGTTTGGTGCTGCCCTGATCCCAGTCAATTTTTGCTCAAATAAACTTAAAATTTTTAATATACTTCAGCTTATCTTTCAACATACCTAAAGGGATCATTTTGGTTATCAGCATCACCATGCTTTAAAACAATTCAGGCATTTAGAGAACCACCAACAACCACTAATGGTGTGGGTGGGAGCTCAAGATGAGCCTGGATTATTTATGAACAAAATAAAAGGAAAATTCATTTTCTCTGCTCAAGAGAGTGGTAGCCCAAGCTAGATTATGCAACTCTGATACAGAAGCAGAGACAAAGCAAAGTCGAAATGCAAACACTGGGTGATTGTAGTCAGGGCACATCAACAACCTGGTCATCAGAGATAACTCCCACTGGTGAAACTGGTGTATTTTGTGGGGCTTGGCTGTGGCCCTAGACTATCCAGCTCCTTGCTCAGCCCATACTCATCAAATGGACTTTGATTACTAATTTATCATCATTAATTCTTCAGTACTATAGACTGGAAAACAGTAACCATCTCTTAAAGAAAAAATGGGCTTTTAGTTTATGCAGCAGTCTTTTAAGAATGTAGTTGGTATTAGTGTCCCTAATCAGGATGAATCCTGGGGTCCTGCCGGACAAGACTGAATGTCTTGCCTAAAAGGCCAAGGACCAGACCCTGGACTCATGGGTGAATTCACACCCTGGTGATCACTTGGCCAGTTTCTCTGATAATACCAATACCTCCCCACCCTGTTCATTCTATCAATGTCATATCACACTGCTGCCTCCACCCAAGATGGACAAGAACCTATACAGAAGGAGACCACAGGCCAGCTAGGTACACATATTTCCTGTACCTGTCATATCACATACTTCAGGTGTGTTGGTCAAGCTATACACTCAATGACTCATCCCTGAACCATTTCCTATCACCTAGTCCACTTCCCTCTAACTTACTCTTACAGTTCTGCCTGCTGGTTTTTATATTCCTTCTATTTTTTTTGCCACTATTCCTGGTAGATCAGACCTTTGCAGACTCAAAAAGCATTGGCTGACACTTTCCTATTTCTCCCTCTGCCCCAACCCTGAACAGAAGGGCTGTTCTGCCACCAGGCCTGCCCTGGCCCTACAGACAATACCAACCCATTAAAACAATCCAGGGCACACTCATCCTGTCAGAAGAGGCACAAGTTGGCATCGGCCAGGCTAGATTCAGCATGAGATGTGTAGACCCCAGCAATTTCCAGAACTGTTGGCTGGGCTTTACCTCAGGGATTGGAGTTCAGCAGAAAAACAGAGAAACATTCACTCAGCAGGACGGGTGATTTCCCAGGGAAGCTCAGAGAAAGTAGCTGCTTCAGTGAGTAGCATCTGTGGGCTGAAGCTTTTCATACTTGGCATCGCAGAGCTGCCCATCAGCGTTGCCATTTCCAGAGGGGATGATGGAGTGACCGACACTCCGTACTGTGGCTGCAGGGACTTCAGCTCACGACCAAGTCATACCAGCTCAACATGCTCCCTTTTAATTACTTACCATTTGAGGAAGGTATTGGAATACCAGCCATACCTCCTTGGCCCCCATCTTTTCTTAGTTTTCTCAGCTGTGAAATAATAATGGTTATATCTCCCTCACAGATAAAACACATAAGAACATCTTGCAGGCACATCAGCCAACACACAACAGACACTGACCAGTGTTAACCCTGATTCCTTTTCCTGAGATTCTGAGGCAGAATTTCCAGAATCCTAAATCTCCTTCTCCTAAGGGTGCTCTGTACATAGTTATAATTCTTCGTCATCCTTAAATCAAGAGAAAATTGCAACCTGCAGTCAGACCTCGGCTCTTACTTCAGGGTGTGATTAGATGTGCTTCTGGAAAGGAGTGGTGTTGCCGGTGGGGAGGACTCAAGGAAATACTCACTCTATGGTTCCTGAACTTCAGTGAGCATGGGAGTCATTCAGGGAGTTTATTAAAAATACAGATACCCAGGTCCCTTCCTCAGTGACAGAGAGTCACTAAGTCAGTAAGACTCAGATACGGGAATCTATATTTTTAAGTTTCCCAGAATATTCTGATGTGTACCAGAGTCTGAGAATCACTGCCCCTTCTGGAAGTTTCTCCCTTCTTCTTGACCTGGTTGCTCTGGTAGACAGAGTAGGAGGTGGGACCCAGTTTGGCCAATGGTATATACACAGGGTCCGGTAAAGTAAGGACTGCTTGAGTGTGGTTGGTAGGATAATAATATGGGTGTAATAATTTATAGTTTTAACTTGAACATTTTGCCTAAAATGTCATATGGTGAGCTTGAGTGTGATATTGTTATGTTACAGACTTACATGCTTATAATTTTGTAATAAGAGATTTTGTATTAGGATAACTCAGCACAAGGATCCTGGCAGCTGCACCCTCAGTTCTCTCACCAAAGCCACTGTCTCCAGTCTCTCAAGCATCTCTAGTCTGCTCTGTCCCCACTGTGCTGGAGCCTAAGTGTTCCAGCCAAGATGGCGGCATAAGCAGAAACTCTTCACTTCCTCACACAACCAATTGGAGGATAACAACCAATCTAAAATCAACAACCAGAAGTGCCAGAAAAATCAAACTGCATGGAACTCCAACAACCAAGTAATTAAAGAAACAGTCAACCAGACCAACCAGACTGGTGTGCCAAGACAAAGAAATATGGCCCAAATGAAAGAACAGAGCAAAACTCCAGAAAGAGAGCTAAGCAATGAGGAGACAGCCAACCTACCTGATGGAGAGTTCAAAGCCTTGGTAATGAAAATGCTCACAGAACTGATTGAGCTTGGTTGCAAAATGAAAAAACAAATGAAGGATACCCAAAGTGAAATAAAGCAAAATATTCAGGGAACCAACAGTGACAGGAAGGAAACCAGGACTCAGATCAATGATTTGGAACAAAAGGAAGAAATAAATATCCAACCCGAACAGAAGGGAGAAATAAGAATTCAAAAAAATGAAGAGAAGCTTAGGAACCTCTGGGACAACCTTAAACATTCCAATAACCAAATTATAGGGGTGCCCGAAGGAGAAGAGGAAGACCAAGAAATTGAAAACTTATTTGAACAAATAATGAAGGAGAACCTTCCCAATCTGGCAAAGGAAACAGACTTCTAGGAAGTCCAGGAAGCCCAGAGAGCTCCAAAGAATTTGTACCCAAAGAGGAATACACCAAAGCACATCATCATTAAGTTACCCAATATTAAAGATAAAGAGAGAATCTTGAAAGCAGCAAGAGGAAAGGAGAGAGTTACCTACAAAGGAGTGCCCATAAGGCTATCAGCTGATTTCTCAAAAGAAACCTTGCAGGCAAGAAGGGGCTGGAAAGAAGCATTTGAAGTCATGAAAGGCAAGGACCTCCATCCAAGATTATTCTACCCAGCAAAGCTCTCATTTACAATGGAAGGGCAGTTAAAGTGCTTCCCAGATAAGGTCAAGTTAAAGGAGTTCATCATTACCAAGCCCTTATTATATGAAATGTTAAAGGAATCAAAGAAGAAATTGAAGGTGAAGAAATTGAAGATAAAAAATTATGAACAGTAAAATGACAACAAACTCACAACAATCAACAAATGAACCTAAAAAAAAAGGAAAACAATGAAAACAAAAACTAAGCAAAGAACTATAACAGGAACAGAATCAGAGAAATGGACATTACATGGAGGGTTTTCAGTGTGGGGGTGAGGAATGCAGGAAAAACGCACAGGGAAAAGGAAGCATAATTGGTGGGCATAAAATAGAAGGGGAGAAGTCAAAATGGTATAGGAAACAGAGAATTCAAAAAACTTATATGTACAACCCATGGACATGAACTAAAGGGGGGAATGCTGGAGGGTTGGCGGGTGGAGGGGGATAAAGGAAGAAAAACTGGGAAAACTGTTATAGCATAACCAATAAAATATACTTAAAGAAAAGATTTTGTATTTAAAAAGGGTCATTATTTGACCTGGACCCCATATACATATAAAAAATCAGTCTTTGTCTCCAGTTCCTGGCACAAAGCTCCCTAAACCCTTAAAATCTCTTCAGTGATAAGGGTATCTATGCCAATGAGCTTCCAGGTTGGTGAACCCATTCTGGTGCTGGAAAGATGGAGCAACAGGAGAAAGCATGAAAGCTCTGCGCCAATTCTCCTCCCCCACACCCCCATAACTTGCTCTATGCATTTCTTCCATTTGGCCATTCCTGAGTTATATCCTTCCTAACAAACTGGTGAAGGTAAGTAGAGTGTTTTCCTGAGTTCTGTGAGTCATTCTAGCAAAGTACCAAACCTGAGAAGAGCTCATGGGAACTCTCAGATGTGTGGTCAGCTAGTTAGAAGGGTGATAACCTTTTAAGTCATTGACAGCTGGTATCTGAAGTAAAAACAGTCTTATAGGACTGAGCCCTTTAACCAGGAAGAGCTGGTCCTAATTCTAGGCAGATAGTATCAGAATTGAATTGAACTGTTGGGTACCCATCTGGTGTCATGGAATTGGTGGGCCTGTACAAAAACAAAAAACATTTAGTGTCAGAAGTGGTGTCAGAAAAAAACATGCAGGGGTTCTGTCACATTTGGTCTCCTCCTGACTTCACTCGGCCTTTGGGTAAACATACTTCTTTACCGAAGAATGTGGTTAAATCCAGAAGAAACAGCCAATTCTGCTGTAATTCTCTGACCTAAATTCAGAGGTGTAGAAGTGGGGTTTAAACTTTCCCCATTTGAGCCTCCCACAGGAGGGCAGAACTTGCCTACAGGCCTCTGACCTGCTGACAGCAATACACACCATAGCCAATGGGCAATCTCCAATAGGCCAGGGAGCAGAGGGCCTGCTCTGGAACAGGAGACAAGCCCATTTGTTGGAATCTACTTATGGGTCCACCGACTACCTTGACTCTGGCTGAACCCAACTTGAGCTGCCTCTTGACCTTTCAAATCTATTTAGAGGTGTCTGTCAGGCTCCTTCTATCTAGCTAGATTCTTCGCCCTAGTTCCACTCCACTATATATCAGTAGGCAAGGCTGTCTTCTTGCCCCAGAGCTGCTGCAATAAACTCACTCAGTCATTTGCATTAGAATGTGTCCCAGGAGTCTAGGCAAAGGCTTTGCTGAAGAGCCTTCCCATCCTGGCTTCATGCCTGAGGTGCCAGCTGTGCTGCTGTCCCAGCATTTGTTGTTAAAATGCTACCTCCTCCCTTCCTTGCCTTCTGTTCCCTCTCCTAGGGAAGCTACACAGTTTTGCCAATCAATGTCACCTATCTTGGTATACCTGCTGGCATATTTGAAACTATATATTTAAACTAGTCTTTTAAAAAATGTGGTGATTTTTTGACATGGACTTTCTCTGCTGGGACCCTGTTCAAGACAAAGTTAATCAGGCCAATGATGGTCTTGCCAAGCTGCAGGGAGTGAAACAGTCAATTTGGCACAAGATTTCACAAAATCAAGGGACATGACTGAGGACCAATGGGTGGTAGAAGTCCATGTGAAATAAACTGTCTAAGTGCTTCTACTTTGAGCAAAGGCTCAGGCCATCCACGAAGGAGAAGCTTCCCAGACACTGGAGCACTGTTTTGCAGAGCCACCATGAACTAACTACCTTTTACCTGCAAAGTCATCCCCAAGGACTTCAGCTGGGCACCACATGGTATAGTGCCCCAGACAGCTCTCAGTCACCTGGCCCCAGGAAATTCCTTGCTGTAACTGTACTGAGTCAGTGCTGACTCCTTGAAACTCCTCCCTCCAACACAGGCTCAGTCTCCTCTTCCAAGACACAACAGCCCATGTGGTGCTGACTAACTTGGGGTTCTCCATGTCCTTCCTTGGAGCCAATTCTGTGATGGTTGTGGGAGGGGTATGGGGAGTCCAGTGTGGCTTGGCTTCTTCCTCCCTTGACAAAGCCATCACCATCAAATTGTTCTCACTCTACACTACCCCACTCTGGGCATAATGAACTTCTCCCACTAGAAATCTTTCAGTCTTTGACCCTATCATCCATGGAGTCTCTAGCTCCATAGTCACAAAGTCACCGTCACCTGGGTAGAATCTGTCTTCTTCCAGATCCCTGGGAATCGTCTGACTCCTTTGTGTCCTCACCTTGTCAGTACCTGAAATGTTTCTGATACCTGTAGTCTCATCCCATTTATGTGCTTATAGATAGATATCTGGCTTCATCCAGACACCCAAGCCACAGGCTCAGATTCTCTTATGTACAAAGGATGGGGTAACGAACATGGTGGCTGTTTACAAGGTCCTTATAACGTGTTTATTGGACTTCCAGCCAAGATGGAGGCATAGGTAGACACACTGTGCCTTCTCACACAACCAAAAGAAGGACAACAACAAATTTAGAAACAAAAAAACAACCAGAACTGCCAGAAAATCAAATTGTATGGAAGTCTGACAACCAAAAAGTTAAAGAAGAATCATTCATCCAGACCAGTAGGAGGGGTGGAGATGAGCAGCCAGGTGGACAGGACTCCAGGCAAGGCGGTGGCTTATGGACCAGGCAGTCCCATATTTGCATGTGGAAAAACTGGGAGGAACAACTGGGAAGCAAGACAGACTATGCAACCTAGGGTTCCAGCACGGGGAAACAAAACCTCAAAGCCTGTGACTGAAAACACCCATGGGGATTGAGGCGGCAGTGGAAGAAACTCCTAGCCTCACAGGAGAGTTTGTTGGAGAGACCCACAGGATCCTAGAACATACACAAGCCCACCAACCAGGAATTTGCACCAGAAAAGCCCAATTTGCTTGTGGGAAGCAGGGAAAGTGACTGAAATCCAGCAGAGGGTAGAGCAATTGTCATTGTTCCTTCTGGGCCCCCCCCCCCCACAGCATCACAACGTAGCCTTGTGGGTTGCCCCACCCTGGTGAACACCTAAGACTCCACCCCTTACTTTCAGGTGCCCTGAGAAAAAATACAAGTAAGCTACAAAGAGATAGCCAATCTATCAGATCCACAGTTTAAAACACTGGTAATTAGGATGCTCACAGAATTGGTTGAATATGGTTGCAAATTAGAGGAAAAAATGAAGGCTATGGAAAGTGAAATAAAGGAACAGGTACAGGGAACCAACAGTGAAGGGAAGGAAACTGGGACTCAATCAACAGTTTGGAGCAGAAGGAAGAAAGAAACATTCAACCAGAACAGAATGAAGAAACAAGAATTCAAAAAAAATGAGGAGAGGCTTAGGAACCTCTGGGACAACTTTAAACATTCCAACATCCAAATCATAGGGATGCCAGAAGAAGAAGAAGTGCAAGAAATTGAAAACTTATTGGAAAAAATAATAAAGGAGAACTTCCACAATCCAGCAAAGGAAAAAGACTTCCAGGAAGTTCAGGAAGCTCAGAGAGTTCCAAAGAAGTTGGACCCAAGGGAGCACACACCAAGGCACATTGTAAGTACATTATCCAACATTAAAGACAAGGAGAGAATCTTAAAAGCAGCAAGAGGAAAGGAGAGAGTTACCTACAAAGGAGTTCCCATAAGACTCTCAGCTGATTTCTCAAAAGAGACCTTACAGGCAAGAAGGGGCTGGAAAGAAGTATTCCAAGTCATGAAAGGCAAGGACCTACATCCAAGATTACTCTAGGCAGCAAAGCTATCATTTAGAATGGAAGGGCAGATAAAGTGCTTCCCAGATAAGGTCAAATTAAAGGAGTTCATCATCACCCAGCCCTTATTATATGACACGTTATAGGGACTTATCTAAGAAAAAGAAGATCACAATTATGAACAGTAAAATGATAACAAACTCACAGCTATTAACAACTGAACCTAAAAAGAAAAACAAATTAAGCAATCAACTAGAACAGGAACAGAAAGAACCACAGAAATGGAGATCACGTGGAGGGTTATCAGTGGGGGAGCAGAACAGGGAGAGAAGGGGAAAAGGTACAGACAATAAGTAGCATAGATGGTAGATAGAAAATAGGGGGAGGTTAGGGATAGTATGGGAAATGGAGAAGACAAAGAACTTATGTGTATGACCCATGGACATGAACTAAAGTGGGGGACTATGGGTGGGAGGGGGTGTGCAGGGGAGGGGGTGTGGACTGGAATAAAGGTGAGAAAATGGGGCAATTGGAATAGCAAACTCAATAAAATATATTTTTAAAAAATAAAAATAAAGTACTTATTGAAATTCTATTGACTTTTAGTAAAGAATATGACGGAATACTACATTGCTCCAATGTCTTCTCATTTATACTATATTAGTAGAACCCCTAGAATAACAATTAT
Organism: Phyllostomus hastatus; assembly: GCF_019186645.2. Taxonomy (NCBI): domain Eukaryota; kingdom Metazoa; phylum Chordata; class Mammalia; order Chiroptera; family Phyllostomidae; genus Phyllostomus; species Phyllostomus hastatus. The sequence goes on along the minus strand of NW_025334041.1, from coordinate 111,390,037 downwards.
ACACTTCTCCACCTACCCTGAAATTTGATATTATGTAAGTTCTGGCTAGTGGGGTGTGAGGGGACATAATGTGTGAAACTTTCAGGACCTGTCCCTAAAGAGAAGGGTAACATTCCTTCTCCCCACCTCCTCTCCTTCATCCTGCTGTTCTCAGTGTGGACATGGTGGCACACCTCCTTGACCAAGTGGACTTCAGGACACAACCTACAGATAGTAAAACAACAAATTAAAGGGTGCCTATGCCCCAGATGACCACATTGAGCAGCACTTCTATACTAACCTTAGACACCTGTTGAGAGAAGCAATCCACCATGGCTCTGAGCATCTTTTTTTGGTATGCCAAGAATGCATACTACTGACCACTTGTTGGCCAACCATTTCTCAGGGTTGGGTGTGCAATAAGCAGGCTCAAGGGCATGAGGTAACATCATCTCTCAGACAAAGAACAGGCTGGCTTGCCACTTATTATAAAAGTGATAGATTCCAGCTATAAGGCAAACCCACTGTGTATATAGTGTCCACCTTGGTCTTTCCACGTTGGCCTCCATGGGTTATGAAAGACATGAGGAACTAGCACTAACATGATGTGCATGTTGCTTGCTATGCAGTGAGTAATAAAATCCTCGGATTTTAGAGTAAACTCCCAGAAGCCAACATTCCTGTCTCTGGATGGTTCCTAGGGAAAATATCAACTTGTACCTCTCTTAAGCTACTGTTATTTTGGATCTCTGTTACAGGCAGCAAAACTCAATCCTAACTAATCAAAGAGTAACTTTTCAAAGTTTTGATTTGGCCAAAAAAAATGTTTACAATATCTCATCAGAAATTTATCATTCGAGCTGAGCCGAATAAGATCCATACAAAAGCCAGGAATGATAAGAGTGAGAGGTGGCTGCTGCTTGGGACCTCTTGAGCAAGTGTCACGTAGGAATTCAGAAGGTCGTGCTCTGACTGGTTCTCAGGGTTAGTAGAAATCAAAGGTAGTGGGTCAAAGGTTACTGAATCATGCTGCCAAGATCAGGACAGCGAATTCTCCACAATTATTTGAGGGAGATAATTTTTAAATACTGCGTAAGTGCTACTTTCTGCCAAGAATTATACTCACCTATGCTTTTTGATACAAGATTCCATATCATGAGGAATGGAGTCTCGATAAACTTGGAGAGCAGTTCCCCGACCTGCAGGGATGAATCTGCTTCAGGCTAGGCTGAATCTGAGCTAACATTCTTTCTAGAATGTTGGCAGCTCTTGTCCTTTGAAAAACAGCAGAGTAAATGAAAATGTGCAGAAGGGTTCAAGCAAGGTTGCATCACTACCACATTAGTCAGAAGACCAAGGCACACAAAGATAAAACAGAAACAGAAGTGAGGATGTGGTGACACTTGCTACTGAACCACTGACAAAATGTTGAAAGCTCTTCTGAGACACAGATATTCTGATGTGTCAAAATAGTCTAGGTGCTTAAACATTCTGATGAAATTAGCCCCATTACTCTTTTTGGTGGGTGCATGTTGCTTTTGCTGGGGCAGCATGCATTCTCTCTTTGGGAATAGCATCCTGATTTTCCCTCGAGGAATCGCTTCTCCCCACACTCCCAGTCCGTGTTGTTGAGCGAGGCTGACTATCATACCAAGCACCAGGTAGTGGCTTCAGAAGGGCACGTGATTGAGTGAGATTCAATGCTGGGACTTTTGTCGCTTCTGCTGAGATTTTTATTTGAATAACATAAGCCTGGAAGTACTAGCAATGATAAGTATAAAGAGCAGTCCTGAAAGTAAGGCCATCACAGGGGAAACAGAACCAAGAAGAAGAGAAACATCAAGTGTTATTGATAGAGTTTTAGGCCAGATCCAGCCATGCCTGAAGGTAGGTCCATCCCTGGACTTTTCACTCTGTGAGTCAATGAGTTCTCTTTTTGTCTAACCCAAGTTTGAGTTGGTCTATACCTTCCAGAAATAAAAAAAGTTCTGACTCTTGAAGGTGTTGCTGTCACAGGGATACCTCTAAGGGGCTATCTAGTTTGTATACAAGGAAAGAATGTGCTCAGACCCACTGAAGCTCCAAATCTGTAAATACGTGCCACATTCAAGTCAGAGGGAATAGAAGAGGGATTTGTTTTGAAGCTGCTTTACATAAAATCTATTAATGTTTATTATTCATATCAAAGAATAAGAGAAGGAAAAGACACACCCCCCAGCCACTCCCTTGGCCCCACTACTGACTCAAACAAAAGAAAGATCCTTCAACAGGGCTTCCAGAGTCTAATACATATCTGACTGTCAGTGCTTACCAGGGGCAGAATGACACAGTGGGAAGTGTTCTGGGTTCAAATCCTGGCTCTGCAACTTAACCAAGCTAGATGGCCCTGGACTAATGGCTTAAATTCAGAAAGATGTAGCCAGTTTTGCAATTTTTTATATTTGATATAAAAATATAAATGATATTTATATAAATGATATATTTGCAACCTTCTGCCACTGCTTTTTTCCCATTAACATCGAAATTATGAAATTCATGCCTGAGGACTGGTGGAGCCCTAGTGCATTCATTTTCCTGTTTTGCCACTTTCCTGTTATGTGGATATACCATACTTTTTAAATTCATTTTTCAGCTGTTGGACCTTACCTTGTTCCCATATTTTTATTCTAACACATAATACTGCTATAAATATCTTTATGCCCATATGCAAACCATCATCTAGGGTATATTCCAAGGAATGAAATTTCTGGGCCTTGGCCATTGCAGAGTTATATGCAATTTGACTTTATTCAATGTTGACAAGTTGTTGTCCAGAGCAGTTTTACCAACTGAGACTTCCAGCAGCTTTGTGTGAGAGATGCTTCACATCCTTTCTAGCATTCAAACATTTATTCAAAAAAATACTTTTTAGTGACCTATTAACCTGTTCTAGGTACAGGGATAGAGCACTGCAAGTTCCATTGGAACTCTCATTGGAGCTGCTCTCTTGGGGCTTCCATTTTCTCAGCAGGATACATGATGACAAAGAAATGAATGAATATATATATATATATATATATATATATAGCCCAGAATATATATATGTATATTTTTTCAGGGAATGTGGGTGCCAAGGACTAGCTCTTCTCCTCGTCCCCTCTTTATCCTCACAATATAAGTGCTTCTTGAGCTCAGTGGGACCTAATTCCAGAAGCCAATTTATAAAAATTTGTAATTACCATCAAAATTAGAAGATGAACATTTTACATGGTGTAATGTGTTAGAATTTACAGCGTCCTTTGGAATCCACGCTCTCAGCTGACCTCAATACTAGACAACATATAAGGAAGTGGTTAAATGCTCCTATCTCTGCAGTGAAGCTGCTTGGGATCGAATCGTGGTTTCCTGACTTACTAACCATGTGACCTTGAGCAAGTTGCCGAACTACTCTAAATCTCAATTTCTATATCAGATAATAGTGTCTGACTCATAGGGATGCTTGTTATGGTGCCCAGTAAATTTTTCATACTTTGTATTTACTAGCAATCAATTAATAATAATTGGAGGGCCAATCACGTGATATTACTCCCATTTAATAGAAGAGGAAATTGAGGTTCAGAGTAGCTGGACAAAGTGCCAATAAATTCTAGTCCCTTTGAAACCAGGTCTTCTGACGCCAGAGCCAATTCTCTACTACAACATTGTACTTACGACTGTATCGTGTATTCATTCAATAATTATTTTTTAAAGATTTTATTTATTTAGTTTTAGAGAGAAGGGAAGGGAAGGAGAAACAGAGGGACAAAAACATTAATGTGTGGTTGCCTCTCGCATGGCCCCTACTGGGGACGTGGTCTGCAACCCAGGCATGTGCCCTACTGGGAATCGAACCAGCGACCCTTTGGTTCCCAGGGCCATGCTCAATCCACGGAGCTACACCAGCCAGGACCAATAATTTTTTATTGGGCATCTAATATTGCTGGTCACTGCTTGGTGCTAGCAAATTCTTAAATGATCCCAATATGACTGATCACCTTTGGGCAACCCTGAAATGATAACTACCTTGAGACCAGTATAGCACTTTGTTTCATCCAGCATGGAGTGGTAATAAATTTTCAAGATTTTACTAAACTTTTCATGGAGGATAGAAATGAGCATTTATTACATTAGACTGTCAACTCCTTAAAAGACAAGAATAATGTTTTACTTATGAATATACAACTGGCACTTAGCACAATGCCTGGCACATACTTGTTGAATATTTGACAAATGATTAACATGTCATACAGCTAACTTTAATCTGTCTTCCTTGGTAACCTCTCACCTGTGCCCATAATGTCTTCTCCAGGAGCTGCTCCAAAACTGTTGATGAAATAGAGTTGAATCAAACTGTGAAGAATTCCACTTCTCACGAACCTGCTGGGATTCTCCCAAATACAAGTTTTCCATCTTTGTTCTCCAGATGCAAGTAGTTTCCATCTGAAACTAAGTGTAGTGATGTTTACAATAAACATATACAAGTCAAAATATCGAACCAGAGAGCCAATAATTGAGTAAACAATCGCAGCAATCAAATGGACGGGGAAGGACAAGACATGACCTAAGACAGTGTGTGCTGAGTGCCCAGTGGAGAGAACTGGCAACAAATACTATTGGAGTTCAAAGCAGGAAGAAAGAAAACAGGAAGGTGGTAGTGTGTCAACCTGACTGAAAACAGTCTATTCCATGTCTCTTTAGAGATAAACACTGAGGTATTGTGAGTTGCTTTTATTGTTTTATCTCAGAGTTTCCTCTGCATAGCAGCCTGTCAACAGCTAAAGGCTTTGGAGCCAGCCATTTTCATGGGCCCAGAGTCTGGTGGGTCCCAGGAATGGCACACCTGTAACTTCTGTGTAGGATGAGGAGGTAGAGCCCAGGTCCCGGGGCTCAGAAATCTTCATTTCTGGGTCCCCAGCACTCAGCTTTGGGGACTAACCTCCAGCTGAGAACAGTGACAGAACTTATTCTTCCCCTATCCACCCATATCTGATGGAAAGAAAAGTTACCCAACTCTAAGCAACTCCTCGTTGACATAAATGTTACAATTCCCACTCTCTTTCCCTCAGAGTGTTACCCTCAGCCCCTATACTCAAAATAAAAATAAATTATCTGCTAGAATTTGACAATATTTCCTTTACAAGATTACTAGTTTGCTTCTGATCGAATCCAACCTTGTGGACTAGGAAAATGGGATATTTTAGTAAAAAAATCAAGGTTTGTGCCTATACAGCCGCCTTAGCACAAGGTAGTCCTACTTGGTGCAATATGTTAAACCCTTAATAGCACAAGGAAATTGAAATCAAGAAGTGTGCTCCTTACATCTTAGACATCACGGTATGTTTCATTTTCTACCAAGCTAAGCTACAAGACTTCCCCTGGTGACATTTGGGTTTGGCCATCCAAATGCATTTATTTCTTCCTGGTGACAACGTGAGCTTGGCAGAACATTGAGAACCGGCGGCTGAGAAAAGAAAATGCAGTCTTCCTGCTCACAGAAGAGATTCTAAGACATCCTTGCTAACACAGCAGAAGCAAAAGGGCTTGTTATGAATCAGCCATAAATGTGAAGTGGGCTGATGAGGGTTGCAGAGTTCATGAGCATTTCTGATGAAGCCGCACGCAAGAGTGCTTATCGGTTATTGTATGTGTGGTGCAGTCTGTAATTTGACTTGCTTGCGTCCTTTTATTATTATGTGTTACGCTTCACCGAAGCCTGTTGCAAGCTCTCATCTTCCTTTGCTGTCAGAAAGTCCCTGCTTCATGAATGAGAATTGAGGCTTTGTGGCAAGAATGCTAAATATTCCTTCCAACTAACTACACAGACAGAAAGGGCTAAGAGACGGTTATGTTTCATCAGCATCGGATTCTAGAAACATGATCCAATTCTCCTAATTTCTTAATCACAGATGCTTTTGGCGCTCACCACAGTCTAGCCAGACCCCCTCTGAAGTACCTAAGAACCAAACCAAAAGCAGCATCAAGCAAAGGTGAGATGAGTATGCAGACCATCAGGTAAAACATGTCTTCAGGCTTCCAGCATCCTTCCTTCCGTCCGAGGCCCAGCACTGACTAGCATCACCAGACTTAGCAAAGAAATACATACACAGGCTCCTGTATTTTATCTGACAATCCTATTAAGGCCTTTAGTAGCTCTGTTTAAGTCCTCTGCCATCAGAGCCTATTTTGGGAGGAGAAAAACATTGAAATGAGTCATCAAAATTTAGAGCAATATTTTTCAAGGTTTGTTCCCAAAAATCTGCATTAGAATAACCTGGGGAACCTGTGAAAAAGACAGATTCCTGCTCTTTTTCACAGCCTAGACTCACAGAATCAGAAAGGCCAGGGGCAGGCCTGGGAATATGCATTGTAAAAAGCTCTGCAACCTTGACCAGTGTGGCTCAGTTGGCTTGGTGTCCTCCCGCAAATCAAAAGGTCGCCAGTTCGATTTCTCATCAAGGCACATGCCTGGATTGCAGGTTTGGTCCCAGTTGGGGGCGTGCGGAAGGCAATGAATTGATGTTTCTCTCTCAGATCAATGTTTCTCTCCCTCTCTCTCTCTCCCTCCCTACCCCTCTCTTTGAAAAAAATAAAATCTCTACAGATAATTGTGAGGCATACTAAGGCATGCCAGTTCTTTAATGACCTCAGTGTCTTTCCCAGCAGGGCACACTTACAGCTTTTTCCTGCCTGGAGAAAGGAGATAATAAAAGTACAGTATCAGATATTTATGAGGACCTTCTTAAATATTTGTTTTCTTAATCCCACGGTAAAGGAACTCAGGGCTCCAGGAACAAGATAAGGGGACAGATACCCTCACCCAGTCCCCTGAAGGCAGAAGTTTGCCTCTGATCACCTCCAAACACACCTGACCATCTACAGCGTCCCTGTCTAGTCTGCCACTGCAGGCCGGCAGCCAGGAGGGCCTTTGGGCAGTGGCTCCAGCAGAAACGTGTACAGGGCTTTGCCCTGTGTGACAGACACAATGGATCTTCTGTCAGAGTGCAGTGCACCGGGAAGCCTGCAATCACTTACCCCTTCTCTAAACCACCCCTGTACTTCTTTGCCTCGGGATCAAAGAGCCAACTTAAAACCAGAATGTACGCCCCCTCAAGATTTGTCTCACTGTCGCTACTTCTGCTCTCTGCATTTCCCAGCATTTAATCTGAAAGTCAGCCTCCACCATGAACGAACAACAGCTCATTGTCTGTGGAGAACCTTGGGCCAGACCAGAGACCAGGGTGGCATCCTGCAGGTTTGGGATTGGGTTTAGAAAGACTACAGGCCCCAAAATGCAATCTCACCTCCCAAAGACTACTATTCCCAACATGCAATGCATCCAGGGTTGGCAAAGGAAAAGAACTACTAGCAAGAGTGGAAATTTTGCTTTCAGGTGACCCTTAGGCGAATAAACTATTACAAAGGCCCCAGAGGATATTTTTTGCAGCAGTGGTCACTCCCTGGATCCAGGCAAGGACGGGGAGGAGTCTGTGCCGTGGTCCCACCCCTTCTCCAAGTAAACTTCGTCGCCACAAGTTCCGACGCAGGATTTCCAAGCGCCGGGACCAGCTGCACTTCCTGAGCTTTCCTCATGGTTTCGGTGACCAGATCCGTGTTTGGGGAGCTGCCCTCGGGGGCAGGGACAGTGGAGAAGTTCCAGCTGCAGTCAGACCTGCTGAGAGTGGACATCATTTCCTGGGGCTGCACCATCACGGCCCTGGAGGTCAAAGACAGGCAGGGCAGAGCCGCAGATGTGGTGCTTGGCTTTGCCGAGTTGGAAGGTGGGTTGAACTCTGCCCCTGGTCACAGGCGGGCCTCAGACCCACCCGGCACACTCCCCGGATGAGACTGCTGCTCGCGGAGGGGATCCAGGGGAAGGACCGAGCTTGGGACCTTCGGGAGCGCTTGGATCCCGCTAACTCACTATGTTGTGATCCAGTGCTTGGAAAAAAAAGACAAAATGAATGGAAACGGCTCTGGGACTTGGCTTCTGGTTATCCGTTCAGGCTTTGCCTCGATCGATTTAAAAAGTCAGTTGAAGGCAAGATTAAATTTACTCCAGCTACCCTGGAGCGACCTTTGAACTGCCTGATCTTTGTGAGGGCTGGAGAGGAAAACGCAGGCTAGAGGGGGTGTGGCTCCCAGTCCCTTCCTCTTGCCCTTTCTCAAGAAGGAAAATCAAAGACTTGCCTGTTCTACTTCCTTTTTCCTTCATCAGATTCGCTTTGAGGCAGGGCTGTCTCAGAAATGCTCAGGGGTGCCCACAGTTCATCCACTTTGATCTGGGTGGGGTTAGTGCTCAGCAGCCCTGGCTGCTCTGCAGCGATGCACAGAATGGAAGGCAGAAGACCTCAAATTCTAGAAATGAGGTCTCCTAACTAGGGTGGACTTTCATTCTGTTGGAATCCCTGGGCAATTAAGATAACGTATTAATACATGCATCTAAAAACTTAATTCAATGATCTTATCCAATGAAGACAGACAAGGTCCCCCCCTCACGGAACTGCCCTTTAACCAGGGACATAACTGTTAGCCAAATAATTGCATAAATTAATAATTACAATTGTAGTTTGATCGCAAAGCATAGTTAGTGCTTTCTTTGCAGTAAGGGTGCAACTAGACAGAAAGGTTTGAAACCAAGTTGGCAAAGAAACAGTGTTGAGAACTAACATCCTCTGCTCAGTGGTAGAGGCGTGGACAAAATCTGTTTAGAGAGGAATTTTGAGGTTTTCCTTTAGGTGTGTCTTTCTGTCTGTTTGGTTCTTTAGATCCGTAGCATGGCTCATGTTTGGAGGTCAACAGAAAACTCCTGAGAGTATTGGTTTTCCAATAGGAGACTGAAATGTGCTCCCCATATCCTCAGCGTGTTATAAGAATTTGCCTGAGAATCCTATTCCTTGCCCTCTGGTTGTCTTTGTCCGCCTTGGAGCTTCCCCAGCTTGGCTGAGAGAGGGGGTAGGTAATCTTCAGCAGAATTTCTTTGGTAACTTCAGCAAATCTTTACAGGAGGCTCAAGGGTGGGAAGGTGCAAGGAGGTAGGGAAAATCAGCTCCATGTCCCCCTGAGTTTCTGGGGGTGGGAGCTCACATCTGTCTTCAAAGTCAAGAGGGTTGACAAATGACAAAAGAGGATTTCTTAGGGAGGGAGGAGAGAAAAAAAAAGGATTTCTTAGAATCATTTTGCTGAGTCACCTCTTTCTGTTAGTAGCATAACTTTTTCAGGCTGAAACAGAACCATAAAGAGATTACTTGACTGGTGCAGAATTGGGCATGGAGTCAAAGAATTAAGTATTTGATCTCCAACTGCAGAACCAGGAAAGAACTGGAGACGATAAGCTAAGAGCACCTGCTTGCGTCACCTCGTTCCCATCTCTGCCTTATCGCCATTCAGGAGGTAACCACCCTCCCCCTATACACACACACTCAGTTCATACCACTTTTACATCGGATGTGAGTCCTATGGAGCTTAAAGAACACAGTGTCTTTCTGGAATTCATATGAAATATGTGTCATGGTGACATGGCACATGGGAAGCACCAGGCATCAAAGTGCCGATTTGGGGAGGACATTTATGCAATTGTCTCTGTGAGTCTGTGACTCTTGTGGGCGTCTGGGTGAAAGAAAATATTTTCCCCAAATGTTCTTAGAGGGGAGAAAAAACCCCGACCCCTCAGATCCCCTGACTTGTACTGTGTTAACACCACACGCTGTTAACGCCTCCTGAGAAAGTTGAAAAGCATTTTCTTAACCAGGAGGCATCATGGTCTTCACAGAAAGCATCAAGAGAGAATTTTAATTCCTATGCTATAATTTAGACAACTTATTTATTTTGAAAGGAAGTGAGTTGTTTTAAAAAGAGAAGTTGGAGCCCTGGCTGGCGTAGCTCAGTGGATTGAGCGCGGGCTGGGAACCAAAGTGTCCCAGGTTCGATTCCCAGCCAGGGTACATTCCTGGGATGCAGGCCATAACTCCTAGCAACCGCACATTGATGTCTCTCTCTCTCTCCCTCCCTCCCTCCCTTCCCTCCCTAAAAATAAATAAATAAAATCTTTAAAAAAAAAAAAAAAAAGAGAAGTTGGGATAAAGCCCTCAGACTATAAGATAATACTTTCTAATACATCCAGCTCTCTTCGAGGTTGTTGCAGGGGGACCCTTGTTCCTGTTTTATGGCCCTGCCCTTCGAGTGTTTTGTAGATTCTTTTCATATTGCCAAAAATAAAGAAGGCTTCATAACAAGAAGCATTAACTGTCTCAATGCATATATAGTCATGGCTACCTGACAATATTTTAATCAAGGTCGGACCTCACGTGCTATGGTAGTATACCAACCACACCATCTAGGTTTGTGTCTAAGTATGCTCTGTGATGTGTGCACAGTGACGAAACCTATCTATGTGTCCCCACCGTTAAGCCGTGCATAACAGTGGTATGAAATGGCTCTCTGCTATTTTGATCAATTCTAGTGTATTGAAACTCATGTTAAGAAATTGGCAACAGTGGTTGTCCTCAAGCCAAGACTCTGGGTAGCTCCTGGTAGCTCTCTCACATCCGGGAGAGCAAGGAGACTTAATTTTCACTATATAGTCTTTTAGAATGTCTGAGTATGTAAATGCCATACTAACAAACTGAAGCCAATAACTTGAAGCGGTAAGATGTGACAAAGTAAGGGGTTACCTTCATTTCCATGTATCCAAACATGTTTTGACCTATGGGGAAGAGCTCAGCATGGAGAATTCCATGAGCCATGGTCCTTTTGTAACCACCTGGTTAGATGTGAACTATTTCCAATTTCCCAGATAGATTATGTAAACTGCTTGGATGGTGGCCATGACCTGCGCTCAGAATGGTTCAGTTTCTCCTGGGAAAATGAGATTTTTCTTCTGTAAAATTCTAAAGAGGTAGATCATATGATCTTTTAGTTCATAGGCTGGGAAACACAAGTCATGCCTCCTGTGAGTTTTTCTGCTGCTGTGCTGGGGTTTTGGGGGGGGGAGGGTGTTGTATTTAAAATATGTTTAATGTTTTTAAAAATATTTTTTATTTATTTTTGGAGAGAGGTGAAGGGAGGGAGAGAGAGAGAGAGAGAGAAACATTGGTGTGAGAAATGTTGATTGGTTGCTTCTCGCACGTCCTCAACCAGAGACCTGGCCCACAACCCAGGCATGTGCCCTGACTGGGAATCGAACCGGTAACCTTTTGGTTCACAGACCGGCATCAATTCATTGAGCCACACCAGCCAGGACAAAATATTTTTAAATGTTTTTCATCTGCATGTCCCATCTGCAGTCATTATGATTTCTTTCAAAACCTATGATGAGAATATTTGCTCATAAACCACAGGTACAAACAATACCCATACAATCAATGCAAGTCCTTCCCTCCTGCCTCCCCATTACCACCAGACACCCAGCTATTACTGCCATGAGAGCCACTGTGGAAAACTAGAGAAAATAAGCTTAGTGCTCTTAGAATACCTGAATTCATAAGAGGGAGTACCCCTGAGGAAAAGAGACCAGCGTAGAAGCTGCAGTTTAATATTATAAATACTCACCAATGCCCTTATAGGAACGTTGAGGACTCCTGGTTTAAATCTGCTCTGTCCCTTAAAGCAGTGTGACCTTGAGCAAGTTATTTAACCTCTCCAGACCTCTTTCGTCACCTAAAACAAGTGGATAATGATGATTAAATGTGCTATTTTGGCTGTGATAGCATCCAACTATGGTGAACAGTTAATAATTTTTATTTTCTTTCCTTCCTTCACTTCCCCAAATATTTTCCCTCACACTACTTGAGCTTTTTATTTCACTTTGTTAACACTGAAAAAAAAAATGGCATGGAGATTCATCTGGGACAGCCAGCAGCCATTTAAAAATATATAACATATTTGGGATCCTTGAAGTGCTCATCATTAAAGTAATGTTTGTTCTCCTCAAAAAGCCAAGGAAGGTGGATCGGGGTGTGGAGGTTTTGGTTGAGACTAGGGAGCAACTTTATTTGAGACTTTAGGGCACCCTGGCTGAGGTTGGGCTGTCTGAGGTGCGTGTTGGGGCTGGGGTCCTTGGGATGTTAGAGGGATGGAAGGGACCATACCCCATGGATAAGCGTTTATGACTACGTTCCGGCTAGTCCCTCACTCAAAAAAAAAATGGACAAACTTTTCCTTCACCCTTGATCCTACATCAGCATTCAACTTGATTAAGTCGGCATTCCTGGCTTGACCTAGAAACTCTTTTTTTCATGGGAAATAGTACTTTCTGCATTTCAAACAAACTTTTTAGTCATGTCCAATTCATAATTTGGGGATTATCACATTTTCTAATTCTGATTTGATATAAAAGTTTAGTAACATGTGAAGATAGTATAAAATCCATTTGTTCCAAAGAGTTTTCCAGCTCTGGCTGGTGTGGCTCAGTGGACTGAGTGCTGGCCTGCGAACTCAGTCCCACTCAGGGCACATGCCTGGGTTGCAGTCCAGCTCCCCAGTTGGGGACATGTGAGAGGCAACCAATCAATGTTTCTTTTGTACATCAATGTTTCTCTCCCTCTCTTTCTCCCTCTCCTCCCCTCTAAAAATAAATACAAATTAAAATCTTTAAAAAAAAAGTTTTCCAGAGACAGTTGGGAGCAGTGGTTTCTGCTGTCCTTACAGTTTAATCCTTAAAAATGCTTTGTCTAAACCAGGGATGAACAAGTACTTCATGTCTCCATGAGCCTATTATTAACCATTTCCGGTTGAGGCAATTCTTGCAAGCCCAGGAGGCAGCAGCCTTGTTCTTGGATTTGTCAGTGTTGCTGAGCCATGACTGACAGAGAGAAAGGGCTCAGTGTGCACTTGTTGAATGAGTCATCGTAGGACTCAAAAATAGATACAGCCAAACAATTTTTGAACAGAAATTCTGTTTTCCTCACATTTTTGAACTCCTGGAAAACAGATGAATGTCCACATCATTTGTCATCAGAGAAGTGCAAATTAAAATGAGACCTATTAGCATGGCCAAAGTTCAGAACACTGACAACACCAAATGCTGGCGAGGACATGGAGCAACGGGAGTGCTCACTCGTGGCTGGTGCGAGTGCAAAATGGCACGGCCACTTTGGGGGACAGTTCAGTGGTTTCTTATACAACTCCGCATGCTCTAACCATATGATGTAGCAGTCGTACACCTTGGAATTTACTTACAGGGATTAAAAACTGATGCCCACACAAAACCTGCACATGGATGTTCATAGGAGCTTATTTATAATCACCAGCACTTGGAAGCAATCAAGATGTCCTTTAGTAGGTGAATGGATAAATAAACTGTGGTTCATCCAGACATTAGAATGTTATTCAATGCTAAGAAGCAATGAGCTATCGAGCCATGAAAAAACAGGGAGCACCCTGAAATGCATATTACTAAGTGAAAGAAGCCCATCTGAAAAGGCTATATATGTTGTATGATTCCAACTATAGGACATTCTGGAAAAGGCAAAATTATGGAGACAGTCAAAAGATCAGTGGTTACCAGAGACTTGGGGCATGGGAGGGGATGAATAGGCAGCGCACCAGATTTTTAGAGAAATGAAAATACTCTGTATAATATAACAGAGTCTATGTGTCATTATACCTTTGTCCAAACCCATGAAATGTGCAAAACCAAGAGTGAACCCTAATGTAAACTGGACATTAGGTGACGGTGATATGTCAGGGTAGGTTCATCGGTTATGATAAGTGTAGCACTCTGCTGGGAGATGTTGATAATGGGGGAGGCTGTGCATGTGTGGGGGCAGGGGGTATATGAGAAATTTCTGTGCTTTCTGCTCCATTTTTCTGTTAACCTAAAACTGCTTTAAAAAAATAATAAAGTCAAGCCCTGGCTGGCGTAGCTCAGTGGATTGAGTGCGGGGTTCGAACCAGGCATCACAGGTTTGATTCCCAGTCAGGGCACACACCTGCATTACAGGCCACAGCCCCCAGCAACCGCACATTGATGTTTCTCTCTCTTTCTCTCTCTCTTTCTCCCTCCCTTTCTCCCTCCCTTCCCTCTCTAAAAAAAAATAAATAAAATCTTTAAAAATAATAATAATAAAGTCTATTAAAAACAAAAACATATGAAGCAAAACCAAGAAAAGATTATTTGGCCCTTTGGGACTCCTTTGGTTACCCAGTCCAAGGGGTTTTAAAGGGACAGCACCAGAAAGAAAGAGCACAGGAAGAGGTGGGAGCTGACAGAGGAATCCGCCTGGCCTGTGCTAAGAGATGGTAGTGAGGTGAATTAACCAGAAAGCCTTGCACTTTCCAAGTGATGTCACATTCCAGAACGTGTACTTAGGAGCCAGGCTGTGTGCATTCAAATCCTGGTTCTGTCATAACTAGCTGTGTGTTTGGGGGCAAGTTACTTAACCTTTCTGTTCTCAGTTTCCAAACCTATAAAAGGAGGGTAATAATCATGTCTAACTTATAGAAGCATTCTGAGTTAATGAGTTAACTCAGAATGAGTTAACTGTAGAGCACTTAGAAAGTGGCTGAGACTTTGAAAGCATGCAGTGTCCATGGGCAGAACTCTGAGGACCCATAGACTAACAAAGAAGTGAACCAAGAAAGACCTGGAAGAGAAGATTAATGTTTCATTTAGGCCCAGCCAGTTGAGCAATAACTGGCCTGATCAGTTCAGGGTCCACATCCTCAGAGCCCCTCCCGCCGTGGTAAAAATGATTCGTGTTGTTAAACTGCATACTCTTCTGATCTGCTGTAGATGTGATGGGTACACAGCAGTGCAGGAAAGGCAAATGGAATTCCAAGAGCGTCTGAGTGAAAAACAGAACAGAAAGTAATCCTGGTGGTAATACAAAAAGCAAACTACCTCCAAACCTTAATCTGCCAATGTACTCTACACTAAAAGATTACAGGACAGAGGAACTTAAAGAGAAGGACAGTGTTGTAACATGCCAGGCACAGAGTTGTACGTACGGGACACTGGCTCTGTTTCTTTCAAAGCCCTCCTAGAAAGCTGACAGCAGTCTGTGCTCATCGATATGCCCTGTAGCCATCAAAAGGAATATGGGCCCTGACCAATGTGGCTCAGTTGGGTGTCATCCCTCAAAGCCAAATGTCACTGGGTCAATTCCTGGTCAAGGCACATGCCTGGGCCTAGTCCCCAGCTGGGGCACATGGGAGAGGCAACCATTCAATGTTTCTCTCCCTCTCTTTCTCTCTCCCTTCCCCTCTCTCTAAAAATAAGTAAATAAAATATCTTTGTTTTTAAAAAAGGAATATAGTAGGTGGATATGTGTAGTCACATGGGAAGATCTTAAGATATTTGATAACTGAAAATGTTGCAAAACGTGTATAGTATAATTCTCTTTATATATGTATATTGAATGTGTTTGTGTATTTGAGTGGGCTAATATGCTGTTAGCATAAACATGTATAAGTGCGTGCCAGCAGTTTCTCACAGCACCGCTGGCAGTGGCCGTCACTGGGAAGGAGAGGGGTTGAGAGGCAGGGGAGAGCTTCCATGTTTTACTCTTCGTTAAGCTTGCTGGATTTCACAAATAAAAATACAAGATGCCCAATTAAATTTGAATTTCAGATAAATAATGAATATTTTAAAGTGTAGTGTGTGCCATGTATAACAATAATACGGACATACTTATACTAAAATAGTATTCATTGTTTATTTGAAGTTCACATTTAACTGGGTGCCTATATTTCTTCTGGCAAGACTACTCTATGTCCTTGTGTATTAGTTAACACTGTTTTTAATTTTTTTTAATTTATTGATTGATTTGAGAGAGAGAGAGAAACATTGATTTGTTGTTCCACTTATTTATGCATTCATCAGTTGCTTCTTGTATGTGCCTTGACCAGGAATTGAACCTGCAACCTTGAAGTATCCAGATGACATCGCAACCAAATGAGCTATCCAGCCAGGGCTATTTAACACTCTTTAAAGGACATTTTAATGTACTAATTGTATGATTTTTTTAAGAAAGAAGAAAGAATGATAAGGTTAGTTTCTTCTCAAGACTACACACAAGAAAATAATTTTTAGTGAAAAAATTGATCAGCCTAGGGAAAAAAGCAGATTACAATGCAGCGTGAATACTAAGACCCCAGTTTAATAAAAAAAAAAAAAAGCAGAGTGTATGTAGGCACATGCTAGAAGACAGAAGGATGTACTTCAGAGTATTAACAGTGGTTCTTTCTGGTGATGATATTAGGATGATTTAAATTTCTTCTTTGTGTTTTACAAAGTCCTTTAAAAATGTTTACTGCTTTTGGAAAGGGAAAAGGCCATGTGTAGAAAACAGCGTTTTTCTGTGTTTCCATGAGGATGTGCTCCCAGGAGAAAGTGGTGGGTAGCCGTGTGAGCCTCATCTTAAGTTTGAAGTTTTCAAAAACTCTGCAATGCCATGTCCTTGCAGGCTACCTCCAGCAGCATCCCTACTTTGGAGCAGTGGTCGGCAGGGTGGCCAACCGCATTGCCAAAGGAACATTCATGTTAGACGGGAAGGAGGTCAAGCTGGCCATCAACAAGGGGCCCAACAGTCTGCATGGAGGCATCAGAGGGTTTGATAAGGTGAGTGGGGGCATTGGGCCAAGTCCTTACCTGGCACACTTCACGAAGTACCTTCCAGCATATCTTCTGTTTACCGGGCACAATCCCAGGCCCTGGAGCAAATGCGTGGAAAGGTGATTCAGGAAGGAGGTTGCTCCTGTGGTTAGGACAAGCAGAGGCGCTGGCCCTATTCCAGGACCCATGCTTGTCTAGCTCGTCTGACTATCACAGGCAGCACAGCCCTGAGTGAAAGAAAGGACAACAGCCCTTGACTTAGGAAAGACAGGGAAGGACTTTCCTTAGGCACAGCAGGAAAGTGGATTGAAAATAATACCTAACCACTTACTTACTAAACAAGCCATTTACATATGTTATCTCTCACCCTGTATTATCACCAGATGAGGCATCTGAGGGTCTGGAAGGCCACATGCCCTTAAGCCAGGCTGCCTGACCCGACGCCCTCATTCCTGCGCTCCAGGTGCAGCTGTCCGCCACAGCCGCCACTGGGGGTGCCTCTAGTGCAACACCCCCACCCCATGTCTGTCAGTAAGCCGGCTGCATTCAGGCCTACCCTCCCATGACTCAACATTACCTCCTGTTATCTCCAGCTCCCCCTTTCCGCATTAAAACTCCCGTTCCCCAAGTGAAGCCTTGCGGGGAAAAGGTTAGGAAAGCAAATTGATCCAACGGCTTCTCCCTGAAGTGGGAATGCCCGGCCTCCTGCTCCCTGGCTGGGTGGGAGTCTGCCAGCCAACCCCGAGTGACTCTCTTACGAGTCTAATTTCAGGCTGTGAGGGAGATAATTTCGGTAGTTAACTTGCCTTTCAATTATAGCACCCAGGTTATTTCCTGGAGAAGACAGGAACATGTGTGCAGTCAGGGCCACAATTTCTTCTTTCCTGCCTCTGACCGCCACCTGTCCTTCAGACGGAAGTTGGCCACTCTCTGCTTCCCCTGCCCCACCAGCTTCCTGTCGGTGGCCCAGACCCAGACTGCCCTGTCTGTTCCCCTTTGCTCAATGAGAGGACTCCTTACTCCAGGGAGGCACAACGCCAGAGGGCCTCTGGGGTACGCCAGGTCTGCGGGCAGACCCCAGCCAGAGGAAGTTAGGCCCAGCCCTGCTTGGACACGGATCTTCAGAGGAGCCTCAGAACAGCACCTTGTTCCAGTCTGTTCCTGTTCCCTCTATTCTCCTGTGCTGTCTTCTGTGGTGTCGTTCAACAGGTTTGCCCTTTATGGACATAGCAAATAGTGAATACACACACACATCCTTGAATGTAGCGTGCCAACCGAGCCCCTTCTGTGAACCAGGGCACATTATAGGGCCTGAGGCTCACAGTACGGTGAGGGAGTGGGACCCTTCCACAAACAACTGTTATAGGTGGGCCGCAACAAACCCACAATGTAGTCACCAGTGGTGTGATAGAGGAACTGCGTATGGACAAGTTAATAGCAACGAGGGAGGTGGCGTTTGAACCTCCCTTGAAGAAAGGATAGTGTTTCATTCACTATGTTGCTGTTGGAGAGAATGGCTATACAACAGCCCAGCGAGAAGTGGGGAAAGACTTGGAATGTTTTTATGGAGCCACTGAAAGGTTTTGAACAGTAGGTTTTGATATAGTACCACGAGCACTGTCCTATGAACTTTGTATTGTGTTTCCTTTCAACAGTTACTGAATAATTGTTCTTTCTACTTATTGAGTGTTTCAACACATTTTTACAAAATTTTTATTCATTGATTTTTAGAGAGAACCATCAATTTGTTGTACTGCTGACTTATGCATTAGTTGGTTGATTCGTTGGTTGGTTGGTTGGTTGGTTGGTTGATCAACCAATCCTCAGTCCCCTTGACCAAGGGTCGAACCCACAGCCTTGGTGTATTGGGACAACGCTCTAACCAACTGTGCTACTCCGCCAGGGCCACCACACTTTTTAAAGATGAAATTTGAACAACCTGACAGGATTAGAAATGGTATAAGTAGGTCTAAAGGTATACATTATGGAATTTTTTGGAAAGTTTGAAACTATAGGGCCAGGGAAATCCTTCCATGAATAGGATTTATACTTCCCACGGTATTATACTTATCTCACAATACTGGTTTACACAAAAATCTTTCCATTGTGTCCTTCTCTAAAGGAGAAAAACTAGGTAGCAAGCTAAGAACATTTATTTCAAATATTTTCTTCCTAAAATTTTCCATTTGAGAGATTCTTTTTTCTTTAATCACACATATAATAGGCTTTATATGTTAAATGTCTTGAAAGTTCAACATTGCTGGGAGGTGACTAGGGTGTAAAATTAATTTTTCACTAAGGTCAGTGAATATGTTTCAAATACCAGCTGCTTTCACCATAGGCGGAGGCAGAGACCTTCTTTCCTGCTGGGCTGCCCTTCCTGGCAAACGCAGTGTTGCTGAGAGACCCAGCGGGGGCTGGGTGGGCAGAGCTGGGCTCATAGGGCGTTCCTTAGGCCAGAGGGGCTGTCACCCTGCAAGTCTCTTTGGGATGACAGTGTTTGGCCTCACCTCCTGCAGATTTAAACCAAACATTCCCTGAAGCCAGGGTGCGTTACAATGTAGACGACCAGACCTGAATTTGAATCCTAGCTCTGTCACTAATTACACGTATGACTTGATTTTCCCCCCCTTTAAACAGTGGACATGAAGTAGTAAAGGTGTCTACTCTACTCCCCTGGGATGTGGGGGGTGGAAGTGAACAAGTTAGCTCCACTGAACTTAATTTGCTCATCTGTAAAATGGGGGTAATGCTATTAATTAGAATCACGTGAAATTGCCCCTGTTCACCTACTTTAACCTGCAAAGGAGATGATGATGATGATTACTATTATTGTAATTATGTTCCACCACATCCTTACTTTGTGAAATGATTTGTGTAAAGCACTGGGTCAGAGGCTGGTGAGCACTCGACAAATGGCAGCCTCGTGTCTGCAGAAGACCCTTTTACCCCAGGCTCCCCAAAGAGACTGAGGGGTCCCTGGCCACCTCATCCTCTCACAGTGTAAAGCACGGGATCAGTAGCAGACCACTGGGTTCAAGTGCACTGTCTTACTGGCTGCGGGGCCTGGAACAGCTGTTGATGTTTTCTGAGCCTCGGCTTTGCCATCTCTCAGTGAGGGTAACGGCACCTACTTTAGGTCAGCTCTGAGACAGATCAGATAGCGTCTGCGAAGTTTCTAGCTCATCACGGGCACTCAATAAACGTTGGTTTTCTCCTCCCGGTAAGGGTCATTCTGGGGCCTCTTAGGCAAAGGGGAGAGGCACCACTGTGTTAGTCCAAGATTCCTATTCTATTTTCAAAAGCAAAAAACTCATTTAGAAAACTCTTCTTCATATTTTTCTTTCCACTCATAGAATCATATTTTCCAGAATGAGGAGAAACCTTTGAGATGATTTTTCAATCCCTTTATTTTATGAGCTGGATTGATGTCCAAATTCACACAGTGAGCTGGAACAGAACATGGCCCCCAAATCAGGACCCCTGACTTGTGGGCTAGAACTCTTCCTAGTGGAACGGGTGCCCAAAGAATACAGACAGCCTCATGGTGTTGTCTATAAATGTTTGTAAATACTACCCCCAGGAGAGATGGACTGATTTTTTAAGGTTGTTTTTAATATTATTAGCAGACAGCAGACATTGCTATATTACTACGCTTAGAATAGGGTGCTGAGATTTAAAAATAAGTTTCAAAGTAGGGGAAGAAAGTATTGTAGACACATATATATAAACTTAAGGGAAAACAGGACAGGAAATGTGAGTAGGTAAGGAGAAATGTTTTTCTCTCAAATTCTGTATAAAACAGAATTTTTAGAATAATTAAAATCTAAGCCATTATTTTAAACCTTGTTGATTGCATCATCATCTCCCTTCCTGGAATCAGCTGTCTTTAATATGGAAATGTGGCATTCAGCCTGGGGTTGGAGTGACTGAACAGCTTTGAACACACTTTTTTCCTAGGTCCTCTGGACCCCTCAGGTGCTGTCAAATGGCGTCCAGTTCTCACGGGTCAGTCCAGATGGTGAGGAAGGTTACCCTGGGGAGCTGAAAGTCTGGGTAACATACACGCTGGACGGCGGGGAGCTTGTGGTCAACTATCGAGCCCAGGCCAGTCAGACCACGCCAGTCAACCTGACCAACCATTCTTACTTCAACCTGGCGGGCCAGGTGAGTGACCTTGCCTCTGCTCTCCAGTGGTGCCAGGTGCAACCTGCCTCTTCTCTCCTGCCCTGTGCTTTGTGGAATGACCTGAGGGAGTGGCTGGAGAGACCAACCCAGCAGGAAATTACTCTGGATGATGAAAAGTGCCCATCAAAGCATCTGGTTCAGTAGGCGCTCAATAAATGGGAGTTATAGAGAAAGATAGGATGAGTACATTATACCACCGGGAGAATTATCTGTTTCCCAAGATGTCTTTTAAGAATTCCTTCTCACCCTGGCCAGCGTGGCTCAGTTGGTTAGAACATCATCCTATAACCAAAAAGTCACCGGTTCAATTCCTGGTCAGGGCACATGCCCGGGGCTGCAGGCTTGATCCCCAGTTGGGCCGTGCACAGGAAGCAGCCAATCGGTATTTCTTTTTCTCCTCCCTCCCCTCTCTCTCAAATGAGAATAAAATTAATTAAAAAAAAAGAATTCCCTTTCATCTGGTAACATATACTTACATTTGCTTGCCCTACTTTACCCCTATTCCCCCCTAAATTATTTCCAAGTAAAGTGCTTTCCACCCTTGGACTTTTGGAAATGTGCTCGGCCCAACCTCTTTAGATATGCTGCCAGTATTTGTGTGTTCCTGCTGTGTAGCCCCCCCCAAGTGTGGTGTAGAGACATTGATAACCCCTCTTAGGTAATCTCTACACCACCTCATACCCTCCTAAAGCTAATATTTTAGTTTGCTGAAGAGGTTATTGCAGGAGACAGAATAAAAAAAGCACAGCTAACCTCTGTAGATTTTATCTATTCCTTCCTGTTCATATGAAGTACTCATCATTCTCTACTATTCTTGAATCGCTTTGGCATGATTTTCTACCACGAGGTGATGTTCACAGCCAACTAGTAATATCTTATATTTTCACACTCTTTTAGGAGTTTGCTGATGGTCTGCTGATTTTTTCCTGGGATCTTTTCAAATAGCATGGCTGATTGGTTCTTATATAATTTCCAAAGTTCTCCCTTTAAAAATAAGAAAGATGTTTCTTCACTTGCTTGTTCCTTATCTTCAGGAACTTCTACTATCCTTGTTGAGATCTTAAGACTAACTGAAACACACACAAGAAAGCAAGCACGCCCAGCCATGAGGTTCTGCAATAGTATATATAAAAACCTCACTTTTTAAAATAACTTCAGAAAGAAACTTGACAAAAACAGAGTGAAATATTAATGGTTTTATGTAGGTAATAAATAGATCATGGTGATATTTCACTGTTTTCCACATTTTTATATCCTTGGGACATCCTGCTTTATAATCAGGGTGGTCTAAAGGAATGGATTCAGAAACAGAAAGAGAAACTGTGTGAGAAGTTCTACATCTGCCCATGTGTTCCGGTGGAAGAGACTTAATGGCAATGTAAGGTTCACTAAGGCTCTTTCCACTGACCTGGCAGCAGGACCCTCCCGACCAGAATTTTTACGCCCTTCCAATCCTACAGGGACTCGAAGTGCCATGTATTTCTGAATCTCTTTCCAGAGGCTGAGTAGTTTCCCAGATCACAAAGCCTACCCAGGAGGGTGGGCAGTGTCAGCTCCCTTCTGTCTTCGTAAGGGCAGCTGCAATCCACAGCCACTAGCTCCAGGGCTGAGGGTGGGCAGGGTGGGTGGGGTGGTCAGCTTTCTGAGGTGCTCAGGTGAGAATGGAAGGTCAATCACCAGGCTTGGGGTCACGGGGCATCCGTATTTGCAGAGCGCCTCTTGCCCCACCCCCAGACATGTTGTCATGTATCTTAAACCCTCCCCAAGGAAACAGGTCAGAACTTGGTGTTTAAGGTAACTCAACGTGCACGTTTTCTTCTTTTGTTTGTTTTTTTTAATTTAATAGCAGTACTTTTGTTCTACTTGGGGCCAATCTTTGAGTCATCATTTCTAAGTTGAGTGTTGGAGGCCTGGGGGGAAGGGGGAACTATGTTTTTCAAAGAATGGAAAAGTTATGCGGTTTGCAGGTTGGTTGTTTCTGTCTCTCTTGGCTGTTCCTGCTCTTGCCTAACACAAAACAGGGAGGACATTTTTCTTACTGAAACTTTACCTAAAGAGCTCTGAATGCAGGCCGGGGGAATTAGAGATGAAAAGCAATAACTGGGGTTCTGGTACGACTGAGTCAGTATGTCACCGGAGGACCCAGATTCTTATGTCTTTCCATTCTGCTCTTTCAGGGTTTTGGCCTTTCTTCCCTCATGGTCACAAGATGGTTGCCGCAGCTCCAGAAATCCATGTAGTCACTTCTAGAGACAAAAAAAGGACCTATTCCTTTTTTTCATATCTCTAATGTTCCATTTTATTTATTTATTTATTTATTTAAGTTTTTAGATTTTATTTTTTTTATATCTAGAGAGAGGGGAAGGGAGGGAAAAAGAGAGGGAGAGAAACATCTATACAAGAGAGAAACACCGATGGTTGCCTCATGTGTGTGCCTTGACCAGGAACCAAACCTGCAACCCAGGCAGGCATGTACCTTGACCGGAAATTGAACTGGTAACCTTTTGCTTTATGGGGTGACACCCAACCAACTGAGCCACAACAGCCACTCCTGTTTCTTTTTTAAAAAAACAAATTTCTTACCTTTTAGAGGCAGGGAAAGGAAGGGAGAAAGAAGGGGAGAGAAACGTCCATGTGTGAGAGATACATCAATCAGTTGCCTCTTGCACACCCCCAGCCTGGCACCTGGCTCACAGCCCAGGCATGTGCCCTGATTGGGAATGGAACTGGTAGCCTTTTGGTTCGCAGGCCGATACTCAATCTACTGAGCCATACCAGCCAGGCCTAATGTTCCCTTTTTAAGAACAAGCAAAACTTTTCCCAGAAGCTCCCCACCAAACTTTCCCTCACATGTGTTGGCCAAAAATACATCCTGAGCCCTATCTAACCCAATCACCAGCAAGGGAATTAGACCACTGTGATTGGTTTAGACCAATCCGGATTTGCCCTCTGGGGCCAGGGTGGGGGTCCTTTCCCTGCATGTCTAGTTTGGCCTAGGATAAATCAACAGGTCCTGGTTCTTCCAGGGGAAAGGGAGGGTGCTGGTGAAGGCGTGGCTACGGCTTGGGTAGTAACCAATAGTGTTTGTCTTATCCTTCCTGCTAGAGGTGATTAAGAGTGATCTCGGTGAACGCGGTGGTAGTGGCAAAGCACAACAAAAAGGCCGGTAAAGCCTTGTGCAAGCCACGGTGAGCTCTGTAGACAGTTAATGTTACAGATGAGTAACGGCCAAGCCAGGTTCACCAAAACAAACACTGAACTCAGAGATGGACCTAAGTTCCCTTTGTGAGGCGGCCTTCCTTGCCAAGTTCTCATCAGCCTAGAAAGGAATGCACCCCACAGTAATATTCCACCACAGCGGGTCGCTGAACTATTCCAGGTCAGGGGTCATGAAATGAGGCATGCCTCCCTTTCATGAAGGAATGTGAGTGCTGCCTAGTGACCCAATAGCCACGAGGAGACCGGGTGCCTAATAAACGTTTTTTCCCTTCTCCTCCCAGGCTTCTTCCTAACATCTCAGACTCATCAGTTTACTTGGTGTGTGATTTTCATATTGAATCATTTTTCTTCCTGCCTTAGTACTAAAAAACAAACAGATAAAGGAAATTCCTAAGCAGCTTTATTAT
Organism: Phyllostomus hastatus; assembly: GCF_019186645.2. Classification (NCBI taxonomy): domain Eukaryota; kingdom Metazoa; phylum Chordata; class Mammalia; order Chiroptera; family Phyllostomidae; genus Phyllostomus; species Phyllostomus hastatus. The sequence continues at coordinate 111,365,674 of NW_025334041.1, read as the reverse complement.
AAACAGTAAAAAAAAGTGGAACAACCCAAAAGTCTGTCAGCAAGAGAATGGATAAACAAGCTGTGATATAGCCACAAAATGGAATGCTGCTCAAACTTGAACTGAGCCGTGAACAGATAAATCCAAGGACACAGTCTCAAATTCCCTTCTCTCATCAGAGAGAAGACACCCCTCAGTCCCAGAAGCCTCTTTGGGGCCAGTAGCCCCCCGAGGCATAAGAGGGTGGCAGTATGGAGAGCCACACAGGAGGTGACCCCTCTAGTCTAGAGCGGCCCTAGGCAGGGCTGCAGACCCCTCTCACTTTGGACCTGCCCTCCCAGGTCAGAGCAGGGAGTGAACAAGGGACGAAGCTAGTGTAAGCAGAAGAGAGACCTGTGCCCCAGCCTTGCCTCGCCCCATTCCCACCCCTGCCCAACATGTACCCGCTGGGAGAACACAAGAGATGTTCTTCAGAAACAGACCTTAGTCGTGCAATTGAAACAATTTCTGTCTTGTCTGGACACATTCTCAAGGGCTCTAAACTCGTGGCCTTTCTCCTTAGGACAACTCCATTTGATTATGTGGACCTGAGTCTTTCTGACCGTGGGATCGTGTTTTCCGTGAACCGCAGTGCTCTCTCCTGCTGACTTCTCAGGAACTCAGCAGAACCTTCCGTGTAGCTTAGCTCGGGGTTTCTCAGTCTCGGCGCAGTTGACATTTTGGGCCAGATAACTCCTTATTACAGGTGTGAGGAGACTGTCCTGTGCATTGGAGAGTGTTTAGTAGAATCCCTGGTCCCTCTCCACTAGATGCCATTAGCATTGCCACCCCCAGCCCGGATCATCAAAAATATCTCTAGAGACTGTCAAATTGTTTCCCAGTGGGGCACAGTCGTCCCCAGTTGAGAACCACTGGGTTAACTTATTTTTGAATATTCACTAAACAAAAGCCCTCATCTGGTTTCCCTTTCATATCTTCTGTCGTGAAGCTCTAAAATAAACTCCTATTAATAATAAAAAGAATCTCTTAAATTACTGGAAGATACCTGTGTATCTTCCAGTTGGCAAGCAGCACGACATGTCTTTACTAAACTGTTCTTCACAAGAACCCTGGAAGAGGTAGGGGCATCGTTAGCCCAGTTTTACACGGAAGGAAATAAGATTCGTGGAGGTTTATGTAACTCCCTGGGGCCCCTCAGTGGGAGCTGGAACTAGACTCCAGGCCTCTGACCATGCCCAGCCTTTGACTCCCCAAGAAGAGCAGGGTGCATTTTTATGGAGGGGACAGACAAACTCTCAAAAGCAAGGACCCCAGTTCTGAGTCCCAGGCTTCTGTCATGTGGCCAGGAGTGTCTGGGTGGGAAGTGGGCCAGAGAAACGGTGACATGCCCCACCTCTAGTGAGCTGGAGGCGAGACCTTGGTCGTCCAGTGCCTGAGCTGCAGGCCACCAAGTCTTGCTCTTCTGTTTGCCTGGCATGTGAGGAGCGTGGGAAAACTCCTCTGCTAATCAGCTGAAATGCAAAAGACTTGCAAATCGTTGGTGTCTCTCTGACTTTGCACTTTTACAATTTCATTTGATAAAGAAGATACATGCTGGGGTCATGCTTGAGAGCTTCTTTCAAATCAGCTGCTATTTTGAGGACCTGTCTACCCACACTTAAGTGAAACTATCAGTCATCACCAGAGGTCAAATGAGACTTCTGAAGTTTGTGTCAATGCTTGAAACATTTCTGCAGAAGTTATAAAGCAATTGTATGAAATAGGGCTTAGCTTTAAATCTTTTCTTCTCTACCTTTTTCCTTCCCAGGGTTCCCCGAATATCTATGACCACGAAGTCACTATAGAAGCTGATGCTTTTTTGCCTGTGGATGAAACCCTGATTCCTACAGGTTGGTGAATTTTCCCTTTTTATAGGAATGTAGAGCTGGGGTTCAATTTGAGAAACAATCGAAACTTCATTTACCTAAATTGATTTTCCCTGTTGGCCTACCAAAATACCTCTAATTACCATGGTTAGTCATTTGTTTTGGTTAAGGTTGGGTGAACATAGAATTAAACACCCAAACCAGCACCCTTTTGAGAGGGAAAGGGGATGTTCTTATTAACAAGCCAGGGCAGCAGGCATAAACTGGGACAGTCCCAAATACCCTGGGTCCTCTGGTCATCGTAGCTGCCTTGGGCTCCAGAAGTTCTTTACTAAAATGTAAATCTGTTCCTTGTTGGCACCTTAGCAGAGATAACTTTACCTGAGCATTACGTCACAAATGCAGGACACTGATAGGACTTCAGGTGGTTTTTGATAGAAGAGGGAAGGGTAGGATGAGTTATGCCCTGTGCAAGACAAATGCAGATAGGTCACCTCTGGGACACAGTTTGAGGGTTGGGGTGGGACAGGGAAAGCAGAGTATGAAAGGGGAAGGTGAGGTGCTGCTGAAATCAAAATTCAAGAGTGTGTGTATATGTGTGTGTGATCCTAGGTTAGCTAGATTGAGATTATCTTGGTTATTATTATTTGGAATGAAAAGTACCTTGGTTCAAATAGGCAAATCCATAGACGTAAAAGTAGATTAGTGAGTTGCCAGGGGCTAGGGGCAGAGGGAACTGGGGAGTGACAATGGGTACGGAATTTCTTTTTGGGGCAGTGAAAATATTCTGGAATAGATGGTGGTGGTGGTTACACAACCTTGTGAGTACACCGTACACCATTGAATTATGACTGTGAATTTGATAGGGTGTGAATTACACCTCGATTTGAAAAAAGAAAGAACGTGCTGCCTTGGTTCCGGGGTTATCTCCAGTACTGAGTGGTGTAATTCTGTACTGGATGGCAGGTATCTCCTCCAGGGACAGTCGGGTGACCAGAACCGGCAGGGGAGCTGTTGTCTGTGGCAGCTTATGGAAATTAACTTAAAGTAATTACCCCAAAGCAGCAGACAAACATTCTTACTGGGATTTCATTAGAATCAGAGATCAGGTGAGTGTATAAGGCTTAGTCTCAGAAAACTAAAGTAAACAGCAGTGGAGAGTGAAGGGAAGAGCAGAAATCCAGAAGGACACACACACTTCCGCATCAACTCCTCTTCCCTGGGGAGGAACGGCTGCCCTCACGTGGCCCCTTGGCCAGTCCAGGTGCCCTGCCTATGTCTGACGGCAAAGAGGTATTTCCTTGTGGCTCCTTTGTCAGGTTGCTGGCATCCTATGTTCTGTTCTCTCAGGCATCTGTCTCATCAAGGTCACTGCCCTTGATAAGCCTATTGGCCAGCAGCTACATGTAGAAGGTCAGGAAGGCCTCTCCCTTCCATGCCACCTCCTGTAAGGATGCTGTTACTTCGGTTGTCATCTCTGCTCTGGGAAAGACCTTGGCATGACAGCATATGAGCAATTAGAAGTCAAGGGCACCATCTTAACCAAGTAAACAGGGTTTATATCACCAGGGACGAGACATTTGGACGTTACATTCCCCCTCATATGATTCACTGAAAAAGCACATTGCATGTGTGATGTTCTGCCAAAAGTGCATAACCTCAGTCCATTCAGAAGAAAATATCCCATGAGCCCAACTGAGGGAGGGTCTACAAAATAATTGACCAGTACTTGGCAATAGTAGCAAGATCATGAAAGTCAAAGAAAGACTAAAGAACAGTCTCAAAGGAGATAGGACAACAAAATGTAGTGCGGGATCCTAGATTGGATCACAAGGCAGAAAAAGGGCAATAGTGGTAACTCTGGTGAAATTCTAGTGGAGCCTATGGCTTAGTTAATAGTACTATTCCCGTGTTAAATTTCTTTTTTTTTTTAGATTTTATTTATTTATTTTTAGAGAGAGGGGAAGGGAGGTAGAGAGGGAGAGAAAGGTCAATGTGTAGTTACCTCTGACATGCCCCTACTGGGGGCCTGGCCTGCACCCAGGCATGTGCCCTGACTGGGAATCGAACTGGCAGCCCTTAGGTTTACAGGCTGGCACTCATTCTATGGAGCCACACCAGCCAGGGTTCCATGTTAAATTTCTTAGCTGTGATCATTGCACCATCATCATGTAAGATATTAACATTAGAGAAAGGTGGGTGAAGGATACACACACGTATTTTTGCAACCTTTCTGTAAGTCTAAAATTATTTCAAAATTTAAAAGAAAAAAAGCCCAGGGCACCAAGTAAAATAGTACTTTAAGTTTACTGGGTATCAGCCTTACTTTGGGGAAGGGCTTTTGTTTATCTTGGCCTCTTTAAAACAATGTGGTTGTGTTTATGGCTGCTAGATCAAAATGTTCAGGAAGCAAAAGGTAAGAATGTGAGCCTGCATACTAAACAGCAACTTCAGTTAACCGCAGGAACTAGAAACTCCCCTAAATGCAATGACTATGAAACTAATTAGAATAAGAATGAGAAATCAAGATAAATGATTCAAATTTTTGGCATCACAGTGCTGAATGTTTTCCTGGCTTCAGGACTGGGTTTAAAGGCTTTTGTATTTGTCTTGGTGACATGTCATTTTTTTAATATATATTGACGTGGCGCAGTACATGGGCATGAGTAAGCTAGCCCAGCTTGTGCTAGATGCAGAATTAATGCTTTTGAACTAAATGTTGTGAACTGCAAGGAAAAAATAGTGGTGGCAGCTATTTTGTGATTGATAAGGAAGAAAATGAACTGAGTAGCTTATAAGTAGAGGTGATGAAACTAAGTGCATATTTATCTGTACGTATTTATAAAATCTTATGCTATTCTGATCAGTTTTGATCAGACACAATTCACAAAAAAAATGCATAATTAATGCTGCATAAAGGTTATTTGTCATGACTGTAAGAGGTAATTGTGACAAGACACAGTGGAGCTTAACATGCCATCTAACGGACTGTATATAATCATGCTCATGTCAATTTTGCACTGTAAGCGGTTTTAGGATCAGATTCTGTACTCGACTAGTATTGCACACGTGTGAGGCTGAGTAGGGTGTAAGAGCTCTGGACTCCGGAGGCAAGAGCCCTGGTTCTAGAGCCTTGGCTTTGCTGTTAACCAAGTGGGAGACCTTCGAAGTATGTATAATGCGTTAACATTTAACTTTTCTACACTCTCATTTTCTTTTCTGCAAATAGGAGGTATATGGAACTCAATCCAATTTTATGGACCAGCAATTTTTCTTTAAAAAACAGTTTAGGTTCTGGCCATTTGATTGGAGCATTGTCCTGCCGTGCTAAGGGTTGTGGGTCCAATCTCCCATCAGGGCACACACAGGAGTCAACCAGTGGGCGCATGACAGAGCAGAGTGGGAAACTCGATGTTTCTCTCTCTCTCTCTCTCTCTCTCTCTCCCCTCCCCCTCTCCCTGCCTCTCTTTCTCTCTAAAATCAATAAATAAAAAATAAAAAAAAAAACAATTTGGGAAACTTATCTAGGGTTACCCAACTTTTCATTTTCCCAAGTTAGAAAACTATCATAGATATAGGACTATTAAAACTAATTAGAATGTACATATGGTATGTTTCAATAACTATTTTAAAAACTAATTGAGGTAATAATGAGGAACAGAGATAGACTACATTTATTTGTTTAAATTCCAAAGTGCCACTTATAATCACTATCTTTTCATACAAGAAAGAATATTTTACTACCACAAAAGTGGGGAAATATTCATCTTAGACTAAAGAACAAGCCTTGAAATTGACTTCATCTTGTTTTTTTTTTTAAAGAAATGTGGTAGATTATCCAAATATATCCCAGTTTTCTGTAGATCAGTGAAAATTTTATCATGGACTCTTGGACTGAGAGTAAATAATTTGTAGGGTCATTTGTAGCTCTTACATTCTGTGATTCTATGAAGCTCCTACTAGAAAAATTTACTGCCATTGCTGCCACCCTTCACAGCCACTAGGACTCTCCCATGAAAGTCAATGAGTGTCAGAAGTCAGACATTGGCAATAAGCTTTGGTCTCCTTGCACATGAATGGCTTTTACTATAAATCAGTTACTCTGGACTTCCAGCCAAGATGGAGGCATAGGTAGACACACTATGCCTCCTTGCACAACCAAAAGAAGGATAACCACATTTAGAAGCAAAAAACAATGAGAACTGCCAGAAAATCAAACTGTATGGAAGTCTGACAACCAAGGAGTTAAGAAACATTCATCCACACCTGTAGGAGGGACAGACATGGGCAGCAGGGTGGAAAGGACTCATGGCAAGGCAGCGCGTGGAGGACCAGGCAAGGCAGCTACTGGTGGAATGGGCGGTCCTGCATACACATGCAGATAAATCAGGAGAAACAACTGGGGGGCAAGATGGACTTCAAAACCCAGGGTTCCAGCATGGGGAAATAAAGCCTCAAAACCTCTGGCTGAAAACACCTGTTGGGGAACTCCCAGAAACTCCCAGTCTCACAGGAGAGTTCGTTGGAGAGATCCACAGGGTCCTAGAATGTACACAAACCCACACACCCAGGAATCAGCACTAGAAGGGGCCAGTTTGTTTGTGGGTGGCGGGGGAAGTAACTGAAAACCGGCAGAGAGCAGAGCAAGTAGCACTGTTTCCTCTCGCACTCCTCCCCGACATACAGCATCACAATGCAGCCACATGGGTTGCCCCACCCTGGTGAACACATAAGGCTCCACCCCTTACCATGTAACAGGCATGCTGAGACAAAGGAAAAAAATAGGCCCAAATGAAAGAGCAGTTCAAAGCTCCAGAAAAAATACAACTAAGGGACAAGAGATAGCCAACCTATCAGATGCACAGTTCAAAACACTGGTAATCAGGATGCTCACAGAATTGGTTGAATATGGTTGCAAATTAGAGGAAAAAGTGAAGGCTATGAAAAGTGAAATAAAGGAAAATGTACAGGGAACCAACAGTGACGGGAAGGAAACTGGGATTCAAATCAACGGTTTGGAGCAGAAGGAAGAAAGAAACATTCAACGAGAACAGAATGAAAAAACAAGAATTTAAAAAAATGAGGAGAGGATTAGGAACCTCCAGGAAAACTTTAAATGTTCCAACATCCGAATCATAGGGGTGCCAGAAGGAGAAGAGGAAGACCAAGAAATTGAAAACTTATTTGAACAAATAATGAAGGAGAACCTCCCCAATCTGGCAAAGGAAACAGACTTCTAGGAAGTCCAGGAAGCCCAGAGAGCTCCAAAGAATTTGGACCCAAAGAGGAACACACCAAGGCACATCATAAGTAAATTAACCAACATTAAAGATAAGGAGAGAATCTTAAAAGCAGCAAGAGGAAAGAGTTACCTACAAAGGAGTTCCCATAAGACTCTCAGCTGATTTCTCAAAAGAGACCTTACAGGCAAGAAGGAGGTGGAAAGAAGTATTTGAAGTCATGAAAGGCAATGACCTACATCCAAGATTACTCTATCCAGCAAATCTTTCATTTAGAATGGAAGGGCTTCCCAGATAAGGTCAAGTTAAAAGAGTTCATCATCACCCAGCCCTTATTATATGAAATGTTAAAGGGACTTATCTAAGAAAAAGAAGATCAAAAGTATGAAGAGTAAAATTATAACAAACTCACAGCTATTAACAACTGAACCTAAAAAAAGGACAAAAACAGACTAAGCAAACACCTAGAACAAGAACAGAACAGCAAACAACTAGAACAGGAACAGAACCACAGAAATGCAGATCACATGGAGGGTTATCAGGGAGGGAGTGGGACAGGGAGAAACGGGGAAAAGGTACAGAGGATAAGTAGCATAGATGGTAGGTAGAAGATAGACAGGGAGAGGTTAAGAATAGTATGGGAAATGTAGAAGCCAAAGAACTTACATTACAGGTGGCAGACACAAGGCCCTCCACCTTGTTTTTTCCGGCCCTGCACCTTGTTTCTACCTGGCAGCAGCGCTGATCTCTGGCTTAACTGTTAAGGAGTAGTGACATTTATACAGTCCTAAAATTATATTTGGCCCTTTGAAGGCAACCATGAGGCTGATGTGGCCCCTGATGAAAATGAGTTTGACACCCCTGACTTATGTGTATGAGCCATGGACAGGAACTAAAGTGGGGGAATGTGGGTGGGAGGGGCTGTGCAGGGGGGAAGGGAGTGAAGGGGGGAAAGTGGAACAACTGTTGTAGCATAATTAATAAAATATATTTTTTAAAAATAAATAAATCAGTTACTCTGCTCACCATCCCCATCCTCTGCTTTCTACCCCAAATCCTTGTTCGTGTGTTTGTTGGTTGTTTACAGCTGCCTTCCTAAGAGCATAAAAATCCTCATTATTTTTCCTTGGAGCTCCTAGAGAGAAAAGTCTCTCGTCATTGTACCAAAAAGGAAGCCACGAACCCCTAAACTGCACCCAGCATCACAGGAGCACACAGCAACTAAAAGCGCCTGAAACAGCGGCTCCTGTGGGAGGATGTGGTGGGTTGGGAGGAAGCTCAGGGCCACACTTGAACCCCGAGGCCCTTTGTCAGTTCATTCCTTGAATTCCGTGTGGGCTTGTCCCAAAAGCCTCATCTGACAAATTGCGATCCTTAGCCTCATTGGTTCAGCCTCCCATGGACTTTCAGCCCAGTCTCCTAGGCTGGCTTCCAAGCTTGTGATACAGAGATGCTTCATAGTTACAATAGGCCCCTGCCTTTTGTGGCTGTCAACTTATACTTGCATTTGTCTTTCACGTCCTTCTTTCTATTTGGCCTTCATAAAAGCTGTAATCTGAGTAGTTCTTGAGGAAAATGCTGATGCAAATCTAAACTTTGGGGGTGTTTTTCACCTTGGTTACAGACGCTTGGTAAATAGTTTTTCAGGTGATGGGAAAACCCACTGTCAGGAGAAGGGAGCACCCCTTGTTTTACAGTAGCTGTCCGTCTGTGGCCGTGGTAGTCAGTGAAAAGGGACCTTCCCCAGAGTGTGTTTCGGGAAGGAGTGAAGTCCTGGCCTCCATTTCATTTGTCATCCGCTTACTAATTGGCTGTTATCACAGACAAAGGAAAGGGATAGTTGGCACACAGTTTCAGGAGCCAAAGCAAGCACATGGGATGAAATCCCCTTGTCTTAAACTTACAGCCCTATCTTGGCCTTTACCCCAGGCAGGGCCCGCAGGCCTGCGACAGCCTCAGCCTCGAACACCAGCTTCGCCCTCCCTTTTCCTGCTGGGAGTGTTTGGGGGGCCTGTGAAATACAGGAGACAACAGTCTGTATTACATGGCCTCTTTCATCCCCTTTCTCTGCTCTGCTACTTATTAAAAGGCTGCCCTTCTCTGGAGTCCAGTGGAAATGCCTCAGTCAGCGTGGTGGTTATCAGAGGCCTTCAAAGGGGCCCATTCAAGTAACTGAGGGTCACTCCCATTTTCCCCATCAGAAATTTCTGCCCTTTGGTCAGCCCTGGAGGCTTCCTAACACAGGCAAACAATATCCCCTGTGTTTTCTAAGGCTGGAAGACTCCAGGATCTAGAAAGAAAGAAAGAGTTGGGATAAAAGGGTAGACTCCATCCTCTAGCTTCTGAAGCTGCTGCTCCGGGTGAGATTCCGGGCACTTAGGCGTCAGCCTCGGCGTTGTTCTGAGTGCAAGGTCCTTGCTTACTGGGCCCCTCGCTGTGCATGCAGCAGGCGCCCCGACCGAGGCCTCTGCAAGGCTGAGCGTTTGGTTCACCCGCAAACCAGGAGCAAAGTTAGCAGCCGAGCTGTCAGGCTGGGCTCACGTGTCACCAGTTGGTTTAGCTTTGCTTCTTCCAAGCATTTTTTTTTCCCTTTCTTAAAAAATATCACAGAGCATAAAGCACTTGCTGGCACTTAAAATGGCCACACATTCTGGAAATGGGACATCTGCAGGTCCTCTCGTGAGTGTGTGCGTGTGTGTTGCTGTTGCCGCTGTTGCCAGGGCTGTCTCTGTGGCTTCCCAGAAGTGCAGCTCCCGGAAGCCCTTTACGGGGAAGGACAGGTATAAAAGGAATGTCCCCAGAGAGAGTGCGCTCCAGGGCCAGATCTCTGTGCCCCCGTGTCCAGAAGTTAGCTTTGGGACAGGCATCTAGGTGTCCTGTCTGTGGCAACGAGGGGAAACTGGTCCCCGGTGCCCTGCTCGGGTGCTAAGCCAGCTAAATGCAAGCAGGTGAGGAAAAACAGCCCTCTGTTTCTCCAGGGACAAATTCCCCCAGGGTTGTAAGTATTACATTTTACACAACTGTGAGTCTTGGGGGCAATTTGGGCAACGTCCCAGCAAGACATTATGATGCAGACGACACGGTGTGGAACTAAACATGTGTCTTACAGGCATTTACAGCACATTGCTTTTTTCTTTTTCTTTCTTTCTTTTTTTTTGCTGCACTTTATTTGCAGATAAGGAATTAAGAAAGCAAAAAGTGAATGCTTTGACTCGGTCCTTTGAATTTTAAGGTAACATTAGAAAAATCCCGTCTTGTTCTCGAGAAAAAAGATACCTTGTATTTTTATAAAAATTACCCCAACCCACTCTTTCCCCCAGCCCATCTGTGTTCACTTGCTATTCTTGCAGCGCTCCGTTTTTGAAAGCTCATTCTAAAATTACATGAAAGCAACCCTATTTTGACAAAATTAGAATTCTGGTAAGGAAAGGCTTACCACAGACTGTGGGGAGAGACCCAGCAAGATCTGTGTATTTTATTTCAACCTCTCTGGGTTCAGCCTGCAGTTCAGTCAATTTTATAATTACTTCCCTAGGGCAGGTATAAGTCTCTGCCCTGGGAAATAAATTCCAAAGTAGTCTCCTGGTTCAAAGATGGCACATGTGAAGACTGTTTTGATCTACGTGTTTTAATCTTGCTGGAGCTTGTTCCAGAAAACTTCTGTAGACTTAATAGAATTCTAACATATTGGACAAACTTGTTTTGACCTTCCACCAGTACGCCTCTTCCACCCTCTACTGTTAGTCCTCTGGCCCTGCTAATGTTTAACTCCTAAGTATTTCTTGAATCTGCTTCTTCATTATGTATGATTGATTATATGGCCCCATCTTCATTGTCACTGTCCTCGTTTAGGCTCTTCTTGTCGAGATCAGTGCCTGGTTTATATGATGAACTTCATAAATTTGGATCAGTGAATGAACAAATGGATCTGGACTATAGCTCTCTAACTGAGGGGGGACTCTCATTAGAGCTATTCCCCATTCAGTTACTAAACTTATCTATCTACAATGCAAATCTCACTTTGATATGCTCCTGCTTAAAACCCCCCTTAGATGGTGACCAGGTCAGATACCAGCTGCCTCCCACACTCATCTCTCCCACCCTGACTTACACCCCACCCTGGTTCAGTGCCCCCTCCCACCTCCAGGGCACACCCAGTACCCCCTTCTTTGATGCATAAACCCCTACTCTTTCTTCAAGTCTCGTCCTTTCTCCTTAGAAATCCTTCCCCCACTTCCTGGACACAGTAGATTCTTTGTTGCTCCTCGGTTTTGCAATGACATAAGCTGTTTAGAGCTCATCTTGTGCCAGAGTTGCCTTGTCTTCCCCAACGCAAGTGTGCCTCGGCTGACCTTTCAGGATTTAGTTACAGCTCCAGGGTAGGGAGCCACAGGGAGCCTCAGGCTTGGTCTCTTTGGCTTGAAGCTAGAAAACCAACTTACACTAAACTAAAAAATGAAGCCAAGCAATAGCCAGTCTGTACAGTCTAGGGATACCTACTCCTTCCTTTCCCCTCACAGTCTCTCTCCACTCTTGTCCCTTCTTTACATTGGTTTTCCACATAATACATTAAAACAGTAGTGTGGCATAACTGGGGTCCAGAAAACCTGGATGCCCGCAGGTCTCAGTTCCGCTGGTCACCAACTACGCCCTTGGATCAGCCATGAAGACTCTTTGGGCCTCATGACCTCCTCTGTACAATCTCATTAGGTGATGTTACATGAGTTGCACTTTGAGGTCCTGTCAATTTCTGACACTGATTCAGAGACCACACACCGCTCTCGCCCAGATCTTCTCAGCCAGGGTCTGTGCTTGTGTGTCTGGGAAGATGATGGAAGAACTTCAAGGGATCGGGAGCTCTTAAAGCTCCGTGTGAAACCTGTGTGAGTTGGTGGTACCATGTAAATCCACAGAGGGGTTTTCTCGTCTGTTTTCCTCCCTCAAGGTAATGATAGTTTATGGTTTTTCTATGTATGATTACACATAAATGCCATCATTGCTTTTGAGAATAGCAATAGATTGTTTTCCTTTTTTATAATCCTAAGGGTGGTTTTTAAATTTTTGTTGTTAGATTTTCTGAAGGGAGCTGGAAGGCTAACTACAGGGGGAAGACGGCCCACCAAGACCAAAAGTAACTTCCCCAAGGTTTTCTCCAGAGGAGCAAGAGCAGCCAGGACGCTAGGTTAGAGGACCGGCCTCTCTGTTTCTGCCCGATCAGAGGAGTGGAATTGCTTCCCAGTGGAATTGCTACCCAGCCCTGCAGCTGGATCCCAGGCCTGGCCGTCAGTGTGTAGAACATAGGAGCAGCAGGTGCGCTGGGCCCTCACTGTAAGTGGGAAGCCAGAGCTCAGTGTTCTGGTTTTCACTCTCAGCTGTGCACTTTTGCAGATGAGCCCCCTCCAAGTTCATTCCCAAGTCTCCTCCTCCTCTTTTCCTTCTCCTGATATCAAGCTGATATCAAGTACTATGTGGCAGGTACTATGCTAGGTATTATGCCAGCCCTGGGGAAGCAATGGTGAGCAAAATTGACACGGAGAACATGTACATAGCACAGGTCTTGTCCTCAAAGAAATGAAGCTAGAGTTCAGAAAAGACTTAAATGACACTAAGAGAGGGAAACTCGTGATGTTGGATCTTATGACATGTCATTTACCCTAGAGCTGTTTCTTCTCTGACAGGTCCCTCTAGATAGTGTGCAAAGAAGTTCAGTACAGAAACTCTAAGGACCTCTCCTGGTAGCAGGGATACTCTCCAGGGGGGTATATTGCTGAATCATTCTATAAAACGATCCCAAGAAGAGTTTTACGAGGCCCAGGAATAACTCCCCAAGCTCCTTGTGTTCCTGCTAGAAAACACATCACTGCTGCGAGATTGGCAAACATGAGCCAGCACAGTGGAAATTTGGCAGGAAGAAGGTTCAGAAATTAGCACTTGGCCGGGCATTGTGTAATTCCTGTGAAAATTTGAGACTGACATCAAGTAAGTTTGTCAAAGGTGTTATTTGCTAGAGCTCTGACTACTACCCATGGCGAGCTGATGATTGAACGCCCCTCTGCGCCACCCCAGGTCTGGGCAGGGACCGGCTCTAGTTCATCCTTGGTTCACAGCCATCCTGAGAGGTCACCCCATTGTGAAGGGGCTGAGAGGTGACTGTGGGCTTTGCACCGTGGGCTGGAAGGCTGACACAAGCAAGTTCCCAGAGCAGGCTTGCATGCTGTTTAGCTAACATTTATGGAGCACCTACTGATGGCTACATGCTGCTTCAGGCACTGGTCATAGAAAGATGACTGAGCACTATGTCTGCACTTGAGAAGCTTCTAACGTGTCCAGATCACATTAGAAGATTATCCAATGTGGTCAGGACAGGGACAAAGATAATGGCCAGGGGACCAAGGAAGCACAGAGGCCAGGGTAGAAGAGGCTTTCTCGAGATCACCTTCAGCTACGAGAAGCTTCTTAGTGTCTGTAAAGTTCTAGCAACAAGGAGAGTGAGAATTCTAAAGCTAGACAGGCAGTTGGGCAGGGGCGGGGGTGTCGGAGGGCAGGGTGAGGCAAGAGACATGCAGCACCGAGGATGCAAAATTTAAGACAGCACTCACTCTTGGGGTTGTGCACCTGCCTGGTCAGTACCTGAGAGTAAGTGTGTCCTTAAATTTTGCACACTAGGTCCTCACTTGCCTCATCCTGGTCCCAGCCCTGCAGCTGGACGCAGTCACGTTGAGCTTTCCATGCTCTCCCAAGGAGCCGGGACTTATCTGCAGATCATGGAGCACTCTGAAGTGTTTCAAGCCAGAGGACTGCCCTAGCAAGACTGACATTTTAGAAATACCACCCAGCAACTGTTGGGGGTGGGACTTGACTGAAGACCAGGGGACAGGCTATTTTCGTAGTCCAAGCAAGAGATGGCAGAGGGCAGAATGAAGAAATGTAGTTTTATAGCAGTATTTAAGAGGGGAAATCAGGAGGCTGGAATTGAATGTAGCAGATGAAGAAACAGGAAGGCTGTATGATGACTCCTAGGTTTCTAGGGCAGCTCCTGAGGAGCAGAAATAGAGATATTAAGGGAGTCATAAATAGAGGAGGAGGCGGCGGAGGTCAGGGAGGGATGGGGGAGCTATGGATTTGGTCTGGAAAATATTTGAGATTAAGGTGCCTATGAGGCATCCAGGTGATGTCCAGCAAGCAACTGGGCAGATGGGCACAGTGTTTGGGAGAGAGCAGGAGACATAAACCAGCATGTACTTTGTAGATTGAGCCGTGTGGATTTCCCAGGGAGGAATCTTAGCCTGAGAAGAACAATAGTCTGGGGACTGCACCCAAGGCAACCTGAGAAAACCTCCACCAATATTTAAGGTGCAAGAAAGTCTCACACTAAAGGCACCAAGGGAGATGGTGAGAGGAAGAGGCAAAGGACAAAGGGTGACCAGAAGTCTTGGAGTGACTGACAGCGTCAGCATTCCAGAGAGGTCAAGCCAGGGAGTACCTCCGCTGTAGTGGCGATTCCTGCTGACCCCATTTCATAGTGGACGCCTCTGACAGTGGAGTGGGTGGATGCCAGACTGTGGCAGCTGGAGGAATAATTGGAAATGAGGAGGGACAGTTGGGGAGCACAGGCTGATGAGCCGTCCCCAACTGAGGCACCTTCCTTGAGCACAGCACCCCAGGCCCCACCTCAGGGGCTCTGCTGTGTTTGCTTTAGCACTGGCCAGGGAGCCTGTCCATCTGGAAGCCACTGGGGTTGAATATGCTTTCAAAAATCTGTGAAAGGAAGAAGAGAAGGCGCCTCCATAAGGTGGAGATGGGAATCAAGGAGGAGGTTTTTTAGGGGGAGAGGAGCCGATTGAGGGCGAGTAAAATGAGGGTGCCGAGAATCCAGGTGAGGACTGAGGCCATGAACTCCTGGTGGCCTCAGTTGGTGCTCCCAGGGGTTTTCTCCCATTTCTCTCAGCAGCATGGAGTGAGGATCAGAGAAGGAGGATTGTGGGATGATCCAAAGTTGGGGTTTTGTCAGGTAGGAGGGGCAGCGGGACAGGGTGTCAGGTAAGTCAATAGGAGTGTCGCTAACCAAGTGGCTCAGGTAATAGGCAGTGTGCCCAGGCAGGCAGTGAGGGACATGGGAACCTGGCGGATGCCATGGCGGGGGGCCTCGGAGACCTGGAGAACATGGGTCTCATGGGAATGCCCCTGCAGAAGGCTGCAGACCGACAGACGATAACAACTTTCAAATGGCGGCAAATCCCTGGATGCCATCTTGAGGGGAGTCTGGAATGGAAAAATTCTCTGCATGAAAATGTTCTGCCTTCCGTGAAGTGTAAAATTGCCTTCTCACCTGAAAACACCATGTAACTGGGTTTAGCATTTTCTGCTTTAGGTGGCATGTCATATCCAGAAGCAGTATCCTCCCCCACTGCAAGTCAAAGTAAAATCAGAAAATGCTCAGTGGAAAGAAAAAAAAAACACACACACACAACCAACACAGCAGTGGAATGAAGTGGCAAACCCAAAAAGCATCAGCAGAGGATGGGGAAAACGGCAGCAGAGACAAGCTTTGACATGGTGTGATCTTTGAAGATTCATAGAAATGTTACTTTACCAAAAAATCCCAAGGTGGTTTACTTGCCAACCGCTGGAATGAAGTCAAAATTCCCACCTAGAGTGTTACTTTTAATGATCATTCTCTTTATATTGTTTCTTAAAATAAGAGCAGGCATTCTAGAGATGATTTAACCGAGATTGCTTCACTAATTAGGTGTCAGATGGATACCTGTGCCCTCCAGCCCCTTACCTCTGGCTTCCTTATGCAGATTGGACTCACTGTTCTGAAGCCAACGGGATAAAGAAACGTAATTGGGGCAGCCTGGCTGGAAGCACAGCTGGGCCATCCCCATGGAGACCAGTCTCCAGCGCTCTTCCTATTGCCCCAGCCTTCCTCCCCGCCCTTTTCTTCCTGAGATGAATGCACAGCACATCTGCACCTGGGTATCCCTTAGATGACCTCTACCCCAGGGCCTTTCACCTGTAACTTATGCACAGATCACCTGGAGAACTTGTTAATATGCAGATTCTGATCAGCTGGCCTTGGGGTGGAGTCTCTGGGTCCGAGGTTCTAACAGTCCCCTGGGGCTGGGTCCGCTCTTTGAGTGGCTGTTTAAGAGGATCCACAAAGCCCCTTCTAGCCTCAAGTGACCTTTGTGGCTGTTTCCTTTTTGGCACCCATTTGTTCCCATTCGCTCCCCTCCCAACAACCCTGCGCCCTGCTTCCGTCCTGCTGCCACCCACTCACTTACCTTTATTTCTCTCTCCCCTCCACATTTCACACACCCTACTCTGGCCCTCTCTTATCAAAAGCCGTTTTCTGCAGGCCATCCTACAAAGAGCTGCTCTTGGCCAGTGGTCTCAGGAGATAAACAAGCTAAAAAGTTGACACAGAAAAAGAGGGAGGAGAGAAATAACCAGATATCACTGTGTGTCCCTGAGGGGTAAAACCTGCTTTGTTACATTTGTCATGGGAGCCAGTGGCCCTATAGCCCTGGAGTGTCACAGTTAAAAAGGACCTTATCTTCTCCAACCACCACCTGCCTGTCCAGTATTTGAACCCCTGAGCTGTGGGCCCTGTATTTCAGTGCCTCTGGGACAAGAAGTTCGATGTTCCTCCTGGATCAGCACCCCTGAAGTGCCTTCCTGACACTGAGCTGAAATGTGTCTACCCAGAGCGGAGCCCTGCTGGAGCTAGTGCTTGGGTCCCTGCAGAGCAGGCTCCAGGCCTCGCAGGGCAGCTATCATGTCACCCTGAGTCATTCTTTTTCCGGCAGCACATCCCCACCTCCTCAGCCGTTTTTCTTAGGCTGTGAATTGGCCATCTGCTCATTTTCCTCTGGGCCCGCTTCTGCGTGTCTCTCTGCCTGCAATGTCTATACGGAAAAGAGTAACCGAAAACTGTCTCTGCCTCATTACACCCTACGTGACTCCTGAACTGACTGACAACCACATCCTTAAAGTCATTTTCACACATGCTGCAGCTCAGCCACGGCTCCCTAGTCGGTAATTGTTAGCCTGAACGTTTACGAGCATTGGTAGCAGGATGGTTAAGAGCCTGGGGGTGCAGCACTCTACAAAGTACCCTCCCGCCATTGGCTATCACCATCACGATCACTGTCATCATCACTTTGCCTCCATCACTGTTTTAATCCTCACAACAACTTCATGAGGTGGGGGCTATATTATCCCGGTGGGGTAAGTGAGGAAATGGAATCTCAAAAGATGACAGTCTAAACCTAGGCAGTGCCCTTTATTTTGGTCTGCATATATATATATATATATATATATATATATATATATATATATATATATATTTTAACTTTTTAAAAAGATTTTATTTATTTATTTTTAGAGAGGGAAGGGAGGGAGAGAGAGAGAAACATCAATGTGCAGTTGCTGGAGGCCGTAGCCTGCAACCCAGGCATGTGCCCTGACTGGGAATCAAACCTGCAATGCTTTGGTTTGCAGCCTGCGCTCAATCCACTGAGCCACACCAGCCAGGGCAGCTTTATTATTTTGGGGGAGGGGGGCACAAGTGCAGCACCTTTTCTGTTGCTGTTATCCGTACATTTCATCTTGTTGCAGTCAGTGCTTCACCCCCACTTTGCATTGCCTTTTGGGTTCCTGATTCTGTAATCTCAAGTGACTGCCTCCCAGCTTGACATTCATGCTGTCTGTCCTTGTCCAAGAAGAATACCTTCAATATCTTCACCTAGATCGTCCACAGTTCAGAGGCCTCTTGGCAGTTTCTTACAGAAGCCCAGATGCTCAGTCTCCAGAAGTCTGGAGAAGTTTGAGGAGCTCGCTAAGCCATCAGTCTTGTAACCCAGTCAGGCCCAGGGGATGGCTGGGAAAGACTTGAATTTGAATATATCTGTGTCGGGCTCCTGGTGAGCATCTTCCTCCCCGCTTTCAGGTCTCCATTCCAGATTCTTCCCAGGATAGACAGCAGCTCTGAAATGTGTAATTTGTGGAATTGAGCCTCTGGGCAGGTCAGATGCACAGAACGAGCAGAGTGCAGGGTCTGGGAACACACATCCCGGAGAGGGTGACAAGCATGCTGTGCAGATAGTGAGATCTAGGAGGCTGGCCCTGCACGTTGTGGCCCCCAGCCTCCGACTCCACTTGTACAAACACAGGCCTTCTGTGTTCCCCCTGAACCACAGGAGGCTGAGCAGCTGTGATGGAGCTGATGTTTCTATGCAGGGGGAGCTGGGGGCAGCCATCTCCCTCAAAGGAAGACTGAGGCATGCTCTGAAACTAAGGTGGCATGTTTGTTGAGGGCACTTTGCAAGAAGGGAGAGCACTGATGGGAATCAGAAGGGCTCAGTCCCCCACATGGAGCCATTACTTGGTGCTGCCACTGTGCCAGCTGACCAGAAAGGCTGGACTGATTTCTCCCCTCGCTCCTTGGCTAGTTCTCTTCTCTGACCCCGGGCCATTAATGTAACTTGGCTGTGTTCAGTTAGAATCCTTTTCATGGTGTCAGGATGTCAGCCACCTGTTCCTGGTGTTCCTCTCCGCTTCCTGTGAACTGAGACTGGGGAAGCCTCGTGACTCTTGGAGGAGAGCGGGAGGCTGTGGCTGTGCCGTGAGCCTGAGCTCCTGTCTCATGCAGTTGTCACCGGAGCCTGCCTGAGCTGCTGGGAAGCAGCAAAACAAGCTTGTAGGAAAATTCTTCTGCCCCAGCGTGTTCCCCTTTCAAAACCAACAGGCAAACCCGAACACTATCTGTCTGTGTGGTTACGCAGAGGCGCTGTCCCTCTCACGCTAGAGCCGTCAGCGGCCACTGGGAGACCGAGCCCAGTGGGGTCCGAGGGATTTGGGGAAGGCAGTCTTGTCTCGCAGATCCCCATCTGGCCCAGCAGCATGCCTGCTTTTGGGCATTGTGCCCCTGCATGCCATGAAAGTAAACTGATGGGGGCAGACGAGGACACTCCAGCCAGAAATGGAAAATGCCTCTGATCTCAGGAAAGCGAGTCCTTGGTATGACCCTGAATGGCTGTTTTCAAAGAGCTGATTTTGACACATTATCATCAGGAAAATGCAGCAGTTAAGGGCATGGACTCAGGTCTTGACTTGGGTTTAAATCCTTACCAGTTCTGTGAACTTGGACAATTTATTTAAGCTCTGCAGACTGCAAGTGTCAAGTGGAGATAATATCGGACTTACCTCCTTGGTTGTAAAGATTAAATGAGGTAATGCATGTAAAGTGCTTAGAGGAGTTCCTGGCATTTAGTAAGGGCTTTGTAATTGGAAAGTATTATTATTGCCATTATCATCATCATCACCACCATTTACTCAGTGTTTAATATGCTCCAGCCACCTTCAGTTTGCTTTTCATGGTGTCAGGTTAAGCAAATTGAATTACCTTTTTTTAAAAGACATTGTTTTAAAGATCTTATTTATTTTTTTTTAGAGAAAGGGGAAGGGAGGGAGAAAGAGAGGGAGAGAAACATCAATGTGTGGTTGCCTCTCACATGGCTCCCACTGGGGACCCGGCCTGCAACCCAGGAATGTGCCCTGACTGGGAATCAAACTGGCGACCCTTCAGTTCTCATCCCATGCTCAATCCACTGAGCCATACCACCTAGGGCTAAAAGACATTTTTAAAAGACTTTATTTATTTTTACAGAGAGGGAAAAGGAGGGAGAAAGAGCGAGAGAAACTGATATATGAGAGAAACATCGATCAGTTGCCTCTCTAATGCACCCCAATTGGGGACTGAACCCAAAACTCGGGCATGTACCCTCACCAGAAATCAAACCAGCGACCTTTTGCTTTGCAGGATGATGCCCAACCAACCGGGCCACCCCAGTCAGGACTGAACTACTGTTTGAAATAGGTGTTATGTTTCAGTTATGCCTCAGTTGAAGAAACACATTCAGAGAAGTCAAGTAACCTGCACAAAGTTAAACAGGTGGAGCCAAGTTCCCCTAAGCCCAGTCTGTGCCGTTATCACCCTCGGCTACAGTCCACGCTCAGCTATATTGCCGAGTACTCCCTATAGACCGGGCAGGCTGCTGAGCACTTTACGCGCTTTAGCTTGTTTAATTTGCATAATCCTATGAGGTAGATACTCTCATTAACCCCATTTGACAGATGAGGAAAGTGACGTTCAGAGAAGCTGAGCAACTTGGACACATTTTTACAGCCAGGATTTAAATCCAGGCCTGCTTGCCTCTAAAATCCATTCTAATATCTATTGACTTTGCCAAACAGGGGAGCAGCATGCTCCTGGGAGGCTGATGACGGTAGCTGGCGATCATGATTCCTGAGACCCACTGCAACGCAGGGGGACCCAGTTTGCCTAATCAGCCCCATTTTCTGAGCTGTCACTGGGGCAATTTCCAAAAGATGTTGAGTTGCTCGGATTAAGACAAGCTTCTGTACCTTTCACATGTTAGTTTGTTGTATGTGCTGCAAGAATACAGAGGAATCATAAGCAGGAGGCGGCCCTGCTGTGTTGTGCAAAGCCTTTGCTGCATTGCAATAGGAAGGATCTGCCAGCAGATTCCCAGGCTACATTTCTTGGCCAAACACCTGAGATTATTTGACTGCATCACTCCAAATGTGCATTTCAGTATAAGGTCATGAGGGAGCAACTTGTTTGGTAACAAGTAGCAGTACAGATGGAACATATTCACTAGCCTGTAGGTCAGCGATTCTTAACCAGGCACACGCTGGCTGGGCTTCAGAGGGCCTGGGGACATTCTGTGGGTGAGTGTGTGCATTTTCCTGGAGAGAGAGCTCGTAACTTTTATAATATGCTCAAAGAAATCCATGGCTCAAAATAAAATCTATTGTTCTAGATTTTTAAATTTTTAAGAAAGCTTGAAGAAACAATTCTTTTTTTAATGGCAATGCCCCCTAGAGGCAGGAATGCATCTTTCTTTTGCATGAATTATGCTATAAAGAACAATTGTTCTCTCTGTTCTCTGTGTTTTTGAAGCATGTGCGTCTGTGATAGGAGAGTGGGAGAGGGAGAGAGAACTGTGTGCCAAGGTCTAGTCTAGAGATGTGACCTCCGTCATAGCATTCTCTCAGTTAAACCTCACAATATCTGTATTAGGTAGATACCAATATTACCTCCATTGTATAAATGGGGACATTGAATCTTACAGGCGCACAAACTTACCCAAGGTCAGTTAGCCTGTCTGAATCCTAAGATGTTGTACCTAGATTTGTAAATCAAAATATAGGCTAAATCGTAGAAGACAATTTTTAAATAACATAATATTTTAAAATATTTTTAAAGGGAGAAAAACATGATTGGAGACAATGTCTTCCTACTCTCCGCACTCCCAATTTTCCTAGAAAGTCTATGCCAGATTTCCTTTTTCTTTTTTCTTTGCTCTTTTCACAAAGTCATTTAAACTGTTATTACAAGCAGGACTCACCTGTGCTGAGGACTGTTCCGGTGGGACCACGATTTCATCGCTGAATGGTGTTACTGGGTTGGGTGAGGATGACTTGGAAAGGGACCCGCCAGGAAGGAAGGGGCTAAAGCGGATGCACGTGGAGATGCAGTGATGCCTGCAGCAGCTGTTCAACTCACAGAGTCAGGCACGAGGGCCGCCAGGCAGAGAAAGGAGCTGTTTCAGGTGATGGGAAATTAAAAGCTTTGAATTACGATTCACCCCAGGAGAATTTTTCTGTCAGACACTGAGAGAGTGTTCACGCCCAGATGTTAAAAAACAACCATTTCGCCACATTAGTGTTTGACCAGGAATCCACAAGAACTCATTCACCTTTTACTCCATTCCTTAAGTCTTTTGCAAAAAATGAATTACATCAGAGCTAGAAGCCTATGGAATATGGAATATAAAAGCATCTTGCCTGTGTCCCAAATACAAGTTCACAGGTGGTGGGGGCCCATTCCCGCGCTTGTGCCTTGTCCAGTCAGCCAGTCCCCTACGACAGATCCTTCAAGGTAGGCTTCTACCCTGACCTGGGGGGAACCTTTCTTGACGCCCAGGGCTGCGTTAGGTGCTGCTTCCTTCTGCTCTGCCAGAGTTTTTGAGTGCCATTCATTGCCTTTGTCATTCTTTCCTCTAAGTTTTAATTTTTTGTGTCTCTTTGATCAGATTCTAGACTCCCTGAGGTTAGTTTAATGCCTGGTACATCAGGGTGCCTGATGAGAAAAATTGCATAACCAACAAATTTGTATTTGTTTTTTCTTCATCCAAAAATAATTGCAAGGATTAGTGTCCTTAAGGTAGAATCATTTAAAAGCACCCTATGTTAAAAAGGGGGGACAGGGAGGGGCACATTAACCTCCCACAAGGACCTCAGGCAGTGCCAGGAGGTGAAAACATCCAAAGGCAGTGACTCCTTATCTACTGCTCTGTAATGAATTATTTCAACACTTTATTATCTCTTTTTGTTTCTGTTGGTCAGGGATTTACACAGCACATTGTCTTGCATCTGCTGGAAGATTAGCGCTACAGACTGGAATTATCAGAAGGCTTCGTTCACTCACGTGTCTGGCAGTTGAATGATGGCTATTGGTGGGGGACTTTACCTCGGGCTGTCAGCCAGAACACCTGACACGTGGCCTCACGATGTGACTTGAGCTTCCTTAGACCATGGCAGGCTGGGGTCCAAGGACAGATGTCCCAACAGACAGAGAGCCAGACCACAGTCATTCTGCACTTATATCCCGGTCTCAGAAATCACCCAGCGTCACTGTGCCACAGTCCACTGGCGGAGGCAGTTGTAAAGGTCCACCCCTCAGGGAAGGAGTGTCAACCTGACGCTGTGAGAGGAGAGTGTAGGACAGGGAATATACTGTGTGGCCATCTTTCTAAGTGCTATCTGCCACAAGCAGTCATGGGGAAAAGCCAGATTCCTCGTAGTAGAATATGTGTAAGAATCCCATATCATAAGAGACATGAATCAAGGCAGACGGATTTCATGAAGGTAGTGAGTTTTTTCTTTCTTTCCAGAAGACAGGTAATTATAACTCTGCCAGAAATGCAAATAGAAAGAAGAAAACTTAATGCCTTGTGACAGATGTCTGAAATGTTAGAGCGTTCTGTTTCCAGTTATCAGGTCTACCTCATCTTGCAAGAATGAGGCAGCTTTACTTGCTGGAGTGACACTCACAGGACCTCTGTCTGTTGAGGTCCTCCACAGACCCCCCTCCAAGTCACTTCTCATTCCTCGCGCATCTCACCCTGACACTCTTGTCATAATTCTTGGTGATCTCGTTATCCATATTGGTGATACTCTGACCTCTCAGCCTCTTGACGCCCTCTCTTCCAATGATCTTATCCTCCACCCGTCTCAGCTGCTCACTCCTCTGCCCACTGTCTCATACCCTTGACTTTGGCATCACCTCTTATTGCAGCCTTTTGTGAGCTCTGTTTAAGAGGTCTATCAGCTCCCATAATCCTTCCATGCCAAGAGAACCTATCGTCGCTGACCTACCGCCTTTTCACTGTCCCTCACGTCCTCGTAAGTTCACTCTCCCCGAAGTGGTCAGCAGTCCGTCATTAGAATCACCCCTTGGCATGTGCTCTCAGCTCCCTTGCCCCCTTCCTCTTTTTTTTTATCCTCCTAACAAAACTCAGCTCTGATTAATCCACCCATCGCACAGCTGCCAATAGGTCTCATTCTACATCCATGACTATAACCTCAA
Source organism: Phyllostomus hastatus (assembly GCF_019186645.2). NCBI lineage: Eukaryota > Metazoa > Chordata > Mammalia > Chiroptera > Phyllostomidae > Phyllostomus > Phyllostomus hastatus. Next base: position 111,341,909 of record NW_025334041.1, on the reverse strand, counting down.
GGGGGTCCTTTGTGGTGCCCGCAGTCAGACTTTGCCTGAAGTGGGGGAGCACAATGCTGCCTCGGGCTGCTCGGTGCCCCACAGCTGGACCGCCACAGCGTTGGGTCGGAGCCCACCGTCTTCTAGGCGTTGCTGCTCAGACCTTCATGCATGCTCAGCCAACCTTCCGGAGAAGAAATCCTCTTTAGAAAAACAGCTTCTCTCCACCAACACCCCAGCTTTCTGGTGGCTTCAAAACCAAAGGCACGTGATGTGTGACATCACCCCTGAGGGCGCCCTTTCCATTTCCACTTCATTTTCTGTACACTCAGAGTTGCTGAGAGAGCTATTTTGGCATTTCCTTCTATTCTTAGCACCAAAGCACAAAGTTAGAACTGCACATTCATTTTTTTTCAATTAAAAAATCAAGAAGCCTTGATCTGGGAACGCAGTTGGTTAGAGCACCCTCCCAAAACGCCAGAGTTGCGGGTTTGATGCCAGGTCAGGGCACATACAAGAGCCAACTGATGAATGCATAAATAAGTGGAAAAACAAATCAGTATTTTTCTCTCTCTCTCCCGTTCTCCCCGTCCTTTCCTCTGTCTCTTCTTCTCTCTCTCTCTAAAAATTAATAAAATTAAAAACAAAACAAGAACACGTTGGGTGTCGGGGGGGAGGGGGCTATAACCAAACCACTCCAGGGTGAGGCAGGACGCATCTGAGTGGGGCCCAAAGACTTTGACGCTGTGGTGAGGTGTCACCTTGGGCAAACCCCTTTAGCTGTCTGGGTCCCAGCCTCATCATCTGCAAAGTGAGAGAACTAGATGAGGCAATTCCTAAGGTTCTTTCTAGAGCTTTCATTCTGACTCTGTCACAGGATGCTACTGCACTCACTGTTGCCCCTGCTCTTTCTGCCTCCACTTCACTCATTCATCAGTGTTTCCATCCAGTGAGGGCCGTGCTTCGTGCTCGGAAGGTACAAAGAGAAATGGGACACGACTCTGGCCCTCTAGGAGCTCACGTGCCTTAGGGACGAATAGCTTAATATAATCTTATTACACCACGTGATGGATGTTTTGGGGAAAGTATGTTCAAAATATGATGGGAGCAGAAAGGAAAAAGGAAAACCTCATGGTGGAGGTTATAATCCACAGAGGAAATGGCATAAGAGAGTCCTCTTAAATGGTCCAGTGCACTTTGCCAGAGTGTGGATGGATGTAACAGGTGCAGGAAGGACATTCCGGTTATGCAAAAGGGCCCACAATTTCAACGAATCTGGGGGACAAATTGCAAGTTTTCCACATGCCTGATTGTTAGGCACATGAGAGAGTATGTCAGGGCATGAGGCTGGAAAAGACAGATTGGAACCTTTTCTCTTGATTTCTCCTTATTTAGCAAAAATTTCATTTTGGAATTATCCCAAGTTTCGCATTTTTAAGATCAGGACTGCTCTGCCATTCTTGAAGTCTTACCCTCTCTAGTCTTTGCTCTCTGTGTTATACATGTTATTCTGAAATGTGGCTCTTTTATTTATGCCTTCCTGCTGTATATGTTCAGCCAAATTGGTGATCAAATATTTCCATGTGATGTATAAGGCAGCAAATAATAGCAGCTGTGTTTCACAAAGAGAAAAACTCAAGTAATCACTGATGTGTACATGGCTCCGTATCAGATAAACAGACCAGAAATATGGCCTGGGCCCTTATGTAATGAAAACTCCATGACTTTCTAAAAAGAAAAAATTCTAAGTCGAGTGAAATAAATAATATTGACTGACCTAGGCAATCACAGTGGGGCTGTCATAAGGGTTAGAGTTAGAGTCAAGTATAACTTTAGGGAAGAACTAAATATATGAGAACGCGTTATAAGGGAAGAAAGCATCGTAAGTTACCACTCAGCACATGGGTTGGTAAAACTAAAATCTTGAGCCCAGGAGAACAGCTGCTTCTTTTTCCCAGCCCAATTGTTTCATAAAGAAACAATGTTGCCTTTTTAAAAGTCACCATGGGAGGTGGTTGGTCACCCAGACTTTATAGGACAACAGTGCCTAGGTGGGTCACTATCCAAGATTTGGTCTTTGGCCTTAGAGATCCAAAAAGTTCAATTATTAATTCTCCCAGAACAGAGCAGGGGTTAGAGGACTGACTCTGAACTCAGATGGAGTAGAAGTTTATTTTATAAAGCAAGCTCTTTATATTGTGTCTCTAGCACCATCTACTGGGAAACAAAAGTCCTCTTCTTCAGAATAGAGTTGAAAGCGTCAGAAACCCAACTCGGCAAGAGGAAGGAGGAAAGCGTAGAAAGGAGAAGCTAGGCAGCTTCTAAGAAAGAGATCAAGAATACAAGTATTATATTAAGGCTACTTATGTATAGATGTAACCACTAAAAAAACACAGTTTCTAAATTATCAGAAACACACACAAACACAGACCATATAGTAAAAGATTTTTTAAAAATTAACTAGAATTTATAAACACAGAAAGCATGCCATAAAATACAAGGAAAGAACTAAGAACACTTAGAACATATGTCATATTAATGCCATACAATGTCCCTATTAGACAGAGTTTCTCAGATGGAATCACGAAGCAAAACCCAACAGAATGTTGTGTACAAACCAAGTGACTCAGAAGGTAGAAAATGTGAGAATTCAAAAGCACAACAAACAAATGAAAGCTCAAGTAGCAGTGGCCTCCATCTTAACCTCAGTAAAAGCTGATTTTAGGACAGAACGCATTAAATCATCTAAGAGAAGACCCCTTACAATGATAAAGGATGCAATTCACAATGGAGGTTCACCAAAAATTGAGCATATCCAAGCTCATTAAGAAAACCTAGCCCTGGCTGGTGTAGCTCAGTGGATTGAGCATGGGCTGGGAACCAAAGTGTCCCAGGTTCAATTCCCAGCCAGGGTACATTCCTGGGTTGCAGGCCATAACCCCCAGCAACTGCACATTGATGTTTCTCTCTCTCTCTCTCTCTCTCTCTCTCTCTCTCTCTCTCTCTCTCTCTCTCTCTCTCCCCCCTCCCTTCCTCCCTTCCTTCCCTCCCTAAAAATAAAGAAATAAAATCTTTAAAAAAAAAAAGAAAAAGAAAACCTGAGGTAGTTTCATAAAATATAATAGAGCCAACACTGACCTCTTAGTAACTCGAATCAAAAGGAAATCAAACCCCTAAAACTAGGAATATATAGAAAATAACTAAGTAGAATATTATATTATGTATTGGACTATATAGTAAGTGGGAACATTATAATAAACACAACATTATAATTCTATGTCATGGAAACTCCCTGTCACCTGTATTCAAGCTGTTTCCTCCACGTCTCCAGCCTTCCTCACCCATTCAACCCCACACGATCCCACCTCAAGCCTCCGCTCAACCCTTGTCACCTCTTCCATGGAACTTCCCGTCTGCCCCCGCTAAGCGCGCCCACTCACATCGCCTGTCTCCTTCCAGCTGCGCCATCCCTGGAGCATCCTTCACTCTCTGTGATTATGAGCTGCTCGTATGCCCATTCCTTCCTCCAAACCGCGCGCCGGTTCCGCGTCTCATTGATCTGGGTACCGTCCCTCCCTACCCATCAGAGTGCTTGGCCTACAGTTGGTGTTTAATAAATGTCATGTCGATCGAGTGAAAGAGTGACCAAGTGAACGGCTCCTGGTCCGTGGCTCTGGCTCTGACACATTCCAAGAACGTGCCGACGGGAAGAAGGAAGGGTGCTGGGCTTCCTCACGTTACTAAACTAAACTAAGTGAACTACCTTCAAAATATTCGTGTTCCCTGATTGGAATGGCTCGGCCTAGCACCTAGGGAAGAGGAGGCCTGCAAGTTAGAAGAGAGTGAGAGGCGGCCGAGCAAGCAGCCCTGTTTCAGGACAGCGTGCAGTCCACGTTGCAGCCTTTCGGCAAGCACATCCAGAGGACCGTCTGCTGAGAGATGATCTCTCTCCCTTTAATCTCAAGTTGAAATCACTCACAAAATAATCCTGATTTCTCTGCTTTGCTCTCGAATCCCTGATTACTTGTTCAGAGGTTTTAGAAGAGCGGAGGATATGGGAAACTATTTTCATATGTTTAATCAATTCTAAGATGCCATCAATGGTAAAGTCATTATTTTACATCCTGTGAAGAAAGAATGTAAACCTGCCAGTTAAACCATAACATGATTTCAGATTTTAAAATATGGAAATGAGGGCCTTAAACTAATGAAATACACGGCATGTTCATACCATAGCAGATTGTTTGATGACATCAGGTTACGTGGGTCTCATGTTCCTCATCTGCTACATGAGTAGCTTGGACCAGATGAGCTCTGAGAAACCCTTCTGGTCCCAGCATCCGTGAGTTCTGTGACACCAGAAGGCATGTCCCTGATGGGGCACTGGTGCGTGATGACCACCAGGACAGACCTCCTGTCCACGTTCCTTCTGTGCTTTGACCTTTAAGAGTTGAGGGGCCCCACACTGCAGTGTCTTCCCTCAGGGCTGACCCCACCCACACCATTGTGAAGAGGCTTCAGGATGTCCCCTGGTTAGATTTAATGTACTGCTCCTAGAGCTTGAGGAGTCTGGTTCCTTCTCTCTCTCTCTCTCTCTCTCTCTCACACACACACACACACACACACACACACAGTGCTCGCCGACCATAACTCCTCCAGTCATCACTCCTGGAGACACAAAGCTTTCATTCCAAGCATTGACTCTAAAACTGGTGAACAGTAGGGTGGCCGCACATCCAGTTTGGCCTGGACTGTCTCAGTTAACTCATTCATCCCTGTGTTGTTATTAACAGCCCCCATTACAGTTTAGAATGAGTCTACAGGGAGTGATTGGGGAAGGGTCGTTGCTGGTGTCCCTTTGGCTAATAATGGCCCCAAATGGTATGAGAATCACTCTTCTCAGGGATTTTTATAGTGTTTGGTTAGCCAATGGCATGTACTAATGCTTGGTTATGAGCCCTGGGATGTTTCAGCAATAGAGAAATGTCAACCACGTGACCTACTCCGTGGTTGGAACAACCCTTTATCCTAAGTTTCACCCTTTATCCAACTTAGCCGATAATGGAAATTATGTGTTTCCTTGATCCTTGCATTTTTTTTTCCAGATGTGAATGACTCTGAATGTTATGACTACTACATTTGCAATTAGGAGCATCTCACAATTTTTTAAAAACATCTAACAACTCATTCTCCTTCTTAGGTCTGGGCTTCTATCTCCCTTAGAAATTGAAATGAAGCCTGAGAGGGTGTAACAGTGGACCTTTGGAACATCTCTAAAGAGCCGGGCATTTATCACCCTTTTTTCTGCCTCTCCCCACCAGGAGAGGTTGCTCCAGTGCAAGGGACTGCATTTGACCTGAGAAAGCCGGTGGAGCTTGGAAAACACCTGCAGGAGTTCCACATCAGTGGCTTCGACCACAATTTCTGTCTGAAGAGATCTAAAGAAAAGCATTTTTGTGCTCGGTAGGTACTTTTCACTTCCTGCCTCGGTGGTAGGGGAGAGAGAGCAACCCCTACTGGAGGAGCTTTTCCTCTGGCCACATCAATACCATTCACTATGCTACTGGGACCAAATACCACGCCCCATGTCTTTTCAAAGCTTATATTCCACAGGTGAGCACGACAGAATTTTTCACCCCCGACCCCTAACCCCACACGCCCTCATCCCTGCTCCCCTGCCTGGCTCCCACCTCTCTCTGCTCCCACTCTCCATCCGCCTGTTCCTTACGACCCATTTTTTGTTAGAAGGTCTAATTCCTCCTGACTGGAGTCACTTCTGCCTTCCTTGAACTTCCAGGCCCCTTTGTGCTTCCTTGGCTGCTGATTTTTGCCCCGCCCACGGTTCCATGGAAGGTCAGAGGCTGCACTTCTCACCTCCAGCCTTGTTTGAAAGGCACTGCGTGCACACTCCCCTCACTCAATTCTGAGTCCCTCCTGCCAGCTCATCTCTGTGAACCCCTGCCCCCACCTAACACCTAATGCCATGCTTGGCACTAGTAGGTGAGCGGATGATACATAAATGTTTGTAGGATGAATGGATTTTCCGTAACACAGGGAAAATGATTCAGAGTCAAAGAGCACTTGAAAAGCCTTCTTTCCCTCAGCGTCTTGGCACCAAGGCTCCAGCCATGTTCTTCCAGCTCCGCTGCTTTTCTCCTCTGTGCCTGCCGTTCACACTCCTCTCCCCACTGCTCCCACCTGAGGAGACCCCTTCTCACCAGGACTCAAGTCCTGGCCCTCCTTTTCCCAGACCTCTTTCTCCGAACCTCTTGGCTGACGACACATTGTGGGGACGTTTTACTTCTTGGAGAGACTGAGAGACCCAGGCTGTCTTTAGCTATATCCCTTTAACACCAAGTACAGAACGAGGTAGGCACTTACCTCTGTAGAAAGAAAAAAAAAAAAGGAAGCAGTGATTCTAGCAGCAGCCCCAGCAGATGCAGGAGAGCTGACTGAAGAGCACAGCCTGCTCTAGTCCCAGGGAGGGGGGTGTTTAATTTGGCAAAGTGTTTCTTCTCTTTCAAAAAACAGCTGATTGTTTCACCAGACTGAGCAGAGAGCGCCAGGTCTTTTTATGAGAAAGAATGCCAGCCCTGGCTGATGTGGCTCAGTGGACTGAGCACAGGCCTGCAAACCAAAAGGTTACCTGTTCGATTCCCAGTCAGGGCACGTGCCTGGGTTGCAGGCTAGATCCCCCAGTTGGGAGCATGGGAGAGGAAACTGATCAAGAGCAATGTATCTTTTCCACATGGATGTTTCTCTCCCTCTCTTTCTTCCTCCCTCTCTCTCTAAAGAGTAAATAAATAAAAATTAAAATAAAAAAAAAAGAATCCCAGCCCCTACAGAACCCTAAACTGCCTCTCTCTCCAACCTGGCTGCCCCTGCACGCCCCCCCATACACACACCCCTGGCTGGTGGGGTGAGTCTGTTGTCTGTTTTGTCCTTCCCCAGAGAAATCAGAGTGACAAGTTGCTATTGAGGTTGAGGATCCTCAAAACCACCTGCTACTGCCTCACCTAGGAGTCACTTAGGAGGCTGTGAGAATTTCCCATGATGCTCTTCCTACCTTTGTCCCTTATATCTTGTCCCGGCTCTGTGATTGGGTCTGGTTCCATTCAAAGCTGCTCCCCAGCTTTGGCTTGCCCCCTCCTGCTTTTCTGCCCTGGACCTAATGTGCTTTGGCTTTATCCCCAGGGTCCACCATGCTGGAAGCGGGCGGGTACTGGAAGTGTACACCACCCAGCCTGGGGTCCAGTTCTACACGGGCAACTTCCTGGACGGCACCCTGAAGGGCAAGGGTGGAGCAGTCTATCCCAAGCACTCCGGTTTCTGCCTCGAGACCCAGAACTGGCCTGATGCAGTCAATCAGGTAAAGTCACAGGATGACTTGTTAGAATGGTGGTGTGTCCAAGGTCACACTATATGACAGATGTCATGACCCTCAAGTCAGGTCTGTATGATTCAAAAGTCCACGTGTGTTCTCTTCTCCAAGTCATGATAAACACAGGAAACACTCAGCCATGTTACTAACCTGGCATTTACATGTTTTTAAAAATCTCTTATTTTGTGCCTTCAAAGCCTTTATTTAGTTTAACGTTTCTCATCGATACCTCATTGTCCGCCAACACACTTCTAAGATGACCCTTCATGTCGTCTCCCCTTCTGCTTCCTCATGACATTCTTCTCTGCCCATTTCCTAGAGCAATGCTCTGCGAAGCCCCCACCTGTAAGACACTTGGAGCTTGCACCAGAATATATACATCCACACGCGGCTTCCTTCAAGAGAGGCTTGCTGTGACCAAGTGTGCCTAGTGATGTAGCGGGTTTTCATTCTGGCTCAAATTCTGTCTCGTTGGAAACCTGTAACAAACAGTTCTCACACTGCCGTCTGGTTCTCGGAGCTGGTGTAAAGACCAGTGCAGAAGCCATCTTGGATAAGGGTTCAGGCTGGGCTGGCAAGGTGTAACCTGTGTCTCTTTTCCCTTCACAGCCCCACTTCCCCCCTGTGCTGCTGAGGCCTGGCGAGGAGTATGACCACACCACTTGGTTCAAGTTTTCTGTGGCTTAAGGAAGTGCAAAGATACAACCTGCTCCAGAGCCAGGCTGGGAGCCCCTTCAGCTGCTGCCTGTCTTCTATTCAGAAATGAGATGAAGATTTAGAGGCTTTAAAAATGATCCTGTGATTTAAAACCATACAAATGGTTGCTGCTATGATATCAATCAATAACCAGTCTGAATATTGATTTCCTTCCCAATGACTGGCTCCAGGCCAAGTCTAATGACCAGCTCTGTTCTCTGTGTTGTTAAGAGGACCCAACTACCAATCATCACCCAAGCTCTAATCCTAGCCCAGAAATGGCACCTGGACCCCGTGCTCGATGGGATCCATCTCACCACTGTGCCTCTTTCTTTTCTGCTTTTCACCCCTCTTTTCTTTGAGTCTACTCTCTCATTCCTTTTTTCCCCTTTTTATAAAAAGCATCCGCCTGAGTTTAACTGTCTCTGAGCCTTAGAAGCGGTGTGACTTGAAGTACAAGAAAGAATCTGTAATTTTGATTTGGTGCCTTTGGAGTTAACTGAGAAAGCCCAGCCCAGCCCAGCCCAGCCAAGGTGGGGAAGGAAGCCACTGGGCGCCAGGAGCCGTGTCTGTGAGGAGAGGGCCTTCCAGATGATGGCACAGTGCGCCTGGAACAGATGTCGTGTTATGTGGATGAGGCGGGGGCTCCCTCTTCTCCTGGAGTCAAATCATCAGTGATGGGTATGGGTTGGTGGCTTTTAAAGAAATGTTTTTTATATACTAGCAATCAGTTGAAATTAAAAAAAAAAAAAACCTGCACCTTCAAAAACTCCCAGTTTCTTCACTTCTTGAAACCTGTCAGGCATGGATCTTTACTAAATGGACCACGTATATGATGTGTTCTGGATTCTACGATGGGCGCCCATACAAGCCCCAGCGTCTTCCTAGGAGAAAGCTACCTAACTGGCAGCCAACTGAGCTTCCCATTCTTCCTCTTTCTTAGCAACCAACAACAAAGGAAAGATGGTATTTATTTCTTAATTCATTTCAGCATGGATTCTCTGAGTACCTATTTTGCATACTTCTCCGCTGGGTCATTTAAGGGAATCAAGAGGCAATGATGCCTAAGTCGTAGTACGTTCCCTCAGGAATATCCCAGTCTCCCTGGGAGAGACGAGACTAACAGTAGCAATCCAATGATGTAGAATTACACAGCACAGCTGGGAGCCCTGAACTAGTACTATACTTTGCTTCTGATACTTACTATATAGGCAAACCATTTAATTTCAGTTGACTTCTATTTTCTCACTTGCAAAGTATTTGGTTTTCCTCTGTTCTAAAAAAAGAATTGTTTTTACTATAAGCCTAACCAAGAGTAGCTCAAATAAGGATATTCACCTATAGGGCAGTTGAAATAAGTTACTGGTATTTGAATAGTGTTTATGAAAGACAATAAAAAGCCAAAGTTTGATTGTCAAGCCTTAAGTCTGACAAAAGTAAAATTTTAGAGAAATTGATCTTTGGTAGCAGCAACTGGTCTATTCATTTTCTTGAAACACACACATAAAAGAGAACTTGGATGTGCCTGAGAAAAGACACTACATAGTTGTGAGACATGTGGAGTACGATGTGAGCATAACTGTAGCATTTTATGCTGAAATCACTAACGGTGTCAGCAAGAAAATTTTATAGTAAGAACTGGACCCTTTGTTCATGTGAAGTAGTGAAAATACACATGGTACTGGATACAAAAAACATCATGTAGCTACAGTACTTAAGTCTTGTTCAAAATCCATATACCCACTAACATGCAACACACACTCCCCTCCAAGAACAAGTCTCCAGGGCCCTGGGAATCCAAGCCTTCATTACCACACACTCGCTGCCCACAACCAGATTCGTGCTTTATTATTCTGAGTTCTGATCCGTCACGGTGAGCAGGTTATCGATTCAGCTCAATGATCTGAGGAATCCTGTTTCATATTCATGGGACATTAAGTTCTTATCTTTAGCTGTGGGATTTTCACTTTTCCTATTTCCACTCATTTTGCCTAATAAGAAAGATGTAACATTAAGTAACTGCACAAACACTGCTGGAAAGACTAAACTAAGATGACATGCTGTGGAGGTTGAATTGTTGTCTTAGGTGACCAATGAATGACAGTCCAACCTCAGCTGACTAAAGGAGTTAGTGTCAGTGAATTAAATGGATCATCTTTGAAAAGCGAAACATGAGAAAAATTACAGGACTACCAGGAGAAGACAGGAGGGAAGCACAACATATACTCTGTTCCGTCGCCAGGGCCCATTGTTAGTTGTAACCACTTTAAACAGCTGGATCACCAGTTTGCAAGTGGCTATTTGGACAATTCTGACAGAAGTGCAGTCCTTTTCCAGTCGAGGTACTTATCTTTTCCCTTTAAGTTACTCAAATCATAATTTGCTTGGGGTAGCACTTTAGCTGTAGCCAAGTAAAGTGCTCAGCAAGTCCTCTCCTCAAAAAAGCAAATATAATGATGAAAAAAAAAAATCCACAAAACAACTTTGCTGCTCTGGAAACTGACCAGAAACACACAACAATCTGAGTGAGACGTGTTTATGCTTGAAAACCTGAACTTTGGGGAGGAACAGTTGGGAAACTGTGGCATTCGTTCCTGGGACTGCTCCCATTCCCCTCACTTTCCCAGTGCAGTCACTGTGGAGGTTCTGCCAGGGCAAAACAGGATGAGGACCTGCAGACTGCTGTTGTCGACGGGGGCCTCACTCAGTTTGGAGCGGGGAGTGATACCCTGTCCAGAAACTTTATCAAGGCAATGGAAGTGATGATCTCAGTGCTACATGAGCATGAGGGCAGAGGGATCTGCTACCCTGAGGTTGCAATTATGATCGGAGCACTCGGGCACTGGCCAATCAGAGGCTCACACATGCATAGTGAGACCAGAGAGTCCCAGCCCTTCAAGCAACTCCCAGCCAACTCTGAGAGGCTGCATGCACGTGCAAAAAAAAATTTAGAGGGACTCAGCAAAAAGTAAAAGTCAGGACAGACTTGAAAAGAGCCTAAACACGAAATTCACTCCCTGCCTACACACAGGTCCATCAGCAAAAGGAAAAAGTCCGACTGATTGAGGTGTTTTTGTCCAATTATTGGCTGACCGCTGAGCTGTACAGACACAGGGTAACCCAATAAGCTTAAAAATAAACACAAGATTTAAAAAATAATTACCAAAATAACTAGATTTAAAAAGAAACTAAGTGAAATTCTGAGGTTGGAATATACAATAACAAAAAGTTCATTAGAGAGGATCAGAAATAGATTCAAGATGGAAGAAGATAGATTAACAGAAATTATTCAATTTGAAAACCCAAGAAGAGACTGGAGAACATAGCAAAGAACCTGGGATGTGTGGGACATTAAGTACGTCAGCATATCTATAATGGGAGTCCAAAAAAGAGTGGAAAGGGACAGAAAAGTATTTCAAAAAGCACCAGTAATATGGGGAAAAAACACAACCAAATTTGATGAAAACCATTATACTAGACATCCAAGAAGCTCAATAAACTCCAAGGATAAATACAAAGATCTCCCCACCTAACTACATTACGTTTAATGCCCCCCCACAAAAAAGAGGGAAAGTATGAAAGCAAGAGGAAAATGATTCATCTATCTGTATAGCAATACAATTAACATCTGACTTCTCATCTCAAACAAGGGAGTCCAGGAGGCAGTACAATGACAGTCAATATGCTTAAAACTCAAGGACCTGATGTCACCCCCAACTACCCTTCCAAAGTGATGGTGAGATAAAAACATTTCCAGATAAAGAATGAGAGGATTCATTGCTAGCAGACCTGTCAGGCAATGAATTCTCTAGCTATTTATATTGCCATTACAACAAATACTAGTAGAGGAAGCCGTTTCTGCTGAAAGGAAATTAAGATGGTAACTCAAATCCCTGGGAAGAAATGAAGATGATCAGAAATGATAAACATGTAAGTTAATAAAAAACTACTTTTTTATCACTTCTTTAAAAGATATAACATGGCTCATTGAGTTTATAATACATAAATAGCACAGCAGGGAGGAAAGTTCAGAAAAAGAAAATATATTGGAGCAAAATTTCTGTATTTCACCAAAATATTAATCTGAAGTAGAATGTGAATGAATCAAGATGTAACTACTAAAAAAATAACTCAATAGTAAAAAAGAAATCTAGGAGTTAAAATGATACACTAAAAAATATTTAATATAAAAGAGGCAGTTGTAGGAGAAAGAGAAAAAAAGGAGACACAAAATAACTATAAATCTAATCATGTTAAATGTAGATGGTTTAAATACCACAAAAGGCAAGTTTGTCAGAATAAATCAAAGAGCAGGATCTAGTAACTAATGATATACTCGTATACCAGTAAGGTAAAAGTAAATGGATAGGGAAAACATACCATACAAACAGCTGGAATGACTATTTTAGTATCAGACAAAATAGACTTTAAAACAATATTACTAGACATATTTTATGATGATAAAAGCATCAACACATCAGAAGATACGATTATAAATGTTCTATATGCACCTAATGAAGCCTTAGATGCTTGACACAATTGTGACCTGAGGCCATGCCTGGAGTAGCGCTGGTGCAGGTAAATACTGCTCCAAACTTCCTGAACAGAATGTTCACTTTTTTTTAGATGAAATTTCTCTTAACACAGTGACCTCTACTGGTACTAATATAAACTAAAATGCAATTTCTGCCATTTTCATAGAAATGTTTCATCACAGCATTTGGTTCGAGAAAGGATCAGAAAAACCTTGAGGGTACATAACATAATAGAACCCTGCTTTGATGAGTGCTAACTTTATTATATAATAGCAGTAAGCCAGGCCAATCCATCCAATAACTAATGAACCAGGCTAAGCTGGCTAACAGCAGTTTTCAATGCTGGTTGTGTATTAGAATCAGCAGGGCAGTTTTTTAGATTTTAATGGCCAAGCTTCACCCTTAGCAATTTTGGTTTTATTAGGTTTTAAAGTTTCTTGGGTCCTAATATATAACTAGGAATGAGAACCACTGCCCTCGAGTAAAAGCTTTCACCATTATCACATAAAGCTCACCAATACTCTAAGTGCATAAATGTATTCAGCTAGAATTTGCTCCCTAGCTTCATGAAGCACATCCTCAACAGTGAGTCACACAGAAACAATCCTCCCAGACAAAAAGTATTTCTTGGTAAACCTTGCAAACCCTGTCAATAATCCTGACACCCAAGATTTTCAGAGATTATTTTGAAGATTGTAAAGAGTTGAAGATATATGTCTAAGCCAGGGGTTGATAAACATTTTGTGTAAAGGGTCAGAATATTTTGAACTTTGTGGGACTTAAGGGTCTATCGTAATTATTCAAATGTTGTCATTTTAACACAGAAAGTCATAGACAATATGTATATGAATGAGCCCTGTTCCTATAAAACTTTACGGATGCTGCAATTTGAATTTCACATATTTCTCATGTCATGAAGTAGTAGTATACTCTCTTTTTCCCAACCACATACAAATGTAAAAACCGCCCTTACTGGTGTGACTCGGTTGGAGCATTGTCCCGTACACCAAAGCCGTAGGTTTGATTCCCAGTAAGGGCACATACCTAGGCTGTGGACTGGATCCCCAGTCGGGGTGCATAGCATATGAGAGGCAACCAATCGATATTTTTCTCTAAAATCAATGCATATTTTTTAAAATAAAAAATAAATAAAATGTAAAAGCCATCTTGTCCTATTAGCTGCATGAAAAAGGCAGTGGGCCAGATCCAGCCTACAGGCCCTCATTTCCTGAATCCTGGTCTAACAAATAGCCAGTACTCTCAACAACAGGAATGTCACAGCCCAGCACATTCATCCTTAGGCAAGGGAAGCATTATGTTACATTATAGGAGTCCAGAACCCTGGTGATTGTCCTCCTGACCACGACTGAGGTAAACTGGCCCATCTGCCTTGACCTCTGTCATATTAATGTTCCCTACAGCCAGAACCCTCATCCTTGGCAGTAAAAGGATTCATTTTCCAGAATCCAGATTTCCCGAAGATATGTTACAACCCAAAATAAAAACTAACAGGGTCTTTGTACAGGATCACATCCAACCACCTTCAATTTCCTGTCACTAAGATTCCTCTCAGTCAGGGAATCTAGAGGTGGAGACATAGAACCTCAGGCAACTGAAGTCCTGAAATGGACACTGCTGGTTCAATGACTTGACCTTCCTTCCGTGGGTTAGGCTTACTCACCTGGGCTCTTGAGATGGTAGAAAAGTCTGCACTCTTTTCTGTAGAAAACTTTCTGCACAGAAATTTCCCACACCTTTTCTGGAGCAGAACTCTCCAACTTAACCCAGGTAAGGAGGAAAAAAACCTTGTACTACAGTTACATAGTAGATAAAGCAGGGCATACAAAGAGCAGCCTAATGATCTCAATCCTCTGCAGGCAAATCCAGACAGGAGTCCTATAGGAGACTAAAAGGAAAATGTGGGCTTTTAATTCAAATGGTGATTATAAAGGTCTCGCAGAAGACGAGATTAAAATTTTATGTGCTCGGTTTAATAGAATTCATTCATCCATGAACTCCCTTTTTGTTCACCAAGTATTTAAGTATTAGCAAATGCTAGGTAATGAGGAACCGGGACAAGGCCTGGCGCCTGCTGTCAGTGTTTCTTGTGGCGGCACACCTGCAGAGAAGTAAACAGGCAATTACACTGTAAACAGGTGTCCCACTATGGAAGAAGTTCAGTGTGTTGACAGCAAGGGAACCTAAACCAGGCTTCCAAACACATGAAAATGCTCCAGAGTTGGGAGAAAACATGTATTTTACAATTTTAAAAAGGGGGAAGAAAAAAAAACTATGCTGAGACACCATTTTTCATTAGTAAAACTCAACAAGCAGGAGCCCACCATGTGTACCACGTGAGCAATGGTACAAAACAGGCAGGCAGTCCTACACATCCACCAGGGCACACCAACAATACCTGGGAAAAATACAAAAGCTCATACCCTCCTACCCTGCAATTCTACTACCAGGGATTATCCTACACATGCAGGGCCACCTGTGCCAAGGATTGTACAAGGATATTCACTGTATCATTGAAATAGTAATTAGAAACAGCCCCCCTATCAACAGGGAACTGATTCAATTCCTGTTACTCTGCTCAAAAACTAGAGAAAAAAAGTGAGTCCTTTTCAGGGTATACAGTCCTACATGATGTGCATCTTCCCACTCTCTCCTCTGTTCACTTCCTATTGGCCTCCTCACCCTCCTGCTTTAGGGCCTTTGCACTCACTGTACCCTCTGCCTAGACCACTCCCCAGTAGCGTGGTTTACTCCCTCACTAGCTCAAATGTCACTTTCGAAAGCCTCCTTAGACCACCCTTCTTATATCACAGCAACCAGCTCCTAATCTCTTACCCTGTACTCCATTCTTTTACCCATTTTATCCAGTTATTACCCATCTTATATTTTTTTCATTTGTCCAGAATTTAACCTCCATAATAAAAAACTTTGTTCACCTCCATCTAAGGCTAGCACTACCTGGTACACTGAAGGGGCACAAAATTTTACTGCATAAATAATGCAATACCTAGGTAAGTGGTATGCAACATTTTTAAAAGTGCCATTTTTACTTACATGAAATGTGATGAGAAAAGGTGTGTGTATTTTGTTGTAGGAACAAATGGGGAAAGAGGGACTGGGCACAGGAGGTGGGAGATGGGTAGGCAAAAATAAAAAAAGGGGTAAATATTTGTTTTTATCTGCTATGTAACTGGTTGACAATGGCTGCCTTCTGGGAGCTAACTGGGTGGCTGAATCAGCTAGGGAGCCTTCTCATCATTCACACCCCGAGTATATCACCAAGTCTAAAAATGAAATGAAAATAGGTTGAACCAGTGGGAAAAGTGAACAAGCAGTAAATTTGAGTAGCCTCAAGGTAACTGGCCACACTACATTCCAAGTGCTCCAGAATTACCCTTCTATTCAGCATCTTCTCCCCATTAGGTATGGAAAGAAAATCGCCAAGTTATTACCAATGGCAAAATCTACAATAGGTAGGAGCATTGGTTGCATGTATTTTTCTTGGAAGATTTTTATTCATTTTTAGAGTAGAAAGGAGGGAAACAATATTTTTCTTGCATAACCCACACTGGGAACCTGGCCCACAACCCAGGCATGTGCCCTAGACTGGGAATCGAACCAGCGACCCTTTGGATCGCAGGCCACCACTCAATCCACTAAACCACACCAGCCAGGACTGTATGTTTTCTTGTTTTCTTTCCCATGTGATTTCGTTTTAAATGCACAGTAATGTGCTTTACTGATTAGAAAAGAACAGAGGCTTTAAGACCATAGGTAGGCTTCACACTTCTACCTCCTAGCAAACTGTTTACTGGTGCTTTTTTCCCCTTTATTGACAATAATCCCGGATATAACAACTTTAATACTACCACACCACAACCTAAGCATATTCACCCCATTTCTTTGGCTTGTCACCAGTTCTTACCAGTCCAAACACTCCAAAACCAGCCAGGCCCCTAGTATTTCTTTCACTTTCCTGCTTCCTATCTTTCCAGCTATACAATTATGTATACATTTAGGTTATATTCCAAAGGTCTCTAAGCAGCAAGTGCTCACTAAGCTAGAGCTAATGAATTCTTTGCTACTTATCCTTCACTGATTGACTCTTTGCCAACTTGTCAGTTTAAAGCCTCCTATTCCTACTCACTTAATATATCTTCGAAATCACTGTGCTCCTTTAGACTTTTAAGATAGGCTACAAAAAAATGACCATCACAATCCTACACACCACTCATTTAACCAAGTGTCAAATGGAGGACATTTCAAGACCACCTATTTTCTGTCCTCAGAAGGTATACTGCAAGACGCAGGACCGCACTTTCACTTGATACTTAGCCTAGCTCAAGGGAGAACTACCACTGTGAGGTCAAGGGTATGCCATTCCCTACCTCTCTCTACAAGGGTGAGAGTACCAATAAGAGTCTATGTTAAAAGCATGCCTGTCGTGTTGTTAGCTATAAATAATCAGAGCCAGGTTTAAAATTCAGAATGATTATAGAGTCTGGACCAGCACTTTCTCAAGTCAGTCACACATCTAACAGTCCTAACCTCTAAAAACAGAACAGGTACACTACACAAAGGTATATTATTTTAAGATGCATACTAACACGGGGTTACTGAGTTATAGTCAATGGTATGATAGGTGTTCACCTACATATCTAGGCTTCCTTTTCCCATAGGGTAGAACTTTCTGTGCTTGATTCTTAAAACCATTTTGCCCCTACCCCCTCCCCTTCCTCATACTAATCTCTAGCACACTACTAATAATCCATCCCAAAGCTACAAAAATGACTCCTACTCTTAACTCAGAACTCCCACTCCCAAAAATTGAGTATCAGGATTGTTTGTTCTTTGCAGATTTATTGTGGAGTAATCTTATCTTTATATATAACACAGAACAATTAAAGCTGACCAAGTGGAACAAGCCTGCCAATTACATAGTTTTATACCAACCATAGTTCAGCCATTTTTCAAATTCCAAAAACAAAGTATCCAAACTTCTAACATACTAGTGATCATTCAGATCAAATAATTTGAGGCAGACCGATATCCCAATTGCAATGCTACCCCAATAACTCAAGGAAATGGACAAAGGCAGACACTGCCACCAGCATTGACTTTTTTTTGCATGATCAATTTTTTTTCTTTTGCTTCAATGCTAGAGAATACCTAGTCAAAGCTTCACCAGGAAATGAAAAATTAACTATTACTGCCCTAATAAAGATATTTAAAGTTTAAAGAATCTACTGGCCATAATATTCTAAGGTCCACCAGATGCTACCAAGAAACTACATATAAGGTGTTGCTAAATAAATATAGGTGAGATTTACAAAACTGCACCTCATTAACATTTGATTGACATCTTTAATTACTTTGCACCAGCCTGGCAAAATGAAAGTATGTTGGTGGTTCAGAAGTGGAAGGAAAATCTAACAGGAATTAACAGATCTCTGCTCAGAATAAGGCAATTCATTTGAAGGGATAGAGTATCTGGATTGGAAAATTTTGCAAAGCTGGTTTACATAAAGGTGTTGTCCCAAATTTAGACAATTCCTCAAACATGCAAAAATGTTGGTATAAAATTGGCTAACACTGAAAACAAAGTACATTGAGAACTTCCTAAAATGGGAGTTCTCATTTGACACCATCCCATCTAATAGCCTGAAAAAAAAAAACCAAAAAACAAACAAAAAAAAACCCCTCAGTCACCATTCAGAAAGTAATTCAGTTCCTCAAGCATTAAATCCAATTGTTACTTCTGACACCATTTGCTTTTGTAAGCTCTTTGTTTAGTTCTTGTCCTGCTTATTTATAGGCAATCAGTGCTTCCTTTAGCTCAACAGATCAAGATCATTAGCCTGGTAATATATAACACCAACTCCAACTGATTAATTCAGGGACTTGTAATGATGCATTCATGCTGTCAAGGGGGACTTGAGTTCTTGTCTTACCCAAAGCTCTAAGGGTAAAAGAATTTTCCAAGTGTGTGTACATTACAGTTAATGATGTTGAAGACCAGATCTGTACGAGTATGGATGGTATCAAAGATGACTACTGAAGCTTACCAACTGAGTATTAATATTGAACACAGATCAAAAATCTAGTTAGAAACATTTTATTTAAATGTGCCAAATAAAAACCCACCATTTTCAAACCATAAGATGTTAATACATTCAACAAAAATTTATATTATCTTACTGCTGTGAATTTACAGAGTAATAATCCAGATCCATTTTGATTAGGTGATTGAAATAACCTTCCTAGGTTACATTTAACAAACATCACAAATCCCTTATAATAATGTAAACAAAATAACTTTTTCCTAAAAGGTGAACTTGAGAACTTCAGTCCACTCTTTCAGGACTTGCACTTCTTCGTGGACTTCCTGATGGGGAACGACTAAAAAGAAAAACATCAGGTTTGGAACCCATTAGTGTCTACTGAAACTTATTCTTCTCATGAACCCGTCAGGGCAAAACTGTTTGAATAAATACAAAGGTGGCCAAAAGAACTATAAGTTTCCATAGCCGAGATCTAAAAATTCACAGAAGATTTTTACATAAATTCTCTGTTACTGTTTAAGATTAGACTTAATAGCCGCTTGATAAAACTACAAAGTTAACGAGAACTGTGAGTTTGTGTGTGTGGTTGTTTTTGGATCACTGAACACCAACTAGATAATGGTTTGGCTGCAAAATTTCAACCTAAAAATTTTTCCTCATGTAGGCACTTCCTTTTTACTTAATGTCACTATATGGGTGATAATGAAGCAGGAAAAACAATCCTCTAAGAAACTTAAGATCTAGTACTTTTTTTTATATATATACAGCACCAATTCTCCAAAGAGCTTTAAATCAAAGCCTGCAAGTAGGCACGAAACAAATTCTACAGAAGCCACATCTAACAGTTAAAATTTGGCAACAAATTTAGCTTACCTTCTTTTTGGAGATGGAGATCTGGACTTTGATCGGCTGTCAAAACATGAGAAATTCTATTAAGAAAATGTACTAACCAATCCCTTTATTATAGTCATATTATAAAATGAAACCCCAAACTGTCCTGAACTTAAAATGCCAGGCTCCAATTAAACTGAGGAGAGAAAAAAAAAAAAGCCTATCAGCTTTAACTAAAGCCAATCTTCCAAAAATCGTTCATCATAAAAATGAACTGCTGTATCATGATTAATCTGCCTTAAGCACAACTACTCCAGAATGCTCCTCCACGCACTATCAGTTCTATCATGTGCCTCCTAATGTAACACCAAAGTCACAAACTTGACACCTTTGTCACTATAGCTTGACATTCTCTTATCTAGGAAGCCAGCCAGAATAGGCCATGTACAGATGAAGCCCTAAAGTTTGTTTTATTATTAAGGCACTATGTTCCCACTTAACACCTAGGCTTAGAATTAACACTTGAAACTTCAACAATTCAAAACACTTTGAAATGTATACCCTTACCTGCTTCGTGGTCGTGAAATAGACCTGGACCTTGATCTTGACCTTGACCTAGATCTTAAAAACAACAATTATACCAATTAGTCCATAGTAAGTGATTTCCTTAAAACACCTCCTGAGCACCTTATGGGGTAGACTTAAGAATAGAGGCTCAAACTGAGCAAGCTGCAACTCTTGCCTCTCGCATCAGTCTAAAAGTTTAGACAAATTATCCAATTTTCAACTAGCTCTGATAGCCAATTTCAATTATTTGCTTCTATCATACTCAATGAGCTAGATATTCTTAAAGTATACAGTATCCAAGAGAAAATAGGTGGTTTTAAATTTAGGACTGCTCTGATTTGATTTTATCTTAAAAAAAAATCAAATCAACATCACATAGACCCCTGAACTGAGATTTCAATTATTCAGGTGATAAGCTCAATGAAAAGAAAATCACAACACAACAGGTAAGGCAATAAACTCTCATGGTTCAAGACCATCAATTTATCCATTGCATAAGCCAAAACAGGCTGACGTACACACCTTGGGTCTTGCAATCAAGTTAAATTCATTTATCTAGAGAGGGGGTCCAGAGCTTTTGCAAACAAGTTTTAGACTCTCTGCATTTAAAGACTTATAGAACAATGGTATCTCCCAGTGGCATTCCCTAGCCCTCGTCATCTTTAGTATCAACTTATTTCAGACATGATTCATTTCTATCACCTTTACAAGCATTCTAAAAAAGGGAGTAAAAAAAGTGTTAGTTTTTAGTTTGACTTTTAACTTCTTAAATCTCAATGTCTAAACTAAGTGTCTGGCTAAACAGGCTACATCCACCCAGATATATACAACTAAATACTTCCCTAAACAATGTCTCAAATTCATCCCATCAACCCAGATTATATCCTTGAGACACTATGCTAATGTCATTAAGTCGTGACAATCCAAATACAAATGGGGCAGGGGGAAATATTACACATTGGAAATACCTTGATCCTTTTATAGAACCAGACCTAGAACGTCTGAGTGAGGCCGATCGTGATCTACGAAGAGACACAGATCTTGATCGTTGAGGAGATGCTGATCTTGACCTAAAAATTAAATCAAAGAGGTTTAGGTCCATCTCCAGGTCGGTTTTTATTGCTTGTTAAAATTTGAATTAAAGATTCCTCACCTCCTTCCCCTGCTCCTGCTTCGAGAGCGAGAATACCGCCTACCTCTGGATCTCGAATGTGATCTAGACCGTGACCTATTTTTCAAGTTAGAAATAGACAAAATGTGAGATGGCAACTCATTTTAGAGTTTGTATACCTCTGCTGAAATCAAATCTCAAAACTATTTAAAAATTTAGTGTCTCATATGGAAATAAACTCTGGGCCTATTAGTTGCCGAGTTTTTTTTTTTTTTTTTTAATTTTTTAATTTAAAAAAAAAATTTAAAAACTACCTAAAAAAAGATTCGTTAACAGCTGAATTACATCTTAGAATTACAAAATAGAAAACACTGTAATGTGTATTTAAAATAAACCTTGCAAGTTTGCAGGTCGACCCTCTTTGGCCCATGGTCTAGTAGATCTAGACGATCTAGAAGTATCTATAGCCGATCGCTGCATCTAGATGTTTTCTTCAATCTAACGACGATCAAACTGACAGCCAAATGAGCCAGGTGAGGCTTGATTGACGCAAGAAGATTTTTCTAGTTGGGAATGTGGTCAATCTGGTGTTCCTCTTTCTAAACCGGAGGGGGCCCCAATTGTAAGCCAAATTTACTGTTACGGCGATCACCGACTCAAATTTTCTGCCCTTTAAATAAGGTGAAGCTAGGTGTAGATGACTCGAGGGGATCTGGCCTCTTATGCTGATCACCTCAAGGTCTAGGAGGATCTTAATTGTCGGATTTGCAAGGCGCCTCAGCATATCATAAGGCTCGTGACATTCTGAATCAAGGCGACTGACTCAAACGAAGAAACCTGAAAGGTTTTGACCAGGTTGATTATTAATATATTAACATTTAATTAAACAAAAAATGTAAAATACACCTGTACAATTAACATTTACAATTATACAAAAATACGAATTTCTGCCTTGCTAATAAAAAAATTACTTGATTAACTAATATACCAACCATTTCTTTAAAATAAATACCTGCTTCTTCTTCGGCGGCTATAGCGATGACAATCATAAGCATAATGTCCCTTTTCACCACACTCATAGCATCTATCATTGGGATCAAAGGGACGTCGAGCAGGTGGTCTATCAAAACGAGATCTCCGAGGCATGCCTGTTGATAGTTCAACCCTCACTCGGGAACCACAAATCACCCTATAAGAGAGAATCAACATATTCTAATGCTAAAAAAACTCATGTGACATCTAAATTCAGAAGTTTCCAACCAACCACTCTTTCCTTTCACAAGCTCCAGCTATCTTTAAGTCCTAACTCCAACTTTGTTCATTTTCTTAAATACATAAAATTAGCTATTTACCATCTCCTCTATTCTACAGAATCCAACCTGAGCACCTAGCTCATTACCTAACCTACTGGACTATTCTCATGAACCTAAGTTTCATAATAGGCATCTTACTTACTTGCCATCCAGGCCTCGTACTGCATCTTCTGCATCTCTAGGATCTTCAAATTCCACAAAGGCAAATCCTGGAGGATTTCTCGCAATCCACACAGTTCTTAAAGGACCATAATAACTGAAAGCCCTTTCTAACTCTCCTTTGCCAGCACCAGTTCCCAGGTTACCAACATACACCTTGGTTTCTGTTTAAAAATGCAAATAGAAGAACACGTTATGCAAAATTTGACTTAGGTTTGAATGAATTCTTTGCCTTAGAACAGGTCAACCTCTGTGCAAGCACGTTTAGTGCCGTCAAGGGTTATATTTGATCTCAAAACCAACGAGGTCGGTAAATTTCTTAAAAGCTAGGCGTATGACACAGTTCTTAACATTCTAACAAGGTGGAAATAAAACCTCCAGAACTCAGGTAATATTCCCAGGCGTGAGGCGGGCTCCGCCTCGGCCCCGCCCCCGAGTCCCGGCAGCCCCGAGCACGCTGGAAGCGCGCGGACCCGCAGCAGCAGCAGGAGCAGCGGGCAGGCCCCACCAGCGCCGGCCGGCAGAGCAGGGCTGCACTGGCTCTCGTCCTCCACAGCAACCGCCCCAGGCACAGGCTCGCCTAAGACTCCAGCTCCCCGCCCCAGTCCATAAACCGCGCTCCAAAGAGCTAAAAGAGAAAAGAAACCAGCCTCCAGACAAAAAGATTATGTCTCCATACCCACTCCGCAGTTCGACCGATTGTATGATGAAGAGAGCACAGCTCGGGGCGGCCAGTTTTGCTCAGGCTCAAATTCACCTTTGATTTTATGGCTGTGATCCTATCTGTCCGCTAAAGTGGCGGGAAAGCGCCAAGGAAATGCGCCACCATGCTCGTCAATGTGCGCAAAATGGCAGCCGAGGGCGGGGGGGTGTGGGGGGCGGCAGGGCGGCTCGAAGAAGGGCAACAGGATAACAGTGACCGTGGGCCTCACTTGGGCTGGTATGCGAGACGAAAATGCCCAAGAATTAACATGGAACTCGACACAGACCTACACCCGCCATCCCCCGTTTCCTTCAATATCCCGCCCCCGCTGCCTCCGGCTTCGTATGGTGTGCGCCGAAGCCGCCATTACGCACGCGGAATAACCGTCTCCCAACCGACGCGTCTACCCCACAGCCTCGTTATACTCGCTATACCCACATTAATGCCCCTTGCCGGGCCCAAGCCTCTTACCTCCTCCGTACCGCCCGTAACGCGACATGATGACTGGCCCGCGAGCTCTACTTCTTCAGCTCGCAGCGCCCAGGGACCGAGCGACACAAAAAGCTGCAGGTCCCTTACACACCAACACTCCCAGCAGCACTAAGAGGAAGAGCCTGGCGTTCCGGCTTATATACGCGGCGCTGGGGTTTTTTGCGCATGCGTCATCTCTGGGTTCCGCGCGGCACAAAGGAGCTGGGCGGAAACCCCGGAGAAGCCGCGCGGAGGGAACTGAAGAAAGATACCAATCACAGGCGGAGGGATACGTTTCCATGGAAACAATAGAACCCCGCCTGTAAACCCTAGGTCTTCCCCACGGTGTCCCGCTCCCTTCGTCCTCCTTTCCTCTACGGTCCTCGTTTTCCTTCCCTTTTCCCTTCTCCCTTTAATTTCCCCCAATTTAGGGACCCTCAGCTTTAGTAATCTTACTGCAGGTGTATTGGACTGGCTTTATGAAAGGCTGTAAAATTTAGCCGCTGATGTTGCAGCCATCGCCGCAGTTCTGCTGGGAAACCTGGCCTGGAGTTCTACTCAGTGATCTTTGGGGCTCGGCAGAGGTAATCGGGAGTTTGTCCAGGGTGAAAACGCCATGAACCCCGCCATTCTGAGCAGTGGTCTCTGCATTATAGACGTCGCTGCACCACCCTCCAATCCCTTCAGAACCAGCCACCAATTTTCACCAACACGTTCCGAATACTTGGAGTCTGGGGGACAAAGGAATAGAGTTGTTTCTTTATTTCTCTTTTCTTTTTTTGTTATATTGAAATTACGACCAAACCCTAAATTCTTAAAGCATTTTGACTAGTGGCAATTCTGAAATTATTTGCATTTGAAGCACAATTGAGCTGTGCTTCCCTTCTAGTTCTTTTTGTATTGTAGTAACACGTCTCATCCACTACACACTCAGATCCTAAGGACTGGGACCGAAGTCTTTGAGTAGCAGCCGCTTGCTGCTCAGCCACTCTGTATAGCAAGTATATGGAAACCTTCGCATTACATGAGAATCACTTAAAATCCTGTTTTGATTTTACACATTGCATTTGCCAGTCATCAGCTCTACGAATTCAGCTCTAACTTCTTTTTTTATCATCCACCAAAAAAACATTATACCATAAGTACTTGGGATACATGAGTTGGAAATGTTTCACATAAAACAGGAATTCCTTAGGTATTTGTTTTTTTTTTTCATCTGCTGTATCTTAACTTGATATGTTTAGGTGTGGGATACAGAGTACAGGGAAAAGGAGGCTTAGTTGAATAAGCCTTTATTCAGGTGAATAAAGTATAGATTTTCTCCAGGTAATACTATGAATTTATACTTTTTTCAGATTTATCAAATTATGGAAAGAATTAAAGATATTTTTACGTACTCTGAAAAAAATAGCATCAATTCTATAAAGCCTCACTAACTTGACTTTTCTCCTACTAAGAATTAATGAGAATTGCAGTTGGACAGAACATAACATCAAAAGATAGTACTTATTAGTCAGTGGCCATACCACCTTGAATGCCCAAGATTTGGTCTGATCTCAGGAGCTAAGCAGTGTTGGGTCTAGTTAGTATTTGGAAGGGAAAGATAGTACTTATTATTCTGCATAGCCACTAATAGGCCCCAATAATTTTTTTTTTTGGTTCTGAATACAAAGTCCACTGTACAAAAGAGAATTTCTAAGCAAGAAATGCTAACAATATTAAAGGAAGCAATTTTCCAACTTATAACAAACTGCTTTCAAACACATTAAAGAGAAAGGGGTAAACCCTGACTGGCTTGTCTGCCTCTCTAGGAGACAGGCCCTTTCATAAGCTAATTACATATTATTTATCTCTTAAAAGGGCCAATTCTAGGCTAGGCTTTGCTAACATAGTTGCCATGGAAAAAAAAATAATACTGCACACTATTTCTGTACACTATTATACTGGATACTCTTTCTCTTAAGAACATGTAACCAACTCTTTTCACTAAAAGTAATAAAAGCAGATTTCACCCTGGCTGAGTATATCAGTTGGTGAGAACATCCTCCCAATACGCCAAGGTGGTTGGTTGTATCCCTGGTCAGGGCACATATAAGAATTGACCAATGAATGCATAAATAAATGGGAAATGAACCCATGTTTTATTCTCTCTCTTTCTCTGCCTACCTCTCTCTCTGAAATAAATTAAAAAATAAAAATAAAGACAGATTTCAAAATAATATGAATGCACAGGATGATTCTGGTTTTGTAACAATAAATTGTATTAATGTATTAATAAAAGTAAGTTTTTTTGTTTTACCTTTCTGTATTTTACAACTTCCTATAATTTTTTTAAGTGGGATGCTTGGAGACAGAGGAATTCTCAGTTTGAGCTGAGAAATCACTGTTTAGTAGCTATGCAAATTGGAACATGTTACTATACTTGTCATCTAGGTTCTAGAATTCTGAGGGGAAAATAGAGGTTTTAATGTTGCTGTCTGTGGGTGGATGGTATTCTGAGTAGTTTACATGCATTTAGGTTATTTTTTATTGTCTGTTATGACTTGTACTACTTATAATTGAAAAATTAAAGTAAATCAACTACAAATAAATTTAAATATTTTAAGTCAAAGTAGTAATGGAAGAATGAAATAAGATAGTTAATATAGGGAGAATATTAGTATATATACTCCTAAAACATTTACTATGGTTGCCTGTGGGACGTGAGATTGGGTTGAAGATAGGGAGGAGCTTCCATTTTTTAACTATATAATCTGCTGTATTGTTTGAAGTTTTTGTGTTTTTTAAACAAATATAGCACTTTTGTAATAATACTTAAACATTAGTACATGCCCTTCTTCCACGCTCTCCATATCTTTTACTCAGCTGTATTTCCTTTCCCTTCATAGCTCCTCTCACCTTCTGACCTCTTTCTTTCTTTCATGACAGCATCTCACAAGAGCAGGCACTTAGCTTTACCCACTGACTCATTCCTACTGCCTGACATTGTACTTGGCCTGTACTAGATTCTCAACAATATATATAGAATTAGTGAATGTATGAAGAAAGTATTTCAGTGACGTCACATGATTATTACTCAATTAATATTTATAAATGATTTTTCTGAGGTTATATAGATATTTGGTGTCCAAATCTGAACCTCCGGTTCTCCTAGTCCAGAGATGTTTATTTTGCAGCATGCTGCCTCCCTGAAAGTAACTTGTCTTGGCTTTTAACCAATTCTCTGAGAGTTGTAGTGAGATATCTGCTTTATATTTCAAAAATGTGCCTATGACCCTATAAGTATACTGCCATTTTCCAGTGGGACACTGTTGGTGTTTAAAACAACAAAATCCCACTTTATCCTAGAATTTTTCTCTTTGGTTACATACCACAGGGAGTTGTTTGTTGTCTTTTTATGAACAAATACCCCTGGTCCCTCTTCCTCCTCCCATTCAGTACAGCGGGTTTAGGGTTTCTCAAACACATAAGCGAATTACTACAAATATTGGAAGGCATCTTGATTTTTGGTAACCTCAGATTTAAACATCTTTGAGATGCTAATGAAGTCTAAGTTTAGTTTCCTACAGGAACCTTCCAGCGTCTGTGAAAAGAAAACTTTAATGTCTATGTGTATTTACTTGGGTACTAGGAGGAGAGTATAAATCATTTAATACTCTACACTGTCAAACCTGGGATTATAGTAAAGATATGTTTACTTCCTTTCATCTTCTTCAAAAGCTTGTATGACGCACTTGATAGGTAATAAGCTTCTGCTTAAACACAAGGACAAAAAAAAAATAATAAATGTATTGATCCTGCCCTCAAGCCCAGTAGGATATAAACATGTTAAAAATACACACACACACACACACACACACACACACATACACGAACATATACAGGGTGAGGCAAAAGTAGGTTTATAGTTCATATGGAAAATAATACAATAATAAATAATAATATAAGAATAAGCTGTCACATACTCAAAACTGTAAACCTACTTTTGCCCTACTACTACTACTACACACACACACACACACACACACACACTCTAAAAACATACTGACTTGGGATCCATTATTTTAGATTTAATTTCAGATTTAATACTCTCACTTGTTTATTTTCTATTAATCATTCTGTTCTTCCTCACCCTGAGTCTTCTCGGAGTCCTAGCTGTACTGAATGAATGACAAGAAGGAAGGCTCTTTGTCAGTGGAAGAGGTTTTTCTCATCTAAGTCTACTCCTTCCTTTATGTGTGCTCTGTGCATCCCCCTCTGCCTCCTTTTCACTGAATTATTCGTTTCTGTATCTTCAGCTTCTCCCTCTCTACCTTACTGAAGCCCTCAGTGACTGATCTGGCTCAGTATTAGCCATCCCTCGTCAATCCCCACTAGACTGATCCTTTTAAACATAGACAAGCAGCTAGAGGTAAAGAACACAGTTCAGACAGAACATTTTAAGCAAAAGAATAATAGGAGTATGACTCTGCCTTTATCACCAGAAGCTCTGGAACTCCCACGAAAAGCAATCTGCATCCCAAACCTCATTTAAAACAATTCTGTAAGCACTTATTATGGGCGGGGGGATGGATATAAAATAATATATTGAGAATTTACAGTGTATGCCAGGTACTGTCCTGATTGCTTTATATACATTAATTCACCTAATTTGGCCAACCACTCAGGTAGAAGTACTATTATTCTCTATTTGCAGATGAAGAAACAGAGGCACAGTAAGGTGAAGCAAATGGCAGAATCAGGATTCAAACCTAAGGAGTCTAACGTTACAGTCTGTCCATTTTACTATACTATAACCTTAGTGATAAGCCTTGTTAAAGAATTATTTCCAAGGTGATTTAGGGGACAAGAGAGAGCACCTTGCTCAGCAAAGTAGAATTGCCAGGGCTTGGATATCAATCGCTGATGGACATGGAAGAAGAAAAAGAAGAGAGAGCCTGGAGTGGATGACGGGATCAACCGCCTAGATAAGGAATACAAGGGTAGATGGAGGAAGAGATGGTTTTAAGAGTCAGCAAATAACATCCTTTTTCCTCCCTTGAGCTCAGAACCAATGAGACACAAATGTAAGAGTCAGGCAAAGAAGACCAAAACAAAACCTCTTTTTTTTATTAAGTTGATAGTTACTGTGACTTCAGAGGTTTTGCCAGTGGGCTCACTAATGCTTCACCCTTAATTAAACAGATTTACCCACCCGGTCCCAGGAGCAGCTGGGCAGCAGAAAATAAACTCTTCCTGATTTTTGGTTTCAGACTTGAACAAGCTGGTTGCAAAAGGAATTCAGAAGGCACAAGGGACACTTTCCCAGTTCTTTCTGTCAGCTTCCAGCCAGCAGTCAGCCCACTGGCCAGAAGTATTTCTCTAGCAGAAAAGTCTCATGGGCACCTCAAGAATAGGGGATACAGTGATGGGACAGAGAGAGGCTGTTAAAACAGAACAAACTTCCAGTTTTGAGATGAATAAGGTCTGAGGATCTTATGTATACACTGTCTATAGTTGATAACACCATTGTATAACTGAAATCTGCTAAGAGTAGAACTTCAATGTTCTCACCCCCCCAAAATCATGTCATATTATAAACTTTACATATCTTGCAATTTTGTCAATTTTACCTCAACAAAACTGAGAGGAAAGCGTAATTGGGAATAGGGCCTCCCCTCAACAACTCTGAAAACTTAAGTGTAAACTAAACAAGTATTAGTTATTGAGATAAGTGAAAAATAGAATCTCAATCACAGGAAAAGGAAGATTCTGATTTTTACACAGAGGGAAGAGAAAAATAGAATCCTCCAAATATTAGAACAATATACAAGTAAATCTTGGTACAGGGAATTCCTTATGGCTGTATCTTTATGTGCTCTTTGGGAGTAGCAAACAGCAATTATGTGGCAGAAAGACGTGTTTACAACTTGCTTTCAGGAAATTCCTAGAGATATGTTATAGGTACCAGAAGTCATTTAGCAACCATTTATTAATGCCTGCATTGTTCAAGAGAGTATGCTAGAACTGGGATATAATGCTAAATAAAACATAAATTATGCCTTGAAGCTCCCAAGCTCATGGTGAAAGCAGGTGTAGAAATAATTACAATGCAGTGAGCTAAAGGCTAGTAGCAATATATACAGAATGCTTTTAGAGTGATTGTGTTGACAGACTCCAGTAAGGTTCTGGAAAAAGGAAGAATTGGTTGTGTTGGATGGAGAATAGGGATTCTGTAGACTATCATTTGAAAATATTAGGCCTGAAGGAAGGGAACATTTTACTTGAGTTGAATGTGGCCCTCTACTAGGTTTCTCCAGCTAATCTCCAGCTGACCATAATCCAGCCACCACTATTGTAGTCCCAAGAATAATGTCCCTCCTCGTGGGCTGCATGGCTCTTCCACTTTAGCTCCACTAAAGACCTGAACCTTTAGATAAATATGTAATTAACTTAGCTTTTCAATGTATAGTGATTGTAGTTACTAATATTTGGAAACATAACTAAACCTTAAGGTATAAAAACAAGAAATTTAATGAAAGTAATAGCTCTGAGGTGTCCTCCTCATCACTTTTTCCTCACATGTAACATATTTTCCATCTGGCTTTTTCTCTTCCCTCTGTG
Organism: Phyllostomus hastatus; assembly: GCF_019186645.2. Lineage (NCBI taxonomy): Eukaryota > Metazoa > Chordata > Mammalia > Chiroptera > Phyllostomidae > Phyllostomus > Phyllostomus hastatus. Next base: position 111,311,480 of record NW_025334041.1, on the reverse strand, counting down.
CAAAAATCTGAATTTCTTTTCTTTTGATTATTCTCCTCTGCTTTATCTTCCACACCTGTCTTTTAACTTATTCAAAATACAGGATTAAAGTACGTTTTAAAGTATGCTTGTACTTATTGTAAAGCGTAGTCATTACAATTAAAGTGCTATGTTTGCTGTTTCTACGTTTTAAAATAGATTAATTGAATCCATAGTGTTACTATGAATAAATTCAGTTTGCTCTGTAATTGCTTTTCCATTGTGCCTATCCCCCATCCCACTTTCTTACCAAGATACCATAGTAATGCTGTGATAACAACTATTATATTTGATTTTTTTCTAACTGCAACAATGCTAGGAAGTCTTGCTAGTTCACACAGCACTTTCCATGCCCAAAGTCCCATACAACTAACCATAATATTTCACAAAGACCTAGTTTTTTGTTTTGTTTTGTTTTTTTTTAATGAAAATATATGCAAGTGTAGGGGTGTTACTAAGAATAGCATGGAAGGGATTTTTCATTCCTAAAATCTTTATTCTTTCATCTGACAATTCAGCTTTCCTTAATCTTAACTAGAGACCTAGGCGAATACATTCCCCTTTCAAGCCAGATTCTTGTCCCCATGGCTTTCCTAGAGAGAAATTTTCCAGTTGTATAACATAAATACACAAAAGCATGATCTTAGGAAAATAATAGATTGGAGGGGTGGTTACAAAAGAAGTCTTCTGTTTAGAAAGGATTTACTTCACAATGTTTTAAAAGTACATGTTTCCTTTAGTAATTTCCAAATTATTTGAATTTTTCAGAAATACATCTTCTAGGTAAATAAAATGATCTTTCCCCCCTTTGTCTGATCTAGATGAGAATATCGTAATGCTGCACCTCACAGCTCTCAGTCTGTTTGCCTCCATTATAATAGCAACTGGAAGAAGGGACCCCGGTCAGGAGAACAGGAGCTATCCTCAGTGCAACTACATCCCTCCACTGCAAGTATTTCCCATCTCTAAAGTAGGGTAGCAGATATGTCACTTGCTCTAGGTAAAAGAGAAAATGATAAGGAAGATGACTTTACATCATTGACTTTATGGAAAGAAAAAGATGATAAGGAGGACAAGTTTGAAGACGCCTATGAAATTATCCCTGCAGCAACAACAATGAATCTAATGTCTTCCCTGGAAGAATGCACAACTGGATTGTATTTATTTCTAAATAACAGATTCTCAGATGCTATAAATCTCATTCAGCCATGGTCGAAAAACAGCATTTACCACGCTCTAGTTTATAGTATCCTTATGGTTGTCAAAGCCGTTTTGACTTTTGATCCACAGGATATAGAGGTTGGGATGACTGCTACAAAGGATGCTTTGAGAACCTGTAACAATTTCCGAAGAAAAGCTAGGATGGTAAGTTTGTCTCGTCTAGTGAGTAAACATGGAATAAAGTCTGTCAAAGAAGAGGAACTGCATGCAGAAGTCTGCTATGCTGAGTGTTTGATCTTGAAGTCCGCTGTAACATTTATACAGGATGAGAGTATACTTGGTTTTCTTAAAAGTGGGCTCAGCCTTGGGTTAAGTCACCAAATATACAAAGACTGTCAACAAATATTAACACAGATACCTAACAAACAACAAAGCACAACCTACAGACACCTAGTTGGAGGAATAAAATTTGGTCTTGGAGCATTCAATTTGACGTTATCACTTGTGCCACCAAAGACACTTAAATTACTCGATCTTGTTGGATATTATGGTAATAAAGAGGTAGGCTTGTCTTTGCTTCATGAGAGTGCATCTGAATCCCATATAAATAACATCTTAAGTATTTTGACTCTACTCTTCTACTACAATTATATCTGTGTAGCTTTTGGTGTTGAAAAGGGTCACACTTCTACAATAGAGGACCTCTTCCTGATCTACCTCCAGAAATTTCCAAAGTGTGTCATACTTAATTTTTTTAATGCACGTTTTAATATGCTGAAAGGAAAATTTGAAAATGCACAGTTAATATTAGAGGAGTGCATTTTTATTCAGAATGAATGGAAGCAGCTTAATCACCTCTGTTACTGGGAACTCATGTGGTGCCACATTTTTCTGCAGGATTGGAAGCAGGCTTACCACTATGCCAATCAGTTATTCCAAAACAGCAAGTGGTCCAAAGCAATGTATTTATACAGTAAAGCTATGCTACTGGCTTTGCTTCCTTCTGGATTTGCTCAATCCATAAATGAGGACATGAACTCTCACTTTTTAAAAGTGGAGAGCCTAAGAATCAGATTTTTAGGAACTTCTGTGCCAGTAGAAAAGTTTGTTGCTGAGAAGGGTCGGCGCTACGGTACTACTACAGGCTGGTTTACAGCACAGCCCCTTCTGGAATTCGTTTATGCCTGGAGTGGTTTCCGAATCATGAGCAAAAAACTACAACTCATTTCCTGCTGGCTATCAATAATTAACAAAGGAGAAGACCTCTTACAAGAAAATCCAAATAAAGAGTATGGCACAGATGACATGAGTTTGCTAAATTTACTGAAAGGTCTATGTCTGAAATATTTAGGTGAATATTCGACGGCTGAGCAGTACTTCATTCGTGTCATTGAAAATGAGAAATTGTTAAAATATGACCACTATTTGGTGCCGTATACTTACTATGAACTGGGAATTCTGTACTATCTGAAAGGAGATTATGTCAGTGCAATAAGAAACCTAGACAACATAAAAAACTACAAAGACTATTCCATGGAAGCCCGATTACAGTTTAGGGCTCACATAGCTCTTGAACAAATAGCTAAAGAAAAATGATTTAGACTCAAAGTGTTGTTTTGTTTACTATGAGCGAAGTATTCTACAGCCAGCAAGGTAATTAACAGGTAGAAAATAATTTCTTTGTGGAAGAAATCCAAAAAGAGGCAGCTGCTGAGAATTTGGCTGGTAACAAGAAAGAAATTACTTTTCCCTCTTTCTTTCTTCGTATCTATAAAATGGAATATCTTAGACTGGCAAATGGAGTGATGTGCATTCTTGAAAAAGAAAAGGCAAATGATGTACATTATGAAAGATACTTTCTTAGTTATTAATTTATTAATCATGTTAAACATTTTCAAAAACTCAAAAATATTTCTTAACACCTCATTAGATAATGTTTACAGCTCGTAAATAAAATAGGGAAAGTAGCTACACTAGGAATCTCAGTGCCCTGTAAATGTTTTTATTTAACTAGTAAGAGAAGGAAAAAAGTTTGTCTTGCTGACATTTCAAAACAATGACGAACTGAAGAGCACAGACTCTGAATGGCTTTCCCTTACAGTAATTTTTATTGGCTTTTGTACAAGAGAGATACTCCCCCTGTGTGCTCAGTGGTATATTTCACCTTTTTTCATTAGGAAGCTCAAATATGGGGCTATATATAACTTACTGGAAGACAGAAAAAAAAGAGACCTCCCCCCCCCACACACACAATAAAACCCTTTGAAGATAATTGGAGGAAGCCAACAGCACAAATGCATTGGGTAGAAAAAAAGACAAGATGAGGCCATTGGAGGGAGAGTTTAGTTACCACTAGCCATCCCTTTAAAAAAAAAAGATTTTATTTATTTTTAGAGAGAGGGGAAGGTGGGGAGAAAGAAAGAAACATTGATGTGAGAGAGAAACATTGACTGGTTGCCTCTCATGAGCACCTGACTGGGGACCATACCTGCAACCTAGACGTGTGCCCTGACCGGGGTTCTACCCAGCGCCCTACTCTGTAGGACGAGCCCCAACAAACTGTCAGGGGTAGCCCTCCCTTTAGCTGCCCTCCCTGTAGCTGCCGTCTCTAGGGTGTAATTCCTATTAAGACCAGCTCTTTAATATAATTAAACCACTTGCATCTATCCTGTGTCATCGTTAGCAGGCTAATCTGAGAGCAAATAGCAGCTGTAAGCATGAGGCCTGGTATTGTTTTACTCACCTTAGGGATGAAATCAGTCCCTAGTTTTTAGAACATTAAGTCTGGCTAAGTGTACCTTCTGTGCAGTAGTCACCCATGGAAAAAGAAGTAGCTGGGAAAGTTTGCCTTGCTAAAACACATGAGTGAAACACATTATCTTAATGCTTGGGTGTCCAAACAACCCACTGGAGCACATCGTGGGATTGTATTTCAGACTTAGAAATGCTTAGGTTGAAAAACATTATTAAAAACAGACTTTTGCACCCTGGCTGGTGTGGCTCAGTGGATTGAGTGCCAGCCTGCAAACCAAAGGGTTGCTGGTTCAATTCCTAGTCAGGGAACATGCCTGGGTTGCAATCCAAGTCCCAGTGGGGGGTACACGAGAGACAACCGTACATTGATGTTTCTCTCCCTCTCTTGCTCTCTCCCTTCCCCTCCGTCTAAAAATAAGTAAATAAAGTCTTTTTTTTTAAGATTTTATTTATTTATAGAGAGTATTTTTAGAAAGGGAAGGGAGGGAGATAGCTAGAGAGAGAGAGAGAAACATCAATGTGCAGTTGCTGGGGGTTCTGGCCTGCAACCCAGGAATGTACCCTGGCTGGGAATCGAACCTGGGACACTTTGGTTCCCAGCCTGCGCTCAATCCACTGAGCTACACCAGCCAGGACCAATAAAGTCTTTTTTTTTTTTTTAATATTTTATATGCTTCAGTCTACTGGAGTCACTATTCTTTTTTTTTTTAAGATTTTATTTATTTATTTTTAGAGAGGGAAGGGAGGGAGATAGAGATAGTGAGAGAGAAACATCAATGTGAGGTTGCTGGGGGTTATAGCCTGCAACCCAGGCATGTACCCTGGTTGGGAATCGAACCTGCGACACTTTGGTTCGCAGCCTGCGCTCAGTCCACTGAGCTATGCCAGCCAGGGCTTAAATAAGGTCTTTAAAAACCAAAAAACAGCCCTGGCTGGCGTAGCTCAGTGGATTGAGTGCGGGCTGGGAACCAAAGTGTCCCAGGTTCGATTCCCAGTCAGGGTACATTCCTGGGTTGCAGGCCATGACCCCCAGCAACTGCGCATTGATGTTTCTCTCTCTCTCTCTCTCTCTCTCTCTCTCTCTCTCTCTCTCTCCCCCCCTTCCCTCTCTAAAATGAATAAATAAAATCTTTAAAAAATATATATATAAAAAAAAACAAAAACAAAAAAAACCCAAAAAACAGACTTTTGCCCTGGCTGGTATGGCTCAGTGGATTGAGTGTCGGCCTGTAATCTGAAAGGTTGCCAGTTCAATTCCCAGTCAGGCACATGCCTGGGTTGTGGGGTCAGGGGCCCAGCTGGAGGCTTGCAGGAAGCAACAAGTCATTGTTTCTTTTGTACATTGATGTTTCTCTCCCTCCAACCTTATCCTCCTCTAAAAATAAATAACATTCCCTGGCTGGCGTAGCTCAGTGGATTGAGCGATGACACAGGAAAGTGTCACAGGTTCGATTCCCAGTCAGGGCACATGCCTGGGTTGCAGGCCATGACCCCCAGCAACTTCACATTGATGTTTCTCTCTCTCTCTCTCTTTCTCCCACCCTTCCCTCTCTAAAAGTAAATAAATGAAAATTTTTAAAATAAATAAATGACATTCTTTAAAAAAATAAGACTTTCAGGTGCACAACCATACTGGAGTTATTTGCCATTATTTAATAATGATGGTGCTATATATCCTCTCTTAACAGAGGGCAGGCCCTGGCCTGACTGCCTGGATTTGTATTCTAGCACTGTCACCCACTAGCTGTGTGACCTTGGACCTCCGTGCCTCTCAGTTTCCTTAGCTGTGAAGTTGGGATAATAATAGTTCCTATGTCATGGTTTTCCTATGTTAATTGAGACTGAGTTAATATACACTTACTATCACTACTACTAGTAATAATATTTTGTTCTTTAGGAAAGAGGATGTAAATTACTTTCTTGGAAAAGGCAAAGGTTCCTTTGTTACCTGCTTTGCCAGTCTAAAATTTGATCTTTTAATTGGCTTTTTCTGTTTTTAGTGTATCTTGGTCACTTATGAAATTAGTAACTCTGCCTAAATTATGATTTTGTGCTTTGTTCTAGTTTCTAACAATGAATAGCCAATTTATTAATTGGTTAAACAAATATATGTTGAATGCCTACTATATGCAGGCACTGAGCAGGATCCTGAGGATATAAAGATAAAGCATGTTCTCTCTCCTGAGGACTTTATTAGGGAGACAAGTTAGAAAAAGATTTTGCTGGGGGTAGAAACACTTAAAGCAGTTGCTTTAACAGACAGGAGTTTATTTGTCCCAAACAAAAGAAATCTGATGGTAGGTAGTTCAGGTCTGGTCTGGCTCTTTTTATCTTGTGTTTTTCTGCTTGGCATATAGGCCTTCTTATGCATATTTCCTCAGGGTACAAAGAGGCTGTCTCACATACAGGCCTTATGTCCAAGCCAGGCAGGCTTGAGGAGAAATGGTTAAGGGACAAAAAAGGCTTTCTCTTTCTTGGGAGGTTTTGCCTTTTTATTTCAGAAGAGATGGCCTTCCTAAGAACATCCATGTATATATCTATGGCCTGAAATAGCCCTATGGCTACTTCTACCTACAAAGGAAGCTGAGAATCAGAGGGGTACAGTTAAAGGAGACAAGGTAACAATGAGATCAAGGAATCACCTGGAAAAAAAAACTCTGCAGATCTAACATCTTGTCAATCTTGTGGTTGACATTTCCTTGGTGAAATTGCTACCCACAGCCCAGGTTCTGGCCTTTACCAAGCCCACAGGTTGACTAGACACAATTGAGGCTGATTTTCTCCAAAGTCACTATAGATTAAGGTATAATTTACTTTATTTATTTATTTATTTATTTATTTATTTATAGCAGGGATTATTCCAGCATTGCAAACTCAATTTCCTATAGGGGTCAGGGAAGCAATATAAACATGAAAGAGCCAAGTGCAAAACAGTAAACGTGGGAACTAGTTGTGAAGAAGAGAGAGCACACCTATCTAAAAGCCCACACATTGTAAAGAAATTTAACACTGCAGACACAAACCTCACTGCATGTCCTGATATGACCCTTGGCCCCTAGTCTGTGACTTCTGGTCTATTCCTTTCTATTGACTAGGAAGTGCTCATGTTTCTGTGTCAAGAATTATCTCTCCTGATAAATCATGTACCTAGAAAACCAGGAAGGAGTCACAGGCAGCATGGTGAGAGGCAGCACAGAATCAAAATACAGAGAGACCGATATACCTTCAGGAGCATCTGTTCCAGGCCAGGGTGAGATATAATGAAGTAACCACTCACTGCATGGATACATCTCTGGAAAGTCTCTGTCTTCCAGACTCAGAGTCTCTGAGATGTATCTCTCATTCCTTTGCTTGCTCACCTCCTCTTATGCCTTCTGCTGTCAACCCTGAGCTACTGAATGTCTCAGCAGGGTTCAGTACAATTAAGTTTTCATCTACTAAAATACCATCCCATTCCAGCCCTGCTTCCAGAAAATGCAACCAGATCACTTAGTTTGGAATTTCCAGTCATCTCCACTGAAAGGATAAAGTCAGCTCCATTTGCTATGGGGGCACCCTTTGCCTAGGAGGCCTGTGACCTTGTTAAACACAACTGCTATTCTTCTAAGCTTATGTCCCCAGGGCTGGAATGTACTGGAAAGCAAAAACAGAACTAACTTCCCTATAGCCACAGGCAGAAGGTAACATAAGAACAAACTGCAGCTTCCTGTTACAAGGCCCCAACAGCCCAGGGGCCACACAACAGCAACCCCCCACCCTTTTTATTAATCCAGTTGTAATCCAATAAAAGCTCAAAGCCCCCACCCCTCAATGCTGGTGGATCTCCCCACTGCATGCCCGTCTCTTTTCTTGGAAAGTGAATAAAGAGTACTCTCCACTTCCTTCTCTTTGTGAATTCTTTCACAGCCCACGTTACTGAGCACCCTAACACCCACCTTCTTTGGTTACCCACATTACAGATGATCTCTCTGTGCAGATGAATCACAGATCTAATCACATCCATTTTATTTAACGTTTAGGGTTAGTTTATCAGAGCTTGGAGAGGGTACCTCAGTGTTGCCTCCTGTGCCATAAACACAGAGCGCTATTGAAACATTTTTTACTCCGTGGAGAAATTTTCTTATTTAATGTAGTAAATATAATAACTATTTGGAGGCCTGATAGCCTGAAAAATGAAGAGGAAGACAAGGGGTTAGGCAGGAAGAAATGAACAAAGAAAATTTCTGTGAAAGACCTAGTATCAAAGGCCTTCTCAACATGCCCTTGCCCCAATCAATCACTAAATCCTGTTGATTTCTGCTTTGAAATTTTTGTTGAATCTACTTCATTTTTTTTCTTTTTCATTTCCACTGCTATCAGCTTAGGTGGGGACTTGATTATTTCCTGTCTGAACCACTGCACTAATTTTTGGGAACTCAGTAGTAGACTTCCTTTTTTGTTCCAAGACAATTCCAGGGAAAAATAAAAATGGTTAACTTTATTTTTTTTTCAAATCAACATAAAATTATGTAACATCTGTATTCTTACCACTGAGCTTGATTACCTCATTGAATAATAGGAATGCAATGAAGAAGGCCCTGGTGATGCGGCTCAATGGATTGAGTGCCAGACTATGAAGCAAAGGGCCACCGGTTCAATTCCCAGTCAGGGCACATGCCTGGGTTGCAGGCCAGGTCCACAGTAGGGCTTACAAGAGGCCATACATTGATGTTTCTCTCCTTCCCTTTCTCCCACCTTTCCCCTCTCTCATAAAAAAAAATTCAATCTTAGAAGAAAAAAAGGCACTGATTTGTAGCCATAAAGATGTTACCTGAGCATATTTAACAGGCAATGTACACAGTAGCAGTTTTGTAAATTTTCACACATTAGTTTAGTATGTTGGAGTTCACAAAGTCTGTTCAAAGCATTTTCATCCTAGGAAAACAATCCTATCTTCATTCTGCTGCTAGGGAAATTAATCTTCCCTCTCTGAGGTGGTAAAATCTCCCCTCTGGGCAGGTCTGAGGAGGGCAGATAACTCATTCATTTGGAGATACTGCCTCCCATAAACTGGATTTCCATTTGGAAAGTGGTTCTGGATTTTTCCCCCTCTAATCCCACTGCTTTGTTGTGTAGAGAGGCTACACTTTATGTAAAGTTTCAAGCTGTGTAGGCTCCACACTTCCCTATTTTCCCCATATCCAGTTTCTCTGTATCCTTTCTAATATGCCAATTTCATCATGTCATTCCATCACTCAAATTTTTCACATTCTCTTTTGGTTTATTTATTCATTCATAAAATGAGTTAATGTTTGGAAGTTCTTAAAGTAATGCCTGGCACATATTGGGTGCTATATTACTGATTAAGATATAAAAATTCAGCCCTGGCTGGCGTAGCTCAGTGGATTGAGCACGGGCTGCGAACCAAAGCATCACAGATTCAATTCCCAGTCAGGGCACATGCCTGGGTTGCAGGCCACGGCCTCCAGTAACTGCACATTGATGTTTCTCTCTCTGTCTCTTTCTCCCTCCCTTCCCTCTCTGAAAGTAAATAAATAAAGTCTTTAAAAAAATCTTTAAAGAAAAAGGTATAAAAATTCAGCCCTAGTTTGTGTGACTCAGTGGGTTGGGCATTGGCTTGCAAACTGAAAGGTCTCAGGTTTGATCCCCAGTCAGAGCACATGCTTTGGTTGTGAGCCAGGTCCCCAGCTGGGGGCATGTGAGAGGCAACCAATTGATATTTCTCTCTCTCATCAATGTTTCTCTCCCTGCCTTTCTCCCTCCCTTTCTCTCTCTCTAAAAGCAAATAAAATCTTTGAAAGAAAAAAATGATATAAAAATTCAATTCAAATTGAGTACCACTTACAAATACCAGGCAATGCTCTAGAGGTGGGGTACATGGTAGTAAGTAAAACAGACATGGCTCCTGCCGTTAGAGGGTATACAGGGCTTACTAAGTGACCGTGTGTGTCTTAGTCCTGAGAATTTAGAGCTGGGAGAATCTTGGGTCATCTAGTCCCACATTTTTACTTACAGATAAGAAAACTGAAATCTAAGATGGCAAATAAATGAATTCCAAAGTCCTAAAGCTCATATGAGCACAGTCAGTGGTGTGTAGGAACCAGTTCAAACTGGGTCAAAAGAACGTACTGTTAAATTTCATAAATTTTTGGAGCCTGCTGTTAAATCATCGGTACCTTCAAATCAGTCACGGTGGGAATCTTACACCATAGAAATCAGTAAATTATTGCCTATAAATCAAATTCAAGCTCTGGTCAGTGGCTCAGTTGCAGCATCCAACCAACTGGTTTGATCCCCAGTCAGAGGGCAAGGAAGAATTGACCAATGAACTCTTTCCCCAACCCTTCCCATTTACTGTCTCCTCTAGGTAGAATGATGGCTTACTTGCTTACAAGTGCAAGGAGACATCAACTCCCCAGAGACAAGATGCTTTTTAAATTAGGTTTTGAACTCCTAGTTCTTAATAGAAAGTATAGAATGTACAGATACCCAATATATGTTTGATGAATAAAATGGACATAAAAAAATAGATGCTTCTAGTGGGTTCTATTTGTTGAATAAGTGAAAAAGCCAGAATATTAAAAGTCTCTGGCCAAAATGACAGGGGCTACTTTTTTTCTGATCTCACCTTGCATAAAAATACAGTAAATTACCACCCCATCCCCACTTCATTTTTTTACCTACTTTTAAGACTACCCAACAGTATGAATTGAAATTTGTCATAGTTCAGTCCGGGCAGGCCAGGTTTATATTTGCACCTGATAAAGAACAGTGAACAATATAAGACTGTTGACAGTTTTGAAACTTTGTATTGTTTTCAGGGCACTTAAGAAATTTTTCTTTTAAAAATGTTTCTTACTAAAGTTAAACTAAATGTACTCCAAAATCTAAAATAAGCAATTTTGGTATTGGCAGAGGAAAGGGTAAGTGTGTGTGTGTGTGTGTGTGAGTGAAGGTTTGAGGGGAAGGCAGACCTTAGGAAGGAGTTGGAGGAAGAGGGACTGGGGAGAGAGGGAGAATTGAGAATGTGAGAGAAGAGACACCAACTGGTATGAAGGACACACTGGGGGGCCAAGGGTAGGGATTGTCTGAGGAAAGGAAGTGGCACCATCTCATCTCAGTGATGAGGGGTTTCAGGAGTCTTTCTGAGAACTTGTGTTAGGGAATTTGCAATCTGCTGAGAATGAGCCTTTAGTTTAGTCAGGAGACTAAAGGGAGAGGGGAGAGAGAGAAGGGAGGGAAATTGTTCAGGCTCATCCTCATCACTTTATTTTTTTCTTTTAAAGGTTTTATTTATTTATTTTTAAAGAGAGGGGAAGGGAGTGAGAAAGAGGAGAGAAACATCATTGTGTGGTTGCCTCTCACATGGCCCTGACCAGAGACCTGGCCTGCAACCCAGGCATGTGCCCTGACTGGGAATTGAACGGTGACCCTTTGGTTCACAGCCCACACTCAATCCACTGAGCTACATAACCAGCCAGGGCTCATCCTCATCACTTTAGAAGGGTAACAAGCTAAGCTTGAGGCTAGTTTATACTTGTAAAATTTTACAAGTATATACATATGCTTGTAAAGTATATATAATAATATAATATATTATTACATTATAATATATTATATATACTTGTTATATATAATCAAAGGCAGAAGTCTTTCATTGTGCAGTATAGATAGGTTTAAAATGTAAATGACCAGTTGTTACAAAATGACTGGATTTTTGTGAGGTCAGTTTTCCTTTACTCTGTAATACTAATTGGTATTTAAGTTAGCTCTTTGTAGGTTTAACTGACAAAATCTGATTTAATCCACTAAGGCCACATTAATATAATCAATCCATCATTCAACGAGTGGAGGTTGTGGGAAGGATTTTTTTTTTTTAAATGATAACAATAAGAAACAGGATTATATGGAACTCAAATCCCAAATCGTAAGGGAAAAGCTGTTTCATTTTCAGTGTTTTCTACATTATGTGTTTTGTAAATCTCCCTTGGTATTCACATTTACAGGGACTCAACATTTACCACCTTGTATCATTTTTCAAGATCACAATGTAGAAAAAATTCTGGACCATGCCAGGAGCAGGCCAGACCAAGCACATGACCAGAAACCTGTGGTGGGAAGGAATCTTTTGCACTTTTCCACTTGCGAGGGGGATGTTCATAACGAGTCTTCGACTAGGTGGAATTCAACCCAACCCCGAGCTTCTCTCCCCAGTTTCCACACCTCCTGCAGGAGTGGATCCAGGGCGCATCCTACAGGACCAGGCACTGTAATTGCTTTAACAGGCCAAACAAACAAGAAGTACCTTGGCTCTGTCGCTCTCCTCCAAGGCACTGTCACCACACACTTCCAGAGCTTTAGGCTTTACCTAGAGGTTTCGTGTGCTTTGAATCCATGGCAAAAGTGGAATTCCATTTCTACTGCCAACGAGGACCTGGCACAAGCATTTCCCTCTTTAAAAAAATATTTTTTTGAAATGCCCACCGTGGCAGCGGAGAGGGTTGGTCCCAGCGAAGAAAAAAGCTTATCGTTATCACAGAAAAACGTCAGCCCCAGCCCAGTCCCGCCTGTAAGACGCCAGGGCTCGCGACTCCCAGACCCCTAGGTTTTTGACTAAGGCCAAAGACTACAAAAACGGAATTCTGGGGGAAGGAAGTGACGCCATGGCGCAAAGCATGCTGGACGCAGGCGGGCTCTACTTGAGAACCGATTCCTTCCTCACAACGTGGTTGCTGAGTCCGAGGTGCTGCTAGCAGTTATAACTGGTACTTTTCCCGTTTGTGAGGATGAAACGCTAAGTACCACTCGGTTTGAGCGCGGCTCAGAGTACCATGCGGCTGCAGGCTAAGCCAAGAAGTCAGATCTAGGGCCGTAGCTGCTGCTTCTTCGTTTTTACATCCTCCAAACTGTAAGAGGACACAGCGACAAATCCGGGGGGGCGGACCTCTACCTGGAGGTAGAGCCAAAGAGCGAGTGGGTGGTATCTGAGTTTTCCTTTAAAGTTTTTGGTGTGAAGTGAGCTGCTTGGGTCGCAGGAGAGCACAGTTTACGGGTTTGAGCAGACCCGAGTTCAAAGCCAGCAGGAAGGCGATCTGGAATGGGCTTAGGGTGGAATTGAGGCATGCCAGATGAGTTACCGCAGACAGCGCCCCAGGGCGACGCGGTGTCGGGCCCCTTCGCTTTCAGACTGAATAATAAATACTGTGTTAACTAATTTTCTGATATGGAACTTGAGGCAAATCACAGATGATTTTCTAGGATGGAGATTAGGGGTAAGACACTTGCTTGGGTGGAACATATATATTAACCCAAAGTGGTGGTGGTTTTAAATCTCGTCAGATGGCAGCCATGAATGAATGGATGAAGAAAGGTCCCTTAGAATGGCAAGATTACATTTACAAGGAAGTCAGAGTGACAGCAAGTGAGAAGGAGTATAAAGGATGGGTTTTAACCACGGACCCAGTCTCTGCCAAGTGAGTATGGGTCCTGCTTCCCTGAAATCACGACACCCTTTTGTGCTGCCTCTATGCTATATCCAAACTCCAAAGGCAGATAATGAAAAGCTACCGTAATTATTCCTGTACAAGAATTTTATTGCCTTGGAATCTAACTGCTCTAACCATGGAGTATGTTATCAGACCAAAGAAGTTTGTAGAAATGAGACATTTCTTGAATATATTTTATGGGGAAATTTCAAACATACACCAATGTAAAGAGAATAATGGTATAGCAGACAGTATCTTACCCCTCCTTCCATATATTTTAAAGCCAATTGCAGGCATATTATTTTATTCATAAATGCTTCAGTATATCTCTTGGTAGACAGAATCTCTAATACATATAGGCACAATATTATAACACCTAACAAAAGAAATAAGAATTTTAATATTAGTTAAATCCTAGTGTGAGTTCAGATTTGCCTGGTGGTCTCAAAAGTATCTTTTTATATTGGTTTATTAATTTAGTTGGTATGTCTCTTAAGTATCTTACTCTATAACTCTGCACTTTCTTTTTTTTTAGTTTTCCAACTCCCTTATTTGTTGAAGAAATGGAGTCGTTTGTCTGATAGAACTGAACACACTCTGATTAGAGTTTCCAAGGCAGGGACCTGGAAATCCCTTTAACAAAGCTACTCTGGTGATTAGAATTGAACACATTCTGGATTGAGTTTATCGCATCATCATGATGTAGTTTAACATGTTTTTATCCTCTGTATTTCCTACAAACTGATATTCATATCTAGAGGTTTGATTAGAATCAGATTTATTTTTGCAAGACTACTTTAAAGGTGATGATATGTGTATGCACACACACACTTTTTATTTTGGAGTAGTTTTAAGATTTCCAGAGCAAAGCAAGCACAGAGAATACCCATGTACCCAGCTTCCCTAATGTTAGCATCTTGTCAGTACTAAACATTTACGTTAACTCAGTGGTAATCATTTGGATCTTTTACTGGTTTTTCCACTGATGACCTTTTTCTGTTCCAGGATCCAATTAGGAACCCATATTACATTTAACCATGTCTCCTTAGTCTCTTCCCATCTATGATGGTTTTTCAGTCTTTCCTTGTTTTTTACAACTTTGATTCATTTGAAGAGTACCAGTGAGGTACTTTGTAGAATGTCTCTCAATTTGGGTTTGTATGATGTTTTCTCATTAGTAGACTCTGGTTTGGGGAAGAGTACCGCAGAAGTGATAATCCTTTCACATCATATCACATATTGTATTTTATTTAGAATTTTTGCATTTGTATTTGTGAGATTAGCCTGTGGTTTTATTTTTTAAATTAATTAGTTTTTTAAAAAAATATTTATTTTTGCCCTGGCTGGCGTAGCTCAGTGGATTGAGCACGGGCTGCGAACCAAAGTGTCGCAGGTTCGATTCCCAGTCACGGTACATGCTTGGGTTGCAGGCCATGACCCCCAGAAACTGCACATTGATGTTTCTCTCTCTCTCTTTCTCCCTCCCTTCCCTCTCTAAAAATAAAAAATAAATAAAGTCTTTATTTAAAAAAAGGCAGATTCATTTAAAAAAATATTTTTTAGAGAGAGGGGAAGGGAAGGAGAGAGGGAAACATCAATGTGTGGTTCTCTCGAGCACCCCCTACTGGGGACCTGGGCCACAACCCAGGCTTGTAACCTGACTGGGAATCGAACCAGTGGTCCTTTGCAGTCTGGTGCTCAATCCACTGAGCCACACGAGCCAGGACAAAGGCATTCATAACTCTTTAAGTAATGCTTTCGCTGCTTCCCACAATGATTAGCTTTAGGCTGGACACAAAGTTTACAGATTTAGGACCCTCAATGAATGCTGAACCAGTGAAAACATCTGGTGGTGAGAGGATTACTTTTAAATAGGTACTAGCATTCCCTATTATTCTAATGACCTGCCCGGTTGATGAGGCCTCTCATTCCAATGCTTCTGCCATAGTTTTATGGACCTTTAGGCTTTTCTTTTGCAAATCTGCTCTGAACTTACTTTTCCTCCAAAGTATCGTCCTTGTGAACTTCCTTGAAGATGGCAGCATGTCTGTGACCGGCATTATGGGACATGCTGTGCAGACTGTTGAAACTGTGAATGAAGGGGACCATTGGGTAAGAGAGAAGCTGATGCATTTGTTCCTGTCTGGAGACTGCACGGCATACAGTTCTGAGGATCTGGAAAAGAGAAAGAACAACCTAAAGAAATGGCTTGAGAAGAACCACATCCCTGTCACTGAACAGGGAGATTCATCAAGAGCTCTCTGTGTGGCTGGGGTCCTGACTATAGACCCACCATATGGTCCAGAAAACTGCAGCAGTTCTAATGAGATTATCCTGTCCCGTGTTCAGGATCTTATTCAAGGATATCTTACAGCGTCCCAGTGAGAGGCCAAGAACTATGGACGCACTGATCTGAGACTTCCTTTTTGTCCTTCGTAAAATGTTTTGAATGTTAAGGCCATCATAATACAGGACTTTAAAGGCACACACCTGTGTGTGTGTGAGTTTTAATTTATAGTTTTGGTAAAACCAAAGATGTGGATTATGAGTGCTAACAAATAAGTGAGCTGTGACAAGGATAACATCATGTGCAACAAAATTAGCACAGGGACATCAGAATTGTCTTTTGATGGGGCTAGACTTCCATTTTTGTTAGGCAAGAAATGTATTTATAAAATGTATTAAGTCACTTGCACTGACTGTATGTGTCTCTTTAAGTTTCTATTTTTATTTTTTGGTGTAATGATCAAACTTGAAACTTGAAAGTTTTGGCTATTGTTAAATATCTCAACCTATAAGCTTTATAACTCTCAAAGCCTTTCAAGTGAGAAAAGGCTGGTGTCTCCAAGGGAAAACGTTAAATGTGATGAGTATTCTGCAGCTGAACCCAGCAGTTTCTTGGCTTGGTGGAGTACACCCAGGCTTCTGACTCGGGCTGCTTTCTGCGTGGAGTCCCCACACCCTAGGGTAGGCTTCACGGAGCGGGGAGAGTACAGGAAGTGTGCTTTGCTCCACCTGACCCGTGGAAGCCAGTCAGGGTCAGGACTCTAGGTGTCTGACCAAGAAAGTCACCTCAGATTATTAGTTTTGGGGTTTTGTTTAAGGGCATGTCTAGAATGCTGCAAGGTTAGGTTAGAACCCCGAGGCCCTAACTCGCTAGGACAAGGGTCAACAAATTGTGGGCCCTTGGGACAAATCCAGCCTGCTGCCTCCATTTGTTTAGTTTTATGGGAACACACAGACTAGTTTATGTTTTATGTACAGCTGCTTCTGAGCCATTGGCAGAGTTGAGTATTGGGAAAGAAATGATGTGGCTTACATATTTAAGAAAAATATGGCCCTTCACAGGGTCCTTCCCTCACAACTTTAAAGTTCCACAATCCTCTGAGTGAAATTCAGTGCATAGCCTTTTTCCTTGTGACCCTGGAATGTCTGCAAAGCAAATAGGGGAAGGGGAATAAAATTAAATTTAGCATGGGAACAATGCTGACAAAATGAGGGCTTGAGTAAACCATCTAGGAAATTATTCCCAGTATCATTCAGGCTTGGTCCTTGGCCCAGGGACAGGTGCCTGGGTGTCGGTGGATTTATTGCTGCCTGGCTTAATGAGCTGGGGACAGAGACTGTTTCTCGGCAACTGAGTCTTCTGATTGTTAAACAATTTGCCCGTCTGCTGAAGCGGGTGAGTGATCTGGCTCAGCCTGGGAAACCAGCCTGCTTAGGGAGTTGCCCCAGCCCCTGGGGCTAAGATTCTCCCCCAGGAGTCTAACTAAACTTTTCAGATGCATCGTCTGGATCCAGAGGCCAAGGAGATTCCACCCCAAAGTTGGCTCTGCTCCCTGCCAGCTGGAGGCAGTAGCCAGGGCAGTCTCTGAACACACTGGGTATCCAGAACACTTCAAAGGTGGTTAGGATTTTCACCAGGTACTTTTTGGTTCACTTGGAGCAAAGCTTCCAACATTTGCACCGATTTGTTGCTATCCCATTGTTCACCTGATTTCCTTAAATGTCTTCACCTTTTCCTAAAAAAGTTATTGCTGAAATAGTTTTTTTCCATGAATTGTTTTTAAAAAATTGTTAGTGAGAAATTTAAAACATTTACAATCATTGTATTTGATGACAACTGCTGAAACTTTCATGATGCCTTAAAGAAGATTCTAGAATGCTAGAGTCAGAGGTAGGGGTTACTATAATTCATGCTTACATTTTGGGAGAAATCAGAGCAGTGAAGGACACTATAGTTACATATACTTAATCGCTTCTACTGCCAAGTCCAAGTGTGTTTTTTTAAACCACTTTATTGAGATATAATTAACATAAATGGCTCTACGTATTAAATGTATACAACGTGGTAGGTTGGAGAAACTATCACAGTGTTTGCCATAAGCATACCCATCACCTCCATAAATTTTCTCCTGCCACCTTTATTACACAATTGGGTTTCATTGTTCAAATAAAATTAAAGGATTTTTCTTTTATTAAAAATTATTCTAGTACCAACACATGCTTTATATTTTGTATATTTAAAAAAATTTTTTTTTAAAGTTTTATTTTTAGAGAGAGGAAGAGAGAAACTTCAATGTGTGGTTGCCCCTTGTGTGCCCCCTACTGGAGACCGGGCCTGAAACTCAGGCATGTGCCCTGACTGGGAATAGAACTGGCGGCCCTTTGGTTCGCAGACCACCACTTATTCCACTAAGCCATACCAGCCAGGGCTATATTTTGTATATTACTTTCTAATCCTTTAAAAGTTTTTACATAATTATAATCAATGAATTATTTTTAATGTTTTCATAATTATAATATTTAAGACAATATTCTATATTGTGTTGATAAACCATGCTTTATACACATTCCTCTAAATTTTGACATGTTGACCTTTTTGCTATCACAGATTATGTTACAAGTATATCTTCATGAATGCATCTTCATTGCTATTATCAAAGACTATTTTCAGTGTCTAGAAATGAAATACTGTCAAAGAGTATGAACACATGTAAGTTTTTCCTTGTATTTTTAAATGGTTTGTGCTGCTTTCATTGACAAGAACAATAAGTTCGTAATACAAATTTCATCAGACCCTTGGAGTATTAACATTTTTAATTTTTGCTACTCAACATGAAATGGTGTTTTAAAGTTGTTTTAATTTGTATTTCTTTGTTAGCATTTCCCCATGTGCTTCTTTATTTCCAGTATGGGAACTGTTTGATTCATATCTCCATTTTAAAAAATGTTAATTTTTGCCCTGGCTGATACAGCTCAGTGGATTCGGCACCAGCCTGTGAACCAAAGGGTCACTGCTTCAATTCCCAGTCAGGGCACAGGCCTGGCTTGCTGGGCCAACTCCCCAGTTGGAGCTGCATAAGAGGCCACCACACATTGATGTTTCTCTCCCTTTCTCCCTCCCTTCTCCTCTCTCTAAAAATAAGTAACAAAATATTAAAAAAATAACTTTCAAGAAGTTATTTCCCCTATGTTCTCATATTTGTTTCTTGTTTACTATCTAGTTTTTACTCAAATGGATACATGTTAATAAACACTGAAATTATAGCATACATATACTGCATTTAACTTACTTCAACATGTAAATTTACAGAATATTTGTAAGCACACAACAAAGAATTCCCATATACCTTTTCCCCAGCAAATGTTAACATTGTACCACATTTGCATTTTCTGTTTGTGTATGAGTGTGTTCAGTTTTTTCTGAACTGTTTGAGAGTAAATCATGGGCACAATGAAAAAAATGAGTTCATTTTCCTAAATGACTGCAAGACAATAATTGAAATCAGGAAATTAACATTGATACAGTATGTGTTTTAATATGGATCTTGTCCAGATTTCACTGATTATCTGTGTCCTTTATAGCAACCCCCCCCTTTTTTTTCTTGGCCCATGTATTGCATGCAGTTATCATGTCCCCTTAGTTTCCTGTAAGTTTCTCAGTCTTTGACTCATGACGAGGACATTCTTGAAAACAGGCCAGTTATTTTGGGGAATAACCCTCAATTTGGGTTTTTTTTTTTTAAACGATTCAACTCAGTATGCACTGAAACACCCTGGAAGTGATAGTATGTTCTTCTAAGTACACCGTGTCAGGAGGCACATGATGTTAATTTGTCCCATTTCTGGTGATGTTAACCATGATCACTTGGTTAAGGTGGTCTCTGTTAGATTTCCCCCACTGTGAAGTTACTTTTTTTTTTTTTTTAAGATTTTTACTTTTAGAGTGAGGGAAAGGAGAGGAGAAAGAGGGAGAGAAACAACAATGTGTGGTTCTCTCCCATGCGGTCCCTACTGGGGACCTGGCCCACAACCGAGGCATGTACCCTGACAAGGGGAATCGAACCAATGACCCCTTGGTTTGCAGCCTGAGCCCAATCCACTGAACCACACTGGCCAGGGCTCTTTTTATTTTTTACTGTTCAAGTACACTTGTCTCCATTTTTCCCCCACCACTTCCCCCCTCCCCACCTTGGATCCTACCTCTTTAGGCTTTGTCCTTTTGTCCATGTGTCCTTTATGTTTCTTGATAAGCCTTCCCCTATTTTCCCCCATTACCCCTCTCCCCTGTTTACTGTCAGTGTGTTCTTTATTTCAACGTCTATGGTTATGTTTTGCTTGCTTGCTTGTTTTATTGATTAAGTTCCACTTATAGGTGAGATCCTAATGGTATTTGTTTCACTGCCTGGGTTGCTTCACTTAGTATAATGCTTTCCAGATCCATCCATGCTGTTGCAAAGGGTAGGAGTTCCTTCTTTCTTTATGCTGCACAGTATTCCATTGTGTGAAAGTACCAGTTTTTTGACCCACTCATTTACTGATGGGCACTTAGGTTGCTCCCAGCACTTGGCTGTTGTAAATTGTGCTGCTATGAACATTGGGGTGCAGGGGCCTTTTGAATTGGTGTTTCAGGATTCTTGGGATATCATCCCAGCAGTGGAATTGCTGGGTCAAAAGGTGGTTCCAGTTTTAGTTTTCTGAGGAAATTCCAAACTGTTTTCCACAGTGGCTGTGCCAGTCCGTATTCCCAACAGTGCACTAGGGTTCCCTTTTCTCCACAACCTTGCAAGCACTTGTTTGTTGATTTGTTTATGATGGCCATTCAGACCAGTGTGAAGTGGTATCTCATTGTGGTTTTAATTTGCATCTCTGATGGCTAGCAATGCTGAGCATCCTTTCATATGTCTGCTTTTGTAATTAAAGGTATCTTCATACATATTTTTAAAAAGCTTTATGGAGGTATTACTTACATACCATAAAATTCATCCACTTTAAGTGTATAACAACTCAGTGATTTTTGGTAAATTTAGAGTTATGCAGCCATCATCAGAATCAATTTTTTAAAAACATTTCCATCATTTTATAACATCCCTTATCCTGTTTGTAGCGAATTCCCATTCCTATCCTCAGTCCCAAACCACTCATCTCCTTTTTGTATCTATAGACTTGATTTTTCTATATATTTCATATAAATGGAATCATACACATGTGGTCTTTGTATATGGCTTTTTGCACTTAATTTCAGTTCACTCATGTTGTAGCCTGTATCAGTGGTTCCTTTTCACTCTTGATAATATTCCATTATGAATATACTATATTTTATTTATTCATTCACCAGTTGATGGATATTGGGTTCTGATTTTTTTTTAAATCTTTTTTAAAAAATATTTATTTATTTATTTTTAGGGAGGGAAGGGGGGGAAGGGGGGGGAGAAACATCAATGTGCAGTTGCTGGGGGTTATGGCCTGCAACCCAGGAATGTACCCTGGCTGGGAATCGAACCTGGGACACTTTGGTTCCCAGCCCGCGCTCAATGTTTTTTTGTTGTTTTTTTTTTTATTATTATGAATAATGCTGCTGTGAACATTTGTGACAAATCTTTTGTGGACATATATTTTCATTTCTCTTGGGTGAAAAACATAGGAGTGGAATTGCTAGATTATATGATAAATTTGTTTAACTTTTTAAGAAACTACCGAACTTTTCCAATGTGGCTACATCATTTTACATACCATCAGCAGTGTATGAAGGTTTCAATTTCTCTGCATCCTCACCGCACTTACTATTTATTGTGTGTGGTTCCAGTGCTTATGAGGTATTAGTATCCCGTTGTAGTTTTAATTTTCATTTCCATAATGACTAATAATATTTAGCATCTTTCCATATGCTTGTTAAGCCATTTGTTTATCTTCTTTGCTGAGATGTTTACTCAAAGAATTTGCCTATTTAAAAAATGAGCTACTTCAGTTGTAAGAGTTCTTTATATACTTTAGATGCAAGTACTTTATCAGATATGACTTGCAAATATTTTCTCCCAGTCTGTTTTGTATTTTTAAACTGTTTTTGAACTGCATAAGTTTAAAAAATTGTTTAAAAATCAATTAATTACAATTTATCAAAAACTTTTTTATAGATCATCATTTTGGTGTCATAGCTGAAAATTCATTGCCTAACCCAACATCACAAAGACTTTGTTTTCTTTTAAAATTTTTAATTAAATCTTAAACTTAGGTTTATGTTCCATTTTGAGTTAATGTTTGTGTATGGTGTGAAGCAAGGGTCTAAATTCATCTTTTTGCACGAGGATATTGAAATATTACACTACTGTTTTGTTGAAAAAACTTTCTTCATTGAACTGTCTTGGCACTTTTGTTGAGGATCAGTTGATCATAAATTTTAAGAGTTTATTTCTTGACTGACAGTTGTGTTTCCTTGCTCTATATGTGTTGGTAACATATTGTACTAATTACTATAGCTTTATAGTAAAATTTTCTGTTTATACATGCAAGTCCTCCAACTTTGATCTTTTAAAAGACTGCTTGACTACTCTGGCTCCTGTGTAGACATAAGTTTTGGAAGAGGCTATCAATTTCTAGAAAAAAAAAACTGCCTATGGGATTTTGATAGGGATCATGTTGAATCCGTAGGCCAACTGGAGGAGAGTTATCATCTTAATATTGAGTCTTTCATTCTGTGAACTAGAATGTCTCTTCATTTATTTATCTTTAATTTTCTTAAAGCAATGTTTTATAGTTTTTAGTGTACAAGTCTTTTATTTCTTTTGTTAAGTTTATTCTGAGGCATTTTTTATCCTATCGTTTAGGGAACTGTTTTCTTAATTTTATTTTAAGATTTTATTTATTTAAGGATTTATTTATGATTAAATAAATAAATAAAGGGAAGGGAGGGACACATCGATGCATGAGAGAAACATCAATCAGTCACCTCCTGCTGGCCCCCAGTCAGGGACCTGGGCTGCAGCCCAGGCACGGGCCCTAACTGGGAATTGAACTGGCAACCTTTTTGTTTGCAGAACAACACCCAACCCACTGAGCCACACTAGTCAGGGCTCTTAATTCCATTTTAAAATTATTGATTGCTACTATATAAAAATAGTTGATTTTTGTATAGTGATCTTGTTTCCCACAGACTTGCTGAACTCATTTGTATACACATACTTTTGATTTCCTCTTCCTTTACTTAACATTACCCAAATACATTTTGAAGAGACAGTGGGTTATACATTTATTCCTTATAGCTTCTTCTTTGGTAATAAATATATGTAGGAGTTGCTCACAAGGCTCAGAGAAGCACACCTAATTACTAAATAAGATGAGAGTCTTAAAAAGCAGAATTAAGGGAAACAGGAAAAAAACAAATGGGACTACATTGAATTAAAATGCTTTTGCACAGCCAAAGAAACCATCAGCAAAATGAAAAGGGAACCCAAACTGTTTTCCAATGGTACATGGGACAAGGCTTTGACCTCCAAAATATATAAAGAACTCATTGGACTCAACACCAGGAAGACAAACAATCCAGTTAAAAAATGGATAAAGGACCTGAATAGACACTTCTTCAAGGAGGAGATGGCCCACAGACATGAAAAAATTTTCAGCATCACTAGCCATCAGAGAGATGCAGACTAAAATCACAAAGTATCACCTCACACCTGTCAGAATGGCTATCATTAATAAATCAACAAACAAGTGTTGGTGAGGATGTGGAGAAAATAGAACTCTAGTACACAGTTGGTGGGAATGCAGACTTGTATGACTATTGTGGAAAGCAATAGAGTTTCCTCACAAAATTAAAGATGTAACTGCCTTTTAACCCTGTGATTCCACTTCTGGGAGTTTATCCAAAAGAATCCCAAAACACCAATTCAAAACAACTTACACACCCCTATGTACACAGCAGTATTTTTTACAATAGCCAAGTGCTGGAAACACCCTAAGTGCCCAACAGTAGATGAGTGGATAAAAAAATCTATGGTAAAGCCCTGGCAGTTGCGGCTTAGTGGATTGAGTACCAGCCTGATATTGGAATGATCGCCAGTTTTGATTCCTGGTTGGGGCACATGCCCGGGTTGCGGGCCAGGTCCCCATGGGGGGGGCATGCGAGAGGCAACAGATCACACACTGATGTTTCTCTCCCTTTCTCTCTCCCTTATTGTCTAAAATAGATAAAAATAAACTGCTCCTGCTTTTCAAAAAGCATAAAAAAATAGCTATGGGACTTTTACACAATGGAATACTAGGCAGCAGTAAAAAATAAAAGGAATTCTTACCTTTTGTGACAGCATGAATGGAACTGGAGACTATTATGCTAAGTGAAATAAGCCAGATGGTGAAATACACATACCATAAAATAAACCAATGAGCAAACAGAATCTGAGGCCGAAACACAGAACAGACAGCTGTCAGAGGGCAGGGGGAAAGTTGAGACTGCTTGAAAGAAGGTGAAGGGATTAAGCAAAGAACATATATGCATGACCCACAGACATGATCAATGGTGTGGGAAAAGACTGTGGAAATGTGGGAGCTGGCTGGGGAAAGGGGAACATGGGACAAATTAGGACAGCTGTAGTAACAAACAATAAAATGAAAAATTTTTTAAATTAAAAAAAGCAGAATTAAGAGACTTGATCAAAGCATTAGCACTTTTCCTTTTAATTTAAATATACAGTTATCCAGTCTCTTTAGAACCTTCGGAGGCTCTTGCAGAGGGTATATCATGTTCCTGAATGAAGTGATTCAAGCAAACTTTTCATTATCCTGTTTTTCCTGTGTCCCTGCTTATCTTTGTACCCCGACTTCCTAGAGTGACTGGCACATAGCATCTGTGTAAAGTCAGTTGATAATATCAAGATTATTAGCATAAACATGGGAGGAATTTCTGCAGCCACAATATGGGTCTCAAACTAGACCTGTAGCACACACTAGTTACAAGCTGGACAATCAGCCTCTTGTTACCGATCAGATTGCATGCTTCAATTCATCCAGTCTCAGCCAGGCGTACTGTGGAAGAGGACATTATGAAGATTTATGGGCTAGAAATAATGGGGACAGCTGGAGTTTAAACGGGGCAGTGCACAGGTGAATTTCAGAGACAGAAGGTGGTGTTAACAGAAATGTCTACAATTACAGATTGTTTTGTGCTGGGTCTGTAATCAGTGGATTAGTTTCCTCCTCAAATGGGATAGTCCCCTGGTGCCCAATGTCTAGCATGGCCCTAATTTGTAGACATCTGTCTTCTAAAGAACATAACACATCTTTGCCATTCAATCTGGTAATCTTACTAATAATGAAGTTGTAGTTCCTAATAAGGCTTCATGTGAAATTTAAACGTTTTACAGCCATATTCCCATCCACTCCCCTTTTAACCCTATTTGTGTTTTAGCATATTGGGCAAAGTCTACTAGGTTGGACTCTGTTAACATAACACAAAGATAAGGTGAGGGTGTGTGTCTGTATGCATTTTAAACATTTAATGTGGGCCCAAGTGTGAGTACTTGAGTTTTGAAGTAGAAAGTGTTAGCACTATTAGTGTCAAATACAAGTCATATCTTTAAAAGGCATGTTCTAACATTTTCACAATGCATTTTTTTTATTCTTTTTAAAAGATTTTATTTTTATTTATTTTTAGAGAGGGAAGGGAGGAAGAAAGAGAGAGAGAGAAAAACATCAATGTGTGGTTGCTGGGGGCCGTGTCCTGCAACCCAGGCATGTGCTCTGACTGGGAATCGAACCTACGACACTTTGGTTCGCAGCCCGTGCTCAATCCACTGAGCTACGCCAGCCAGGGCTCAAAATGCACTTTAAAAACTAGAATTTTTTTTAACTTAAAAAGATGTTACTTATTTATTTTTGGAGAGGGGAGAGAGGGAGAAATAAAGGGAGAGAAACATCGACTGGTTTCTTCCTGCATGCCCCCAACTGGGGACCTGACCTACAACCCAGGCATGTGCCCTAACTGGGAATCGAACCTGTGATCTTTTAGTTCCTAGGCTGACACTCAGTCCACTGAGCCACACCAGCTAGGGTCAAAATAAATGTTTTTAAAAACAAAACTTAGTAGTAGGATGTATTTTTAAAGTAGAGATATCCATACCTATCTGTGCATGGCTTTTCCCGTTTGTATATATATAATCTTCTCAAATTCTTAATTACTCTATTTTTGATAACATGATGTATTTATAAGCTCTTATTCCTATAGTACATGTTTATTAGTGTTGCTTTAGAGATATATGTATATATAATATATATATATTTTTTACATATATATATTTAATAGCTTGGGTTTTTTAAAAATTGATTTTAGAGAGGGGGGAAAGGAGAGAGAGAGGGAGAGAAACATCAGTGGTTGCCTCTTGTATGTGCCCTGACTGGGGACTGAAGCCCCAACCCAGGCATGTGCACTGACTGGGAGTTAAACTGGTGACCTTTCACTTTTGTGGGATGACACCCAACCAACTGAATCACACTGGCCAGGGCTATGATAACCTCTTAGGGACATTTTAAAACCATTGGCTAGACAGAAAAGGGAATATTTACTATATGCTTACAAATCCACAGGCTGTGTGCTTTGATATATTATTTAAACTGCTCAGGTAATAGAATGGGAGGGTAAAGACCAAAGTTCAGAACTTGTCAGGGAGTCTGAGTTGTAATATTCAGATATGAACTCAAGGAGAAAGACAAAGCTAATGCTTTGTCAACTGATGACCACTGCTATAAGAATGTTTAGCTCTTCCAATTTTCTGAGAACTTCTCGATTGGAAATAGTACAAAACAGTACTGCAGACTAATTTTGTAGCAAGTACTTTATTAATACTGTTCTCTAACTAGAATCCAGTAAAAGTAAAACAAATACTTAAGAAAACATTTACAGAGTTCTCCATAAAATTAACATTAAATGCTGACCATCTTGTTGGGGCTTAGAAGTCCAGTTTCACACTGAAGTTACCTACTGCATTTTGATCTTTAATCACAAAGGAGTAAACTTACTTCAAGTTCCATAATTTTAATAGTTTTGGGGGTGAGGATCTTATTCCATACCCTCAGTCACGGCCTCGACCTTTCTGTTATCCTGGCACATCTGTAAAATGACAGGATTTGTGCATTTGTACATGGCTGCAAGTAACCAGCCCAAGAATGGCTTCCCTGTGGGGAGCAATTTCTCAGCACTCTGAGTGGGAGGTCTGTTGTTGACTATCTCCCAGCTGTGCGGTCTGGGGCAAACTTGTGTTAAAAGTCCCTGCGGCTCTAGCTAGGGCAGCATGAGCTCCATTATAGCACCAAGAGTCAAGACTGGTTTTAAAAAACTTCTTTTAGAGGGTTAGGGGAGTCTTCTCTTCCATTTCTCTTTAATGTCTCAGCCTAGTCACCTCTGTAACATGAGCCTTGTTTCAATAGCAAGTCAGGACTTGGATACTGTACATGCTATGCATATGTATGTTTTTTATTTAAAGTGATACAAATTAATGCCTTGAAACAAACACTTAAGAGTCTAAGCTCCAACTGCACTGATGCTTGATGCACTTGATAAAGACACTTGATAAAGATCATTTTGGACAGTCTAAGAGGTTTCCTGGAACCTTAACTAAAACAGTATCTGAAAAAGTGAACACCCTTTACTGAGGTGGTTTTTCCTGATGAGTTTGAATTCTGTCTATGGTACGAATCCTGTAGTGCCTGTCTACCCGAGGGCTCAGCAAACACAAGAATATTTTTTCCACTCAGTTCTTTGGGATTCTTCCTGGCCACACTGACAGGTGTCCAGGGGAAATGTAAATGCATGCCTATCTTTTCAAAATGCTACTGCCCCATTAACTGAAGTGGTGGCTGAAAAGCCGTCTCATGGAAGGTATTTCTGTGGCTGCAAATCTGACACTAGCGTTGCAACCTTTTCTGCCTCAGCCATGCCACCTCTGTGCTGAGGGCACCACTTGAAGTCAGTCCCCTTTGGGTAATGTGGAATGCGGCCATTAGACCTGGGTGAGTGCCTCAGAGAGAGTAAAGATTTCTAAATGGAAAACCTAAAGGAGAGTAAAGACTGTTTATGAGCTCCGCTTTTAAGAATCAAGTGTTATAGATAAGACCAGCTCGCATTTCAATAATAAACAAGAGCTCATTAAGTTTGTTTTTTAAGGCTTACCTTGAATGAGTAAAATAAAAATCCCTTACAAATCAAGTTTACTCTGTAGCCAATAGCCTAAAATGAAATTTTAATTTTTCTTGCTCACATGATTTTTTTTCTTCTCTGTTCTGACTTCTCTCAGTTGAGCCTGTATGACAGAAAAAACAATCAGTATTTCTCCTCATGCCCCTATCTCACTTCAGTAAAAAGCAGGAGAAAAATAATACACAGATTAAAGCAGAATTGTATTACACATTCACTTTTGTGTTATCAGGCATATTTCATTCATTCTAGGACAGTCACAGGGAAACAGACAGGCAAGTTCCTTCTTAGACTGTCTTACCACGACACTCCGAATTGTGCTGGGAGTGCCCACCGCTTTGTTACAAACTCTTAGTCTGGAGATTTCCCTAAGGGTCTGGGGCGCTCAGCTGAGCGGTGCGGGCTCTGGGCTCAGGCGCGGGCCCTGGGCTCCTGCATCAGGGCCGGCCCGGCACAGAGCTGCAGTTTGAGGTAGCAGTGCTGCTGGTACTCCCCAGGTGAACACGGACCAGGGAGTAGCGAGCACTCTCCTAAGACTGGTCTTTATTGTGTGGTGACGAGTTTCACAATCGTGCTGATGATCCGGGATCCTCGAGGACATGTGCACAGATCGATGCTCGGGTTTTTGATCTTATCCTGGAGAAGCTGGTCAAGCTCGCAGCGCAGTTCTTTTACTAATTCCGCCACCTAAGATGAAAGTTGCAACGTAAGCGGTGCTTGGGCCAACAGAGGAGGGAAGGCTATTAAAGGAAATGCCCTATGAGTATCATTCTAGATTTGTGGTATGAATTTTAACTTCTTTAGTGGGGGTGGGGGGTGTGTGGAAACAAAACACACTTTCATTCTCAAAGTGCTTCTAAAATTTCTTGATGCGCCAACAGGAACATTCATTCAGTGTCAGCTCTGTAATGTGCTAAATGAGGTCTAATATAAAAAGTCTCCTTTACCACATCTCATTCAAAGAAAAGATTAAAGCTGGAAGAATGGCTTTTACATAGTGTTCTCCACATTAAAGCGCGGTCAGCTTTTATAATTTGCTCCAAAGAAGAAAGTAGGGAAATGGAGAATTAAAAGTGGTAGATATTAAACCAAAAAATCTCTTAGCTTTAGGATACATTCCACGCTTGTGGGGAGAAGTAACTTCCCATTTTTATGTCATTTTGGTTATGCTGACGTTGCGGTGGTCTTCCCGACTTCTGCTTTGCCCCTCCCCCATGGTTCAGCTGTTGTGCAGTTTGGACCCTGATCTACATCCAACAGGCTCATGTATGTGAGGTAATCTCGGCCTTAGAGTCCATGGCATTCCTTTGGCCACAGAACTGACTGAGGAAGAGGAGGTCTAATGGAGCTTTAGTAAAGGTTTTGCTCTCCCTTCTAAACACTACGCTGCACAGAAGGCGGGCCGGCTGCTACTGCAGCCATCTGCACCCCCAAGTCATCGAGCTGCTGAATGAAGCCAGCCCAGCCTGGCGTACTTGACCTGTACTGCCCTGTACTGCCCACCTGCCAGCCACTACTCACATGCGGCTAATCTAATGACCATACGAGGCATGGCTGGTCCAAAGTGAGAAGTGCTGGGAGGGTAAAATGCACACCAGGTTTTGAAGAGTTAGTGAAAAAATGGAAAAAAAAAGTATTAAAAATCTCAATACATTTTTATATTGATTATGTGTTGAAATTAAAATCTTAGATGTATTAGGTTAAATAATATATACTAAGATTAGTATCTTTCACCTTTTTCTTTTTACTTTTTAAAATGTGGCTACCAGAAAAATTAAAATTACAGAGTGGCTCACATATTTCTGTTAAACTGTGCAGCTTTAGACTTTATAGTTAAATACATCAGTAAATTCCCTTTAATGTTTGAGCTGGTGTTTCTGCTTCTTGAAATATAACATTTCTAACAGATACAACTGTTAAACTGAATTTTTATTTCTTACACCTATACTCTCCCTTCAATGTTTTCTACAGACTCTACATAATACATGATTGAGGCCTAAGAATAAAAGAATTCTGATCCATCATCTTTTTTGTGGTGTTGTTAATGGTAGTGGTAGAATCAGGGTGATTTTTTATTTATTTTTGCTCACCTATATTTTCTGATTTTTCTTTGGTGAACACATTATTTGCATAACTCTCGGGAAGACTCAGCACCTCACTCACAGCTTCGGTCTCGAACCTCTCTCGCCAGCCCATCCTGAGCTCCCCCTCCCAGTATGCTGTCTGCCTGAAGTCTTACTGGTAAGCCTCCACCCCTGGCCTCACTTCAGCCTCAGTCTTTCCTAGTGTCTCTTTGCAGATTCATCCTTCACTCTTAATCAGTTCTGTTGTCTGTGGTCCCTGAAGGAATGCTTTGTACTTCACATCATCAAAGCCCTCCATGGCTTGAGCCACATAGGACAGATCCATTTAGCCCTTACCTGATGGGAAGCAGCTGCAAAACGAATCCAGCCATCATCCAAGGAGACAATGAACTCTCCCTTTTGAAGCTGCACATTCACTTGGCCGCCTCCGAACAAGACCAGTGGGTACACAGACACCATGCTGCAGTCTCGGATGAACACCCGGCTGGTTTTGATCTTCTCGTGGTACAGCAGGTAGGGGCTGTCAAAGTGTCTGACCTGCAGCATAAAACCTCAGATGATGACAGTGACGTCACTGGCAAAACGAGGGAACCTCCACCAGCCCCACGGATTTAAATACCACTTGTCAGTGACTCGGCTGTGCCTTTCCCTTGGGCTCCAGACTTGTACATGCAACCACCTATTTGACATCACCACTGGGTATCTAATAAGCACATCAAACTTATGTGCAGAGGAAATCTTGCCTTTTACCTTCCATGCAGGGTAAACCATCTCAGTAAATGACGCTGCCATTCACCAGCTTGCTCAAGCCCCGAATTTAGGAGTCATCCTTGATTGTTTTTCCCCCCTCACTCCATCTGCATCATCACTAAGTCTCCTCGCTCTATTTTCAAAACACACAACGACACATTCTCACCGCTCCTCCAGCCACCTGCTTGTACAAACCACCATCACCTCATATGGAGCACTGCAGTGGCTTCCTAAGTGCTCGCCCTGCCTCTCTTTCTGCATCTTAGTTTCTTTTCCACACGGCAACCACAGAGATCTTTTAAAAACGTGAATCCAGTTAGGGCCCAAAATCCTCCAATGATTTCCCCCCAACAAAGTCTCCACTCCTTCCCATGGCTGACAAGGCCCCCCCTGACCTGACTGCTGGCCACTTGTCCCACCCCACCTACCACCCTTGCCCCTAGGGGTCCCACTCCACTTGCATCAGCCGCCTTCTCACATTTCCTGGAGCACACCGAACGTGCACCCCTCTCGTGGTCTTCACACTTACATCCTCTGCCCGGATGTTCTCTCTTTAGGTATCTGCATGGCTTGCCCTTCACCACGTTCATTTTGCTCCTCAGAGAGTTCTTCCCTGACCACCTTCTGTAAAACAGCCCTCTCTGTCTCCCTCAATCTCTCCCTTTTATTTTTCTTCGTAACATTTGTTACCAAGCTGAGACTGTTTACTTATCTCCTGCATGTCTTCCCCGCTGGAACATGTGCTCCCTGAGGGCAGAGACCTTGTCTGGCTAGCTTGTTGCTGCCTCACGGCTATACAACAGCACCTAGCACAGAGGAGGTACTGTGGACACTGAACAGATGCACCAATGACCTGTGCCCGTTGCCTGAGTGTCAGCACACTCAGAAGCGGGGGAGTGGAGCACGCTTGGGCCTCTGGTTCCTGCAGAGGAAGTACATGCAGCTGAAAGAGCAGATGACCCCGGGGTCCTCAAACTTCTGAGCTTAATGAAGGAGCTCCTCTCCATGCTTTGCTGACACTTGACTGAGTGGTTTCGGGGGGCTGACCAGCCCGAATGCTTCACAATCTTCTGTTCTCCTTCTGTTCTCCTGTTCCTCCTAAAAGCTTTATCAAGCACCTGCTTTCAGTTAGGCATCATGCTAGATATCAAGAATGTAAAGTGAATACAGTTCCTATCTTTAGGAACCTCACCGTTCCGTGAGGGAGACATATCATAAACCATTAAAGTAACATGAAAAGCACAACAGTGGACAAATGCATGCTGCGTGGTGGTGGAACAGAAGTGAAGAGCAAGGCAGACAGAGGAGGACTCTGGGGGCGCGGTATTTAATGGAAACCTGGAGAGTAAGTAGGAGCTTGCTAGGGAATGAGAACATTGTTCCAGGCACAGAGAACAGTGTGTGTCCTTTGTCATGGCCTTTGGGGACACTGCTGGTACTCTCGCATTGTTGGAACACACAGCATGACAGAGGGACGGAGTTGAGGGGAACGTGGTGTAAGAAGGGGCCAGACGTGAAAGATCACACGAGAGTCTGCAGGTGCCAGATGTGAAGAGTGTTAAGCAAGGGAAGGACCTGATCAAATGCATGTTTTGTAAATATAATTCTGGCAGCTGTAGTATGAAAGGTGGGGGCGAGAAAAAGCATCAGAAGTCAGAAGAGTACTTCAGGCACAAGAGAGAGACTTGAGGTTTGACCTGAGAAAAGGGCAGCGGAGAGGAGAGGAGCAGGCAGATCTGAGACATGGCAATAGGTGGAACTGTCGGGACCTGGTGACCGGCTGGACTGGAGCAAGGACAAAAGCAGCAGGGTCTCTGTCACTCCTGGGTTCCGATGTGGACGGTGCCAGTCCAGGACAGGGAACATAGAAAGAGAAGAGTGAACCAGGAGATAATGCGTTTGATTTCTCAGCTTTGGGGTGTGCAGTGACTAAAAGGCATCCAGCTCAGAGAAAAGCCCAGGACTGCAGCAAGAGACCTGGGGGGTCTGTGGCGGCATGAAGGTCACAGCCAGAACACGATGCTGTGGTCTGGCTGTTCAGGAAGTTTGTACGCCATGGTGAGAAAATAAGGACTAAGGACAGAATCTCATTTCAGAGCAAAGGAAGAGAAACTAGCAAAGGAGATACAGGAGAATGATTAGAGAAACAGAAAAGGATAATCAGAGAGAAGAAAGTGGTTTTGTAGAGGTAAAAAACATCAAAGATAGCTTTAAGAGGGAGGTCAGCCATGTCAAATACTACGTGAGAGTCAAGTATGATGAGGACCAGGGAACGAATGTTCACTGGATGTGACAACTCTGAGGCTCTCGTGACTTCCGATGAGTTCAGTGGAGTGGTGGAGGCAGGGCCACCCGGCAGCAGGCTGAAGGAGGAATGAGAGCTGAGGGTGTGGGATCAGCTAGTATAGGTCCTGCCTCTCAAGGCACAGACTCTGTGATGCAAAGAAACAATTTTATGAATTGACTGAGACGTCTAAATTGACAGGCACAAAACAGTCACGGAGAAGTACTGCGTAAGAAATATAGTTAATACTATTGTGATAACTGTGTATGGTGCCAGGTGGGTACAGGAAATATCAGGGGGAACACTTTGTTAAGTATATGATTGTCTAACCACTATGTAACTATGTAACCACCTGAAACTACCTGAACCTAATATGAAATAATACTGAATGCCAACTGTAATCAAACATTTTTTACATTAAAAACAAAAACAAAAACAAAAAACAATTTTATATCTGAAAGCAGCATGAACATTTTTTTGTATCCAGCAGAATTTTCTTTAAATGGAAAGTCTTTCCAGAAAAAGTCCAATATCTAGTCTGTTTATGCTTGCTCAACCTTTCCCAGGCCAGCGGTGCTGCTGGGAACAGCAAGTGACAGAACACGGTCTGGCCGACTTTAAGGGACACCTTTCTCACCCCACCTGCCACATGCAAAGAATAAGTACACCCTGCCGTTCTCACCTGATAGTTCACTGATGAAGGGTGAATGTGTACGTATCCATCGTTCTTGGTGACAAACTTCAGCTCATCTGATTTTGGCTGCATTCTGACAGCTCCAGTACTGGTCTTCTGAAATTTACCTTCTGGGCTTTTCACCTAAACAACAGGTGTTTGTAAAAGTAGATGAAAACATGCATTATTTCCACTGAAGGATGTGTTCCTCAGCATGAAACCAGGTGTCTGAATGCCTTGGCTGTTTCCTCACTCTCTCAGTTCCCCCGTGAAAGCAGTGGGAGTGTACTTCTCTCTTTTCTGTCAGACCGTCAGGAGTGACAATGGAGGTGTGGCAGCACTGGGTGCCCGCACCACACGCCAGCCACGTGGGGCCCTGGCCGATGTGTCAGGTCCACACTAATGACTCGGTGCAGAGAGCCAGCTGGCAACACTGGACCAGGAATCTGCTGCCAATCCCAACCTCAACCCCATATTTCCAAATGAATTTCTTTCAAACAGCATGAAAAAATCCTATAGACACATTATTTCATTTGAAAAAGAAAAGAAACCTGAACAGCTTATATACATACACATATATATATGTGAATTATGCTTACTGCATAAATAACATTAGAGAAAAGAAAATAAAGATTTCCCATAATCACATAATTAAGAAATAACTAGCATTAGTATTTGATAAATATCATTTCAGTTTTCTCTGCTGGTTTTATGTATATACATGTAGAAAACCATAAATATTATATAAATAAAAATATCCCTGTTTTGAAGCTAATCTAGGATTGTTTTCTATAATACACTTTTTAAACTTAATACATTGAGAACTTTTCCCATGTTTTAAAATATTTTCCTAAAACATAATTCTTAATGGCAATATAGTACCTTGTTGTAATGATCTATTATAATTTAACTAATAAATTCCCCATCATTAGAACTTTAGATGGCTCATTCTAACAGTTTATAATTGCAAACATTTCCCTAGATGTTCTTTATGCATATATGCAATTATTTTCTAATAATAAATCCTTAGAAATGAAACTGCTGTCTAGAAAGGACATATCAATTTTATTCCTACCAAGAATGAGAGTATTCATTTTTAGGGGCTTATGACAGTATTATAATTTTTTAAAAAATCTGCAATCTCAGCCCTGGCTGGCGTAGCTCAGTGGATTGAGCGCGGGATGGGAACCAAAGTGTCCCAGGTTCGATTCCCAGCCAGGGTTCATTCCTGGGTTGCAGGCCATAACCCCCAGCAACCACACATTGATGTTTCTCTCTCTCTCTCTCTCTCTCTCTCTCTCTCTCTCTCTCTCTCTCTCCCCCCTCTCCCTCCCCTCTCTAAAAATAAATAAATAAATAAAATCTTAAAAAAAAATTTGCAATCTCATAACCACCTGGAATCCATAATTTACCTTAGGTTCACTCTTGGAATGTTGTACATTCCATGGGTTTAGGCAAACAATGACACATGTCAATCATATGATATCATGCAGTGTTTTCACTGCCCTAAAAATCTGCTCTGTCTGTTCAGCCCCCATCAACCCTTGATTTTATTTTTATTGTCTCCATAGTTTTGTTTCAAATTATCTTTCTGGGGGAGGGCCCTGACTGGGGAATTGAAACTGCAAAATTGGCTCTAACCAAGTGAGCCCAGTCAGAGCCCAAATGATTTTTTTTTTATCCTTACCCATGGACATTTTTTCCTAAAGATTTTATCTATTTATTTTTAGAGAGAGGGGACGGGAGGGAGAAAGAGAGGGAGATAAATACTGATGTGAGAGAAACATTGATCAGTTACCTCTCACACGCACCTGACTGGGGACTGAACCCACAACCCAGGCATGTGGCCTGACCGGGAATCAAACCAGCAACCTTTTGCTTTGCAGGATGATACCCAACCAACTGAGCCACACTGGTCGGGGCCCAAGGACACTTGTTCATCACTTTTTAGAGAGAGAGGAAGGGGGAGAGAAAGATGTGAGAAAGAAGCATCTATTGGTTGCCTCCTGAATGTGGCGCCAGGACCAGGCATCTTACCAGCCAGACCTGGGACCAAACCCACCACCTAGGATGTGCCCACAATTTTCTGGTTACAAGACGACACTCAAACCAACTGAGCCACACACACCAGCCAGGGCCCAAATGATTTCTTCTAGAGTAAATTTCAAATGATTTCAAAAGCATGTAAGTACTAGGTAGAAAATTAACCGTAAATTAATCAGTGGATGTCAACTAAGCTTTTAACAAAAAGTTAAAAGAGAAATAATTTGGTACTCTTAACAAATTCAAATTCTGAGGTGACAAGGGACTGGATAATTAAAACTCAGGTAAAAGCCTTAAAAGGGGATTTTCAGAAGAGGGGCATAGGTGGTCCCTTAGCAAAGCACTGACTTGTTTGATTTTGTTTGTATCTAATTTCAGTCCAGGGTAGAGGGCATAAGAGAAAATGTAGTAGAATCAAGTTTTTATCTAACACAGAAAGTTATACACAGGTTGGCTGAGAAAGTGACATACATGTCCATTTTAATTCCTGGAATGTCATAGTATGTTAGGATTAATGCAACAACCCATTTTATACAATTAATGTTCTTGAACAATGTATCTAAACAGCTTTAAGGAATTAAGGGATTAGAAAAGCACACTGAGTTTAAAAGGCTCTGTGTGTGTTTATGTGAGTGTCTTTATGATGATTAGTGTGTATGAATTAACTTGTATCTGTTGGTTACAAATCAAACAAGTGGTGGGAGAATCCAGGAAAAATGTTTCGTTACCTGCACTACATTTGGATACAGAGCAGCACACAGCATTGCTGATATCAGCTTGTGGTTCTCAGCATTTGAATTTGCCTATAAGAGAAATGCAGCATTAATTTTATAAGTAATGTGGCTACTTCTGTCTGTGCCCTGGAATTTACCATTATATTTCATTTGTTTTCTATCTTAAAACAAACAAAAGTATATTTAACTTCTATCCCTGTGCTAGAAAAATTACTTTTTTCTCAGTGAAAAATCTGTTAGAACACATTCACATAGGACCCACTCCAAGAAGCCCATGATAACTCTTCCCGGATTTCTACAAAGCAGTTCCGAAGCCAGTGTTCTTAAGGATGACCAGTGGGGAGATTCTGGTTCATGAGATGTTCACGATCTCCAGAAACGACTAACTTCACTTAGAATGAAGTGTCAGCAGGTTCATCTTGAAGAAGTACTCTATGCAGAGTTCAGTGGTCCCCAACCTTTTGGCACCAGGGACTGGTTTCATGGAAGATAATTTTTCCATAGACTTGTTGGGGGAGCGCGGCCTTATAGCCTGCCACCAGATGCAGCTTAATTGTCACTTGCCACTCATTGATAGGGTTTTGATAGGAGTCTGCAATGGATTTATTATGGTCTCTGTGCATTTGAGCCTCTCTGCTAATGATGATCTGTATTTGCAGGTGCTCCCCAGCACTAGCATCACCGCCTCAAGCTCCACCTCAGATCATCAGGCATTAGATCCTCATCACGAGCATGTAGCCCAGATGCCTTGCATGGGCAGTTCACAGTAGGGTTCGCGCTCCTCTGAGAACCTAATGCTGCTGGTGGTCTCACAGGAGGCGGAGCTCAAGCGGTAATGCGAGCCATGGGGAGCAGCTGTAAATACAGATCAAGCTTCACTGGCTTGCCTGCCGCTCACCTCCTGCTCTGCAACCCTGTTCCTAACAGGTCATGGACTGGTACCAGCCCGTGGCCCACTGGG
Organism: Phyllostomus hastatus; assembly: GCF_019186645.2. Taxonomy (NCBI): domain Eukaryota; kingdom Metazoa; phylum Chordata; class Mammalia; order Chiroptera; family Phyllostomidae; genus Phyllostomus; species Phyllostomus hastatus. Next base: position 111,274,066 of record NW_025334041.1, on the reverse strand, counting down.
GTTGGGGACCGGGCCCTACTATAGTTATACAAAAAACTATCCTTGGTTGTGAAAAGTCTGGTCTGATTAAAGACATTGTTGTAAAGTCTACTTTACCTTCTATGTTTGGACTTAACCAAGAACCAATGTGAAATTTAAAAAAAAACAGTGGCAACAATGAACAGAAAAACCCTTCTGTGTTTATGAGTATTAGCTGACACTTATTTGTGGGAAGAGGAAAACCAAGAATGCCACAAACCCACTGCTTAGAGGGCTTACATGAAGGATGCCTAGAAGTATTCCTGACTTAAAATACTATTCATGTGCTCATTACGAGAAATAAGAACTAATTACACACTCTTTACCTCTTCTCCAGTGGCTTCCAGGATGCCATCGCCTCCTAGGGCCCTTTTTTCTATCTCCCTGGCTCTGAGTCCCTCCTTCACAAAGCCTATATCTGACAACAGTTCAGTGAACTGTCGTTTGAGGCTGGCCATTTCCTAAAACAAGTGGAAGAAATCTTAAGCAGAGGCACCGACGTATCAAAGGTAAGTATAGACAGTGTTATGATGATGAATGAGACAAAAATGCATTCCTTTAGTGGACAGAAATGAGGCTCATGTGGGTTCATCAAACAGGCCCTTTCCAAAAAGGCAGTTGACCCGTGCGCAAACCAGCAGAGAGGGTGAAACAGTTACACAGAAATTCACAAATACAAAAAACTTGACGGTCATTTATTTACCTCTAGACTGCATTTCTAAAATCATGTTCACTGGATTTTGGGTAGGTCTGATTCTCCTGAAAATTCTTAGGACAGCAAAGAAGTGTATTTTACTTTGTTTGGAGCCCCAACTCCAGGCGCCGAGACCCTGTCGAGTTTTTGCTGCCTGCATTTCTGCTCAGGTCCCCTCAGCTCCTCACCTGAGCCCAGAGTGGTTAGTTCTGCATTCATATTGCAGAACATCCACCCCAGAACTTCCCTCTTTCTCTTACCTTGAGGTCTCGCTGGCTCACATCTTTTCCTAGAAATAGGGACATTATTAAGTGGCTTAGAGTAAGACACCCCTTTTTGTAGCTGAGCACAAGGATAAGAAAGAAAAGCCCAAACCTCTTTCTCTTCTGGCTTCTGTTCAAATATAGGCTGTATATCAGACAATAGAGAAGGAGATAAAGAAATCAAAGGAAATGAAAGCTAAGCAACACTATTCTGTCTTTTGATGACAATTTAAGTATTTTCTTGGCATGGCTCAAGTATATATGGATAACATGGCAAAATACAACTAGGAGTTAAATATAGCATGAATAAATATATGCTTTTAACTGACATCTGAATAAAAATACTGTAATTTAAGCTGGAGTTTAGTGAATAGAGGGAACTCTGGTGGACCTCATAGAGCACAGCAAAATCTACATATATCCTGAAGAAAAATAAATGTGAAAAATATAATTTAAAATAAAGATAATTTTATATTTAAAAATCTTTTTAAAAAGATTTTTATTTATTTTCAGAGAGAGGGGGAGGGGAGGAAGAAACAGAGGGATAGAAACATCAATGTGTGGTTGCCTCTTGCATGCCCCCTACTGGGGATTTTGGCCCACAACTCAGGAATGTGCCCTGACTGGGGATTGAACTGGTGATATTTTGGTTCGAAGGCCGGTGCTCAATCCACTCAGCCACACCAGCCAGGGCAATACTTTCAAATCTTAATGGCCTGAGGAAATATTTATTATTGCATTTCACATATAAAATATCCTTTATTTTAGTGATTTTCAATACTTCCTACGTACTTGTATCATTTGGTCAAACCAACAACAGTGACCATAAACATATCGAGGCCCCACACCCCTAGAGATCCAGATGTAAGTGGCAGGGGGTGGAACCTGGGCATCTTTAGTTTTTTTTTAAGCCCCCTCAGGTGAATCTAATGTGCGGCCAGGGTTGAAAACTTATTGCTTTCGATGTACTTAGAATAACGCTAGGGGCTTTGTCTTCACTGAGGACATCTAAAGGCAGAGGAGGCTGAAGGCAAATCACGCAGTCAATGAGTCTTTACTGGGCATCAGCCGTGTGCAGGCACTGTTCTGGGCACTGGGGACCCAGTACTGAACAAGGCAGATAAGGTCCTGGCCTTGCTGGAGCTTCTGGGACAGAGCAATTCATAAATAATGTCAGATCCTCGTAAATACTGAGAACATTAATTTTGTGTTCTACTCCAGGGAAGTGTTTAATACGAAAGTAAACTTCTCCCCTGTTCCAAGCCTCAGACTTTTCGAGTGAAACAGATGCTTTGCCAAGATGTGCACCATCAGTATCTGGCTTCTTCTCCCACTTGGGAAGGGGGCCTAGAACACTGTCACAACAGAGGACACAGCCCTGTGAGTTACTACACAGTAGATGATAACCTTTCTCTTTCCCGTGTATTCATTATTGATAGATATAGTAGCTTCTGATGGACGTAAGAAAAACTAGGAAAGAAAATCTGGTCCAGTGTTCATTCTTTGATTTTGGGGAGAGGATAAGGGGTTGGGGTGGTCGGAGACCATTTTGAGAATTTGCTGAAAGCTATGACTTCTTTCTCCCAGAATAAGGCACATATGTAGAGCATATGATTCTATATACAATTTCAAGGGTTTACGGATCCAGGTAAGAATGCCTGGTCAAATTACCGAAAAAACTTGGAAGAACAAAGTCAGTGCCATTTGCTATCTGGCACCATTTGCTGAGCAGGCCTACGACCTTGTTAAACATGACTGCCGATTTGCTCTTCTGCGCTTATGTCCCCAGGACTGGAAATTCCTGGAAAGCAAGAACAGAACTGACTAACCTCACCCTACACCGAAGGCAGAAGATAACATCAGAACAAACTGCAGCCTCCTATTACAACACCTCCCGCAGCCCAGGGGCCACACAGCAGCAACACCCCCCCCCCCCACACCTTTTTTTAAATCCAATTGTAATCCAATAAAAGCTCAAAGCCCTCACCCCTCAATTCTGGTGGATCTCTCCACACCATGCCCCTCCCCTTTTCTGGAGAGTAAATGAAGACTTTACTCTCTACGCTTTCTTCTTTTTGTGAATTCTTTCACAGCCAGTGGCCACCCTAACAAAAAAACCAGGTTTTCCACAAAAAACCCTTCAGAATGCCTATAGTCCCCTACCCTCCATATACACGTAAATAAACATAGGTTCACTGAAAAGAGGAAAAATTGGTCAGTTAAAGGGTTAGCTCAGAAGGCCTGATGTCACACATAGTTCAGGAGTCTGTTTCACACAGCCGCTAAAGCTAAGAATATTCCAGAAGTGACATTTTCAGTGTCAAGGTAAGACAAGCAAGATCAGGCTGCAACACCCTCTGCTGTGCTGCCACAACAAAATGAATGAAAACAAAGTGCCAGAGAAAGGACTCACCTGAAGAACTCTTCCTGACAAGAAGTTTTGTCTGCAGTAATTGTAACTGGTACGCATACCTTCTTTCACACTTAGCTGCCATCCCTAAATTTTGGGGAAAATCAAAATGAACTTCCTCTGTGTTTAGCGCCAACTCTGGAAATCAACCTCAGCTAATAGGTTATATACTTACCTTGTATGCTCGTAGGAGGGCCAGATAATCACTGTTTGCAAATGCAAATTCTAACTTCTTCTGGTTAGCTTCCTCTTTCTTATCCCAGGGAGACACCTAAATGGGGAACACCAGGTTTCAGGTGGGCTTCCCAAGGCCGAGGCCAGGTGCCCTGGGAAGCGTGTTGTGTGGAACAAAGAGAACTCAGTGAGTGGCTGATTAACGGCAGTCATGGTGGTCAAGGGCAAGCTACCACCTGTTTGTCCTTGTGAGTTCCTGCCCAACTAAGTAAGCTCTACAGGGTCTTTTAGTTCCCAGGAGCAAGATGTCAAAGAGCCACTCCTTCTAAAAGCTAGATCTAAAATCTAAAATTCTAACACTGCAGTATCTTTACAGACTCTTATAATTTATACTCGAGCCTCCGTTACTTCTATAACCATAACTAATATTTTCTTCCTACTTTTTATAATGCTTACTGGTCCTCCTTTCCCTATGAATTTGTAAAATTAGCTGAGAACTTAATTCTCAGTGTTTCCTCCTCCCTGCACGCACCTGCACTGAAGACGCCCCCATGAGCTGCAGTGGCTCCTCATAACAAGCCCAAGCTGGGCCCGAGCTAAAACACTGCCGGCAATCATTTTACACTCACTGGTGCTTCTCTCTAGTTCTTATCCTCTAGAGGACAAGAGGGTAACCCCTTATCCTCTCCCCAAAACACCTTCATAGCTAACACCTTCCTTTTTAGGAGGACCAGTGGGAAAAGGATTACATTTGGGAGATTAACATATTATAACCCAGCAGAGGACAGGGGCTCAGTTTAGACTAAGGGTGACATCCATATTTCTAACATTTCTGTATTCCAATAAAACAAAACAGTCAGTGAGAGGTTTACTTGGATGTTTGAGATGGAGGTCCTACTCACAACGGTAGTGACCTATTATCCCTGAGCAAGCTACATCCCTTATTCTGGCCCTTGTTTTTGTCATTTATTGTTAAATGAAGGGGCTGAACTAAGATCTTGCAGATCTATGTTGCTTACAATCCCATGAAGTATAACATGAAAAGTGAAGGAAATGGCTACATTCATCTGCTCCCCTATCTCTCGGAGATAAGCCGCGGTGAGAATAAGGCAGAGGAACACTACTCAACAGGAGCAGAATATCCGTTCCCAAATCCACACAAGTACCCTCCAGGACAGACTATATGCTTGGCCATAATTCCAAGCTTACTACATTCTGAAGGACTGAAATAATATAAAGTATGTTTTCTGACCAAAATAGAATGAAATAAGAAATCAATAGTGGAAAAAATTGGAAAACTGGCAATTATGTGGAAATTAAAGAACATATGCCTAAATAACCAATGGGTCACAGAAGAACTGCAAAGGAAAATCAGAAAATACTTAAGATGAATGAAAATGAAGATACAACATATCAAAATATTGAAATGTGGCTAACCCAGTCCTTAGAGGAAAATGTACAGTTGTTAAGTCTCTATATTAGAAAAGAAAGATCTCGAATCAATATCCTAACCTCCTACCTTAAGACACTAGAAAAAGAAGCGCTAACTAAGCCTAAAACAAACAGAATGAAGAAAATAAAAAGGAACAGAAATTAATAAAACAGAATAAAAAAATAATAGGGGAAATCAATGATATCAAAATCTGGTTGTCTAGAAAGATCAGTAAAAGTGACAAACCTTTAGTTAACTTGACCAGAAAAAAAAGAGAGAAGGATCAAATTACTAGAAGCAGAAATGAACCCTGGCTGGTGTGGCTGAGTGGACTGAGTGCTGGCCCGAGAACCAGGGGGTTGCCAGTTTCATTCCCAGTTAGGGCACATGCCTGGTTTTCAGGCTGGGTCCCCAGCTGGGGGCATGCAAGAGGCAACCACACACCGATGTTTCTGTACCCCTCTTTCTCTCTCTTTTTCCCTCTCTCTAAAAATAAATAAATAAAATCTTAAAGAAACGAAAGAGGGGCTGTTACTACCAACCTCAGAAATAAAAGGTCTGGTGATTACTGGGAGGGGATTTTAAGGGGACTAAATGGCAATGGAAAAAAATATATAATAAAGATTACATTTAAAAAAGAAATAAAAGGTCTATAAAGGAAACTATGAATCACTGTATGTTAATGAGTTAGATAACTCATCTAGATGAGTTAGATGAAATGGACAAATGCCTAGAAAAATACAAACCATCAACACTAACTCAAAAAGAACTGAACAATCTGAAGACCTATAACTAGTGAAGAGACTGGAATAGCAACCAAGAACTACCCACAAGGAAGAGCCTAGATGGCCTCACCACTGAATTCTACCAAACATTTAAAGAATTAATACTGATTCCTCATAAATTCTTCAAAAAACAAAACAAACAGAAGAATAATTTTATGTGGCCAGTATTACTGATACCAAAGCCAGAAAAAGAGATTACAAGGAAAAGAAAATTACAGAGCAGTATCTAGTCTAAATACAGATATGAAAATCCTGTATTTTCATATTCCTGATATTTCCTGATATTTCCTATCATTTCATTTTCATATTCCTGATAATTCCTGATATTTCATTCATATCATCATTTCATTTTGTTGATGAAAATCCTCAACAAAATAACAAAAGGACAAACTGGAGGACTCACACTTTCTGATTTCAAAACAAACTATAAAACTAGTCATCAAGACAGTGTGGTACTGAAAAGAATAAAATCGAGTCTAGAAATAAACCCATGTACCCATGGTCAATTGATTGTTGACAAGCATGTTAAACCCACTCAGGGGGGAAGGAACAGTCTTTTCAACAAATGGTGCTGGGACGACTGAATCACATGCAAAAGAAGGAAGTTGGATTCTCGCCTCACACCATGTACAACAATGAACTCAAAATGGACCAACGACCACGATGTAAGAGTTAAAGCTATGAAGTTCTGAGAAGAAAACAGAGGGATGAATCTTTATGCCTTTGAATTTAGGAATGGATTTCTAAGGCAACAATTAGATAAACTGGACTTTGTCAAAATTAAAGACTTTTGTGTTTCAAGGGATATATTAAGATTGTTAAAAAGGTAACCCACAGAATGGGAGAAAGTATTTGCAAATCATTTATCTGATAAGGGACTTGTATCCAGAATATATATTGAATTCTAACAACTCAGTAATGAAAAAAACAAATAACCCAATTAGAAAATGGGCAAAAGATCTGAGCAGACATTTCTTGAAAGACAAAATAGAAACGACCCATAAGCAAATTAAAAGATCTTTAATATTGGTAGCCATAATGAAAATACAAATGAAAACCATAAATCCACACCCCTTGGGGTGTTTATAATAAAAAAGTCAGAGAACAACAAGTGTTGGCGAGGATGCAGAGAAACTGCCACCCTGATGAAATGCTGATGGAATGTAACATGCAGCTACTCGGAAAGGGTCTGGAAATTCCGCAGTAAGTTGAATGCAGAGTTACCATTTAAGCCAGTAATTTCACTCCTAGGTGACCCACGACAACCAAAAACATAGGTCCACATAAAAACTTGTATGTGAATGCTTATAACCATCGGTGGAAACAACCATAAATGTCCATCAAGTACTGGATGCAAACACAAAATGTGGTATTATCCATACAAAAGAATATTACTTGTTCATAAAAGGAATGAAGTACTAATAAATGCTATAACAAAGAGGAATCTTAAAAGCATTATGCAGAAAACCCTAAGCAAAACAAAATAAACAACAAAAAAAATTATGCTAAGTGAAAAGGCCAATCACAAAGGTCATATATTATTTCTTCAGTAGGAAATTCCAGAGGAGGCAAATCCATGAAGACAAAAAGTAGGCTGGTGGTTGCCCAGGCCTAGCGTGGGCAGGGGGATTGGAAGGGATTGGGGAGTGATAGCTACAGGGTCCCTGTATGAGGTGGCGGAACATTCTAAAACTGACTATGGTGATGACTGCACACTACTAAAAACTACTGAATTGTACACTTTGGATAAATTATATTTCAAAAAATCTGTTTTATAAAAAGCGGTCCAATGTATTTCACTGCTTGTTAAAATCCAGCAGGGCACCTTTTACTTATTGCATTTTTTAATTTTTCTATAATGAGCAAGTATAGTAGATATAATAAAAAACATCATCAATTTAGATTATTTTAATAAGTTGGATTTCCAGTTCTCAGTCTTTGTTTGAGGCATGGATTTATTTGAAGATCAGATAAAAGTTAGAGACATTATCCCCTGAAAAATTCACATACCACATATGAGAACATTTTTTGGAAGCTCAAATAACCCTGCAGCCCCCAGGGCCCCATAGAGACCAGTGGCCTCCAGTTCAGATGAATGTTGTTTACTTACAAAAGGAGACTTAAAAGCCAAACTGGCAGCAATGGTGAGAGCAGGATCCAAGCAGCGGAAGATAGACCCGAACAGCATCAGTTTGCCGATTCTCACATCCACGGGCAGAGAGGCCAAGTGATACCCTAGGGGGGTCAGTTTTTCATCCGGAGTTAATGCTCCCAAGTCTCGTAATCGTATCTTTGAGGCACGAAGAGAATCAGGGTGTGGCGGTTCAATGAGCCGAGCGAACACAGACTGGAGAGTATGAGTGCTAAACATCTCTAAAATTTTAATTCTGGAAAAAAAAATAATTTGTCAATTTTATTTGTGGTGGGATCACACCAAGGAATAAGCTTCTTTCTTGAATGAAAATAATTTATAATTTTCTAGATATATGCTTTCATAAACCAAACAAAAATTTTAAACCAAAATTAAAAAATTTTTAAAATCTCTTATGCTTCCTTATGCTCTAGCAATAAATTGCAGAAACACTTTCAGGCCCTGAACCTTACTGAGATTCAGAATAAAAATCTCTCTATAAATTTTCAAAATGCTTCTTTCCACAACAATGGGATCAAATCAGGAAGTAAATCCACTTACTCTCTTTCCCGTATCTAATATTGCACAGTAATTGTTTAGAAAATCAATCTGCATTGTGTCCTGCCTTTTGACATCTCTTGAAAGGCTACTGTTTGTTTTCAGAAGCGGAAAATCTAATACATATAAAATTTATTTCACTTGTACAGGGGTGGGCAAAAGTAGGTTTACAGTTGTGAGTATATGAAAGTTTATTTTTGTATTATTATTTATTTATTATTATTGAACTTCCCTGTTTTTATTATCTCCACACGAACAACTATAAACCTACTTCTGCCAACCTCTGTATGTCCTTTTAAAGCTGTGAACCCATAAACATACAATTTTACATGTTTACTAATATGTACATATTTGGTATCTAGCTTTTTTCCACTTAAATCATGTAGATGTGTCACTTTAACACATGCCTTGATAGTAATCCACTTACTTAAATTTTGAATGGCAAAAAGAAAGAAAAAAAGAACCATATTGGCCTATATAACTTACCTATTTCCCCACTGTTGTATTTGAGTTGTTTTTAAATCATATATGCTACATATATTACATTTCCCCTTCTCTCGTCCTCCCTCAAGGGTCAGTCAACTTCCAAAGCTCTCTCAGATCCCTCCTCTGCTATTCATTTGCTCTGCTATTACCTGAGTCCAGAGCACCTGCTTGCCCAGTTTCTTAAGACCTGACCAGGGGCACCTGAAAACAGGGACGGTGTCTTGTATCCTACAGCATCACTCAGCTTAGCCAAAGCCTTGGAAATTAACGCTCTCAACAATAAATCTGCTGGATAAAAAAAGAGCTGTAACAGCTTTGCACAAGTAACTTTTTTTCCTTTGCGTTATTATTTTATGGGCACATTCCCTCAAAGTGATAACTGGGTCAAAGGGGGTGCATAGTTTTAGAATCATTGTATAATACCAAGCAACTTTTCAGAAAGGTTGAACCATAGGTTCTGCAGCTTCAACATTGAGTTTGACCATTCATTTATTAAATTCCATTTTATCATATTAATTTTATTTGCTTACTGTAAGTAATGGTGTTTTCAAGTAGTTTTTGTTTACTTTGCTCTGATAATGAGGCTACAGATTTTTACCTGTGATGACTTAATATTAATGGTACCTCTAACTTATTTCTTGATAAGTTAGAATACTTTTATGACTGACAAATATATACTACAGTCTATTTTAGGGCCATCCTCTGCAATGTAAGGGATCTTTATGTGCAGAAAGTTAAAGGAACGGTAAAGGCAAAACTGAAAAGCTCTTTCTTTGTCCACTTTTTTTAAAAAGGATTTACTTATTTTTTAAGAGAGGGGAAGGGAAGGAGAAAGACAGGGAGAGAAACATCGAAGTGACAGAGAAATATTGATCAGTTGCCTGTCATATGTGTCCCAGCCGGGGACTGAACCTGCAACCCAGGCATATGCCCTGAATGGGAAATTGAACCAGGGACCCTTGGCCTTGCAGGCTGATGCCCAACCAACTGAGCCACACTGGTCAGGGCTCTCTGTACACTTTTTGAAAAATGTCTCTTACTAAGAAAAAGCAAACGGGGATGTACCTTAGACAGAGCTGTTCCAATGGCACTCTTTGTATTTCCGGTAGCTGCTGCTTTAAGAGCTGGTGATTGAAGTGATGGCTGGTGAATAAGTGGAAGCAGACCCCAGATGCAACACGACCTGCTCGGCCTTTTCTTTGCAGAGCATTGGCTTGAGAGACAAACGTGTCCTCTAGGCTTTCCATCCCTTTGCTGGCATCATATCTATAAAGAAAAAGAAAGTGTAACAAAGTTATTTTCTAAAAACATGGCCAAGGCTCTATGTAGCACGGACAGACCAGATGAACCACCTAGGATCCTCTGTGTTCTGTGACAGCGAAGTCCCTGGTGGAAGCACAGTGCTAATTTAAATGGCATCAAATGTCCCTACATACAGTTTCTTTAACTTTTTTTTTTAAATTCTTTCTCACGTTTATTTATTTCTGACAAATAAAAATTATATGTATTTAAGGCATGCCATGTGATGTTTTGACATATGTAGACACTGTGAAATGATTACCGATATCAAACTAATTAACACATATCAACTCTTTTTCATTCAAGCACATGTAAAGCTATAAAAAAAGAGAGGAAAACTAGTTAATTACTTCCAAGTTAGAACTTTAAACTTTCTATCTCTGTTTGACTTTAAGATTATGGTCCAGCTATATACTCACTCATAATATCCACATAGTTTTCATACAATACTTTTTAAAACAGTAATTAGCTATTAAGAGCTGTGTCACTCTAATTAAGGCATCTTTAGCCCCTCCCTTATATCACCAAAAGAGAATACCTCTTTTCTTTCATTTTCCCAGAATCGATGACATAGACAACATCATCGATGGTTATGGAGGTCTCAGCAATGTTGGTGGAGATTATTATCTTAGTTACACCTACAGGAGGCTTTATAAACACAGCCTGCTGCTCTTCACTGGACAAAGACGAATGCAGGGGGTGAACAACACATCTGAAAGGCAACAGGCGCACATTAGTGTTAGAGCATAAAGCGCTGGAATTGGGTTCTAGTGGGTGATTTCCTAGTCAGTGATCCCACCAAGTATCAGCAGCTTCCCCACCACCTGTCCTCAGGGCCCAGCTCTTCTGAGTGGGAAGATTATTTCTGATTCTACAAAGTACTTACTCAGTTCTATGAACTAAAAACCTTGCATCAACTTGGGAAAACTGGAGTGTAACTGAGTAGTCAATAATCAAGAGGACTAAAACAGTTGATATTCCACAAGTAGCAGGACTAGAACACACAAAGAACCATGTGTTCCCCACCTTTAAATCCAGAGAAAGAGAGGCAGAGCCAGTGATGCACACTAAGAAATTTCATTCTTATATTTCCAGGGAGTGTTCAACCATCAAGTAGTTGTCCCTTCGATATGAAGGGACGTTTCTTGTCCCCAGAATAGGAACCATTGAAAATTATTTTTTTTCTAAAAACGGTAGCATTTCTCTGTTGTTACTAACATTGGCTTCTCCTAACCCTTGTATCTGGCAACTGAAATGACATGCAATTTTGCTGAGTCACTGTGCTCAGAGAAATATTTTCATTGAATGGAATGGGAATGATTGATTTCCTGGAACAGACAGGTTTGTCTATTTCCAGCTGGCATAAACAAACATATTCTTGAGGAGTGACACCAGAATCTAAAGAGGGTGATGCTTCTTAAAAAGACCTTGCTGGTTGCTTATCTTCGAGTAGAACTGCAATAGATGACAGAGGATACAAGAAGCAATTAACTTACCGATTACTGCGTCTGTTGTTGAAAAGAGAATTAGACTGTAGTTGTTCATAAAGCATTTTGATTTCTGCCAATCCCGGTAAAAATACAAGTATAGCACCTGGGTATATAAAAATAATCAATCTAATAGATTCAGAAAAGGAAAAAATAACAAATTATAAAGCTATTTTAAATGAAGAAATGTAATCTGAGATTTTTCACTTTCAATTTTTCAAAAATTAAAAATAAGATTTTATTTATTCATTTATAGAGAGAAGGGAAGGGAGGGAGAAAGAGAAACATCAATGTGTGGTTGCCTCTCGCACGCCCCCTACTGGGGACCTGGCTTGTGACCCAAGAATATGCCCTGACTGGGAATCGAACTGGCAACCTTTGGGTTTGCAGGCCAGCCCTCAATCCAGGGCCTCAATTTTTTCTGTAAAGTCCCCAATGATTTAATAGATGAGAACCCTTTAAAATACATTTTCTGAATAAATGACTACCAAATGAATAGGGTATTATCTTTCTCTAACAAGAAAAACAGGAGCGTGGGAAAATATAGTGCCTTAAGTTATCCAAGCATCACTAGCAGAGCTCTAAACATTTTAGTGCACTTACAGAGACTCTGTAACCTGGCCAGGTCACAGAGTTAACAGGAGTGGAGCTCGGACACAAACCTAGGGTTTCTGGCATCAGGTTCATGCTCTTTCCACTACATACTTTATGCTCCTCCCTATTACAATACCATATTTAAGAGTGGTAATATCATCTATACGGAGGGAAGAAAATATTTTGTCTATGTTTTTGTATGCTTTCTGATCTGTCTTGCCCTTGTAGCTTGACCATATGTATCAGGGATATCTCTGATACTCACAGGTTTATCACTGACTCCCTAAACACTACATCTACTTGGCTTTGAATGCAGTAATTTTCTAATATTTTTTGCCTGCTATTCTTGATTTTTTTCAATAATAAGTCTTTTCTTTTATGAAATAAGACATTAAGTCTGGTGATAATGCATTAACCAACATTAATGACTTGCTAAGAGATCAGAAACAAGGCAGTTTAATATTTTATGTGGTTCACACATCTCTACAAATTACCACATAATGATTAAAGTCTAAGCCAGTGATTTTCAATCGGTGTGCTGCAAGGATTTTTAAAGTGTGCAATACTCGACTATTTAGTCAGGGGTACTGACTTCATTTCACTCAGATTGTCAAATAAAAAAATGACAAGAGCCAATACAAAAGCCATCCATTGTAAATGCCCTGTCTTGAACCATAAATATATAGGTCATAAAGATAGTTGCATTTTACTGGTCATGTTGCATAATAAGGCTGCATCTGATTGGTTAATTCTTGGTATCAGAAATCCTTATATATAAATACAGGCACCTGATTTTTTAAAAAGTCACTTTGGAGCAAAAAGTGTAGGTAATTACTTTTGTTATTATTTTTGTAAATCAATCAAACTTATACTTATTTTTTTCTGTTAGATTGACAAAACATATATTTTTGGGCGTGCCACAGAACTTTAGTAATTAATTTATGTGTGCCATGAGATGAAAAAGGTTGAAACTCGCTGGTCTAAGCAGAGGAGGGCAGCCATTCCCATTTCCCTAAGGCACTGTGTTATGAGCACATAATGTAATTGTTTGATCTATTACTCGGCTTAATGGTCATTCAGTATTGATGGCACCGATTCATGCAACAAACATGGACTCTGTCCCTAAACCTTGCAGGCACTGGGTTAGGGTCTGAGGAATACAATGGTGCACAAGAAATCCTGTTCTTAAGGAACTTACATTCTATTGAGGGAGACTGTCAGTAAGCAGCACTGTAATTTGGGTACTGTTAAGTGCTGTAACAAAAATAAAAATCATTTTTGGATAGTATAATGGAGTAGGGAGAGCAAGACAACAGATATGTCAAAACCCTGAATGACACGAAGGATTCAGTTACGGGAAGACCTGGGCCATTCACTCTGGGGACAAGGGGCTGCACGTGAAGTAGAGAATGCCCCAGGGGGGCACACAGTGAGGAGGGGAAAGCAGTGATTGCTGTGTGCTATGTCAGCAGCAGTATGAACAGTGATAGTAATAATAGTGATGATAATTATAAATATTATCATTATTATTAGAGGTAACATCTACTTGGCATTAACTACATGCCAGGCACTGTGCTAAATGCTTTACATATGGTTTCTTTTACTCATCGAGACAGCTTTACCTAAGAGGATTTACTAGTGTCTTCATTCTACAAATAAGAAAACTGAGGCACAGAAAAAAACAAGGACTTTACCCAAGGTTACGGAGTTCCTGGGCTGGGACGTTTATCAGACTCTACAGCTATCCTCCTAACCCCAGGGCCCCATGGCCTCCAGGCGCAGAGCCTTCGGGGAGTCAGTCCTCAGGACTGGCCTCCCCTTTAGCCAGGGACTGTGTGTGTGTGATGTGTGGATCGTCAGGCCTTCTTTTCAGCCTTTTCCCTTTGGGACTCTGTATCATTAATATCTTTTTGTTTGGTGAGAGCAAGGGTGCAGAGCAAAAAAAGTGGGTGAACCTCAAAAGGTAAAAGGTAAAATTTCCCCCCAAAAGCCTAATAAGCAACTTTAGACACAACTGGGGTAAAATGCTGGGCAGGGCTCCAGGAAGGGAGGATGTCCCTAGCGCCTGTGGTCTCCGGTCTCCGTAAGCAAGCTCCCTTCCCTTCTGCCATCGGCCACGTTAAGTGAAGACAACAAGCAGTTACCTGGGGGGTAGGAGTGCCTTCCATCTACGATCCATTCTAACAAGGCTTCTATTAATTCAAGGTTAACCTTTTCAAAATCCATCACGGACATCGTTTTGATGACTGATTTGCTAACCCCTGAAAGGAAGGTAAAAATGAGAAGGATAATTATACCTTATTAAAGACAATATGCCTGTGAACTAGGTGAGTGTCTTGATGTGATTTAATAACACAGATGTTTACATTTAACGTACTAAATGAATTTTTCTTTCAGTTTCTCAGAACATGCACACTCACTCAAAGCACTTTTGCTTGAACAGCGACCCCAAGAGCAGGCTCCTAACCCCTGCTGGGAAGGCCCAGGTAGGCCACTCTCCCCTCCTGCCTTCCCCTCTTTATCCATCACATACTTGTTGACAATTTCAGTCCTAGAAATAAAGTTCAAAGTCAAACCCATTTTAGAAACTCCTTCCAGATTCAATCAAGGCACAAGTCAGGTCAGACTGAAGTCCAGGAAACATTAACCCGAGGAAATCGGCGGACAGAAGCCACAACTTCCGCCAGCACCTTTATAACAGTGATTCTTGACCTTTCAGTTCATTTGAGAAAATGGTAAAAGTTACGAATCTTCACAAAAAAATACACGTGATTTCAATGGCTTCACCAACATCTCTGAAGTCCTCCACGGACTTTCAGGTGAAGGGTCTACGCTATCCTCCTAACGTATCTGAGCCTGGTATAATGGATGGTTCTTGGGGTTGTACCACAAGACCCAGCCAGGTCTTTGAAAAATGAATAGCACATTCTTGGGGAGACACACTCTCCAGAGACTGCTGCCCTTTCTTCTTGGGTCCTCCTAGGGCCATCACCCTAACAATAGCCTAACAGGAACTGGTAGCGAGAAAGGGAAGCCTCCTATATTAATGTTGTAAAGTTTGAAGAAGGGAAAAAGTTTCTAAAAAATGTTTTTCTGGCAGAGCAAACTCTGTACTTGTCAAACACAAAGAGAAAGGAACAGGCTAGGCAAATAAGGGTGTGGCTGGGTGTGGAAGGTGGAGAAGGAATCATTTCTGTTTGTCAGGATTCCACATAGCCAGACTTTCCAAAAAGCAGAAAGATCAACTAACTGAAAAAAAGAGGAAGAGAAGTGAAAATCATTAAAAAATATTTTTAAATACTTTGGCAGTTTTTACTAATCAATTACATATTTTAAAGGACTGTTATTATTTTTTAAAAATTGAGCTTGGGGACATTCTTTAATTTTCTGAAAAGTGCAAGGGTGCTGAGAATAAAGGGATCAAGTCTGTCTCTCTAACAGGGGAGGGAGGTTCAGAGAAGCTGGGCACCAGCCCAGCACCATACAGAAGCTAGCAGCAAAGCTGGGTTTTCTGACCCAAATCTGCCATCCTCCTTCCTTAGAAAGGAATTCTCAGAAGTGCTTTCTGGGCTGTGGGTACCTCTATGCTTGAAATGAGAAAGGCACTGCTTAGACCCAGTCATAGCTCTTAATTTCAAAAGAAAAACCAAAAGGATTTTTCCCATTCCATAATTTAGTAGAATAAGGAAATGGGGATTGTCAGCTGTTATAATGTACAGAAAGAACACAAACTTTGGAGTCAAATATATTTTAATTAGAATCACAAATGTGCACCTGCTAGCTGGGCACTAGGCTGTGGATTTGTACTATCTCATTCAATCCCCAAATAACTCCATTTTATAGATAAGGAAACTGAGGTATAGCAAGGATAAGAACTGTGGCTTCAGCCCTGGCTGGCATAGCTCAGTGGATTGAGCTGGGGCTGCAAACCAAAGTGTCGCAGGTTCAATTCCCAGTCAGGGTACATGCCTGGGTTGCAGGCCATGACCCCCAACAATCGCACATCGATGTTTCTCTCTCTCTTTCTCCCTCCATTCCCTCTCTGAAAAAAAATAAATAAAATATTAAAAAAAAAGAACTGTGGCTTCAGATCATATCTGCTTATCTTTCTAAACAGCAGAGTCACTACTACTGCCCAAATTCCTTGATGACTACCACTCCCCATGCAAAAGTGGGAAGAGAGTCTGGGGGAAGGAGAAAAAGGAAGCCTCACTTGCCTCTGCTCCTACTGAGGCAGTAACACGGGGTGGGTGGCAGTCCAGGGAACCGAAGGCAGGAAAAGCAGCTGAGACCTATCTCTGGTCTAGGATTTCAGGAAGAAAGCAGAAGTAGTAGCCCTGGGGTTTCTGTGGGTTCAGCTCAGCTTATCCGTGCAGAAGACTACCCAGGAACAAAGAACAGCTGGGTGGGTCTGGCATGGGAGGAGGGAGCACCTAACAACACAGCATACAAACATGCTCAGCACTGGGTGGGCCCTCAACACATGTTATTTGAAAAGCCCATGAATAATGCTAAAACTAGAGGGTGAAATTTTGGGAATATTATAGGATATATAAAAGGTCTCAAGTGTCTCTCCACAAACAATTTATTAATTATAAAGGGAATAAATAACAACTACAAAAGGGAAAAGCCTAGCTGACATCACCTTAAAGGTGATCAAAGTTAACATCGCCAATTATAGGACAAACCAGCATCATGTATTTCTGATGTACTAAGAAGGACTCAACATTGTTTCTGTGGTTTTCTGACCCAAAATGCATTCCCTAAAGTGAATCATAGGGAAACATTAGACAGACCAAATGGAGGAACATTCTACAAAACTGGCCCAAACTCGTGTAAAAAAAAAAAGTCACGGTCATAAATAAAAGTAAAGGCTAGGAAATTCTAGATCAGAAAAACTAAAGGCACATGACAACTAAACACAATATGTAATCCTGGGTTGGATCCTGGACTAGGAAAAAATAGCAATAAAGGACATTATTGAGGTAACTGGCAAAATTAGAACACGGACTGTGGATTAAGTAATAATATCAGTTAAATGTCTTCACTTTGATTATTGACCTGTGCTCATGTAGAAGAATGTTCTTGTTCTTAGGAGACACATACTGAAATGTTAGGGATTAGGCAGCATCATATCTGCAATACACTTTCAAAAGGTTCAGGAAAAATATATACAGAGCAAATGATAAAACAAATGAAGCAAAATAACAACAATTGGTGAATTGGGGTAAAGGATATATGAGTTCATTGTACAAATATAGTCTTACAAAGTTTAATTTTGAATTTGAAATCACATAAAAATAATCATACACTGACAGCCATCAGAGGGGAGGGCGGAGCGGGGACAAATGAAAGAGGGGAAGGAATTAGTCAAAGAGCATACGTGCATAACCCACAGACACAGACGACAGTGTGGTGATGGTTGCAGGGGGGAAGAAGGGCCGGGTGAAGGTGGACGGAATGGGGACATCTTGATAGTGTCAATAGTAAAAATAAAGGCTTTTAAAAAATTCTAAAATACTCAAGAATATAATTTAAATTTTACTACCTGCCAATTTTCTATAATAAACACATTTCTTTTAAAATCAGAAAAAAAACCCCACTGATAAACAGAATAACAATTACAATCTGATACACAGTGGAACTGCTCTAAGTTTACGGTTGTTCTGATGAATGAAAGACGATGTGAGTATAAGAGCCACATATTCTTCTTCAGGATCACAGTGGGGCAAAAATCTGCAGCTGACCCTTGAACAACAACACAGGGGTTAGGGGTGCCAACACCCTGGCACCGTCGAAAATTCACTTACAACTTCTGACCCCACCGAAACTTGAGTACTAATAGCCTACTGTTGACAAGAAGCCAAACTGATAACAGTTGGTAACATATATTTTGTATGCACTATGTATTAAAAAGAAAATGTTATTCAGAAGTCACAGGGAAGAAAAAATACATTTATAGTACTTACTTTTAAAAATATGCACACAAGTAGACTCATAGTTCAAACTCATGCTGTTAGTGGTCAACTGTGGTTATCTCGGCGCCCCCGTAATACCCCCCAGGAAGCACTCTACCTTTATAGCGGGCCAGCAGCTGCTTGAAATCTAACTGTTGGTCTGGCACTGCGTCTTTCACCGAGTCCTGATCCTGGAGGTGAAGGGACAGCCTCAGGTCTTCCTCCACTTCTTCAAACGCAGTCCTGTTGCGCCTTGCTTTAAGCTTCTCCTTTGACATCTGTTTCAGGGAGCGCACATACGGGCTTCCATCCTGTAACACGTACCTGAGGAAGGCGAACAAAGGGATGTGTCTGTGTGTGTGGGGGCGGTCTGCAGATGAACGGAAATATTCACCTGTTTTATGTGCTCATTCAGCACAATGATGCTGTTTCTAATCCACCAGTCCAGGGTTCTGGTGGGGAACACACTGGGGTGCTTTTGGCTTTAGTTTAAGGTAATTCTGGAGGCAGCGAGTTTGAAGAAGTCAGAGAATAAAGACAGGTAAACTAGTTGACAGATGACTTCCCCACAGTCACATTCAATGGAAATGGAAAGGGGCCCATAAAACAACAGTTTCAGAAAGCTCTCTAAGTACACTTATTGCACACTCAAGTCCGAGAGCCCCTGTGTCTGGATTTTGGGTTTGGGCATGGTGCCATGAAATAAATACAGAATCAGGGTGGGGGTTTAGAAGGAATGGAAGGAGCAGGGAGAAGGAGAAAAATTCTGAGCTGAGTATATGATGCCAGACATCAAGGTGCTTTCGGTCTGGAGCGCAGGCTCCAGGAATGAAGATACTGATCGGGGAGTCCCTGCCAGAGATGACAGCTGCAACCACGCGAGTCTAAGGGAACTAAAAAAGAGTTTAACAGAGAGGAGACACAGTGCCAGGATAAAGCTCTGGGGACTCTTCAAGGATAAAGAGGAGCAAGAAGATGCAGGGCTCTCAAAGAAGAAAAATCTGTACCCAACAGACATTACCACTTGCCACCCAGGACTAAAATTATATAGACATCTTAACATCAAACTATACGGCAACTTCTTGAGGGTAGAATGATGAAGATAATAATAGCTAACATTTATAAAGCACTTGCTATGTACCTACCAGTTGAAGCACCCGGCAAAAATTAACTCCAAGTATTAATTAATTCATTATCCTCATAACAACCCTGTGAAATAGCTACTGTTAATACACCCATTTTACACACGATGAAACTGAGTCACAGAGAGAATAAGGTACCAATGTTACCTTAGTTAGCAGAGGGATTTAAATATTGGCAGTCTGTCTACAGAATCAGTACTTTTTTTCAAGGACCAAATTCTCCATACATTTGGTCCTTCCGCATTTGTTCAAATCAACTTTATTTTTAGAGCAGGTTTAGGTTCACAGCAACACTGAGCAGAAGGAACAGAGATCTCCCATATGTCCTGTCTCCCCCACACATGCACAGCACCCCCCAGCTGACAGCAACCTCTCCAGAATGTCATTTGTTGCCACTGATGACCCTGCACTGACACTCAGGGTCACCCGAAGTCCACAGTCTGCACTAGGGTGCAGGGTCAGTGCTCCTAACACGCAGCACTGCCTGCACATCGCAGGTACTCTGTACAATAAATGTTTGCTGCGAGGGGAAAACAAAACCCTCAAATGAAAACATTAGAAGAAAAACTATCACATTTATTAGTATCCTGGCACTCTGATGTAAAATAATAGTTCTATTTTCAAAGACTTTCATCAAACTTTAATTAATGTCTTCCTTACCTTGTCACAGCAATTGCATCTTCTAGAAAAAACTGATCAACAGGAAAGGTACGACCTGGGAAAACAAAATAGAAAATAAATAAAATGAAAGGAAAAAAAAAAAAAGCCTCAGAATACCTGTCAACTATCTTGCAATAGTTTATATATGCAAAATTCTCTTAAAACAAAGCTTGCCATAATAAGGTACTATTTGTTTTGTGGTTTTAAAATTATAAAATTAAAAAAAGCTTTTAATGATAGAAATGGTAAGGCACAGATTTCGGTTAGTGAAGAAAAAAACTAAGTGAAAAGATGATCATTTGCTAATAAAACTTTTTACCTTTTAAAAAAATTTTGTTAGGCTGTTTCCATCCTCCCCACTCCCCCCACAGGGAACCTTTAAATATTCAACAGCTGTATTCCAGATCAAGCATATAATTTCTCCTTCAAATCTACTGTCAATATTCTCTATACCTAGAACAAACATGACTATTTTATTCATCCATCAGTACTTCTGAATTGACCCTTGGCAATCAACTGCAGAAGTACAAACCAGAGCCCAGGGCAGAAACTTAATCCCACAGTGAGACCGCAAAAGCACCATAAGAAGACACAAGCTAGCCAACTTCTCTCTCTCTCAGAATGGACCAATGTCTGGAAATGTAGCTGAATCCAGCAATGAATGAATGTGTGCTACACAGGTACAACTTACTTCTTTATGACAGATTACCACTATCCCCTCAATTTTTAGGTTAAACCTAATGGAATGCTAGAAACACTAATAACCTAGACTTTTCAAAGCAACACATACAAAATGAAAATTTCCCAAATGGACATAATGTTGCCTCTTTATTGATTTCATTGTATGGCTATAATTTTATTTGCTACAAACAAATCACTTCTCTGGAGAGAGGAATTAATACCTATCAATGGTATATTTCAATTTAACAAAATAATTTCATTTGCTTATTAGAATAATACATATTTAATGATGCATTTTAATCACCTGGTATAGTAATGACTGGGCAGGAATTGAAATATTCTGAAAAGAGCTCAGCGTTTAAAGTTGCACTCATCAGAATAACCTGGAGAGTTGGTCTCTGCATCACAATGTCCTTCAAAACCAGCAGCAAGAAATCACTAAAGGAAATAAAAAAAACACCTGAGGATCTAATAAGTTCAATGAAATTGATATATTTTGAGCAAGGAATGTGTTAAGACCTATGTCAGAACAATTATAACATTCATTGAGAGATGTATCATGTTCCTAGCTGTGAGGCTTAATATTAAAAAGATGTCAGCCTTGGCTGGTGTGGCTACGTAGACTGAGTGCTGGCTTGTGAACAGGAATGTCACCAGCTCGATTCCCAGTCAGGGCACATGCCTGGGTTGCAGACCAGGTCCCCAGATGGGGGCATGTGAGAGGCAACTGATCAATGTTTCTCTCCCTTTCTCCCTCCCTTCCCCTCTCTCTAAAAATAAAATCTTTAAAAAAGAGATAGTGTAGTAGCAATCAAAATACCAATAGGATTATTTCACTGCATTGGTTAATTCCATTTCTTAATATCTATTATGTACATAAAGAGGCATACACAAAGATTTCCATTACGGCATTATTTGTAGTGGAAATTACCTAAATGTCCACAAAGAAACGGTTAATTATAACAGTATCACCCATTCTGTGGAATAATGTGAGGAGAATGAAAGGAATAAGGTGGAGTTCTAGATTCTGACATGACAGTGCCAGTGAATAAAACCTAAGTTGTAGAATGACAGGTACTGTAAAATAGTCATTCTCAACTGGTCTCCCTGCTTCAGACCCTGTCCCCTTAAATCTATTCTCAATAGGCTAATTCTGTTCAAATGAATCTGTGCTACCTTCTGCTCATAATCCTTCTGTGACTTCTTATTGATGTCCTCACGAACAAGGCACTATGTGACATGATCTGGACCCCCACCACTTATTTCCTACTGTTCTCCCTCTAATTCACTTGGCTCTAGCCATACTGTCCTCCTTGCTGGCTGTCCTTGAGGCATGGACCCCAGGTCCTTTGCACATGTTATTAATCTGCCTGGAATTCACAGAGGTAGCACCTTCACTTCCCTCAAGTCTTTACTCAAGATACCTTTCTTTTCAGCCAGGGCTTCCCCAACCTCCCTATTTAAATTTTCAAATGCTCCCTTCCCTTGCATTTTATATTACCTTTACTCTTCTCAGCACTTATCCATGTATTTTACTGATTTATCTTGCGTACTGTTGGGTGCCCCCACTAGAATATAAGACGGATAAGGACAAGGAATTTAGTTACTGTGTTCACTACTCCAATATCTAGAATAATGCCTGGGACACAGTAGGTCCTAATTAAGTATTTGTTGACTTACTAAATGAATACATCATTTGTATAAGAAAAAAAGGCCAGGGAAGAAACTATTTCTAACAAAATAAAAATATATCCATGCATAGAAAGGCATATCATCAAACTGATTATCTCTGGGGACAGGATTGGGAATGGTTTGGGAGTGTTAAGGGGGACTTTCACCTTGTCTGTATTGTTTGAATTTTTAATGAGAGCATACTGTTGTACTCCGTAGTTCTCCTTAATTAAATGAGCTAATTTAGCCACATTTATAATTATTTTGTTTATTTTTTAGATAAAAGGAAAATACAACAACAGGCAAAGGTTTACGCAATTTATGGTACATCCATACTTCAGAATTTCCTTATGCAATTATTAATAATAATTTTCTAATACAGTTCAAGCTATTAGATCAAAAGCATCACAGAAAACTATACAATCCCAGCTGTCTTTGTGGAGATACATCTTTCTTTATCTCATTGCTCCCCCAACTCCCAATACACTGCTGGAAGAAAACAGATCAAAATTGTACATGTAATTAGTAATTTTACAGGGGAAATTACTTTTTCTTGACATTATCATTTTCTAAATGTTTTAGAACAATCACGTTATCTCTATGATTAGGAAATGTATTAAAAATTTTAAACTAATACAACTGTAAACTTTTTCTATATTCAACCTTTGTTTATTTACTTTTAAATTTTTTTTAAAAAATTATTGATTAGAGAGAGAGGAAGGGGAGAGAGAGAAAAAAAAACATCAATTTGTTGTTCCACTCATTTGTGCATCCACTGGTTGATTCTCGTATGTGCCCCGACCAGTGATCAAACCTGCAACCTTGGGGCACTGGGATGATGCTCCCTCTAACCAACTGAGCTACCTGGCCTGGACTATTTTTTAAAAATTGATTTTAGAGTGTAAGAGGAAGAGACAGAGAAAATCATCATCTTGTATCACTAGTTTGTTTTTTTCAATCCGAGCTAGCAAATATTCCCCTACTTTCTCTTGTAATTTGTACACTCCTTACCCAGGGTCTGTAATACTAAAAACACTAAGACAGCACATGTTCATCAGTAAGTCATCTGTTAGATGGACACCACCTAATTAGAGATACTTAACACCTCCTGGCATCACGCTGAGCTGGGCACTGTGCTCAGCGGGAATCACAGGTATAATACATGCTGTAGCTGATGGATTGGCTGCTTTGGGCTTCATTTGGTCATTCATTGTCTTAACATTCATGCATATTTTCACAGAACCTGTATTAAGTGCTTCCGTCTCTGGTAGGTAATTTCTCTTTATTCAGATGTAAGTGTATTTTAAATTTTACTGTTGATGTATCATCAGGTTTTACAAAAATCTTTTGAGAACAGTATTGCTGCCAGGAACCAAAACTGGCACTTTCTATGCTTGTTTCTCTGAGGTTATGGGAGAATAAATGTTATGAAACACAAAGCTATTCATTATATTAAAAATCAAACTGGATATAATTTCCCCTGAAATTTTAAATTTATTTTTATAATATAGTTATTTAAATATTATTAGTCTGGTTGAATATTTTCATTTCCTCTTCCAAGTTGTTCGGTGATTCTCTTAAAAAAATTTCATCTTTCAAGTCTTCCTTTAAACATTTAGCTGCAAAATGACCCTACTTACCATTTCTTCCAACCATTGTTTTCTGGAGTCTGTATAACATTATTTGCCCCTCAAAGATTCTCAGCGCTTTGTTTATAATCATTTAAAATTTATTACCGTCTTATTCTAGGAATTTTTAAAAAATGTTTTATTTTAGAGAGAGGGCAAAGGAGTGAGAAAAGAGAGGGAGAGAAACACTGATGTGAGAGAGAAACACTAATCAGTTGCCTCTGCCAGGCACCCCAACCAGGCATATACCCTGACCAGGAATTGAACCCTCGACCCTTAGGTTTACAGGATGATGCTCTGACCAACCAAGCCACATCAGCCCGGGTTCCCACTAGTTTTTTTACTTCTCTAGAGCATGATCCACATGACAAACTATGATAAATGCCATTTATTTACCCGGCCCTTCCTTTTTAAAATATTGAGAATTTTGATTTTATACTTCAACCCTTTAATGTTTTCTAATTCCACTTAAATAAAGTCCAAATGCTTTGTCATCCATGATGTACAAGGCCCTGGCATATCTGCCTCCTGCTTTTCCCACCTGCCACTTCTCTGGCCATTTACCACATACTAGCTGCACGGGTACCCTCCAGTTTCAGGACTCCCAGTGAAGCCCCTCCCACTGCTGTCCTCGCAAATACAGGCGTTGCCCCCATCTGTCACATAGGACTCCTTCTTGTACTTCAAGTTTAATTTAAATGTCATCTTTTCAGGCATGTGATCCCTGGCTATCTTCTGGGCCTGTCCCCGAAACACAACATCCCATTTATTCCTTCATACTACTTATTCCAACTTGTAATTATTTATTTGTTTGTTTACTTGTTCATTTGTTTTTCCTACAAAACCATGAGATAAAGAAGAACAATATACACTTGTTCACTATTGTATTCCTAGCAATTAACAGATCACTTGGCATTTAATACAGGCTCCATAAACATATGAATGGGTATCAGGGTTGAATGAATGACGGAATGAAGTCCACACTAACCAATCCATCACCTACACCTGCTATTCCTGCTAAGTACAGTGCCCAGCTCTGCATGACACCAGGAGTGTGTTACCTCTTATTACATGATATTCATGCAACAGGATGACTTTTAGTGATGAACATGGGTTCTTCTAGCATATTTGGTATTATAGACCCTGGAGACCAGGAAAGCAATTCCTTTTTATAACTTAGGCCTTCTCTTGGCAAGTTACCCTGTACTAACTCTAAGAAACTGAATTACAAGCAGAATAAATTTTCCCTGCCATGTCTTCATTTTATGTGTGTGGGTATTCATTTGGAAAATCTTTGTTTAACCTTTCTTTCTAAAAATTTTAATATACTTATTTTTTAAATTTATTTATTTATTTTTAGAGAGAGGGGAAATGAAGGGAGAAAGAGAAGGAGAGAAACATTGATGTGCAAGAGAAACACAGATTGGTTGCCTCTTATACTCCCCCAACGGGCAACCTGGCCCGTAACCCAGGCATGTGCCCTGACTGGGAATCGAACCAGTGACCCTGTGGTACAGAGGCCAGCACTCAAGGTGCTCAATCCACTGGGCCACACCAGCCTCAGGGCTATACTTATTTTAAAATATTTTATTTATTTACTTTTAGAGAGAAGTGGAAGGGAGGGAGAAATAGGGAGAGAGAAACATCGGTGTGAGAGATTGCTTCACGTACTCTCCTCAACCTGGAATCAAACTGGCGACCTTTGGCTGTGTGGGACGATGCCCAACCGAGCCACACCGCTCAGGGCGGTTTTACCTTTCTTCTGTCCTCTCATGAACTTCATCAACAATGATGTGGGTGACTCCTTGGAGAGCTGTATCTCCTTCCAGCCTTCTGAGCAGCACTCCTGTGGTGCAGTATAACAGTCTGGTGGCTGAGGACTTCCATGTAGAAGAACATAAAAAGCATTCATGAAATTTTGAAAAAAGGAAACAGTTCCCTGGCAAAGCCATTCTGAGTAGACAGGTATAAAGAATATTGAAAACAATAGCAGTTCCATTTAATATGAAACCATACTAAGCGCAGTTTCTTGCTGATGAACACAATAAAGGCTTTTCTACTTCATATCAAAATATTAAGGTTAAGACTCATAAAAAGCATTCAGAAAGTATTATAAAACATGAAAACAAGATTGAGTGATAAAATCAATTCTGAATTTGTCCATTTCTTATTCAGTTAAACAAAACCTGGGGATTAATACCCAGGTTTAACAGTACTCACTAGATTACTTGTGCCAATAAAGGGTAAAATGTCTTTATGGAGGAAATTAATCACATCCAAGTAAGAGTTCTTAAATTTCTGTTACCAGGAAATAAGCGGAGCATACAAACCTTGACACTCTCCAGCCGGATCTGGTACCCCACGGTCAGGCCCACTCTTTCTGCTCGCTCCTTAGCAACACGTTCAGCAACAGAGATTGCGGAGATTCGTCGGGGCTGGGTGCAGATGATGTTAGCCACCTTCTCTGGTGGTCCGTGCAGAGAATCATCCAGTATGAACTGTGGAATCTGTGTGGTTTTCCCGCATCTGTATGCCAAAACAAATAAGTCCTAAAATGAGAGTTTGCAAGTGCTAGTTAGCTAAAGAAGAAATCATATGCAATGAGGAATGACAGAAAGTTAATTAGAATAAAAGTTGTTCAGCTTCATCTGCTTCTAAACCTACCTACTGACTTACTACCTAAAGCTGATAACTTCTAGGAATTTGCACTCATTACCAGGATGATCAAAAAACAGTTTACTATCATTGTAAAACTGGGACTATTGAATAGACATTAGATGCAGGTCTATAAATGCCTCTAGGGATGTGAACTCTGTATACGGTTCCTAAAGAAACAGGAGTGTTGTCTTAAGATTATTAAAATACTCTACATTTTTTTCCTTTGATGTGTATTGACTTGGCTATAGATAAACTGAAGTTAATAAGATAAGAAAGTGCAAGACACAAAGTTAATACTACATATAAGTTAGCCTGGGCACAAACAGAATTATTAAATTGAAACACTTGAATAGATAACAAAATTATGCCTGTGACTTGTCCCCTGCTAAATAGGTTCCAATAACATATACAGAGTGTGAAATGGAAAAATAATGTGCCCTAGTTGCTCTTAAAAGAACAAATAAAGGCTTTAAAGAAAGCAGAATAAATTTGGACGATAAAAAGTTTTCAAGCTAAATGTTCTGAAACGATCCTTTACATTTTAAAATGGGCCTTGTTAAAAGCCTTTAGCTACACTTTTTGTCTTAAAATTACCCCAAGGCAGAGGTGTACAATGTCTATAAATTCCTAGATGCATTTCCGAATTTCATTTTTGTTTTATAATTTGGCTCCATTGGCTACAGATGCTGCAGTGTTAGTTCTTGTGAAATAGTATTTAATATCTGACAAGAAAAAGCACAAATAACACCAACTACTGGCTTTTCAAAAGTAGAACTGGCTATGGTAACCAGGGTACATACCATATCTACAGATGAACGCTGCATTACAAATAAACTGCATTCTTACCCAGTCATACCACTTATAACAAGTACTTGGTGCTTGCTCAACAATTTAAGAATGGTTTCTCTTTCTTCCCAAGCAGGGAGTGATTGTCTTTCTTGCAGAATTGACTGGAACTGTCTGGAAGTCTAATAAAATAAAAGGTATCAGCTGGGTTACTTTGAATGCCTTTCATGAAGGAATGTGAAAACCCATAGCTAGGCCCACCCTCTCTCCTCTTTAGCAATTGGTTCAGGGGAAGAAATGGCAGATTTGTGGGGGTTGGATACTGATGACTTCAGTCAGAAGGCTGCTCGGAGGATCGGCCAGAATCAGCTGAGGAATCTATGTGGTTTTCCTAATCAGAATAAACTGAAAGACCTTGTAAGAGAAATAACCCCTCCTGCTTAGTACTTATCTAGCTCTTCCTAGCAAGAGCTTTTATACCAGCACTGTTGAATACAACTTTTTGTGTTGATGGAAATGTTCTATATTTGCACTGGCTACACATGGCTACTAACATTTTACTGTGGCCAGTACTACTGAGGAAATGAATATTTTATTTAATTTTAATAGCCACACACAACTAGAAGCTACCATACTGGACAGCACATTTCTACCCAGTATCAGATTTTTACCCAAATCAGTAATACTAAGACCACTCATTAAAGGGTTCTTTAGGGCCAATCATCACATCCTGTGCAACTCAGCCTGACATCTAATGCAATGCTACAGGGTACTATACATGAAAAGTATGGATGTATTTTTGAAAAATGTAAGAAACTCATACCAACATCACTTTCTGCATACAATTTTATCACACCAATTTGTCACAGCTAAACGCAGTGAACAAATTGAACATGCAATTTTTTTGTTTGTACCATTTTATTATTTATGGTGTGATTTTCTACTCCTTTTGACATCCTACAGGTATTGCACTATATATGAGATAGTTTTAAGACTGTACCAGAATCAGAATCAAAGAACTTTAGAACTGGAAGGGCCCTTAAACAGCATCTCTCATCCAATCCCTAGATTGGTTAAGCCACTCCCATTCATCCTGCATCCAACTCTGCCTTCACAGTTCATTTGCAGGTTCTTTTAAAATAATCTTCCTGTAAATGGGGTACAAATAACAAGGGCTTTGGAAACTGAGGGAATGAGCTTAAACCTCTATATTGCCCCTCACTAGCCATGTGACCTAGTACAAGTTACTTGTTCTGTGGGCCTTTCAAATGAGTGAAAGTTCCTCCTTACCTTTCTCCTTTTTCACAGCGACTTCTCTAATGTAAACTACGGTATTAATTTTCCTTCCACTTACCAAACTGTCTGTCATCCTACCAAAGCCACAAGATTCTGAGAATACTTGGTATACACGTGTGTATTCCGTTGTCACCAGTCATTGGATTTTTCAAAACTATCTAGAACATGTGCCCAAGTTTGCTGTGGCATGCAGAAATTTTGACCACTGGGTAAAAGAGAACCAAAAGTACACTGGGGAGGGTAGTCAAAGCTTCCCAATTCCTAATCCCTCCATCCATAATATCAGGGAGGCAATGCTGGCCATTCTCTCAGAATACCCTACCTGTTTTATTCGGAACTGCTTGCAGATTTTAGCATTTTCAGCATGTACTGATTTTGCCTGCCAGTCATATCTTTTGGAAATCTTTTTCTTAAGGTTCACATAGCTTTCATTCTCCACTACAACTGGTGCAGGACCTTCATCCTCATCTGTCTCCTCCTCAGGCTCTGATTCTTTTTCAACTTGAAGGGGATAAAAGGAAACATTTTCGATATGGAGCCCTTTCTTTATCAAAGGGGGAAAGTCACTATCTAACAAAGTAACAACAAAATCATAAGACAGAGAAAAAGTTAAAGCTTGAATAAAGCAGGTTCATTCATTTCAATACTACTACATCTGCTAAAGAACTTAAAATGCATCTTCAATCGAATTTTTATCAAGCATATATGGCCATCGTTAAAAACTAAATTGAATTAAAAACAAAGAAGAGAAAATCATGGCATGCCTTGTTAACTCAGTAGCCTCTTTACATTCAGGAATTAACTGAAATTTTCAACTATTTATTTGCAAATGTACCTAAAATTCCATGACACAAAGCGACCTATCAAATAATGAATCAAATGTGGTATGTTCATATAACAAACTACTATTCAACAATAAAAAGAAATGGAGTCCTGATACATGCTACAACATGAATGAACTTGAAAACATTAAGTAAAAGAAGCCAATCACAAAAAGCAACCTATTGTATGTATCTATTTCTACAAAGTGCCCAAATAGGCAAATCCATAGAGAGAGAATAGAGGTCCATTGGGAGAAAGAGAAATAAGGAGTGACTGCTAACAGACACAGGGTTTCTTATATGGGGTGATGAAAATGTTATGGAATTAGACAGTGGTTATAGCTGCACAACTCTGTGAATATGCTAAAAATCATTTAATTGTACACTTATTTTAAAGGGTGAATTTTATGGTGTGTAAACTGTATCTCCATAAAGCTGCTATTTTCTGTCAAGTTCACATCCTACAATGTCATTTCTCAAGGAATACATGTGAAGCCCAGGGCTGGTCAAGAGGCGAGTGAATGAATCCAAACACTGGTCAGCATCCTGTCTTGGTGCCGCTCCACTGTTCTCTATGCACTGACATTTACTGTACTTTGCCGTGTATAATGCGTACTTTTTTGCCCAAATTTTTTGGGGAAAAATAAGGACACGCGTTATACAAGGGTAGTACTAATTCCATATTTATATAAATGTTTTAAATTCTTTTATTTATGCTTACACATTAAAAGTGTAACTCTAGAAAGTAACTATGACATCCACATGCAAATAATACCCTGGAATATGATAACTGGTTTTGTTTCTAAATATAAATAAATAAAAAATTGAATAAAATAATTAAAATAAAAGGTTTTTTTCCCTGAAAGTTTGGGCCAAAAACATGGGTGCACATTATACACTGGAGCGCATTGTACACAGCAAAATATGATACCTAGGAACTTTTGTGAAACAATGAAAACTCAATTCCCTGAAAGAAAGATAGCAACAAAAAAGAGAATCCTTTGGTGAACTAAGGGGGATTTACTTGTGGTGTTAAGAATTGCCCGGCAAACCTGGATGTGGATAAAGCCAGAAGCCTGCACAAACATTTGTTTGAGAATTTAGGGATTCATAAAGATAGCTCTACTCCAGTGAGTTTTGGGAGCCTAATGTGCTAAAAGCAAGGAGGCATGAATAGTGATATAGGAAGAAAAGTATCTTTAGAACCTCATTTGAAAGTGATCCCATATAAAGTATCAGAAATACACAAGTAAAATCAAGTGAATTAAATGAAACAGGTTTTCTGGGAAGATGCTGTAAGTTTCTTCGAACCCTCAACTGCTAAATTGACACATCACTTCTAACTTTTCATTTCAGGGAGCCCCATCACAGTGACAAAATTGTACCGCACAATTAAAGTCTGGCCATAATTTAGGGGTTCTTATGCCTTTTTGCCCACAGACCTCCCTAAGGTCACCGTGACAGCCTAGACCAGCCCTCAGAACCTTTGACTTCGTTAACGCATCATTCCGAATGCCCCCATCCCAACCCCAGAACGCCCTCCATGTGATCAATGTCTTACATACCTTCTGGAGTTTGACTTGAAACAAAAGAGCTAGTTGGAATCACTGGCTTACGACAGACAGGATTACTTATTCTGGTTCCAGAGGGTACCGGCAGAAAGTTCCCTGGAGAGACACTGTACTTGTGATGGGTATTTGTTAGTAAATTGACTATTTCTGATTCTTCCTCTAAAAGGGTAATCAAAGAATATACAACAGGTTCTGAACTTTCTGCAGATGACAAGGCCTTGCTATAAAGGAACTCGGAAATATGTAAACGACAAGCCAGAGGTAGATTCTCATTGGTGGAATAAAACGCCACGAGGGGAGCTTCATAAGGGTATTTGTGGTCTTTAGAAAATCGAATTTCAAGTTCATATAAAAAAGATGCATCTTCATCAGCATTAAGATGAGAATCATCTACACTTCTCTCTACTCTTCCAACAATTTGATTGGGGGGCACTTCATGTTTGAATTTGCATTTTGACCCAAATTTACAATTTCCTTTGAGGTAAAATTTACAAATCTCAACTGAAGTCTCCTGTATATTTTTGGTACTCTCCTTTTGCTTGGATTTGCAGAATTTACTTGTCAGATACTCTAGTTCTAATCCAATGGTCCAGACTCTGTTCTGAATTCTTTCTATGAATTTTTCTCCACAGATTGACTTGAGAGCAAATGCTTCTTCCTGTCGTTGTTCCATACACTCTTTCATGCTTATATGGGCGACTGCCTCCGAGATCTTCATCCTCTCTCCAAATGTCTCAGAAAAACATCGGGTGAGCAGATATTCCAGGGATGCCCCCACATCTCCATCACAAACCCTCAGGGCTGCCTGACAGCGTTCAGCGTTGAAACCATACCTGCCAAGTGTGAAACGTGATGAAAAAGGAGTGAGTAATATCAAATAACAGAAGTGAAATTCACTTACATACATTTATGTGAAGTTACAACTATATCTAGGCAGGGTTGTATTTTGAAAAAGAGTCTCTGATAATATTAATTCCTCCTTAATTTCCCTAACCTAGAAGAGAGTATAATAGGCATATAAGACACTTCTCGAACCCATACAATGGGAATGTACTCCAAGGGGGATAGAGGGAGCTGGGTTTACAATATGCTTTCCATTGCCTCAAATTCTCCCCCAAATCCTATAAATGTTGAAAGCAATCACCTGGAAAGTTTTTGCACCGCAAATGTTGAGACTGTAAATTCTGGATTGTGAGGCTCCACTAGGCCCGAGCCAGCATATTCCGAAGGATCAGAGTCGGGAATGAGGGAAGCTTCTCGTCCAGCTAACCAGTACTGTGCTTCATCACAATCAGGCTCATCATCTTCCTCCTCCCCAGAAATGCTTCTTCTGGAAAAAGTAATGTTTTCATGTATTATATATTAATTTCTGCTTACTTCAATGAAAAAACTTAGCAAGAGTCTAAGAATTTAATTTAAAAAGCTAGAAGACATAGGATTCTGACCACTATTCAGTCATTCATTTAATCTTATTCACTTATTAATTTACATTTCGGCAATTAACATTTATCAGGTATTTATTGCATGCCAAGTACTACTGTGTTAAGTGTTTTGTATGTATTACCTCTTTTAAAATCTTCCCAATAACTCAACCAGATACTACTGGAATCTCCATTTTTCAGATGATCAACTAAAATTTAGAGGGGATTAGTGACTGCCAAAGGTTACACTGTAAAGAGAAACTAGAGATTTTAACTGAGACAGTCTCACCCCAGAGCCGATATGCTTGAGTATAAAATAAAAGTCTTGGCTACCCTCTCTTTCTCTTCTCATTTATAAAAACCAGCCCTAATTTTTTCCTTTGCTGCATAAGCACCTTTCCTAAACCTAAGTCAGATAAGAGATTTGTAGATAGGATGGAAATTGAACTGCTCATGACTGACCACTCATTAATTCTGGCAAGTGGAAAGGATTAGCCTCTCTAACTGAAATCACAAAGCAAAATGATCAAAAGAGTAAAAGTTGATAGGCAGATGGTCACAAGTAGTGTAGTCTTAAGACTTCATCGGGTCAACTCAGTATTTGCTCCTAGAACAATACTTCTACTTGTTCACTATGAGGTTTTATTTAGAAGGATGTCAATAAAGCAATTACTGAATCCATATTAGCATCGCCCAAGAACAGCAATTTTCAAGTGGTGTGCCTCAAGAATTTTTAAAACCTGCAGTACCTGACTACTTAGTCAGGGGCACTGATCTCTTTTCCCTTAAATTGTCAAATAAAAAATGACAACAGCCAACACGACAATAGCCATCTGGTGTGAATCAAAATTATACCTATTTTTTTTTGTCAGATCGTCAAAAAACATATTTTTTGGTGTGTCAGAGAATTTTAGCAATTAGTTTATACATGCCATGAGATGAAAAAGGTTGCAAATCGCTGTCCTAGGAAAAAAATAATAAAGATGAAAAGGCAATCTGTACTGCTGCTCACAGATACTGTAACACAAACTGACTTTAAAACTGTTGCTGAATAATTTTGCTGGCATTTCTCTTAGCTCACTTTCAACTAGCTATATGGCCACAACCATATAGTGTTGATACCATATTCAAAGGACACCCAGGATCTTCACTGTATGTGAAGATGCCAATACATCCTCCTTAATAAAATAATTTACTCAAATAAAATAATTTACTCAGATCCAGCATCTGCATCTTGTTCTTGCAGGTCTCGGAGAAGAGCTTTCACTTTCTCTTGATTCTCCGAGGTCATGTGTAGAGTCTGTAAGGGCACCTTGGCTTTGGGCTTCCATTTGGGGTGTGCCTCTCCTTTTCTTACACTACCACTGCCAGGTCTGCAAAGGACAAAAGACGAAGATTACCTATTTACCTGTAATCAGAATTGTCACACTCTCCTCAGAGTCCCCAAATGTATACAACACAAAGTAGATTGTCAGGTATCTTAAAAAAGATGACAACGAATGGGAAGAGGTTCTTTATTTCCTATAGTCCTCACCAGACTTCATTATGTTGGAACTGCTGGAAAAAAACACCAATCAGATTCTCAAACATTAAAACTGGCTACAGTAACTCAAGATCCCTCTGGAAAAAGCAATGCTCTCATGACTCCCTCTGCACTAGAGAACTTTCTAAAGAAATATGCTGCACACGAAAAGTGTGTATTGATTCTATTTTAGGTAGCCAGCCTGAGAACAACCAAGAGTTCCACTGTACTCATTAATACTTACAAGTTAATACTCAGCCTACTTTTGAAATACTTACCTAAATTGTTTTCTGATTATAAAAAAAAATAATACATGTTCACTGTAGAAAGGTGAAGAACAAAAAAGAAAACAGAGGTCACCCTAATCCACATTATCTTTTTCATATACATTAAAAAAATTGTACAGCATATATAATCTTTTAAAATTTGCTTTTTTAAAAAGCTTTTTTAAATTTGCTTTTTTCTAAAAGTAAGTATTCTCCTACAAAATAATTTTAAATGGTTGTATAAAGATGCAGATGTACTAAAATTTATTTTTCAAATCTTGCATTGTTGGAATTTAGATTTTAAAGGACTCTTTAATATTTAAAACATAAATTCTAAGGTTTAATTTTATTCACTTATTTTTTTCTTGTTTGGCATGTTTCATTATACATTTTCACAACTCTAGAGAAATGGAAAAAACATTCTTTATATTTACAATGCAAAACATTACTGAGACTTGGAGAAGAACCATACATTGACACTTGTAAAACTGGGGAGCAAAGGGGAAAGTAGAGTTGCTTGTGGTTTTTAACTGCTTAGTTGCAACCTCTGAAAAAAAAAATGTTAGCCAAAAATCCATCATTTCCACTAACCTTTTGCTTGGAAAAAATTTTAACCTACAAAATATAAACACCTTTTACCTAGATTGACTAGTTCTTAATATTTTCCATACAGTTACATACACACACATTTATCACTTCTCTTCCTTTGTCTACACACACACATGCCTATATACACAGGGTCTGTCTGGAAGGTATCCAGCCATGTAATATAAAAATATAGACATTTATCAATGAAGATACAAAAAGCATTGTACATAGGACAATGAAGCCTCAGTCCCCTTCAAAGCAGGCACCTTGGGACCTCACACAGTTCTCCCAATTGCCAACAGCTGCCCCATCATATTTTCCTGAATCTCATCAATGGTAGGAA
Organism: Phyllostomus hastatus; assembly: GCF_019186645.2. Taxonomy (NCBI): domain Eukaryota; kingdom Metazoa; phylum Chordata; class Mammalia; order Chiroptera; family Phyllostomidae; genus Phyllostomus; species Phyllostomus hastatus. The sequence goes on along the minus strand of NW_025334041.1, from coordinate 111,238,724 downwards.
ATCTCTTTCCTTTCAAAGGTATTTTGGTTCTGGGAAAAGCCAGAAGTTGCAGGGCACCCATGTGGGCTGTAAAGGGACTGAGCCACCTGGGTGATTTGATGTTTTGCTAAAAACTGCATGAGACATGATGCATGAGTGGGCACGCTGTCATGATGAAGCTGCCAATCACCAATTGCCTACAGCTGTGGCTTTCTGAATCATCCATTTTCTGTGGAGGAATGTTCCAAGTTTAACACAAAATTTGATGCAGATTTGTTGCTCTACTCTTTTAGTCATTTTGAATGTGACTGTCACACAGGACACATCCTCACTCAACGGGGTCTACTGCCTGCACTGACTAGTACAGTGAAGTTGTCATTGTTCACGCATGTGCGTTCCAGTCCACTCTCCTTGGCTGCCAGGCTACATTGATGTCACAAAAACTGTTCTTGTTATATTAACAATGGCTGGACTTTTTCTGGACAGACCTAGTATGCCTTCCTGTCTCTCTACATGCATATGCATATACTGCTGAAGCACGTGAGTGTAAGCTGCAGCTATCACATTCACTCAATACTTCAGCATGTATTTCCTAAGAATAGAGATATGCTCTCATGTAACCACAATACTGTTATTACTCATAAGTATTTTATATTGATACAGTAGCATCTGATATATAATCCATGTTCAAAGTTCCTAATTGCCCTAATTATATCCTCTACAGGTTTTTTGATTTAGTACCTAATTATTTTCTAATCCTTTAATTTAGAACAGTTCCCTCACTTATTTCCTGACATTGACATTTTGACGCACTCAGGTCAGCTGTCTTGTATAAATTCTCACAATCTGGGTTTGCCTGATTGTTTCCTCATAATCAGAAAAAAAAAAAGATAGGGGAGGGGAAACCCCCACATGCTCCTATATCAGCCGCCACTTATTAGTGTACCCACTTACTTTGCCTTCCTTCCTGTTACGAAGGATAAACCATCCTTCAACGTCGGTCCATCTGTTTGTCTAGTATACCCCGATCTCTGTAATCTCCTCAGGGAAATCATCCCAGCTCTTATTCCCCTCTCTACGTCTTCAGCTCTTTGTTCTCTTCTGCATCATTCCCATCAGCATGTACACATACTAGATAATGCCTACCATCTTAAAAAATAACAAACCAACAAAACCCTCCCTTTGATGGCAAATCTCCCTCAAGCTACAGCCCTTTCTCTCCTTCACCCCCTGCCCAATAGAGCAGTGGTCCCCAACCTTTTGGGCACCAGGGACTGGTTTCGTGGAAGACAATTTTTCCACGCACCAGAGGAAGTGGGGATGGTTTTGGGGTGATTCAAGCACATTACATTCAAATTCACCTCCCACTGTGCGGCCTGGTTCCTAACAGGCCCCAATTGGTACAGGTCTACAGGTCTGCCGGTCTGTGGGCAGAGGCTGGGACCCCGCTTTCGAGCAAAACTCCTCAAAAGGCATATCTAAATCATTGTCTTTGTCTCCATTCTCTTTCTGTCTCACTTGGAAACACACTCGGATCAGGGTTTGTTCCTTATTAACTACTGCACACCAAACAGCTCTCTGGTCAAGGTTACCATGCTACCCACATTGCCAAATCCATCAGACAATTGTCAGGGCACGTTTTTCCTGACCTACCAGAAGCATTTTTTTTAAAAAACTGAATATGTCCTTTAGTATCCAATCCAATCAGATTGGACAATCCCCTTTAAACCACTTTTATTTCTTAACTTCCAGAAAACATGCTTTTAGTTTTCCTTCTACTCCGTTGGAACCTCTTTCTTAGGCCTCTTTGATTCCCCTCCTCTCTCTCAGCTCTCAAGCCTGGAGGTCCAGGGCTCCAAGTTCAGACCTCTATCTGTAGTCTAGCTCATCCATTCTCATACTTTCAATAACATTCATTCATAGGACACTCATATATTTACTTCTCTACCCTAGGTCTTTTTCTTGAACTCCAGACACACGCAAAGCTGTCTACGGCATCTCCACTTGGAGAGTACCTCCTAACTGGTCTCTCTGGCTATAACCCATAAGCCCTAGGCTCTTCTCCACACAGCACACTGAGTCGGGGCTACCGAGTATGGCTGCAGACTGTACACTGTGCACAGACTGCCGGCAGAAGTGGGAGGAGGACAGCAAGAGCTAACATCCAGTCCGTGCTGTGCTCCCCAAGTCAGGCATCCCGAGGCTACAACTGCTCAGAGAAAAGGGCACCATTTTTTAATTCACATTAAGGTATACACTGAATCGCAGCAACTCTGGCTAGAGTGACTGATGTCACACACCCTTGCCTTAAACCCTGCCAATGACTTCCCATCCCACCGAAAACAAAAGCCAAAGTCCTTACTATGGCCTATAAAGTCCTACAAAGTGTAGCCTTTTAGCTCTAACTGTTTATCTCCTGCCTTTTTACTCATCCACTCTAGCTGCTGGCTTCCTTGCCATTTCCCAAACCTTTAAAGCACACTCCTGGCTTAGGGATTTCATACTCGCTGTTCACTCAGCCTGCAATGTTCTTTCCTCCGCTAGCTTCACAGCCCACTCCTTCCTTTCTTTCTTGTCCCTGATGAAATGACACCTTAGTAGGGAAGCTTTCTCTAATCACTGTGTATAAAATAGCAACTATTTTAAATACCAGCAATCTATTTTGGTATTTTTCTATCACCTCTACCCTCCTTTATTTTTCTCCATAGCACTTACCACCTGACATGGTATACATTTATTTATGGTCTTTACATCTCAAACATCCTCCTAGGAAGACAGAATAAGATTTTATTCATTGCTGTAATTCTAATTCCTAAAACAGTACCTGGTGCACAGCAGGCACTCAGTATCTGCTGCATGAACAAACGCCTAAGACTGCAAGAACCTACCCTGTCTGTTTGCAAAAAGAATGAATCTGCATCTAACTCAGAAACTGGGTTCTTAAGCCAGCAGCTAAGGTGAAAATATAGTTTAAAATTACTCTGGAAGATTCCTTAAAATGCTGTCGAGTTTGAGACTGCTATACTCTCTCTCAATATGTCCAAATTGGCCATTTATCTTCTGGAATGAAAAAAATGTAGATTTTCTTGTTGAATACCAGATGAAGTATTTGGGTATGTTAGGCACTATGAATGGAAAACATATTTAAACCCTAAAATCACATGCTCAGTGCACCTGAGGCTTGAACTCCAAGGAGCACTTGGAAACCGAGTCTGACTGATGGAATAGCAGATTCTTCTTCTCCCCATATCTTGCTCACTGTGGGGCCCAGACTTATTTCGTGGTAAATTTAAACTATTCAATTGCTTATCCATTTTTCTTCTTTTCCTGAATGCACAAAGTTGAATTCATTTACATTAAAAGTTTGAGAGTTGTTCCCTTAAAAAAGTGCGTGTGTGTGTGTGTGTGTGTATCTTTAAAGAAATCTCTCTACCTCTGAAAACTCCAGTGGAAAGCTCACAATGCAGTTTGAGAGACGATTACAATTTTACATCTATATTGCATAGCATGCAGCAGTAAATCTTTACTTTCATTAAATATTCATTAGAATTACCAGGATTTACTCATTATTTAAAAGTTGAATACAAGAGAAGCCTGGATATGATATCTGTCACTGGTCATAGCATGAAGCACCAGTGAAGATTTGGTCAATCTGGTTGGAAAACAGATAATTCATCGATCAGAAAGACAGTACAATCAGGTGACATATTGGGACCCTCAAACCATAAAGCCTAAGAAATACTTAAAATAATTTTCATCACTTTCACCATTTCTTAGTAACACTGTTTACAATAAAAGTATTACACTCAATTCAGGTCATGCGAAAGTTAAAGTTAACTTCATATTCTGAACTTCCAAAATGAAAAGGCCACTATTTGCCATTGTGCCTTTAGAATATATTATAAAGAGGGGGACCAGCGCAAAGTTTTAAGATAAGAGCAACAATTAACTTGGCCTGAATCACTTGGCATTTCTCCCCCCTTCCCTTAGCCATCTGTATAGATTAGGAATCAACACTGTTTCTGTATTTAAACATGCAGAGAGCATAATACCTGGCCGAGTGCCTTGATTCACTGAAGATACAAAAGTCATCACCATCATCCCAAATTCTGCTGGAGGCCTTTCTATTGCCACCACTGCCACCACCACCGCTGCCACCCCCGTGAGATTTACTGGTGTGACTCCTGCCTCCTCTTCCTCCTCTAGAAGACCCTTTTCCACTTCCTTTGCCTGGCTTGCCTTTTCTTCTTACTGAAGAACTCATTTTCACCTGCGAGAGAAAAAAGTATGACAGGCATCATAAAACCAGACAAGTATAATAATTCTTTGTTTTCAAAGTTATGGATATAGCCTATTTTAAACAAATAAAGGAAAAATGCACATTTTAAAAGGGCCATTTTAAGGCAAGTATGGATAAGTTGCTTCACAAAATATTTATAAGCACATCCCCATCAGAACTGATATTTAGTGAGTTTCTCTGACACAGATTTCTTAACCTGGGATGTACATCAGAAACACATGGAGAAGTTTCCAAACACGTACCTAGGCCCCAATCCTATATTTTGATTTGGTCAGATGTGGTATAGAGTTTTAAAAGTTTTACTTGAGTAGAGATGTTTTCATTTACTGAGTATGTGATTTCATAAACAAACTTTAAATTTACACATGTACTTTCAGACATGGCCCTGGCTCAGAGATTAAGCCTGTGGGGAGTAAAAGCGTGGAGCTTTTGTATGCAATCCAAGTTAAGTTGTTGTCAGTTTACAATAAAATGCAGTAAGATTTTTTTAGGTAAGCCTCAAGGAAACTCCAAAGCAAATATAGTTGATACACAAAAACTAAAGAGCAAGGAATAAAAGCATACCACTAGAGAAAATCATCAAATCACAAAAGACAGAAAGAAAGAAAAAACAATGGATCTATAAAACACAGAGGAAACAATAATGGCAAGGGTAAGTACTGCCTATCAATAATTATTTCAAATGTAAAGAGCCTATATTCTTCAGTCAAAAGACACTGAGTGGCTGAATGGATGAAAAAACAAGAGCCAACTATATGCTGCCTACAGCAGAACTGCCTCAGCTTTAACACACACAGAATGAAAGTGAAGGGATGGGAAAAGATATTCCATTTGGTGAATGGAAATCAGAAAAGAGCAGGGATAGCTATATTTATATCAGACAAAATAAACTTTAAGTCAAAATACCTAGGAATACATTTAACTGAAGAGGTAAAAGACTTGTGCACTGTAAACTATAAGATGTTAAAAAAAGAAACTGAAAAAGACATACATAAATGAAAAGACAGTCTGTGCTCATGGATTGGAAGAATTAACAGTGTTAAAATGTACATACTATCCAATGCAATCTACAGATTCAATGCAATCTCTATAAAATACCAATGGCATTTTCCTCAGAAATAGAACCACCAATTTGTATATTTTTATGAACATTTCCTAAAATTTGTATGAAACCACAAAAGACCCCAAATAGCCAAAGCAATTTTGAGAAAGAAGAACAAAGCTGGAAGCATTATACTTCCTGATTTCAAACTACATTACAAAGCTATAGTAATCAAAACACTATGGTATTGACATAGAAACAGATATATAAATAAATGGAACAGAATAGAGAGTCCAGATATAAACCCACATATATTTAGTCAATTAATTTATAACAAAGGAGCCAAGAATATATACAGGGATAGGGCAGTCTCTTCAATAAATGGTGCTGGGAAAACTGGACAGCCACATGCAAAAGAATGAAACTAGACTACTGTCTTATACCATACACAAAAATGTACTCAAGGTGGATTAAAGATTTAAATGTAAGACCTGAGACCACAAAACTCCTGGAAGAGCCCTGGCTGGTGTGGCTCAGTGGATTGAGTGCCAGCCTGCTAACCGAAGGGTTGCCATTTCCATTCCCAGTCAGGGCACGTGCCTGGGTTGTGGGTCAGGTCCCCAGTAGGAGACATGTGAAAGGCAACCACACATTGATGTTTCTCTCCCTCTCTTCCTCCCTTCCCCTCTATCTAGAAATAAAATAAATAAAATCTTTTAAAAAATAAATAAAATCAAATAAAAAGATTTGTGGATATTTAAAAGAAAAAAAACTTCTGGAAGAAAACATAGGTGGTAAGCTCTCTGACAGTGGCCTGGATGAACTATAGTGCCATGTGCTCAGAATAAGAATACTGGAGAGAAAAAGATTTGAGGGGAGAAAGTCACAAGTTCAGACTGGATATGTTACATTTGAAATGCCTCTTAGATATCGTAATGGAGATATGCAGACGGTAATTGAATATACGAGTCTTCGATGAGGGGAAAGGTAAGATTTCTAAATCCTCTAAAAATCTTGTAAGGGAAATATTATTTTCTATATTTTATAGAGGAGCAGACTTGTCTAATATCATCAACTACAGAAACAAATTCTGGAGCCAGGGTTTGAAACAATTCAAACTCTGAGTCCAAAGCTGAAATTCTTTCCACTGTGTTGCCTCTTTACCACACACACATACTTACCAATTCAAAGGTTTTTTAATTGCTTTTGATAAGTTTGCCCCTGTGAGATTTGTGCCTGGGTCTTAATTTATAAAGGTAACTGAGTGAAAATGCCATTGAAAGAAAAGTGTAGCGTTAGAGTTCCCCTAGAAAGGAGACACATGCCATGTCACCAGAGGCCACAGGGGGAAGCACCAGTGAGAAGGCAGAGAGGAGCCAGGATAAGGCACAGGCCACAGCCTTTCTGGGGGTTCCATGGGAAAGGCAGGACAGGGAAAACAGTTTGGAGGTGGCTAGTCTGAATAACTGCAGCAGACTTTGGGGCACAGGGGCTGTCCCTACTTGCCTGGTACCTGGCCCTGGGTTGATTTCAGGTCAGGGGTGGCTGGGGCTATGGACTCCAGATGGTTGGTCTGTGTATGGAAGGCATGTTCACAGGTCAGTTGGTAATTAGCTATCCCTAGGAAGGGCAGTTTCTTCCTGACCAGCTAGGCCCTCAGTGTGTCAAAACATCATAAAAAATTGTGAATAAGAAATATGAATAATCTAGTGCAAATTTTAAACCATATCATTAAATTTCCTGACTCTAGAGCATCTTTTAGATGAGAACATCATAAGAAAGAAGTGTGCCTCAAGTTTTTCTGTTAAAACAATAGTAATATACACACACTCACAAAAATGTAGGGTTATTAAAAGCTTAACAGACCAGAACAATGGAACAAAGTGAATTCTGTAAAGTTGCACATTAATAATTATCTATTATTTCTGAAGTTTAGAAAAAGGGAAGGGATATACAAATCAGAGGGAAAGATCAGAACTTCATTTCAAAAACCATCCAGCCAGGTAATTTGTGCAGTAAGAAGCATGGGGGGGGGGGGGGCAAGAAGATACTGTGATTATATTTAAAAAGAGAAGAGTGGCTAGCCAGCCAGACCAAGCCACAGCAAGCTTGCCTAAAGAGCGATCAACTACTCGCCTCACACCAAACCAGAAAGTGTCTCAAATTCTGAGTGAAGACTTGCTGTCTGCAGCCAACATGTCTCTCCCCAGACGTTTTCCGGGGTACAGGAATTAGGGTGTATAATCCACATAGGCAGACTCCACTATTCAATACCATTTAGCCTGGGAAGATTCCAGCTATCTCTTTTCACCGTGGACATAGGGACCTAAGTTTGGCTCGAAGACTATCCTTTGTTTCACACCCGAGTCTGGTTCCCAGAAACAGAATCACTAAGCGGGGCGCTCAACGCTCACACACACCACTCGCCTTCCAGGCAAATCTCTGACTGACTCCGTATTCCCCCTCCAGCACATACCCAGACCTAGGACCTTTCTTTGAGCAAGAATCATCCCCATTCCTCTCTCCCACAGAGCCATTAGGTTCGAGAAGACAGGAAATGAAATCTGAGCCCTTCCAATCCAATCCTTTACTCCCCTCGGGAGCCCGAGTTTAGCTCCCCCGCCTCCAGCCTCAGGCTGGTGGACTAACTCAGCTGTCGACCCCCGCCTGGCCCGTTCCCAGGGTCTGAGATTCTGCTGGTCCAGACTCACCGGCCCCAGCCAAACAGGCTGGATCCCATCAGACCACGGCAAAGGGAGGCTGTGGAAGGGTCTGCACAGTAACAACCGGGGCGACGCAAAAACCATGCACACGGACACCCACCCCTTGTCCGCGGAGAGGGAGGCGGTACGGGGATCGCAGTGCTGTTTCCCGGGACGGCTGTCAGTAGGGAGAGCTCAGGGCTGTGGGGGTCCCGCCGGGAACCGCCAGCCTCACGGAGCTCACCTGGAGCCGCACGGCCGCGGCCCAGCAGCAGCTGCACAGCTCTGGCGCCTTCTGATTGGCTCAGTCTTGGCCTCCCGCATTTTAATTTCCGGGTGAAAGGTGCCTGGTTGCCCCAGCAACCGAGTCGCACTCAGCTCAGATCTAGCTTTTGGTTCCCTCTTCGCCGCAGAGCTGGCTACTCCGGAGGAATCCCAGAGTCAAGAAAATCTCTCCAGGACCTCTCTGTCAAGTGAGTGGCCTTCCTCCCAACGCCCCGAGCGGGGAAGGGCGCCTTTAAAAAGAACTCGCATTGTGCAGAGCTCGGTCCCTGGTAACTCCGGGGCCGGTGTGACATACTTCCTGAAAGTCTACACGGGGGATGGGGTGGGGGGCGCGGTGAGCCCCTGGCCTGAGGATCAGGAGATCGGGATTCTAGCTCTGATTCGGCCGCTGGTTTGCTGTTGTGACAATTTAGGCTAGTGCCGACTTCTCCACGTTTCAGTTTCCTCTGTGCAGCCAGATGATCTCGAGCTCTTAGGTTCGTTCCTTCTAGCTCTAACATTCCAAAGCTTGGAATATCGAGCCATTTAAGAGCAATTGAAAACCATTCGGTTTCTTGTATGATCAAGTTAAATGCTCCGTATTTAACGATTGCTTTCCAAGTGTCATTCATTTCCTAGACATTCAGTTCCTACTAGTAAGTGCTAATTACTACGCTGGACACTAGGGTGAGGTCTACCCTGTGACCCCTGACCTAGACGAGCTGGGTATCGTGATAGGAGACTGCGTTTTTTGGTTTTGTGTTGTTTTTAACAGGGCCCTACGGTGCTATGGTAGGGATAGGCCAGAGTATTGTGGGGGCTCCTAGAGAAGTTTAGGTGGGAGGGGAGATCTGAAAAGCTTTGCTTAGGTGATACCTCTGTTTTCCTTTGTGCTTCTTTCTGGGAAAGATTTTCAAGTTTGTATTCCAGTTCACTAATTTACTTTTCAATCGTATCTTTGTTATTCAGCCCCTCTAAGGAGATTTATTTTATCAATTATATATTTCCTAGACGTCTCATTTGTTTTTTTCCTAACTACCTGTTTCTGTCTCTCTGAGGATGTATTTTAAAGTCTTCTAGGTACCGTGTTATTAACTATTTCCTCAGAGGGGATGAGCCTCTAGCTTTTCTCACCTGGCACTTAATTTTTAAATTAAAAAGGTCAGTTCTCTTGCCTCACCCATAGATATTTTGATTCAGTAGTGAGGGTAGAGCCTAGGAACTTGCAAGCATCCCAGGTGATTCTGACGCATGGGCCACACTTTGAGTAACATTCTAGTAGACAGTGTTTGTGTTTGTCTTTTCAACTTACTATTTCTTCAGTATTGGAAAACTGTAGTGTTTTAGGTCACTAAATGTTCCAATGCTCTGAGGCATAGGTTCACCCCAGTCCTTGGTTACTGCTTCCTTTCTCATCCTGTCTCCATTCCAATCTAATTTCGATTGGACACCTCCACCCTCACTCCTCTTCACGTACTATCTTTATTTTCTATTTTTCTCCTGCCATATCAGAGATTCCTTACTCTGCCTTACCTCTGAGACAGTCAATACATCATATAGGCTACCCAGAAGAAATAAGAACACATGTCCATATAAAAATTTATATGAATGTCCATAGCAGTATTTTTATAGTAGCCAAAACTGGAAATAACTCAGCTGCCCCTCAACTAATGAATGATAAACAAATGTGTTATTTCTGTACAATGGACAATTATTTATCAATACATGTATGAACCTTGTAAATATACTAAGTAAAAGAAGCCAATCACAAAGGACTACATATTGTATGAAATGTCCAGAATATGCAAACTCATAGAGACAGAACGTAGATCAGTGGTTGCCAGGGGCTGGGGCTGTGGTGGGGTGGGCATGGAGGAATTAAGGGGATGGAGGATAGCTGTGCATGGGTGCATGATTTCTTTTTTGGGTGATTAAAACATTTTAAAATTAGATTGTAGTGATAGTTACACAAAATGATCACGTAGACAAAATTATTTTATTTCCCCAGGACCCTGCACTAGATAGTAGAATGTCAAGTAAGCATGATACACTTGTGATCATATGAAGTGAGTCTATTTGGTTTGCTCCTAAAGCATATTTGTTATAGGTCTTATGACATAAAATATTTAAGTTTATATGACTTTCCCTAAATCTTTTAAAACAGCTCCAGAAGTGTATAAGATAAACTTTATTTTTCCAAATGGAGACAAGTATGGTAAGCATACATTTCAATTACTTTTTCTATACAGGCTAAAATTAAATAGCTTTAAGAGTAAAAAAATGAACTGTAACATTTAATAAAACAACTACTGGTATACTAACTCCATTAAATAAAATAATGTAGGTGAACAGATTTTAAATCTATTCTAATGTTAAGTCTATGCAGTGTGCCTTGGCAACTTACGGGATCTGTCAGTCTTCCTGGGTCTCAATGATTACAAGACCTTATAATTCCTCATCTCTGGTCTCATTGGTGTCAGTGCTAGGGATCCAAAGGACTCATATGTGTAGTTGTGATTAGGCCTGAATGTAAATACTTTGTTACTTAGTCAAACAGGTTCCCATCTATCATCTTCAGTATGTCTCTCTTGTTTAGATGGTGACTGTACAAGAACACCTTCTGGAATCTTCGAGAGAAATGGAATAGGTATTCATACAACTCCAAATGGGATTGTCTACACAGGAAGCTGGAAAGATGACAAGGTATTATTTTCGTTTGAATACTGACAGTGAGTAAGTAAACCTATTAATTAAATGATTCCAGGAATTTCTCCATTAATCAAAAACACACATGAGAAGACTACACAACAGAAAACCAAATGATTATAATTAATATATATATGAACATAGGAATAATATTAAAGTTATGCAGAGAACTAGTCATTATTATCTTTCTCATCTCCTGTTCATTGGGTAAACCTAAACTCATTACATAATTTTCTTATTTAATCCTGAAAGCAATTTCATGAGGTAGATACTATTAATAGTCCTTTTTTACGAAGGAGGTAAATCAGGCTCAGGTTTTTTGTCCAGCTAATAAGTGATGAAACAAGAATGTATACCTGGGGCTGCTTGAATACAATTTTTTAAAAGAGATTTTATTTATTTATTTTTAGAGAGATGGGAAGGGAGGGAGAGAGAAGAGAAACATTGATGTGTGAGAGAAACATCAATCAGGTGCCTCTCGCACACCCCACACCCAGGGCCTGGCCTGCAACCCAGACATGTGCCCTGACCGAGAATCGAAGCAACGACTTTCAGTTGCAGTTTGTGGGAGGGTGCCCAACCCACTGAGCCACACCAGTCAGGGCTGAATTCAATTTTTGTTCTTAACAACTGTGTACTGTTTCCTGGGTTAACCAAACTGGTTGCGCTTTAAGATTTTTGATAATTCAAGGCATCTCAGGGACCCCTGTTATCATCATCATGGTATTTAAAACATGATGTTCAAGTGCCCCGGATGGTCAAGTGCCCCGGATGGTCAAGTGCCCCAGGTTAGGTTGGGGCTTCACGGAGAAATGCATATGAAGGAAAATTATTAAAATGTCTTAGTTTTTTATGGAAACAGAGGGTCATACAATGATAGATTAAATAATACCTAAGTGGATGATAGACACATGTACATTTTCAAGGTGCTCTAGGGAAATAGTTACTGAGCTCATTTCCTTTGTTGTGAACAGATGAATGGTTTTGGAAGACTTGAACATTTTTCAGGAGCAGCATATGAAGGCTACTTTAAGGACAACATGTTTCATGGACTGGGGACTTACACATTCCCGAATGGGGCAAAGTACATTGGAAATTTCAATGAAAATAGGTAAGCTTAACATAAAAATCACTGTAGTTCTTTGTTAAAGATTCTTTTCAGGCATGTTTGATTAAATATTATATTTAGTTAATGCTAAACACTCTTTTGTAATATATATTGTTAAAATATATTACAAATATACAGTAATACAAATATAGTAAGAAATGTTGGGTTATTTTTTGAGAGAAAAGATGTCCGAGATACTAAGACTGTCATGAGCCTTCAAAAGAAAATATCATTCATGGTGATAATCTGTTAAGACTTTTCATTTATTTCCTCTTGAACTCTCCTATTCCCATAACATTTTTTGCAGTTAGCTTGGGAATGGAAAGCTTATTGCAATTATTGAGAAAATTTAAGCTAAAAATTACTTTTACTTGAAATATCTTGTTAAATTTTTAAAAAGCAGCTTTGGGGATAATGTCATAATTGTATATCTTATTGTGACCTGATATTTGTGTACATTTTTACTAAGCTAATTTTTAAAATGTACACAAAATTGGTTAATTTTCAAATTGTAGAAAGGTACCCACTTTACAAGCTTAATCTTTTATTTAAAAAAGTTTTTTTTATTTATTGATTTTTAGAGAGAGAAAGATATCAATTTGTTTTTCTACTTATTTATGCATTCATTGGTTGATTTTTTTATGTGCCCTGGCTGGGATTAAACCCACAGCCTTGGGGTTTCCAGATATTGCTCTAACCAACTGAGCCACTTGGCCAGGGCTACAAGCTTAATCTTTATACCGAATATTATGCCGTGTCATCCAGAGGTTCATGTTCATTTATAAATACCTCTTTATTATTTCCAGAATTGAAAATGCAGCCTAATTGTTATGAAGTGATTGATGTGAATACATTTTGAGGAGGGGAGAGGGGTATCCACTTATATCGACTCCAAGTCTATGATGTTAACACATAAACTTTTTCCAGTTATGTTAATAAAGGGAGAGAAATCTAACTCATGGAATAAAGGTCTGTTTGTTTAAGTGAAGTGCATTTTTACCACTCCAAAGAGTCCAAGGAGACATCAGCATAGAACACAGTACCTGAACATAGTCGATGGTCAATGCATATTTGTCTCATAAATAAATGACCTAATATAAACTTTTCATTTTTTACTGATTTTTAAAATATATTTTATTGATTATGCTATTACAGTTGTCCCATTTACCCCTTCACTCCCCTCCCCCCTGCACACCCCCTCCCACCCACATTCCTCCCTTTTAGTTCATGTCCATGTGTCATAAGTTCTTTGGCTTCTACATTTCTTATACCATTCTTGCCCTCCCCCTGTCTATTTTCTCCCTACCATCTATGCTACTTATTCTCTGTACCTTTTCCCCCTCTTTTCTCCTCCCACTCCCCTGTCACTATCCCTCCATGTGATCTCCATTTCTGTGGTTCTGTTCCTGTTCTAGTTGTTTGCTTAGTTTGCTTTTGTTTTAGATGTGGTTGTTAATAACTGTGAGTTTGCTGTCTTTTTACTGTTCATATTTTTTATCTTCTTTTTCTTAGATAAGTCCCTTTAACATTTCATAAAATAAGGGCTTGGTGATGATGAGCTCCTTTAACTTGACCTTATCCGAGAAGCACTTTATCTGCCCTTCTATTCTAAATGAAAGCTTTGCTGGATAGAGCAATCTTCGATGTAGGTCCTTGCCTTTCATGACTTGAAATAATTCTTTCCAGCCCTTTCTTGTCTGTAAGGTCTCTTTTGAGAAATCAGCTGACAGTCTGATGGGAACTCCTTTGTAGGTGACTGTCCCCTTATCTCTTGCTGCTTCTAGGCTTCTCTCCTTCATTCTAATCTTGGGTAATGTAATTATGATGTGCCTTGGTGTGTTCCTCCTTGAGTCCAACTTCTTTGGGACTCTCTGAGCTTCCTGGACTTCCTGGAAGTCTATTTCCTTTGCCAGATTGGGGTAGTTCTCTTTATTATTTGTTCAAGTAACTTTTCCACTTGTTGCTCTTTCTCTTCTCCTTCTGGTACCCCTATAATTCGGATGTTGGAATGTTTAAAGATGTCTTGGAGGTTCCTAAGCCTCTCCTCATCACTGGGTTGTGACGGTGTATGTGGGGGCTGGGTCAGAGAGGGAACAATGGCACTTGCTCCGCTCTCTGTTGGATTTCAGTCCCTTCTGCCACTTCCCACAAGCAAACTGGGCCCTTCTGGTGCTGGTTCCCCAGGTGGGTGGGCTTGTGTACGTTCTAGGATCCTGTGGGTCTCTCCAAAGAACTCTCCTGTAAGGCTGGGAGTCTCTCTCAGCACCTCAACCTCCACAAGTGTTTTCAACGGTGCTTTTAGGCTTTATTTCCCAGCACTGGGGCCCTGGGTTGTGCAGTCTGTCTCACTGCCCGTTTTCACTTGGTTTATCTGCGCACAAATGTGTGACTGCGGACAGCCAGCTGCCTTGTGTACCTTACTGGATCTGCTTGTTGCCTCCCCACACCCACGCCCACTCCGGTGCCCGTGCCCAGGGTCTGCCACTGGGGTCTGCTAGCCGCCACCTGTGCACCTGGTGTCTGCCAACTGCCGCCTGCGCCCTGTGTGTACCAGCCACCACTTTTTTCTGCTGCGACCCCTCTCTGCCTCTCTTACTGGTCTGGATGAATGGTTGTCAGGACTTCCATACAGTTCAATTCTCTGTCTGTTCTGGTTGTTTTTTTGTTTCTAAATTTTTGTTGTACTTAATTTTGGTTGTGTGAGGAGGCACAGTGTGTCCCCCTACGCCTCCATCTTGGCCAGAAGTGAACTTTTCATTTTTAAACTGTTTTGAGTTTTGTGTAAACCTAACTTATGTGATCTTAAAATCTTGGACACCAGAATTTCTATAATGACAGTGGTTATTTGAAACACTAATATTAACAGTTTGGTTTTTTTATAGGACATGAAAACAGGGTGCTGGGTTTTTGTTTTTTTGTTGGTGTTGTTTTTTAAGATTTTATTTTATTTTTAGAGAGGGAAGGGAGGAAGATAGAGAGAGAGAGAAACATCAATGTGTGGTTGCTGGGGGTTATGGCCTGCCACCCAGGCATGTACCCTGGCTGGGAATTGAACCTGCGACACTTTGGTTCGCAGCCTGCACTCAATCCACTGAAGTGCTGGGTTTTAAATCAAAGTCTGAAAATGGAAAGCTGTAATTTTTCAGACAATAGCATATAATATGTCACTAAGTAGACAGTCTTATGTTTGGCTTGTAAGTTCCTGGTCTTGGTTAATGAATAAGCATTTCTTACTATTGCAGGGTGGAAGGCGTAGGACAGTACACTGACACCCAAGGGCTGGAGTGGTGCGGCATCTTTCATTTCACAGCTGCCCCGGGCCTGAAGCTAAAGCTCCACATGTAGATGTTCTGCAAGTTTTAATGTGGTGATTGAAGCTGTTCGTTGTAAGGAAAACAAATATGTCATCCGAAATAACTTCACACACCACCTCTCTATTATAATTTTGCCAATAAAGCCGTCATTCACTTATGCCTTTTTGAACTTTATTTTCATCATCTTATAATTAGTTTAAAATAAAATGATTCAGTTGAGAGTTTGCTTATTTAAACAGCAAAACTATCCAAATCATGGCAAAGTCCATTTCCAATCCTGTGCCTGAATTTTGCCATTGTTAAAAAGTATATGTGTTAAAGGAAACTATCAAGAAAATGAAAAGATGGCCCTGGCCACTAGCTCTGCTGGTGAGAGAGTCATCCTGATACACAAAGGTTGTGGGTTTGATTGCTAGTCAGGGCACATGCAGGAACCAACCAATGAATGCATGAATAAGTGGAAAACAAATTCATCTCTCTCTCTCTCTCAAAATCAATTTAAAAAAAAAGAAAAGATAATCCACAGAATGGGAGAAAATATTTGGAGATCAAATATCTGATAAAGGTTTGGTTTCCAGAATACATAAATTACTCATATATAAATATATATAAGTAAAGAGACAACCCAATTAATAAATGGGCAAGGGATTTGAATAGACATTTCCTCAAAAGAAAAAATAATGCCTAGTGAGCAAATGAAAAGATGTGCAATATCATTACTCTTGAGAGAAATATGAATTTGACCCACAGTAAGATACTACTTCACAATCACTAGGATAGCTCTAGTTAAAACAACAGATAGTCTGGCAAGGATGAAGAGAAAGTAGAATCCTCAAACATTTCTGGTGGGAATGTAAAATGGTATAGCTGCCGTGGAAAACGGTTTCTCAAAAAGTTAGACATGTAGTTACCATACAACCCAGCAATTCCTAAGTATATACCCGAGAGAAATGACTTGCACAGGAATGTCTGTAGCAGCATTATTCATAACAGCCCAATAGTGGAGACACCCAAATGTCCATCATCTAATAAATGGATACACAAAGGTGGTAGATCCGTACAATGGAATTTTATTCAGCTCCCCAAAGGATGAAGTACTGATACATGCTACAACATGAACCTTGAAAACATTGTACTAAGTGAAAGAATCCAGTCACAAAGGCCACATTATGTATGGCCATTGTGTGAAATGTTCAGTAGATTAGTGGCTGCCAGGGGAGGGAGGAATTGGGAGGCATGGGGTTTCTTTTTTGAGTGATGAAAGATGTTCTAGAATTAGTGGTAAGGGTTACACGACCTTGTGAATACTAAAAACCACAGATTGTTCACGTTAAAAGGGCAAGCTTTGCATATGGTATGTAAATCACATCTCAATTTTCTCAAAACTAGATCTTTGTGTCTTCACATATTCTATGGCTAGAAAGCTGCTTTACCTTCTACATAAATTTTTTTCAATTACCAGAACAGTGCATAGCACCTACAGATGAAAAACTACAATTAAGACCTGAGTGTTTTTGCTGAAACTATTATTCTAAAACTGACAAAAAATGGTGCATGCACTAGACAACTTCTGTATCATATTTCTTTATCCAAAATCTTACTAAAACTTGTGTTTCTCAATATACCATTGCCAAAATATTTAAAATTTTTGTTGTACTATAAATCTGTGTTGAAATGTATTTTAAAATATTAAAATATTAAAATAAAAATGGTGTTTTTGTTAGTTTTTATAATAATAGCTTTGTATTTAATTTCAAAAGACCCTACTTTTTAGTGTTCAAAGATACAGTTTAAAAATTTGACATTTTTGAATTTGTTGCTTAGTATTAATGTATTCTTTTAGAATGAAAATATTATTGTACTGGAATGTATAAGGACAAATACTAGACAGGGTAAGATCAGGTGAGAGGATGTTTTTCAGGAGCAGGACATATATATAATGCAAATTCAAAACTTCTGAAAAATACAAAACATTTGCTTTACTGCAAACTAAATTTCCCCAATATTTTTTGAATTATTTAAAGTAGCAAGATATATACTTTGCTTTTAAAATCTTTAACTGTACTGATAATTAAATAACGTTTCAATGCTCGAGTTTCCAGTTTTCTAAGAGACCAAAGTGATCCCTCTTAAACAGCTTTCTTTCTTCTACTCCTTGAAACTAAACACAGTTCAGTTACTTGATTAGTTGATGCTAGAATTTGACCTGGAGCTTATATAATTAGAAGAGACACTAGTTTTCCTCATTTAAAAGCCTAGTTAGCATATGACAGTCTCGTTTCCGGGGAAGTCAAACCTCTCTTCTGCTTCTTTTTATAACCTTTAAGTTAAATCAGAATCCAGATAAGCCTGGATCCAAGGATGATATGACCACAGCAAGCACCATGGGGTAAGTGTGTGCTTTTATGTGCTTTGAGAGGAATTGAGAGGGGTGTTCTTATTAAGAGAAGAAAGCCCATCGATCCTTATTAATTTTGATTCCAAATATGCTAACATTAAATTAGCTATTGAAAAAAAGAACTTTTTATTAAAAAGTTATAACAATTTATAAAACATTCATTTTCTTGCTTAGTTTGAAAATTATGTTATAATCTGCCTTTATAGGTTGTCAACTAATTAAATGTTTGGGGACCGAAAAGTTTTGCATGTTACATATTTAACTGAAGCTGCATTAAATTTTGACAGCAATCTTAAAGAGTGATAGGTTTTTTATTTACAAGGCAAGTAAATCCAATGTTTCTTTAGCATTAAGAATAAAAAATGAAAAAGATTAGGAATGCAGGGAGGTTGATTTGTGCCTTTTGTAACACAGAAAGAAATAAAAGAGCTCATGCTATATTCAGAAAAATATGTACTGATTAATTAGCAGGGAATTAGTGAATCTTAATTCTAAACCCTGTACGGGGTTTTGGGAGCAGGATAAGAATTGGGTTCACTTGAAAGATTTTTATTCTTTAGTTAAATGAGAGTAGTATTCCATAATAATTAGAACTAGAATTATATGGGTTTTATACGATAAAACAATAGTATTTTGAAAATATAGACATTTGTTTTTTAATACCTTTTTGTCTTTTTAAATAGTACAAAATTATATTGCTGCAAATGACATAGTCATTTCATTGAAGGCACTTCTGAAGGATTTACCATAAATGATCAGAAATTTATACTAGAGAAATAAATTTCTGCCACACATTTATTCTAAAGTTTTCATGAATTTAATTAACATCTACAGTTTTTTTAATACTATGGGCTCTGAAAATGCAATCTAAAAAATGTAATCTAATGCAATCTCAGAGGCTTTTGAAAGGAAGATGATCATACTATTGTTAACTTTTAATACAAATATAAACGTTAACAGACAAGTGCCTTGTACCAACCTCACATACATTTGTCTCTCTCTCCCCCTCCCTTTCTTCTTTTTTTTTTAATGGTAGTAGTTCTTAACCTTTTCAGGGTCAAGGATCGCTTTAATAATCTTTGGGTACCAAGCCAATCCCCTTTACAAAAAAAATATAAAATCACACAAAATTTTCCATACAATTTCAGGGGATTTACGGATTGTCTGAATCTTATCTGTAGACCCCAGGTTAAGAACCTTTGATTTTGAATTTTAGGACTGGTGTACGAGTTGCTGAATATTTTTATATGTTTCTGGAGATTTTTAAAATGTAAAAATCTTTAGGTTCATAATTTTCTCTCAGGGACAATGTTGAAAATGCAGATTCTCACACTGATCACCTCTCAAAACACACACACACACACACACACAATTAACTTGACAGTGAAACACAATTTGCCAATAGCCATAGTTTTGACAATCACATTACTGCTGCCTGCCCCTAGTGACTTGATTAATCATTTGCGCTGTCGAGAGCACCAGGAATCACCTGGGGAGTCATAGAAGGAAAAAATCCTCATTATTTACTTGTAAGGTGCTTTCAGGGCCCCAAATAAGGTGAATTAAACCATAAATTGCTAGATATTATAAAAGACACTCTTCTAATTGGTAGGTTCACAATTATTTTGCTGTTTGCTCCTGCTCTTACTGAGAAAAAAATGTTAGTATTAACATCCATTTAAGTTTTCCTAAAGTAATCAGAAAAATAAAAAGAGAAAGCTGCACCTGATCAGATATTCAAATTTGTATATTTGAGGAACTCCATAGAATTTGTCCCCTGAATATGAGGAAGTAGCTATTTAGGATATTTTTAGGGGGATTTGGGGTTACTTAACTCAAAGCTATTTGAGAATACAGTACCTTTATATGGGTGTATACCAGTTTTTTCTATTTTTCTGCTGGCTATGCTGGCATATTTTTAGTGAGAAACAAATAGGCAAATATTAGAAAATTCTTATGCACTCTAGAAAACCCTTTCCTCTTAAATCTTCACTGGATTTCTTACAGAGTTTGTGGGTAGGTGGGGTGGGTAGAGATAACGAATAAAGGTGGGTAAAGAGATAATTGGGCAAAAGTGGAAGGAACCTTCCTTTTAAATTACCCAGACACCTGCTTTTTACCATAATACCAGGAAAAAAGATGAACAATGGAAAAGAAGGGATGGTTGCATTTCTTTGCTAAGATGCTTTTCAATACTTTGTCTCCATCTCCTAGTAGTTCTTCAGTGCACTCCCAATTGGCATCTGGGGGGAAAACGCTCTGCTAAAATTGCAGAACCAATTAAGTTTGTTGTTACAGCATATTCAGCCTTTTTTTAGTTTTCTAGTTCAAGTAAGTGTAGAAAAATTTAAAAAATTCTTTAATGGATATATTCTCCACTTCTGAATCTGAGAATTATAATCCAACTCTTTTTCCTGGGCAAAGCAGACATGCAACTCATTTAGTAGCTTTTGAAATGTTGCTTTCAACTCTCTGTGCTTTCCTTGCCTTGCTTTCCTTCCTATCCTAATTCAGGTCATTTCACCTTCAACTTGGAGTATTAAAGGTGCCCACTCACTGGCCTCTTTGTGGCCCGTCTTTCTTATAACATGACAAACAGACATCTTCTTACCGAGGACATGTGATCCAGTTCCTCCCTTGCTTAAAAACTTTCAGTGACTCCTTAAACTCTCCACTGCAGAGCAGCCTTTGAAGAGGATATTCACAGCCCCGTATCTGTCCCCAATCTACCTGTCTAGCCTTACCCCCTACTCTATCCTCCATGCTCCCTAGGATCCCTAAATCTACCCATGCCTTGTAACTTTTGCCTCTGTTCCTTTGTGGATCCTCTTTTTATCATTTTTACAAATTGTTCAAAGCCCACCTCAAATCCTATCCTCTTCATGAAACTTTCTCTAGTCCCCACAAATGGGGCCCCCCTTTTCTCCTCTGAAAGCTCTAGGCATGTTACACTTTTCTCACTGCATTTGTCACATTCATGTGTCTCATCTTTCCTACTAGATGGTAAGCTCCTTGAAGGAGGAGCAATGTCATCTTTATAATTCTCCCAGCACATGACACTGCCTTTTACATAGGGTGTGCTTAATAAATGCTTATTGAATTGAAATGAACCATTCTTTCTATAATTCACAAAGAAAGCTAAAGACAATTTTAGGCAAACTTCCTTTTTTCTTCCCCAATTTTTGTGCCCCATTTTCCAATATCTGAGAGTTAAAATTCGTATCTGCAGAGCTCAAATGAGTGTAATATCTGAAATATGAGTGATGAAAGGGAGAAAGGGCAAAAACAAGGACTGGAGTGACACATTAGAGGCTTTAAAGAAGGAAGAATTTGTTAATAGAAAGCACAGACGTGCTCAAAGGAAATGAAAAAAAGTTTCAAGAATTAAGAATGATTCTTGGTTCTAGACAACTTCCTGGAGTGCCAGCATACAGGGTGGGTTCATCTGTAGATAAGAAAGTCAAGATAATAGTGGCTTAAATAAGCTGCAAGTTTATTTCTCTCTTACATTAAAAAAAGAAAAGCCCAGAGGAAGGCAGTCCAGAGCTGTTAGAGCAGGTCCGCGTGTGAGGGACCCAGGTCCCTGCTGTGCGGCTCTTCCGCCATCCTTGTGCATCATGTCTTGGTCCAAAGAGATTGCTAGGATGCCACTGACCTCACTGGTGGTCGGCCAGCAGGAAGGAGAAGTAGGAAGAAAAAGATGCTTTCTCTCTTTTAAGGAGACGTGCCAGAGGTCACTCACATTCTTCCTACTTGTACCTGATGGGGAGGATCTATTCTCATGGTTACATGTAGCTATAAAGAGGAAGGCAAGATACAGTTTTTTAACTGGGTTACTGGAAGAAAAGGAGAGAATGGAGACAGGGTCGCAGTTAGCAGTGACTGACAAAGCCAATACCAGGCTTTCCATGGCCTCTCCCATTCTTTCAAGACAAAGAATAGCATTATGCACAAATAGAATTAAAAAATAATACCTGTAAAGTTAAAAGGAAAAAAAGTGTAAGCTTAGCTGGGAGTAAACATAGATTTGCTTAGGATAATGGACAGGGACCTCGACAAAATGGTATGGGTGACTGAGTAAGCTTCTGATTCTGCTACTGCCCACATTCTGCTCTGGCCCTCAGCCTTCGTCTCCCTTAATCCTGATACCTGCACCGTGAGGCTACCATTACCACTGCTGTGCCAGTTCTACAGGTCAAGAGACTGAAGCCCAGACTATGGAAAGAGGAGAAGACAGAATGTTGTACTGGAATTGCAGGGGTTGAACGGAAATTTAAGAAGATACCAGAGTAAATTCATGAGTTTTAATATGTATTGATAGCTAAATATATTAAAATGATTTTAAATTTTTAAAAAAGATTCAGTGACACAGCCAAACTGCCCTAGAGGTTTCAGATAATGAAAAATAAATAAAAGAGGTAGCTGGCTTGGAACTTGTTGCACTGTTCACAAAAACAAGATAAATCATAAAGTGTTTTCCAAATGGGTTTGTATTTCATTTTGACTGTAGATCACTTCAATTAGCCTCTACAGAAAAACCCATTACAAACCTATGTCATTGTCACTTGAAGTAGGTGACTTCATTTAATGTGGGATACTTAGGAAAACCTCTAGATTTGGCTTCTATCATTTTAGGATCAGATGAACTGCTTTGAACTCTCCTTATTTAGCAAAGCTCCCTGACCCATGTTGGAATACTCCAACTATGTTTTTAAATACATAGGTATTTATTTTTAGTAGTTAGTCCAAAGATACAAATATTGAGGTAGTTGTACCTACTTAACACCAAGTGACTTAAAAATTAAAAGACTATGAGAAACAAGAACTTTTACTTTTATATTTTTAATATAAATATAAATATAAATATAAATATATTTACTTACATTTTTTGAACTACTAGAAAATTTTAGCAACAGTCAGTTGCATATATAATGAAAACTTTTAGTTCTAAAATTACAGGAACAAAGGATGGTATAAATTACAAGGCACCTATCATTATTAATGGCATTTTATTTTTTATAGACCCTCTAGAGAAATCAGGAAGACTTTTCGAAACATGGTGTGATGTCTACTGCTGGAGACAGGCCATGAGGTGAGTGGAAATTGCAAAGAACTTATTTCTAATAAGAACACAGATAAACTGAGAGCTTACTTTAAACCAATGCACTTATACTTAGTTTAAACCAGCACTTTACTTTATTCTTGAAGTGCAAGCACTATAAATTACTCTGAAGAATTCTGTAACCTTTCTTTGTTTAAAAACAAACATATAAAAATATTACGAGATTCTATTATTAGTTAGAGGTCAAAGCTAATAGCCACCGTATAAACTATCCATGTCACCCCAGAGTTTCACTGCGTACATGAACGCTTACAGTACTGAGAAAATAATGAACTACGTCTTTTGACTGAGTTCTATTTTACATGTCTTTGGGGCTTGCAGAAAAACCTTAGGAACAACAAATTTTACACTCAACTAATATTTGCTGAGTCCTTACTTTATGCGAGGCTGTGTGACACAGGAGCTATGTGACATAGGAATCACCCTCACATCACAGTAGAGGAAATTTAGGTTTCTAAAGGTTACGTAAGGTATGCAGAGTCACAAAAATAATGAACACAGCAGGAGTTTGAAGCTAAATGTCTCATGCACTTAAGAAAAAAGTCCCAAAGTTTAAAACATGATTTTTAAGTTTCAAAACTGAAAAGTACGCATTGTAAAACAAACAAGCAAACAAGCTTGATCCAGACAGAAGACTGTAAGTAAACTCTGAAAGCTCGTCCCCTCCTGCTCCAATCTGCTTTCCAAGCATAACCACTGTTGGTTTGGCATAAATTCTTCCATAAATTTCTTTTTGCCCATGTGCTCTTCACTGTATCACACTTCCTATCTACTTCCTATCTACATTAATGAATAGAGGAGGTTGGATTTTACTGTATATTTAATAATATAAACATCTACCCTCAAATGATAACTGAAATGTTCATTTAGCAAACATTAGGCATCTAACTGCAGAGACTGAAAGAAGAAGAGAACTCACTATGCTTTTCTAGGGATTCATAACCCAGTGCAGTGGTTCTTGGTTTTGAGAGTGTGTATGGGCTCCTTTGAGAGTCTGATGCGAGCTCTGCAACCTTTTGCCTAGAAGAAAATGAACTTACATAAAATTTTGTCTGTAATTCAGGGGATACCTAGACACTGTGAGACAATATGGACCCCCGCTCTGTTAGAAGAATTTTAAGTTAATAATTTATCATAAATACTAAAATGGAAATGTGGACAAGATACTATGGCAGCACAGAAGAGCAAGGACTTTACTGAGACATGTCAAGAAAGACAGGGCAGAGTGACACTTGCAAGGAATCTTTTTTTTTGGTCCATTTTTTAAATTTTAATTGTTGTTCAAGTACAGTTTTCTGCCTTTTACCCCCATCCCAGCCCATCTCCCAGCCCTCCCCACCTCCCTCCCATTTCCACCCCGCCCCCGTAATTTTTGTCCGTGGTCCTTTATACTTATTCCTGTAAACCCTTCCCCTTTTCCCCTGAAATTCCCTCCCCTCTCTCCTCTGGTCACTGTCAGCCTGTTCTCAATTTCAGTGTCTTTGCTTATATTTTGCTTGTTCATTTGTTTTGTTGATTAGGTTTCTGTTAAAGGTGAGGTCATATGGTATTTGCCCTTCACACCTGGCTTATTTTGCTTAGCACAATGCTTTCCAGTTCCATCCATGCTGTCACAAAGGGTAGGAGCTCCTTCTTTCTTTTTGCTGCATAGAATTCCATTGTGTAAATGTACCATAGTTTTTTGATCCACTCATTTACTGATGGGCACTTAGGTTGCTTCTGGCACTTAGCTATTGTAAACTGTGCTGCTATGAACATTGGGGTGCATAGGTTCTTTTGAGTTGGTGTTTCAGGGTTCTTAGGATATAATCCTAGCAGTGGAATTGCTGGGTCAAAAGGCAGATCCATTTTTAGTTTTCTGAGAAAATTCCATACTGTTTTCCATAGTGGTTATACCAGTCCGCAATCCCACCAATAGACTTACATAGAATCTTGAAGGACTTTTAGTTTTAGTCTTGAAGGACATGAAGTTTGAGTTCAGGGCAGGGGAAGGATGTCCACCGAGGAACAACATTTATGACGCCCAGAGGCTATAACGGGCAGGGAAGCACAGGCCTTTCTGCGTGATGGGAGCCTAGTGTGTGTATAAGCGGGGCTGCTGATGAGTTTGCAGAACTAACTGGAGGCCAGATCATGGAGGCAGAGGTCTGTCGTGTTGGTGGGATGTTTGAACTGTAGGAGTCACTGAAGAAGTCTCATCTAGATTTACATAGGCAGGAAAGAAGTCTATAGTTAATGCATGGCTAACTAAGTGGTTGTGGGACTGATGCTATGGATGACAGAATAAGAAACAGAAGAGAGATAAGATGATTTGATTCAGATTTGTTGGAGGATCAGTGACAAATTATGTCATTAAAAAGCTATATTGCTAAAAATCAGATGGGATTTGTTGGAAGATCACTGCTTTTACAAAGGAGATTGGGAGAATAGAGCTCTGAAACTGTCTTTGTAAGATGAAGCTCAAAATTCGGGCAGCACACCTGTCGCCTCATGCAGTGCGCTATGGGTAATCAGGCTTGTGTCAGTCACATGGGGCTATCATCCACTTCTGGTCTGCCACACCTTCTGCTCCTCTGCTGCCCTCCAGTAACTCCTGGTGGGTCATGTGGTTTCCCAGTGACCCTTCTACCTGCGGAGAGTAGGAAGGAGAAGGAGGGGGAATATGTCAGGTTCTCAATATTTCTACACTGAGCATGTGCTGCTTTTATAATTATTTGTGTAGATTAGGTTTTAAAGTACTGTAGTTTAAAGCAAGGCATACAAATAATGTCATAGATGGTAAATTTCTAGCTGGCTGTCCTTAACCTATATACCAACTAAAAACCCACTATTAGCCTCGCCTAGTCCTTGGCAGAGGCTTCAGAGCTGAGGCAAGACTATAAAGCCTCAAAGACATTTTACTTGATAATATTTACTACTCATTTAAAATTTTACTTATCACATGCTATAAAGGCTTGAAGACAATATATAATTTTGTATGATGTATTATAATTTTTTTAATACAAAGAAACATTTGGTCTTTGCCAAAGAGTAGTGGTCCAAAAGGTTTCTCAGTCTACATATTTAGATAGTGAACTTTTGTTAAACGAAATTTACAATTCAGGTGAAATAGCATTGCTTTTTCCTGTTTGCCTTTTCTAGCTCATTAATTTTTTAAAAATGTGTCTTCTTGCTATTAATATGAATAAAGAAAGTTCTACGTTGTTTCCTCCCCCCATTTATTGAAGTACAATTCACATATAAAATTGTAAGATATTTAAAGCGTGCAATGTGATGACTTGATATACATTGTGAAAGGACCCGCTCACGCACACATCGAGTTAATTAACACATCCATTACCTCACATATTTACTTTTTCTTTCTTTCTTTTCTATTTTGTGAGAACATTTAAGTTCTACTCTCTTAACAAATTTCAGTTATACAATGCGGTCTTATCAACCTGTCACCATGTTATAGATTAGATCCTCAGAACTTGGTCCTCTTACTATTGAAAGCTTGTATGCTTTTACAATTCCACCCTATTGATTTCTTTAGGGAAAGAAATCATTAACCAGAAACACCCTTTGGAATTTGGTTAAATTCAACTCAAATTTGTATTGAGTGTCCACTGCAAAAAATGTGCAATGTTTCCATGCCTCTAATTCCCAGCAGGGAAAGATACTAGTATGGTATGAGAATGTGGGTAGGAAAGGGGTTGACGCATAATGCCTTGGAGAATCAGGGAAAACTTCTTAAAGAAGAAGGTACTTGAACTGAGCCTCGAAGGATGAGAAATATTTCCTTAGGTACAGAAAGACATTTGAGTCATAGAGGATGGGAGGAACGAATGTAGAGAGGCAAGTGTTTGCTGAAATGCATGAGCTGTGATCATCTACATGTCTACATCATATACACTAACTATTATGAAGTAGTTTGTAGTAGTTTATAAGTAATTTATTTGGACTACTATGAAATAGGATAACAAATTAGGTTCAGCTAGTCCAGCCATTAGCTGTCACAAGCAACAAAATTGTATCAGCTAATGTCTAACTTTCTACAGGGACACATGGGGACTGCCACTGAGGCAGCCTTTCTAGGGTTCAGGAAAAGAGTAGCCTCAGAAGATACAGTGAGGTAGAGATTTGCAGAGCTGATAAGCTGGAAAGAGTGAGAAGGAGAGCCTGAGACAGAAAATTAAGGTCCCATATGTAGAGCTGGATCAAGAGACACGAGACAGGCTAAAAATCTAGCAGTCATTCAAGTGAATTTTCTGATATAGTCCTCACAAGTATAGTTTCCTTGCTGTCACATTTCTGGGGCTCTTTCAGTACCTCTGATAGATGGGTGCATGTGCACCTCTTTATTCGAGCTCTAAGCCCATTTTCAGGCCTGAGATTGCCGACCAGTTGATTGCTGGGGGCTGCCTCTCTCCCCATAGCTGGGCGGACATCTTCTATGGATGCAAGTTCTCCATCAGGACTCCTGCAGTGGGCACAGGCACCTGCGCTGCCCTCACCTCTGAGCTAGGCCGCTTCAGACCAAAGAAATTTATGTATAATTCCTACGTTTGAAGACCTTCAAATCTAGACTCCTTGAGAGGGTCCAATGTTTGCCTTTTCTTTTATCTTGATTGATTTTAGGGTAGAGCGTCTAGCTTCATCCTAGGCAAAATTGTAAAGTATACTAATAATCACTGCTAGAGACTTACAATCATACCAGAAACTGAGCTAATCAGACTCTTAAGAGAAATTAAATGATTTTCCAAAGATCAACCAACTATTTAAATCATGGAGCTGGGGTTTGAACCTAGATCTTCCATACTTCAAAGCTCCCTCCCTGTGCCCTATGGGCACCTCACTTGGCTCTCAGTGTTACTTCCAACTAGCTCCAGTGTCAGCTGACAACAAAGGAAGGTGTGTTAAAAATGTTCTCAAGATCTAAAGGAGCTGAGTTATAGTGTTGATGACAGGCAATGAGTCTGATGTGGCTGGGAAAGGGGCCTGACCTACGGCCATTTTTTCCCACTTATTCACAAGGCCCACCTCACTGCAATCAAAATGGTGTTATCAAATTCTGTACTTACCATAGCCATACAAGACATTGGGACTCTGTCATGAGCCATTTTATTATTTCCATTAAAACAGGAGCTTATCACTTAGTCCTAAGTCATTGACCCTCTCAACTTCATTCTCTTTATGTGTGAATTGACATGGTTTGGCTGGCTGCTCTCTGTGTAATCTTTCAGTTCTGATTTTTTCTGCCATTATAGGCTGAATCTTCAGTTTATATTGTAGTAGTTCTGGTGGGTGTGGTTTGGTTTGCCTCGATTTGGTCTTTCCAAACTATGATAAATTTCACTCATTTATTCAACACCTATTTATTTGGTGCTCTATAATTCCAAACATTTTAATTTAATATTTTAATGACTTTTCAATGTATGGTATCTACTTACTTATTTAATGTTTGCCAGTGGGATTATGGCTATTACTAGCAGGGAATTTAAAGTTATGATAACTGAATTTACAGGATTTTAAGAGGCAGGGATTTGTTTTGCGTGTCAACTTTGCATCCACATTTACCAGTACAGTATTTCTCTCTTCAGCTTCATAAACCACAGGCTAGAGGAAGAAGCTGAGCTAAAGAATGTGTGTGGAGAAGTTACAGACTCAGAACTAGGCAGGAAATGCAGCTTACAAAGGTTTTCTTTTTCTACCTTCATCTTGCATATGCCAGCTATCACATTGTTTTGGATGGAGAGCAGGGCAGAGCAGGGATCCCCAAGCTGCTGACTGGCAGACACTAGGGGCCAAAAGCAGGTCCTGGGGTGTTAAAAGGAAAGAAGTGGGCAAGGAGTGAGGTTTCTAAGGCGTATTCCAAAGGGGCTGAAGGAAGAAAATGACTGACTTTCCCTCTACATCTAAAACATTAGGACCTAGTATATATAAAACAAGGCTAAACCATTGCAGGTCATACTATTTTCTGACCCTGTGACTCTGGACACGCCCTTTAGGGCAGAGATAGAGCATTAAATCCCTCTGTTCCACTCTCCCAGGGTCTGGATTTCCCATGGCCAAATTCTTCCTCTCTTAGTCTCTACATCCTTGACTATTGATTATCAGCTTTTTAGGTAAAAGAACATTAAATTAATTATTTTTAAAAACTTCTGGGCTCTATTTAATTTATTTATTTTTAATATGCCCATTACATATTACACAAAAATGAAAGTCCAATGAACTTTTTATAAATTATTAAATAAAAATACAGGAATGAATATATATTTATATCTATAGAGCTTTTTCTTCTCTTCTAAACTAACCAAATGTGTTCTCCTGCCATTTTATGATTTAAAAAAGTATGCTCTGGCTGGAGTGGTTCACTGGGTTGAGTGCTGGCCTGAAAACTGAAAGATTGCAGGTTTGATTCCCAGTCAGGACACATGCCTGGGTTGCAGGCCAGGTCCCCAGTTGTGGGCATGCGAGAGGCAACCTGCCAATGTCTCTCTCGTACATCAATGTTTCTCTCCTTCTCTTTCTCCCTTCCTTCCTCCTCTCTAAAAATAAATAAAAAATATTTTTAAAAAAGTTAAGTAGTGTATGCCCTAGAATAAATGGGGAGTGGGCTTAACAGTCACAGGACCCAGTTGCCCTACTTCTGCTCCTTCCCTGTCCTAAGCAAGTTCCTATTTATCCCTGTGGGCTCTGTGAATTGACTGTTAATAATTAATTAATGCCTAATAATTAGAGGAGGATTATGTGTTAACAGTTACCATGGACAGTGTTTGGCAGGTTTATCATCTTTGTCAATCAACTTTTATTGAACTTCTACTCTGTAAGAACATAGAATGAGCACCAGAGATACTATGAGGCGGGTAAAATATCCTTTTTTCTTAAGAAGTTTATAACCTATGTAGCAAATGAGATTATCTATGTAAGACAAATAACAGTGGAAAACTGTGGTTTGGGTTCCAATTGAGAGTTCTACAGATATTCCAAGAAAGAAGGGATAATTTCCTGTTGGATTGAAGGGGGACGGTTCCAGAGAGGAATGGGCCTAAGTTAGACTTTGAGGAATGAGTGAGGATTCAACCACTGGAGTATGGTGAGGAGAGGAGACCAAGCAGCAGAGAGAGTGAGAGACAAGGCAGGAATGCAAGTGATAGATGAGACTTAGAAGGCTGGAATACCTCCTGCATATTGGAACAAAGCTGGAGAGGAAGGTCTGGGGTATTGTAGAGGGCCTTGAGGCTTAGAGTATTTAAGAAGAGAGCTTTTCAGGTTTTCTTTGTTTTTTGTTTTTTGTCTTTGTTTGTTTTGTTTTTTAAGTAGGAGCTAAGTGACATTTAAAGGAAAATGATATAGTAGCAGTATAGAAGACGTGGCAAGGAAAAGATAAGGAGGAAATTTAAGAAACTTGATAAAGTAAGACCCAGAAGAGTTTCACTAATGGTGGATTGTAGGATGAGGGAAGATCCTTTTAAGCTTTTAAGCTTGTGTCTATGGTGGTGCTAGTAAGAGAGCTAGGAAAATCTAAAGAGGGGGCTTAAATAGAGTAAAAATCACTGATGTGATTAAAATGGGCTGAGTGTGATTAAAATGGAACAGCCAAGTGAAAATATTTACTGGAAAGAAATATAACGGCAACCAGGGATATGCATTTAGCAGGCAAAAAATCAGGAGAACAATCAATTTTATTTTTTCCCCTCAAAATAAAAACCAGAATACTAAAAAGTAGCTAAAACTGCATAATGGAAGAACTAGGAATTAGGAAATGTGAACTGCTTAGCATAATTTCAGTTTGGGTAAAGTGTTTGTAAATTTTTTTCTTTATTGTGAATGAAAGGACAGTGATGGAAGGCTCCGGGGACTGGAGGGCTGGGAATGGCGGCCATTGGTTGCTATATCACCACGTCACTGATCGATATTTGGAGATACCCTGCTAGGTTTTAGCCTCAGCGTTTTAGAGTTGCAGAGGTGTTGAGAGCCTCCATACCCGAGATGAGGGAATGAAAGCTGAGAGAGGGTCCCTGGCTTTCCCACAGCCCCGCAGTGAGTGAAAAGTCAGGGTGGGTCTCAGTCCAGTGTTCTTCCCATTCCCCTGCCCTGCCAGTCCGCAGGTGCCCTACCTTCCTGACTCTCTGGGGAGCATTTGTACATAGTTCTTTAGTAGGAAGCCTGATGAAAATGTTCACAGGCTGCATTATCAGAAGTAAAACAGACAGCTTATGAAGAATGCCGAGTGCTTGCCAAGTGACTTGTCTTCAGGAAAGAGAACCGTTTTCCAGTGACATCAAAACAAGATGAAATGGGCAAAATCTACACAGAATGATATCCTTCTAGTATGCTTAAGCAGCCATGGAATAGATCTCAAGGAGGTTGTTCTGTTATATATACTTTTAAAGGTTCTGAAGAACAGGACTGCTATCCAACTATGTGGGGTGGGGAAAGACGTAATTCAGTTTGGAGGCAGGAGGATGGAGCACTTCTACATTTTATTTACTTATTCTTTTTAAAAAATATTTTGTTTTATTGATTTTTGGAGAGAGGGGAACAGAGAGAGAAAAAGAGGGACAGAAACATCAATGTGTGGTTGCCTCTCGCATGCCCCACAATGGGGACCTGGCCCCAAACCCAAGCATGTGCCCTGACTAGGACTTGAACTGGCAACTCTTTGGTTCACAGGCCAGTACTCAATCCACTGAGCCACACCAGCCAGGGCTTTATTTACTTTACTCTTGTCCCAACTTGTTCCAAAAAGGAAACAGACATAGTGCAACAAAAGATTTAGGAATCAGCATATAGCTTTTTAGCAAAACCAGCCCCAATGTGTTCTGGTCTCTTTATGAAATATTTTTAGGACTTTTCTTCTTGTGCCAAACTTACCAGATGTGGTAAAAAACTACTCACTGGTTGGCTTCAGTATGCCTTAGCGCTAGGGAGAGCATGTATGAAATAGGCTGAAATTGTAAAAGAAATATTAGAACTAATGATGCATTTACATTTTTCATTGATTTAATAAAAATGTTGACTATTTCTTATATCTAGGTTACTGTGCTGTTGAATGCTACTAATAGCTGGTTATAAGTCACAGTATCCTTAGTGGGAATAGTGACAGTTGAAAAGAATGGCCAAGGCAGGTTTGTGAAAGGCATGAGACAGAAGGCAGAGGTTTTTGTTTTTTGTAAATAAATCCCCATTTGAGAATATGTTTACTGATTTGAGAGTGGGGAGGGAGAGAGAAAGAAAGAGAGAAACATTGATGTGAGGGAGAAACATTGATCAGTTGCCTCCCCCACATACCCTGGCTGAGGATCACACACACAACCTATGTATGTGCCCTGACCAGGGACAGAACTTGCAATCTTTTGGTGTACAGGACAATGCTCCAACCAAATGAACAACCTGGCCGGGGCAGAGGGTCTTAAGGCAGGGGACCTGCAGGGACTGAGATCCTCAGGTACAAATACATGTGATGTGGCCTTGTGGGTGGACTAGTTCTGTAGGGAGAATTGTCCTTTTACTGGCAAGAGAACATTGCTGACCCCTGTAAATGGTGTGCAGGCTGTGGGCTGTTCTTCTAACTGAGGGTTACAGATTTGCAGGGTTTGTCTATGATTCCCAACTCTTGGAGTCTTTGTTCACTGGGAGGTGATGAGAAATCATAGTCATCCCAAAGACTGGATTTTATTCGATTCTTCTTTCTAGCAGTTCTGAAAGTGCCAACGGCAGATCCAAATTGGATTCATCTGAACTATGAAAAAATTCTCCCAGGAGAGCCAGCAGTAACCTGGTTTCCCCTCTCACCTAAAAATGGCTTTGGTGACTGCTGATCTATTTCACACGATACTACTAACTCAGCCTTGTGATTCTGATCTTGTGAGTTCTGCAACTGCCTCTGCTCCAGCAGGAGGAATTCCTCCTGACCACCAGTTAAGGTTTCACCACGTTGATATACCCCCTCTGCAAACAGGGTCACCCTAGGTCTTCAGGGAGCTTTATCTAGAGCTCAGTGCTCTTTCCTTTCATAATTCTCTTGGGATCCCCTCTTGCCTTTCACTGTCTTCCCTTTCTTCCACTCGGGACTGACCTAGTAAAAATAGAGTGACGGTTTATTTATTTATTTTCTTTGAAGTAGGTATTTCCTCTTACTGGGGCAACGCTGTGCTCTCCATCTCTTTCTTGCATGCAGTATCTCAGAGAGGCTCTTAACTTCCACTTAGATGAACCCAGGGAGAGAATATATTTGAAAGGCTGAAATTGAAGCAGGTCAAACTAGGATAAGAAAAGAAATTGAGCACATTTTCCTGACTGGACCCTTAGCTCGCAAAGCATTCAGACTCACATCAGGTTCTGACACATGTATGTGAATCAATTAAGCAAGTCAGAAGAGACCCTGGAAGTAATACGGGCTGAAACTTCCGATACGTTTTGTTGTCTTAAATGAGGGATTCTTAAATTTAAAATAATTATCTGTAGCCACTGGGTGGTTTTTTTGTGTGTGTGTGATGGCATGCTGGCCTTCTTTATTTTCTGACTGATGCTGACACATAGTAACTCAACCAAATTACTCTATTCTGACAGATACATTAGGTAATCAAGAGAATTAACGTGGCAGGGGTGTGGAGGCCAGAGGATCTCCATTATTCCACATGCTGACATAAAGAAACTCTGTGGCTCCTCCAGAGCTGGGAATTGCTCACTCTCTGTGTGTTGCCTTCTCTCACTGGCTCGGGGCACTCTGAGGTTGCTGGCCACGGGGGCACATCAGTTGTAAGTAGATTCAGTGTGGAAACATTCCTTAGGAAATCATGCTATCTTGCTCTTGAAGCCCAATGGTGGCACAGGGACATATTTCTGCCAGTGAAACTTTCTGTGATACAATAAAATAGGATGGTTTCTGCCTCCCCCGTCCCCCAACAAAAATCATCTCCAGACTAAACTCTTTCTATATTTCCCATTAATTCTTTTTTGCTTATGTCACATGTGGTGAAAATTGTGTTTTTCTCGCTGTCTATCAGATGACAGTTCATTCACTTTCACCAACATTTGTTGAACACATACCCAGAATGTGGCTAGAAGCTGGGTATACAAAGATGAATAAAACATTCTCTGCTCTGAGTGGCTCACAGTCTGGTGAGGGAATTAGCATTAAGGCAGTTAATTAACTAAGAATGGGATGGGATGGGATGGGATGGGATGGTAGCCTTATGAGTTGGTTCAGTGGCAGAGGCCACCCACTTTCTAGCAATACCCATGTATGGGAAAAATCAATGAAGAGGCTGACCTGAGTGAGGATCAAGGACCATTTTAAAAACAAGACTACTTGCTTGGGATGTCTCGTGGCACAGACCTTATTTTTAAACATTTTTAAATTTTTGTTTCTAAATTTATTTTAATATTAGTATTTCATTGATTATGCTATTTCAACTGTCCTGATTTTTCCCCCTTTGCCCCTTCAACCCAGCACTGCCCACTCACTCTGGCAATCCCTCTACCACTGTTATGTCCGTGGGTCATGTGTGTAAGTTCTGTGGCTACTCCATTTCTTATACCATACTTTACATCCCATGGCTATTCTGTGACCACCTATTTGTACTTCTTAATCCCCTCACCTCTCACCCATTCCCTGACACCTCCCTCCCATCAGGCAACCATCAAACACTCTCCATATCTATAATTCTGTCTCTGTTCTTCTTGTTTGCTTAGTATATTTTTTAGATTCAGTTGTTGATAGATCTATATTTTTGCCATTTTATGGTTCATAGTTTTGATCTTCTTTTTCTTAAATAAGTCCCTTTAACATTTCATGTAATCATGGTTTGGTGATGATGAATTCCTTTAGCCTTTTCCTGTCTGGCAAGCTCTTTATTTGCCCATTAATTCTAAATGATAGCTTTGCTGGTTTTTATCATTTGGCTGTGGGTCCCTGCTTTTCATGACTTTGAATACTTCTTGCCAAGCCTGCAAAGTTTCCTTTGAGAAATCAACTGAGAGTCATATGGGAACTCTCCTTTAGGTAACTACTGTATTTTGCCATGCATAATGTGCACCCAAGTTTTTGGCTCAAATTTTCAGGAAAAAAGTCTTTTAATTTTTTAATCCAATTATTTATTTATTTATTTATAGAAACAAAACTGATAATCATATTCCAGGGTATTATTTTGCATACATATATCATTATTACTTTCTAAAGGGACACTTTTAATGTGTAAGCATAAGTAAAAGAATTAAAAACATTTTTATAGATACAGAATTAGTACTACTCATTTATAATGCACATCCTTATTTTTACCTCAAAAATTGAAGCAAAAAAGTACACATTATACATAGAAAAATATGGTAACTCCTTTTCTCTTGCTGCTTTTAAGATTCTCTCTTTAAATATTCTAAGTCATGAAGGACAAGGACCTACATCCAAGATTGCTCTATCCAGCAAAGCTCTCATTTAGAATGGAAGGGCAGATAAAGTGCTTCTCAGATAAGGTCAAGTTAAAGGAGTTCATCATCACCAAGCCCTTATTTTATGAAATGTTAAAGGGACTTATCTAAGAAAAGAAGATACAGAAAAAACATGTATAGTAAAAGGACAGCAAACTCACAATTACTAACAACCACACCTAACGCAAAACCAAAAGAAACTAAGCAAACAACTAGAACAGGAACAGAACCACAGAAATGGAGATCTCATGGAGGGTTAGCAACAGGGGAGTGGGAGGAGGAGAGGGGGGGAAAGGTACAGAGAATAAGTAGCATAGGATGTAGGTTGAAAATAGATAGGGGGAGAGTAAGAATAGTATGGGAAATGTAGAAGCTAAAGAACTTATAAGTATGACACACGGACATGACTAAAGGGGGGGATATGGGTGGGAGAGGGTGTGCAGGGTGGAGGGGAGTGAAGGGGGGGGAATGGGACAACTGTAATAGCATAATCAATAAAATATATTAAAAAAAGATTCTCTCTTTATATTTAAACTTCAGCCTTTTTATTATGATGTGTCTTGGAGTGGGTCTCTTTGCATTCATCTTGTTGGGGATTTTCTGTGCTTCCTGGTCTTGCATCTCTATTTCCTTCACCAAATTAGGGAAGTTGTCTTTCATTATTTTTTCAAATAGATTTCCAACTTCTCGCTCTTTCTTTTCTCCTTCTGGTACCTCTATTATGGGAATGTTGGAACTCTTGAAGTTGTCCCAGAAACTGTTTATACTATACTCATTTTTTGTTAAATTTTGTTTGTTGTTTATTTTTTAAATATGCAATCTTTATTATATTTTTCCATTATCATTTAGTTCCCTTATACTGCCAATTTTGGGGGGATTCTTTTTTCTTTTTGTTGTTCTGATGGGTTGTTTTTTCTTCCTTATGTTCCAAGTCATTGATTTGATTCTCAGCTTCATCCAGTCTACTGTTGTTTCTAGGTAAATTGTTCTTTATTTCAATTAGTATATCCTTTGTTTCTGACTGGATATTTTTTATGCTGTTGAGGTCCTCACTAAGTACCTTGAGCATCCATATAACGAGTGTTTTGAACTCTGCATTTCATATGTTGCTTATCTCCATTTTGTTTAGTTCTTTTTCTGGAGTTTTGATCTGTGCTTTTATTTGGGCCATGTTTCTTTGTCTGCTCATTTCTTCAGCCTTTGTGTTTGTGTCTCTGTATTAGAGAGAGCTGTTTTGACACTGTGTCTTTGTTGTGTGGCCTAATGTAGTAGGTGCCTTGTAGGGACCAGTGGTACAGCCTTCCCTGTCACCCAAGATGGGTACTTGACATGCACCTTTCATGTGGGCTGAGTACACCCTCTTATTGTAGTTGAGCCTTGGTTGCTGTTGGCAGATCAATGGGAGGGATTTACCCAGGTCAAGCAACGCAAGGACTGGCTGTGACCACTTATCACCAACTCTCCCCTCCATGGATAATCAACTGTGCAGGGGCAGGGTGGTGATGCTCTTATGTGGTCTGTAGCTGTCCACTGGGTGTGCTGACCTTGGGTTTTCCTGGGTGGGTCAGGCTGAGGTCAGGCCCAACCTGTATTTTGCCAGGGGCCACCCTGCCTGAGCTATAGAGCTATATGAGATGGCTGCTACTTGTGCTGGGCTTGGAGATACCCAGGCAAAGCCAAGCTGTGAATCTAGGCTGGCTGCTGCTTGTGCCAGGCTTGGGGCTCACTGAGGCCAGCTGCTGCTTTTTTGAGAGGATTTAGGGAGTTGTACAGCAAGAGCCAAAACCAGCCATTCATATGGAAAAACAGCTTGGATGGGTCCATAAGTTGGGTGGGGCAGAGTCTCTGGGGATCTCCAAGGCAGGTCAAACAGTGTTAGCCGGGTTGATGGAATCTCAGATATGGCACCAGCTTGCTGACTCTGTGGCTCCATGGCTCTGTGGCTGGAGGGTTTAAAAAAGGGACAATGGCCTCCGCTCGCCTTGACGCTAGACACTTCAGTTTCTCCGTTTATGCCACTGGTGCCTTTCAAGCTGCTATCCCAGTGCTGGAGCTCAGAAGGTGTGAATCTGAGTAGGTGACTCCATGTGTGGTTTAAGAGGAACTGCTTGGGGCTCCAGAAGTTTCTTCCTCTCAGTCCCCACTGGT
Source organism: Phyllostomus hastatus (assembly GCF_019186645.2). NCBI lineage: Eukaryota > Metazoa > Chordata > Mammalia > Chiroptera > Phyllostomidae > Phyllostomus > Phyllostomus hastatus. The sequence continues at coordinate 111,201,227 of NW_025334041.1, read as the reverse complement.
TGTTGCAGGCAGAAGCTGTAGGGACTTATCTTCCTGGCACTGGAACTCTGGGTTATGGACTTGGTGTGGGGCTGGGACTCCTCACTCCCAAGACATCCCTCCTGAATTTTTATCTACCACACGTGTGTGTGGGACCAGCCTGTTTCATGTCTGAGCCCCATCTACCATTCTGGATGAATGTGGTTTCTTTAATGCCATAGTCGTAGGCTTCCATTCAACTCGATAGCTGACAGTTTGAAGTGATGGTTGTATATTTTAATATTCTATATTTTAGTTGTAATTTTGATGTGGTTATGTGAAGAGTTGAGCTGTGTCTGTGCTACCATCATGACTGGAAGTCAAAAGACAGATCTTTTTTCTTCAATTTATTGTCTTTCCCACTTTTAAATTGTTATATATGCAAGGATGATTTGATTATACATTTATTTGGAAGTGGGTATAAAAAGTTACATTATCATTGAGATATACCTATTTTAAACACTTGTATACATGCTGCCTATGTATTGTGAAATTTGTCATTATCTCCTTGGACACATAATGTGTTCTTTGTTTTCCTGATTATGTTGATTAATGAATATATTAATAGATCTGTAAGTATCAAGTCATTTTTGTAAGTATCAAGCCATTTTTATATCTAGAAAAACTCTACTGGCTACAGTGTTATATTTTTGTTTTCTGATAATTTTATTTAGAATATGTCAATATTTATTTAAGCTATCATAGAGCAAGCTTTGGTGTCAGAACCTCACAGAATGGATTTAGTAAAATTTACATATACCCTATCCTGTGGTATGGATTAAATAACAACACAGTGATTGTTATTGATAGAAAGTTTTTATTTTATTATCCTGGGTTATTTCTTATTTGGGGGTTAGATATATGATACCCTTCTTTCAATATCTTCTATAGGTAGTTATTCTAGTTGACTTTCCAGTTTTTAAAACAGAATTCAGCAATTCATGTTTTCCTAAAAAATTGACTATTTCATCTAGCTTTAAAAAAATTATTTATGTTAATAAATAATTTTATTGCAATTATTACAATTGCAATAAATTGCAATTTTACAATTTACAAATGGAATTTGTAATGTTACAAATAGAATTTGGCAATGTTACAAATAGAATTTTTTAAAATAATGTTTCATAGCCTGTGAGTCTGTGGTTACATCTCTCTTTTTTGTCCAATTTTGAGTTCTTTCTCGTTCTCTCAATCTCCCTCTGTCATCAGACTTGCCAGAACTTTCCTCGTTTTATCAATCCACTGTCTTTTTCAAATAGTATCAGAACCCATGTAGGAATTGATATAATTTTAATGACAAAAAAAGGGGTTCCTTATGTTATAGTGCTTTGGAGTCCTGGGGTGTGAAGTAGATTATTTTAAAAACTAGAACATTAGAAAAACAATGCCCTTACTGGGAGCGACTTCCTATGAAACTCTGGGTTGTTCAAACCGCAGTTTCCTTCTATAAAAATGGTCGGCAACACGCCCTGCTCACTGCACTACATTCTGCAGTGACCAGGTGAGGTAAAGTGCAGAAGTACTGGGAAAACTCTAACAAGGTCATGAAATGTTCTATTTCCTGAAATATGTGTTGCTTTTAGGCTGCATAGAAAGTAACAAGCCCTTTCACAATTTTTAAAGCGTTTTTCTACATCACAAGGATTATTAGACTCTCCTCTGTGAAAACATTTGTGGGCTTTGTCCTGATGAATTACTTTAGTTTCAGGGGAAAATATTTCCTCATTACCCTTCCCCTAACATAAAAAGTTCTCATTCTACTAAATTAGAAATGTGCACTGAAGACCCATTCAATAAAGGACACTGAAATGGAAATTAACTCAAGTCTGCTTCCAATTAATTTAAATTCCCCAAAGTGCCCAACTTTCCTTTTCTGTTACAGCAGTAATTGGAAAGTAATAGGCAAGCCTAGGTTTCAGCGGTCTTATGCGTGTATGTGTGTGTGGGGTATACATTCTGGGTCAGTGTGGGGGAGGGTCAGGACGTTTTCAGTATTCTTTAGGTATCTATTAACTTTACTGTTTGAATTAATTATATAAAAATCTGGCTATAACTTCTCAGGCTAATGTTTCAACATCCCTCTTTCTCTATCTTAGAACATTTGTTTTTAAGCAGCTGAAACTGAGTTTAAAAGGAAATCTTCCCCCAAAAGCTGTGAAAACAGACAAGAACAGAGACTCTCTGGCTGAGGGGAATGGGGAGGGAGCCCTAGAATCCCACCAGCATGGTGGCCTTCTCTCTGCTCCCAAGGCAGGCCCCAAAAAGCCTCAGGGCTTCAAAGAGTACAGATGGAAAACCATTGCTCCTTATAGTGACCAGCCATGGCTTAGAGACTAACAGACTTTTTCTAAAAATGTAACAGTATTTTCCCCAGGGCCTGCCCAGGCCCAGATGGGTGTTTTTTAGAGGCTCACACAGCTACTGTAGTGAAGGAAAGAAAGGAAGAGGGCAGAGCAGGAACAGAAGCCACATTAACTGGATGAGAGGAATGTGGCAGCATCTGACAGTTCCTTACTCAAAGGCAGGCAGTGACTGAAGGACTATGAAGGGCAGAGGAAAGAATTACTGGGCTCAGAGAGAGAGGGATTCCCACAGGAAGTTAAATCTCACAGGGAATTTCATAAGGTAATAAGGTTCTTTTCACAAAGTAATACTATGTTTCCTTGTAATTCTGTTATTCTCCCTTTTGAAATATACCTTTCAGTATATATTACTCATTAATGTGGTCAAATTCTTCAAAAAAGTAATTCTCTTCTGAAACCCTAGCCTAAGGAAACAATGTGTTAAATATGAGGGGAAAAAGCTATATTTCTTTTTATATTCATTTATTATAATGAAAACCAGACAACTATCCTAATATTCAATACTCGGTTGAGAAAAAGAAAAAAATGACACATTTCCTCAAACAACTATTTTTCACTAATTAAATATAATAATTGTGCAACTATTTGCAGAAAGCCAGGAATGTTAAAAGCACCAGCTCTGAAATCACAGAGACCTGAGTTCCAATTCTTGGCTCCCTCTGCCATTTCTTACCCGTGATCTTGGGAATATTATTGCTTCATTTCCCTAAGCCTCAATATTCTCATCTGTTAAATTAGGACAATGATACATATTAAACAGGGTCAATATGAGGCTACAATTACATGTAACAATATAAATAAAATGTGAAGTATAGTGCTTGGTACCTAGCAGCTGTTCAATAAATATTAATTCCCTGGGTAGCATTCCTTACATAGCACATGGAGAGATGTTTATTCTCTATCAACAGATTTGTTTGACAAACCTAAGGGAAAAAATGGCTTCCTAGGAAATATAAATCACAAGATTAATTAGAAATGTTGAGCAGACCAGTTACCTTTGAAGAAACTGAAGAGAATTTAAAGATCAGTCTACCATTTTAAAAATGCACCAGGACCAAATGTTTTCATAGCTATGCTCTGTTACCTTTTAAAGAACTGGCAATTCCAATTTTATTGAAAAATTTCTGGTTATAGAAAAAGGTAGAAAACTTTCTCATTTATTTTAAGAAGCTTCCATAACCTAATGCTCCCACAAACAAAATAATAAAACAAAAAAAAATGAAATCATCATAGAACAAAATCACTATGAATATAAATGAAAACATGTCTAAATATTAACAAATAGAATCCAGCAGTATATCAAAAGAATTATATCTTATGACCAAGCAAATATTCCAGGAATATAAAGCTTAGTCAACATTAAGGAATCAGCATAATTCATTATAATAATAAAGTTAAAAGAGAAAAAGGCAATTCTACCAACAACTACTGAAAGGGTTAAAATATAGTATCCATTCCTAATAACAAATTTTAGTAAAATATAACTAAAAAGAAATTACTTATGTATGATGCAGATTATTTACCAAAGAAAGCAAATATCATTTTAAATGACTATAAATAACTTATGTTAAAATCACAAAATAGATAATGATGTCCATTGCCACCATTATTAGAAAACATTATTCTGGAAACTCAAATAAATATAATAAGATAGGATAAGGAAATACCCAGTATAAATATTTGAAAATAAGGTAAACATTACTTAGAAAACTAACTAAAAAAAAACATTTAAAAAAAATCTTCCATTGGACTTCTGGTTAAGACGGAGGTGTAGGTAAACATGGCTCACCTCCTTGAACAACCACATCAAAATTACAACTAAACTATAGAACATCCATCACTCAGAACTTTCAGAAATCAAGATGGATAGAAGTCCAACATCTACGGAATTAAAGAAACCACATCCATCCAGACTGGTAGGAGGGGTGGAGATGTGGAAACAGCTGGTCCCAAATCCACATGTGGTGGATAAAAATTCAGGAGGAATATCTCGGGAGTGAGGAGTCCCAGCCCCCACATTAGGCCCCAGCCCAGAGTTCCAGTGCCAGGAAGATAAGTCTCCATAACTTCTGGCTGCACAAGTCAGCAGGTATTGAGTTGGTGGAAGAAACTTCTGGAGTTCCAAGCAGTTCATCTTAACAAAGTCACACCCGGACTTACTCAGACTCACCCCCTCTGAGCTCTAGTATGGGAGTAGCAGCTTAGAAGGCACCAGTAGCACACAGGGAGAAACTGAAGTGTCTGGCATCAAGGTGAGAACTGGGGGACAGCCTTCTCTCAGACCGAAAGGCAGGAAGAGGCCATTGTCCCTTTTCTGAACCCATGCCCACAGTGTCACAGAGCCAGCAGGCAGGTGCCATATCTCAGACTCTATCAACCTGGCTAACACTGTTTGCCCTGCCCTGGAGATTCCCTGAGGTTTGTCCCACCCAACTTACAGGCCCACCCAAGCTGCTTTTCCATAAGAATAGCTGGTCTTGGCTCTTGCTTCACACTTCCTAAATTCTCTCAAACAAGCAACAACCAGCCTCAGTGAGCCTCCAGCTCCCATACGTTTTTGTAAGTGGCCCCAGGTCTGGCACTAGCAGCAGCCAGCCTAGGTTCACAATTTTGAGTTCATCTGGGAACTGCAAGCCCGGCATAAGTAGGAGCCATCTCAGATTACTTTACAGCTTAGGTAGGGTGGCCCAGGGCAGAACACGGTTGGGGGCTAACCTTGGCCTGCACCACCCAGGAAACTCCAGAGCTATCACACCCAGTGGACAGCTACAGACCACACTGGAGCACCACCACCCTGTCCCTATAAAGAAGATCCTCCACAGATGGCAGAGGTTGGTGGTCAATGGACATAGCCAGTCCTTGAGCTGACTGGCCAGGGTAAATCCCTTCCATTGCCCTGCCAAAAACAATCATGGCTCAACTGCAAGACGAGGGTGAACCCATCCTTTGCAAAGGGCACATCTTGAGTACTCAGCTTGGGTAATAGAGGAGATGTGCCACTGAACCCTACAGGACACCCACTACATCAGGCCACACAATGAAGACACAGAGTCAGAGCAGCCCTACCTAATACACAGAAACAAACACAGGGAGGCTGAAATAATGAACAGACAAAGAAACATGGCCCAAATGAAAGCACAGATCAAAACTCCAGAAAAAGAACTAAACAAAATGGAGATAAGCAACATATGAAATGCAGAGTTCAAAACACTCGTTATATGGATGCTCAAGGTACTTAGTGAGGACCTCAACAGCATAAAAAATATCTAGTCAGAAACAAAGGATATACTAATTGAAATAAAGAACAATTTACCTAGAAACAGCAGTAGACTGGATGAAGCTGAGAATCAAATCAATGATTTGGAACATAAGGAAGAAAAAACAACCAATCAGAAAAACAGGAATAAAAAAGAATTCAAAAATTGAGTATAGTATAAGCAGTCTCTGGGACAACTTCAAACATTCCAACATTCGCATCATAGAGGTGCCAGAAAGAGAAAAGAAAGAATGAGAAATTGGAAATCTATTAAAAAAAACAATGAAAGAAAACTTCCCTAATTTCATGAAGGAAATAGAGATGCAAGTCCAGGAAGCACAGAGAATCCCAAACAAGATGAATGAAAAGAGGCCCACTCTAAGACACATCATAATTAAAATACCGAAGGTTAAAGATAAGGAAAGAATCTTAAAAGCAGCAAGAGAAGAGCAGATAGTTACCTACAATGGAGTTCCCGTAAGACTGTTAGCTGATTTCTCAAAAGAAACTTTGCTAGAAGGGATTAGAAAAATAATTCAAGTCATGAAAAGTGGGAACTTACAGCCAAGATTGCTCTTCCCAGCAAAGCTATCATTTACAATAGAAGATAAAGAGCTTCCCAGACAAGAAAAAACTAAAGGAGTCCATCATTACCAAGCCATTATTATATGAACTCTTAAAGGGACTTTTTAAGAAAAAGAATAAGATCAAAACTATGAACAATAAAATGGCAAAAATACATATCTATCAATGATTGAATCTAAAAAATAAACTAAGCAGTCAAGAACAGAGACAGAATCATGGATATAGAGAGCACTTGATAGTGCCAAATGGGATAGGGGTTGGGGAATGAGTGAAGAGGTGAGGGGGTTAAGAGGTACAAGTTGGTAGTTACAGAGTAGCCATGGGGGTGTAAAGTACAGTAGAGGAAATGGAGTAGCTAAGAACTTACATGCATGACCCATGGACATGAACAAAGGTATGGGGATTGCCTGATGGAGTATAGGGTGCTGGGATGATGGGAGCAGAGGGGGGAAATTGAGAAAACTATAATAGCAAAATCAATAAAATAAAATTTAAAAAATTAAAAAAATCTTCCATAATTAATAAAGAAATTGAGTAAGGTCACAGAATATAAAATAAATATACAATAAAATAGAGAATACAAAACCCAGCTAGAAATGAAAGTGGTAAATGTGCCATTCACAATAGCAATAAAGTATATAAAATATGTAAGAGCAAATTTTACAGGAAAAATATACAATTTTTAAGAAGAAACTATGAAACCTGATCGAGACAAATGAAAAGAATTATATAATCTTGGATGACAAGATTCAATGTAAGAAAAATGTCAGTGCTCCCAAATTAATATGTAAACCTAATGCAATTCCATGAGAATCATAGTTTTTGTGTCAATGACTAAAAGAATCGTGGTGTTCATTTATTAATATGGAAAAATAAATTTCAAGTAAAGCAAATTATAAAAAAGATTAATAGCTGGCTTGTTCTACCAAATAGTTTTAAAACACTATATTTTGGCTTGATAAGGAAATTGAATACTCCACCACACTATATATAAAGACACATTCCAGATGAATTAAACACTTAAAAATTAAAAGAAAATTTAGGGAAACATATATTAACAAATTTGAGCTGCAGAGAGCTTTTGAATTAACACAAGAAACATAGAAGCAATGAAGAAAAAAGATCTATTTGACTTTATAAATTTAAAATATTCCAATAGCAAAAGTGACATTCCAATGTCAAAAGACAAAAAAAGGATAGGAAAATATTCAACATTCATAGGACAAATAAAGATTTAATCTCTATTACATAAAAGCACTTACTAATAGATAAGGAAAAGGCAGATGACCCAATAGAAAAATATGCAAAGCAGAAGAATAATCACAGAAGAACAAGTGCAAATGTCCAGTAAGTATATGTAGTGATGCTCAATAACACTAACAAGCAGTAAAAGTAACTATGAAATATAATTTGTCACCCATCTGACTGGCAAAAACTACAAAGTGTTAACACCCACTATTGGCAGGAAAAAGTTATTCATGCTCTATTCCTGGAGGAAATGAAAATAATTATAGTCTTTTTGAAAAGCAGCCTCATAATACCTATTAAAACCCCATATAGGTAAATCACCAATATGTAAGGCTCTATGTACCAAGCTGCTTGTTATGGCATTGTTTGCAGTGGCAAAATAATGGAAAGATACGAAATGTACGTCAGTATAGAATGATTAGCACAGATCATTCATACCATTGATATTATGCAATCATTAAAAATAATCTGTTAGATCTATACCAATTACCTAATAAAGACTGCCACAATGTATTATTAAATGAGAGAGACAAGAATCAAATGTGCACAGAGGTACAGTATGAACCTACCCTGACGGCCCCATCCCATATATTCATGTTCTGTAATATGTTTGTATGTGATTATATGAGGATAAAGAAAAGAGTGTTAGGAAAACAGCAGATAGTTAGCACTGATTGGGTACAAGGAATACTCGTACCTCTGCTCAAATGGCCACAATATAAATAACATAAGTAATGATAATCTAATTTTTAAGAAAGCAAATTCCTTATGCTTTGATGTAGGTGAAAAAGTAGATACAAAATTATAGGCAGGCTTCATTAGCAATCATATAAAACATTCAAGAGAAAAAAGGTTGGTGGGCAATACAACCAAATTACCATGACGGTTGTTTAAATGGAGGCATTATAGTTGTTTTTTTCCCTCCAGATTTTCAAAATTTTCTCTAATGCAGTTATTTTTACTTTTGTAATTAAATAAATAAAATAAAAATTCTAATTCACCTTCTGTTAACTATGTACCTTTTATTATGTCTTGAAGTCAGTGACTGTGGATATATGTGAGCTTGATGATGTCCAGCTCTGAAAATGTGTTTACATTTTATCCAATATATGAAGGGATTTGGGGTTTATTTTCAATTAGTCGTAGATTAGATAACTAAATCCTCATGAAATGATTATCCATAAAATTATGGCTTTATGTATTTCAGGATGTTTTTCCTCAAACAGGAACTGAAATAACATTAGCACTAATTTTCAAAGTGGTGTGGCTTTGTGGGCAGGTCACGGCTCTTCCCCCTTCCAGGCTTCAGCTGCTTCACCTATAAATGAAGTTGGATGGAGTCATGTTCTTAGGGTCTTTTGGCTCAAACATTCTGTGAACTAATTATATTAATCATGGAATGCATTTACAAATAAATGAACAATTGCTAAAGAGAAGAAAGTTTTCATCTCAGTAATGCTTTTATCGGCTGTGGAAGACATTTATATAGCTAGGGACAATGCCCTACTTTGACTTAACTCTCATACCACATGGAAAACATACGAGATTCCAAATAGCAGATGGCCTTGGCTTGTTTATATCCTTCATTTATAACTGTATAGCTGTTGATCAACGCCTTTTCATCTATTGTACCTTCCCACCCTTGCCAACTTATTGTTTTGCTTTACAGACCTCAATGTGTGAATGAAAAGTTTTAATTCCACTTTCTTGAGGTATAACTTAAACAGGATAAATACACCCAATTAAAATGTAAACTCTGATGAGTTTCAACAAATTTATGCATCTATATAAGCAGTACTACAATTAAGTAGAACATTTCTATCACCCTAAAATGTTCCCTTTATCTTTTCCCAGTTAAATCCCCATTTCCTGCCCTAGGCAGCCACTAATCTGCACTTGGCACTATAGGTTAGATATGTCTTTTACAGAGTGTGAACAAAGTTTTAATTTGTGCTTTTTCAGTCTTGGATAGCATTAATGTATTTTACTGGTTTCATTCAGGTTTCTTAGTTGCAAGCAACAGAAAACAACTCTGGCTTATTTTAGCAGCAAAGGAATTTGTTGAAAAGATATGGGCAGCTCAAAGAATTGCTGGGAGACTGGTGAACCAAGTTTGGAATTTTATGGCCAGCAACAATGCCCCAAATTATATAGTAGAGTTGTTCTGGTGAGGAAAGCACCAGAAGAAGCAGTTTGAGTTACCTGAACTGTCTTAGGAACTTACTGTACTTCTTAGAAAGTAAAAAGTCTATCAGGTATATGTCCCTTAGGAAATCCTGCAATTTCTGGGGTCAGGTGGAATGTATACACCCGAGTGGCATATCCTAGATCATGTGTCCATCATGCCTTACCTGCAATAGAGGCGAGGCGAACACACTTTCAGCCTCCATGGTGGGAGGCATCTTATCAAACCTCACAAAGTTTTAATTTTAACCCTTTCCCCAAATCATCAGAAAGGGTTAAAATCCTAGATGGTTAAAAAAAGGGCCAATATCAACAACACTGATAGTTTTGATTTCTTTATTAGATTGCATTCTGAACTTGCAGCTTTATGTCTAGTGGTCACTACTGCCAGGACACAACTGAGAAGCATCTGCTGGATGTAAAGAGTCTGCAAGGTGCTGAAAGTGTGGACAAGGCCATCAAAGAAGTTTATATTTAATGAAATAGAAACAGATGTTTTGGCTTTCATACTTGCTCAAGTTTTTTCTTTTTACATAATTGCCCTAAACTAAAACCTGCAAATAAAATCAATGGGTCTAAATTAATTAATTTGATTGAAAAAAGAATGCACCATATTAAAGATCAGTATAATAATTAATGAATTTTATAGTTATTCACAAAATATTTACCTTTAAGTTTTAAGTTAAATAGTTACTCAATGTTTTACTCTTCTGGAAGTGTGTAAACCTCACCACAAGTCTCCTCTAATAGCTGTGTTCATTTCAAGTTTTTTCAAGTCAACACATAAAGTAAGTCCAGTTACTTCCCCAGTTCTACCTGCTGTCCGTTACTCTTGATTTCAATTGACAGGTCCAGGGAAGAGGGGGTGGCCTGATCCGGGGCAATGAAGGTGCAATGCTGAAGAATCAGCCGGAGGAGAGAAGCAGCAGGCACCATGGAAAAAACAAAAACGAAGCAAGGTTAGATTTTTCATATGTCTTGCTCTAGGGCTCAGAATTTAAGAAATGTGTGTTGTGGTTTTGTCTTCCTGTTTTTTCAAAACAGATAATATGGGGGGATAAATAGTCATGGAAAAAATACAATAAAAATTGAACTTAAAAAATGATAATATGTTAACTTTACTATTTTCATTTATCATCATAAAATGTCCATGAAGAGCATAGGCTTGGTGCTGGAGAAACATAAAATTCTATCTATATAGTTTTTTCTGAGCAGTTTTCTAATTTTTCTTAGCAATAAATTTAGAACTGCCTCAGACTAACCTGATCAATAAGGCCAAGATACACATTCAACTAACAGACATCTAACACCTTATAGGGTGGCCTAGAAACAGGGTCTTCTCTTTTACTCTTTACCACACAGAATGACCCATATGGAGGGAGGTTCTGTTATCAGATGAGAAAACAGTCAGAAAGAATTTAGGCTACAACCACAAAATATCAAAGTTCAGTCTAGGAGCCTGGTCTCTATTCCCAAGTTCTGATTCTTGTCATGACACTAGGCTGTTGGGGCACAGCATAAAATGAGCTAAGGAATCTGGACTCAAGCTGATGTAGGGGGTTTTGGTGATCTCAAATCATCTGGATTTTATAGGGACAGCCCTCTGTGTGTGTAAGTTCTGGGCTGAGGCTATGTATTATTTATGAACTCACATACTGTGCTGGTTCCTCTAAGGAAGGATATCCTGTGCCCACATGTCTTAGGAGAACAATATACATATTCACACAACCAAATGTTTGCAGCCAGGGGTTGCATGTATAAACTGCTGATACATACAATGTGACACAGTGGAGATACAGCTAAATGGATCAGCAAGGAGTTGCATGTTTTACATGGGTTGCCTTGTCTTTGCGGCCAACCAATGTGATTCTGGAAGGTACTTCTAGGCCAACCTTTTTTCTCCTGTGTTTCACAGTCTCTAGTGTTGCCAAGACTATTTTCTTTCTGCTTCCATCCTTCCCAGACACCTTCCATTAACAATTCCTTTCTATCAACCCTCTTGCCTAGGAGGACAGCACGGTTCTCTTAGCTGATGTGGACAGTGACAGGAGGTCAGAGTTCAGAAGTTTTGCAAGGATCAGAGGCAGGTGACATCAGGGTATTTTACACAGGCCTCCGGAGAACAACAGAGTGACGACTGTACAGGTGTCGGGCGAAGAGCAGTCTTCCTAACTAGAGAACCACCTCCTCAGTTACACGTCAGTCAGCCCCAAGAACACAAGCGAGTCCCTTCACGGGTGTGCACTTCTGGCTAATGAATGATTGCTAACCATTCAGTTTAGCTGAGAAACATCACCACCACAGTAGAACATGGTTTTCTCTGTAGGAGATTCCTCAGGTAGGTACGGTTTGGTCATTCGGACGTGAATGTAAAGTCACCTACACCAGGTCGTGCTTTGTCATTGTTAAATCATTGGTCTCTTGTCCAGCAGGCAAAGATTTAGGATCCTGTAAGTCCCCTTATTCCCTGCCCATGTCTGAAGAGGACAGGGACAGAATGAGTTGTATTGACTGAACAAAGCTCTTTCTCCCCACAGGAGAGAATGAACATATGACGATGAATAACCCTTCAACACAGATTTACCAGGTAAAGACAGAGAGATTGTTTTGAACAGTCCCATGTGTAATAGTGATGACTGTCTTGTATGTACAATTTTTAGTGCTTACAAATGCTTCCACGTGTATCATCATATTTCTTCACTTAACAAGTTCCTTGTATTTAGATAGGCAGGGCAGAGAGCACCATTCCCATTGCACTTTTAAGAAAACTGATTATTAAAGGATCACTTAACCCAGTTTATAAAACACAGTACCACCGCTCCCACATCAACTCCGCTTTTCTTGCTGCTGCCACCATCACCATGGTCAGTACACCATGCAATATTTCCCCCAGAGAGAAAGAGAAAGCAAAATCTGTTTTTCTTAATTCCCTATTTTAGCAGGGACAATTGAAAATCAAAAGACGGTTAACGTTGCAAATGTTAAAACATGGTGATAGAAAAAATGTTAAGCTCCTTTAAAGAATGGGAATAATTTAATTTACACGAGACATAAAAATTGTGAAAAACATTTTGTAATATATTTGCAGTTAGGCTGCTTTGGCTCTCTGAATAGTATTTATTTGGCTTCTATGTTCCAACTGTAAATTTAAAGTAAATTTTGTGTCCTTAAAAACTTGGAAGTATATTCTGACATAATTTGTAAGATAAAAGCAGCTTGGGCTTGGGAAACGCGTGCACTGCTCCAGAGATAGATAGGACAGTGTAATCTGGAACACATGAGAAGGAAGAACTGACAGAGCTTGGTGGGAGTTGGAAGAAAAGGTGATTTTAAAGTTGACTCTAAGGTTTTAAGCCCTGGTAACTAGGAAAAAGAGCTGTCTCCTAAAAGAGATAGAGAAATTCAGAAGAGCAGATAGTTTGGGGGAAATATTATTTAGATTTGGTGAGCTTAAATGACAGTAAAGTGAAAATATCAAGTTCCTAGAAATATCATATAAGAGATCATTGCTGTGAACCCAATTAGGACAAGCCAGCACAGGATTACACAAATGTCTTCAATTGTGTTGCTACTCAACCCGGACCAGCAATGAGAGGGGATAGAGGAAACAGCCTCATTTCAACCTAATGTGCATTGATTGAACAGCTGCTATGTGCAAAGTCTACTGTTTGACCTAGTGGGAGGTAAAACAAATGAAACATACCTTCTCACTGATTTTTAAGTGTCCTGGTAAACACATACAAGGTAGACTGTTGGAAGGATTACAACAGAAGCATTGATAAAATTCTATGAGATATGGAGGAAGGATGAATTAATATTGACTGAAGGATGTGAACCAGGCATTTAAGGACAAGATGATCATTTGGTAAGTGGTTATGGGGAAGGGTATTTCAGGCAGAGGGACTAGCCGAGCAAAGGCCTGGAAACAAGAGAGTCTTCACTCAATGCTGATTTGATGCCTCACTTGTCCAAGACCTCCAAATGTCTTCCCTGCCCACCTCCCCTCTGTTAATGTCTGACTTGTGTATGGCATTCAAATGAATGTGAGTATCACTTTAAACTCAGGTATGATTTAAAGTCTGTTACAGATTTTATGTAGGTCACTCCCCAAATGTTGGCTAAATATAGCTACAGTGGTGGTGGCGGCCTCATTCTTTTATTGTATTGCAAATCCAAGTACATCTGTTCACAGTGGAACAAGTGAAGCCGTGGAAGTGAATTGGTCTATATGACCTCTATGATGCTGTGATTATACCTCATTCTTGTCTTAAAAGAATGCTTTCTAAGCCCCAGTTTGTTTGCTCCAAGCAATATTTAACCAAAAGAAGAAGGAGGAGAAGTAAAGAAAGAAGAGGAAGAGGAAGGAGGGAAGCAGGGCAAAGTTAACTATAAAAGAATACAATCTGCACTAAAAAGGGAGAGCAAAACATGAAATTTGAAGTAAAATATGACATTCTGGCCACTCTCTATTTCCTTATTTTATTTTCTTGGAGGATGCCCCCATCCTTACCTGACATTATAGTAAATACTAACTTGTGTATTTTTTTTATTGTCTGTCTCTCTCTAGAATGTAAGCTCCAAAAGCAGGGATTTAGTACATTTTGCTCTTTTGTACATTCTCAGCATCAAGTACAGTACCTGGAATATAAAAATATTCAATAAATATTAGCTGAATGAATGAGTGAACATCTGCAAAATGTGTGTATTGCTTTGGGCCAAGAGGTCTGATGTAGTCATTCAGTCTGGTACCATATGGTGTTTGGAAATTGTCTGGTTCTTTGGGAAAAAGAAAGAACAGATCCTCACTTCATATACTAATCAAAGTAAACTCTAAAATGAATAAAGGGGTTAAATATAAAAAATAAAACCATAAAAGTTTAGAATTAGTGAATATTTGTCTCTGGATGTAAAACATCTAGGTAAAAAAGCACCAAAAGAACTCACAATGGAAAGGGTTAGAAAGTTCATACACATTACAACTAAAAGTTTTCCCAATGTAAATATATTTTCAATCAATTCAAAGACAAACAACAAAATTGAAAAAAATCCTTATAATTAAGCCTTTGTAATATCTATACACTCATAGAAATCAATAAAAAATGAAACTCCTGAGACCTTAGTAGAATATGGGCAAAGGACACAGTCAGTTGACCATGGTAACATTACGGATGGCTAATAAATAGAAGAAAAGGTTGAAGCACATAGAAACAATGATTAAAATAAAGACTACTTTTTTTTACTGCCTAATTAACAAATAATAAAATAATAATATTTGGTTTTGATGAATATGTATAAATTGGCATAAACTTGAATAAAAATTGCTAGTTAAAATGTGCCCTGGCTGGCATAGCTCAGTGGATTGAGCGCGGGCTGGGAACCAAAGTGTCCCAGGTTCGATCCCCAGTCAGGGCACATGCCTGGGTTGCAGGCCATGACCCCCAGCAACCGCACATTGATGTTTCTCTCTCTCTCTCTATCTCCCTCCCTTCCCTCTCTAAAAACAAATAAATAAAAATTTTTAAAAAAAATGTAGTAATAATGTTAGAATGTTCCCACTCCCAGTTGGCTATTTGTTTTTTGGACGGACTTGACCTCTATGGTAAGAGTATGAGGTAACAGTGACCCAAATCAGGTCACGGAAGCCAACAGAAGAATGAGCACTACCATTTCCCAGTTCATTGCAGGCAGAATTACTGTCGGGGCAGGCAAGCCATGTGGAAACCCTGACTGCTCCTTAGCACAGTGTATTTCTTTTCATTTGAACTCAGATCTATCTCCTTCTCTCATCCTTTGTTCACTGTATCCAGCCCTCTCAAAGCCTATTCCTGTCTCTTTTCAGAGTCAGATTGTGTTGCTTCACTCTTGATTACTGTATTTTGCATATGGATTTTAAAGTTATGATTTCATTAACATGAGAAGTAGGGGGGTGGTTCCACAATTAAGGCAACAGATGTGTTAACTGCACAATTTAGCCCTAGCTCAATGGTTACACTTATGATTTGAACTCCAACATGCTTTTGGCTCACTTGTAACCTTAGGAATGTAAACACTGCAGCTTCCTCCATGTATATTGTTTCCTATATCATGTTCAAGACATGATTTTCTAAATATACTAATTTAGGACATTACACATGATACAGTATGTTTCAAAGAAAATATAGCCATATTATTATAACTTTAAAATCATTTGGTCAAATATATTTTGTATATGTATTAATTAATTGAATATATTATCTCTCTCCCTTTGGGATTAAGATTTCCCTTTGGGTTAAATACTACCTAACATGCTTTGACTCACAGTAATTTCATATTTAGGAATTTATATGAAGGAAAAAATCTGAAATACACACAAAGCTTTAAATAAAAAGCATAATGTCAGCATTATTTACAATATTGAAAAATTACAAACAACATAAATTTCCAGAGTGAATATGTGGCTAAACTCTGCCATAACCACAGAATGGAATATTATGTAGTTATTAAAAATAGATATTTAGGAAAAATTTTAAGGATAAGGGAAAGGGCTTATGTTAGGCAAAAAGAGGAAGCAGAATCAAAATACAACTGTAGTATGATTTCAACCATATAAATATCTGCATTCATATGCACAGAATAAAACAGAAGGAAATATACCCAAACATGATGGTGATATTAAAGTAATAAGATTTGGGGTGAGTCTCTTTTTTTTCTATTTCTCTACAATGAAAATAATTTAAGAAAATGAGTTATGTGCCAAAAGGACCTCTAATTGAAAAACTATGGGAACCAGTCCTACAGTAATAGGTTTCATCATTCAAACTACCATTGAAAGTTTCATAGGATTTGCAAGTCCTGTCTGAGCCTCAGTCTTGTTTTTGCAGTTGAGGAATGTCTCCAACACATGAGAAGGTAACTCTGTCTATCAGGCCCATGGTGCATCCAAGGATCGGTAGGATCAGTTTCTGGCACACCAGGCTTCATATCAGCTTCAATAGTGCCCTGTAATAATGACTTTAAGGATCAACTTCTGTAGGAAGTGTGGAGAAATAGACTTGGGAAATTTACTCTTAACTATTCAAATGACTTACTCCCCTCTTTGTGTTTTAAATCATCGCATTTCTGGAGATTAATAAAGAAGCCTTAAATTAGGGAGATATAAACTAACAGGATGACCAAATTTCTTCCGTAGCAACCCTGGTTAGGTCGGAAGCCAAAAAAATTAACCTGGCTTCCTTGCCATCGTGTGCTACTTCAGAACACCTGGGCTTTGTTCTTGCAGAGCCGTTGGGTAATGCAGGAATTTGTCATGTCTTGTAGAGAGGTTTCTCGAATGTTCACATTAACAAGTTTCCAGGGTTCTCAAGTACAGGCCCAGTCCCCCAAATTTCCCCATAGTAGCTTTCTGACCTTGATAATGGGACAGAAAGGAAGGAGAAATCTGTATAATAACTTGCATACTTTAAGAAAATTTAGCTGAGGGATCTTTGGTTGGAAGATGTTGACTAAAATTCATATTAGGAAGACTTAAAAAAATAGCAAGAGTTAAGAAGCCAAGAAAATTAAGAAAATTGAGAAACAGAAATTAAGAGCAGGAAATAGGAAAAATTCGGACTCCTCTCCCCTATTTCTTTAAGCCTAAGATGCCCTCTGTGGTACCCCAGGCTTCGAAGTACAAGTCTTCCCTGAACCTGCCTCCAGTGGGAGCCCGCCTTCAGCGGCAGGATGGAGGGATCATAACCTCTCTAGAGCAGCTTCATGAAAAAATCAACGAGATGAGGAACGTGTTCAACTCGCTGGAGAACAAGGTAGACACCCATTTCTAATCCTTGGGGTGGGCTGTGGGCTGTCAAATAAGAAAGCTGAAGAGAGAGCAGAAAAAAGATACTAAGTCCCTGTCTTCAGAGTATTTTTTGTTTAATTCACAAAGGAATGGCTAGCAGTCTGGAGCAACTAAAGATATTAAGAGTTTAAGCATCCTAAAAGTGACATGCTGTCTCAGGTGTGTGATTGTGCTCACTAGGGCATCCGCTCCCCAGCTGATCACGAGTTGTGAAGCTGTTTATAAAGCAGTAGTGTTTTATAACTTCAAAGGCAGGTACCCAAGGGACTCAAAGTAATATATGTGAAGGAAATGGGCTCACAGCTCAAAATGGTTTCAAAATTCCCAAAGTCCCTATATAACCTGGCTGTTAGAGAAAAATTTTGATAGTTCTTAATTTTTTGAGAGCTAGGGTTCTACAGGTGAGGAAAAGTCTTTTCTTCCAGGACCCTGCTTGTTGCCCTTTGGCTCCTGGGGAAACTCCACACACCACCTCAGGGAATAGTGATAATGAAACCTATTTCTGTCAGATACTGGTTCTCTTTGTTTTTCAAGCAGGAAACCTGAGTGAATTTCAGAGTACCTGAAAGAATGTCAGGTTTCCTTCCTTCAGTTTTAAAACTTACATACATTTTGCTTTGAAAATACATAGTTGTAGATTTTGTTTATTTTGCTCATAGAAGGTAAATTTACATAATGAGAATTACCAGATCAAAAGTAGTTGATCTGGTGATTTAACCCATCATGATAACTGGATTAGGACGTGTGCTACAATCCATCACAAAGACTAATTAAAATTAAAACAACCAAAATGAAAATCAGATTGTTTGTGTTGTTTCCTAGTCTTCCAGTCCCAAACACTTGACAGGTCTGGCTTTTTTCCTCTGAATAATCTCTTTGGTTCCTCTTATTTCTCCCTACTGCCAGCCCTCAAGGGAAACCTTTGTGAAGCACAGTGAACCACAGAATCCTTTATTTTATAGGATGTAGGTAACTAAGTCATTTTATAGTGGAAGGGGCAAGTTGGAAACATTGGGACAACCAGATTCCAAATTGTTTAGAAGTACATGTTTGAAAGAATTTTGTTAAGGTAACTGGACTTTAATTGCCATCTCTTTAAAATCAGAATACTTGGTGGATACTTTTAATTACAGAACAAACTTTCTAAATAATTATGTTTTAAAGAGAGATCTGGAGCTAAGAGTTCCTCTACTTAGTAAATTATAAGATTATAAATTTCAAGAAAGTAATGCTATCTTGTTATTAAGTTACTCTGTGTTGAAAATGCTTTTTCATTTGTTCAATAAAAAAAACTGAACTTTACTAAGTGTTCCATTTTTTTCCACCTTTTTGTTGTTTAACTTTTTGATTTGCCATTCAAAAGGGGAGAGAAATTAAAATTTCTTAAACACCTTCCATGTCCCTAGCATGCACTAGGACAGGCACCTTACCTGCACTTACTCATTGCATTCTCAAAGCAGCCTTGTGGAACAGGTATTGTTATAGTTATGTGATGGATGAAGGAACTGCCTCAAAGAGGTTAACCAACTTGCCCAAGGTCCATGCACTTGTGGGAGAGTACTGAGATTTGTGCCCTGTCTGACTCCAAAACTGACCCCCTTTTGATGGTGTGGACATTGACAACAGAAGTCCAACATGTGTGCTCCTATACAACCAGACTTTACTGCTGAAGATGAATCATATCACCACGATGACATGCTGCACTCCTACCCCTGCAGGTGGTTCTGTGCCTTCTTTATAAAGCACACTGCCCTTGAAAATGCCATTATCTCCTTCTCCATACCATTCAAGAACAAAAAAGAAAACCTCTTCCTTTTCGAAGAAATTCTCAGATATGCTTAGTCATTACTCTTTTTATCATTTAATTTTTTATAGAAAAAAGTAACAATTTCTTCATCTTCTCCTAACAACCAGGGATAATACAACCCATCTTTTCTTTCATGGAACTTGAAGAGTTACAGGACCATGGCTGTCTTTCACATGCTTATGTTGCTTTTCAAGTAAATCTCACTTTAACCAAAGGTGTTGGACTACATAATAGCTTACAGATGCACTAGTAAACTTAATTATTTGCTTGATTTCTTGTCACTATCAAGCATCAGTATGTGTTTCTTTTTCCAGGATGAATGGGGCCAATGTTGCCTTAAGTTATCCAAACTTTAGTGTACCAGGAAATTAGGTCTTTAAATTTTCAAGAGCCTGGCTTCTCAAACAAAAATAAAAATTCAAAGGTCAATGGTACCATTTCTAATTATTTATAGCAAATTGAATTCACTCTTCATATATTATTTAGTTGCAGGCCCTGGCCTCTGAACTCAAAACTGGTTTCACAGAAGCAATGCAAGAACTGTCCAGAATTCAACATGGAGAATATGCTTTGGAAGAGAAGGTTAAGAGCTGCAAATGTTCCATGGAAGAAAAAGTTACTGAGATGAAGAATTCATTAAACTATTTCAAGGTAGGCTCGTCTTCTATTTCCCTACTGAAGAGAGTCTTGGTTTTAATTACACAAGTAGAAAACTTACCTTTTCACATTGCAACCAAATATAAGAATATTCTCTCTTGCAAATTTCAGGGGACATTGGGAAAGGTTCACGGGAACAAACTTAAAGGACACATGGACAAAAGCTAGGGGGAGGGTAATGGGAGGGAAGTGGGGAGGGTTGGGGGGGCTGGATTGGGAGTAAAAGGAAGAAAACTATACTTGAACAATGATTAAAATAAAAGAAAAAAAAGAATATTCCCTCTTGCCTATTCACTAATTCTCATGGAAAAATATCTATTTTATGTTGTTCTTTCTTGGATCTCTGTGTTAAAATTAGAGACCACAATACAAGTAAATTTTCCATTTCTCATTCATTGACTCATTCATTCATTCACTTAACAAATTTGTATTAACAGCTTACTATATACTAGATATTCTAAATTTTTACCCAATACACCAGATTAAATACATACCAATGCTTATTTTTTAGGAAGAGCTAAGCAATGCTATGTCAATGATACAGGCCATCACTTCCAAACAAGAAGAAATGCAACAGAAAATTGAACAGCTTCAACAGGAGAAGCGAAGAGAATCTCGAAAAGTAAAAGCCAAGTGAGTTTCATCCAAAAAGTGACCACAGGCAAATCCATAAGCAATGACTTGTGCAGACACTGGAAACACCTTCTCCACTATCAGTATAGAGCTAGCTGGCCACTGGGATCCATGGGTCAGCGTGTGATTGAGGTTATAGAGCCATAAAGGTTGGTTAACACTAAAAATTGATGGTAACTATTAGATGGAAAATGCACTTAATAGGCAGTAAAATGAAAATGATATAAAATGACATGTAGAATTTGATTTCAACTATAGTAACATGTAAAATAACAACTAGAAAGATATATTTTAAAATAATGATTGTTATTCTCACCAATGTGGCTCACTTGGTTGGGTGTCATTCTGCAAAGTGAAAATTCATTGGTTCAATTCCCAGGCAGGGGACATACTTGGGCTATAGGTTCAGTCCTCAGTCAGGGTGAATGCAAGAGGCAACCAATCCATATTTTTCTCTCACACTGATGTTTCTCTTTCGTCCTTTCTCCCTTCCTTCACCTCTTTCTAGAATAAGTAAATAAATAAAATAATGATTGTTTTGTTAGGGTGGGGGAGATCATCAGCAATTTTCCTTTTTTATTAATTTTATAAAATTTCTCTAGCTACTATTAGTTTATCTCTACCATGGAAAATAAATGTTAAATAATACATCACCTAGGTTGACTCAAGTAAAATTTCAGCACTAAACATAGATAATCTTTTTTAAAAATATGTTTTCTTGATTATGCTATTACAGTTTGCCCAATTTTTCCACCTTTCTAGCCCTCCATCTGGTACCCACCATTCCCTGCAGCAATTCCCCATCTTAGTTCATGTCCATGGGTCATGTATATAAGTTCTTTGGCTACTCCATCTCCTATACTGTTTTAACATCCCCTATACTGTTTTAACATCCCCCTGTCTATTCTGTATCTACCAATTTGTACTTCTTAATCCTTGCACTTTCCCCCCATTCACCCTCTTCCTCCTCCCAGCTGGTAACCCTCCAAATGATCTCCATATCTGATTGTTTCTGTTCTGCTTATTTGCTTAGTTTGCTTTTTTAGATTCAATTTTTGATAGTTGTGAATTTATTGCCATTTTAATGCTCATAGTTTTGATCTTCTTCTTTTTCTTGAATGAGTCCTTTTAACATTTCATATAATAATGGCTTGGTGATGATGAACTCCCTTAGCTTTACTTTGCCTGGGACACACTTTATCTGCCCTTCCATTCTAAATGATAGCTTTGTGGACACAGTAATCTTGGTTGTAGGTCCTTGCTCTTCATCACTTTGAATACTCCTTGCCAGTCTCTTCTGGCTTGCAAAGTTTCTTTTGAGAAATCAAGCTGACAGTCTTATGGAAATTCCTTTGTTGGGAACTCTGTGCTTTTCTCTTGTTGCTTTTAAGATTCTCTCTTTATCTTTAACCTTTGGCATTTTAATTATGATTAAAATGATTAAAATTATGATTTAATTATGTGTCTTCGTATGGACCTCTTTGGGTCCAACCTGTTTGTGGCTCTCTGGGCTTCCTGGACTTGTATGTCTATTTCCTTCACCAAATTAAGGATGTTTTTCTCATTATTTTTTTCAAGTAAGTTTTCAATTTCTTGCCCTTCCTCTAATCTTTCTGGCATCCCTATGATTCGGATGTTGGCATGTTTGGAAATGTCCCAGTCTTCTTATATTCTCCTGTTTATTTATTTTTTATTCTTTTTTCTTCTTGCTGTCCTGGTTGAATGTTTATTTCTTCCTTTTGTTCCAAATCATTGATTTGATTCTCAGCTTCATCTACTCCATTGTTGATTCCTTGTAAATTTTTCTTTATTTTACTTATATAATCTTTGTTTCTGCCTGGGTCTTTTTGTGCTGTTGAAGTACAGTGAGTTCCTTGAGCATCCTAATAACCAGTGTTTTGAACTCTGCACCCGAGAGACTGCTTATCTCTTTTATTTAGTTCATTTTCTGGAGTTACAGTGCACTGGTAAGTTAGATGGGGTGGAGCATTAGGTAATCTTCAAGATGGGGCAACCTGTGTGAACCAGGTTGATGGAGTCTCCAATATGGTATTGCCACTCTGTGGCTCTGTGTGAGGGAGGGCTCCGAAAGGGGACAGTGCTGCTTCATGGCCTCTGGATTTTATCTGGAAGGAAACTGTCCCCTGGCACTCATCCTGAAGCCAGATGCTTCAGTTTCTGTCCATATGTCACTGGTGCCTTTCTAGCTGCTGCTCTGGTGCTGTCCAGAGGGAGTGAGTCTGCATAAGTCCTAAGTCAGTTGTGGGCCCTTTAAGAGGAGACTGCTGAGAATCCCACAGTTTCTTCCTCCATCCCACCCCCCACTGGTTTTTACAGCCAGAAGTTATGAGGACCTATCATCCTCCTGGTACTGGAACCCCGGGCTGGGGGGTCTGGTGTGGGACTGGGATCCCTCGCTCCCAAGGTATCCCTCCTGATTTTATCCACCACACTTGGGTGTGGAACTGCCCATTCCATGTGTCTGTGTCTCCATGTCTCCGTGCCTTCTACTTGTCTGTTTGAACATGACTTCTTTAATTCCTTGGTTGTAGGACTTTCATACACCTCAATTTTCTGACGATCCTTGTTGATGTTGTATTTTTGTTGTCTATTGTAATTTTTGCTGTGGTTGTGCAAAGAGGTGGCCATGTTTACCTGCACCTCTATCCTGACTGGAAGTAAATATACATAATCTTTACTGTTATATGTTTTAATATTATCAAATTAAAAATAGAAATATGGCAATAATATTTGTGTGATCCTGGAGAATAGCTTATTGTTTTCCGTTGAAGACCTGCTGCCTCCTGGCACCTTAGTACTGCCTTGTTAAATTAATGTAAATTATCCTAAGCAAATTGTCACCACTACAAACTTTATAAAGATCCTGATGACAGGGAAGCCAGTAACAAAAAAATAAGAATGTAGATGTTAAAATTAGAAGGTGATTAATAGATATTTAAATTTCTCTTCAACTTGGTGATAAATTAAGTTGCTAGTACTCGACAATTTTTAATTTACTTAAACAGCAATTTTATATGGTTCACCTTAATAATTTAAAAATTTTCTTGAATTATTCTGAACTGAATCTCTTCCTAATCCACCAAGTATTAAGACCTTCTGCTTCCCTTCCCTAGGAAAATGCAAAAAGAAGAACACGGCCCACAGGCTGGGCCTGGTCAAGCACAAGGAAGTCCCTTCCGTTCAATCAACGTCCCTGAGCCTGTTATTCCAAATGAAGACTTTACAAACATTCTGCCTTCTCAAGCCTATGAAAAAGGTACAGTTCACAAGCATTAGCCAAGCATTTAGCCAAGCATTTTTTTCCTATAATCTGAGGGTCAAAGTAGTAGTAAGAATGGGCCTAAGGTCTTCATTCTTTTTAGAGGAAAATGGTATGTTGCTCAGAATTTTCCCCCTTGTATATGGAATTTAAAAGAATCCAGAGGATCTGAGAAACCTAGAAATTAAAGAGTCTGCCTAATTTTAAAACATTTTCTCTTTTGGGAAAATACTTGGTGTTCTAAATTTCAAGGGGATTAAAAATAGTTTGTTGCACAACCATAGGGCAAGAAATGTTAAAAATTATTCGCTCTAATAAATTGTTTTATTCCCCATATTACTTCTCAGCCCTTGTCTCTCTGCATAGACATTTTAAAAATAGCTGTATTCTTAGCATAGAGATAAAATTGTGTGCTCTGCTTTTTTTTTCAACAAAGGTTTCACTGATGTAAGAAAGTCATATATACCCTAACTGGCAGGCAGTGCCATCAGGGGCAGTCTAACTTTGCACTGTCTGCACCCTGAAATTGTCACCAGCCACATCCCTGATCTGTGATGTTAGAACAAATAATAAAAAATTATACTTGGGCAGTACTGAAGCAAACTAGCTTTCTGGGGGATGTCCGCAGACATCGGTTAGTGACCTGTATTGAACTGAGGAAAAGAAACTAAACAAAAAATGATTGCTACTTCTTTGTATCCTCAATAACACCTAGCAAAACATGGACAGGAGAATGAATGTAGATATTAACAGTGTTTAGATAAATCTCTCTCTCTCTTTTTTTTTTTTGTTTTTTTTGGTCATATGTAGAAAGTCTCCAAAAGAGGCTCGGTGACTTCTCAATCCATTATAAAGTCCTCAAGGGCAGGACTGGTGGTTCTCTACCCTTATGGCTTAATGTACAATTAGGCTCATATATCCAATGACCATAAATATATTTTGAATAACTGAATTTAAAAATCAAATGGCTTTTAATAAGTATTAACTTCAAAGTACAGATTTTATTTTTTATTTTTATTTTTACCCATTTGAGTAGTTATTTTAGGGACTGATAGGTGCACCCTGGGAAAACTCACTTGACCTGCCTGGAATGTGGGTTTATGGTAGGTGGCTCTGTTTTCTTTGGTCTGTGTCATGGACAGCATGACATAAAAGATGGTCTTGTTAGGAGAGATTACAGGATGGGCTTGGAAAGTAAAGGTCAGGTCAATGCTATATCTGAGGCAACTGAACATTTTTACAAGATAAATGATTACAAATTATATTTTTAAGTGCCCAGATAGATTAAACTAGCTGTTTAGTGGCAACTCCTCCTTCATTCGCTGTTATGTAGGCCTGGCTTATATAACATTATTTCTTCTACCAAGTTGCTACAATAATTTGGGAATAATGTGCCATAATAAGTCACTATACCATTGGTAGTAGGTTATATTAAAACTCAAGGTCAAAGGACTAAACTTTCAGAAAGGATTAACTTACTCACTGTTAGTTATAATATGGTGCTCCCAAATTTAGTAGCTTAAAATAGCAAACATTCATTATG
This sequence comes from Phyllostomus hastatus, assembly GCF_019186645.2. NCBI lineage: Eukaryota > Metazoa > Chordata > Mammalia > Chiroptera > Phyllostomidae > Phyllostomus > Phyllostomus hastatus. The sequence continues at coordinate 111,175,834 of NW_025334041.1, read as the reverse complement.
TCACAGTTTCTCTGAGTCAGGAATATGTACACAGCTTAGCTGGGTGCCTCTGGCTCAAGATCTCTCTTGAGGCTGCAGTCAAGGTGTTGGCCATAGCTGCTCATCCTTCCTTCTGTCCATTTACCTGTCCATCCACCCACCCCAGACATTGATTTAGGTGATAGGATATAGTACTGAACAAAACAAAAAAAGCTCCTGCCCTCATGGAGCCTTTGTTCTGAAGGAAGCAGACAATGAACAAGATAAATAAAATACATAATATGTTAGGTAGCAATAGGGAGAAAAGTGAAGAAATACAACTATAATTTTATAGTATGTGCCAGGTAAAGACCTGAAGGAGGTGAGAAAGTTAGGAACTATACTGAGGGGAAGAAAGGCAACAGCCAGTACCAAGGTATTGGCAGGAACATAACTGACATGTTCAAAGAACGGCAAAAAGAACCTAAAGCAGAGTGAACAAGGAACATAATAGGAGTTGCAGTAAAAAAAAAAAAAAAAGAAAAAGAAAAAAAAGAAGAAAGGAAACAGCAGGCAGGGAGAACAGCAGATGTTTTAGGGTCTTATGATCATTTTAAGGTCATTATAAAACTTTTATACAAAAATGGGAGGCCCCTGGAGGGCTCAGCAGAGAATGGCAGGGTCTGACATTTTAATAGCACCATCCTGGCGCCTCTCATCATTACCCTCTCCACCATCATGGTTAAACAATAATTTGCAGTTTACCAGGTACCACTTTAAGCAGTTTACAAGTATTAACTGATTTAATTCTTATGGTAGTCTATGAGGTATGTACCACTATTATATCTATTGATAGGTGGGAAAAGAGCACTTGTCACACTGTATTGCTATTTATTTATTTATTTACTGCTCTATCTGCTCCAGTAAACTGTGAGCTCTGTGAGTCTGTCCCCAATGCCTGGCTCATAGAGAGTGCCCAGTCCATGTTACTGGAATGAATACTGATTGAAAGCTTTCCTTTCTCTGCAGCCCAAGAGTCCAGATCCATGCATATAGGAGACAGTAATGTGAAAGGGATGATGGGTCCTGGTAAGTGGCCCTTCTTTGAGTTCTCTTTTCTTCTGGCAATTCCACCCTTCCCCTTTTTCAACCTTCCTTGTTTCTACTCCCTCAGTCCCAAATCAGGCATGAAAAAACTCAGGTAAGTTAAGCATATTGGTTATCAAGATTCTGAGATGTGCTGGATAAGGTCAGTGACTCAGTTAAACCCAAGGACAGAGAAGGTGTGAGGAAGTTTAAGACCAAACCACTATTTTGATTCTTTCTGGTGCCTTTCAATTACAGACGAATTAACATTTGCTGAGAACTCTCAGGTGTATGTAGCATGACATAAGTTTTGTATGAACCACAAATTTTATAGTTTACTTCAGTTACTTTCAACCTTTTTCATTTCATGGCACACATAAACTAATTATAAAATTCTACAGCACACTAAAAATATATTTTTGCTGACATGATAAAAAATAGGTATAACTTTGATTCGTTCACACCAGATGGCTATCATTGTGTTGTCTGTTGCCATTTTTTAATTTGACAATCTAAAGGAAAAGAGCTAAGTGTCCCTGACTAAATAGACAGGTATTGTATGTATTAAAAATTCTTGCAGCACATTGTTTGAAAATTGCTGGCTTATGTAATTTAGAAGTTATTTACTTAATAGACAATTCACCTCAATTTTATAGATTATTTCATCTTCCCACATGTACTTACTCTTTCCTTTTTGCAATTCACCATCATCAGGGCCAAGGAGGACAAGGTCCAAAGATGGCATTGTCTTTGGCACCTTCTTCCTTCTCTTTTTGTACTCTCTTTTCCAGGAGTGCTACAGGTACTTGGTGTACTCACCTGGAATGAAGCAGATAGAAGGAGTCAATACATACTACTATAAATTAATTACATTTTTTATAAATTTATTTTTTTTTAAATTCCTTATTTAGTAGAGACTATGTACAAAGAGTAGAAGACATATAGACCAGAAACAGAGAGGTGATCCTTTGTAATTGTAAAAATGTTTAATCCTTAGTTGATCTATTTCATCCTGCACATGAGCATCGTATTTAAGAATTAGTAACAAATATAATTTTTAAAAATTAGATCTTGATGTCAAGTGTTATTTTTCAGGAATGAACCCAACAACTCCAGAATCAGAAGAAAACCTCAAGCCTTGCCTCCCAGCTGATATCCAGTCTAAGGGCCATCTGCCATCTGGTGTGTGGAGGCAACCTAAGGATGGTAAAGAGTGGGGTGAGGAATATGTCACAAAAGACCACCCAGATAAACTCAAGGAAGTTGGCCAGGGCAGACATAGCTCCTTGGAAAATGTTTTATGTGAAACCTCTTTAGCTGGTAAGTCCCAAGGAGGAATGCAGGCTAAAATTTTATTCTTTTTCTTTTTTTTTTTTAATTTGTAGAGAATCTTTATTTTTATTTATTTTTTCCTTTTTATTAAATTTATTGGGGTAGCACTAGTTAAAAAATTATATACATTTCAGGTGCACAATTCTACACCACATCATCTATACACTGTGTTGTGTGTTCACCACTCTAAGTCTCTGTCCATCACCATTTATCCCCCCATACCCTCCCCCACCACCCTCTTTCCATGCACGGCCCACTTGCAATCACCACACTGCACTGTTTTTCGTGTCCATGACAGACTGAAATTTTAAAAAATATGATGGACCCAAGGGCTAGAATCCTCAGAATTTAGATTCATTGGACATATGAGGCCACATAGTATCTGGTTTCTTTGCAGATGAACTACAACCTTGTAGAGGTGAAGGGAAACACCAGAAGCCACACAGCCAGCTGGGACTACCACCTTGATTCTGGGTGTCCATAACATTTAGTAATGTAGTGCTTTGGGGCAGGAGGGGAAGCATAAATTTGACATAGAAGAGGGCGGAATTTTGTGAAGGGCACTATTTGGTCAGTGATGTCGGATCCTCAGTATGTGAATCTTATATCAGTAGTCTACTACCAAAATGTCAAGCACTGCAACAGAGTCTGTCCTTCCTTCTTCACTCTTTTTTTCCTTCAAATCACAAATTATTACTAAATACTTAGTATGTGTCAGACAATAGTATTTCCCTTCAACTATTTTGTGGGAGGTAATTTTTAAAAAATTATTATCAAATACATGAAAAATTAAACAGTACGAAAAGATTTACTACAAAAAACATCAGCAACCAATTTAAATTCTTTTGGCAGGTTCTTCTGGTACTTGCTTCTATATTTTTAAAAAAGTTTATGCTGCTATTTTATTTTTAATTTTATTTTAACCATTGTTCAAGTACAGTTTTCTGTCCTTTACTCCCATTCCAGCCCACCTATGCTGCTATTTTTAAATCAATACTTTATTGAGGGTTAATTTACACAGAGTGATATTTACAATGCTTAAGTTCAAGCTCATTGACTTTTTATATGGGGATACCTCCTTATGATGATTACCCAGATCAAGATAAACAATATTTCTATTACCCCAGAATGTTCTCTCAGGCACCTTTCCAGCCAATACCCACCCAAGGAACCACTATGCTGACTTTTGTCACCATAAATTAGTTTCTGTCTGTTCTTGAACTCCATATAAGTAGAAAAATACAATATGTACTTCTCTGGATCTGGCCTCTTCCTCTCATATAATGTGGTGTATACAATTCATTCAGTAGTTCATTCCTTTTTAAAATCACATTGAATGAATTTACTACAATTTGGTTATCCATTCTCCTGCTGGTGGACATTTGGAGTATTTCTGGTTTCAGACTATTACGGATAAAAGTTCTATAAACATTCTTATGTAGGTCTTTTTTTTGTGTGGATGTATGTCCTCATTTCTCTTGAGTGTGTACCTAGGAGTGAAATCTCTAGGCTATAGGCTATGATTGTGTTTAACGTTAAAAGAAAACATAAAGCGGTTTTTCAAAGTGGTTGGAACATTTTATTTTACCAGCATTGTACTAAAAAACCATTTGCTTCACATCCTTCCCAATATTTAGTATGGTCAGTCTTTTTAATTTTAGCCATTCTCCTCGGTGTGTACTGGTATGATACTGAAGTTTTAATTTGGTTTCCTCATGACTACTGACATTGAATATCTTGTCATATGCTTACTGGCCATTTGTGGTTCTTTTATGAAGTGCCTATTTAAGTTCTTTGTCTAATTTTTAAATTGGGTTCTTTATCTTTATTATGCATTACTAAGATTTCTTAATATATTTTGGAGTGAAGTGATCATATATGGGTGAGTCTCATTTTAGACCCTATATTCTTTTTCTTAAAGTATATTTTATTGATTGTGCTATTACAGTTGTCCCAATTTTTCCACCTTTTCCCTCTTCCACCTGATACCCCCCTTCCCTCCAACAATCTGCCCCCTTAGTGTCATGTTCATGGTTCATGCATATAAGTCCTTTGGCTTCTCCATTGCCTATACTGTTTTTAACCTCCCCCTGCCCATTTTGTACCTACCAATTATGCTTTTCAAATCTGTGTACCTTTTACCCCATTGTCCCCATTCCCCCTCCCAGTTGATAACCCTCCAAATGATCTCCGTATCTATGATTCTGTTCTTGTTCTAGCTGTTTGCTTGGTTTTTGTTTTTTTTTTACATTCAGTTGTTGATACTTGTGAGTTTGTCACCATCTTAATGTTCATAGTTTTGATCTTCTTCTTCTTAAATAAGCCCCTTTAACATTTCATGTAATAATTAATGGCTTGGTGATGATGAATTCCTTTGGCTTTACCATGTCTGGAAAGCACTTTATCTGCCCTTCCATTCTAAATGATAGCTTTGCTGGATACAGTAATTTAGGTTGTAGGTCCTTGGTTTTCCTCACTTTGAATACTTCTTGCCAGTCCCCTCTGGCTTGCAAAGTTTCCTTTGAGAAATCAGCTAAGGAGTCTTATGGAAACTCCTTTGTAGGTAACTGTGCTTTTCTCTTGCTGCTTTTATGATTTTCTCTTTATCTTTAACCTTTGGCATTTTAGCTATGATGTGTCTTGGTGTGGCCTTCTTTGGGTCCAACTTGTTTGGGGCTCTCTGGGCTTCCTGGGCTTGTATGTCTATTTCCTTCACCAAATGAAGGATGTTTTCTTTCATTATTTTTTCAAATAAGTTTTCAACTTCTTGCCCTTCCTCTACTCTTTCTGGCATCCCTATGATTTGGATGTTGACACATTTGGAGATGTCCCAGAGTCTTCATATATTGTCCTTGTTTTTTTTGAATTCTTGTCTCTTCATTCTGTTCTGGTTGAATGTTCAATTCTTCCCTTTGTTCCAAATTGTTTATTTGAAACCTGGCTTCCTTCCCTACACTGTTTATTCCCTGTGGATTTTTCTTTATTTCACTTAGTGTAGCCTTTATTTCTTCCCTATGTTCTTGCTGTACTCAATGAGTTCTTTGAGCATCCTGATCACCAGTGTTTTGAACTCTGCATCTGATAGGTTGGCTATCTCTGTTTTGTTTAGTTCTTTTTCTAGGGTTTTGTTCTGTTCTTTCATTTGGGCCATATTTCTTTGTTTGCTCAATTTGGCAGCCTCTCTATATTTGTTTCTGTGTATTTGGTAGAGCTGCTTTGACTCCCTATCTTGGTGTACCTGTTAAGTTATATGGGACAGAGCCTCAGGTAATTGCTAGGGCAGGGCAATCCACTTCATTATATTTTGTGGCTTTCTGTGTGGTGGAGGGGTCAGAGATGGGACAATAATACCGCCTGGCTTCTGGAGGCTTGCCTGGCACTTGTCCCATTTATAGTCACTTCACATACTGCCCATATGTAACTGGCACCCTTGTAGCTGTTGCCCTGGTGGTGATTCCTAGAGTGGGTGGGTTTGTATATATTCTAAGTCTGTGCAGGTCCTTTAAACGGACTCTGCTGAGAAACTGGCAGTTTCTTGTGTGGTCCCCACCCCTCCTGATTTTTACAGCCAGAAGTTATGAGGCTTTATCTTCCTAGCACTGGAACCCTGGGCTGCGTGGTCTGACCTAGGGCTGGGATTGCTTGCTCCCCATGTATCCCTCTCTATTTTTAGCCACCACACTTGAATGTGGGACCGTCCATTCTATTGCCACCACCACCTCTCCATGCTATAACATGTCCTCTCCAGCCCAACTCCCCATCTCTGCCCCTCCTACCTGTCTGGTTGACTATGGCTAATTAAATTCTTGGTTGTCAGGCTTCTATACAGTTTGATTTTCTGACAGTTCTGGGTGTTTTTTTGTTTTGAGGTGATTTGTGATTCTTTTTGTGGTTGCTCAAGGAGGCGAGTTATGACTACCTATGCCTCCATCTTGACTGGAAGTAAACCCTATATTCTTTTTATTCCAATTACCAGAGAATTGACATCTTAATAGTCCTGAGTCTTCCAATCAAAGAACATGGTATATGTCGCCCTTTATATAGGTCTTTAACTTTTTATAGCAATGTAACCGAAAAAATCTATCATTTACATTCTTTTTTTCTTTTTTAAACATTTGTCCTACAGACCTCTATCATCCTACTCCATTCTGGCCCATTGTATTTGCCATTCTGCAACTTCCTGGGCTTCCCAGAAATTCCCTTCGTAATTCTCCTATGTTAGATTCCTGTTTGTTCATTTTAATCTTCTGTGTGCTTGGTTTACTCCTTATTTGATGAAATCCATCATCCAGTAGCTTACATATGCTTTGCTTATTAGCTGAATGTAAAATCATTTTCCCTCATCACTTTGAAGCAATTTTTCCATTATCTTCTAACATCTAATATTCCTGTGGGAAAGCCCAATGCTCTAATCCCCAGCCCTTTTTATGTTACCTGATTTTTCTCTCTGGTAACTTTTAGGATCTTCTCTTTACCTTTGGTGTGTTAAAGTTTCTCAGTGATGTGTTGTACCCTACAATGACATGAAAATCTTTTTGATTTATTATGCTGAGGACATAGACCCTTTCCTCGGGAGATGATATCCTAGTATTTTTTCTCTGATTGATTTGATAATATCCTCTCATCCATTCATATTCTTTTCTGTGAAACTTCTAATAAGTTGATGTTGGATCTCCTAGATTGGTTTTCTCCATTACCATCTTTTTCTCTTCTATTTGTCTTCAATATATCTTTTTCTTAGTATTTTTTTGCGGGGGGGAGGACATTGAAAGGAGTGGTAAGCAGATTTCCTTGACTTTATTTTCTACTTGAAAAATGTCATAAAGTTTCTTCTTTTGTGGATTGTTCTCTTTAAAAAATAGTGTCCTGTAATTTTTAAACACCTAGAATATTTTCCTCATATCTCTTTGAGGATATTAATTACAAGATTTTTAAAAAGTTTTCTTTAGGTTCAGCATCATCTCTGCTTTTTAAATTAAAGTATAACTGACATACATTCCATAACATTATATTAGTTTCAGATGTACAACATAATTTGATATTTGTATATATTGTAAAATGATCACCAGAGTAAGTCTAGTTAACATCTGCCACCATACATAGTTATACAATTCTCTTTTATTGCCATGAAAACTTTGAAGATCTACTCTTTCATTTTTTGAAGACTTTAAGTATTTATTTTTAGAGAGGGGAAGGGAGGTAAAAAGAGAGACAAGGAGAGAAACATCAATGTGTTGTTGCCTCTCATGTGCCCCCTACTGGGGACCTGGACTGCAACCCAGGCATGTGCATCAGCAGGAATTGAACCAGGGACATTTCCAATTGTGGTACAATGCCTATCCCACTGAGCCACACCAGTCAGAGCTAAAATCTACCCTTTCAGCAACTTCTGAATATATAATATATATCATTAACTATGGTTACCATTCTATATATTACATCTCCTGCATTGTTTCTTTATTCAGTGTCACCCTCTTCTTTAAAAAAGGAGATGTGTGTATATTTTTTTTCTTCTCTTTCTTTTATGGTATAAGCTTCATTCAAATGTCTGAGGATCCTTAGCTAATTATTTATATCTAAGAGAGAGGCTCTAAAGAACAAGAAATCTGAAATTCTGTATTGGCCAAGCTTATCAATAAGTGGGCTTCATTACTGGCTAATTGGGTGTCAAATTAACTTTCTGATAGGTGGCCTCTTTATGTCAGTGTCTGGAGATCTTTTCTCCTTAGGCAGTTCAGTTTCTCCAGAAGGAGATCCTCCAGTCCCCTGCCTGGAGAGTATAAGTCTGATATTGTGGGACCTGCAGGGGAAGAGGCTGAGGGGAGTCTCAATGTTCAGTATGCAAGCCCCTTGTTTTCATTTTAGCATTTCAACTCTGTCTTCTACTATTTCTGATGTCTTTAGCCCAGATACTGGAAAGGAGGGCTTCTCTGGTTCAATTTTTCCCCTTTTCCATGAGGTAGAAATGAGGAAGCTTTCTGGCATAGGGTGGGACCTGGAGGTTCATTGCACTTTATGTAGTCTATGTCTCCTGTTGCAGCACAGCTGCTCATTTGCACTTTCTGTTGTGTGTGGTGCCTCCAGTCCTCAAGCCTCTCTTTTCTCAGCAGATTTCCCATCTGCAGATGAAAACACCAAGGTTTTGTGCTCTTTACTCTGCTGAATTGATTAGCATTCCTCCATTCTATTTCTCACATTCCCCAAACTTGCTGATGTCTCTTTTTATTGCTTTCCATATCTTTTTATTACTTTCTATTATTTCCTAGGGTTTGGGGGAGGAGCGGTTCACAACATTTCCCTCCTTGGTTTGTTTTTAAAGCTAAAAGACAGACTGTGGCTCTGGAACTGCTTGAATCAGAAAGAAAGTATGTCATTAACATCTCTCTCATCCTGAAGATCAAGGCAACATTCCAGGGGTCAGATGGAAAGAGGAATTCCAAAGAGAGAAGGTATCCATGTATTCATTGCCTTTGCTTTTCAGATTGATTAAGATTTAAGGTAAGTGTTTATTGTTTCCACTTTGGGAATTCTGGGACCTGTACAGAGTTCCAGAAATAGTCTTTGAAAACAGAACAAGCAGTGACAGAAGGTAACCTCTGGTTTTCTAGGCTGTTTCTGAAGCCTCCATGTGTACTTTAAATAGACCACCTGAATGAAATACAGAACAGAATGAGAGGTGTTTTTCCCTATTGGTGGTTCTCCTCATGCAAAGATTAAAATAAATTAACATTCACTGTTTTTCCCATAACAACTGGTAAGCACTTCCTACCCCTGTTGGAACCTGGGGATGAAAATAACACCCACCACAACTACAATCTGACACTCAAACCTGAGGTTGCCATGTCTTCTCAAACCTGTGAAATAAAAATGTCAGATCTTCCCTAGAAAAAAGTGTAGTGCTCAGGAGTCTCTCCAGCTTGTCTCAAGACAGCCCTGCCCCATCCTGGAAGGGCTGGAGCTGCAGGGAGAGGCACAGGCTGTCAGCAGAGAGGCCTGAGTGGATCTTGTGGGCTGTGGCTCATTTGTTGGAGGATCACAGAAGCTGGTGTTTTTGGCTTTTTCTGGTCTGATTCACCCAGATAGAGCTACAACCTCAAAATCAAAGAGTCTTCTCTGAACACTTGTGGGCTGGGGCAAAGTCAGCTCCACAAGATTGCCAGTTAGCTTTATAAGCTAAACCCCAGTGCATCCACGAAGAACTCAACAAGCTGTATGCTGCAGATCACCACCAGGTGGCACATGTTTCATGATCAAATTTAGCTACATCTTGCTGCTGAAGTGCAGTATTTGGCTTAATACTGGACTGACAAGAGCTATGTTATTAATTTGAAACTATAACTGAATTTCCCTTGATTGCTTTTAGTTTATTTCCCTCATTGTTTAGGTACCAAATGGTGGGAATTGAAGTGACTTTGAAGGCTTTAAAAAGAATATGCTAACTATTCACATTGCCATAATTTCACTCCTATTAAGGGATAGAAAAGAAGTTGAACACTTAATACTTTCATCTTCACAAAATAGTTGCTTCTGGCAGTCAGGTCTGAATCTAGACAAAACAGTGAAATAGGTTAAGTATGTCTATACTTCTTGCCTTCTTTCTTCCTCTGCTCTCCATCTCCTGGCTCACCTCCTCCACAATCCTCCCTGATTTCAGATACTATCCTTATTAAATTAAAAAACTTTTAAAAACCTGTTTTCAATATTTGGTAGTTCATTGCCCTTCATGTAACTTATGTATTTCCATGACATTTGAGGGGAGCATTAGCCTTCTCTGACCCATCTGAAATCTCAAACTTATCCCGGGGACAATCCAGGAGGTATCCTGGACTCCAACCAAGTTACTAGCTCTCCAACTCTACAAGTACATTGGGCACAGTATAGCAGAAGACAGTGTCCTCAAAAGAAAAGAAGGGAGGAAGGGAGGGAAAGAAGGAGGGGAGAGAATAAGAGAGAAGAGACAAGGGCGAGAAGAGACAGGGGTGAAGTAAAAGAGAAGAAAGTCAGGCAAGGCCAGGAGAGGAAAGGAAAGGAGAAAAGAAGAAAAAAGATAATCCAGTCCAAGACATACTACATAACCTATATAGAAGGCCCCTCTCATAGTCAGATCTCACCATGGTGCCCTAACACCTTTCAGTGTCACACCAAGAATATTACCCAAAGTCATTGATAGCCTCCTGGTGGGAAAAAATCTTTCATATCTAGTTCTTTTGCTGGTGCAGTTTTTCTTTCAGTTCAATCAATTGTGCTTTCCTCCATCAACTTTATGATCTCCCAATCCAATTGTCCCCTGGCTATCCCTCCAAATTCTCTCTGATCTGGACAGGAATTACTTAGGTCTTCCAAGTCCACTGCATCAGCCATGAGAGCTTGGACCAGGAGGCCTCTGCTCCCATGCTTCTGGATCAGCTGGCCTCACATGTTTGGAGGCCAGTGGCACAGGAGGTGGAGGGGCAGCAGACAAAAGTGGAAGGAATCCTTGTATCACAGGAGGCAGCTGGGTGCCCTATTCTGGTGTTGTGGGTTTTCTCTGAGCTATAGTCACAGGGGCATCTTTGCTTTAGTTGGAAATGGGTTGAAAATTTTTTCTCTCGAATTGGTGTCCTTCCTAGTGTTCTCAAAAAAAAGTCTGCTTGTCCAGGGTTGGCAAAGCATCCACTAATTAGTTGTCCACTGGTTTGCTCTCACTGGATCCTAGGGAAATAGCCAAACTCTGTGACAAGCAGGCCATCACTTTCACCTTTATTAAACTTGAGATCTTGAACGCAGAAGGAACCTATTTTATATTCCTCTAAATCACCAAGTTAGACATCAACTCCTTGCTTATAGCCCAGCAAAACTTCATTTCCTTCTGTTTCTTCCTTCCTCGTTCCTATAGGTCCCCGATCACCCCACCATTCCCCATGTAATCCCCCTTCTTCTTCCTTCCATGATTCTTTTCTCTCTCCTCTCCTTCTCTGACATCACTCCTCCTCCCTGCATTTCCTCTGGAAAAAAACGAGGCTCACTGAGATGGGTTAGAGGGACTATGAGAGTAGAAGGGGACTCTGTGAAACTCCAGGGAGTAGCTGGCCAGGATTGATCTGTAGCCTCCCATTCAAGACTCTGTCCTTGCCCAGTATTCTTAGAAATCAAAGGACAGAGAAAAAAAAAAAAAACACTTCCATACCCCTTTCCCATGTGCTTTTAGTTGCCAGCTTTAAATAAAATTTCCTATTTATGTAAGTTGTAGTCTCCTACCCAGTAGCTGAGAATGACCAAGTGACACCTTGTGCTGTCATCTGCAACAATAATGAGACTATTTTGCACATCAAGTGAGAATAACTGTAAAACACTGAAAAAGATTTCCTTTAGAATTTCCACTGTCACATAAATGACAGTGGACTGGTTTGGCTTTAAAAAAGCCAGTCAAGTAAGGTGCTCTTTATTATGTCAACACACAGCATTATAGGAGTCATCAGTAAAGGGGTCTTTTTATATCCTGAGGATATCTGCTATTTGGTCTACAATGACAAACTTTTATTTTTTAATCCCAAATGCAGGTCTGTGACTCAGAACATTCTGAATAACTAGGAAAATGGACTCTGCTGTATATTTTCTTGTAGGGGCTTTTCTTTTCTATGCCTGGTTTGGGTGATTCTTTCTCTGTTCTGTTTCAAGCCTCTTTCCTGGCTCTTTACGGTACCTTGTCCAGCAGCACTTGGATTTGCTTCATGCTCTGCAGGAAAGGGTCCTGAAGTGGCCACGCCAAGGAGTCCTTGGAGATTTATTCCTTAAATTAACAAATGATGAGGTAAGTTTTTAAATGATTCTTTATAAATTTGAATTATATTCATCTGTGTCCCTCTTGTCCACTTCTCTTAATAGAGAATCTGGAATCAGTAAATTTCTGAGCTAGAAGAACTGCCGAGATCTAGTCTAACTTCCTCATTCTACACATAATATAAAGTTCAGGGAAATTTCGACTTCGCTGAATCACCCAGCTAGCTAGATAATTGTAGATCTGTCAGTGGAACCTGAGTTTTCTAACTTTCAGTTCATTATTTTCCACTATACCATAACTGCTGAAATTGAACATGCACATATATGTGTGTGTATTTGTGTATATTTATACATAAATAAATGCATGCATATATTCATACATACACATAAAATAAATATATGAAAGTTTGCATATATGTATGTACTTTCACTTACAATTTCATTCCTTAGAGATTTTTTGAAATGATGGGTAGCTATTTGTCTTGAATATTTTTGTTTTCACTGCCTTGGACGGGGTCCTAAGTTTCAAAACCTCTGTGGTTCTACAAATTAAATAAGATCCAGGCCAGAAGTTGCAAACTCAAATGCCTCCAGAGTCAGACAGTGATATGAACGAGTAGAAGTAGGTGGAATTTAACACAAGAGGGAATGTTGAGAAACGAGTTTAAGTGGAGCTGACGTGCTTTTCTATAAGGAATGACTACTTGGCTTTATCCAGTTTTTATGCAGGAAGAAAGACTAGCGTTGCAGGATCTGATATTTAAAGGGCAGCTGGAAATCCAGAATTTTGTACGAGATTTTCTTATCTTAAAAATATTGTGTGGGTTTACAGGAACAAATTTAAAGGACACATGGACAAAAACTAGGGGGAGAGTGGTAATGGGAGGGAAGTGGGGAGGGATGGGTGGGTGGGCTGGAATGGGAGTAAAAGGGAGAAAACTGTACTTGAACAATGATTAAAACAATAAAAAAAGATTTAAAAATATATTGTGTGGCCCTGGCTGGCATAGCTCAGTGGATTGAGCACGGGCTGTGAACCAAAGTGTCACAGGTTCGATTCCCAGTCAGGGTACATGCCTGGGTTGCAGGCCATGGCCCCCAGCAACCGCACATCGATGTTTCTCTCTCTCCCTCCCTTCCCTCTCTAAAAATAAATAAAATTTAAAAAAAAAATATATATATATATAGTGTGGGATAATTAAAATTGGTCTGCAAGCCAGATTTTGCCTGCATTCAACCTCTGTATATCAAAGATTCTCAACTGTGGATAATAATACAAAGTTTACAAATTACCTAGTTGTACAGATTAGAGTAGATGTAATGTTACCCTGCTCATATTGCTTTACTCATTTGTATTCAGTGTGCTTTCTTGGGTTAAGATCTGTTATTTCTGTGTAAATATAACTTTGGAAGCTGAGGATTATTTTCCCAAAGACATATTACATAGGTGAACATGTGATTGGTGGAAAAAGTTGAGAACCATTGGTCGAGACACTGTGAAGTGGGTTGAACAAAATCCCTCATTTGGATGTAGGTGATTAAAATGAAAAGTAATTTTAAAACAAAATATGCATTTTTATCATTAAACAATTTAAAAATACTTTTTCAGTTTACATAATTCCTCTCCTCTGCCTTAGTTTATCATTTCACTTTTTCCCAAGTCCATAGGGATATCTACCTTAAAACCCAAAAGTTTTTTCAAAAAGATGAATAAAAAACAAGAACACATTAATGAACACATTAAATGCATGATTAAGATAATCTCTGCAAAGTACTTCTTTTTGATATATATGACTATAAAAAAATATTGGCTACTATCATTCCTGTTTCCAGGTTCTTATCATGCATTTTTATGTTTGTTTTCAAGAATAATTTCTTGGATTATTATGTTGCCTACCTGAGGGACCTGCCTGAATGCATCTCTTTGGTTCACGTCGTTGTTCTGAAGGAGGTAAGTTCACTCTATCTGCACATTACCCTTTGGTTACCTGCGTATCATATGATGTTGCTCGCCCCCTTAGGACATACAGCACATGCACTCTGAGCTTGTCTTCCAGGTTGGGAAATGGCTTGAGCAGAGCCACTGATACTCCTCCCTGGTGTTAAAGAAGCTCACTCGAGGATGAGTGCCATTGCTTTGTCCCTGCTTTGCCTTACTGACCATCAGTTCCACTCCACTGGAAGTTAGGCAAAGTAAACAGATTTTCTAAGCAGAGATCTTCAGGCTGTAGCCTGTATGTTGTATGAGGAATTTTTTTTGGCTCAGAAATATGAATCTGAATATTAAACTTATATAATCTGACTATTAAACTCAAGTCATCCTATATGTCATTTTTTAAGATTGTAAAGTGATTCTAGTCATGTAGATTTAAGAATTGCTTGTGCACTGCTGTATTAGGTGTGCAACAAGCACATATAAATGTAAAACAATTCTAGTTATTTTAGTTTAATAGGAAGAAACCATATCAGAAGCCCTAAAGTTAAGAGTTAATCAAGTTTCACAAGAGGTGAGGATCTTACTAATTTTCTACATTACCCTACTACTCCCAACTCAGTATAATGCCTACCACACATTAGTACTCAGAAAATATTTGGGAAAGGGGAAGGGAAGAGAAGAAAAGGAAAGGGAAGGAAAGCAAAGGGAAGGAAAGGAAAGGGACATGGAAAAAGTCCAACTTGTCTCCTGCTGCCAGGCCAGCTGGGCAGTTTCTAATCATATTCTTTCACCCATTCTCATCAGGCTCAAACCACCCTCAGTGCCTACTAGTAAACCATTGTAATGATTACTTGCTGGAGAATCTTAATGACTTCATTCAGCTTAAATATAATTAACTGAGTGCCCACTTCTGTATAGAACTGTGCTGATATCTGGGGTTGAGGATGGAAGGGGCAATTTGAAAAGTTGGGTAGATTCAAAGGAAGTACATGATATGCCCTCTGCTAAAGAACTGTCTCCTTGAGCATGTCCTTGAACAAGTGGCCTGTCCAACGAGAGATCAATGCTTCATGGCACTCTGGAGGAAGAAAATGCTCTGAGAGTCAACTTTTTCTACTCTGATGGGACTGGCACTGGGGTTCTGAAGCCAGAACTGGAGGGACAATGAAGAGTGATTCTACCTTTCTTTCATTCAGGGTGATGAAGAGATTAAATCTGACATCTATACACTGTTCTTTCACATAGTCCAGCGCATCCCTGAATATCTGATACATCTGCAGGTAGGCATGGCTGGGCAAGCCTCCAAAGTGATTTTCAGGCTAAACTATTGTTTTTGGCTTCCAAGAAACACTGTGAGGGATCAGGAAGGAATAATTAATATTTAATAATTAATAATTAATAATTAATATTTCTAAAATATATTTAAATAACTTAAGAGTGTTAATGACTTCCCTACCCCACCTTGTGGTATAAGCTAAAATCTCAGTCTCTTAAAATGTTTGGCTCATGATGCCTGCCTTTGATGTTCTGTCTTCATTTACTGACAATCACCACCTCTGCTGATGCAGAATCTTTCTATAGCAGCTCCTACTAGACTCTACCTATTCAGTCCCTTCCACCTTTGTTCTACAGCCATGTATCCCCTAACCCTCACTCCCCACCCCCCACTCTGGAATCTAAGAACTATCTATGTAACCTGCCCACTTAACTGCTACCCTGACTACTTTCATTTGGCTTGAGTGCATGGGTTTACCAAATATTGCTTCTTATTTTATGTCACAGAAGAAGCATGAAGAAACTGACAAGCTGACTTCTCCACATCATTTTCCCACAGGTCTTATCCACCTTGGAGGAAGTAGAGTTGAGAGAGAGGCTCACCAACACCCTTACCAGCCCCTCTTCTTCCCACCACCCACCTGTCCCGGTTTATTTGCTTACTGACCTCTCTAAGTAATTCAATGAAAGCATCTTAGAAATGCTTGGGATTTATCACAGGTGGAAGTAGCCCAGTATTGATATCAAAAAGATTTTCAATTGTATGGCTTTAGATATTAAAATACTTTTCTCACAATAATTATTTTATTTAATCCTTCCAACAATCCCATGAAATAGATAGGTATCATTACCACTTTTTTAAAAGATAAGGAAATGGAGAGGCAAAGAAGTTAAGTAACTTCCCTAAGTTAACACGCCTAATAGGTGAAAAAATTTAGGACTGAAACGCAGGTCTTACAAACAGCATGGTAAATAAGAGTCCTGGTTCTATTGGCTGACTTGAGTTCAGATGCTGGTTGTGCTAACTAACTACATGTGTGACCTAATGAAGATTAGTTAACTTTGCTGTATACATTGATTTCCTTGTTAAGTGAAGGTAAGAATGGTACCTATCTAATGAGGTTATGGTAAAAATTAAATGAGAAAATATATGTAAATGACTTAGTGCTGGCAATGGGAAGTACTCATTAAGTGTTCGCTTTCCCAAATCCAACTTGCATGCATGTTCCACTAGAGCTCAGTAGTCAATGTAACAGAAGGGACCACTAGGCCAGGATTGGTCATATACCCCGCCTCTTCCAGAGTGCCTTGATGCCTGGTATTTTTGCCATTGGTCTGACTCCTATGGGTTATACAAGTATTGCTTATCAACAGTAATTGTTAAAATGGCTCCATTACCTCAGAGATCTAATTAATAGATACTTACAACTTTTCAGATGGAATTATCTTATGTTCACATCTAACTCAAATAGGAGCAATAGTGACTTTTATTTTCTCTTCGTGTGATGGACAAAGAATACAGCAAGTTTAACTCTTCGGCTTATAATTAGATTGGTCGTATGTATTGTTTTGATTAAATAGTTACCAAATTCTCACAACAAATCAAGGCAAGGTGCAGAAGAGATAAAACAACTTTTCATTCTAATTATGCAATACTGCTTCCTTTTTTCCTTCATCCAGAATGTCCTGAAGTTCACAGAGCAGGAACACCCTGACTATTACCTACTTCTGGTGTGTGTTCAGCGTCTTCGAGTATTTATCTCACACTACACCCTGCTGTTTCAATGCAATGAGGATTTGCTTATTCAGAAACGGAAAAAGCTCAAGAAGTAAGGTTCTGATTGCAGTCTAGAGGGTTGATCAGAGGCTTCTGAGAACAGGACACAGACAATGTGGGTGTGTGTAACAAGCAATCACATTATATGTTAAGTGGCTAAAATGCAATGACAGTAAGAAGAGAAGGGGAAGGAAGAGAGGTGGCCAAATTGGCTACAAGAGGGGAAGCACCTACTACCTGGTGGAAATTACTTAAAAAAAATAAGCACTTTCACCTTAATGCTTATCCAGACCCTCTCATATCTCATGTTGACCACCATAAAAATAGTTTCCCTAAACTCACCAGATTTAAAAATACAGTTTAAAGGCCAGAGTGTGGTTTCTTTTAACTCAACAAATAGTTATTGAGCACCTATTTGTGTGTATCAGGTACTATTTCTATGCACTGAATATACTGCAATAAAAAATACAGACAAAAATATTTGCCACTTGGAGCTTACATTCTAGATGTGGGGAACCAATAGATGCTGATAAGTGCTATGGATAAAAATAAAACAAATAAGGGAGAGGAGGGTGGTTGAAGAGATTTCATGCTAAGAAACAGGAAGGGCTTATGAAGGAGGATCTGGGCTTCAGAGAAAATAGAAGAAACCAATAGCAGCGCTTCCTAATGACCTGGATTTCTTTCAACCTCATCACATCCTAATAAGAGTCATTTCTGTAGGTGCTTTAGACAAGAAAAAAGTGTTATCTCCCAAGCCAGGGCTCCTCTAATGGGGGACATCTCCCCATACCACCTCTTTCCCCCAAACTCAATTCAGCCAATTTATCAGCATCTCTACTCCTGTCAACATCCAGTTCGCACACCTATTATATAAGCAACCTGGTATGTAGAGGGCCCTGGAGAGCGAGAGCAAGAGAGAGAGAGAGAGAGAGAGAGAGAGAACAAACTTCATAGCTGAGCTTCATCTGAGAAACGCTGTCTCCCTGTTTTTCTTGGTATAATCCGTGCATTTAAAGAGCCAGTTTCCCACTGCACACTCTGAACATTATTATTTCCATTCTGTTAGGTCATCCATGGCAAAACTGTACAAAGGGCTGGCTTCCCAGTGTGCAAATGCCGGGCAAGATGCTTCCCCCACTGCAGGCTCTGAAGCTGTCCGTGACAGTGGGATCCATTCGGAAGAGATGTTGCAACCCTACCCTTCTGCTCCAAGTTCTGGCCCTCCCGTCACGTAAGCACCTGTTGCTATGGAAAGGCTAATGGCAATGCCTTTGGGTCCCAGACAGTCTGTGTGAGGTAGTAGGCCAGCCTGGATTGGGAGTATGACCAACACAACTCCTCCATCCCTCTTATTCCATCAGGCTTCTGTGTGACAGGAAAGCAGGTGACCCAATGTTATACCCCAGCAGGGGTGTCCAACGTGTGGTCCATGGGCCACATGAGGCCCAGGATGGCTATGAATGTGGCCCAACACAAAATCATCAATTTACTTAAACCCTTTTTTTGGCTCATCAGTTTTTGTTAGTGTTTGTGTATTTAATGCGTGGCCCAAGACAACTCTTTTTCTTCCAGTGTGACCTAGAGATGCCAAAAGGTTGGACACCCCTGTTGGAAGGGCAGGCGTAGAGGCTGAAGGTCACTCCCAACAATTTGGTAACTGCACATAACCACCCTCTATCTATGGCATGAGTCTCTTTGGGTTTGAACAATGGTAGAGTAGAAGAGAGTATCATAAGAAGACAGGAAGGCATTTTGCAACCCCTTGAAAGGGAACCCGCCTAAGTTCTCCAAAACATATAGTGGAGGGAAAGAGAATCTCATTCAGGGGTCAGTGAAAAGTCTGGGCTCTGAGGATAGAAAACAGGTCTGAGGTGATCCAGAACGAATGCTGTTTAGCCCTTTCCAATTCTCCTAGAAGCTTTCTCAGAAAGGGACTGCATAAGCTCTGTTCTTCACTTACCATAGCTTCTCTGAAAGCTGTTCTGGGCAGTGGATGGATTTGATAGCCTTTTAAAGTCTCTGCATACAACCCTCTAACACACTAGGCTGAATTCTCTTTCAGCAAACCTCTTGATGATATTTAGAGTAATGATTAGACCATTTATTTATCTGGAACTCACTTTACCTCTGAAGGATAAAGGCAGCTTGGCTACTTTTGGAACTAGGGGTTCTGGAAGAATAAGGGAAACCAAAACTCAAAACTCCAAATCCCTACTTTACTAAATATAGACAATTCTCACAAAAGTAATTTCTTATACTATAATTTCACCTTTGGGTTTTATTCTTAAGCAAAATGTACTAGTCATACAAGAAGCTACTATACTTTCCTAAAATTATAATGAAGTTAGTCAGAGGTAAGCCATTGAGATTATTTCAATTTTTAATTACTGCAGTCTTTAAAATACCAATTACAATCATTGGAAGGAGCAACTGGTCACTAATGCAAAATAAATCTCATTTCCTCCATTTGCTCTTATCTCTTAAAACTGAGAACATTTATCAGTGAGAGATTGGAGTGGAAATGAGGAGCGGCAGGAAGGAGAAATTCCACAATCATTCTGAAAACCATGAGACATTAACCTTTCTAAAAGCACAGCCAAGGACGCTTTCTATAGAGAAAATCCTAGAAGTCCTGCAGGGAGAGAACTCAACACAGAAAAAATATCCTTTCCTAGGTGGAGAGTGGAAGAAAGATAGGCAGGAATTGTATATTTACTTTGTGGACCATTTCAGCTCTTAAAACAATGATAAAATTATTGTTTTTGAAGTGCAACAAATAGAGCCAAAAAATGAAATCCCTAGGGATTATACTCAGACTGAACAAGATGGCTGCCGTCACACTCTGTTGGGAAAATAGTCAGAAACAAAATCCAAGTTAAAAGAGAATTCAAGTCAGGTCAATATTCCATTTTACTATTTCATTCCACCTCTGTTAAGAGTAAGAGCCAAGTTTCATCTTAAGATTACGGGAGAAAGATATTCAATGTTAGCACTGCCCATGTGTATTCTTTATGCATATTCGAAGGTAAAATTAAATATGAACAAATAAACTAGCGGAATAACCAGATTGGGTCAGTGTATAGTAACCCGCTCACATCTGTCTGGCAATTAAATTCCAGCAGAACAGGCAAATCACATCCTTTTGATGGGTATGCCATCCTAGTATCCTACGTAAATTGTTATCCGTGAGGGGAAAAAAAACCCCCATGAAATTGGGCCTATTTAGAGTGAGAGCCTTTTCATTTTGGTAGTTTTTGTGGAAGTTTGAGACAACTTATATAGCATGATTTATAGCCACAGGGAATTTGTTTCACCTTTTTATTACAAAAAAAATTTTCAAATATACATAAAAGTAAAGTTTAGAGTGAATCCCATATACCATCATCCAGGTTCAGTTATCAACATCCTACCATATTTATTTTACTTAAGAATTTGTTCTTACGTGTTAAGACCCATGAGTCAAACACAAAAGTTGTTTCCACTATTTTGTATGACACTACTAGGGCTAGAGGGGAAAGAGAAGAGTTACCTTGGAGCCCTGATACATGGCGGGGAGTGGCCCACTGGCCATCTCGACGCAGTGCCTCCTGGCTCAGACGGATACCTCAGGCATCCCCTTTACAGACATCCATTGTCATTCTCCTACTTGGGGGACCAGGGCTCGTGGGAACTCCTTAATCAGAGAGGCGTGTGGAGCTCGGTAGGTAACACATGTAGGTGCCTGGGAGGGGCAGAGAGACCTGGCACTTTTGCGCCTCGGCAGCATCAGGCAGGAAGGGTGCTGCTCCTGGCCTCAGCTGCTTGGTGAGTGGCCTGAACTAACACACCGTAAGCACTCCTCTCTTGTATTGTTTCCCCTTTAAAGACATTTGCTGCCCCCAATGAAGAAAAGCCAACAACAGCAAAGCTTGATGGAGAGTATGCAGCCGGGGAAGCCCAGTGACTGGGAGATGGAGAGCAGGAAGCACGAGAGGCCCGAGAACCTCCTGGCGCCCTCGCAGTTTTGTGCCGCCGAGCAGGACGTGAAGGCGCTCGCCGGGCCCTTGCAGGCCATCCCGGAGATGGACTATGAGCCCTCGCCGGCCGAGCCCTCGTTGGGCAACGTGGAGCGCTCCTTGCGCGCCCCGGCCGAGCTCCTGTCCGACGGCCGCAGCTTCGTGCCCTCGGCTTACGAGGAGTTTGAATATGGCGGCGAGATCTTCGCGCTGCCCGCGCCCTACGACGAGGAGCCTTTCCAGGCCCCGGCCCTCTTCGAGAACTGCTCGCCCGCCTCTTCCGAGTCCAGCTTGGACATATGCTTCCTCCGCCCTGTCAGCTTCGCTATGGAGGCCGAGCGGCCAGAGCACCCGCTACAACAGCTGCCCAAGAGCGCCACGTCGCCCGCGAGCAGCAGCGGCGCCTACAAGCTCGAGGCGGCTACGCAGGCGCACGGCAAGGCCAAGCCGCTGAGCCGCTCGCTCAAGGAGTTCCCGCGCGCACCGCCCCCCGAGGGCGTGGCCCCGCGCCTCTACAGCACGCGCAGCAGCAGCGGCGGCCGCGCGCCGCTCAAAGCCGAGCGTGCCGCGCAGCCGCACGGCCCGGCCGCTGTCGCCACGGCTCGCGGTGTGCCCAGGGCCTATTTCCCCCAACAGAGGTCCCAAAGCGAAAAACAGACCTATTTGGAAGTAAGGAGGGTAAAGTAAAACCGAACCCCGACCCACAGCGCTTGCAGTCCCGGACCTAGATAGCCAGGGGGCAGCCTGGGCTCACCTAGCATTCAGGGTTCCCTGCCAGATGGGGATTGGGGGCCAGGCCCAACTAGGCCCACCGTCCTGTTGAGGCGAATGCCAGGGTAAAGGCTTGTATGAACCTTAGTTGCCCGCGAAGGCGAGAGTTAGAGACCATTCTGCAGTTCATACCAAGACATAAGAGCACGCCATACGTGTATACGTGCGTCTGACGGCAAAGAGATAAAACAGACATCGACGAGACTTACAGCAGCTTATACCATCATCCCCACGCCCAGTGAAGCAGTTAGGGTCTCTTCTGGCTTCCTGCTCAAGCTGTAGCACCTCAGGGTTGCACTTCACTTTCAAATCACTGCAGGCAAGTCCCAGGACTGTCTGTTCCTTTCTCTGCCTTTTAGGCACACTGCCGTGTTTAAATGTTCAAAATACTGAACACTGCCAGCTTAGTCTACTCCTTGGTCCGCACCAACCTTGTGTGTAGTTAGGGAAGACGCAAGTTGCCCTGTTTCACTGTGGCTTCCCCGCAAAGTTCATTGCAAAGCTAAATATATTTCCTATTGCTTTCCTTTTCACTGGAAAGGGGTGTCACGTGACTTTGCAAACTCCAGTGGGACAGGGACGACACAAAATAGTCAAGAAAGCATTGATTCACAATCACTTTCTTTGGCCTCCATGTCAGTGTCTAGTATTTTGATGTCTAACCTTGTGGTCTGAAGGTCTTGGGACAATCAAAGAGGTCAGACCCTGGTCTTTAGTGCTCTAAGAAAGAAGCCAGTATGCTTTATTGCCAAGAGTCCCTGACTAGGTAGCAGGATATCTGGGTTCTAGTCCTAGTTCTGCTGCCAAACAGTTGTATGCTTGTGGACAATTCACTTGGCTCCTCTGTGCTTCCAGTTTTCTCATCTGTAAAAATAAGACAATATATACCTTTCCTACCACACGGGGTTGTGAGGACCAGGCGAAATAAGAGAAAGTTTGTGAATATACTTTGCAAAGTATGGAATTCTATACAAACAAGTGCAAGATATTATCAAGACCATGATTCCACAGAAAGGTTTTCCTTAAACTATTAATAGATTTCGTTCTAAACAGTCCCCAAAAACCTACTTCTCGAAATATGCTTCTTGGGCTAGTAATGAATGCATTACCTGGGAGCTTGTTATAATTGCAGAATTTTGGCCCCACCCCAGAACCACTGAATCAGAATCTGCATTTTAGCAAGATTCCTAGATGATTCATATAAACATTAGGTGCAGTTGGACAGGAGTATACCTTTAACCACTGGTTTTCAAAATTTATGTGCGCAAGTCCAGAGATTCTGGTTCAGAAATTCTGGGTCGGGGATCAGGGATCTATATTTTAAATAAAGGCCCCAGTTGATCCTGTAGCTCCAGGACCACACTTTGAGAAACACCACACTAAGCCATCAAGATGTTAGTCTCCATGGTTTAGTTAATGAACCTTAGTAGAATATTAAAGAATCTCTAGATCTGTTACTACAACCCCAAGCTAAGTTCTCAAAGTCAAACCCATATGTTTCTTGAAAAAAATTCACCCCCAACCTTTGCTTTTCTATCAGCAAGCAGTCATCCATCCAATTCATGAAACTTTCAGGGTGGTTTTTTGTTTTGACTTCTTGGGTTCAAAATTAAGCATCTATTTTTTAGTTCCTTTAAATTTCAGTCACCTCAAAAGAAATATTTTGTTCATATAGAATATAAATATATATGCACACCTATTTTATCTAGCACATCTCACATTTTAAAAGAAATTAGAGTTCACAAAAGATAGAGCCTTATTTTTACTTTACACTCTAAATGCCATGGACTCAGACTTATACAAACTGTATTAAAGGCATATCAACAGGTTGGAAATGTTAGTTGACATTTACTTCCAAACAGATCTGACCTCTCAAAACTTCCATTCTCATTTATGTCTAAACTGAAGAGTTAGGAACATTAGTTTAAAACTAGTATTACAATCAAGGAACTTCCTTGTTTTGTAGAAAGAGAAACATACCCAGAGATATGAGAGAACTATAACTGATTTTCCAACAAGATATTATTCGTGCCAGAATAAAAAGTTAATCTCTGTACTCTTAACATTTGTCAATTTCCTTTATCTCCTGATCTTTAACTATCGTTATTATAGGATTATGATATAGACTCTAGACTCTTTGCCTTGATACAGAGAAAATATTTCTACACTCAGCAGAAAATTATATTCTTTTCAACTACTAATTTCTTAATTAGTCTAGGTTTGCTTTAGTTGGTATAGGGTACCCACCATTAGTCTTTGGGGCTAGAAGAGGAAAGTGACAGAGCTAAGGAAAAAGTGTCCCACAGTCAGGATAGATACTAACTTTGGAAAAGAGTGGGGGAAAAATCATCCCTTTTTTTGTGTGTTTTCAGGAGATGCATTTAGAAGACACCACCAGATTCTGTCCAAAGGAAGAAAGAGAAAGTGAACAAACATCTTTCAGCGATCAAAACCCCAGGCAAGACCAGAAAGGGGGCTTTCGCAGCTCCTTCCGCAAGCTCTTTAAAAAGAAGTGAGTAGCTCTTAGACAAGACACCGTTGTAACTCCTTTCCCTTTGGGCTGTCTTGAGGTTTTAATAGTACTAAGTATCAAGTAGCCTGGTTTCCACACAACTGCTTGAAGCTCAGTGCCTGCACCCAGTAGCCACGATTCTTGCCAGGCGAAGATGTTTCTCATTGTAATCTAGAGTAAAAGCAAACTCAGCTCTGTCCTCTGCCTCTTTTGTCTTTAGCCCTACTTCCTAGTGCCCAAAGTCATGTGTTCTGAGCAGAGTGAGCAGAGGAGGTCTCCTGGGGAATGAGCTGGTGACAATGAAAAATTCCTTTTAGAGTGGGAAGAGTGGGGTCCACTAATGGGAGTTAGGCATAATGGAAGGTTTTCTAAGGCATCTCAGCAGTTCTGCCTACAGAGGCCTATAGTTGTCTTGGGGGTTAGTAGCTGTTTATTGGGATTTACAGTGTCTTCCCTGGCAGAGATAATTGAATGGACTTGGCTTGTGTCCTAGTTAAAAAATCACTTTAATGGAGTTTCCACACTCCAGAGGAGGCAAAAACAGGCCATTTCTCTTCTGTGGTCCTTCTAAGATTCTAAGTCCTTGTTGTATGAAATCACCCGCCAGGCATTTCGGCCAGCATTTACCAGCACCATCTTACCCCAGCACAAAATGTAAGGGACAGAGAACTGAACATTAGCATTGGACCGTAGAGTGATTCTCCAGTCCAGCTGTTGCCCACCTGAGAAACTGCAGTCTTTATCTCCACTGGTGCTTAGTTTCTCTTGGTAGAGGAGGTTCTTGCAGTCAGTTTTAAACAGTAAGTCTTCATATTTTAGTGGGTGGAAAATTTAAACAAACACACTATTGCTACCTTTGGAAAGTTTTGAATATGTGAGGAAGCACAGAGAAATCACACTCTTCTTGAAGGTAGGGATTCCTGGCTGATTTGGATAATGGTCTTGATGGAAGAATTAGGGGCAGGCCTGGAGTGAGGACATTTTTGATCCTTTGTCTAATTTTCTCATAGGGAGGGTGGTACTGACATTAGTGGGTCTCTGATTGTTGGTTACTGCTTGTTGTTACTAGAAGGAGGAGAAACAGGAAAGAACAAAAACATTACTGCAATCAGAAAGAGCCTTATTCTATGAAGTCCCCTTTCAGTTTTGCTAAGGCAGCCCCATGCATGCATGTATGGCTTTTGCTAGATCCCCTTTATTTAGGGTGGGGAGTTAAGAAATGTAGCTCTCTCTAGGGTCATATATTTAGATCTTTCCTGGCTCAGTGCCTACCTCCGCCAAGTTTGGCGTAGGTGGAGACCCAGAAGCAGACAGCTCTCCAGCTTGACCTTGAGATTTAGGTTCCTAAATCCCTCCGAGGAGTCCAAATTCCTAAGGACACTGCTTAAGCCATTTTTTTTTTTTAACCACAGTATTTCTGAAATACACAGTCACTTTTTGCCTATTGCCATTTACAATGGCTGTGTACTGTCTCTTGGAAAATAGTGAGTCCTGGATCCACCTCTGGTTTCTTTACAAATTCCCATTTTTCAGAGAGATGTAAGAAAATGCTCTGCCAGTTACCTGAGGCAGAGGGAATGGACTTGCCCTCTCTGTGTCCTGGGGGCAGAACTAGTAGCAACGAGTGAGAGGAAGAGCTTTCTAAAAATGCAACTGCCAAGAACTGGAGCTGGCTGCCTCATGAAGGAGTGGGTTTTCTTTAGTAGAAGCTGCATGACCCTAGTCAGAGATGCTATGACAGGGATTCCTGCACTGGTTGAGACATTGCCAGAGTTATTCACCTGAGTCCTTTCTAGTGCTGAGATTTATCTTATCTGTAGTTCGACTTTGTTGTAGATCAATCTAAGTAATCACATCTTATAACATCTGAAACAATGTGGCCTTGGGACCTATAATGTCAAAGACTCAGCCTGTGGAAGAGCAGATTTTATCTTTCTACAGCCCTGCACATCCCTTGGCACAATGCTGAAGACTCACTGTGTGGACTCTCCAAACTGATGTTGGTTAATTGCTTCTAGAACTCTTGCAGCTTTTTGGGACCCTTCTTGGAGGGCCCAGTGGATGCCCTTAGTCTTCTTATCCTATCTCTTAGATCAGCCCCCCCTCCATCAATCATACTGCTGCCACCCTACCTTTGTATTTGAAATCTGAGGTGTTATATGAATGGCTGCTCCCTCCGGCAGGCTTTCCTGTTTTTTTACATCTAGTATAGGACTGTGAACACTATTGGGATGCTTGCTTATTGCCTTGTGTCCAGGGTACCATGGTGGGCACTTTTGGGGACTTGGCATGGGATCAAGAAACAGTTTGAGTAGCTTCCTCTGAGTATTTCCCTCCAAAAACCATGGAAAGTTTGGTTCATTATGCTCAGGCAAAGAGGAAGGGCAAGGAACCCCCAATGTAGCACAGAAAGGTCAGTGGCTCTTAGATGATAACTCACTCTTCTTCTCATTAATTAAGCATTCTTTCTTGTATGCATGTACTCTGTGAAACACTTCTATAGGAACCATGAATGACATGGTCCCAGATGCTATGTGGAAACTATGTAGGAGCTATTATGGAGGACTCTGAAGTTAGGCCTGTGGACAGGTAGAGGGAGGAACCAGAAAGAGACATCCAGCTCATTGTCCATGTTGTTGGGAGGTCAGGCTGGCAGCAAGCCCTGTGACCAGGACATGGTCACTCCTGGGTACTGGAACCATGCCAGAGCCTGGCCTCAGAGGTCCAAAATGGACCAGCGCCAGAGAGGCCACCCATGTCACATCTGGGGCTCACTGCCTGCCTACACCACAGCCCTCTGGAGGCTCATTCCTGTCTACACTGACACACTTTTTGTATCCATAGGGGCTTGTTTGGCTGGTGGCCCCACACACCCAGAATGCTGCTTCGGGATGAAGCTAGGCATGGAGCCAGATGCAACAGGAAACCTGGGAAAGGGTTCTCTTCCCTCTGAGGCTGGGAGGGCCGAAGGCTCATACCCACAAGGATTCAAAAGGGAGAGTCAAGTTGAAATCTTTTTAAAAATCCTGAAAAAATACCCAAGATATTTGGGGGAAAAGATGATGCTCTGTTTCTATCTCAGGCACATTTGTCCTGGGCTGATAGATACCAGGTCACTTGTCTCTGAAAGCTGCCCAGAATTGATCTGAATAAAGACTACATGTATTAAAGTTTGAAAATGTTAAGTGACTTTAAAATTTTTTAATAAGGATTCTTAGAAGCCAGGAATAGACCTAATGTGATAGGCTGATGCTGGACTGAATCCTAACCCTGCTGCCTGTGAGCAGGATGGGAGGCAAACTGTCCCATTCTGGAAGGATCTCTGTGGAGGCTGTCAAGGACTTGAATGTAGACTATCCTGAAGTCTGAAGCAAATGTTACTTTATCGTTATACGTAAATCTTGCACTTAGTTAATAAATATTCTTGGTTGGGGGTATGGCATAGGGGAAGAGGATTATGTAAGACAGTTCAGGGACAGGGAATGTAAATGTTCTTCCTTTTTATCCTCAAATCTGGGAGAACTGTAAGATAAAGAAGAAGGTTTCCAAATGAGTAATTCTATTTCCTCTCCCATTCCGTTCCTCTTTAGCACTTTATACAATAACTTATATACCTCAGAGTAGCTCCTTCTCAGTCATTACCCTCCCTCCACCAATCACATCAAAATCTCTCTATTTTCTTAATCATACACACAGAGTACTTCTACAGGGCCCAGGATAATTGAGTAGGAGAGAATCCTCTTCTTCTGGTGTCTATCAACTGTTTTTGCATAGGCCCAGCCTTGGCTGTGGGACAGACCTTGTAAGAAAAGGCAGGACTACTAAAGACTCAGTTGATAATTTTCCCCTCACCTTCTTTACTTCTTAAAGCCTATCTCAAGTCCTTCCCACATTCATACTCACTTTGGGGTTCTCGTTTCCCATTTTATTTCCCTATATAACTTTAACATTGAAGGAGATGGTTGAAAGGATGACATTTATATTACTCAAACCGGAGATTATGAGTGTTTCTCAATAGGTCATTTGATAGCAATCACTAAGTTCAGGGTCTATAGTGTACTAGGTTCTGTCTAGCACAAGAGAAGTAAAAGAAATAATGGCAGTCCATTAACAGCTTACAGTCCAGATGTAAGGGTAACCTAGCTGTAAGGTTTAGAACATAGTGATCACTCAACAAATATGTAGTAAAAATGAATGTTCATTTGTCAACCACCTTGTTGATCACAGGGGCCAAATACTTTGGCCAATAGACTGAATGTTCCCCTGCTTACTTCTCCAGGTGCATGTCTCCTAAAGCTTTCAAAGTGGACTATCTTTCCAATCAGAAAACCAGCCCTTACTTAGGTCAGAGGGTTCTGTGCACTGGATTCTACCCCTCCTCCCTCCTCCACTTCCAAACAAGCTTTCAAAGATTATTTGTAGTAAATGTGTTCTTGTATGACCTACCCAACTTTGTCTCTGTCAATGGAGTGGAAGGAAAGTTAGCAACAGGGCTTTCTAACAAACACTTAGATGGTATTGCGTCAGAATGCAGGCAGATTGTACCCTCACCCAGCAAGTGTCTGCCTGCCCATCTCTTTAGTGTCTGCTGGGATTTGCCCTGCAGTCAACCACAATGACCCCAGGAACTCAAAAGCCATTCCTGTTTTATAGAGAAAGGGAATAAATACGCTGGCCCTTCCTACTAATTCTGCAGGTGATTTCCCAGTAATTCAAGTATGCATTACTTCAGAGCCTAACAGCCACACCTTTGGGAGGGGCCAACTGTTGAAGTGGCCATATACCATGTAAGCATTATAGAGGTCAGTTACAATGATCTTTAAAAGGATAAAAATGAGCTTTTAGTCATGGCTAAAGTGTATGCTAGAGTTCCAAAAGGATTAGCAAGTCAGCCATTAGTTAATTAACAGTTAGTTAATATCAAGAAACACAGAGAATTCACAAACCTATAGGCACACAGAGGTTGTATATGAGAGGAGCAGTTCAAAAAGAAAAAAAACTAAGTTGAGTTTGTGGACTTTAAAAACTAGACAGGGCGATTTTGGCATTTGTTTCAGAAATGGGAACGCATCTGGTGAAGATTTCTGTGGTCCTTGGGGCTGGTGGTGACAGCAAAGCTTTCCCATTTCCAGGTAAACACTAAATAGTTGCATGTCGAAACCATCAAAGTGTGATGTGTTGGGTTTTGGAGAGATCAGATGTAGCTTAGAGGGGAAATGCGAGGTAAAGATTTTAAGTTTCGACAAATGACTATCTTGTGTTGAGAAACTGCCCTGGGCGGGGAATGGTTCAGAAGAAACAGCAGCCAGATTCAAGTCTTCTTCCTACTTCCTGCCCCCGAAACTACAAGCATTCCTAGCCTTCCGGAAAACAGGCGATATGAGGAAAGAAGGAAATGGTCAAAGATAAATATTCCTAACATTTTGGGTACAACTGTTCTAATTAGGGCTGATTTGAACTGGAGGCAGGTGGGAACTCTGAGCATTGAGAGAGGGCCTGGAGGTCTGTCAGGGTGGGCTTGTGGAGGCTGTTTCAAGGCAGAGTTCCAAGGGGGCTTCTAAAAGGGAAGAGGACTTGCACTCCACCCAGATATTACCTTATCTGATGAGTATCCAGATGTGTTGGGATTGAGAAACACAATAGTTTTTTTCTATGCACTGGGATGCAGTGGAAAAGTGCTCCTTTTGACCAGAAAACTCACTGGAAGTA
This sequence comes from Phyllostomus hastatus, assembly GCF_019186645.2. Classification (NCBI taxonomy): domain Eukaryota; kingdom Metazoa; phylum Chordata; class Mammalia; order Chiroptera; family Phyllostomidae; genus Phyllostomus; species Phyllostomus hastatus. The sequence goes on along the minus strand of NW_025334041.1, from coordinate 111,145,721 downwards.
GAAAGCATGCTGGGCAGCTGTGGCTTCATCTGATACCAAATATTAGGGAGAAAAGTAAAAAAATCTAGTCAGTCATCAGATTTCCAGACATTAGGATTTCAGTCTTTGCGTGGATCCAACTTCTTTCCTTTAAAAATATAAAAAGGATGTTTGACCTCTGCCCAATTAGTTCAGTAAATGAGAGTCGTAATTAACTGATAACAATAATGAGGACCTGTAGCATACCAATAATAGTGAAAAAACGTTTTCTTCTCTGTGGATAGTGGAAACATGCCTGACTCTGCCTCCACACGTGGAGAACGTGTTTAGTTGTGTAGGAGCTTTGGACAAAGAACTTCATGTCTAACATCACGTTCATACACTCTGCATGAGGTCTTTTGATACTGGTTCTTAGTCACTGGGCTAGTTTTACCCGTTCTAGCTCAGAGTTGAAGCTAGCTGAAGGGCCCCAGACTAGCTTATCAAAGGTTATCTCCAGAAAGCCTCCTCCCTCCAGGGACTTCTGACAGGAACAAACTGGAGAAGGTGCAGAGCTGGAATGGATTGCCCAACTGTCTTAACCAAGATAAAGGAAGAGTGCACCCTGGACTGGGGAACCTACTGGACTGATCTGAGTTGTTGACTATTGGTTGGGCTTGGTCTCCTCTGTGGTGGTTGAGATTACAGAATCTCCTCAAGCTGATTGCTGTATTAATTTCTGCATTCTGCTAAATGTAGCATATATGTGTGGTTGGCTTCAATAAATCTTTCATTTAAAAATGAAAACAAGCAAAAGCAAGAGTTTGTAATGTAATGCCCAGGTTTAGTAATGGCCCTTGGTAACCTTGGTTGAGAATGATGAATTTCATCCATTTTAATTTAAGGGCCTTGGTAGTTTGTGGAGTAGTTATAGTACATGGCTGAATCAAAAAGTAGGATTTCTTGAATTTTCTGAGCTTTGTTCCCCTCTTACAGTGTTATTATACAATACCTTACACTGACATACACGGTTGTTACAATCATCCCCATAAAGCATTAGAAAGATACTCTCTTCATCTTCGCTGTAAATCTTAGTTACATTTGTCCCGAGTCATGAAATTCAGGGGAAGTGAAAATTATTCCAAAGCTAGGAAGTAACTGTTTTACAAATGCAGAACAATTTGGATAGATAAAATATTTGAAAACAATTAAAACCAAATCAACCTGTACTTTATCTGTGTGCTGAGATTTTAGGTCCAGTGGATCAGAATACAGGGAAAAAACTAATGAGAATCCCTCAATGGATCCTTCACCCACCAAACAAGATTTCTTCAGAAACCGACTTGCTCTTGCAAATGACCTTGACCAAGGAACAGCTGTGTAAAACATACTTAAAGTTGTATTGTCAAGTGGTAAGACGAGGATAAAAAACTTGTATATATTTGTGTAGGAATATATATATTGATGTATAAATCCCTGAGGAAAACTAAAATAAGTACTTACACATGAAACTAAATCAACATACAAACAAGACATTGAAGAGATGAAGGTTAGTATATGATTGAGAGATGGCTTTTGAACCTCAACACTTGGGAAAAGGGAAATGAAGACTTTTTACAGCATTACAGAAAAACACAGTAAATTTGGAGGAAAATAAATGTTTGTAAGATCAGAAACTTCCACCTTGAAGTCATTGTCCCAGTGTGACATTAGCTTGTTCATATTTAACATGGATATGAATTTTATGCTTCCTTGCCATTTAGTTTATAATTCATCCCAGCATTCTTAGACTAATATACACTATGCTAGGCGCCAGTTTTGTCTTGCCATCAGTCTTTCAAAAACTCCAAGGCAATACCTAACATTCCTAAGGCAAAGGATCAGTTAACAGACTTGTACTTCAGGTGTTGCATCTCTGAGTTGTGGAGGTTTTATACCATGATACGAAAGGTTCAAATCTTAAAGACACATTGATCTCCAAACAGGAAGAGAAACTTAAGAGTAGTATTTCTCTTGTTCTAGGGTTATGAAAATCAGTACAGGGAACAATTATTTCTTTAGAAAGTGGGAGGCCAAAGAAACATTTTTTCTTACATGGTTTTTGCTGCAGCTGTGGACAGTCCAGAGTCTCTGTTTTACTGAGTCAGGTTCAGAGATCCCCTAGTGATCCTGAGTGTCACATACACTCATGACCAGATGGATGGGGGGCGGGGTGCACTGGTTCAGCCACATCCTCTTAGAAGACTTTCTTCAGCCTGGAAAGAAGGTGGCAACAACACCAATGTGTTGATGGCCACATACAGTGGGTGCTACAAGCACCAGGTCAGAATGAAAGCTTAAGGCTGGCAGTACCTTATTCTGTTTTCCAGAACTAAGTTGTAAAGAAACAGAGTTCTTACCTCTCAGACAAGAATCATCGTCATGAGGCTTGCCTGGGCGTGGGGTAATAAAATGTGCTCTATTTCCACACGTATGTCTAAGATGGTCTACGTCCTTAACCTGCCCCAGACGTCAGAGTCATCATAGAAAAAAATGAGGTTTGAACCATTGTCTCCATGCCTAGGCAGTTATCTGTAATAAATCAGGGGCATTTGGTTACTGTGTATTCAAAATCTTGGCTCCTAAACTTATTTCTTCAGAGAATGGCCCTCTAGTAATGCACTGTTTGATCTAATAGGGGAGGCTTCATTTTTAAGTGTTACGAGTTTTCTTCCCTTTGTCTGATTACGAAGGAACTCATTCATTAGCATTTGGAACAACAGGTGGAGTGGAATACTAAATGGTGGCTGCCAAGTGTGGGGGGTTTTCAATGTTTAAGTCAAGCTTTCCATTTTCCTGAAATTAATTAACTTCTTTGAAATTCGATTTCCCTCTGTTACCCCACCAAAGAAGTTTTGGGGGAAGTGCTTGATGGAGCCCTATATATTTTGAGGGAAAAAAATAGAAATTGATGTTTGACACTAGACCTGATTTTTAAACATTATAAGAACATAAGGATGTGATTTAGGTAAGAATGAAAATATTGTTTTGGGAAGTTGTTAGACATTCAAAGTAAAGATTTTTGTACCTAAACCAAATAACTTGTTTTCCAAAATTTATTGTTGTTTTTGAAGAGCTTAGTGCATGATCTTTGATAAGTCATCTAAAATTGTTTGTTATCTATAAAAGATTTTGATTCCTTCTTGCCTCATTCCCTTGAGACATAGTAGCATTAAATGCTCTTAATTCTCAGCAAGAAATTTGAATATGTTGTTTCTTCCTCATGTATATAAACCTCTTCATCTAAAGATAGAGGATCCACTGTAAAAGACTGTGGCTGGATACTTGCGTTTCTAAGTATTTTTGTGTGTGTGTAAGATTTTATATAGAGAGAGGGGAAGGAGGGAGGAAGAGAAGGAGAGAACCAATGTGTAAGAGAAACACTGATCCGTTGCCTTCTGCATGACCCCACTGGGGGCCCAGCCCACACACCAGGCATATGCCCTGACCGGGAGTTGAACCAGCGACCCGTCGCACAGTCACTGAGCCACACCAGCCAGGGCCTAAGTTGGTTGTTTCTGCTTGGCACTCCATTCATCTCTTGTCATTATCACATTTTCCTTTTCAACTGAGCAGAACCCTTCAGCATACAAACATGCTCTTCTTTCTCCCAGTTTTTCAAGCAAAAGAAATCTCTTGACGGTTCTCTGATTTCTTTTATAGTAAGAGTTGAAAGAAGAAGCTGTATTAAAGTTTCTCTCCTCCCATTCTGTATTAAATTCTCTAGGCCCACACCACTCCCCTGACTGCTCATTGCATGTGATCCATCTTCGGTCAGTGACTTTCACCTTGCTCAAGGAACAGTCTACTCTCAAACATCTTCTTCTCCCTAACAGAGAGCATTTGACATGCTGATCACTTCCTCTTGGATTTTCTTTACTAGATCTCAAGGACACAACATACTCCTGGTCCCATCTTTCTTCACTGACAGTTCCTTCTTTGTCTATTTGCTAGTTCCTCCTTTCTCTTCCCTCTCTTAATGTCAGAGTGCCTCAGGGCTCTCCTTCACTGAGATCTCTTCTTCCAGTGAGCTGGCTTTAAAATATGATCTTATAAAAGTGACTCCCAATTTTATATCTTCAGCCCAGAATTCTCTCCTAAACTCCATATTTGCATCTCAAGCTGCCTCCTTGGCATCTCCCAGATGTCTAATGAGTTTACTAAACGTAACTTGCCCAAAGCTGCTACAACCATATATTCGCTGCCTTAGTGAATGGCAACTCTGTCCTTCTGAGGCCCCAAACCTTAACATCATCCTTGACAATTCTATTTTTTACAGCCCACATCTATTTTATCACCAAACTGACTCTCTTCCAAATATGTTCAGGCTCTGACCTCTTCTCACCACCTCCACTGCTGTCCCATTGGCCAAACCTCCTTCTTTTGGGCTAGCCTCCTAATTCCCACTCTTTACTTCTAATGATTCTCAACATGGCAGCCAGAGTGATCTTATCAAAATGGAAACCAGATCACGTCAGGCCTCTGCTCAAACCTCAAAGGGCTCTATTTCTCTCAGACAGAATCAAGTCTTCATGCATGCGTCACCTTGTCCATGAGGCTGACTCTAACCACCTCATTTAAATTTCACCTCGTTCCCTACATTTCCAGCCACCTTGTTCTTGTTCATAGTAGTTACAACATCCTAATGTATAATATACCTATTTATTTTTATTACCTATTGTCTGCATCTTCACACTACATTATGAATCCCACAATGACATGGATTTTTGTCTGTTTTGTTTATTGCTCTATTCCTAACCTCAGAACTATACCTGGAACAATAAATACTTGCTGAAAATTGAATAGTCAAATGGGCCCTTATCAAGTGCTAATAACTAAGGTCACTCAAAACCAATTTAAGTGGCAATAAATGTCAAAGGAAGCTGTCAAGGATCAAACTATGGGGACTTTAGGTGAACCATTAACATGTTAAAAGATCTCTAATAGTAGGCACACTTTGAAAACAGGTTCCTTTACTTTTAGTTACTATTTATTGAGAAACTACTCTGTAAAAGATATTGGACTTTACACATATTACAGCAGGTCCTTGAATAACAATGTTTCAGCATTGTTTCGTTATAACATTGTTTATGTCAGTTAACCAGTGGTAAATTCATTTCATTATATGTTGTTTCACTTCAAGTTGCAGAGTCTATTGATGACTTTTTTGAGGACTTACTGTACCTTTAAACCTCACAATAGTCCCCAGTAGTAGAGTAGCTCTATTAATCTCATGTACTGTTGAGGAACAGAGACTCACTATTTAAATAACTTTGCCAAAGACACACATCTAGTAAGAACCAGAGTGAGAACACAGGTACGTGTGATTTCAAAGCACCTGCTTTTTGTATTCTTGTACCACAACGATTCTTTCGTTTCTTGATGAGTCATGAGGTAGAGAAACTAGCTTCCAAAAATGGCTGTAGTTTTTTTCTTGTGACCAATGAGAATCAAGAGTCCTAAAGTGTTAGAATAGGCATAAACTGCTTTTTGGGAATTGTACTTTACCATAAATCATCCTTGCCTCTGAAAGTCACGTGCATCTATCTTCACAGCAGTGGGCACAGCTGTGTGCTCTACCCTAGAGGCTTAAGTGTCCTGAATCTGTGATGAGCTAACATGATTAAAATAGTTAGAAAAGCAAACCACCTGGTTAAAATTCAAAGGCAGTAACGTTTCAAGAGCCAATTCAGAATCAGGTGTGACTAACAGCAATATTAACGTTATTTTCCTATACCTGTTACCTACAATACACTTAAAAAATGCATACTTGGATTTCACATTTGCCTCCAAATGAAATTGTCTTTAAACCAAGGGGGAAAACTCTAATAAATTTTAGCTATTCCTGAAAGCAGTCCTCCAAATACCAGGCATCAGAGTTGGGTCAGTGGTTTCAATCATTAACTGCCACATGATGCTGGCTGAGTCATCTCACTTCTCCAAGCCTCCCTTGCTTCAGTGTTTAAATAAGGGTATTTGAACTCTAAGGAGTCATCAGTTTTGACATTATATAGTTCACCGTGATAACCGCATACTTGCATAATTCTTTACAGTGTGCAACTGTGAACTGTACCTTTCCATTCCAAGCCTGGAAAGACTCGTTCAATGTCAGGCTGCCACATTCCAGCAGGTCTCAGAAAAACTTGCCTGTCAAGGCACTGTGATAGCATAAAACTTCAATGGAATATAAATGCCTCAGCCCTCTGACACTTCATCCAGGTGATACCCACGGTCACTACAGTACTCATTTTCACCCCGAGGGCCTCCCACTAACTACAGTCATAGGGCTGGATACAGAAGGAAATGCTGAACTTCTCCTATAATACTGTGATACAAGAATAAGCACCTCCAAGGCAAGGACATGGTAAAGAGCAAACCATTTCTATGTGGAAAGTATGAGCTAAAATTAAAATCACTAGTGACATTAAAAAATTGTCCTCTAAAATAAGTACATGCAAAATAATACACTCGTGGGCTATGTAAGGCATTTTTCTTTATTATTTTTCAGTTTATCTTAGTGATGCCAGAAAAATAACAGCCATTATTTTCACTTTAAATGCAAACCAAATACTGCTGCACATAGAGTACAAAGACTACCTACGAACATGGTTAGGTACAAAGGCCATATTAGATGTATAGATCACACTTTGTTTTTACATCAAAGTAAGACTAACAGACCAATTATTTTGACAATTACTCTAGCAAATACCGTGCTACTGAACAAAGGCAAATACACACACATATATGTACACCAACATGTTTCAACTAAAGTTAAACATGTCACTTTGACAAACAAAGGCTTCTTCTCTGGTGGGTCTCACCAGATATTTGCACCCCAAAGTCCCCTGCCCTGATCCCGCCCCCAAATGCTGACTTGATCTGAAGAAAAAAATTAGAGATGTTCTTAATTAAAGGCACATTTGGCAGCTACTGAAAGTGGCATGCATCTGGCACAGGTGCGCTCTCCCCAAAGCCACACATGTGACTTCCATCTGTGATGCATCTTGTTTCTTTTGAGTGGTAGGTAGTCCAACATGATCCACCTTAAGCTAACTTGCTTTGTAATTTTGCAGCAATTGGCTACTTAATGCACTAGTTTCATTAAAGGCAAAAGGGAAATTTACTCACAGTTGACAGAAAATGCACTTGACGGTGTCAAAAATGGAAAATAAGGCATGAAATTTACAAAACAAGTTACAAGTGCTTTTGTTTAATTATATAGACTTCATGCTTCTTAACTAGAGCTCATAACATTTCATTGGCTCATGTATAAGAGATTATGAAATAATTTTAAAAGTTAGTAATGAGATGTTTCAGAAGAAAAATATTGAATAAACTAAGTCATCACTTTCCCTTATAAATAATTGTACTGCATAATTTTTTCAGCTAAACTGATAATAACCTTGTGATGTCTGCTTCACTGGTCAAGACCGATGTGCAACACAACAGGGACCGTGCTGGTACAGAGGTTGCACACCACAGGGTCTGAGAGAGTGCGTGCACCTGCCCACACCAGCGGGACACAGAGAAATAAATGGTTAAATTGGTTTCTTCCTAAATCTGGAGGGAAAAAAAGGTTTTTTTCAATATATACAACATGAATAAATTGGGACACCTCTCCCTCCATTTCCATTGTTTTGCTGAGCTACTTAAAATTGAATTCAAGCTGTCATTAAAAGACAAAACAATGAAATACATAAAAAAGTAAGCTAAATTTGAGAATTAAGACAAGAGCATGATCATAGATCCAAATTTTGGTTTGCTTAATTTTTGATTTATTGAAACACCTATTAAGGGAGAATTTAGAACCATAATATAGCCTCCAGCTGAAACAGTACTTGTTCACCTGACTGCTCTGTTGATGGTAGTGGAATGCTGTGGCATGCTTCCAGCTAACTTCAGACCCAGCAAAGCATTCTCTGGTAGGAAGGGCCCGGTCACCTACTCAACACATAATCTGATACTCAGAGACCTTCAACTAAGCAAACTCTTAACATTCGTATAGTTCCTGATAATTTGCACTTTTCAAATACATTGAAGACTGGGAACAGTAAATAAGCTTTGAATAAATTTAGAAACATTTACTTATCTATTTGTCCTGCTTTTAAAAGTGCTTAGATATGTGAAAAGTTTCCCTTTCTATTACAAAACAAGTATATTAGTTATCAGCCCACTTAAGTAAATTCAACCTGGAAATATTTTCATTGTGTGATCCAGGTAATGAAACCTCTAAGTACATTTCCATTTCTAAATGTTCCATATTTTGAAATTTGGTTTAGAAAAAGGCATGCTGCATTGACTGTCTTATAATGTCCTGGATTTGAAAGCAGAATTTTGTGGTGATGCATTCATCTTCTCAGCCACTTCTTGTCCCTGATTAAGTAATTTTAGTTACTACAAAGAATGAATTTGTCAGCTAGTGTTCCACAGGTGAAGGCAAGGATGCAGTTTTCTCACCTCCATTTAAGGGCATCCAATTGGAATTTCTCTAGTTAGTTACCACTGCAGAAAATATTTTTACCCAGATGTCACACTTCAAAATAAAAAAAAGTGTCCTCTATCTGCAATGCATACAAAGCCAATGTGCAGTGGTTTCTCAGAACCACTAGGTCTAGAATGGTTCCCTTTGTGAAGTATGATTAGAGCTCCAAATTTTGCATTTCTCCTCTTTATACGATGAAGCAGATTGAAAACCCTTATTGAAGGTGAACACACTGGCCAGAGAGATTGAATGGGCTCCAATGTGACTTTTTTCAGGTTCTCATTTGGAGTGGGGATGGAGTAATGAAAAAGAGAAATGATCAATAAGACATTTAAAGGGAAATCCTAGGGACAATGAGGCTGGTCTAATAAAAAGTCATGGGAGATTCTGGAATGTGTATTGTGGTTCATTGTAGCAGCACTAGTAAGTAGGCTTAGATTATTAAATACTTATTGAATGAAAGGTTTTATGGACACTTTGCATACAAGAATGGATTTGAAATTAATTTTGGGGGTAGACTTTTAAAAGGAGACATTTTACAAAGAGAAAAATGGCTATCTACCATAATAGGAACGGTACAGATATTAAACAAAGACTCAACTCTAACAAATAAATAAGGACATGCTAGGATGGACTGCTTAATGATGATGCAATCAACACTCTGGTCTTAAAGTACTATATCCTGTACGATTGTGATGTACATTTAATGCTGTAATAAATGTCACAGGAAATTCTTAAAGTATTAGGTTTCAGCCATGATGCAACACTTCCGAAAATGTCTCCAATGGCATGGTTCACAGAATTGCTGAAATGTTGCTTCATTGTTCAGAGGACACATGCAGATACTGACGAACTGATGGCTCTCTAAAGGTGGAACACTGCACATTTCAGACATTACAGTGGAGGCTAATAAAAGTTTTTCTCTTCAACAAGTTGCATGCATTTCAGTCACAGAATTTGTTAGACTCAGAAGATCAATACATAGGCTTAATGAATAATCCATATTATGATTTTAATGATGTAGGTAGATGTTCTCTTATGAATAGTTCTGACAGAGCAAAGACCTCAAGCAAGGTAGAATGATTAATATAAACTTTAACAAACTGTATACATGTTGCCTAGGAAATTAAAAAACTCACAAACTTCTGCTTAAAAATACCCATCCTATTCTAACCAAATATTATCCTGCATGCCAACTGCAACTTTAGATAATTCTTTAAGATAAATACACACATCCAAAACTAGAAACCAAGGCGTACCACAATACGTGCTTTTATGCTTAGTGTTTGTGTGTGTGTGTGTGTGTTTCAACTCAAAGAAATAAGAATCAACCACTTTCTCCATATAATAATTTAATATATGCCAGCCAACAAGGTATTTGTATCTTTATTCAATTAAATTAAAACAGACCTGCTAGGTTTATTATATAACATTCACTATATACACATGATTTCGGTAATGCAAGGTAATTCTAGATAGGCTGATTACTCAACTATTAGTAACACACAGATGGTGTCAGTGATGCCCAGCAAGCACTAAGTGCTCCTTTTCACACTGATGACTGCACTGTCACAGCGTGGTTAGAGGGACCGCTATGAGCCACGGCATGGATGACCAGTAAACTTTTGCAGGAGAAGGGGTGAAATGACAATCTAGCATAGATAACAGTCTCCTAAATGTAAATTGTGTACTTGACAGTTACAGTTTTTAAAAAAAGTTCTTCTGTCATGTTAACGACACAAAAATTCTCGTTTGAAGGCAACACCACCACATTTTGTTTGTATAGGGAGGGTGGGTGGATATGCTCTTAAAATTGGTATAATTATTCTTTAAAAAAAAGTACCTCTTTGGTGAAGCCTTGGTACCCATTCAATTCACTCGATTCACTATAATGAGCTGTAAACAGGACTGCAGTACAGTGCTGGGCCTCGATGCCAACAAGGTCAGGTACCACAGCCTTCCTCACAGTCCTTTGAATGATTTTTAAGAAAATATTCTAAAGTTGGACAAGTAAAAGCAAAGGAAAACAAAGGAGGATATGAAGATCCCTGTTTAAGATTCTTTTTAAAAAGTGCATAATATTTTGAATTACAAAAACTGTCGTCATGTGGGCCTGCTGGACACTAGACTGTGTTCTCCATCCCTTTAGTGATAAAGATCAATTCACAAAAAGAGGCTCCAGCCGATTGGCTGGAAAAAGTCCCTTTAAATTGAGTTTCAGGTGAATCAGTTGTCCAATTTCTTTAGATCAGTCTTTTCATGTTCTACACGAATACAATTTTCATTATATAATTACATCTAGGTTAAAATTCATTGTCTTATACTGCATGTTGAAGTAGAGTCGTTAGTGTTTGGAGTTCTCACTTTAACTCCTCAGTGCTGGCACATTCAGTGCATCCATCGCCAGCAATGGATTTGGGGGTAGGAAAGCATACATCCTGGTACAGAGGAACTCAGGAAGAATGGGCGTTCTCCAACAGTGGGGGTCCATCTCTGTGCATGGATGGGTGCGTATGCTCCCTTTTGTAAGTTTTTGGAGGGAGTTTAGGGATATGCTGAGAAGTGCTTTGTCGTGGAGGAACAGGTGGCCCAGCCATGGAATGAAGGTCCACTTCTTGTGTTAATGGTGGTGACGGCAGGTGCCTTCTAGTGCCGTGAGGAGAAGGTGTTTGAGGAGGTGGTGGTGTAAAGGGTGAAGGGCTATTTGGAAAGAAGGTGTTGCCGTGATCACTTTTTTTGCCCAAAGGGGGAGGTTGGAGATGTAGTGGTGAGCTTGAGAAGACATCAGGCGTCCTCACAGGTTCTCGCGGCGGAAGTAAGGGGGGGCTTTCAGGAGCGTCTGATAGAGAGGTCCGGTCTGATATTGAGTATCGTGGCGAGTAGGCTTTTGATGTGGGCTGCCTAGGAGGGATTGCTGGGGGGCTGTCCAAGTGCTTAGACATAATCTAAGCCAAATGAAAAAGAAAACACATTTATTAATAATGTAATTTATGTATTACCATGAATATATTAAGAGAATTAAGTTAGGGATTTCAAACAAGCTATTGGAAGAACCCCAGGTGTGGATTAGGGAGTTTTGCCATATGTTTTAAATGGGAGGTTATGCTAATTCATTAAAAATATACATATATTTCTTCAATGTTAAGGTTTTACTTTACTTTTCTCAAAATTTTGTTTGCTACTGCTTACCTATCAGTCAATCTAATATAAGAACTTTCCTCATTTAATATAAATTATCTGTTAATTTTACAATATTAAACTTACTATATTAATGTTTCACATTCTGCAAGGAATGTCTTGACTTATTGAGGTGCTCTGCCCACTGAACCACTGAATCAAATCAACAGCTGGCAAAGGAAGAAGTTTAACTAGGTGGAAAAAATAGCTCTATGAATCTTTAAGGTCTCTTCTAACCTGGAATCTTCATGAAAATCCCATTTAAAAGCACATCAGATTCACTATTAAAAGGACTCAGATAGGTAACATTTAGCATATGCTAAGATCAAGTTTCACCTAAAATGTGCTTTCATATAAAGCTTCAGTCCTCTTTCTTTCTGCTTGAGACTCTTACTTTATAGGTTAACCATTTTTTCCCCTTGACAGTAACCATGATTTAGATTTACAAGGGTTTTGAAAATATACCAAAAAACTACTTCCAGAAGAAAAGAAATAAACATTAGCACTGCCTGGCAAATCTGTACTTGATCCTTGTCTAAACTCCATTAAGCCCAAATACTTGAACCCCAACCCAGTAAGTGTTAATCTAACCCAGTAAGAACTAAACTAGACACAGCAATTGAGTGTAATGTAACTGTAATGATTCCAGTTCCCAGGTAACAAGATTTTCTGCTTTACCTTAGATGGTGAAGATTCTGCGGGGGCAGATTCTGGCCGTCTCCGTGGAGGAACAGGAGGGGGGACTGGCGTTTCATCAGTGCCTTTGCTTAAACTTATAGATGACACTGAAGCAGATCCTGCAGGATGTTGAAATTTTTAAAAAGGTCACAGGAATTTTATTTCATGTATTAATCCTGAAAAGGCTTAGCTGGAAACTGCTTATATTTATTAAAAGAATGTACAGAAGTATCAAAAGCATTTCAATACACCAATACCCGATAGTATTCCTTTATTAAAGCAAACTGCTATAAAAGCATGCAGAAATTTTTTAGCAGAATTTTCAGAAAAAAAAAAGGGGCCTAACATATTCTGTTATTTTGCTTCTTGAACAAAATAACATTCCCACTGTTAATTTATCATTGAAATTTTGAAATTTGGGCCTGTCACATTTCTAGGAAAGATGGCCAACTATTAAGAACCTTTGGAATGATAATTTTTGTTAAGCTTTTGTGATGGGCTCATTTTTTCCCACTCTGACTTTATTAGGATAGCATTTTCCTGCCCTTACTGGATAGTCCTTGGAATTAGTTTCTCATCTTAACCACTCTCCCCAGCAATTCTCTCCAAGGATGCCGGGGAGAAAGAGAATCTAATGTCTGTGGGAGGGGTCTCTCCTGGTTTTGCTTTGCTATAGGCTCTTCTTGGTGGGTAAGCAAAATCAGTATGAGGTTCATCATACTCTAATCCAAAATTGTAATTGTGATGGAGCTATTCAAGATGAGTGAGGCAGCCCTGATAACAAAAACAGAAATTACGCTAGAATCTACTGAACCTGATTTAAGAATAAGTTCATGAACTGGCACAAAAAAGTAAGTAAAGCTTCTAACTGGAACCTATCTTACAGGCATTTATGGTGACAAGGGCATAATATAGGCATGTAAATAATTATACTTTGAAAAGCATCATTTATTAAGCTGTTAGTTTATGAGCACTATAAAAAGATATGAAAAAATATTTAAACAATCATTTAAAATCATACTGGCAGGTTCCTTTATCTTTAAGCACTGACAACTTTTATTTGTCAATTAAATGTTATAACAATATAGAACTTAAAGAGTACTTTGTGTAGTGATATTATTTAAGCAAGCACCATTTTGATCACCTTACCTTTTTTTCCTGAGACTATGTTAATTTAGTTTATAATTAGTATTTTTTGTTGTACATATTTTGAAATCATTTGTATGAAGGACAGCAAAAATATTAACCTGTTAGCTTAAAGTTTATGAAATAATTTGCTGAATTGTTAGTTTACTTTAAAAACAAAGTAAATATCTGTAATAGGACATTATTTTGCTTAACAGTGACGAATATTTAGGCCATATAATTTAAGTAGCTGCAATTGTAAGGTAGCTCCCCTAAGGTCAGAGCACAGTTCTCTGCCTACAGTGTGTGCTGTCGCTGGGCCGAGAGTGTTTGGGGGTCTAGACGCTGCATGTAGCTGCCAGCATTCCCACGGGCGCATGCATGCTCTTGCTTTTTTAAAAGTTGAGCATTAAGTATACTTAAACTCTATAGTTGGAAAAGAGAAGTTAAATGTGAAAGCCACTCATACAATACTGTTCTTTTAAAAGAGAAAAAAGGTTTTATAAAAGCATGAAAAATATATAAGTTTAAGCAAATCATTTATGATCAAAAGATAGCATAAGTGAAGACCTCACTTCTAAGATGTTGCAAGCAAGGTACCAATATTGTCAGACTCAAAAGAGTTTCAGCAGGAAAGGTTACACTTGGTTTAATTTTTAAAGCCAAAGCGAGAATTGAGTCTTAAACCAAATATACTAACTTGGGCCATGGGACAGTGTAACTTGGATAAAGACGGTATCGCTGCCTGTGAAAGGAAACAAGAAAAAGTAGATTTTTTTTTTTCTTTCACTGATATATTCAACTCATTTGTAAAAATTTATTTAAGATAACAATGTTATTTTTGTCATTCTAGTTTAAAGAATGGTATAAATCTTTAGTAAAAGCTCATTACTACTTACTTTTGAGAAAAATAATTAAATTGAGTTAATATCATAATGGGAATTTTGAATATTCCTTTTAAATTCACTACTTGATGTCAATGATTAAATTAAAAGCATTCATGAGAAAACTAAAATATACCACATTAGTGATAGACTTAAAAAATGTATAAACCCAATCTGAACAAAGAAGACAGCCGGACATATAGAAATATGTTATATACTAAGATTTTGAAAACTCAGACTTGTGAAATAAGTAGTAAATAAAGAATTTGGTATATAAATTTAAAAATAAAGGGGATTTTCTTACTACTACTATTATTATTATATACCTTTGAAAATATTCTTGGGAAATATATTCTCATCATAAAATAACTACAGCTTTGGATATTACCAAAGAAGTTTGAAAGTGATATAGCTTTTTCCCTTTTATATTCTTGAACACTTAAAAAAGATCAATAAACATTTGGTGCTTAGGCACATTTTACACAAGCAACTCACTGATAAATTTAGAATATTTGATTTTGGGCAATGTTAATTCTTTTAACAACAACAACAACAAAAAGGAAATCATAAAAGCAAAAGCCCCAAGAGTAGTAAAGTAGAAAAACTGAGACAAAAGGCTAATCTATACTGGTTTTAAACCAATATAGTCATTTATGTTACAATGCCTCATATTACCAATAGATAATATCCAAGAGACTAAAATAATTTCTGTAACACTAGATGGAGCTGATTTTTTAAAATTCAAGTTTCTCTCTCGTTTTTGCACATTAGGCAGTCACTCATAATTTGGACCACTGTTTTTTTGCAGCTTCTTTGGTCAGAACAAAGATAATTTTACATTCCAGGTCAGCTGGCAATACTATTAATTTGATTGCTCATATAGATATAATGGTCTTATTTCCCAGACAGCCCGAATTTCAAATAATCGATCCCACTGTTGCCTTTCCATCAGTATTAATATTTATTTGGAGGCCACTGTTACTAAAAGATAGCAATCCAGCTAATTCTAATAGTCATCTCTTAGAAGATCAAAATTTGCTTTTATACTTTGAAACTAAATGAAGCTGTTGCTCTGTCAATGATTCTCTTCACTTCTTATTAGGCATGTATGACATGACAGTCCAGCTCTAGTATTTGTCTACTTCTGTATTTTCCACTGAGGAATAAATATGCCTCCTGGAGATCAACTCAAGAATATGGTCATATGCTTAGTATAACACAAGAATAAAATCCAAACATGAAGCTCATGTCAGCTACAAACCACAGGCTTTTGGAGAGAACGATTATACCAATGCATTCACAGTTGAGCACACAGATGTGGACTTGCTTTGATTATATTTATATGCAGCACAGGCTTAGATTCATGCACTTGTTAAATTTGGGGCACTTTCCTCATTTGTCACTTTAAATTAATTGGTCTCGCTGCCTGGAAAATGCTATAAAAAACCTCTCAGAATTATACATGATCTAATTAGGAAATATATACTGGAAATTCTTGCCAGCTGGGTACTGACACATTTGTTGATAATGACTTAGGAATGAAATACAATTAATTTGAAAATGTAGTATTAATTTATTTAGCACAAATCCCAGATAATAGATCAGTGGTTCTCAATCTTGGCTGCACATTAGCATCTCCAGGGGATTACAATATACAGCCATGGTTGAAACTACTATTCAGGATCCTCTCCAACTTCTAAGAGAGTCATTCTTGAAATAGGAACAAGCATTTTCCTACAGAAAAAAAATCATATAAATCACGGATAACTTCTTAAATTCATAAAAGTCTGTTAAGTGCAAATGTATTTCAGATTAGAAACTAATCACCTACTACAATGTTTTATGAAGAAAATCATGCATTCTATGAAATGCCTGGAATACATCTTTTCTTGTCAAAGCTTCCCCTAGAAGGGATGGAGCTAAAAGTTCGTCCACAGCACACAGATCAGGCCAGACCTGCGGCTCCCTTTTATGTCCAGCAGTCTTCCAGCAGGAAGACACCAAGAGCACTTCTTCCTCTTCTCCTCCTTGCTAGAGCAGCAGAAACAAAGCAGAGAGCTGGGTGGTCCTTCCCTTTTCCCAGCCACTGGCATCATCACCTCAGAGGTGGACGTGGCCAAGGCAAGGTGCTGAGCAGGGCTCTGAACGTGAGAGTGTATGTAACACATTAAACACGTGGCCCGTTTCCTTCCCTGCTGTCTTTGCCACAAAGTTCTCCATGGTCACCCTTGCCCATTCTGTTATCTTTGCGTTAAACTTCTACAACATTTATTCCTTCACCACTTATTAGCATTTTGCTAAGCACTTACACATCCTCTCTGGTAAAGCTTGCAATCTTACTGAAAGATGAAAAATAATCATAGTGCAAGAGAACCACAACGTTTAACAATGGTTAAGCATTTAACTATGCTTTTCTTTGTACTACGGTTATTTTTTATGTCTCAGTAAGACTGTAAGCTTTACCAGAAAGGATGTGTAAGTGCTTGGCAAGGAGTGAAATATACAACAGATACTGGCTAAATAAAATAATTACTGGGTTTAAAGTAAATTGTTTTGGGAAAGAAACTGTAAGAAGCAAAAAAGTACTATTGTGACTAATCAAAATTCTAGTCAAATTTGCTTTTTGAAAAACTTAAGCACTGAGTGGAATATGTTCAGATGACACAGAATGCAGGCGCAGCAGCTCTGGGCTGCCAGGCCCTAGGGAAACGAGGCAGTGGGTGTTCACTCTGGTGGCAGCACAGTGGGTAGCAAGCTGGGCACTCTGGCGAACCCCACCCCACCCAGGGCAAACAGATCTGTCAAGCAGAAGTGGGGCCTTAAGCAGATGAGGACCTTTAATACACTCAGCCACTGGTTAAGTTTTAAGTAAGGGACTGAGCATACAGGTGGTTTTACATTATACTGGCTTATTTGATTTCAAAATCAGGTATTTTTCATTTTTACTAAGAGCAAAGGGAATAGTAATAGGGTTTTCTTTACCACAAAGAAAGAAATTTAGAAAACTCTTAAGGCTAAGATTACAAATCTTAACTACTGGAACAATGGTTTCTCCACTAGTCCAGCTACTTAAGTTAGCATTGTTCCCTACAGGTAAGACAAAGCACTGATCCAGAGCACTGCTTTCTGGAAAGACCCCTTCTTTGCTGCCTGCTGGATCGTTTATAGAGTTAGTGCTAATCTGAACATCATGTGTTTATCTCCTATCTTTCTACCATTTCCATTTTTAGCTATTTCTTAAACTAAGAGAAGTAGAATTGGCAATATGTAGAGTATGATTTTAATAATTTACTTATGTGGGAATCTTTATAATAGAGACTTGAGCCATCTACCTTAGGGGAAAAACCCTACAAACAGTTAAAATGGATGAGAATAAATAACGATTTTAGGTTAGGTTAGGTGCAAATACAATGGGTTTTATTTTATTAATTTAGGGGGTTGGTGGATTGGGAAAAATGAATGCATTTTTTAAAACTTGGTGTTTATTTGAACTTATCATCGAAAAAGATCTGATAATTACTAAGTGAATAACATTGTTCCATAATCCTCAGTAGCCAAATAAAGCCAAGATGTAGTAATTCTCAAAACATACACACTTTAGGTGGTATAAAGACAAGACAGACTGTTTGGGGACTCAAATATGTGTATAACACGGGAATAAATAAATAGGATTCTGGATCACGTCTCAAAATAATATACCTCCAAAGAAGAATTTTAAGTCAATTTTTGTTAAAAAGTTAGATCCTCTGAGTTGGAAGAAATCGTAAATCTAGTTTGATCCCCAGAAGGCTCAGAAAAAGTATTTTACCTAAAATCAGAAAGCACACTAGCAGACTGGAATGACAAGCCAGGATTCCTAACTCCTAGGTCAGCTCTTGTGAACTTCCTCCCCCATAATAATGTCATGCTGCTTCTGAGTATTGCATTCAATTATGTCAAATAGCAGAGTGGAATCTGGTCTGCACACTGAGCTAAGACAGCCAATGGCAAGAACATACGGAAGTGGTTGTGAGAGGGTTAAAGGTGATTAGATTCAAGTTTTGATTTAATAATGAACAAGTGAAAAAAGGTTGTGTGTTCTTTAAAACTCTGTATGAAATTTAGTAGAAAATTAATAGAAGCACCGATATATAAAAGATGGCTCATTCAAAGGGCTATAGCTGAGCTATAGATACAATTTGGTAGCCGCTAGCCACATGTGGTTTATTAAGTATTTGATTGTGGCTCATCCAAGTTGAGGTGTGCTGTTAAGTGTAAATGCATACCAGAATTTGAAGATTTAGAACAAAAAGATGTCTCATTAATAAATATTTATACTGATTTTATGTTGAAATGACAAGATTTTACAGATACTGGGTTAAATAAAATATATTAAAATTAATTTCACCTAATTCTTTTGCTTTTTAAAATGTGACCATAGAACATTCAAAGGTACACATGTGGCTTGCACTAATTTTACTGGATAGTACTGATCTAGCAGTAAGAAAGGGATGAGCAACAGCATGCGGTCTGTGAGATTCGTATGGCTGGGCGTGAAAGTACATGTACTGTGTACCATGTGCCCGGCAGTACAGACTGAGAAAGGTTAAGTAGGAGTTTGAATTTGAGACACTGTGAATTAAAAAGTACAGAGTTCGGTGGGAAGGGAATGATGCACTGAGTAGTATACAGATATAAAATCATTTTGGAGACAGCATTTAAAGCCTTGGGCTGACATTCCTTGCAGATTTTAGGAATTAGCTTTGTTCCCTCTGGATATGACAGATGCATTTTAAATTCACCAATTAAAAACATGCTCAAATGAAGTTGCAATTAGCAATTTCATCAACAGGTCTTTCAGTCAAATAAAATTAAAGGAGGGCTGTTTAAAATTTTTTTTTAAATTACAGGTTGCTAGAGTTTAGAATTTGTTGTATATTTTTACAATATTTTTTGAAATGGTATTTGATTTGTCTACAAATTTACCAAAAAAATAGATAAGTGCAGTTATACAGACTCTTTTTTTACCTCTGTTACATATAATATTAACAATTACTTTAAAGCACTTAAAATTTTAGCACCTACTTGAGTGAAAAGGGCTTGAATGGTCAGAATCAAATACACTGCAAACGTCTGTGGCACTAGAAGCACCAGAAGCAGGAGGAGGTGTTAGTGGTGTTCTTGGCGAGTTTGGTGCAGATGCGGTGCTTTCTGTCTCACTTTCAGGTATCCTGCTGTAACTAATTTTTCTTGGCTCCTGCTGCAGAGGTGTGGGATGTCTCATGGTACCTGGTCTTGGGTTTGATGGACGAACACCAGGAGATTTTAGGGGATAGCTATATTTTTTTGGCTGTAGACATAAAAAAAACAACCCACAATACTTATAACACCATAATAGAAAGGAAGGTATTTCTATAAATGCCTGGTAAAATTCAAGTAAAGTTTACAAAAACTATATACCACCAATAAAAAAGTTACACAATGATTCAAATTAACCTATTCAAGCTAAAGCATTAACATCCCATTTTCATAAAGTCTTGGTTATCTAAATTATTAGAGAGTAAATTTCTTTAAATAACTATCTTAATCCTATAAATACCAGAGTATTTGTTATTTTAATATTTTTTGATGAAAATCTTTCTAAGATATGCTATGTATTTCTCAGGCTTTTTAAACAGACTATGTTGAACTGATATACCCTTCTTGGAAAAGCCAGGATCGTTACTAGGAACTGCAACTCCCTCACTGTGCTGTGTACCAGTGACACCATGAGGGTCACTTGACATTCACAAATGCATTAAATCACCTGAGTCTTCACCTGTGCGTCTACATTAGTTTTATGGACTTTTCTTACAGAGTGGTCATTTCTCAGTGGTATCAGTGTGCCTCATTGGAGCAGACTGTGTAAATATTTCCAGTTTGCTGTTTTCAATCCACCTTTAAAAAAACTTGCAGGCCTTGAAAAATATTCTTGTGACATAATTATATAAGCTTTAATTCACAGACATTTTGAGATCTATCTTGGTTATTTAGAAGCCATTTATGTTTACTTCTTGATTCTTGACTTTCTTATGAGTAACAGAGATTATAGTCAGATTATAGTGAGATTATAGGCAGTGAGGTGATAACATAAATCTGGCCAGGCACTGCCAAGCACTAAAAAACAACGGAAACTTTAATTTCCCCCAAATTATTTTTAGCCAAACCTCGTAACTCATGACTAAAAAAAGTCATTAGTACATTTAAGTGAATTAATGTAAATTAATCAAAGTTCCTGTCTTTAAAATAAATCTTGAATACTTTTTTGTTTAAAAAAATAAAAACTTTTATATGTACCTAATATCTTCATCTATCATATCAGGGACTTATTCAGAATAATATTAATACTCATATTTTGAAACTAAGTGGGATATTCCTGAGCATATTTATTAAGCCCTTATTCATTACTTTTACCTATCACCTGTGCACTTCACCCTAAATGCCTTTATAGAAAACTAATCTGTATAACACATATGGTAGTGACAGCATCACCAGATACACAGGACAACTGAAAAACATATATAAATGTAAAAGTAATATAGACATATAAATGCTTACAAATCTTGGGAGAGGTTTAGGGTTTCGTGGTTCTATTTCTAGGGATTTGTTGAAAAGATAATCTGTAAATTCTTTTTCCATGCTATTTCCCATTGGATTCAAGTTTTCAAAGAACCTCTAAAATAAATGCAAAGAAAGAATTATTAATATTAAATATTACAAATTCAGTTTGAAATTCATGAAAATAATTTAAGAAAACATTTAACGTATGAAAATTTGAATTATTTTTAAAATTTTCTTCTCTATAATATAAACCTGCCTTTCATCGGGCAGGTTATAAACTTAATCAGAAATATGTATCTTCAAATAATTCAACTTACTTTGATATCTGATTCTACTCGTAAACAATAAGGCTGATTTTGGTACTGCTGGATCTCTCCTGTTATTTCTGCCACTTTTCTCCTTTTGCTAAAATTTATGAGCTCTTTTCCATGCCTTTTTAGGACCTCAGGGTTGCCTTCTTCTGTTTTCAAGATATTAGTTAGGTAAATTCCTAAAAGATACAATGAAATTATTTCAAGGATAAAGAAGGAAAAATCTAGTTTTTCTTTCTTAGTAATTGTAGTCATTTTACATTGTACCATCTCAACCATCATAACCAAAGAATCAAGGTACAGACTTCCCTTCTATGAAAAATAACAAGCTAGGTAAATATCAAGAGAAAAAGTTTTATGAGTCTCAAATTCTTCTGCAACAAACTAAAATTTTATAAATACCCAAGAAAAGAGAGAAAAAAATTAACAAAGTTAATACATTTTTCAGAAGGAATAACTGGTTTTCCACACCTGCCAAACTACATGTTATCTGACAAAAGTCACAGTTGTGTAAAAGAAACTTTAAGAATAATCCATCACTAATAACACTTATTTTTGGCAAAAGGGGGAAATGTTCAATTCAGAGGATTCTATTTGCTGCTTACTCAGCTCTTGAAGCCCTGCAAGAGTTTGTTAGGGTTTGTACACAATTCAGATGTAGTGCTGTTTGGACAGGCTTGCTCGTGTAAGCATGGAAGGATCTGCAAGCCTGTCGAGCACAAGACTGCATTTAATTGATGTATATATTCTGGCCTTCGATACTTCTAGAATTAGTAGCAACCTGATAATGGAGCTCCCATTTCCTCATCACTGCAGGCTGTGCACTGGATGAGGAGGAGAATGTACAAAGTAGGGGGCACTTCAGTTCTACACACAGCCCTCTGGTACCAGGACCACTTTAGCTCCTCTCTGTTCTAGCATAATGGTTCTGGAGCCAGCTCTGCTGTTTTCTACTTCTGTGATCCTGTGCAAGTTGCTGAGTTTCTCTATGCCTTGGGTTTCTCACTTATAAAATGCGGATGGCAGGGTTGTTGTAAAACATGAATGAGTATATAGGCTTAGAATAGGGTCTGGCAAAAGTACATGTTTCATTAGCTGTGGCTGTGACTGTTGATGCCTTTGTTGCTAATCTTGCCCTATTCTCTTATGCTTCTGGCTTTTCCCCTAAAGTACTGACTGTGATACTTTGGGGTGGGGAAAGAGGGTGTGTAAACATTTAAATTTATTCACTCAGTACATGTGTTCTGAGCCTCTGCTGCATGCCCAGCACTGCATTAGGTACTACAGATCCGAAAACAAGACACACAGTCCATGACCTCAAGGAGTCCAGAGCTTTGAATGGGGGCTACTACGGTACAATCGGGTAAGTGCTATACTAGTACTAGTGCAGAAGATGCTATGAGAGCACAAAAGAAGTGTGCCTAACTCTGCCTATAGGAAAGGACCACAGACGAGGTGATGATTAAAATAAGTCTCAAAAAATGAACAGAAATTTAATAAGCAGATTAAGATGGAAGGGCATTCCAAGCAAAGCAGCAGTGTGTACAGAGGCACTGGTTTGTGACGAAACCCGGAAGGCACACTCAGAGACAGCATGTTGTTTCGTATGGCTGGACCACAGGGGTCTGACGTGTGGGACGGAAGAGGAGTGGCAGCGTATGGGAACGACACAGGCAAGGGATTAGGAGTTCTAATCACTTCTCCATCACTTCAGGTTGTGCGCTGGATGAGGAGAACGGACAAAATAACAGGCGCTTAAGTTCCAACCATATTTTAGTGGTTCTAAGTGCTTTTGTGGTACAGGCATACTTTTCAATGCTAGAATTTTTGGCCACATTCTTAAAAAGATTAAGTGATTCAAAATCAATAGTGCACAAGAATATTATAGATATCAATGCCTGTTTGGTTCTAAAAAGTATACAGTTATTAAGTGTATTAGTTATTTCTAAGCACACAGGCCACTCTCTTTAAAAAAATTTCATTCATTTATTTTAGATAGGTGGGAAGGTAGGAAGAAAGAGAGAGACAGAAACATCCATGTGTGAGAGATACATCAGTCGGTTGCCTCCCATACTCCCCCAATTGGGGACCTGGCCGGCAACCCAAGCATGTGCCCTGACTGGGAATCAATCTGGTGATTCTTCGGTTCGCAGGCCGGTGCTCAATCCACTGAGCCACACCAACCATGGTTAAATAGATCATTTTATATACCCTGTGGAGACCGCTGTTTTAGGGAGAGGGAAAGCAGAGCACTACTACACAAATAATGAAGAAGGGTGGGGTTTCACCTTTTTGCTCATGTCTTTCCCAACCCTTCTGGAAAAAGTGGCTATTTAGAGTTCTAGGTCCCATAGCACTTTGTTCAGACTTTGACTCATACATCTCTACAATACAGTACTGTATGTACTACATGGTACTACAATTTATTCTTTTGCTCTTTTGAGAGGGCTTACTGAGGGTAAGACAATGTTTTATTTTCTATTCTAATACCTAGCCCAGGGCTTGGCATATCACATGGAAGCATCCAACGAATGTTTCTGAATGAATGAAAGGATGCAACAGACAAATAATCAATTCTACAATGGCAGGAAAGCATGAGTGGAGATGGAACAAACTGGCCAGGAAGAGGAGGAGAACATACAATTAGAGCTGTGTAAAAGGAAAGAGCAAAGCCAATGCTACAGGCTTGGGTGTTTGTGCAGGGCGGTGAGACTTGTTGAGTGAGGAATCAACATCCTTGTACTTTGGAATAAACATTCGTTTGCATATGCATATATCTATTCTACCTATAAGTAGAACATTTTAGTGTGTGGAGAAAAACTGGAATATAGACCATAGTCTGGCAGGGCCTTGGAAGGAGAAATTACCTGTAAATGGTGTAGTGCCAACACGAGACTTGAATAAAAATGAAGACCAAGTAAAAGTGTTAGATACTACCCCTGACCCTTCCATACAGGGGAAGAAACAGCGTACAGAATTAAGGGTAAGAATCTGGAAGGCGTATAGACAAGATGGAATTAAGAAGCAGCAATAACATATGGCTCTACCTGCTGGGTCAGAACCATGACAGGCTGCCTGGCTAACTCCAGTGACTGATAACTTTTAGTTTTGGAATAGCAAAAACCTTCCCAGCTCAACAGAACTGAACAGAGACAGTTCATATAAACTGCCTTGAAAGAACAGAGGCTCAACAACAAGAAAGACAAACAGAATTGAGTAGGAAGGTTGGCAGGTAGGTTGTTTGTACCTATCAAATTGCCTACACGTCTGTATTCACTCACTAAATCATACAGCTCACCTTAAAACATAGTGAATCATACTCTGAATACAGGTCTGAAACGTCCTTTCTTCACATGACATATTATGAAGAACAGTAATGTTAGTTCATCTGAGAGAGAGTACTCCGGAAAGTTCAGTTTGTGTGAATAAATGCCTGCCGGTCAGGGTAATGGGGGAGGTAGCAGGGGCTAATTCATTACTCCAGTGAACAGGCCCTGAGGTCTCTCTTCACCTCTGTGTACAGAGGCTGTAGAATATCAGGAGTAGCATGACTATAAGCCCAGTAAGTGCTATGTATTTTTCACCTTTTCTAAGCACCTGACATAGTTCTTGACTCTGCATAGTAGGTAATCAAGAAATACTTGTTGACAGACTGAATAAAATGAACTTACCCAGGTACTTTCCCAGGCTCTCCTGTAGGAATTGGCACTATAGTTACCACACATGAAAGTACATGCATAAGCTTTAATGTTTTACCAGAAAAGGAAAATAAATAAACTCAATAGTTTTTATCAATAATTTAGGAGGGGAAAGTCCTCAGGAAAACAGAACAAATAAATAGTGATAAAAAAATACATGACATAAAAAACATAAAATGAGAGAGAATAATTATGTTTAAGAGTTTATCTTTTTGAAGAAAAAAGCAAATGAAAGTAGAACAAGTACACAAAGGAATGAGAAAGAATACAAATAGGAATAATTTACAAAATAACATTTTTGTATATGTAACTGAATGCTTGCATTTTTTAAAATAATGAAATGAGACACTTGCAAAGCAGATAACTGAAATTTAGAAACTTAAGGAAGAGTCGTGGCTGGTGTAGCTCAGTGGATTGAGCACGGTCCTGCAAACCAAAGGGTCGCAGGTTTGATTCTCAGTCATGGCACAAGCCTGGTTTGCTGGCCAGGTCCCCCAGTAGGGGGTGCATGAGAGGCAACCACACATTGATGATTCTCTCCCTCTCTTTCTCCTTCCCTTCCCCCCTCTCTAAAAATAAATAAAATCTTAAAAAATATATATAAAATTAAGGAAAAAATTAAAATGTTATTAAAGAATTATTATATCCTAAAAAGATTACAGATCCAGATGTTTTTTTGTTGGAATATTTCAAAAATTTAAAGGCTAGATCATTTCATGATATTCCAGAATGGAATAAATAAGATGTAAAGTTACTTAACTAATGTTACAAAGTAAATATAACCATAACAACAAAAGCTATAAATATAGCACAGAAAGAAAAACCACAGACCAACCTTATTTATGAAGATGGATGCAAAAATCCTAAGTAAAATGATAATGAATAGAATTTATTTATATTTTTAAAAAGACTAATCCACCATGAATAAATGAGTTAATATTAGTAAGTAGGAAGGTTCAGTATTAACCAATCTGTAATTTAATCTGCTAAACAAGAAAAATCCTTTTTCTCACTAAGATGGAAAACTATTTACCAAAGTAAATGTATATTGCTAACAAAGCAAAGGAGATAATTATGAAAGGAAACTTTCTTAACATAATAAAAAGCATCTAATCAAGAAAATAGCAAAATTACACCTATTTTTTGCTTAAATTGAGATTAAAACCAAACTGCTTATTATCATTATTGTTAAACCTTTGTTTGGAAGTTATGACCAATGTTACATACAATGCACAGCACAGAAGATCAAAACAAGAGACACTATCACTATTAATAGACATAATTAAGTATTTAGAAAATCCAAGGAAATTTAAAAGTCTTGGAATTAAGGGTAATTGACTGTTAAAAAAGACAGCATTCACAATGAAGAACACCTAGAAAAAAGCTAAGTACCATTCATTTTCTTTCCAAATTAATTGATAGACTGTTTCAACTGTATTAGAGGAAATTACTCCCCCCTCCTGATTATAAAGTTTATTTGGAAAAATAGGGAGACAAAATTGGCAAAGAAACACTGAAGAAACAGTGAAGAGCTAATGTTATCATATCTGAAAGCACTAGAAGCAGAGGTTCTTAGCCTTGGCACAACTGGCCTTTTGGACCGGGTAACTTTTTGTTGTGGGGGCTGCCCTGCGCATCGCAGGGTATAAGTGACGTTTCTGTCCTCTGCCCACTGGATACCTCTAGCACCTCCCAGTGAGAACAACAAAAATGTCTCCAGATTTTGCTAAATGTTGTCTGGGGTGCAGAAATTGCCCCCTGTTGAGAACCACTGATTATAAAGTGCCAATAATTAAAACTGGGCACTAGTATAAGAACTTAATGGGAAATTACTTATTAAAGGAATTACTATATATAAATGGGGTTAAAGAAGATTTACTCAATAAACCTGAGTCAATAAAAAACCAATTTGGTGGAGAAATAAATTTAAATATTTCATATATCTAAAAGATATTTCAATTTGATTGAAGCGTTAAACATAATTTAAGAAATGAGATCATAAAGCTAAAAGAAAATATCACTGAATATTAAATTACTAGGCTGGAAGAATTTTCTAAGGTTAGAACCAACAGCAATCATAATGGAAAAGACAGACATTATAGAATTTAAATATACTGTATGTTAAAGAATAAAAACTAAAGGGCATAATGGTAAAATATCTAGCTTAAAAATATTCTCAAATAAAGATATTCATTATAACATTATTTAGGAAACCCCAAGACATGCAAACAATGTATGTGTTTGATCACGGGGTAATAGTTAAATGAACTGTCAGACCAACTTTATGGAATACTGTGCAGCATTACAAATAATAATTATGAAGACTAATAAAATGCAACAATGTATTTAGAATATGATAAGTGAAAAGAGTAAACAATAGTGTGTATGTCATATGATCACAACTATATACAATGTGCATAGCAAAAAGATTAGAAATAAATACAAAAGTGGTTAGTTATGAAGCCTGAAAACAAGTGGGAAAATGTGATGTACAGGTTTAAAAAAATCAGGATATAACAACATCATGCATGGTATAACTTAAAGCTATATAAAAATATATAGATATAGATAAGGAAATGGCTAGGTGAAATATACCACATGCTAAAAAGACTAAACACAGACATGTGATAGAGATCATTGTTTTTGTTTAGTGTTCAGAGGAAGAATCATCATCAGAGCATGTACACAGGCAGAGAAACCGGTGTGAAGGAGAGAGCGTTCCATCAGGGGGCTGCCCAAGATGGAAATAAAAAGTGCAATGTATAGATTAGGTTTGATCTTTAAAAGTCCTAATAGAGAAAAATTCTAAGAGGATTCAGGTGCTAAATATTTGTTAAGTAAGAATTTTCTACTAGTATATTACACATGTGTAAACTCAGTTATTTAATGAAAAAAGTGTCTTGTTTTATCCAGAAAAACAATAAAAATTCAACAGGAAATGCTCACCAAAGAAAGGCACACATGGTGGATTAATAGACCTGAGTTTTGCCAAGTATTTCTTATAGTGATCTTCACTTAATTCATGAGCTTCTTCTAAAATTTTCTTTTGGCGACTTGGTATTTGCTACAATAAAAAAATAATATTTAGGGAGCATAAGTTAATAGAAGGAATCAAAGGTTTTTCAAAAAAATTCCAGGCTAAGAGTAAAGCCCAATCACAACTGTATCAGCTTGAATCTAAGAATAACCATGCTGGCTCAAAGAGACTATCTTCATGGCTCCTAGTGCAAACTTGAAGGGTGTGTGTGTGTGTGTGTGTGTGTGTGTGTGAAATCAGGTTTCTCCTGCCATTCCTCACACAATTATGTGAGTATAATTGTACAATACAAATTAAGTGCTGAAAGGATTTTCTTCTTCTAACTGTGAATGCATTAATGAAAATGCCTAATTTAAAAAGAGCAACCAATTCAACGTGAAATTTAGATAATACAATCTTTTAAACTATTGGGTTGGCCAAAAAGTTCATTTGTTTTTTTTTCTGTAAGGTGGCTCTAGTAGCTCAGTTGTCTTTAACTTTGTTCAAAACGATTCTGTTAGATTGTATTGTTATAGCTGTCCTATCAGTGTGCATTAAAAAAAAACTTATTGAAATTGGTGAATTTTTGTTTAGCCATTTTAACATTGAAGATGGGAAGAAAATAAGCAACATTTTTAGCATATTATGCTTTATTATTTCAAGAAAGGTAGAAATGCAACTGAAATACAAACAAAGATTTGTGCAGTGCGTGGAGAAGTTTTGACTGATTGTGTCAAAAGTGGTTTGTGAAGTTTCATGCTGGACGATGCTCCACGGTTGGGTAGTTGGGTAGACCAGTTGAAGTGGACAGTGATAAAATTGAGACATTAACTGAAAACAATCAATGTTGTACGACATGGGAGATAGCCAACATACTCCAAATATCCAAGTCAATAAAGTTACTGGTGAAAATAAAAAATGTGTCTGCTTTATGGAACAAACTAAATGGACTTTTTGGCCAACTCAATATTAGTGAGAGACAGATGAGGCAGTTGAAAATTAAAGATCATATTTGTTAAAATCCCGATTCTTAGAACATGAAATTTAAGTTATTTTAAAAAAGCCAACTATACAAACCTACCTCAAATGTGTGGTCTAGCCTGTAAACGGGTGATGAGTTCATAGCACTGACCACCTCAAGGACGCCATTGAAGTTGTTCAGCTCTTGAAAGACTTGCAGAATCTCAATTATTCGACTCACCACAGCCACTCTTTCTTCTAAGTTTTCAGTTTCTACAATACATCTGGGAATCAAAGACAAAAATGAATTAAAAAATTCATAGTTTTTCCAACAAAGATGTGAGTTAAAAATTTTAGTAAATAAAATAATGTAGAGTGTGGAGAGGCCATATGTGTAACTGTAAAGATTATATAGTCAGAATGCCAGGTAAGTGGCAGGAGAACTGAAGGATACGGCAGCGCCTTGGTAGTCAGGCATGCTGCTCCTCGCTGCCTCGCAGACGGATACCGGGCACCAGTGGGTCACGTTCCTAGCGTATTTGGTACATCCTGTCTCGGCACTGGAATTCCTGGCGAGGAATTCCTGGCGAGGAATTCCAGACTGACGAGTCTGACATCTTATTGAATGTATGCTGTTTTGGAGGATGTGGGGTGTTCTAAGGGAATTTATTCTACAATTCAAAAATTCTATGCTTCCTATTCTTCATCTACTTGCAAGATTTTAGCAATTAATCCTCAATTTCTTTCTTTGAAATACAGAAATAATTAGCTATATTTCTAGGGACAGCTTTTAAATAGTAAGCATTATAAGGTAAAAATGTCAATGAAAGTAGTTTACCTCAGTTAAGAAGAAAAAAATTTATTTTTTATTATATTTTATTGTTTGTGCTATTACAGTTGCCCCAATTTTCTCCCAAGAATAAATTTTTTTAATTATTTAGAAAAAATCAATGAAAATAAAAGCACTTAAACATCAAGAATCCTTAGAAAGTATACATGTATATATCTTGGTTAATATCTAAAAGGAAGTGTGCTATGCTAAAAAAAAAAGAATATTCCTCAGTGAACATTTTCTTTCCACTTCTAATATTTGAGAGAATTTATTTACTAATTAGTTATCAGTAAAGAAAAAGACACATTAAACTTGGTTTTCAATAATATATTAAACACCTTATAATCCAAGAAAAAGCAGAATACATAACTGGTAAAAATAAATATAGATCAGTATTAAACATTTTTTAAATGTAAAGTTGCAGCCCTGAGTGGGTGGCCCAGTCAGCTGGAGCGCTGTTCTGTGCACCACAAGGTTGTGGGTTTGATCCCGGGTCAGGGTGCCTACGGGAGGCAACCGATCAATGTTTCTCTCCCACACTGATGTTTCTTTCTCTCTCAAATCAATTCTAAAAAACTTTTAAAAAATGTACAGTTGCAGATTACATAATTTTCTAATGAGGCAGGACTGACATTAAGAAAAAAACATTGTAAAACTATCAAAATTAATTTGCCTTATATCAAATAAAACATAACATGTTTATGTGTTTAAAGCATTAGCTAAATCTCTACAAATATATTCTGGATAGCTAGTTAGATATTTCAAAAGGCATAATATAAGTATAATGTATTTGCATCTTTTATTTAACTATTTCAGTTGATATAACTAGGTATATAAACAGATTACCTGTGGAGATTTTATAATGACCAGGTAAGTATGGAGTGATTTATCCACAGGTGACTCCAATTTAATGCACACCCACGGCTAAGAACCACTCTGGCAAACGAACAAGAACCTTTAACATTGAAAAGGCAGATATTGGAACCCTTGTACACTGATGATGGTGGGAATGCAAAACAGTATAGCCACTAGGGAAAACAGTATGGAGGTTCCTCAAAACATTAAAAATAGAAGTACCACATGATTCCGCAACCCCACTTCTTGGAATTTATTCAAAAGTATTGAAATCAGTGCCTCAAAGATACATTAGCACTCCTATGTTCATTGGAATGCTATTCACAATAGCTAAGATGTGCAAACCACCTCAATGTCTATCTATGGATGCATGGATAAAGAAAATGTGGCTATACGTGCAACAGAGTATGATTCAGTAGGGAATCCTGCAGTATGCAACAACATGAATGAACATTGAGAACACCATGCTAAGAGAAATAAGCCAGTCACAAAAAGGCAAATACTGCATGTTCTACAATAGTCAAACTCATAGCAGCAAAGAACAGAATGGTGATGGCCAGGGACTAAGCGAAGTGGAAAGTGGAGCATTGCTCATCAACATGTATCAGATTTCAGTGTTGCAAGATGAATAAATGCTAGATTTCTGCTGTACAACATCATGCCTAAAGATAACAATGCTGTGTTGTACACTGAAATAATCTGTTAACAGGGTAAATCTCATGTTAAGTATTCTTAACACAATTTTTTAAAAAAGGACAAAGCAGGAAATGGCCTTTTTTCTTAGTAATCTATTTAAAAATATGACAGAAATGAAATGGTCTCTATGTTCGATCAGTTATGTTTCCTCTTTACAGACATAAGTTTTAATGACTATAATGGAAATCATACCAAAGTGTAGCTATTTAACTTAATGAAGAAATCAGGAAGTAACACATAGAAGGAAAATTCCAAAGTTTTACTTTTTTAGAGGCTGGGGAGTAATAAAATAAATAGAAGAAAATCCCAATTTGCAGATTACTTGGGTGCTTATTTCTCTTTAGGAATCTCTTTCGGATCTGGATCCACATTCTAGCTCAGGTTTCAGTAATTCCCTTCTGTCACTGGGCTTTTGTTCTGTCAGTTCCAACGTGATCTGTGGAACCTCATATCACCCTTATTAGTCAAATTGACTAATTAGTCAATATTATTTGACTAATAATATTTGACTGTTTTTACTCAGAAGAAAAACATGGCTAATACATAAAACTCCAATTTCTGGCCACAACTATAAAATTCCATTGAGATTCTGGATTTCAGAGATGGTAATGTAAGGAGCTTTCACTCCTCAGTGAAACTGGTGAAAATTGTGTGTATATATGTTTATAGATAAATATATGCATATACATATATATATATGTAAATATTTAAAGTCTCTGGAAATGGCCCTAAAGCAAATAGCAAATGAAGAAACATCTGTTCAGGAAAATCTACAAAAATTCAGTAAGAGAGATAGAGGCAGGAGTTTGTGGTATTTGAACTAAGACTGCTCTCTCCCTTCTTCCTGCCAGAGCACCTCTGAGGGGGAGGGGCGGAGTGGTCTACAACAGATTGTGCGAGGCCCCATCCCAGGTGAGGGCAGTTGAGAGGCAGGGGCTCTTTCCTCCTGCATAACTCCGATGTGGAACAGAGGCCTTGAACGTGGCATACTGAAAATCCTGGGAAGACAGCCATTCCCTGGTTCCTAAGGCAGTTCTATGTCAAGAGAAGCAAGCCAAGAGGACCCCAGGCTATGCTATGTGTGCACATGCACCACCACCAAGCACTCAGCTCCAGGAGCAAGAATGTTAACTCCAAGAGAAACTTGTCATGGCCCCCGGATTCAGACTCTAGCCTCACACAGGTCGCTCCTGATCTCCTGTCATTTACAGCAAAGTGTGGAGAAGTTTAAACCTAAGGATGCTCTCAAGAACAGTGAAGGTTGTGGTGAAGAGTAATTTAGAGATCTGTGGATTTAATGAAGATACAGCCTAGACTTCTGGCCAACTAGTCCACAGGAGAGAACCAGGGAATGAGATAGCTGAGGTCAGAACAAATATCAAAATAGAGACCTTAGAAACCATTTCTTCAAAGGAGTCACAATATGATTAGATTAGTTCACAGAGCAATTTATGCCACCAGGGAGTTTCTGGAAACAGCAGAGCAATCAGCTGGCAATTACTGGAGGTTAACAACTTGGTGTGGTCAAGGAGGGAATGAAAGAAAGCCTGACCGACACTGCTGCCTTCTTAGGGTGACTGCGGGCAGGCATACCCTAATCTGTACCTCCCAGAAGAGGGGCATCTCAGTTTAGCATCTCAGTGTGGGACAAGGTGGGGGAGAACAGCTTTCACTAAAATAATCCAGCTAGTCAACTAAACAAATCAACAAGCAATAACAATAACAAGTCCTGGGGACAGGGCGGGACAGCAATTTCAAGTTGCTACAATATTATCTGAAATGTCAAATTTCCAACAAAATATTACGAGGCATGCAAAGAAATAGGAAAGTATAACCCTTTCACTGGGGAAAAAAGCAGGGAACAGTAACTGTCTGTGACAGACCAGCTGTCCAATGTAACAGAAAAAGATTTCAAGTAGCCATTAGGAGTATGTTCACAGAACTAAAGGAAAGCATGATTTAAAAAGCAAAGAATGGTATGAAGACAGTGTGCATCAAATAGAGAGTATCACAAAACACACAGAATCATAAAAGTAACCAAATGGAAATCCTGGAATTGAAAAGTACAATAATTAAAAGAAAAAATTTACCTGAGGGGCTCAATAGTCTATTTGAACTGGCAGAAGAAATAATTAGTTAACTTGAAGATAGAGCTATTGTTCAAAAGTGAAGGCAAAATAAAGACTTTCCCAGACAAACAAAAATGGAGAGAATTTGTTGCTAGCAGACCCACGTACAAAAGTTCCTCAGGCTGAAAGCAAGTGACCCCAGATGGTAATATGAATCCACACAAAGAAAGAGGACAAGTAAAGGTAATTATGTGACTATAAAAGATACTAGAAATGCATATTTTTTCTCATTGCTTCTTTTAAATGATTTAAAGAGCCACTGTGTAAAATAAGGTGCATGTGATGTACTGCTGAGCCTATAACAAACAGAAATGTAATTGTGTGTAATACATGGCCAATACCGCACAAAGGAGGGGGGTGAGAGCAGAGCTATAACAGGCTAAGAAAATGACGGCAAATGGTGAAGCAATAATTATAGCGTACTGTTAGATTTGCATCATTACTTATACATAATGTGGATCACAATAATACCACAAAAAGGGGGGAAAGGAAATAGAGCTATATAGGATTAACATTTCTATGTATCATGGATATTAAGCTACTATAAATATGAAGCTGATTTCAATGAGATGTGGTAAACTTTAAGCAACCATTAAAAAAGCCTCAAAATATAATAAAAATTTAATGAAATTAAAATGCTACATTAGAAAACTTTTCACTCAGTGCAGAAAGAAAGGAGAAAGAAGAACAAAACATGAGACATATAGAAACGGAACTGCAATGTAATTTGTAAAGCATCTGAGTGTTATGAATGTAAGAATGTCAGTAATACTTACTTCTCAAACCACAGAGTGAGATTAGTGGTATGCCGGATCATTTTCAGAAGATTAGGAGAATTAATTTCTTTGTCTTCTTTTGTCCACACACTTCCAACTAATTCTGATGGCTGTACAGCTCTAAAATCAAGATATAATTCTACATGATACTTTTCCCTCTAGTGCACTGGTTTATTAAATAAATGAGACAGATAAAATTAAACTCATATAAACTTTCCTTTTACACCAGCAGCAAGATTTATGACAAGGTTTAACAAAAAATTATAATTCTGCATCTTTTTCTATACATTAAAAATATTTTATGCATGTACCTGTGTACTTTTGTTATTGCTTTACGGTAGCATTTTATTTGGGGCAAGTTTGGGATTTCTTCATAATATCTTTCCCAGCACTTACAAATACTATTTAACAAACTGGGGTGACAAAGTAGTTTGGGATAATTCTTTTAAATAATGATATATCTGTTATAATAATCAGCTCAATGAGGTTATAGTAATACTTCAATTCATACATTTTTTTTCTCTAAAGGAGGAGGGGAAACCCAACCACAAAACAGCCCTGGAAAATAAAATAGACTCTAACACTGATTTTTGAGAATAGTGATTATCTTTGGTGGGAAGAGATCTATAAATTTAGTTCCTTTTTTATCATTTAGTTATTAAAAATAGGTTGAATTTCTAAATAGCCCCCTTTTACAACTAGAAACAGACATTTTTTGAGACAGTAGTTATTAACATGTAGAAAAACTAAAAAGGCTGTAAGTGGCCATGACTTAAATTCATAATTGCAACAGCAGTGGCTAACGTACTGAGCCCTTACTCTGTGCTAGCACTGTATACCTATTGACTTTTTTAAACCTCACCACCATCCTGGGAGTGAGTAATATTGCTAGCTCCATTTTACTCGCGAGGAAACTAATAGGCAGAGGGAGAAAGTTACAAAAGAAGGTTGGAGTTGCTCTGGAACACCAAGCCAGCAAATGGAAAAGCCAGCATCTGAACTTAGCTTTTCCAACAAGGGGTGACTGCAGCCCGAGAGAAGCTTTAAAATCCAGACAAAGCAAGGAGGGATCAGCGAGTGAGAGAGGGGCCTTCTGCGCACCAGGCACTTCACGTCCTGACTCACTTATGTCGTAACAGTCTTTTAAGGCAGAAACTAGTATTTCATTAAAAAAATTAACTCCTTTAAAGTGATTTTTCAGCTTGAATGTCAAATTACATACCGATATAGATCTGATTCAAGTAAAGTGAGCTGCCGAGCAATTTCTATTGGGTGTAAGGTGAGCAGGTCAAAAGTCTCTATGTGCCCAGGTCTGCTTATATGCCATTCGACTGTGGGAGGTGAACTCTGAAATGTAATATTATGACCTGGTCCACTGTCTCTTGCCATTTTTTTCCTTTGGATTATTTTAGTGATGGATTCAACCCATTTTCTCATTGCTTTACCTGAAATACATTTTAGGTAATGAAATACATTTTAAATAACATTTAAATACTTTTTACTCAACATTTTATTTTTTAAAATAGTATAAAATCATACAAATGATACCTGAATGTATCTTTACTATAAAAAGTTCAAATGATCAAAATTTAAAAAATGGAAGTTCCCCTTTACCATTTCCCTGTTCCCTACACCAGTCTCATTTTTCCTCACCTGGGTAACCACTGTTATAACCTGGTTTATATTCTTCTATTTCCTTTTAAAATGAAATTAGAAAGTAATTTATTTGTAGAGATTTGTTTACTTCTATTGTTCTGAACTTCTGTTCAAAATATTTTATAATCTTCAAAAAAAAAGATTTATCTTACACAGATGAGACTTCCAAGGACAGACTATACACATCCACTGTTCCTCTCATCAACACTGCACTTTGTAAACCAAACAGCGCCGGAGGACCGAGTCCTCCATTTAACTATCAGTTTCTGAGGCAGCTCTGTTTCGTACTATGCATGAAAATGTGGGTGCTGGACACTACTCTGATCCTCATTTAGCCTGTACCATGGAAATGTAGACAAGTTTATATAAGACAGTCTTATACCTATACAATCACAGCATCTTTAAAACTAGAAGAGAAACTTGGGAGATCATTTAACCTAGCTCCACATGTTACTGATGAGGATGAATGAAAGTAACTTTGTCCAAAGTCATGGCTGATGACTGGCAGTGCTGGGAATAAAACTCCCATTTCCCAGCAATCCCAGCGCTCCATTCCCCGTGCTCTGCTGCCTCTCTGATGTATGCCCTGTTCACCTGTGGCTCAGGGACTCCGTCAGCGGGGTTGTGATGGCACAGCAGTCCCTACCTGTCCTTTGTACACCCACTGTCAGATAAGTGTAAAGACAATACACTTATCTATCTAGGAGACTTTTCCTATCCAATTCCAAAATAACCAACCAGCTGATTTACTAAACGAAAATACATTGGTTCAATAGGGTGATGACTGAGCAATTTGTAGATCAAAAACGTTGTTTGATGAAAATTTTTTAATTTTTCAAATTGCTATGCTGGCACTACCACATACACCTCTTAACAGTGGGCTGTAAGGACAGCAATTGACACTCACCACATAGATATTTTTATTACACATAAAACTAGGCACTTACAAAAACCATACCTCTTACTGTTCCAATAAACTCCTCCATTCGCCGCAAAAGATCTGTATCTCTTTCAAAGTCATAGAAGTGGTGCTCTACCCAGTGCCGGCAGACATTCAATACTCTGTGGCATTCACACAGAAGAATAATTGAATTACAAGGGAACTCGGGGATAAACGCTTATCACAATGAATGGTATAAATGAAAACAGTAACTGTCACTAAATTAAATAATCTTATAAAATGCTTACCACTTTCAAAATTCCATGTTAATTAAGACTTATACAATAACTTTTGACAATTGCTTGTCACTCATTTTACTTACTACCTCCTGCTGGCTTTGTTTCAACTCTGAAACAAAAGTTTGATAAAGGCTTATTTACTTCAGTTATTTGTTAGCACTTACCGCAGTTGTACAGGCTGTATATATTCTTTTCTAAACCTTTTTAGCTCTGCACTCAAGGGTTGATCTCCATTCTCTATAGCTATGCGATCAGCTTCTGTTGGCTCAGGCTCTGGAATTTCAAACCTAACAGAAAGCAGAATAAACTAATGAAAATATTAATTGCATCAAATTATACAATTAGGAAGCTACAAACTGTTTTACTAGTCAGCACAATCAAGAGAGCACTGTAAAAAATTACTAAGGACAGACACATCAGTGAAAACAAGGCTTCTATAATGTAAAGGTTAATGGTATTACAGATAAACCTAACTAGAAACACAAGAAGGAATACCAGCAAAGTCTAAAAAGAAATGTAATTATAAAGTTATTGAACTGATGTTCCTTTTTGGCTTGTGTAATTACTGTAAATCAACTAACATAATACTTTTTAAGGGTAAAGCTTGAAAAGTTGACTGCTCTTTTGAATGAAACACTTTTCTTGATTATAGTGTTTCTTGGGTGAAACACTTTTCCTGATTATTTGTTCGCTGATAAGCTCTATTTTCCTCAACTTGTGGCATATTTGAAAAATTCTGTTTAGGACATTTAAATCATCAAAATTTGAATTTCTTGAGTCTAAATTATGCATTTTATATAGATCTTTAGTTAGATTAACTTATAAATTTGAAGCTTCACATACTGATATTCCATGTAAAAAAGAATGTCTATTTTTGTTTTTAAATAATCAAAGCTAACAAAATGATCTTCTAAGAGATTTTATTTCTTAAAACAGTGTTCATTAACTACAATTTAAAGCTCATTTAATATATTTCCAAGAATATAAGATCTTAGCTTAATCTCTAAAAAAAAGGATTTAAACATTTAAAATTAACAGACCTTTCTATTATAAGACTCAGTAGTTCTTGAGGTTTACAAAAGGATCTGTATGTTGTAAGAAATGTCCGAACAAAATTGGGATCTAAGAAGAAAAGGAAAAATCTTATTAAAATCTTTGATTCAGAATGATTAAAATAGTATTTACATTTTCAAAAGAGATCAAATAGTCAACTTTAAAAGTCCCAGAATATTTTAACCACATAGAATGCTTTGGATTTTATAATGAACTGTTAGACTTAGTGCCTCTTAAATTAGTGGCAAAACTAAGGATACTATAATTTTAGATTTATTTATTTACTTACTTTTAGGGAGAGAAACATCAATGTGCAAGAGCTACATCAATTGGTTGCTTCTTGCACACCAGCTGGGGACCTCACCCACACACAACCCACGCATGTGCCTTGACTGGAATCGAACCAGCGAGCTTTCAGTTTGCAGGGTGGTGCTCAATCCACTGAGCCACACCAGCCATGGCTGGATACTAAAATTTTATGTCAACCTATTTTCTTGACCTCTGCACAACTCTGACTAGCTGATGTCATCACTGGCCTCAGGGGCACTAAGGGAAGGAAGGGAAAGGCCAAGCATGGAAGGAAGCTCCCCACCTCCTACCTGGATCTCAGAGGACCACCAGGTGGTCTATCTCCTTCATAAAGAGAAAGGCCACAGCATAATCCATTACCTTTCCTGACATCCAGACTAGTTTATTTAGGATCAGTTATCTAGATTGCTTTCAATCATGTTAACAGAACATACAACTAGAAATTAGACCTTATAATTTTGTAGATAAAGTTAAATACAGTTTCTAAATTATTTTATTTGCTAAAGGTTTAAAAAAATACTACTAAAAGATGCTTACAAATACATATGAGTTATTAAAACTATTAAATGTGCCAGAATATGCTGATTTGGTTCTATTCACAACTTTCAATTCTTTTTATTTTGTCAAGTCTTTTATATGACAACATTGAGAGTTGTCATAAGAGCAGGAGTCTCCAACCCCTTCCAGCAGAGGACGTACTTGTCATTCAAATCTCCCTGCAGTGAACCAGGTGGTAGACTGAGTGCGACCACTCCCCCAGGCCTGGCCTACTACAGTCTCACCCTAACAGTATTCCACAATGGGGGGCGGGGAGGGGGGTGGAACTTCTAGAACACAAATGTTATCAAGCTCCACCTTTAGTTTTGAGTTGTTACAGAGGAGGAGGGAAAGAGATCATTAACTTTAGTTTTACTTGGAGAATCCTTTTCCTATCTCACATTACAGTCTAGTATGCTCTAATTTAATGATAAATTCATTCAGAGTAGCAAGTACCTTTATTTTTGTTAGGCTATATACACTGTGGACCCTTTATAAGAAGTACAGTGTCTTTTATTACCATAGAATTTAGCAAGAATCAGAATTAATTTGCTTGGACAATGTTGTTATGCTGATTCTGTCTGATTAAGAACTACCCTAAATTTAGCCTTATAATAAAATAATAATACATTAACTTCCCCCAATAGCTGATTTTTGGATTTATCATAAAACAGAAATCTACTTCCAATCAATTGGTATATGTAGTCATGGAGGTAATGAATTGATTTAAATATCAGACAGCCTTGATTTTAAGATTATACTTTTTTAAGTTAAAGAAAAGTTTAATAACAAAACTACATTGGTTTTAATACCCATCTTCTTTCACTAGAGTGGATTACTGATAAAAGTCATATAAACACATACAACCCTTTAGTAATTTCCTCTGTTCGTATTTTATTGTTTGTCTTCAGTTACAGAGTTCCTCAAACGTTAAAGACTAATGTCTCAACCAGAAGAAAAGATTTTAAAACAGAAGGCTGTACAAGATTTTAAAACTGAGATTTATATCGATTTCATCACAGTCCTCCCTTTCAAGAATCTTCTTCCTGTTCTGCAAATCTATTTGTAAGGTGAGGCTACTCAAAACATCACGTGTTTAGGAAGCAGAAGCAGTGGCCACTGTAGAGATGCTGAGCTGTCACTGTTGGAGAGAGCTCCCAGACCTTTAGTGCAAAGTGCTCCAAGTATCCCTGAGTTCTATTCCAAATTTAGGGTGACCTGTCCTTTTTTTTTTTTTAAAGAAAAATTTACTTCAGTCTAAAATTCTAAAACTGACATCCAGATCCATTTAAGTCAGGATAAAAAGTTGTGGGATATTAAAGGTACTTTTAAGTTGAAAAACAGAATAAAGGTTCTTAATGAATTTAAAAATATTTTTTAAAACAGGCTATTTTTAGAGGTATACTATTTTAAAATAGTCTTTTCATCTTAAACCAAACTTCTGGCCATTTCAGTACACTAGTAACTGATAACAATGCTGAGAAATCATGATGTGCCTCAGTGCCACGTCAGTCAGAGGGCGTCACATCAGCTCCTGAAGTCTGTTCTGTAAGGTTCGCAAACAGCATTCTCATAATGTGCTCCATTCGGTTTCTGTGAAGTGAGCAGGGCCAGTGGCATTTTTCCTTTCACATATGAGAGAAGACAGATTTGTCTAGGGTCACACAAGTGAGTGAAGAGATGGTGCCATAATCTAGATTGTGTAATTCCTGATTTGGTGCTTTTTCCCTACTTTTTCACATTACCTCCCTGGATTAAAGGATCCCTTAAGATTTCCAAGGCTGTGAGATTTAAATATAAAGAATGAATCCATAAATTATATAATCTCTTCAGAAATTTACACAAATGATTAATGCGGAATGTAGCTATAAACTGCTAATCTTGGATAAAAGCAGCAGAAAGTCATGGAAACATCAGTCTAATTGTGATTCTGTAATTCTTGTTAAGTCTTCTTCCAGATTTTAGGAAGTAGCAGCTGTACCTTCCTGTACACTATTCAGAAGAGGAGTTTCTGAAGCTGGCGGTGAAATAAACACTCCCACAATCATCAGTTGTACAAGTTCTAAAGTGATTCAAGTTTGAAGTTGTTTTTAGTTTGATTAGAAGTAAGAGTAGTCTTGCCAAAAAGAAAAAAAAAACCCAGAAGCTAAAAATAAACCAAGAAAATTTGGCAAAAGTTTAAGCACTTAAAAAAAAATCTCTTAAAAGCTGCATATTTCCCAGGCTTATATTAATTTAGACTCTATTTTTAGTCTAACACAGTGAAAAACTGCTAATGAATGAAAAACTTATGAGAGGACATAACATCTGCACATTTGAAATTTTGTACAAAAAAGGGTCCATATTCCAGAAGCTATTTTTATATCTGTTGACTTCTCCATTCAGTGATTTTAACATGTATCATGTCCCACTACACTGGAGACCTTTATCTAATTGATGATATAAAAAACTAGGATAATTTGACATTTTAAAAAAAGATTTTATTTATTTATTTTTAGAAAGGGGAAAGGAGGGAGAAAGGGAGAGAAACATGGACGTGTCGTTGCCTCTCATGAGCCCCCTCCTGGAGACCTGGCCAGCAACCCAGGCATGTGCAATGACTAGGAACTGAACCTGCGACCCTTTGGTTTGTAGGCTGGCACTCAACCCACTGAGCCACACCAGCCAGGGCTGATAATTTGATATTTTAACAATACTTATTAATAAAGACAGATTATACAATTTTGTAAGAAAATTAAGGACCACCTTATATTTATCAGGCAATGATAAAAATCAAGTTTTATATTGCCTCTGTTGCTTGTGAGTAGCAGTTATCTACCTATATTATAAAATGATATTTCAGACAGATGGAAGGCAAATGCATAAAAATACAAAAGCCAGGCTGGTTTGGTTTTAAAATATAAACACAAACAAATACTTGTGTAGAAAATGAAAATCAACTATTTCAAGATTCTAATCTTTCCATTTATCATTTGCTTGCAGATGTAATTCTATAAACTACTTTTTTTTGTTTTTTTTTAAAGATTTTATTTATTTTATTTTTAGAGAGGGAAGGGAGGGAGAAAGAGAGAGAGAGAGAGAAACATCAATGTGCGGTTGCTGGGGGCCATGGGCTGCAACCCAGGTATGTGCCCTGACTGGGAATTGAACCTTCAATGCTTTGGTTCGCAGCCCGTGCTCAATCCACTGAGCTATGCCAGCCAGGGCCAAACTACTTTTTTTTAAATCCTCCCCCGAGGACACGCTTATTGATATTAGAGAGAGGGGAAGGGAGAGAGCAACAGGAGAGAGATATTGATGTGAAAGAGAGGCATTGATTTAATGGTAGGTGCCAGACTGGGACAAAACCAGTCACCCAGGCATGTGTCCTGACCAGGAACCAAACCCACGACCTTTTGGTTTGTGGTGTGAAACTTAAACAACTGAGTCACACCAGCCAGGCCTCAAACCTCTTTCTCAAAGTAACCACTAATGGATTTCAGTATTAGCAATGACAAACACTTCCTCTGTGGTTTTTCTCTTCTGACTCCCATTCTTCTACTAAGATTTCCATCACGTTAACTAGCAGCTCAGCATCCCTCTCTATATATACCCATATTTTGCTGTGTATAATGCGTACTTTTTCCCCCAAATTTTTGAGGGAAAAATAAAAAATGTGCATTATACATGGGTAGTACCTGAAATACCTTGTATCTGTTCTTGTGTTTTGTAATTATTGTTACATAAAATTTGTACCATATGTTCAAAAATAAATGCTAAAATTCCTTTATAATACAAAAAACAAGTATCTAAATATAAATAAATAAAAACTGAGTTAAAAAATTAAAACAAAGATTGTTTTCCTGAAACTCTGGGCCAAAAATGTGGGTATGCAATATACGCGGGAGCACATTACGCACAGCAAAGTACGCTAAATACCCGCCGGCGGCCATCAGGTCCCTGCTCTAGGCCCAGATCATTTCAAACATGAATTGTAGTTACTATTTTCTGCTGGTTTTCTAGCAGGCTGTCCCCCTCGCTCTAAAACTGTTCTTTGATATTTTATTGCACACTTCTTCAAAACCCAAGGAATTCAGAATACACTTACATAGTGTTCAGAATACAGCATTCTATATTTGAGATGATAATTTCAGTATTTTTCCTTATATGCTTATTTTGATCAACACTTGATATTTTATTTGGCAAGATCAATGATATTTATGAGATATTTATTACCTAGAGTTATTTATGTAAAGAATACCCCTCCCCAGTCACCATAGTGAAACACGGTTCATCAGGATGTCTGTTTACGTGATAATTCTCCCTTTAATACAGCCATTTAAAAAGTTACAAGAAACAATAAGCTCCTCAGCAAGGATTTATAAACAATCAACTCTTGAATTCCTTAAAAAAGGAAACAGACAGCTATGCTGACGCACAAACACTTTAAAAAAAAATCAGTGTTTAAAAATAGAATAGCACTGCCCTATAGATCAAAAACCATTCAAAAGATTTTCTTAAAGTTAAAACACCCAAACTCAGCTTATACAGGACACAAACTCAAAAGAAATCTGATGCAGGTTTTTGAGGATTTTCTGAGGGCATAAAATAGCAGTAAGTACTTTAAAGAAAAATATAAACTGACTTAAGTTTTGTTCAGTATCATTTTCCATAAAAGAGAAATTCACCATGCTGGGAAACATCTTTTCCCCACACTTCAATGTGAAAAGCTCTTATTTCCACATAATGTCAGTTCTGAATTATTACACCTACCTACCTCAAGGTCACCTCATTTCTCAAAAAGAAAACATCAGACCAGACATACCATCACTAAACATTTCTTTAAGCATGTTGTTTTAACTCTCAATACTAATTTGTACTTTATTTCCTATAATTGTAACCAAAGTCAAATTCCTACTCTAATCTCCTTTTTTATGCATATTGCTTTGTGCCTTCTTACTGTTTAAGTAAAGCAAGTCTCTTCGTATCTCTGCCAGATTCAGAATGATCCATCTGAACAGAAAATTTTCCTCCTAGCATTTTGGGATGAATTCCAATTTTCTGATGTAGTTAGTGAATTATTATATATACAGAAACACTGGGTCTGCGAGACAAGCTATAAATTAGATTCCCCACAAAGCCCTGCTACAGTCTTTAAAGCAAGTAAGCACTTCCTAGTTCATCTATATTTAATTCTTTCTGCCAGAAAGCTTTCCTTCACAGAGCAAACAGCAATAGACTAATGACTGGGTTTTGTTAAAAACTAAACTTAGGAGGATGAGTATGTAACTATGTAACATATTTGCATTAAAATGGAAAGGTTATAATTAGAATTTATTAACTATTTCAATAAGAAAAAAATTACTCTAACTGTATCTCCATAGTAGACTTGTCTTCCCCAAAAGTGAACAAACTACTTATATTACTGGCAATTCAAACCAAGCAAGTAAGTCTCTTTATTTTTATTATTCGATACACATAATAAAAATTATATTCTAATGAAGAGAATTCACCTTGTGTGAGTCAGTATAATATGGTAGAAAGTATATTCTGTTAAAAAGTCAAGAGGCCTATAGTCTAGTCTTCACTCTGCAGTTACTTGATGATATGATTTCTGGAGCCGTGGGTTTTGTCTATAAAGTGGGGAACTGGTCACCTCATTCAACACTAGAGAGCTATAGCTTTATTTCACATATTATTGCTAAAATGCACAAGGGATCAAGTTTGCAGGAGACACAGTGAAGCCTGAATTAAGTAATGTTAAACTAGTTTTTCTTCTGCCTGTTTTTTTTTTAAGATTTCATTTATTTTTAGAGA
The DNA here is from genome assembly GCF_019186645.2 of Phyllostomus hastatus. Classification (NCBI taxonomy): domain Eukaryota; kingdom Metazoa; phylum Chordata; class Mammalia; order Chiroptera; family Phyllostomidae; genus Phyllostomus; species Phyllostomus hastatus. The sequence continues at coordinate 111,100,996 of NW_025334041.1, read as the reverse complement.
AAGTGGAAGGGAGGGAGAAGGAGAAACACTCATGTGTGAGAGAAACAATGTTGGGTTGCCTCTCCATGTGCCCCCCGAAGTGTGGACTGGGCTGCAACCCAGACATGTGCCCTGATGGGGAATCAAACCGGCGACCTTTAACTTTGCAGGATGATGCTCAACCAATTGAGCCACACGGCTCAGCGTTCTTCTGCTTTTTATGACAACGTGCAACCAACCTATGATCTAAAAAAATCTTAAAATAGTGCTTATTAGTTATTAAAATTTCTTATATTATAACCAATGTCTTTTATTATAATTCTATAACAATACAATGAAAATGTGCAAGTTAAATTTTAGCTTTTGTTTCAGTTTAAGCCACAACTTGCACTGTATGTTCTCCAATGAATACCTACCAACCAACTAACCAACCCTCTCCACCCCCAAAGAAAAGAAAGAAAAAGAACAGATTCATAGTTCTTAAAACAAATGGTGACTTGACCTGTTACAATTAAGGGTGTCCAACCCTGTGGCCTGGCCCAGGATGGCTATGATGCAGCCCAACACAAAATCATAAACTTACTTAAAACCTTTTTTTTTTTCTCTCATCAGTTTTCATTGTTTGTGTATTTAATGTGTGGACCAAGACAACTCTTTTTCTTCCAGTGTGACCTAGAGACGCCAAAAGGTTGGACACCCCATCATTGTAGTGAGAACTCAAGAGTCTATTTGAACTGACAAAGAAATAATAACTGCTTAAAAAAATGCTTTCATGTTTTACAAGTTTATAGATGGTCTATTAAAAAACACATTCTATTGCCAGTAATACATTGAGTAATATACCGTATTTTGCTGTGTATAATGCATGCTTTTCCCCCCACATTTTTTAGGGCAAATAAGGATGCAGATGATACAAGGGTAGTACTAAATTAATCATAAAAAATTAAAACGAAGGACTTTTTTCCCTAAAAGTTTGGGCCAAAAATGTGGGTGTGCATTGTACGTGGGAGCACATTATACATGGTAAAAAGTAGCACCTTATAGAGAGCCCAAACTAATCATCCTGATCTGTGTGTCCTATAAACCACAACTCACAAAGCTGCTTGAGGATTCTAGTTACACCAGTAATATGTCAATATTTATGATGTAAGTTAAAATAGTCAATGAAGTTTCAAAAAAGAAAAATGTCAAAAAACTTAGCCACACACTTTTAAAAGCAACACTCGCATTTTATTCCTCAAGAAATTAATGAAAAAATTTTTAAAGCTTAAAAAAAGACATTTTTTATCAATTTAAATTTGAATATACTTAACTTTGCGAAGTTCTATACATCTAGAAATTTAAGTACTTCACATTACCTAGAAGTATGACCATTTAAAATATTATTCTATTCAAAAGCTAAAAATTAAAATAAATAAGAACTATCAAAAGTAACTAATAAAATGCCATGGCACAAGTACCCTGTCCACAGACTCAGCTAGTGTGTGCATTAAGGAGAGAAGACTGCCAGGTTTATGGAAAACCTGTCAGCTGCGTTTATTCAAATATTGTTTTAAAGTGTCCTTATTAAAAATAAATAAATAATAGGCACAGTTTCCCAGAAAAGAAATATTTAATTGTAGTTCTGCAACTACTTACTAATAATTATGTTAGGCCTGTGAAATACAGCAGTTTAAATAAAATTTTTTACCATTAATAATAAAAGTTCTGTGAAATACAGCAAGCAGTTTGAAGAAAATTTTTATAATTAACAAATGAGTTTGACAAAAACAATGACATTACAATTTTAGAATCTGAAAATGTCTTTCAAGTTCAAATACCACTGACATGTGATGCTAAACATCAGTAGTCTTCTTCAGCATTTGCCACTTACATTTCTCTACAGGAAAAAAGTAGTAAAACTTCTGTCTTAGGAGTTCTACTACTATCAAATGAAAGAATTAATTTTACTCAAAACAGTGTAAGAATTCAAAACAAAGGTTTGTAAAATAAAATGGACAGTTTAGAAAGCTTATGCTAAAAAATTCAGTGAATCTTCTAATATAGTTAAAAGTCAGAATGATGTGGCAAGAAGAGCAATTTGAACTTTTACCACCTTAAAAGTTCCTTAAAAGTAGTAAATAAGTATTTTGCAACCACAAATTTTGGGTAATTTAATAAGATTTTTTGTAGTTATTTTCCAGACCTTAAAGAAAAGTTAATGAAGATCAAGTAAATAGATAGATCATATTAATTACCTCCTCTCAAAGTTTCACATGTAAAAAAGATGACAGAATAGTTTATTTTTTTCCATGTAAAATCCTAGGAAGATTTAGTTACATTTCCTGTGCCTTGATTTATTTTTGGTCAGTAAAACGAATACTCTAACTACAGAAGTTTCTAGGTAAAAAATCAATAGTAAAATTGCAATCTCAGACTAGTCTTTTTTCACTATATTCATCATATTTCATCTACTACTTGCTAGTACCAAATGGTATGTGCTTAGAGAACCCAAATTGCTTTTACAATTAGCTTACAGAAAACACTAGCAAAAGAACTACCAATTAGAGACCAAATAAAAATGAAAAAATACTGCCTTATACATCCCAGAAGCATGAGGAGATAAATAAATTTGTATTTATAAAATGCTTTGATGTCACTTATAAAATGATTTGATTTACAGCAAATCATTAAGCCATCAAAAAGAAATATGTGTCTCTCGTGTTTGGCTCCTACACGTGATAAAAAAATACCTTCGTTTTACATTTTTACAAGGTGGCTCTGATGGTTTCTAGGCCATATAAGTAGATGTAACTGGACATTTAATAAAGTGAACAGATTAACATGATCAAATACTATTCATCTTTATTACAGTGGGTTGATGGATATCTTTAAAAGCTTAATTTAACTGGTACCAGAGTAGTTTCCAGAGAGAAGTGAGAACCCATTTATAAGATTTTAAAAACTGAAGAAAAATTTCCCCAGAAACACACATCTCCTAGAGATAAGAATATATTTAGCAAGACATATGGAGATGGAGATTAACCTTCACATTCAACTCCTTAAGAACAGTATTTGCTATAAGAATTACATTCAGTTTTATGTTTTTGTAATAAAAATATTCTCTGAAAATTAGTTTGCATTTATATTTACAAAAGTTTTTCACATATAGTATTTTGTTCACTCTTTCCAACAATATTCTAAGATAGTTGCTGTGATGCTGATTTTTGATGTGAAAAACTAAAGTTCTGAGACCTTAAATTATAAGACTGAGGGTGTAAGTCCATATTCAATGCTCTCCTACTATACCATACTCTACAGTATTTTACAATTATCAAACCTCTCACTGTGCAGGGAAGTTGAAGGTGGAAGAACATTAGATCATCATGTTACTTTTTTAGAAGAAATAAAATTACTTAAAAATGAATCATTACATGTGTTCCTTACCCTTCTCAAACATTATATTAGATTCAACCTGTAGCAATCTTCCTGTATGATTTGGATACGCTTGTCTCTGAAATCACCCTGCTAAAGTGAAACTGTTTTCTTCAGTAGCATTGGGTGTAAAAAGCAAAAAAAAAAAAAAATACTGAATATTTAAGTGACTTCAAGGATTGCTAAATTTAGTAAGTTTTAGGAATGGAAATTAAGGAAAACCAATGCCTTGTATATTTGTACTGCCAGCATAATTTTCATGATGGATGTGTATTAAAATTTTTACTGATTTTATAATACTAATAGTAGAAAGAAAGAAAAAAGGAGGTACAGGTGTAAAAAGGTTTTGAGCCCCCAGTGATGATTTCTCACTACTTTCAGTCTTGTTGCTGCCACTTTCCAACTGGGTAAATTTAGCTTAGTGACTTTATTTTCTCATTTATAACTCTGGTTGTAAACTTAAAAAAATATGCAAATGTGGTAGGAAAAAGTATAAAATTTCGAAGAAATATAAATAGCAATAAGTTTTAGTCAAAGAAAAATGAATTCCAATAATGCGGAGGTCTTGAGTTAGTTTGCTTTCTATTTTAGGCACAATGACCAGTGCAGCAAAGAAAATCAGCTTGAAGCAGGAAAATAAAAGTCACAGGCAACTTCTTATTTCTTACCTGCGTACATATGGTATGTGAGCCTCTCTATGAGTTTAATAACAGTTCCTGCTTTGATAATTGGAATTCCAGCCTTGGGCTGCATATTTTCTTCAAATATTATATTCTCTTCAGAGTCAGGCTCTGCAAATCTATAAATGTCAGCACTAGGGAGCCTCATCTGCTCCTCCTTCTCTTCCTGCAGCATCGTCACATCAAGCATCCTTTCCAGTGTGCTCCGGTACTGCAAAGATATCAGTGCTGCCATCCAATTGTTTTTCTCTTCAGCTGACTTGGCAGAAAATATAACACTATTTTCATCTTTTAAAATTATTTCAAAAGCATGCTTGTACTCACTGGTGTCATCTTTGTCATTAATTTGTACCTTTCTCATAAAAAACTTTTCTTTAAGACGATATTCTGCATTGCTAGCTCCAGGAAGTCTTGGCTGCCCATGATTTGATTTACAGCAAATCATTAAGCCATCAAAGAGAAATATGTGTCTCTCGTGTTTGGCTCCTACACGTGTAAGAGTTCCTTCCATTATAAACTCATTGCAACACTGTCCAATGTCTTTTCCCTCCCAACCATCAATATTCTTCTGAATCTCATTCATTTTCTTGATTGCTAGTTGTTTCCCCTTCATTTGCTGACTATAAAACCGACATGCAGATTCACTGGGATAAAGGAAAAAACATCATTAGTACACAGATGGCAGAGAACCTAGAATTCATGTAAACAAAGGACAATGTAAAGTATATTTTAAAGAGTTATGTCGACAAGGTTTTCACTAATCCTCCAAATATATCAGTGTTACAAAACTACACAATTTTGAAAAGTGAAGCAACATGATACAATTTTTAGTGCTCTAAAAAGAACAGTGACTATTGACAAAATTCTACCTTATACAGAAACTGAGCTATAGAATGATTTTTAGAAGTATTTAGAATGACAAATGTTAAAAAGTAGCCCAATATAGTGAAGAAAAGTAATTTAAGAGGTTTAAGAAATTATTTAGAAATGCTCAGTAGACAAGACCCAAAGTTAAAAAACATGCATATATTATCATTAGGAAACTGGAAGCAATATTAATTATCTGAATTAATGCCATAAGTTACAGAATCCCTAAAATAAGGGATACTTTGACAGAACAATGATGTTGACATAAATCTACCCAATACAGTTTGCTCTATCTCTCCTTGAGCTTCTCTGCTTAGCTTACCAGCTGACTCTCAGGAGGTCTTGACTGGGAGTATGCAAGGAAAATGCACAATATGAAAGGTTTTTCAAACAATAACAAATTCTCTTGGCTTTGATGTCACTTCCTCTGAAAGACCAAGCTTGTCACTAAAACTATTTTCTTCATTGTTTACTTGAGAAGGGAACTGGGATCCCTGAAGTTATACAATAATATTCAAGGTGAAAAAGAGGATATAAAAAAGTGAAAATATTCACCTCAGTCTTCGTTTCGCAAGACTTTTAGAACATATTTTTTCCATACCACTCTGAACATTAAGCAAAGCTGTTATTGCTTGTTTCAAACATTCCTTATCTTCTTGATCTTCACTCTTCTCTTCTAACTGCTGTAAAGTGAAAAGGACAAATCTGAACCAGTAGAACAGTTTTTATAAAAAATAATATGCCCATTTTATTAAGGATAAAGCTAACATTGATTCAACTTTTTCCACCACAATAAAAATTTTAAATATGTCAAAAATATGAGTTTTTTATTCTTTATATATTACTATCCATCTCAACATGCAATCAAGTTTTCTATGTTAAAAGAAAAGTAGAAGTAATGTTAAAAAATGTCAACCCTTGTGGCAGGCAGCAATGTGCAGCTTCTCAGATGCGTATTACTGGAAAGAAATGAAGGGATAATCTGGGACTTCCAGTGAAGACAGTGGCATAGGTAAAGACAGCTCGCCTCCTCACACAACCACATCAAAATTACAACTGAACTATAGAACAAAATCATTCAGAACTGAGCTGAATGAAGTCCTACAACTACAGAATTAAAGAAGAAGCCAGCCCTGGCTGGCGTAGCTCAGTGGATTGAGCGCGGGCTGGGAACCAAAGTGTCCCAGGTTTGATTCTCAGCCAGGGTACATGCCTGGGTTGCAGGCCATGACCCCCAGCAACCTCACATTGATGTTTCTCTCTCTCTCTCTATCTCCCTTCCTTCTCTCTCTAAAAATAAGTAAATAAAATCTTTTTTTTTTAAAAAAAAGAAGAAACCAAACTGAGATTGGTAGAAGGGGCGGAGATGCAGAACAGGCTGGTCCCACACCTGCACGTGGTACATAAATATTGGGAGGGATATCTCAGGAATGAGGGGTCCCAGCCCCATACCAGGCACCGCAGCCCAGGGCTCCAGTGCCAGGAAGATAAGTCTCCATGTCTGGCTGTAAAAACCAGCAGGGACTGAGGCTATAGAGGAGGGAAACTTCTGGAGTACAAGCAGTTACTCTTAAAGGCCTACGCACAGACTTACTTGGACTTAGTCTCTCTGAGCTGCAGTGTGGGGGTAGCAGATTGACAGGCATCAGAGACATGTGGATGGAATGAACTGAACTGTCTGGCTCAGGGTGAGAACTGAGGGGGGCAGCTTTCTCCCAGAGAGAAGTGCTGGCAAAGGCCACTGTTCCTTTTCTGAAACCTCCCCATACAGAGCCACAGAGCTGGCTGAGCTTCCCATATGTGAGACTCCATCAGCCTGGCTCACACTGTTTGGCCCACCCTGGTGATTCCCTGAAGCCCGGCCCCTCCCATCTTTCGGACCCACCCAAGCTGTTCCCAGTGGCTTTTCTATACAGATGGCTTGTCTTGGCCCATGCTTCAGATTTTCCTGAATTCTCTCAAACAAGCAACATCTGGCTTCAGTGAGTCCTTCATACCTCTCACTAAGTTGCCCCAGGCCCAGCACTAGCAGCAACCAGTGTTGGTTCACAGCTTGGCTTCACTTGGGCACCTCCACGCCCAGCACAAAGAGCAGTCATCTGCAAATCACTATGTAGCTTATGCTGTGTGATCCTGGACAGAAGACAGGCAGTAGATGACCTTGGATGTGCCAACATCAATCAAGGCTCAACTACTGTACAACAGGAGGGTGTACACAGCCCACATGGTGGGTGGACCTTGAGTACCCAGCTTAGGTGACAGAGGAGACTGTGCCCTGGACCCTACAGGACACCTACTACATTAGGCTACTCTACCAAGCCTGAGAGACATAGCAGCCCTACCTACTAGGTAGAAACAAACAGGGAGGCTGCCAAAATGAGCAGACAAAGGAACACAGTCCAAATGAGAGAAAAGAAAAATGACTGCAGAAAAAGAACTAAACAAGATGGAGACAATCTACTAGATGCAGAGTTCAAAACACTGGTTATATTGATGCTCGAGGAACTTAGTGAGGACCTCAATAGCATAAAAAAAGTCCAGGGAGAAATGAAGAATATACTAATAAAAATAAAGAACAATTTACAGGAAATCAACAGTAGAGTAGATGAAGCTGAGAATTAAATCTGTGATTTGGAATATAAGGAAAAAAGAAAAAAAAAACCACAAAAGACCCCAAACCAAAAAACACCAATCAGAACAGCAAGACAAAAAAAAAGAATCCCCTCAAATGTGGAGAGTATAGGGAGCCTCTGGGACAACCTCAAATGTACCAACATTTGCATCATGGGGGTGCCAGAGGGAGAAGAGAGAGAGCAAGAAATTGAAAATCTGCTGTACCTCCCCCTCACAGGACATCCATTAGCCTTACCCTTTCAACTCCTAGTGGCCCTGTCCTGCTGAGGTGGGCCTCCCACCAGAATCTTGGACAGACTGAGTTGTGTGCCTCTAGAATGGGAGACATTTTTCCCTCACATGCCCAACTGGTACAGGGCGTGGCCAAATCTTGGTTTGTTTGGGCCTGATAAACTCTGCTGGCCTGTGCTTGAGGACTCCCTGAAACCCCACCCAACTTCAAAGGCCTTCAGGCCTGCAGGGGGTGGCAGCTAGACTTGCTATACCCTGGGACATTGGTTGGGTGGCCCCAGACCCTGCACTGGCATGGGGTTTGAACCTGTATTTATTTGGTGGACACTACTTGACCCTACCTGGTGATTCACTGAAAATCTTCCTCATGGAACTTGAATGCTGCCAGAGGCTCTCTCAGTGACTGAGCCTAACAAGCAGCTAGAGGGCAGATGTGGGTCTCAAAGTGTCTTGGAACTTTTGCTGACCTGTACCCAAACTGGTGCTGGTAAAAGGCAGCCTTGGTACACAACTTGGTCCTTCTTATGCATTCCCAGGCCCAGCAGAGGTAGCCACACACTATGGATTGCTCTGTAGCTCCAAACAGCTTGCCCAGGGCCAGTCACAGGTAGCATCTGACAATGGTCTGCACCACAGTCCCTCCCTTGACCTCCAAACCAACACACCCAGTAACCAGCTTCAGACAAAATCTGAGCAGGATCCAACTAGCGTCACAAGTGGCATACCCAAAGGGATATCAGTAGGCACCAAACCCTGCTCAGGTGAATTCTGCTTCCTGGGATCAGCACCTGCACAGCAGCTCATACACTGTGACACGGAGTCAATCATCAGCCAGCCAGCCCAAAGGTTGACAACATGCATGAATGGGCCAATAGAAATCAATATTCAATTATAAGAGGAGGGTCCATGTAACCCACACAAAGGGCATTCCTGGAGCACCCAGGTCAGGTAATAAAGGAGACTGTATCACTGGGTCCCACAGGACACCTGCCACATAAAACCACCCTACCAAGACTGGAAGTCATAGCAGATCTACCTAATACATAGATAAAAAATGACAAAGAGACAGCCAAAATGAGAAGACAAAACAAAACAAAACAAAACAAAAAACTACAGGCCCCAAATGAAAGAACAGGAGAAATATCCAGAAAAAGAGCTAAATGAAGGGGAGGCAAGCAATTTACTAGATACAGAGTTTAAAAAAATATGGGTTATGAGGATGCTCAAGAAACTTAGTAAGAACTTCAACAAAGAGATAGGAAGCATGAAAGAGACATAGAAACCATAGAAATGAAGAATACAATATCTGAAATAAAGAATATACTATGTGGAATAACCAGGTTGGATGAAGCAGAGAACTGAATCAGTAATTTGGAAGATAACAGAAATACTCAATCAGAGCAGCAAAAAACCCACCCAGAATTAAAAAAGAAAAGAGGGTTGTTTAATGGACCTGTGTGACAATATCCATACATTATAGGGGTACCAGAAGGAGAAGAGAGACAGCAAGGGATCGAGAACCTATTTGAAGAAATAATGACTGAAAAGTTCCCTAACCTGGTGAAAGGAAAAGACACACAAATTTAGGAAGTGAGAGTCCAAAATAAGTAGAATCCAAAGAGGCCCACACCAAGGCACGCTAGTTAAAATGGTAAAGGTTAAAGACAGACAAAGAAAGAATCTTAAGAGAAAGCAAGAGAAAGACAGTTAGTCACCTATAAGGAGCTCCCATAAAACTGTCAGCTGATTTCTCAACAGAACATTTCAGGACAGAGGGATTGATATGAAATATTCAATGTGGTGAAAAGCAAGGAACTGCGAACAAGACTACTTTACTCAGCAAGGCTATCATTTAAAATACATGGAGAAATAAAGAGCTTTCCATACAAGAAAAAGCTAAAAAAGTTCATTACCACCAAATCAAGACTACAAGAAATGTTAAAGGATCTTCTTGAAGAAGAAGATCAAAGTATGAACAATAAAATGCTAATAAATACCTACCTATCAATAAGAATCTAAAAAACAAAATAAACAAACAAGCAGAACACAAATAGAATCATAGATAGAAAAAATACAGAGGAACACAGTTATAAAGAATAAAATGGCAATAAATACAAACCTACCAATAATCACTTTAAATGTAAATGGCTTAAATGTTCCAATAAAAAGGCACAGGGTAGCAGAATGACTAGGAAACAAGACAGATTATACACACACACATACACACACACATACATACTCTCTAGAAGAGACTCATACCTCAGAACAAAAGATACATACAGACTAAAAGTAAAGGGATAGAAAAAGTTATTTCATGGAAATGGCAATTTTAAAAAGCTAGGGTGGCAATATTTATATCAGACAAAATATACTTCAAAACAAAGGCCATAACAAGAGACAAAGAAAGACATTACATAAAGTTATAGGGATCAATCCAACAGGAGGATATAACCATGCAAACATTTATGCACCCACCACAGGAACACCTAAGTATACTGAGCAAATCCTGAAGAGTATAAGCGGAGAAATCAATAGAAATACAGTTATAGTAGGGCATGTTAACACTTCATTGACATAATGAATCAATCCTCCAGACAGAAGAGCAACAAGAAAACAGTGCCCTTAAATGACACACTAAGTAAGATGGATTTAATTGGTATCTTCACAGCATTTCACCCCAAAGAACTGATATCTTCAGAACATCTCACCACAAAGCAGTAGAACATACATTCTTTTCAAGTGCATGCACATGGAACACTGTCCAGTCTCTAAATTTAAAATGACTGAAATTATATCAAGCATCTTCTATGAACATAATGGTATGAAACTACAAATCAACCAAAAGAAAAACAAAGAAAAAGGAAAAACACACAAAGCATGTAGGCTAAATAACATGTTACCAAACAATGAATGGGTTAACAAAAAGATAAAGAAGAAATCAAAAGATACATTGAAACAAATGAAAATAAGAACACAACAACCCAAAATCTATGGAACACAGCAAAAGCTGTCCTAAGAGTAAAATTCATAGCATTACAGGTCTATGTGAAGAAACAAGAAAAATCTCAAAGTATCTATTTTACACATAAGGGAACTAGAAAAAGAACAACAAACAAAGGCCAAAGTGAGTAGAAGAAAGGAAATAATAAATATCGGAACAGAAATAAAATAAAATACAGTCTAAAAAAACAATATAAATGATCAATGAAACCAAAAGCTGGTTCTTTGAAAAGATAAACAAGACTGACAAACCTTTATCCAGACTCATCAAGAAAAAAAACAGAGCACCCAAACACATAAAAGCAGAAATGAGAGAAGTAATGACTGACACCAAAAAAATACAAAGAAGTATAAGAAAATATTAAGAACAACTATATGTCAATAAATTGGACAACCTGGACCAAAGGGATAAATTCCTAGAAACGTACAGTCTTCCAAAACTGAATTAGGAAGACTCAGAGAATCTGAATAGACAGATTACAGCTAATGAGACTGAAGTAGTAAATCAAAAAACTCCCCCAAAACATAAGTCCTGGACCAGATGGATTCACAGTGAAATTTACCAAACATTCAAAAGAGAACTAATACCTTTCTCAAACTATCCCAACATTTTCAAGATGAAGGAAGACTCGTAAGTTCATTTTATAAGGCCAGCCTTATCCTAATTCTAAAACCAGATAAAGAAAGAAAATTATAGGCCAATATCTCTGATGAATACAGATGATAAAATCCTCAACAAAATATTAATAAACTGGATTCAGCAATATATTAAAAAGATCATACACCACAGTTAAGTGGGATTTACCCCTGGGATGCAAGGTTGGTATAATACAATATCTGCAAATCATTAAATGTGATAGATCACATTAAAAATATGAAAGATAAAAACCACATGATCGTACCAATAGATGAAGAAAAAGCATTTGATAAAATCCATCACCCATTATAAGAAAAACTCTCAGCAAAGTGGGAACAGAGGGAACATACCTCAACATAATAAAGGCCATATATGACAAACCTACTGCCAGCATCATACTCAACGGGCAAAACTAAATGCATTTCTCTTAAGATTAGGAACAAGACAGGGATGTATGCTTTCACCATTCTTAGTACTTGGAAGTCCTAGCCATAGCAATCAGACAAGAAGAAATTAAAGACATCAACTGGAAAGGAAGAAGTAAAACTGTCATTATTTGCAGATGACATGATACTGTATATAGAGTACCCTAAAGATTCCACCAAAAAGTACTAGAATTGGTAAGTGAATTCAGTAAAGTAGCAGGATACAAAATAAATATTCAGAAACCAGCTGTATTTTTATATACCAATTATGAACTATCAGAAAGAAAAACTAAGAAAACAATTCCATTTACAATTCCATAAAAAAAAGTACATACCTAGGAATAAACCTAACCAAGGATGTAAAAGACTTATACTCGAAAAATTATAGGACACTAAAGAAAGAAATTTAAGATATAAATAAGTGGATACAAACCTGAGGATAAACTATACCCAAACACCTGACTGACTGCTAAATTCTGCATGCATGGAAAGATACCAGGGAGCCTGATGAAAAATTAGGCAGAGGCCTAAGATGAATCTACTCTTAAGCAATAGAGCTGTAATGAGTGAGTTCTGCTGCTTTTAAAAGCATAGTTTATTCCCCAGTTGTACACAGCTCAAGAGCAAAAAACTGAAGGCTTACTGGTTTAGGAACCAGGGGATGGAGTGTGAGACTGGCAAAGCAACTGGAAATGAAGGGGGGAAATTCCAGGTGTAAGGAAACCATGGAGACTGAGACTATGTCCCCAAATCTGAACACAATCTCTGCCCAAATACGTGTCTGACTGTCAAATTATACATATGTAGGGAATATCTGAGAGACTCAGGTTAAAGTGGCAGCATATGAAAATCCTAAAAAAGTGAACAGAGATATCAGCTGCCTCACAATACAGAAAAGACAAATCTGCCATTGAGTTTAGGAAAATTAATTATCTACCAGAGTAAAAAACCAACAATCAAAAAAACAAAAGCACCACCATCAACAGAAGAAAAACCCAACAATCCCCAACACAACAGAATCCAGAGTTGTTAGCTAGCATACACAAAACACACACAACTCATATTCAGAGAAAAAAAAAATCAGTTAATAGAAATTGATTCCAAATGGGCCCAGATGTTAGATTTAGGAAAGACTTCAAAGTGGCTCTTACGATCATGGTCAAAAAGTTAAAGGAAAACATGGTCTTAATGAGTGAGCAGATAGGGAATCTCTGGAAACTGTAAAACAAAATCCAAATGGAAATTCTTAAGTATGGCTAAGTATAGTAACTAACAGTTATATTGATAGGTCAATAGAAAGTACCAATTTGAATAAAAAAGATCTAAGAAAAATTAACAGTTTAAGAAACTTGTGGAAGAACATAAAGTAGTATAACCAATATGCATGTAACTGGAGTTCTAGAAGGGAGAAAATGAATTCTATTTTTCTCTCAGAAAATCTGAGGAGTAGAAAGAAGTCTGAAACTTTAAGCAGGAAATTAAGACTAAAAAATGTTAGGATCTCTCATTATGAAAATAAAATATCTTTTTAAAATCATTTCTCGAAATAAGCCAGGCGGTGAAAGACAAATACCATATGATCTCACCTTTAATAGTAACCTAATCAACAAAACAAATAAGCAAAATATAACCGAAGACACTGAAATTGAGAACAGGCTGATGGTGACCAGAGGGGAAAAGGGAGGGAATTTCAGGGGAAAAAGGTGAAGGGTTTGCAGGAACAATTATAAAGGACACATGGACAATAACGGGGGAAGGGGGTGGAAATGGAAGGGAGGTGGGGAGGGCTGGGGGGGTGAGTTGGGGGGGGTGGGTTGGGGGAAAAGGCAGAAAACTGTACTTGAACAACAATGAAAACAAACAAACCAAACCAACAAATCCATTTCTGTTCTTATCAAAGAGAAAATTACCAAAAACTATAAATGCCCGTCACAGCAGTTTAGTTGATTTAAAATTTAAAATTAGAGTAGTACAATAGTCAGCTGTTTATTTATAACGGCTCCTAAATTACACTATTCTATGTTTAACTTTAGATGTTCAATACCTGTGGTCAGATATAATATCATTTAGCTCACTGCTTTGAGCTCATCATTTCTGAATAATTTCTAAATTTAGAAAGATAGTTCAAGGGTATAAAAGTGAGACAGACCTCTGGTGGGCTCATTTTTATGAGACTCACAGAGAAATTGTTTTCTAAATCTCTTACTGCTCGGATTAACACATCAGCTAATGGGCAGTAAAAATGATGGTTTTAAGCATATGCATATAGCAATTAAACCAGATGCTTTCACAGCATAAAAAAAGTAGAGAAAAAATGATTTAGAGGAGATGTTTGATACTGTCTAGCTTCCAAACTGGAAAAGCAGCAAACCAAAGCCATTAACAAATGCATATACGATATTTGTAAAAGGATTCTGCAGAGCCTATTTCGTTTTTGGCATACGATGTGAAGGCCATGAGTAGATGTTTAAAGTGAATGAGATAGCACAATTCATATTTGCCTTTTCCAATTTGTTTTATGTAACACTGAAAAAAAGGTTAACTTGGGAGGGAAAAAAATCTGCTTTTAACATTTCTCAGTTCTTGACCCTAAGTTTTCCCCTTGCTGCCCCATGCAGTTCTTAGTTTTTACCTGTAATCCTTTCCCACAAGTCATGTATCTCAGCTTTTGGGTTACATTTTTTTGTAATATTTGTGATGTTAAGAGAGAAAAGTGAAGAAGTATTCTTCAATTTTAGTTCACAAAGACCTAGGCAGTAATATGAACTAGGGATACCCATGCTAAAACCAGTAGAAATGTTTTAAATGCATCATTGCTGAATGATGCACTTATAAAATAAAAACTGTTACCATCACTAACAAGTAAAAATTTTTAAATTGATTATACTTGGAATAATAAATTTAAATTATTAAGATGATTAGGTTTTACAGCTTTCTGAAACTTCATCAAGGATTTTTGTCCTTATTTATAAATTATGAAATGCTTTAAGGTTTCATATGGATTTTAATCCTTCAGAATTTCATTACAGAATCAGGTAACAATCCCATTATTAGCAATACCATTATGAAGAAAGGCTCTATATAAGAAACTTGTTTGCAAATGTCCCATTATGACTATGGTTTGCTGTAGTGAATTGTTGGTCAAGAATTTTACATACAAAGTGCTTCCTCCTGATTATTCTTTTTTTTTAAGATTTTAAATATTTATTTATTTTTAGAGAGAGGGGAAGGGAAGGAGAAAGACAGGAAGTGAAACATCAGTGTGTGGTTGCCTCTCATGCACCCCCCACTGGGGACCTGGCCCGCAACCCAGGCATGTGCCCTGACTGGGAATCAACCTGCAAACCCCTGGTTCACAGGCTGGCACTCAATCCACTGAGCCACACCAGCCAGGGCTGATTATTTCCTTAAAATAATCATCCTATATTACCAAAGACCTTAAATGGTATTTGTTTGAAGTCTAGAACAAGGAGCTAAAGGTTCTGTGATTCTGCCTGGTGATTAAGTCCTTCAATTCCCTTACTACAATGTGCAGAGACCTGGAGAAATGGAGGGAAATGTAGGGATGAGTGTTCTTCCGGTTCACCAAACGCAGAGGACTTCTATTCATTCAATAAGTCATTTACAGAGAGCCCATTTCACCATGTACTCCTAACTATAAACACGACTTCTAATAATCCATTCCCCATAACAAAATATTAAATAGAACTTTTCTTTAATGAAACATTATTTTAAAAGCTAAAGAAATAATGATAGCATTAATGCATGTCTTATTTTGTGGTCATTATGGGGCTAGTTCACTAAAAGGTAAAGAGAATATCTTTATTATCTCACCCATTATTTAAAATTTTTGAAAAAAATGTGTTTTAAGACCATATTATCCATAATCTAAAGAAGACATCATTAGATACATAAAATATTTAAAAGTGAATAATTTCCAGCTGCACTAGCGATTTTATATAGAGTTAGTTTTCCCTATTTACTAGTTAATTTCAGTATATAACAGAAAAAAGGGGAGAGGGGAACAGAACACTTCCCTTTTGGTCACTGCTTCATAAATTGAATATTTTGAACTGTGATAACATGGTGAGTTTTTACTTGGGTTATATATAGCTCACTGTCTTTAAAGTCATGATAATTAGTTTTACAGATACAAACTTGAGCTATGAAAATTAGATGATAAAATCTTCCCCACGTGGCCTTATCCCCATACTATCTCAGGCCCTGAATCTGCTGAGGTCCCAAAACGGAGATTTAGATGCCTGAATCCAAGGTTGCTCCCAAATAATCAGCCATGTAAACAAAACATAGGGACACAAGAGAAAAAAAGCATCTGATCATTGCTTTAAAATTCACTAGTAAAACTGGAAAGAATATGCCATCCTTCTGTAGATTCGTTTACATTTGCTTCTTAACTAGAAAAAGAAAATAGATACACACTAATATCCATGGGTGCTCACATAATGATTCACAAACAGTTGGTAAAAAATTGCTTGCATCACACTTGAATATTTTTCTTACCTTTAAAAGCTCAAAGTAATGTAGACAGTGGTAAACTGGGGCTAGAAGCAGCCTGGGTAAAACGTATTGAACCGCTTCTTTGAAGCCTTCGCCTATTGACTAGAAAACAAAGTGATTTAATTTTTTTAAAATTTATTTTTCAGGTATTATATATCTTGTTTTAAAAATTACTATACCTGCAAATAAAGTGCTGCTCCAGGCTTGGATAACTGACTAAGGAAATGATCATGAAAACCAGGACGTAAAATATCTCGAGCATATGATTCATATGGATCAAATGCCAGTTCCTTAGGAAATAAAGAAGGTAAAACATAAATAATCTTTCTCCAAGGCAGAATATAAGAAACACCATAAGCACAGAAAGATTAAATTATGGGCTCATCTGTACCAGCACAATTATATATTTCCTTTAAAGCCTCCAAACAAAATTACATGGCTATGAATAATTTTAACAGAATAAATCTAATATTCTTAAGTAAGAGAATAATTCAACTTATTCTGATGAGTAATGGGATCCTTATATGTTATGACACCTCACTAGAGGATTCTAGTAAAGTATTATCAACAAACTTGGTCATAAGAATGGGGAGACTTTGGGTTCTAAAAAACAAGTTTAGCCTGAACACCAAAGAATACAGATATCTACAACTAGATAGAATATAAACATTTAGAATACTGGTATCAGACATTTATGACCATTTCTCATGGTCATTTCTTAGTGGTAGACGTTTACTTTTAAATTCTGTAAGCCAGAGGTAACAGCTTATATCATCTAAAATTCACAAAATAAACAATTTGTGGCCATCATCAATCATTAATAAACTAAACAACTGTAATGGTTATGTCTACAAGATTGTAATCAACTGGTTTTGATGACTCCTAAGGAAAAAGAGGACAGGTGTCTAGATTTTAGCAGGAGATAGAATCTCTACTCTTTTCCACCCTATGCCATATTCCAGCTTAAAAATTTTTTATGAAAACAATGATTTTAGATTCTAACAAGAGCTCCTTTCTATGAAGGGTAATTCTAGAAGAAGGAAGGGGACACCTAGTGGAGGCATGCAACAGAAGAAAGTAAAAGGGAATGACAAGAACAAATGTATTAATTACCCTTACTGTAGTTTCTCAGATTCTTTTTTTAAGGAAAGATTGAGTAACAACACAAGATCAGACATTAGAAGACCTGAGTTCTGTTCTTCATGAAATGCAATATGGCACATAAAGGTCCAAGTTATCCTGAATTCTTGAGCAGGCTCCTACTTAATTTCCTAATTTCAATTCTTTCAATTGCCTTTCCAACTGAAAATTTCTATAATAATATAACACTGGAAACTGCAGCCCAGCCCACTGCAGATTTTACCGGAATGGACAGTTTCAACAGTAACAACAGAAAGAAGTCAGGTATGAAAAGAGAGGGAGAGAGGCACAAAAATGTGATTAGATGCTTCTATCTTAGGTCTCTTCAAGTCTAGAAATTATCATGTACAGCAGATATTTGTCCTCCTTCTCGTTCAATAAACTTTATTTTAATATAGAATTTTTATGAGAACTGCATACATAAAGGAAAGGCTACATAGTATAGTGACTTGCAAGCATGTCTTGAGTCACAGAATTCCAATTTTGATTGCACTATTTATTAGCTGTGTGACCTTTGACAAACTACCTACTTTCTCTAAGCCAGTTTCCTCATTGTAACATGTGGATAATACCTATTTCAAAGGGTTGTTCTAAGAATTAAATATCATATGCAAAATGCTTTCGAGTGGGTATGCACATAGTAAGCACTAAGTAAGTGGTACCTAGTATTATCATTTGAAAATAGATAATATCAAGAGAGAAAAAGGACTGGTAATCCAAGCTCTTATCACATAGTTTTATTCTTGAGGATAAATTTGTAGAATGGCAAGCACTTTTCAGAACCCATGTGTAAATTAATAGATGATTTTATGATTAGTTTTCTGGTTAAAATGCAATATGTATAAGATTAATAACATTTAATTATCAATATACATAATTATGTATTAATGATCAGAATATTCTAAACACACAGAAAAGTACAAGAACAGCCTAAAAATACTATATTCACCATCTATGCAGAAAAGCAGTATTTTATAACACTTCTGCCTTTTTTATTAAAGAAATAAAATACTATAGGTAAAACGAATCTTCTGGAGAATGCAAAAGTGTACCATTTTACATCCCCACCAGCAAAGTATGAGGATCCCAATTTTTCCACATCCTCACCAACACTTTCTTTAAAAAACAAAAACAAAAACAAACTTCTGTCTTAGTGGGTGTGAACTGGTACTTCATAACGGTTTTGTTTTGTATTTCACTAGTGACTAATGATGGTAAGCATCCTACATGTGCTCACTGCTATTTCCATGTCATCTTTGGAGAAATTCCTATTCAAATGCTTTGCCTTTGAAGGCGAAATTGAAATGTCTTTTATAAGAGTTCTTTATCTTTATATACACTGAATTCTAGATCCTTTTCAGATACATAATTCATAAACATTTCTCCCATTCTGTGTGCTGCCTTTTCACTTTTGACAGTGTCCTTCAAAGTACAAGTTTTTAATTTTAAGCCCAAATTATCTATTTTTTCTTGTGCAGCTCATGCTTTTGGTGTCATATGCCCCAAAGAACCCTTTGCAAAAGCCAAGGTCATGAAGATTTAGCCATGCTTTCTTCTAAGAGTTTTATAATTTTAGCTCCTACTTTAGGTCTTCGATCCATTTTGAGTTTATGTTTGTATATGGTATGAGTTCAACTTCATTTTTTTGCACTTCTCAATTTTATAATGTCTTTTTTGAACAAAATTTTAAAACTTTTAATCTCTTATTTTATAAAGGGTTGCGATTTCTATTTGTTCTTTAAGAAACTCTTCCTACCTCAAAGTCATAAGTATGTTCTATATTTTCTTCTGAACTTATAAAAAGTTTCCTTTTCATTTTTAGATTTCAAATTTATTGATAACTTTTTTGAGTATGACATGAACTAAGGAAGAAATTTGTTCTCTCCATACGGAAAACTATAGTTCTTCCCCCTCATATGTACATTGTAATCTATAGGCAGTATTTCTATTCTTTTGGTGTTGTTCCTAAATGTTTTCAAAGTTAAACATAGTTTGTTGTCCTTAATTTTTCTAAATTTCAAAGAGAGTTTAATGTTGTTCAGTTTTTCTGTCCTTCTGAATAGAAGCCCTTTACACACTATATATTTTATTACACTATATAAACACAAAGAATTAAAGTTTGGATTTTAAAATATTCAGTAATTTATCAAAATTACCAACATACTTCTCAACATTAGTTATTGTATTCCTTGAGTTCCCTGAGTACTCTCCTTCTTGCTAAAGAATGTCATTTAATACTTGTAATAAGGACCTATGGGTAAGGAAATCTTGTGGTCAGCATATGTCTGTTTTTATTTGTTTCTCTCTTTTTTCCTCTGATTTGTTAAACTGAGGTATAACATACATGAAGTCCACAATCTGGTGCATTTTTACATAATTATGCAACGTATTTGTGTAATCACCACCCAGATAAGGAAACAGAAATTGTGCACCACAAGAACCATTATTCTAACCTTTATTCCCAAAGATTTGTTTACATGTTTTAGGACCTTCTCCAAGTGCAATTACAGATTTTGAGTCTTCTTATTTCATGCAACATTATGTTGCCTTTTTAAAAAATCAGTAGTTCATTCTTTTTCACTGCCATATAGCATTTCACTATGTGCACATATCACAGATTATCCACTATGAATAATAAACCTGTTACAAACATTCTTGAACATGTCTTTTGGTAAACATAGGCATTCATTTTTTGGGGGGGTATATGACCAAGAATGACTGCTGGACCACAGGGTACATTATATTCTTAGCTTTAGTAGACATGCCAAACAGTTTTCCAAAATAGCTGTACCAATTTATGCCCTCTCCACCAGCAATGGAGAGTTCCAGCTGCTCCATGGCTTTAAATTACATTTCCTTGATTAATAACGATGTTGAACCCCTTTTATTCTTTTAGGAAGTACTTGTTCAGGTCTCCTGTCTAATTTTGGAAAAATCTAAGTTGCTTGTTTTTTAGTTATTGATTTGTAAGAGTTCTTCACATACTCTGGATATAAGTCCTTCATTGGTTATATGTATTACAAATACTGTCTTCCAGTCTATAGCTTGCCCTTTCACTCTCTTAATTTTGTCTCTTGATGAACAGGTGTCCTTACATTTAATGTAGTCTAGTTTATTAATCTTTTATGGTTAGTGTTTTTGTGTCCTGTTTAAGAAATATTTGCTGCCCAGGCTGGCATGGTGCAGTGGATTGAGTGCTGGCCTGTGAAACAAAGGGTTGCCAGTTTGATTCCCAGTCAAGGCACATGCCTAGGTTGTGGGCAAAGTCCCCAGTTGGGGGCATATAAGAGGCAACCATACACTGATGTTTCTCTCTGTGTCTTTCTCCCTCCCTTCCCCTCTCTCTACAAATAAACGAATGAAATCTTAAAAAAAAAAAAGAAGTATTTACTTATTCCAAGGTCATGAAAATCTCATTTGCTTCTGCAAGCTTTATTAACTTTTGTACTCACTCTTTTAAAAATTTTATTTGTCAATTACAGTTTACATTCAATATTATTTTGTACTGGTTTCAGGTGCACAGCATAGTGGTTAGACAATCATGTACTTTACCAAGTGGTCCCCCAATATTTCAAGTACCTGCCAGGCGCTGAACACAGTTATGTACTTCTCTTGAATAAAAAATTAGGTGTGCTGAAAATAATATTCTGCCTTAGTACTTTGGAGATATCACTCAACTGATCAACAGCCTCTTGTTGAAACCTCCTGCCATATTCCACAGCTTTACTACAATGTTTCTGGTTGTGGGTTAATTTTATATATGCTGTCCAATATCTGGAATTCATTTTTAATTTGGAAATTTGTCTTCATTTCTGGAAAATTCTTGGTTTTTATCTCTTCAAAAGTTGCTTTCATCATTCTTTGTCTGCAACACCTATTACATGTATATTGAAGCCTTTCAGTGTGTCCTTTATGATTTTTTAAAATATATTTTATTGATTATGCTATTACAGTTGTCCCATTTCTCCCCTCCACCCTGCACACCCTCTCCCACCCACATCCCTCCTTTACTTCATGTCCATGTGTCATAGGTTCTTTAGCTTCTACATTTCCCAGACTATTCTTGCCCTCCCCCTGTCTATTTTCAACCTACATTCTATGCTACTTATTCTCCATAACTTTTCCCCCTCTCTTCCTCCCACTCCCCTGTTGCTAACCCTCCATGTGATCTCCATTTCTGTGGCTCTGTTCCTGTTCTAGTTGTTTGCTTAGTTTCTTTTGGTTTTTGTTTTAGGTGTGGTTGTTAATAATTGTGAGTTTGCTGTCATTTTACTATACATGTTTTTTTAATCCTCTTTTTCTTAGATAAGTCCCTTTAACATTTCATAAAATAAGGGCTTGGTGATGATGAACTCCTTTAACTTGACCTTATCCGAGAAGCACTTTATCTGCCCTTCCATTCTAAATGAAAGCTTTGCTGGATAGAGCAATCTTGGATGTAGGTCCTTGCCTTTCATGACTTGGAATATTTCTTTCCAGCCCCTTCTTGTCTGCAAGGTCTCTTTTGAGAAATCAGCTGACAGTCTGATAAGAACTCCTTTGTAGGTAACTATCTCCTTATCTCTTGCTGCTTCTAGGATTCTCTCCCTCATTTTTACCTTGGCTAATGTAATTATGATGTGCCTTGGTGTGTTCCTCCTTGGGTCCAACTTCTTTGGGACTCTCTGAGCTTCCTGGACTTCCTGGAAGTCTATTTTCTTTGCCAGATTGGGGAAGTTCTCCTTTATTATTTGTCCAAATAACTTTTCTACTTGTTGCTCTTCCTCTTCTCCTTCTGGTACCCCTATAATTCGGATGTTGGAACATTTAAAGATGTCCTGAGGTTCCTAAGCCTCTCCTCATTTTTTTGAATTCTTATTTCTTCATTCTGTTCTGGTTGTTATGTTTCTTTCTTCCTTCTGGTCCACTTCATTGATGTGAGGCCCAGCTTTCATTCCATCACTATTGGTTCCCTGTGCATTTTTCTTCATTTCACTTATTGTAGCCTTCATTTTTTTCATCTAATTTGCAACCAAAATCAACCAATTCTGTGAGCATCCTGATCACCAGTGCTTTGAACTGTGCATCTGATAGGTTGGCTATCTCTCAGTCATACAAAAGTACTGGCTGTGGACCTTGCAATTCTGTTTGAGCCATCTTTTTCCTTTCCTTTGGTCTTGTCACGCCTGTTATGTATGAGGGGCGGAGCCTTAGGTGTACACCAGGGCAGGGCACCCCAGTCACTGGGTTGTGACGTTGTATGTGGGGGCAGGGCCAAGAGGGAACAGTGGCACTTGCTCCGTTCTCTGTCAGACCTCTGTCCCTTCTGCTCCTTCCCCCAAGCAAACTGGGCCCCTCTGGTGCCGATTCCTGTGTGGGTGGGCTTATGCATGCCTTGGGACTTTCCAAGGACCTCTCCTGTGAGGCTGGGAGTCTCCCCGGGCACCTCAACCCCCACAGGTGTTTTCAATCAGTGCCCCAAGGCTCTATTTCCCAGTGCTGGGATCCTGGGTTGCACGCAGTACGTTGCTTCACAATTGCTGCCTTGCTGGGTCTGCCAGTTGCCACCCCTCAGCTGGGGTCTGCCAGCTGCCACTTGCATGCCCCGGATGCTTTATGCACCCAGTCCCAATTCTCTTTGTGCTCTGTGCCGCGACCCGTGCCCAATTGCCTGACTCCACCCTTCCTACTGGTCTGGATGAATGTGTCTATTTTAACTTCTTGGTTGTCTGACTTCCGTTCAGATCAATTTTCAGTCAGTTCTGGTTGTTATTGTTTCTAAATTGTTGTTGTCCCTATCTTGGTTGTGGAGGCATAGTGTGTCCACCTGTGCCTCCATCTTGGCCGGAAGTCCTATGATTTTTAACTGGTCTGTCATATCCTTATCTTGGTCTCTTTGTGTCACATTCTCAGTGAGTTCCTCAATTCTATCTTCCATTTCACTAATTTTACCCTTGAACTAGGTCTGGTAAATGTTATACTACTACTACATAATGAGTTTTTATTGCATTGCTTGCATATTTAATTCCCACCATCTTTCGATACCTACTTGTTCTTGTTTCCTTCCTACCTGTTCTGTTTCACAATGTCTTCTTTATAAGTAAATCATAGTCTTTCACTTATCTGTTTGAGCACCCTAAACTTCCTTTAAACTCTTTGTAATCCGTTGTACAAAATTAATTTCATCTGGGATGAATTTATTTTGTAATTGTTGATTTTGTGAGATATCATTGTAAGCATTTGAATTTATTCTGTGTTTTATAATTTTGTATTATAGATTTCTTAGGGAGAGGCTTTAAATTTTTGGTTTCCTTTTTCTCTCTCTCATTCCTGTATGATCAATCATTCATCCAGACCAGAACCTGCTCTTAAAATGACTTTTTAATCTCAGGCTCTCTGATCATAGTGGCTTCATATTGTTTGAGACACTCTGTTAAGTTTTAAGGTACATTTGTTGTAAGGTAGTGTTTTTGTCTCCCCACCTCAAGTCCACAACTTTCTATAGTCTTCACAGGCAGGTTTGGTAGACTTCCCCAGCATCCTGTTACGTTCTAGGTTTTGGAGTAAGAAATCTTGCCCACTTTCATGGAACACATTTAGTCCTCATTATCCTTAAGAGCTCAACATCTAGCTACCAGAGCTCACTACCTTGAAGGTCTATTCAATTTCTAAGCTTGTTTTTGAGTCTAGTTACATATATTCTTGTTTTAAAAAATGTTTTATGACTTATGTTTGAACCAAGACTGGAAGGGCTGTAGTAAAGCTTAAATTTATCATACTATTTTGCCTGAAAATATTTTTTTATGCTTTCTAAACTCAACCCTTTGCTATAATAAAAGATACAGATTTTAGAGTAAGAACAAAAGCAAGAGCTAGAAATCTCAGGACAATCAATGCTAACTTGTTAAGACTGATGCATATATTTCAGCATTTGAAATATCCAAAGAGAGAGCAACCGTTTTTCTAACCCCATGATATCTGAATCACCTAGGCCCTGGACTTCATTTTCCCACTGATTTCACCCCTCTTACTCTAAATAATTGTGCTTATCGTATATTGAGTAGCTTTCTTAAGTGAAAATGGTTAGCTAAATACTTCAGGTAGGTTACTTTATTTAATTGTCACAGAAACCCAGAGTCTTATTATTATCCTTATTTTACAAATATAGATATGGAGGTTGAGATATGTTAAATAAACTGCCCATGGTCACATAGAACTAATAAGTAGCAGAGTTTAGACTAGAACACAGACAGTTTGACCTCATACCCAAGTTCTATGGCCTCTTCATAGACAGGTCATTCACTGACTTGTCTGAGCCTTGCTATGTTAAAATAAACAATTGAGTGTCAGCTGTAAATGCCTCCTGTCAATGGGAACTGCTTTTTTTTTTTTATAATGGACAAGAGAATATTTTTCCTGGATTTTCATAAGAGAAATGGTCTGAAAGGGCAATAAAGCAGAGTAGGCAGAAGTTAATACTAACTATGACTTTAGCTGGAAACAAGAATTAAGATTCCAATTTTAATGCAAAGCAGGGTTTTTGTTCAGATTTATTTTGGTGGGTAAAGTACTTACCTCTGCTAAATCTTCAAAGCAGCTTCCTACTAGTGGGTGGGGACTGCCTTCATCTGTCATTTCTACAGTATCTTCTATGTGGCCCAGTAACTTTACACTAAGTTCATGTATATCTACTATACGACTAAATATATTTTCTACATCCTGTTGGGAAGAAAAACACACTAATTCAATTAGGTTGTATAATAAAAAACAAGTTTTGAGCCAATAAGTCATTTAATAATCACAAAATTTAACAACTCAGAAATTTAAGTGAAAGATAATATAAAAATCCCTTTACAATAATGTATAATTTGCAAATACTTTTCTCTAGGTCAGTGTTTCTCAAACTTTTTGGTCTCAGGACTCATATACACTCTTAAAATTACTGCAGACTCCAAAGGGATTTTGTTTGTAATTATATTTATTAAGGTTTACCATATTAGATATTAAAGCCAAAAAAATTAAAACATTTAAAAATAACAATAAATATCACTTTTATGAAAAGTAACTGTAGTTTTCCAAAATAACCCAAAAATGTAATGAAAAGAGTGGCACTGTTTTATGTTTTTGCAAATCTTTAATATCTAGCTTAACAGACAATAGCTGGATTTTCATTCATTGTCTTGGTCAAAGCATGTGGAGAAAATCTAGCTTTATACAGATGTGTAGTTGGGGAAAAAAGGAGTATTTTAATAGCCTATTCAAATAATTACGGATCTCCTTTTCTTTTTCTGTAGTTTCTTTATAGAGATCTAAGTCATATACCATAAAATGCACCCTTTTAAAGGGTACTTCAATGGTTTTCATGTATTCACAGAGCTGTTCAATCATCACCACCATGAAATTCCAGAACATCTTCTTCATCAATCCCCACAAAAAAGCCTGTATCCATTAGCAGAGCTCTCCATTCTTCTCTCCCCATAAGTCAATGATAACTACTAATCTGGACATATCATATCAATGGAATAAATAGCTTTCTATGGCATTACTTGAAAATTCAACTAGCAGCTTCTTAAAGGTTAGTTACAATGTGGAATCTGAAAACACATCTGATTCTATACTGTTATCAAAATCCATTGGCCTGCCCTGCCCGGGTGGCTCGGTTGGTTGGAGCAATACTGTACACCAAAAGGTTATGGGTTCAATTCCCGGTTGGGGCACATACTTAGGTTGCAGGTTCAATCCCTGGTTGGGTCGCATACAGGAGGCAATGTATCGATGTCTCTCTCTTGTGCGCGCGCTTGCTCTCTCTCTCTCTCTCTCTCTCTCTCTCTCTCTCTCTCTCTCAAAGCAATAAACATATCCTCAGGAGAGGATTAAAAAAATCCATTGGCATATTTTGAACTTTGAATGTCTGAATACATCTTTTACCCATGTGTGATTTTGTAGCATTATAAATTTGGTCACTTGGAAAATATTGAGTTCTGTAGATCTTCCAAATGTTAACACATTTAACACATATTCACTATATATAATATTAAAATACCAAATCCATTAGTATCATCACAGATTATAGGAGTGGATACAAATTTTCCAAAACTCTAACTTTGCTTGAAAGTTCAAATTTTATCACCGTTACCAAATACTGCCAGTTATTTTCCTTGAAGTTACAGGTATACTTCATTCATTTTCCCCTTCATTCATTTTTGAAAAATGTCGGCCAAATATGCCTCTAAATAACCACAGTTAGTCGAGCATTCCTTCAGGTGAAAGTAGTGTTTCATAAAACAGGTGGCTAGTTCCGTTTGTTACTCAATCATACAGTACTTTTCCTCAAGACACCAACCATACTTTGGTATGCAGAAGTGCTTTATGCGACTTCCTATCTGCCTCAGCTCTTCTCTAACTTCAGCTTTCTCAAGGCGTGCCATGCTTTTGTTCTATCAGTAATGACAAAGCAGCCATATGAACCCATATAGTACCCCTTTGCTTCATTTATTCATTCCATTCTTCTATTCTCTTATTTTTATTACAAATAAACATGCATACAAGATACTCAATATAACACTTTGTAACTTCCACTAGATTTTCTGTAGGTTAGATTCCCGGATAAAGACTTTAGTTACAAGATTTTTATTTAAAATATCTATGGATATTTCCTTAAAAAGAAATCCACTGGTTTACCCTCCCCTTGGTAGTGTATGGGAATTACAGTTTTGCCAAACCCTTACAACCCTGAATATCATCAATCTTAACTTTTAGAAAAATGCTTAGATAATTGAAAAGCAAGTACTAATTTGCATTTACACAATTACTATTTTTTAAATTTATTATCTTCATCAGTGACTATCTCTTTTTTGTTAAATCAGCTTTGGGGAATGATTAATACCTAGTAATATAACACCTATTTTAAATATACTTTTTAATGAGATTTTATGTTACTCACTCGACCTATGACTATAATCAAGATTTAAAACCCTTTCATTACTACAAGAAGATTCTTTGTGCCCCATCCCTTTTAATCACCACTACTCCCCCAGGAAACCAGTGATCTGCTTTCTGTCACTATAGACGAGAACTGTCTTTCCTATAATGTTAAACAAAGAAAATCTTGAGTAGTCTTTTGTGCGTAGTTGTTGATATTTTGCTTATGTTTTTGAGATGCATCCATACTGTTGCATATACAACTAAATCATTCCTCTTTAATGCTGCATAGTATTCCATTGGGCATACCACAATTTGTACATCTATTCACCTGTTGATGGATATTTGAATTGTTTCCAGTTTGAAACTATTACAAACAAGCTGCTATGAACATTCATGAACAAGTTTTATATGGATATGTTTTCATTTCTTCTGGGTAAAAACACAGGAGTAGAATTTCTAGGCAGTAAGGCTAATTTATGTTTAATGTGATAAAAATTGACAAACTCTTTTCCATGATGTTTACACTGGATTACATTCTCACAAGCAATGTGGGAATTTTATATTCCCATAAGCAATTGTTCCACATTCTTTCTGACATTTGGTATTGTCAGTCTTTAATTTTCACCTTTCTAATGAGTATACAGTAGTATCTCACTGCAGTCTCATTTTGCATTTCCCTGATAACTTCTGAGGCTGAGCATCTTTTGATGTTCTTTTTGGTCATTGTTATGTCTTCTTTTATAAAATGTTCAATTTTTTGACCACTTAAAAATATCAGGCTGCCCTAGCTGGTGTGACTCAGTGGATGGAGTGCCCGCGTGTGAACCAAAAGGTCTCTGGTTCGATTGCCAGACAGAGCACATGCCTGGGTTGTGGGCCAGGTCCCCGGTTGGGGGGGCAGTGCAACAGGCAACTGTTCGATGTATCTCTTGCACATCAATGTTTCTCTCCCTCTCTATTTACCTCCTTTCTCCTCTTTCTAAAAAGAGTAAATAAATAAAATCTCTTTTAAAAACTCAGGCTATTTTTTAAATTATTGAATTATAAAAGTTTTTATATATTCTGTATACAAGTCCTTTATTAGATATATGTATTTCAAATAGGTTCTACCAATCTATGGCTTACCTTTTCACTTTTCAGACAATGTCTTTAAGAACAAAAGGTTTTCATATTAATAAAGTCTAAAATTCATTAATCTTTAATTTTACAGTTCCTGATTTTTGTGTCCTAAGAGATCTTTGCTTATCCTTAACTCTTTTCTTTTTTAAACAACTTTATTAAAATGTAACTTACATATCACACAATTCATCCATTTAAACAACTCAATGGTTTGTACTACATATTTATAGATTTGTACAACTCATAACCTCCTTTGTTTCTTAATGTTAACTCGCTGCCATAACTTGCGCCTCAGGCTCAGCCTCTGGTGACCACTCCGTCTCCATCAGCCCCAGAGGGTCATGCGGCTGCAGCTCTAGGGATTACCAGAATTCGGCTCCAGACAGTCTCAACTGCTCTCACTCAGCATTCCCTAGGACCCCATTAGATTGGTCTCATTACTACTGTAAGATCAGTAACCTTTCTCTAATTTTTAATGCTACTGGCTCCTCCTTTGTGCTCCCCAAAATACAGTTTCCATCCTTCCATTATGGTAATTATCACACTGTATTGCAATTTAATTTTAAGTTTACATCTCTGTCTTGACCAGATTAAACTTGAGGGAAGAAATTTTTCTTAATAATCTTTGAATTCCCATTGCTAAGTATGGTACCTAACAATATAGGCAGCACTGATGAAGTGTCAGTTGAAATGACTCAAATGAGTTAAATTAAGCAAACAAACAAAATCTGCTTAAATAAGAGGTTTTAGTCTTTGGAGTACTGTATATGGAAGATTTTGTGAATTCATTTGCACTTATACAATCAGTTTAGTTTAGCTTTTGTCTTTTAATTTCTGTTGTAATTTATTGACATGGCTGTAGCAACTTTATTTGTGATCACAGTCACCTGAATTAAATCCCACAACTTAAAAAAATTGACGAATTAGCAGTCATGAGCTATACAAATTCACATTTCATTGGTCACGTAAAATCAACAACACATGCAATGATATATATATATGTACACATGATACTTACATTAGCTGAAAACAATTTTGAGTTGGAGACAAAGGGTTCTCTAAAAACTTTTATAATTAAATTTAGTTCCCTTATGTATTGTCGAATTTCTGCCATAAATGCTTTAACCAAATCATAGTAAGTTTGCTCTCCTGAGGTGGAAGGTTCTTCATCAGTTAACGATAATATATTTATATCTTCTACATCTTGATGAAACATATCCATCAATACCTACACAAAGATATTTAACAAAGCATAATAAAATATGAATCGAAGTCAAATTTGAAGTTAAGCACCCTAAGCTAGTCTTTGAAGATGGTTTGTAAATGACAAAAAGCAAACACGATGATCTCTTCTTGGACACACTGCCAGCATCCCACCACAGCTTCTCTAGGAGAATTTAACAGCTGGTGTCACAGCCTGACTCCTCCAAGTTATCTGTTAATACTAGTATCTATCTGTCTCTCTGTCTCTCTGGTCAACCTATTACTTTTAATGTTTCCAACTCCTGTCTTGGATTTCACTTTGATTTAGTTTTCCAATTTCATACCCTTGGCATAACCCCTCATCTAGGGCCTCAGCACCTCATATTTAAATGATTCTTACAGCCTTCTAGGCCTACATTTGTTAAATAATGATCAAAACAAGTCCTGTTTTTACTAAGAGGTCTACCATTATTACTCTTCCCGGACCTCATCTTTCCCCTTCTGTGAGCTTCTGCATCATTATCTCCACAACACAGTAAAACAGCATTCCATCTTGTATGACTTTCTGCTTGTTTCGCAAATATAAGTATTCTTTCCCCAACTCTGAAACCTTGTTTTATACCTCTCTTGCATCTCCTCTCTGTGTGAGCACATAATATATATTAAAAAAACTTGTATGATTCATCTACAAGTATCAAATATTTTATGTTCATTGAAAAATAATTACTTTAAAAACCAAATACTTATTCATTTAAAAATATAAAAACACTTGAAATCCTTCGTCAGGTCAGGTGATTTTTGCTCTATACATTCACAACCTAAAAGAGCAAATACTAAAATATAAATAAATGGATTTAGTAATCAGAAAGAATATTCCAAATCAAAAATAGTATATTGAGGGAAAAATGGAATGATTCATCAGAAAATATTTTCTTTTTATAAAAATAACAAAGTCATTTTTATATTTTCTTTTTATAAAAATAACAAAGTCATTTTTATAAAATGAAAATACCGAAGCAGTGTAGTGCAATGATTAAGAACTTTAGACTCAGACAAATCTGGAGTTCAAGTCTAGGCTTTGAAACTTCTTGGAATATTCTGAACCAACTTCTTTATCTCTCTTGCACTTCAGCTTCCCTATAATGAAATGTAGATAAGAGAGCGACTATACAGCAGTATCCTAAGGACCAAGGGAGATGAGTCACATATATGTTTAACTTTCAAAAATGTTTGTTCTTAATATTATTAGAGTAAAATCATATAAGTAGTATCTAAAGAAAGCTAGGTATTAAAATAAAATTCTCAAGGATTTAGTTTTTTTTTACATTTTCAAAAATTGTTTTCAAGTAAATCCATAACATTCTAAATTTCTAACCCAAATAAAAATTTAAGATACCACTAATAAGAGATTATTACTGTTATTAACCCTACTTGAAGCAACACATAAAAGAAAAACTATATGACATGTTTAAACACATTTTAATATACTACACATTTTATACTACATATAATACTCTATTTTCATAAAGTGATATCTTGAGTACTTGCTATCAGACTACTGTAAATATAGCCTAACACAAGAGAAACAATTTTATTCTATTTGAATAGTATGTTAGCATTTAGTAAGTCACATAAATATTTAAGAACAAAACATATAGAAGATCAGTATCCTACCTTATCAGCACACATTGCTACTTTAATATCTTGTTTTGTAATTTCATAGTGCCGTATATTTCGTACATAATTACCCACCAGCTTTAAAATGTCTGCAGAAATGTATTCTAATACTGCTACTATGTAAACAGAAACCTGATGGTCAATTTTATAACCTAGGACCTCCTGAAAAATGAAAAGAAAAGCATGTTTAAAAATCACATACTATAAATTTGACACTGATTAAAAAACATGCACACTAGCTCAACTTTTACTGAGCCTATGGTTATCGACAGTATCTAATTTTAAGTGGCTCACTTATGAATAATACATTAATTACTATTTAAAAATGTAAACTAAGAAAAGGTAAGGCAAAATTACCTATCATCATGTAAAAATACTTAAGAAGTACAGACTACCCTTATTCCCCTATCCTTCCAAGGGCACCTGGGCTTTCCCAAACCCTAGTGGCACATTCCTGGCATCTGGACTGTTTTCATGGGAAAAAATCATGCTATGTCCTACTGAACAAGCGTGGTTATTAACAACCTGTTAATAGTCATTATTAGACTTCAAAAATAGGATGGACTTTGTGGGGCTGACCAGTTCCTATAGGAAAACAAATTTTATTTTACAATAAACAATCCAATTAAGGAAAAAAAACAATTTTGAAGTAAGTTTACTTATAAATTGGCAACAGGTTGCGTTTACCTTTAAGAATATGTAAAAACTATTAAATGTTTATAGTAACAAGGATATATTAATAAATTGAAAGACCAACAATTAGATCATTAAACTCAAAATTTAGGATCATTAATACAGCATACCTTAATTTGTTAATTCTCTTAGAATGTAGTTCAATGTGTGGATAATAAAAATCATGAAAAGAGAATTATGAAGTATGCAATTACTACCAGTTTAGTAATTTTATACAATGCACACTTATTTCCTCAGACCATTTAGTAAGATACAGGGAGATAGTTCTATTCAAACAACCTGAGTACAAAATATAACCTTTTGACACTCAAACATCATCTAAGTGTTTAGCTTTAAATCTTGGACAGATCAAATGGACCTGGATTTCCTAACATTATCACTTAGAACCCTGTAAAGTTGGACTAAAAGTTACTATAATAACTTTCTGCCTCAGTTACCTCATCCACAAACTGGGGATAATCATAACTTAGTTGAGTAACAAAACTTAGCTCATGCATGCAAGCATGGGGTTTTAATTCTCGTAATACCTACACTTTTGATGTGAGAGTTAATCAATAGCTTGTTTGCTGTACTAAATAAAATAGAAATAGCATTATTCGAGTTTCCAGCAGTTACTCTTTCTGTTAGTTCTAGTGAGGTTCAACCGACTGATTTAAATGACAAGCAGGCCTGCATGATTTAAGTGACCTTCAGGGAGTTTAAAGATTACAGGTAGCCCGAAGGCAGTCTTACGGAAGTCCCTAGGCATCTAATGACGCAGGAAGGATTAAGATCTGAAGGAACAGGGACATTCAAGTCTAACCAACAAGAAAGGAATTTTATGAATTTTCTTCAAGGTTCTACTAACTTCTGAGATGAACAAAATCCACAATTACAACTTTCTTAGTTCTTTCAATTTGTCTGACTATTACTGTTGGTATGAAATTACTTTAAATCATGTTGCCCAATTTATACTTTTGTATTATCACATCATCCCTCCCTATGACATGAATTCCTAAAAAATTTAAAATTAGAAAATTTTACTTTTTACTTGACTCTGTTATCCATAAAATATATTATTCTTAGTGTTTTAAAATTATGGGTTTTATTTTGCTTTTAAAAGGCAAAAAGTCAGTATTTCAGCTTTACCTTTAGTAAAGGATGGATTTTTTCTACTGGGAGAGACAAAGGGTTTCTTCGTTTCCTCTTTTCAATGGCTGACTGGGCATCAGCTATTGCCCATTTATCGATTGGATGAGGGAAACTTTTTTGAACACGTTCCTTGGAAAATAGGAAAATAACAGCTAAGCAACAAGTATATTGAATAGTGCTCTTCACTTAAAATTTATTTCTTCAGTCCAAGAATACCAAAACATGTTTTCACATGTGGCATAACTTATACTACAAACATATTTAAGCTATGAGAAAACATAACTGTCAATGTATTAGTTTCTTAACTAGGCAATTAAGAGACTAAGCATTCCTTGCATTATCTATCATTCTGAATTTCAACTTTACTGTGATAACGCTAATGACAAGAATGAGTAGAAGCCATTTTAAACATTATTTCCATAAAAATTCAAAACACAAGACCTAAGCTCAAGAAGTAAATATCTAAATCCAATTCTCATTCACTGTCCTTACTTTCAGTATCAATTACAAGCTCATGGAGCATTTTGCACTCAAAGCGTCTAAGACTTCTTTACATTTTCTTTTTTTAAATTTCTGTGTTCTGCTTTTAGAGAGATAGCAGAAGGGAGAGCGGGAGGGATGGGGGAGAGCGAGAGGGAGAAATATTTGTTGTTCCACTCATTTTTATGCATTCATTGGTTGCTTCTCATACATGCTCTGACTGGAGATCAAACCCAAAACCTTGGCTTATGGGGATGACACTCTAACCAACTGAACTACCTGTCTAGGGCTAAGAATTCTTTTCAGTATCCATCATGCAAAGGCACTTGACTTTAAAACTATTTACAAATCATAGAAATCAAGGGTTTACACTGTAACCAATTTTAACACACTGTAGTTCATCATTAGAGTTTGAGTCCTCCATGGGTCATTAATTTTTAACAAAGTACTTCATTTTAATTTCCACCACTTATTCAGTTATAATTTCCATCAAAAGTGAAAGAACTCATGTTAATATAAAAGCTGAATCTTCCCACTTTAATAAACTAATGTGATTTACTTCAAACAAAAGGTACTCTCATCCCCTTACAAGTTTTTAAAATCACCTTTCATTATATTATAATTAAAACCAGCAGAGGTCGCTACTACATAATTTTAACACATGGATTTTGAATTAGTATTTAGTGGTACTGCTAGGTAACATTAAACATCACTCCTGATTATAAATCTAAATAAAAACATTTGTCAGTTGTTATTAAAATGGGAAATAAAAAATAAATTTCCATGTAACACAAGGTGGGGGGACAGGCCAACTCTAGGGCAACTTAAAAATAAATTTAAAAAATTAAGAATACTTTACCCCTTGGAATTTCAATAAACTTCCTCACCATCTGTATTCAAAGCTAGTAAATCAGCTGCCAAATAAGAAGTGATCACTTTGATTCTAATTAATAGAATTAGAGATGTGTCGAAAGAAATTATTGTAGCTAAAAATGA
This sequence comes from Phyllostomus hastatus, assembly GCF_019186645.2. NCBI lineage: Eukaryota > Metazoa > Chordata > Mammalia > Chiroptera > Phyllostomidae > Phyllostomus > Phyllostomus hastatus. The sequence continues at coordinate 111,066,269 of NW_025334041.1, read as the reverse complement.
AGTTTACAAACTTTTCCAAATGCCTAGTTGAAAAGCTTTTTGCCAGGATACTATACCCTCATATAATAAAGACAACATAAAGATCCAAAATACCAGAGGAGTCTGGCTTGTGAAAAAGGAGGGAAAAAAAGGGAACGGGCGGAAAGGTTGAAAGAAACAGCAAAAACAAAAATTCTATTCCTTCTTTAAGTCAACTCTATGGACTTGCTATTCTGAAAGTGACAAGAGATTTAGGACCAACTTTACCCTGGCTCTCAATTAAAATGATCACACCAATGGTTTTAATCCAAGGTTACCTGAATGGGTACAACCATGGTACAATTAGGTATAATGGTACGGCCCTGTGGCTTGGCTAACTTTCTTTTAACCTCAACTCATAGTATGAAATAATAAATTCTTAATACACTTTACCCTTCACACACACACAGCACTGGAACAAAGTTTCATAAAACAAAACCTGCCCTTATTATACACAATGAATTGGTATTTTCTATTCATTAAAAAAAAATATTAGCTGGGCAGTTCACTAGAGTGACTTTATGACCTAGAGTCTAAAAAAGCACTTGTGTGTAGTGGTCACAGAAAAGCAGAAGAGAACAGAAGGTGAACTCAAACGGACAATTCTGTATCTTTGAAAAAAATCATCAGTGGAATTACAGAGGCAAATTATAGGCAGGGGCTGGGGTGGAAAAAATGAAAATAGAACAGTAACCCCTTCCCATCTCAATTTTATCTGTCCAATTCCAAGTTTATCTATTGTTTTAAGAAAGAAGGGGAAACAAAATCAGGAATAACAAAAGAGAACACAAGAAAGAAGAAATAATGATGAAGAACACATTTAAATTTACTTATCAATGTATTATTGGAATCAAATTATTCAACTATATACTCAGATCACATCAAAGTTCAGACTGTATGGGGGAAAAAAACTGGTAATGTCAAAAAAGGTGCCTTGAATGTGGAAAGGTCAAGTTGAAAGAATTACTTTATCTCTTTTAGTGACAAATTTAATTATAATTTAAAACAAAATAAAACTTTTTACAATTATTTTACATATTTTTTAAAAATAAAGAAGCCCAAGGAGGAATGCTCAGGAAAGACTCATGAATTGGAATTCTAATACTCTCCTACTTTCAAAATTAATAATTTTGTTTGAAATGAGAGACTCCATCTTGATTAATATCTAGTGTCTTTGAGAAAATAAGACACAGAACTAGGTTTGAGATGCAGCTGTCTCTCTCCCTCCCTCTCTTTAAAAAAAAAAAAAAAGATTTTATTTATTTATTTTTAGAGAGAGGGGAAGGGGAGAAGAGAAAGACAGGGAGAGAGAAACACTGATTTGTCATTAGTTACCTCTCACATACCCCCAAGTGGGGACCTGGCCTGCAACCCAGGCATGTGCCCTGACTGGAATCTAACCTGCGACCTTTCAGTTCCCAGGTTGGTGCTCAGTCCATCAAGCCACACACCAGCCAGGGCTTTCTCTTTTTTATCCCTCACCCAAGGATATGTTTATTAATTTTAGAGAGAGAGAAAGGGGGGAGGGGGAGAAAAAGGGAGAGAGGGAGGGAGGGAGGAAGAGGGAGAGGGAGTGTGGGGAGAGAGAAACACTGATGTGAGAGAGAAACATGGATCAGTTGCCTCCCATATATGTGTGCCTGGACTGGGAAACAAACCCACAACCTAGGTAGGTGCTCTGACCAGGGATCAAACCCACAATCTTTTTGGCGTATGGGATAATGCTTCAGCCAACTAAGCCACCCAGCCAGGGCTCAGCTGTCTCTTATTAGCAGAACCTGGTCTTTTGCTTTACTTAATACAGGGGTCTAAATAGGTAATCTTAAAGATCAATTCCAAGACAAATATTCTAGAACCTATGAAAACTTCTGCACATAAACTTCCATGCAAATATTCAGACCACAGGTACTTTTGAAGTCTTATTAATATAAATACTTAGAATGCGTAGAAGATTTTTTTTTAGAAAGACAAAGTATGGAGAAACTACTTGGGAAATCTAAATGTTAATGGAAAACGTTAAAAAATACAAGGATTCTTTAGGATGCAAAGAAAAAAGTTAAAGAAAAAAATGAATGGAAAAGGGAAACAAACTTCAAAAATTTTAGGATATGACTCATGGGGAAAAAAGTCTAAGATAAGAAGTCCAAGAAAGCCTTGGTTAAATGAAAAGAAAAATGTATTGATGCCCTAAGAAATGGAAGTTGGTTAAATACAGGACACAGAGGCCAGCAAGGGAAACAGAAAAGACATTACAAATGGAAATCAGTCTAGTCAACCAGAGAAAAGTAATGAACATGTACAATTACAAAAGAATAAGATTCAAGAAATTATATAAAGAAAATTAAGTACCTACATACTAATTCTGTGCAAGTGAGAGACTGAGACTCATTAATTTTGAGAATTCACTACCTCTTTCAATGAGGAAATGTTAAATGACCGTATTTTGCCATGTAAATGTGCTTCCATGTATAATGTGCACCCATGTTTCTGTGCGCAATATACACTGGACTATTATGCCCATTATTATACCCATGGCATGTTTTCATAATACCCATTTATAATGTGCATCTTTATTTTTCCCTCAAAATTTTGGACAAAAAAAATGTGCATTATACACAGCAAAACACAGTAGTTTCTAAATTAATTAAAAGGAGGAAATTAGGTAAGTATAAGTATAGTACAACATATCTAGAACGAGCTCTTTGAGTATGCAGGTTACCAAACTGGCAAATTCCTGGGCTGCACCAACACTGAAACGGTAAGCAAGACCTGTCATTCTGTTTTAATACAGCAGGCATAGGGATAGATGCCGCATTTTACAAACACTGTGGGAGAACCCAGCTAGAACCCCAAAGAGCAAATGGAATTGTTAATGAGGAAAGTCAGGTAACCAGTTCTTTTTAAGATCGACTCTGAAGCCCAATGTAATTAGTGCTAAAGGAAATGATACATAAAAGATATCTCACCTTATACAAAGGGAAAATAGGCTAACAAAGTATTAAATCTACTTTAAATTACTTAAGCAATCAAAAGATCTTACTGTTCCATAGTACACAATCTTTCTACATCCACAATGTCTGCAATTCAATGTTCCTTAGTATCTCTCTGCTCAACTGAAATCTGGAGGAGCTCCCCTGAAGACTTCTTAGAGTAGGAACTGCCCTTGTCTCAAAACTGACATGAAGGTGAATTTAGCACCTTTTCCACTCAGCAAGCTGCTTCTGGAACATCACTCTTTTCACTCTCCTATGAAATCATGCCATTATCCTGTGTGACTTTATTGTCTACATTAAGGATACATAAAATACCGTCGCCTTTTAATTCATAACCTCTAGCCCAGCCAACACCACATAGCAACATCCTGCTTTGTAACGATGTTACCAAAGAAATCTTAAATTCCAACAACTGTCTCTGACCCCAATCTATTCTTCTATGTGTCTCACTCAGGTATTCTAGTGTCGTCAGCTCTCTGACCTCACTGGGAAATCCAATACTCCGTTTCCCTCCCTCTTTTTCCAATCTGCCTGCTCTCTCCTACCTGGCAGAATAGGCTAGTGGCATGTATGCCCTCAAAGCTTACACTCTCTGCATTAAAGACTTGGTTTCACTACTTATTAGCTGTGACCTTGGACAACGCATTTACCCTCTTAGTGTTTCAGTTTGCTCATTTATTCATTCAACATGTATTTCCTGTTCAATGCCAGTTCTAGATGGCAGAGATCTGGCAGTGAACAAGAGAAAAATCCCTGGAGTTTACACTCTAGTAAGGGGAAAAAAATAGCACCACCTTCATGGGGCTTTAAAAACTTTAAATGAAATATAAAACATACAAGTGTTTAGATCAGTGCATGATACTACAGCTAGCACTCAGACACCAGCTATTACTGCATTTCACTTTTTTCCTACCCAAATAGATTCTCTGATGTTCTTTTCAGCAGTGTCTCATTGAATGTGCCTCAACCTTCAGGACAACAGAGCAGGGCCTGGGGTAGAAAAACTCATCTCCTCTCCAGTCACTATGTGCCTTAAAATCATTATTATAGTCTGTGTGAGTTATGTCCTGAAAAGGACTATAAAGCACTGCTATTGCTAATTTCCACAATTCCTTTGTCCTACTCTTTTTTCATTGTAGGTCCATGGTGAAACACCATTCAATCCTACTATTTTGTGTGTGTGTGTGTGTGTGTGTGTGTGTGTGTGTGTCCCCACACTTGAGAACTGCAAAAGAAATGTCACAGAAACCCAAACATTTGTGTTTGGGCACTATACATTTGAGGGCATTAAAGTCAAATGATCCTTCATCACTGCCATAAAACTACTTTTATGTTTCCAGCTCTAGCTCCCATTTTCAGGACTGCAAACTTTATCACTTCTCCTCTCATACCTTTGACTCCTTCAGAACTCAATTCAAATGCCTCTGCTTCTGAGATGGTAACCCTAAGTGCCAAAGTCCATGTTATTAGTTGCCCCCTTTAAAAGTTGCCACAGCCCATTTACTCATAGTGTATCACATTATGTTATCGCCCATTTACCTATCTCTATCTCCACTAAACTATGATCCCTAAAGAGACAGGGACCATGTCATCTTTGAAAGAGATTATAGAACTTCCTCCCTTCAACTGGTAGAAAGGGGTCCATTCAGTATCTGAAATACATATAATATCTGAAGATCAAGAAATTAACTGAGATGTTCTTGAAAGGATAGCTGCCTTTACAAAACAAAAGAAATACCTAAACATATTCTATTCTCCAAAGATATGGAGATTATACACATATATAATTCTAATAGAATATAAATTATAAATAATATATAATATATAAAATATATGTATATATTTTGTATTAAAATATATGTATATATTTATAGACATCATGTATGTAATTATATATTATATATAACATATAAATTATGTTATATACATAATTTATGTTATGTACATGACAAATAATATATATTTATATACATTATATACATCTATGACATATAACATATACTACATATAATTCTATATAATATCCTTTATATATATAATTCTAGCATCAAGAAGTAGTGTTTAGAGGCTAACAAAAATTCATTTTAGATTACAAACAAAACATAGAATGGTTTGACAGCTATAACACAAGCAAGTTATCATACACTCAATACAAAGTTAAAATGAATTCAGTTTTCAATTTTTAAATATATAAAAATATGTATGAACTGAAGACCAAGCGCTTTCCTCTTTATTAATATTACAATAGGCACACAGATTAGATGTATATATAAAATAAATATAAGGCAAATTCATCATACCTCTACATCTGAAACACTTCGGGGCTGAGCTTGGCATAGCATATTTAATAACTGCAAAATTAATTCTTCAACATACTGAAGAGCATCATCACTCGACTCAAGAGTAGGATGAACTTGCCCCTGGACCTATAAACAAAGAGCAAAGTAATTATAATGCAGGTTTGTTTCATCGAATTAAACAAAACAAGTAATTTTTTTAAAGCATGGGTTTGTATTCAAGAACACAGTATGGTTTACAAACACAAATTTCAATGTTATGACCCAAAAGTCAGGAGTTCTCAACTCTTCTCTCAGCCACATTTACCACACATGCTTATTAATATGTTCTTGGAGGTTCAGGTACCTAATTGCATGATTTTGATATTTTTTTTCTTAAATCATAGTTACCCTGAAGTATGGGAATATAGACAGGGAGGGAGAGGCTGAGCTGGGAATAAAAGATGTAGTTTATGTAGCTTTTGCCAAGAACCAGTGGTTGATGGAAATACTGCTTGGGCAAACTGAACTCCTACGGCCCTGTCCCTTTATCTTTCCTACTAAATGATAAAGTCCAAGAAGGATTATGTCTTATCCTACTCACCAGTGTAAGTCCAGTGTCTAGCATTGTGCAGGGCACATAACACAAGCTTGTTAATGTTTGCTGAACACTAAGTTGCCCTCTACCAAAGCACACAGAATAGGTACTTCTGACAATCTCTGACTGTCTATGCCTTAGGGAAATAATACGGCGGTCACTCATTCGTAAATACGTAATAATCTTTACCTTCATTTTTTCTGACCATTTCTCTGGAGGTACCTCAGGCCACTGGCCTCTGTAAAACTTATATTTTAATAACCAGTATGATATTCTTTACTTGCATCCCTTATGGGTCAAAATTTTCCCTTCTTTTAATAAAAATGACTGGAAATCAGTTCCAGGAGACAAAAAACGCGTTTCAAAATATGCTCGTCTCTCTAAAGGGAGGCAGAACACTCACAGGGTGGAAGTGCACAGTGCTCACCAGCCCAGCACACGTGGTGCGGCCCATCCTACTACACCTCATTAGCTGGAAGGGAGTGAGCCTCCGTGTGTGAGGACATTTTTATAAACAGTATACCACATAGTGAACTTTTTAATCCTTCCCCAAGGTTTTGTTTCTTGCTTTTAGAGAAAGAGGAAGGGAGAGAGGTAGAGAGAGAGACAGAGAGAGAGAGAACAATATTGATCAGTTAGAGAGAGAGAGAGAGAGAACAATATTGATCAGTTACCTCCTGCATGCACCTCGTGCAGGAATCAAACCCACAAACTGGGTATGTGTCCTGACCAGGATCAAGCCCACAACCTTCTGGTTATGGGACAACACTCCAACCAACTGAGCCACATCAGCCAAGGCAACTTCTAAGCCTTACTATTTAAGAAAAACATTTCGTAAGGCCATTGCTGCCACAGGTAGTGATCCCTCTGATAGATCTGGGCAAAGTAAATGGAAAACTTTCTAAAAAGGATTCACCATTCTAGATACCATTCCAAACATTCATGATTCATGGAAACAGGTCAAACTCTCAACATTTACAGGACTTTAGAAGAAGTTGATTCCAACTGTCATGGATCACTTTGAGAGGTTAAAGACTTCAGTGAGGAAGTAACTAGAGATGTGGTAGAAACAGCAAGAGAACTAGAATTAGAAGTGGAGCCTGAACATGTGACTGAACTGATGCAATCTCATGATAAAACTTTAATGGATAAGGAGTTGCTTCTTATGGATGAGCAAAGAAAGCAGTTTCTTGAGATGGAATCTACTCCCGGTGAAGATGCAGTGAAGACTGTTAAATGACAACAAAGGATTTAAAATATTACAATAAACTTAGTCCATAAAGCAGTGGCAGGGTTTAACAGAATTGACTACAATTTTGAAAGTTATACTGGGGTAAAATGCTAACAGATAGCATCACATGCTACAGAGGAATCATTCATGAAAGAGCCAATCAATGCAGCAAACTTCACTGTTGTCTTATTTTAAGAAAGTGCCACAGCCAGCTCAACTTTCAGTCTCTGCCATCCTCATTAGTCAGCAACCATGTACATGGAGACAAGACCGTCCATTGGCAAAAAGATTATAATTCACTGAAGGCTCCGATGATATATGGTACCATTTTTTAGCAATAGAGTACTTTTGTTAAGGTATATACATTGACATTTTAGATATAATGTACTGCACAGTTAATAAACCACAGTATAGTATAAATATAACTTTTATGTGCACTCGAAAACCAAAAAATTCCTGTGACTCACTTTATTGTGACATTCGCTTTATTGTGGTGGCCTTGAACTAAACCCACAATAGCTCTGAGGTATGTCTGTATAGAGATGAATCAAAAATAGTCCCTGCTCACATGGACCTAATACTCTGCTCTGGTATGTAAAATCAGATGAACTGTATATAACCACAGTGGTAAAATGCAAAGGTTTAAAAAAACAAACACTTGATAGTGTTTATAATTCAGGCATATACAATTCAAATAAGTCTGACACCATGTATGACATAAAATTTTAGAAATTTAAATTCAAATAGTTTTATTCACTGATGGTTATTAATAGCCAAATAAACCTATTAGGTAAATAATGCATGATGCCAACTGTTCTAAGTTTCTGGATATTAACCTTTATCATATCTTAAATCTGTCAAATTAGGATCAAAAGGTTCATTTAGACAAGAAACTAATAAATTATTTTACTTCCTTAAACACAAAACAATACTTCAAGACATCTGACTGAAAAAAAATAGGCAATGGTAAATGTTTAAAGACAAGCATAGCACCAATTCCTGAAATACACAGACTTTGCTTTTCATCTTTCAAGGAAGATACTCTTAAAAGACTTCTTTAATGAACAGACAGAAGTAGTATTACACTTCCTGTACAGATAGAATAAAAAACACTTTCTTTTCTATGACAGTATTACAACTAGTGTTCCATTCCACCTAAATGGTGTCCAAAGATATTTAATAGACCAAATAATCCATATTATTCAAGATTATACAGAATAGCCCTGACCAGGTAGCTCAGTTTGTTGAAATGACATCCCACACACCAAAAGGTCACAGGTTTGATCCCTGGTTGGGGTACATATGGGAGGCAAACGGTCAATGTTTCTCTCTCACATCAATGTTTCTCTCTCTCCTTCTCCAAAATCAATAAAAACATATCTTCAGGTGAGGATTATTTTTTTTAAAGATGATACACAATAAGTTACCCCGCCAAATTTTATGGCAGCCTTCTGAAGCCGTCTGCAGCTTACACTCACTGCAGGGTGAGTGAGTGGATGCGGGTGTGGTGTGCACTTGCACAATTAGAATACGCACTCAGAGTTGGGTTTAAACTAGATGTGAGTTTTCCCTTATTAACATTTTTCAGGAATATTATATTTTATACTTAAATTTATTGACACAGAAAACACGTACTTGAAATACAATTACTTCAATTAATTTAAGTAAAATAAATGCAAAAATTTCGCTAAAGAATTAATGATGGCCATGAATCAGAATTCCATATGGTCATGACAGTAATTATTTTAAGAGATAATAATCATATTCAACTAAAAATGTTACCCTTTGAATTTTAAACCTTCCCTAAGGACTGTCTGCTTCTATTTTGCCAGTTCATTTTGTCTCTAATAATTTCTAACAGATTTAGAAGCAACTTTGTTGGCGATTATTGCCAGATTTTATGGAATCTGAAAAAGCAAAGGGGTTAGGTCTAAATCAATTCCTAGCTGTTTGATATATGAGTCCGCTAAGTATATTCAGGAACCCCTTGGGTAAACTGCCAGAAGACACTATGTTGAATTCTGATGAATCTTTAATAGCCCTTTCTAGCTAATGGCTCTCTAAAGAATTAGAAAGGCTTCTGGATTGTATTTTGTCATAGCTTGAGCCCAGATCTGCTACTTTTATTTATAAATATAACAGGAGAAGGTGAAATAAAACTGGTATTTTCAAAACCTTTACAATGGTAAATAATAAAGACACCGATTATTAAATCTCTTTCTCAGTGTTATGGCTGTTTAGTCAATGTTCAGTGTTTTAGTTGCTTATTTCTCCTCATTCTGCGGTTTATTTTAGTTTGTAGGCTGGCAGTCAATCCACTGAGCCACACCAGCCAGGGTTGAGGTTTATTTTAAAATCAAAGCAGAAATCCCTTATTAAAAAAACATATTTAAAGACAAAAATAAAACAAGTTAGAGAACTTAAATATTTTCCATAAATAAAATGTACTAAAATATTTTCTCACTTCCTCAGGCCTATTAATTACCTTTAGGTCCATGTATATGACAATTTCCCCCCACCTCCCATACCCGAGGTCTTCTTATTTGCTGGGGACACAAAAATGAATGAGGACATGGCATCTGCCTTTAAAGATTTCAGCTCACAGAGGAGCTAGACATGTAAACAATGACTTCACACAATGGGATGTGGCTAAAATAAAGTTAATACTTAAGGTACAATGATGACAAAAGGACCAAAAAAGAGTAGCCCTTGCTGGTGGTGTGTGAGGAGTATCAGAAGCCTTTACAAGTAAAACATACTTGAACTGGGGTGTAAAGGATAAATAAGGTGCATCAGGCAGCAGATAAGGAAGCAGAGTTTTTACTAACAAAGCTAGCATATAAAAAAGACATAGAGGCTAAGACAAAATGACGTGCTGGGGAAACTGTAAGAGTTGTACTGAAGAGTACCTCTAAGGAAAGCTAAGGCTGGAAAGGGCAGGCTTGTAAGTCATGCTAACAAAATGAAAGTGATCAGGAAAGCACAAAATAATTGAAGAGTTTTAAACAAGACATTAACATAATCAGATCTGTACACTGAAGAATCTGCTACAAGGATGGTTTGCTATGAACCATTCATAGTAAAACCTTGACTGATTCAGTCTAAGTAAGTCCCTTTTCTGATACTTACCAATGGCAGAGGGAAATAAGAACATGAAAAGATGGGGGGAGAATTCCCCCCCACTGGGACTCATTCAATAAATATTTATTGAAGGTCTATTGCGTACAGAGATCCAACAGTAAACCAGATATACAAAGTTCTGGCTATCACTTAGCTTCTATTTTAATAAAAAGAGGGCTCCGAACACTTGACTTTATTTTTAAAAAGAGAATCTTATTTTTTGAACCTCAATCTACTGAAATGAGACACAAATATTAGGTATAAGGGAGGAACCCCATGTTCCCAACTTCTGCTTCTAGGTTGGAGTCACGGCGGTGGCAAATTCAAGCCCTTTCAACCTGTGGTGTCTTTGATGTCAGCATTGGTCATCACAGGAAGTTTGTCTGCAGTAAGTTTGCCAGATGAAGATGGAGCTCTTTGCAGACATGGTGCCTAAGACGGGCCAAGAACTTTAGGTAGTTCTGTACTGGAGAATTCAGAAAACACGGAGTTCTGAGAGGATACAAAGGGAGCACTTTCCACAGGGTCAGGACTTCATGATTCAGGGTGGAGATTTTGTTAACAGAGGTGGTATTGGACTTGCCAGTACTTATTGGGGGCCGTCTGCAGATGAAAATTTTAAATGTAGGCACTCAGCTCCAGGCCTGCCTTCCATGGCAAACAGTGGTCCCAGTACAAATAGCTGCCAGTTCTTCATCACCTGCTCTAAGTGTAATTGGCTGGATGGGAAGCACGTAGTGTTTGGAAAAATCACTGAGGGACTTCTAGTGATGAGGAAGACTGAGAATGTCCCCACAGGACTCAACAGTAAGTGGAAGCTGCCTGTGGTAAGCTCACAGTGTGGGGAGATGCAGTCCAGAGCAGGACGGAAGCAGCCCGCCACGTCTCTGCCGTTGCAGGCCTGCTCTCGCTCCAGGTGCCTCTCTTAAGTAAAGTAATCTGGGCTGACGCCTGTTTGTGGTTGCCCTGTTTGATCGCGAGACCTTAGAAGTATCACAGATTCAGAATGCAAGATTTTCCATGCTTTTCAACTGTAAATAAATTTATTTTTGTATTATGGGGGAAAAATAAAAGGGAACTACAGATGTAACTACAGTACATGCAGTCATCTTATAACTAAGCTTTTCTATGAATTAAAAACACTATTTACACACAATTAGTGAACATCTTGTGTAAACAAATAACTGGTGGTAAATCCAGAAATACTATTTTCCCCCAGTGGAGCCAGATATATACCCTATCTATACTTCATTATAACTGCCATGCCATCCGTTCATTCCCATCCTTGCCTGCTACCTTGCACCTTTCTCCTGAAGACATAGCCACTAACCACAGTAGGATAATTCAGAGGAAGAAGAGTTTGTTCATGGAGTACTTATAAAATGAATGAATGAGTCATTCGGCTCATTCCATATAGCATTAGCTATATCATTGAGTTAAACATGCTTTGTAGGGTGAGTTGAGAATGTAATTACTGTTTGTAATACCACCTCTCTAGGAGGTGGCATTTTAAATCCCAAGCAATTCACAAACCAACTTTTGAAACTGAATTCATTTATTAATTGGAAATTGGCAACATACCTAGATAATAATTGAAGTTTTTCTTCTTAAAATAACTTTTTACAATCTCTTTGAATCTTGACATTTAAGAAGTTCCCAATATAAACATATGAAAAGATCCTCAAATTTTACAGTTATGAGAAATGCAAATTAAATGATCAATAAGATATTTTATCCCTATTAGACTAGCAAAAACTAAAAAAATCAATAACACCTATTGTTGACAGCAATGCTAGGAAAAGGTTATTCTACTACATTGCTAATGGAAATGGTAACTCATTTTTTAAAAAAATCCTCACCTGAGGGTATGTTTATTGACTTTTCAGAGAGAGAGGGAAAATGGGGGAGGGAAGAAGAGAGGGTTGTGGGGAGAAACAGAAACATCCATGTGAGAAACATCCATCTGTCGCTTCCGGTACATGCCCTTGTAGGTGATTAAACCTGCAATCTAGGTATATGCCCTGACCAGGGATTGAACCCACAAACTTTCGGTGTACTGGACAATGCTCCAACCAACTGAGCCACCCATCCAGGGAACTGATAACAAACTTTTAAAAAAGTAATCCAGCAACCCCTATTAAAATTAAAAATGATTATACTTTATGGTCTAGCAGACACATTTTTGGAAATTATCCGATAGAAATAAAAAGATATAAATACCAAGATTTTATTGCACCACTGTTCATAGTGGCAAAAATAAAAACTAGAAATAATGTAACTGGCCATTAGTAAGGGAATGTCTGAATAAATGATGGAATATTTTTATTATGGAGTGAATTATAGCCCCTAAAATTTCATGTTGAAGTCCTAATTCCCAGTACTTCAGAATGTGATTATATTTGGAGACAGTGTCATTAAAGAGGTTATTAAGTTAAAATGAGGTCCTTAGTAGGCTTTTAAGAGGAAATTTGGAACATATATACACAGAAGGAAGACCATGGGGAGACACAGGGAGAAGACAGCCATCCATAAGACAAGGAGAGAGGGCTCAGAAGAAATCAACCCTGCCAACACCTCATTCTTGGCCTTCTAGCCTCTGTAATTGTAATAAATAAATTTCTGTTCTTTAAGCTGCCCAGTGTGTGGTTCTTTGTTATGGCAGCCCTGGCAAACACAACTTTGTAGCCATTAAAAATAATAAATTTTGCCCTGGCTGGCGTAGCTCAGTGGATTGAGTGCGGGCTGCGAACCAAAGTGTCGCAGGTTCGATTCCCAGTCAGGGCACATGCCTGGGTTGCAGGCCATGGCCCCCAGCAACCGCACATTGATGTTTCTCTCTCCCTCTCTAAAAATAAATAAATAAAATATTTTTTAAAAAAGAATATTTTAAAAAATAATAAATTTGAGCTATGCCATTTGATAAATTTCCACAAGGTATTCTTGAGTAAGATATAAAAAAATTGAAGTACAGGGAATGATCAACACACACACACACGTGTTTGTTTATAATGCATTACAGACATATACATTTGTACATCAACATGGCAACATGGAGAGAAATATGGAATAATATAACCTAGATTATTAACATGGGTTAGAAGGTCCTGGCAGGGGAGGGATGTGGATGGAAGGAAAGAAAAATGGGGGAGAACTAACCAACCACCCTTTCCCCATCCCCCCCAAAAGCCTGTACTAAAAATAACTATCATATTTATACACTTTGGTAACATTTTATGTACCTGTGTATATATAAAATAAAATAAAAATTTAATTAAATTTTTCATTTCATTTCATTTTCATTTAAATAAAATGTTTCATGATTCCTTTTTTTGCTATGTGTACATTAGCCATGGGAAAGACAGTATTTCTAAGTCCTTTCCCACAGAAAGTAACCACACACATCAAATTACAAATATGTATCAAGTGCCAAGTTCATATCATCTTTCATTTGTTTTGCTCTAAAAAACAATACATATGACCTTCCCAAACAAATTTTTATTACTTTCTGTGATAACAGAGTTCCCACCAATAAAACAAAGAACTGGCTCAAGAAAAAAAGATCTCCGTTTTTTTAGTTCTTCTTCAAGCATTTTCTTAATCTTCATACTAAGGATCTTCCAAATGTGGCACAAATCCTTTATCAATGATAACCCAACACAGGTAGGAGTGCTTTATAAAGTTCCCTTTCCCTCTCCCTGTGTTCTTATCCATCTTATTTTAAGTTTCAGTCCCATTCTAAGAGGCATTTTTAAGGCCGAAGTAGAAATAATTATTCACGTGTGTCTGTCTATTCTTTGGCAGTTTTCCAAAGAGTTCCAAAAGGTGGCAGTTTGTGACCTGGGTATCTTTCTAGTCAGGTTCACCACTTGATTACTTATAACCTCTAAGCATTAGATTAGAGAGTCTAGTGAAAGGCATAAAAGTTCAAATTCAAGCTTCTCCATAGATCAGGTTCCTTGATGTGTGGTCACTAACACTAAACTGATGTACTGAATGAATTAAATCGATTCCTCCATTATTTATACTTTTATTTCTAGAAGGTAAGATGGTCAATGTCACCTGTGCATTCCACTTACAAATGTTATCTATTTCCATACTTTCTGAGTAAAAGACACTATACGCCAAATATGACACATGTGCACATGCACGTGTCCAACAGACACTGTGCTAGATGCTAAGAATATAACACAGACAGAGTCCCTGCCCTATCAGACAGTTAGAAGAACAGCAGGGAACATGACATTCATCACAGGAATCACTACATAATAAGAAGCAGAGTAATAAAGACGTTAAATGTGATCTAAATTGTCTAAATTCAAATCTTAGTACTTTCAATTACCAGGGTGTAACCCTGAGCAAATTAACTAATTCTTCGATAATATTATGTACCAGTACACAGTCAATGTTCATTTAACATTAGCTGTAGCTATGCTGATGTTCTTATTAGAGGATGCAGTGATGCTAAAAAAGGGTGCCCAAGTTAACCTAGCAGTTCTGGAAAGGAGACTAAAGCAGAAACCTGATGGGTGGGTAGAACTTAGGTGAAAAGTGGGTTGGTAAAATGAGAGGAATAATATTCTAGGTAAAGGGAACAGCACACACAGACATGGAGAGGATAAAATAAGAAGGTTGGGTAGGGCCCAGATCATTGGCCAGATGCACCAGAGGCAGATATGTTTACTAAGGTGAGGAAAACTGTAAGAAGAATGGATTTTTTAGTAAGCAGGAAGGGGAACAAGGAGGTTAGACTTTAGTTCTTGCCTTTATTATGCTTGAGATATCTTTGAGACATGAAATTAGCAAACAATGGGTTTAATATATGGGCAAATAAATCTAGAACTTTATTTGTAATAATTTGTATTATAGAATGACTCTCATCAAAATAGCAAGCAGTGATTAGATATTAAATCAGTATAAAATAAAAATGGCACAAGAAACCAAAAAAATCCCCCCTGCCCAGACTTCCATACTATCCAGCAGAAATTAGACATTTTAATGCTTTGAATGTCCTTACCCCACCAATTCCATGGTGGTAGACCATAAGGCTACAAGGGGTATAGGTGCACACAGGAATGTTTACAAGTGACTGTCCCGTATACTTTTCTACTATGCTAGAACATGGGTAGATGTCCCTGGGGGAAAAAAAAGTTGTCTACTGACTCCTGGGCTCAACCGTGCCACACATTCTTTAAAGAGAAGCTCTAAAACAGGGGTGTCAAACTCATTTTCACAAGGGGCCACATCAGCCTTGCAGTTGCCTTCAAATTGCCAAATGTAATTTTAACTCCTTAACAATTAAGGAGTAATTACATTTATATAGTCTTAAAATTATTTTGGTTCTTTGAAGGCAACCATAGGTTGGATATACAGTTTTGCTGGATAGAGTGATCTAGGTTGTAGGTCCTTGCTTTTCCTCACTTTGAATACTTCTTGCCAATCTCTACTAGCCTGCAAAGTTTCTTTTGAGAAATCAGCTGACACTCTTATGAGAACTCCTTTGTCAGTAACTCTCTGCTTTTCTCTTGCTGCTTTTAAGATTCTCTTTATCAGATGGACTGTAAATTCGAGCGCCATGCTGAGGCTTGACTGGGCCAGCTTGCACGGCAGCTGATCCACCCTGCTGGCCCTGAGGCTGATTCCAGCTGTTTGCCTGCTCTAGACTCCGGTCACTAGCCGGGCAGCTGAGCGAGGCCACTTGCCTGGAGGCTGACTTGCGACACTCACCCTTCACTAGCCGGGCAGCTGAGTGAGGCCACTCGCCTGGAGGCTGACTTGCGACACTCACCCTGCAGCTGATTCTGGCTATTCACAGCACTACTTGCCAAGACTGATTTGAGCTGCTTGCTGGAACTTGACTCACACTGCCCACCCAGAGGCTGACCGGTGCTACTTGCCTGGCGGTAGGCTCCAGCCATAGTGGGCTTGAAAAGAGCAAGGAGGAGGTGCACCGCACGGACCTCAGAGTTAACTGGTGAATTAAAGGCATAGGCCTGGTGCAAATGGACAGTGGGGGCCTGGCAGCTCACAGAGGACCTGGGCTGGAGGCTGGACAACTGAATATTGCAGCCCAGATATGGCCCCCACCTTTGTAAAAGCATAGGAAGGGAGAAAAGTGAAGCCCAGGCCCCCTCTTCCCGTGGCATCCAGGAAGACCAGCAGAATTAGCTCAATGCGTTTAAAGTCAGCAGGAGATTTATTTATTTTTCTTTCCTCTCTTTTTTTCTTCCCCCCAAGTGAGACAATAAGACGTGGAGTTATGAAAAGTACAGAGGCAGATCCAAAGGGTCCACAAGACTAACCCCCAAAACTGAGAAACTGAAACAAATTTCACTTTGCTATCTCATAGAACTGGCATTTTATTGTTTATCTGGATTATTATTTTTTCATTATTTTACTTCTTTCATTAGTATTTTTTATTTCTTTTCTTTCTGTTTAGTTTTCTTCACTTTATTTCTCTGTTTAATTGCATTGTTTGACTGGTTTTCCTTATTTTCTCTTCATTGAATTTTAATTTTCCTTCTTTCACTTCACTCATGTTCTAATAACACACTACTTTTGATTGTGTACTTTCTATTCTGGTTATCCAAATCTTATATTTCTTGTCATATTATTGTTCCAGTACTATTGTAAATAATTGTTCCATACAATTGTAAATACTACACAGCAACCCTCCCTGATATTAGCCCACTTCACTTTATTCCTAAGCTTTATCATTGTTCTGGTTAACTCTATTCTCTCACACACTATGTCTACATTCTATCCTTTACTCTCACTATATCTCATCATCTAACCTTGCACAAGTGCTCAGTTTTCTGGATTCAGCTCACAATCCTCCTCCCCTCTAACAAGAATCTTCTCTCTCTTTCACCTTTTATAAAAAGTGGTTAGTTGGGTGAAATATCATTGTTAATGCTATACTTATTCTAAGAATCTCCTATCTCTTCTCTACTTGTTGATACATTAAATTCCATAGAATACTCTCCCACTGTCTTAATCCATTTTGCCTACCCCCTGCCACTGATCACATACAAGAGTAGGTGGGAGCTGTAAACATCAGTATAACCACTGGAAGAGACAAACCACCAACAAAGGAACCACCAAAAGGTAAAAACCCAAGTACAACAAGAGAGCCCGCACAAACAGAAGACAGGGCAAACCTACAGCATCTAAACAAGGAGATCAAAGAGACTATACCACTGAACCCCAGAGAATTCCTACCATAGAAGTTCATTATACAAAGACAGCTAGCAAAGTGAAACATCAGGAAGTGCGGAAACAAACAAACAGAGTCACCTGAAATGGGGAGACAAAAAAGAACATGCAATCAAAAGGAATGGAAGACTCCCTCCTAAAAGAGCAAAATGAAAAGGAAATAAGCAAACTATCAGATATAGAGTTCAAAATAATGGCTATAAAGATGCTCAAGGAACTCACAGACAACTACAAAGAACTGAGCGAGAACTACAACAGTATGAAAAAGGAAACAGAAACTATACACAAAAACTAGGAAGAAATGAACAATAAAATTTTGGAAATAAAAAAATACACTAGAAGGAATTACAAACAGGCTGGATGAGGCAGAGGATCAAATCAGTAAGCTGGAGGACAAGGTATAAAAAACACCCAGAAAGAGCAAGAAAAAGAAAAGAGACTCAGAAAAAATGAAGAGGGGTTAAGAGAAATGCAGGACAACATGAAACGTAATAATATCCATATACTAGGGATACTGGAAGCAGAAGAAGAAGAGCAAGGGACAGAAAACCTGTTTGAAAAAGTAATGATGGAAAACTTCCCTAATATGATGAGAGAAAAAGTCACCCAAATCCAGGAAACAGAGAGTCCCAATCAAGAGGAACCCAAAGAGGCCCACTTCAAGACACATCACAATTAAAATGGCAAAATTCCAAGACAAAGAGAGAATCTTAAAGGCAACAAGGGAAAAGCAGGATGTAACATACAAGGGAGCCTGGATAAGACTAGCAGCTAACTTCTGAATGGAAACACTTCAAGTCAGAAGGGAAAGGCAAGGAATATTCGAAGTAATGAAAACCAAGAGTGTGCAACCAAGACTACTCTATCCAGAAAGACTCTCAATTAAAATGGAAGGTCAAATAAGGAGCTTCTCAGACAAAAGAAGTCTAAAAGAATACACCTCCTCCAAATGAGTTCTGCAAGAGATGCTAAAGGGTCTGCTTTAAGAAAAGGGAAAAAAGAGTGAGAGAGAGAGGAACACAAGTACAAAAAATGGCAATAAATAAGTACCTATCAATAATAACCTTAAATGTAAATGGATTAAATGCTCCAATCAAAAGACATAGAATAGCCAAATGCATAAGAAATCATGACCCTCACATATGCTGCCTACAAGAGACCCACCTCAGAACAAAAGACCTACACAGACTGAAAGTGAAGAGCTGGAAACAAATATTCCAAGCAAGTAGACAGGAAAAAAAAAAGGCGGGGTATCAATACTCACATCAGACAAAATAGACTTCAAGAAAATGACCATAAAGAAAGACCCAGAAGGAGATAACTTCATAATATTCAAAGGAAGAATCCATCAAGAAGACATAAACATTATAAATATATATATATATGCACACAACATAGGAGCACCCAAATACATAAAGAAAATCTTGGAGGACTTCAAGAAAGATACTGACAGCAACACAATTACAGTAGGGGATTTCGACAACCCACTATCAAAAATGGATAGATCTTTCAAACAAAATACCAACAAAGATATTGCAGCATTGAACAATGTCCTAGATCAAATGGACTTAACTGATATATATAGAAAGCCTTTCATCGCAAAGAAGCAAAATACACATTATTTTCAAAAGCACATTTTTAAAGATAGACCATGTGATAGGACACAAAACAAGCCTCAACAAATTCAAGAAAATTGAAATCATATCAAGCATTTTCTCTGACCACAAGGGACTGAAACTAGAAACCAACTTCAAGGAAAAAACTCAAAAACAAACTCATGGAGATTGAATACCATGCTATTAATCAATGCATGGGTCAAGAATGAGATCCAAAAAGGCACTGCCAAAATCACCTAGATTTTCTCCTATGTTATCTTCTAGGAATTTTTAAATTTATATTTTGATCTGTGATTCCTTTTGAGTTAATTTTTGATAAGGGGGTAGGGTCTGTGTCTGGATAATTTCTTTTTTTATATGTGGATGCCCAGTTGTTCCAGCATTGTTTATGGAAGGAGCACTCTATATTCCATCGTGTTGTCTTTGTTCCTCTATCAAAAATCAGTTGACTATATTTATGTAGGCTTATTCTGTTCCACTGATCTTGTCTATTCTTTCACTAATACCACACTGTTCTGATTACTGCAGGTTTACAGTAACTCTTAAAAACAGGAAGTGTTAGTCCTCCAACTTTATTCTTCTCCTTCGTGATTGTGTTGGATATTCTGGGTCTTTTGCCTCTCCATACAAATTTTCAGTCCACTTTATCAATATCCACAAAATAACTTGCTGGGGTTTTGATTGAGATTATGCTGAATGTATAAATCAAGTTGAGAAGAACCAATATCTTGACAGTATTGGGTCTTCTGGTCTATTAACATGGAATATCTCTTCATTTATTTAGTTCTTTGATTTCTTTCATCACAGTTTTATAGTTTTCCTCATGTAGATCTTACATATATTTTGTTAGATTTATACCTAAGTATTACAATTTGAGCATACTATGTAAAAAGTATTGTTTATAATTTCAAATTCCCCTTGTTCATTGCTGATACATAAGAAGGTAATTGACTTTTGTATTTTATCCTTATATCTTGCAACCGTGCTGTAATTTCTTATTAGATGCAGTTTATTGATCCATTCTTTCTAATTTTCTACATAGACAATCACATCATCTGCAAACAATGTCAGTTTTATTTCTTCTCTCCCAATCTTGTTTATTTCCTTTTCTTGTTTTACTGCATTACCTAGAACTTCCAGTGCAATGTTCAAAAGCAGTGGTAAGAGGGCACATCCATACCATGTTCCTAATCTTGTGGGAATGCTTTGACTTTCTCACCTTTAACTATGATGGTAGCTGAGGATTGTACATAATCTTTATCAAGTTGAGGAAGTTTTCCTCTACTCCTAGTTTACTGAGTTTTTAACGTGAAGGAGGGTTGGATTTTATCAAATATATATATTTTGCATTTATTAATATGACCATGTGATTCTTCTTTTGCCTGTTGATGTGATAGGTTACATTAATTGATTTTTGTTTATCCATTCATCCAGTGATGGATATTAGGTTGTTTCTACCATTTTACTATTGTGATCACTGCTGCTATGAATGTCAGTGTACAAATATCTGTTCAAGTCCCTGCTTTCAATTCTTTTGGGTATATACTGAGAATTACTGGAACATATGGTAATCTTATATTTAGTTTTTGAGGAACACCATACTGGTTCCCCAGCAGTGGTACCAGTTTACATTCCCACCAGTAATGCACAAGGTTTCAATTTCTACACATCCTACGAACACTTGCTATTTCCTTATTTTTTTTATAAAAGTCATCATGATGGGTGCGAAGTAGTATCTCATTTTATAATACTAATTTGCATTTCCCTAATCATTAGTGATATTAAGAGTGGGATTTTTTTGTTTTCTTTTTTAAACCAAACACCTAGGTGATTCTGATGTAGGTGGCTGGTCAGAAGATCCCACTTTTCACAAAATACTGATCCTGTATTAGTCAGGCATTCCTCAAAATAAGGAAGAAGTGAACACAAAGTTGACTCAAAAAGTAGTTTTCAAAAGGAGGCAAGTTGAAAGAGCCCCTAATGGCCAAATCTGAAATACTGAGCAATAAATAAAATAAGTAACAATAGTATTATATTAAATATTTCTGTGTCCATCAAACTCTTAACACATACCAAAGATGAAAAAAACCTACGGTTAACCTTTAACCTGTTAAAACACATACAGGCCTTTTCCTAAAGACTTTGTAAAACTTTTGCTTTTTTTAATTGGGGCTCCTAATCATATGAAATAATACCTTAACAATTCTGTAACCTCCTTAGGAGCAGGAGACACATCTTTTTAAATTCTGTATCCTTCACCTACCACTCAATAAATTGATGTATAGGATAGGCAAAAGTAGGTTTATAGTTGTGAGTATGTGAACATTCATTCTTGTATTATTAATTATTGTATTACCCTCCACACAAACAATTGTAAATCTACTTTTGCCCCACCCTATATTCAGTGAAATATTAAATGTCATCTGAAAATGTAACTTCCTAAAAATCTGTAGTTTATAATACCTTTTAAGTGAGGAATATTAAGTACATGGGTCAAGATGGAGACATAGGCAGACATGGCTCGCCTCTTTCCACAACCACATCAAAATTACAACTAAAATATAGAACCACCATCACTCAGAAACATCAGAAATTGGGTTGAACAGAATTCTGATAACCACAGAATTAAAGAAACCACATCCATCCAGACTATTAGGAAGGGCACAGGCACAGAACAGTGGTGGAGGTGGGGGGCGGAGGGGGGAGGAGGTTACTCACCCACATGTAGTCATTAAAAATTCAGGAGGGAAATCTCAGGAGCCAGGAGCCCCAGCCCCAAACCAGCCCCCCAAGCCCAGGGTTCCAGTGCCAAGAAGATAAGTCCTCACAACTTCTGGTAGCAAAAAAAACAGTGGAAACTGAGTCAGTGGAAGAAACTTCTGTAGCCCCAAGCAGTTCCTCTTAAAGAAGCCACATGGACTCATCTACTCAGACTCACCCCATCTGAGCTCTAGCATGCTTGAAAGGCACCAGTGGTATACAGGTGGCAGTGAAGTGCCTAGCATCAAGGAGAGCAGAGGCCATTGTCTGTTTGTCAAACTCTCCCCCAACAGAGCTGGCAAACTGGTGCCATATCTGAGACTCCATCAACTTAGCTAACACTGACCCACCTTGGAGATTCCCAGAGACTCAGGCCCACGTAACTTAAGAGTCCACCCAAGCTGCTTTTCCACATGAATGGCTGGTCTTGGCTCATGCTTCACGACTTTCTAAATCCTATTAAACAAACAAGAGCTGCTTTCAGTGAGCCCCAGGCCCAGCACTAGCAGCAGCCAGCCTAGATTCACAGTTTAGTCACCTGGGTATCTCCAGGCCCACCACAAGTAGCAGCCATCTTAGATTGCTTTGCAGCTCAGGAAGGGTGGCCCTGGGCAAAACAGAGGATGGACTGACCTTGTCCTGAACCACTCAGGAAATCCCAGGGCCAACATACCTAGTGGATAACTACAGACCACCTTGAAATACCACCACCCTGTCCCTGCACAGCCGATCTCCATGGAAGGCAGAGGTTGGTGGTAGGTGGTCACAGCCAATCCTTGTAGCTGACTGGCCTCGGTAAATCCCTCCCATTGATCTGTCAACAGCAACTAAGATTCAACTACAAGAAGAAGGTGTCTCAGCCTATACAGAAAGCACACCTTGAGTACCCAGCTTGGATGATAGGGGAGGCTGTGCCACTGGTCCCTACAGGACACTTACTGTATGTAGTAAGGACACTCACTACATTAGGCCACACTACCAAGACACAGAGTCAAAGCAGCTCTACCTAATACACAGAAACAAACACAGGGAGGCTGCCAAAATGAGGAGACAAAGAAACATGGCCCAAAAGAAAGAACAGATCAAAACTCCAGAAAAAGAACTAAACAAAATGGAGATAAGCAACGTATCAAATGCAGAGTTAAAAACACTAGTTATAAGGTTGCTCAAGGAATGTAGTGAGGTCCTCAGCAGCATAAAAAAGATCCAGTCAGAAACGAAGGATACACTAATTGAAATAAAGAACAATTTACAGGGAAACAACAGTAGAGTGGATGAAGCCAAGAATCAAATACATGACTTGGAACATAAGGAAGCAAAAAACAACCAATCAGAACAGGAAGAAGAAAAAAGAATCCAAAACAAAGAGGATAGCTCTGGGTGGTGTGGATCAATGAATTGAGCACTAGCCTACAAACCAAAGGGTGCCCTTTTGATTCCCAGTCAGGGCTCATGCCTGGATTGCTGGCCAGGTCCCCAGTTGGGGGCATGAAAGAGGCAACCAGTTAATGTACCTCTCACACACTGATGTTTCTCTTCCTCTTTTCAAATCTCTCTAAAAATAAATAAACACAATCTTTAGAAAGAGAAAAAAGAAAGAAGACAGCATAAGTAGTCTCCGGGATAACTTCAAAAGGTCCAACATGCACATTATAGGGGTGTCAGAAGGAGAAGAGAAAGAGCAATAAACTGAAATCTATTTGAAAAAATAATGAAAGAAAATTTCCCTAATTTGGTGAAGGAAATAGATATGCAAATCCAGGAAGCACAGAGTCCTAAACAAGATGGATGCAAAGAAGTCAATGCCAAGACATATCATAATTAAAATGCCAAAAGTTAAAGATAAAGAGAGAATCTTAAAAGCATCAAGAGAAAAAAAGGTAGTTACCTACAGGGGAGTTCCCATAAGACTGTCATCTAATTTCTCAAAACAAACTTTGCAGGCTAGAAGGGATTGGCAAGAAATATTCAAAGTAATGAAAAGCAGGGACCTATTTACAGCCAAGATTGCTCTACCCAGCAAAGCTATCATTTAGAACTGAAGGGCAGATAAAGAGCTTCCCAGACAAGTAAAAACTAAAGGAATTCATCATCACCAAACCATGATTATATGAAATGTTAAAGGGACTTACTTAAGAAAAAGAAGATCAAAACTATGAACAATAAAATGGCAATAAATACAAATCTATCAACAATTGAATCTAAAAAAAAACTAAGCAAACAAGAAAAACACAGACAGAATCAGGGATTCAGAAAGCATTTTGATGGTTACCAGATGGGATGGGGGTAGGGAAACGGGTGAGGAGGTGAGGTCATTAAGAAGTACAAACAGGTAGTTACCGAATAGCCATGGGGATGTAAAGTACAGCAGAGGAAATGGAGTAGCTGCAGAACTTATACAAATGACCCATGGACATGAACAATGGTGGCGGGGTTGCCTGAGGGACTCGGGGGTGCTGGTTGGAGGAAGGCAAAGGGGGAAACATCAAGACAACTGTAATAACAATAAAATATAATTTAAAAGACAATAAAAATGTACTTTTGAAGAAAAATGTTGAATATTCCTGGCCAGTACCTTAACTGTTTCAATCACCTAGATTTAAATCAAAATCTGCCCTAAAATATAAAAAATTATTTTCTGCTTCTATTTATGTTCCTGAAATAACTAATCACCTGTGTAGTAGGTCCTAGTAAACTATAGTAATAAAGACAATTTTTAGTGTTTTCTCAGCAAGAAGTCACATTTACATACCATACAGAAAAGTATTAGCAATCTAAATAACTTAGTGCCACTTTCACTTCCACAAAACACAGGACAGGACCAGAGTCTGACAGAAAGGTGCTAAGTAGATGTTTCTGATTGCAGTGACAGGTATAAGCAATTCTACTCAGGGATTCCTATTTTCACATTAAAAAACAGAGATGTGTTCTGCCAGTAGGTTTTTACTAAATTAAGATAATTTAACACAATATGTAACTTATTTGCTAAGAATTCAGAAGAAACAACACGCACAAAAAGCCCAACACAGGAGACTGTTTTAGAGAAACAAAAGGAAGGACTTCAGTGTGACTAGAACAGAGTTGGCAGAGAGTTTGGAGATGAGATCAAAGAGACAGTAGGAGGCTAAATCACTTAAGGACTTGCTTGGACTTTGAGTCCAAAGGAGTGGCAATGATGCAAAGCCAATGAGAAGGCCTTTAGAGACTTTTTACAAGATTATACTGCTACTTTTAATTCAGGGGAGGAAAAAGTTCATTGCTAGAGTTTCAGATTCCACATTGCAAATAAAAATTACCACTTGTGAGGTCTGATGTCAAAGAAAAATATTCGTAATATTTTAAAAAGCTGTTCAATATATCTTTTCCCTTTCCAACTATTTACATGCATGAGGCTAGATTTTCCTCACATAGTTCAACTAAAACAGCATATTATAACTGACTGACTGCAGAAATTGATGGAATCCAGATTTATTCTATTAAGCCAGACACTAAAGTGATTTGCAAAAATGTGAAACAATGACACTAGCTAATTGTTTTTGTTTTGGAAAATAATTTTAATTAAAATGGTATTGTTGTTAACATGTAATGTTTATTATTTTTAAATATATTAAATTTTTGTTTTATTTTTTACAATATAAATTCATGGGTATAACCCATATAAACAATGCTCTTTTGGGAACCTTAATAATTTTTTAGGAGTGTAAACAGGTCCTGAGATCAAAAACTTAAAAACTACTAATTTACCAATCTAAAACATCCTGGAGTAGCATTCCCCAATCACCATTAATAATTTTGGTGGCCACCTTTATCAAGTTAACTACAGAAAATCTATTTACATATAATTTAGTCAGCCACACACATCATCTGTGTTTCTACACTGAAACCCCAAACCATAAACCTTTTGGTCCAGCGACTTTTAAAACTTTTAGCGGGGACAGGGAAGATCCCAAGAGAAATGTGCATTGAACCACAATATATAATACATAAAAAGTGAAGCTACCCTGATTAAAGTGAGTGTCGTGAGTCCTGCCTCAAGTTCATCCATCCCCTCTGTTACCAGGAAGAACCTCTAGAGCACTTCACAGAAGTACAGACTACAGTTTTAAAATCTTTAAACTGCTGCTCAAATTTTCTGCTTACAAGACTCTCAGAAAGCGTGTGCCATGTGTTTCAAAATAATCATTTTCAACTTCACCCTCCAGTAGACACCAGATGCATCAATATAGAGAATCACAAAATTGTTAAAATATCATAGAGAACTCCCAGACCCATAGAGTATCTAAGGATTCTTGAGAAACAATGCAAAGACTGGTGAATAGACTGAGTTAATCTGAAAAGAATTCCTGGATAAGGAGACACTAAGATAAGGCAAGCAAAAAAAGTCTTAGCTCAGATAGGAGAGGTTCGGTTAGGAAGGGCTATGATGAGGCATATTTCCTAGGTTAATAGGGAAAACTAGCTGCCAGGCAGTATGTGCCTCTCAAGCACCAAAGTTTTGAAGGTTACATTAAAAAGTTTGTATTTAAGCCCTGATCAGTGTGGCTCAATTGGTGGTGTGTCATCCTGCAAAGCTAAAGGTCGCTGGTTTGATTCCCAGTCAGGGCACATGCCTGAGTTGTGGGCCTGACCCCTGGTTGTGGCATGTCCAAGAGGCAACCAACTGATGTTTCTCTCATACATCAGTGTTTCTCCCCCTCTCTTTCTCCCTCCCTTCCCCTCTAAGATTAAATAAAATGTTTTTTTTATAAAGGTTTGTATTTAAGACATTGAATTAACTCTCCATCCCTAATCTAGGGCAGACGTGCATTTATTACTTTACTAGGTTCCCTAATGCTAGGCAAAGTTTAAAAGGTGAAAACTCACCAAATCTGAAGCCTTAATAAGAAAACTTGCTTCCAAAAATAAATCATTCTTTTTTTTTTAAGATTTTATTTATTTATTTTTAGAGAGGGAAGGAGAAAGAGAGAGAGAGAGAAACATCAACGTGCGGTTGCTGGGGGTCATGGCCTGCAACCCAGGCATGTACCCTGACTGGGAATTGAACCTGCGACACTATGGTTTGCAGCCCACACTCAATCCACTGAGCTACGCCAGCCAGGGCTAAAAACATCATTTTAGTTCCACATAATCTGAGATTGACGTAGGACCACTCAAAGACAATAGAGAGGAGTCATTACTAGTTTTAACAGTGAAGCAGAAAAATTATTTTAGAAACATTGCAGAATGGTTGGAATAGGGTATAGGCTGTAAAGAAGTCTAGGCATGAGCTGACCAAGGACAATTAGGAAATAATTTCACAAATCAGTCAGCAATGCTTTCATAATCTATTTTTAGTATTTAGTAATATTTTAAAATATTTTTTAATCCTCACTCAAAGATATTTTTATTGATTTTAGAGAGAGGAAGGGGGAGAGAGAGAGAGAGAGAAATATCAATGTGAGAAAAACATAGATCAGTTGCATCCCATATGTGCCCCAACTCGGGATTGAATTTACAACCTAGATATGTGCCCTGACTAGGATTTGAACCCGCAACCTTTTGGTGTATGGAACAATGCTCCAACAAACTGAGCCAGGCAGCCAGGGCTGTTTAATAGTATTTTCTATGCTTTTTATAGTTGGTGCCTGAGAAGCTACATGTTTATGTGGAGTTACCTATTTGACTACTCAAATTCCTATGAAAGAAACAATGCAGGTTACTTAATTTAAGAGAAAAAATGCCTATTAAGGTAAAGGGCTAAATGAAAAAGATATTTTAATATTCTGTAATTATTAAAATGAACATCTAGTAGCCTATAATCTAGACTGGGGAAGGCAAGACTGTCTTTCCCCATAAGCAGATATGGCCAGGGAGATTTTTAAAAGGGGAGCAGGGGGGTAGGGAAAGTAGCTTTATACTTTTTCTGTAAGACGTCCATTCCTTATCACTCCCTCTGAATTTTCTAATAGGTGTAAGATGTCTCCAAGAAACTATTAACCTGCTCACTGTATTCCATTTGACATGAGTTTATTCATGGAGATCTATCCCATATCTCATTAACACATATCCTCTAACATTTATCATCTCCATCACATATTTTCTTTAAGAACAGAACAGAAGGGATATCTATAAGGGGAAATGTTGGTCAAAGAGTACGAAGGGCCCCATCACAGAGCCAATCTATAAAGCTTGGAAGGGGGTTTCGGCTGTTGTTCGGTTAGTTGGTTTTTTAGCTACTGGAGCTAAGGAAATCTCTGTCAAAACACTATCAAATTGCAAACTAAGAAACAGAGACTTCAGTGACTACACACACCAAGGAATACAATCTTTGACAAAATAGCTTGGGAAAGTCACTCAATAAACACTAATACAGCCTTCAAAAATCAAGCAAAGATGATAGCAAGCCCTGGGGAACAGAAAGATGATTTCAAGAGTTACCACGTTATAATATTCAAATATCCAGTTTTTTTAAAAAAAAATAAATCACCAAGCATACCAAAAAAAGGAAATTAAAGTATGGCACATTCAAACAAACAAAATGGACAGAAACTGTCCTTGAGGAAGTCCAGACATCAAACTAAGTAGATAAAAACTTTATAACAACTAACTAGAATATACTCAAAGTACTTAAAAAGTGAACAGACTAAGGCACCGGTGTAATAACACCAATAGATCAAAATATGCATTATGGGAGTCCCAGAAGAAGAGAGAGAAAGGTACAGAAATAATATTTGAACAAATAATGGCTGAAAACACCCCAAATTTGATGAAATACATGAATCTACAAATCCAAAAAGTTCAATAAAATCCAAGCAAGGAAAATTCCAAGAGACGTAGACTGAGACACATTATAAGCAAGCTGTCCAAAGACAAAGAGAAAACCTTAAAAGTAGTAAGAAAAGGAATTCTTCAGGTACAAGGGAGCCTCAATAAGATTAGCAGATCATTTCTCATCAGAAACACTGGAGGCCAGAACACAGCAGAATGGCATATTTTTAGTGCCGAAAGATATCTGTCAACTAAGAAATCTGTATCTGGGAAAACTGTCCTTCAAAATGAGGTACAAATTAAGATGTTCCAAGATAAACAAAAGCTGAGGGAGTTCACTACCATTCTACCTGCCTGACAATAAATCTTAAAAAGAGTCCAGGTTGAAATGAGAGGACACTAAACAGTAACTCAAAGCCACGTGAAGAAATAAAGGTCTCTGGTAAAGGTAAACACATTGACAAATATAAAAAGTAGTATTATTGTGTGTTTAGTTTGTAACTCCACTTTGTATTTCTCCTGGATTTACATTTCCATTACAAAAAGAAAGGAAGGAAAGAAGGAAGAAAGGGAGGGAGGGACAAGAGGAGGAAGGGGCATCCATTTATAATGTAAAGGAAAAGTAAGCTATTTTTGCTATTTGTAGATGACATAATCCTGTATATAGAAAAATAAATACCAAAGAATCCACAAGAAAGTTACCAAAGCTAGAAAACTAATTCAGCAAAGTTGCAGGACAAAACTAACACATAAAAGAGTTGTGTTTCTATACACCTACAATGTACAACCAGAAAATTATTAATGTAATTCCATTAGCAGCTAAAAGAATTATATATATAACATCTAAAAGAATAAAATACCTAGGGACAAATTAAATCAAGGAGATGAAAAACTTATCCTGCGGGCTGCAAACCTAAGCATCGCAGGTTCGATTCCCAGTCAGGGCACATGCTTGGGTTGCAAGCCACGGCCCACAGCAACCACACATTGATGTTTCTCTCTCTCTCTCTTTCTCCCTCCCTTCTCTCTCTAAAAATAAATAAATAAAATCTTTAAAAAAACCTTTTATCCTAAACACTACAAAACATTGTTGAAGAAAATTAAAGATGATCTAAATAAATCTAGGTCTAAAGACATCCTACGCTTCATCAGGGGGAAGCCAATATTGTCAATACTACCAAAATAATATGTAGATTCAATGCAATCCTTACCAAAATTGCAATAGCCTTTTTTTTGCAGAAATGGAAATTCCAGTTCTCAAATTTATATGAAATTGCAAAGGGCCCTAAATAACCAAAAAAATAATAAGGAATGTACTTCCTGATTTCAAAACTTAATACACAATTCTACAGTAATTGTGGTAGTGTCATAAAGACAGACACATAGACCAATGGAATAGAATTATGGCTCCAGAAATAAATTTGTGCATTACAGTCAACTGATTTTTAACAAAGGTGCCAAGTCTATCTTATGGATAAGGACCAATTCATTCAACAAATGGTGCTGGAACAACTGGATTTCCACATGTCAAACACACACACACACACACACACACACACACACACACAAAACCCAAGTGAAATTGGACACCTAATTCACACCAAGTACAAAACCAAATATACAATGGATCAATGACCTAAATACATAAAAGCTAAAACCATAAACTTGTTAGAAGAAAATTTAAGGGTAAATCTTCATGACTGTGGATTTGGCAATGGATTGTTAGATATGACACCAAAAGTACAATCAATGAAAGAAAAAAACCATTTAAATCGAACTTTATCAAAATTAAAAACTTTTGTGCTCAGGGCATTAACAATACACTGAGAGACAACTTTTTGGTTGGGTTTGAATGGGAGACAATATTTATCCAATAAGGGTCCAATATCAATCTCCTAAAACTCAACAACAAAAATACAAGCTAATTTTAAAATGGGCAATACACCTAAATAGACATTTCTCCAAAGAAGATAAACAAATGGCCAACAAGCACATGTAAAGATGCTTAACATCTTTAGTCATTAGGGAAATACGATTCAAACCAAGAGCACAATGAGATCATTTCACACCAACTAAGATGGCAATTAAAAATATATATAACAAATGTAGGTGAGGATATAGAGAAATTGAAACCCTTGTGCACTGCTGGTAGGAATGTAAAATGGTGCAGCTGCCGTGGAAAACAGTATGGCAGTTCCTCCAAAAGCTAAACATAGCATTACCAAATGACCCAGAAATTCTATTTCTTGCTATATACCCAAAAGAATTGAAAACAAGGCCTCAAACAGCTATTTTATACCAGTATTTATTGTAGCATTATTCACAATAGCCAAAAGGTAGAAATGACTTAACAGATAAGTGGATAAACAAACATGGTAAATATGTACAGTGAAATATTAGTTGACCTTAAAAAAGAATGAAATTCTGATACACATTACATGAATGAACCTTGAAGGCATTATGCTACATGAAATAAGTGTGACACAAAATGACAAATATTGTATTATTCCACTTATATTTAATATATAGAGTAGGCAAATTCACAGAGACAGAAAGTAGATTAGAGGTTACCAGGAGCTGGGGGAAGGGAAAGTGGGGAGTTATTGCTTAATGTGTACAGAGTTTCTGTTTGGGATGATGAAAAACTTTTAGTCGAGATGGTTGCACAACACTCTGAATGCAGTTATTGGCACTGAATTAATACACTTAAAATAGCTAAAATGGCTAATTTTATGTAAAATATATATATTTTACAATAAAAAATGATTCAATATATACGCACAGAAATCAGAATCCTATCCAAGTTTTTACACAAATACCTGCATGTAATTATCAGGAAGGGCAATCCATTACAAATTAATGGGCCATACATAGAAATCAATTTATGTGCATATGGTTTAGGTTGTAAGTAAAATAGAAAATGGAACCTGTCGATATAGAAAGGGAAAACTGTTTCACTAACTATAAAATAATAACTGGAATTTAAGTTAGTTTATTATAAAAAGTCTATTAATTAAAATACCCAAACTTTAAATTACTTCTTTTCTCCAATGTATACCCCAATCTTCAACTCTAATGGAAGGTTTCCAGAATTTGACTTTATGAGAAAGTTCTTTTACTAATTTGTTCTTGCCTGCCTCTGAGGTAGCCCAGCCTAAAAAGGAAAGTCAGCAAGCAGTCATCTTCATGGCTACATGGATGCGCTACCCAGGGTCCTACTGAAGAGTCTAAAGTGTTCCCGATTCACTAGTTCATACAGTAATAACATGGGTGTCATTTGCATTGTTTCCTTTTGTCCTTATTGCTTTGTTTGTGGTTTTGTACCAAGGTTTAATTATGAAATAAACTTCAATATGAAATGCAAACTTTATTTGATAACTACTAAAGTGAACTGTGTACTATTAATAACACTAATTAACCTTTGACTTTTAGAACTTATCCTAAGATATTTTTTTTTTTAAGCACAAGAGGTTTGGGGAAAACAAATTACCCACTCTAAGTGGAGAAAGACTATAATTCAATTATCCTGAATCAGGCAATTTATAACCAGAAATCACCCTGGCTGGCTATGAGAATGAGCCTCTCAGATCTCTACTACAAGGAATATAATTGACTGAGGGCCCCAGCTGGTGCACTCTGAAATCCATCACTGTGTTTGAGCGGAGGCCACACTTCTCACCCGCTGCTCCCAATCAATGACTGAGCATAGCAGGCGCACACACTAAGGCAGGCACGCATTCACACTAAGGCAAACCTGCCCTGGGTTTGACGAACTCCTGTGATAGGCAACATTCACTCGAGGACTTCCTGAGGCCTTGGTTAACAGCAGTCTAAGACACTTTCACCTGAAGCTCCTTCCTTCCTCATCTCTTTCCTTCACTTAGAGTCAGACTTGCCCCTGGTCTGACAGTTCTCCTGACCTTCATCCTCATTTCCTCTCACAAGTGCTTCCACTAAATTTCTTGCATGTTTGATCCATCTTGGCATCTGCTTCTCTCTTGAAGCATGTGGTTTTTTTAATCTAGCCATTTTAAAGGAATCATCGTTAAAATACATGCATTTGTTTCCCTATTTGCCAAAATAAAATACACTGAAGGTGACAATCCAATGCCTCTTTACTGGTGAGGATCTCGATGAAGACCCACCTAACTCCATACATTAGTAGTATACTCTTGAGGGGACAGACTCAGAACCACATGAAATTTGACAAATATGCACTAAGCACCTGCTGTACACGAGAAATATGTGAAGCATTATAGGGAATACAAAGGTGAGAAGGAACCTACTCTTGCCCTTGACTAACTCCCAATATAGAGGAAGAGAGAAGCCACAGATATAAACTTTAAAGAGCAGACTGCCATTAAATGCTAAAATTAAGGTATATAGTACTAAGGAAATGAAGAGGTTCATTTTACTTAGGGGAAGGAGTGGTAGTAGAAAGTCTTTGTAGAGGAGATGGCATTTGACTTGCACTTCGAAAGACATCATTAGAGCCTTCAGTTTAATACCTGCCTGTAATCAACAAGGACAGTCCAACAAAGATGCCTCTTATGCTTGCTATACTTGGCTACCCCCAAAGTATAATAAATCTGTCCCATCACAATTTTCTCACAACCTCTCTTTCCCAGAGTACTGATAGTTTTTCTTAGTTCCCTTCCAAGTGTACTCCTTTCTCAGTATTCTCTCTCTCATCACCATTACCACTTACACTTCTAAGCCAGAAACCTGGGACTCAGCTTTGACTCCTTTCTCTCTCACTAGCCTGTCATTTAATCACTAATCTACCTCTAATTCTAAAATCTGTCCACTTTCTCTATCTCCACAGCTATTGCTCTAGTCAAGACTACCATTATCCCTTCTGTGAACTGCTGCAAAAATCTCTTCTTACCTGCAGTTCTGCTGCCATTTAATCCATGCTCTACAGAGCAGACAGTGATCCTTCAAAATTCCTAAGTAACTGTCAATACCCTGCTTCCAACCCTTAGGTGGTTCCCTACTGCTCACAAAATAAAATGCAGTAATGTGGCTCACCAGATTCAGTTCCACCGTCCTGACTGCAGCTACACAGGACTCCTTAAATGCTGAGTTCTTCTTGGACACCAAGCCACCACAAATCCTTGGAACACACTTCCTCCTCATACTCACATAGCTATTTCCCACTTTTATGTAAAATGTCACCTCCATCACTCCCAAATATAAACACACAAGGACCATCTTCTGGCTTCCTATTGCCACCCAAAGCCATTACTTCTCAGCCCTTTCCTTTAGGACCTCTCTTTCCATTAACTCCTGCCTTTAAAATTCTCACATTTTTATGCAACAGAACCTTTTTTTCTAATGCAATCCTATGCAGAGTATCAATATGTAAAAGGGCTGAGCTTCTCAACTTAAAGCAAGGGGTTTCGAAGCCCTCTTCATTCAGCTGCCTTGTCTCCTATAGCACTTCCTTCCTGAAACCTAAGGTACAAGACAATTAGAACACTGTTTTACTGTACTATACTGCCTACTCAAAGGAAGCAACACAGTGTAAAGAGCTATCTTTAAAGTTAGACAGATTTAGGTTCAAATCCTAATTCTCCTTATAAGATCTTGAGCAATTTGCCTCTCAGAATCTATTTCATCACTGTAAAACTCAGCAGTAAAAATTAACCACCTTGCAAAGTCAATGGGTGGAATAGAGATAAGTATGTAAAGTGAGAAGCAAAGTGCCTAGAATACTGCCACATAGCAGGAACTCAATAAAATTCTATCTGCTATGGTTTATCCAGGAAATGTAAGGTTGTTTTAACATTCAAAAATGAATCAGTGCAATTTACTATATTGACAGAATAAAGGAGAAAAACCTTAAGATCATTTTAACAGACATAGAAAAATCACTTGACAAAATTAAAACCCATTTATGGTTTAAAAAAAAAACTCCAAAACCCTCAGAAAACTAAAAATGAAAGGGGAAATCCTCAATCTGACAAAGGGCACTACAGAAACTAACAATTAACATCGCACTTAATGGTGAAATAAGACATGCCTTTTCCCTTAAGAGCAGGAAAACAGCAAAGATGACCACTTGTAATGGAACTCCTAGCCAGTAAAATGAGTCAAGAAAAAGAAATACAAATAAATAAATAAATAAATAATCAGGCTATCTCTATTTGCAGATGACATAATTATGTAAAAAAAAAATTCTGTGGAAACTACAAAATGACTACCAGCGAGGTCAAAGAAAACAAGCTCAATATGCAAAACTTGGCTGTATATTTATGTAATCATATCAAACAATTAGAAAATAATTTTTAAAACAATTTATAGTAACATCAAAAACCAAAATATTTAGGATTAAACTTAACCAAATATATATATAATATTTCTACACTGAAAACTACAATGTTGCTGAAATTAAAAAATCTAAATAAGTGTAGAGATATACCATATTCATGGATTCAAAGATTTAACATTATTAAAATGTTAATTCCCCTAAGCAATCTACAGATTCAATGCCATCTCAATCAAAATCTCACAAAGATTTTTTTGTCAGACATTGACAGGTGGGTTCAAAATTTATATTGAAATGCAAAACTCAGAAACAGTAAAACAGTATTTTCAAAGAAGATCAAGATATGAATGTTTATGCTACCTAACTTCATGATTTACTATATAAATCTACAGTAATTAATAGTGTAGTACTGGAATAAAGATATAGATAGATCAGTGAAACAGAATGGAGAGCATGGAGATACATATATATTTGTTATATATAATACATTTAAATATATATTTACATAAATAAATATTATATATTCATTTAATTTTCACCAAAAAAAAATCAATACAATGAAACAGGGAAAGTCTTCAACAAATTAGTTCTAAAATAACTACATATCAGCATTAAAAAATTAATCTAAAGTCCTGACTGGTGTGGCTCAGTTGGTTGGGCATCATCCCACAAAGTGAAAGGTTGCCAATTTGATTCCTGGTCAGGGCACGTGCCTAGGTTGCAGGTTCAGTCCCCTGGTTGGGGCACATACAAAAGGCAACTGATCCATGTTTCTTTCTCACTCTGATGTTTTTATCCCTCTCTCTCTACCTCCCCCTCTCTTTAAAAATAATTTTTTTATTAAAAAAAATAAAATAACTTTAAAAATGAGTCTCAATTCTTACCTCATATTATACACAACAATTAATTTGAAATGAACCATGGATTATGTAAGATAAAACTATAAAGCTTTTAGAAAACAATGTTAGGAGAATATCTTCATGACCTGGTGGTAGGCAAGGGGTTCTTATATACACAGAGCAATAATAACCTTAAAAGAAAAAAAACTGATAAATTTGACTCTATCAGCCCTGGTGGGTGTGGCTCAGTTGGTTGGAGTGTTGTCTGCGGTAACCAAAAGGTTGTGGGTTCCATTCCCCTTGGGGCACATGCCTGGGTTGCAGTTCCTTCCCCCAGCCCAAATGTAGACACCAGGTTAGAGGGAAAACAGGAGGCAAGCAATCGATGCTTCTCTCTCGCACTGATGCTTCTATCTCTCCCTTCCCTATCCCTCCCTCTCTCTCTAAAAAGCAATGAAAAAATGTCCTTGGGTGAAGAAAAAAATCGACTGCATCAATATTAAAAACTTCTACTCATCAAAAAACACCATTAGAAAATGAACACATAAGCCACAGGCTAGAAGAAAAAATTCATAAAACATATTCCTAATAAAAAAATTCTATATATCCAAGATATATAACTCAATAGTAAATACTCTTACAACTAAATACTAAAAAAAACAAACAATTTTTTAAGTGGGCAACATATTTATGCACACACTGTCCAAAGGAAGATATACAAATGGTCAATAAGAACATGAGTAAGTGCTCAATGTCCTTTGTAATCAGCATAATGCAGATTAAAACCACAATGAGTTACCACTATACACTCATCACAATGACTAAAAGGCTAGTAACACCAAATATTGGCAAGGATGTCAAGCAAATTCAGCTCTCAGACATTGTTGGTATGAATGCAAAATGGGTACAACCACTTTGAGAAAAGGCCTGCTCGTTTCTCCTCCTGGTATTTACCCAAGAGAAATGAAAACATCAGTCTACAAAAAGAAACAGACTTGCATAAGAATATTCAAGGCAGCTTTATCCATAGTACCCCAAACTGGAAACCTCCCAGGTAACCATCTAACTTGATAAATGAACTGACATATTTATATGATAGAAAAAATAACTGACTTCTTCATCAATACAACCTCAAAAGCCTTACCAAAAATATATACTGTATGATTCTATATATGACCTTCTAGAATAGATAGATCTATGGTAGAATGATAAAAGATGAGAACAGCATTTGCTTCTGGGAGGTAGGGGCAGGGAATGACTGAAAGGTACATGAAGGAAATTTTTCAAGTAACAGTAATATTTGATGTCTTGGTAGAGGTTTGGGTTGCATTCATTTTTTAAAACCTCATTAAATGGCAAAATTAATATTTGGCTATTCCATTGCATATACATTTTACCTAATAAACAAAAAGAACCATAAACAAATACTTCACTCCAGTTGATGACATGCATGCGGAAATGTTTAAGAGTAAAGTATTCTGATGTCTGCAATTTACTTTGAAATGTTCCCTAGTGCACTGTTGGTGGGAGTGCAGACTGGTGTAGCCACTGTGGAAAACAGCATGGAATTTCCTCAAAAAAATTAAAAATTAAATTGCCTTTTGCCTCAGCAATTCCACTGCTGGGAATATACCCTGAGAATCCCCAAACACCAATTCAAAACAACTTATATACCCTTGTGTTCATAGCAGCACTATTTACAATAGCCAAATACTAGAAACAGTTTAAGTGCCCATCAGTAGATGAGGAGATCAAAAAACTGGTGGTACATTTACACAGTGGAGTACTACACAGCAGAAAGAAAAAAGAAACTACCACCTTTTGAGACAGCATAGATGAAACTGGAGAATATTATGCTAAGTGAAATAAGCCAGTCAGTGAAAGAGAAATACCATATGATCTCACTTACAAGAGGAATCTAATGAACAAAATAAATTAATAAGCAAAACAGAACCAGAGGCATGGAAACATGAAACAGACTGACAGTGGCCAGAGAGGAGGAGGAAAGGGGATAATGGTGGAAAGAAGGAGAAGGCACTACTCAAAGAACAAGTATGAATGACCCATGGACACGGACAATGGTGTAGGGATTGACTGTGGGAGCAGGGGCTGGGCTGGGTGGAGAAGGGCAAGGAGGGGAAAACTGGGACAACTATAACAGAATAGCAATAAAAAAAATTTTTTTAAAGAAATACATCAAAACATAAGATTGGTGAATGGATGGAGGGATGGATAAGCATGTGCTGGGTATACGGATATTTACAATTCTTTCAACTTTTCTGCACATTTAAAATTTTTCATAATAAAATGTTGGATAAAAAACTTGATCACATGACAAAAATATTTTCAAGTGAAGTGCAGTTTTTTTCCCCTATTCCATCCACAGCTACAATAAATAATACATTATGGGGAGTGGGGAGTAGCTGCCACTTTCATCATTATTTGGTTAAAGCATCCTCACTGCTGTGATTTCTGGACCTCTCTGCCACTGCTGGAACACAGTCTTCTTCTCCATGTAATATATTACATAATCCTTGTGGACTTCATCATCATCCACGTATGCAACTCATCATTCAATACACCCACTTCAGAGCTTCTAATTACCTAATCTTCTTCACCTCTGGAATCTAAAACTCTAAAATAGAATAATCATCACCTCTAACTGTAGTCCCCTATCTGTTCCCAATACCCTCCACTTCCAATGTATCAAGACTTTTAATACATGGAGCCCTCATTTACACCTCCATCACTTCTCTGGTACTTCTACTTCTATCACCTGAAATATATGTATCTTCTTAGTCCCTACTGCAGCCACCTGCAACCAACTATCCTTCTCTACCCATTTACCTGAACTAATGAGTGCTGCTGGAGGAAAATCTCACAGCCATCAAACCAATAAATGCTACTCCAAATTTACGGTCTCCACACTCAGCACTGCTCAGCAATTCCTTCTAATTCACTGGTTGGCTCCTTCTGCACAATCCAGAGCAGCAATTCCAAAATTTAATCACACTTCTTAAACTCCTTACTCATTTTTTCCCTCACTTTATGTAAAGGATCTTGCCTTTCATTTCATCATCAAAGTAGAGGCTACCTAGCATGAACTCCCTGCTTTTCAGTCTACAAACCCATCTTTATCTCTTTCCCACCCATTTCAGAAGAAAGGATGGTAGCATAACATAGTGTTTAAAAATGCAGATTCTGTAACCAAGTTGCCCTTTCTAAACCTCAGTTTCCTCTCTTGTGAAATGGAGGCACTAATAGTACCCTGCGAGAATCAGAGAACATATGTGAGGCACTTAAAATACTACAGCAAATGCTTCAAGGCAAATTCACGTTTGCATTCCTGAGCTCATCTTCTTGTTCAGGATTTCACCAGTATCCTCTATGAGCTCCTTCCCCAGATGCTCCTAACATATACCAGTTTCTCTCACCTTCACATAAAAACAAAAGTGTCTTCCCCAATCTTGAATCCCCTTCTTGTCACAGAAGTATCTTTTCCTTTTATTCCCAAGCTTCTAGAAAAAAATAATCTAAAAAAAAAAGCCTTTTGTCCTTGTTATTCTTTTTCCATGCTCTCCCATCTTCTACCCTCACACTGAAACTGCTAAAACGAAGTGACCCTTTAGCTCTCAGATCTAATACGTTTCAGGCGCCTTCTTTGACTTTTCTGTAGCCCGACACATTACTGACTCCTCTTGAAACTCCCTCCTTTCTCAGCTCTTCAGACACTGGGGTGTCATTCCTTCTTAATCTCCTTCACTCCCTCCTTTCCTTCTGCTCTCCCCCATATGCTACTGTCCACCCTCTTCCCCAGTTATAGTGCCAACCCCATTTCAGTCTTACTTCTAATCATTTTCAGTGGGTGGTCTAATCTACTTTTCTTTAATACCTTCTTTGAGGTGCAACTGACGTACAATAAACTGCATATATCTAAGCTGTACACTCTGTTAAATTTTAACATATGTATACAACCCTGCAACAATTGGCACAATAAAGACAAATGAACTATAAAAGCCTACCTCCTCCAAACAACTGACCTGTTTTTTGTCATTGTAGATTAGTTTTCATTTTCTAGAATTTTATATAAATAGCATTATACAGTATACACTTTTTTTTAAGTCTGGATTTTTTCATTCAGCTTAATTATTCTGACATTCAGCCACATTGTCATGTGTATCAGTACTTCATTCTTTCCATTTCTGAGTAGTAGCCCGATATATGGCAATACCACAATTCATGTATTCGTTTATCTGTTGATGAACATTTGGGTTGTTTCTAATTTTTTTGCTGAACAAAGCTGCCATGAACATTCATGTGTAAGTCTTTGTATGGATACAGGCTTAATCTATTCTTATGGCTTTACCTAGAAGTCCCAAATCTGCTTCACCAGATACCAACAACCAACTGCCAGTTCGACAAGTCCACCTGGATAACCCAAAAGGGCTCTTAAATCAACATGTCCACACTCATCCTGCTACGCCGCTGTCCCCACCCGACAACAGGGTTTCCTCCTACCTTCTCTATCCTGACTAAAGGTCCTCAAATCAAAAGCTTAAGACTCTTTCTGCTCTCCTACCACTTCCCCCAATCACTCAGTGAGTCTCTCAATTCTGCCTTTCAAACATCTCAAATAAAATTGATCCCCACACGTCCATCGTAGTTCAAATGCACTCTTAGTTCAAATGCAAATCATTTCTTAGCTGGACTACTAAACTAGCCTTCTAACTCTTCTCCTCACCTAGGGTCTCGTCTTCTCCAATCCATTTTCTATTCCATGGCCAAAGTGAATTAAAGAGAATTTTCTAAAATTCAAATCTGATGTTACTCCCCTATTTAAAATTCCTCAATGACTTCTATCCCCTCAAGATAAAATTCAAACTCCTTAGCTTCACATACAAAAATTCTCTATCAACCAGTTTCCTCTCCACACTCATCCTCTGCCACTTCCCAACATGTTCTAACTTTGTC
This sequence comes from Phyllostomus hastatus, assembly GCF_019186645.2. Lineage (NCBI taxonomy): Eukaryota > Metazoa > Chordata > Mammalia > Chiroptera > Phyllostomidae > Phyllostomus > Phyllostomus hastatus. The sequence continues at coordinate 111,025,617 of NW_025334041.1, read as the reverse complement.
ACTTCTGGATGATATCATTTACCTTTTTATCCTTAGTGCTGAGAGCAATAGTTGGTCTGTAGTAGGCATCATGATATATTTGTACAATAAAAAAGATAGAACTTAGAGCAGTAGATATGACAAGACATTCTGGGCATATTCAGGGAAAGTAGTAGTGCAGACTGGCTGAAGCATAAAGAATATAAAAGATTATGACAGGCAGTCTAGTCAGAAAAGCAGGATAAAGCCATATCATCTATCGCCATCACTTCCATGCTAAAGAATATGCACTTCATCCTATGCCCTCAAAAGACATCCATAGTTCTGAACAAAAGGGTGACATGTTCAGAAGTGTATTATAACTTCTGAAATTTAAAAAAATAGATAAAGAAGAGGTGAGGGGCAGTGAACTCGGTTAAGATGCTGTCCCAGTAGTATGAGAAAGGGAACTCAGAGCATTTTGAGTAAGAGGGAATAGATTAAAACAACATGTCAAAGGGGAGTGAATCTGGATGTGGGCAGTAATGCAAAGGAATAACTCAGAGACGACTCCAAACTTTTGAACTGCTCAAATAAAATATAGAAATAAAGTCATTAATTAAGAGGAAGATTTTTTTTTTTTAGTGGTAGGTGCAAGGGATGGAGGTGATGACTTCAGTTTGGGTATTCACTCATCCATTCATCCAAATTTAAGTGCCTATTAAGTGTCAGGCACTGCACGGACGGAGGACAGATTCAGGGTTAAAATGTCATCCCTGTTCTCAAGGACCCTCCAGTGCAGTTGGGGAGGAGCAGGGGCAGGGGGCACAAATATATAGAAACCTAAAATTCATTGTTAAGTGCTACGCTAGGGTGCTAACAGAAAATAAAGACTTTCCAACTCAACACTGAAGATTTCAGAAAAGATACGAGGTTGCATTAGTCCAGAAGGATAAGCAATGTTAGGCCAGGCAAAGGGCAGTCCAGGTGAAGAGAACATTTCCAAAGAAACTCAGGCAAGATAACACAAGTTGGGTCCATCTGCAAACAACGCAGTAAGACTAAAGGAAGAATTCAAGATATGGAGATAGCCACTTGAAATGTCCAGCAGGCAGGTGAAAATGCAGGTTTCGAGCCAACAGGAGCAGATCCAGATGTGAAATACACTTTCAGTCTTGTCTTAGGTGATTTAGAATTATTGTTAGTGGGTATTTTAAATAAGAATCGAAAGAACTTTATATATCAGCTAGATTGTGAATACTTCCACCTCTTTCCATCACTTCTACCATCCTCCAAGGGTATCTCTGCTTAAAGTCAAAGCTGGTTTATGTAAATAAGCAAAGAGAACTGGTGGGAACCATGGTAAACTGGAAGTACCACATTCTATGTCCAAAAAGCACAGCTCTAGCAGTTTACTCCCTTGCTTGAATTCAGGCCCAATGTGGAGAGAGCCTCCTATTCTTCAAGAAAAGCTCAGAATTCAGATTTTATGTAATATGTCCCATTTTTAAACATTGGCAACTAATTACATTAAAATTAAAAATAACATGGTGCCCGCCAAATACAACTCTTCTGTGGACAGATTTCAGCAATGGCCACCAGTGTGGATGAGTTAGACCTAGTCTGCCAATTCCTACAATGCTCCTTTCACTGTTTCCTAGGCCCCTCAAATGATAGGGTATCTTGGTGGTTCCCCTGGAATAGGCATTGCTGGCTTCCAGACAAAATAGCCCCACATTGGTATGGTTTATGAATTCTTTTGTGCATCAACAATTTTTCTGTCTCCTCTGTACCTTGGTCTGGATACTGATCAGGTCTAGCATCGCTAAGACTGCTTAGTCACCTTTTATTACAAACGAAGATGTCAAACTTACAGGTAAAGCAAAGGTAAATAGAGTGAGAGCCTGATGGCATTTCTAGTGAAGAAGTATATAAGGCATATAGCATCTCTTTGGTTTTCTTTGAAAAACAGTATCACAGAGATGTCTGTGACTATTCAGACACCCAGACACCGAGAGAAAAAGTCACAAATTTGTATCTGAAATACATGAGCAAATTTTGCTAACAAACCAAACAGTTTCCACTGTAAGGCACCAAGAGGGGGAGAGGGAAAGTAGGGCAAAAGGGAAAGTAAAAGTTGCTGGCTTCTGAGAAATATCAGACACCTTTTAATACACAATTTTTAAAATGGTAAATGTTTAGAATAAAAAGTACACCCAATAATTTCAACTTTCAGTAGGAGTAAAAATATATTTTCACCAGAAAACACGAAACACTGTTTGAGCAACAAGAATTGGGATTTAAAAACACGATCAAAAGAGTTAAGCAATAGAAAAGGGAAAAGGTAAACAAAAAAATACTCTGGTTATTTTTAATGTTCATTCAGACCAGTTCCTGATGTTTAAATATACTTAAGTCACAATGCTGCTTAGAAGCTTTTAAAACGTATCAACATTTCCTAAAACACTTAAAAAGTATAGGTCGTGTTATAACTTTAGATAACAATGGGGCAAACTAGAACAAACACCAAAAGGTTAAAATTTCTAACCCACAAACCGAATGATAATACCAAGATTCTCAAACTCTAGAAAGAAAAGAACAGCATGTGCCCCCGCCACTGTTAATCGGAGTGGGGGAATTCGGGGTAGTGAAGAGTGATTACAGAGGGTGAGCAAAGCAGGCCATATTTCTGCTGGCAGGCGAGCCCTGCAATTACTTAGAGCATGCATTATGGCCAGAGCACTCTCGAGCCCACTAAAATGAGCAGACTGGACACCTAAAACCAGAGGCTGACAGCAGCTTCGGGGTAAGACCAAGAAGGCGGAAAAGTGGCCTGCTTTGACCTCCGCTGAAAACTAAGGCTCCTCCAACTCTGGTCCGTGAATCAGGGGGAGGGCATTAACCTGTCAGTGATTGTATTATTCAGACAAACTCTCCCTGGCTTCCTGCGGCCTTCCCACACACCGGGTGAATGTCAACACCAAGGGCCAGGGAGTGTGGGGGAACCGCTCTGTGTACACCGTCCTTTCTGGGAGGCTGTAAGATCGGGAAGAAAGACGGCCCGCTTGCGCCCCGCCTCCCCAGCCCCTGCCGGGTGCCCTCGCTGGGGTTGCAGCGGGGAAGCAGAGTCCCTCGAACTCTCACCTTTTTCAGCGCAGACACTAGCAGCCCCCGCCACTTGGACACGTTCTCTTCGCTGAAAAACTCGTAGGGCAGCTGCTGCGCCTGCATGGTGCCCCCGTACCTCTGGCCCGGGAGGGGGCGGCGGCGGCCGGGCTCGGGAGCCGCGAGAGGGCGAGCTCGCAGCGCTGAACAGGGCCGCAGCCCCACCACACGGCCCGGCCCCCTTGGGGTGCTGCGCTGCCGGGCTAGCCCCGGAGAGGGGGCTGGGGGGCTAGACCCGCGCCTGGCCACCCACCCCACACAGGTACCAGCGGAGGAGAGCGATCGCAGCCCGGAGGCGGCGGCGGCATCCCGCACCACCGCCCCGGGGCTGGGCCCCCCAACCCTTCCCGACCCGCCGGCGCCGCCCGGGCTGCTCTCCGCCTCGGCCTCCGCTCGCCTGCTCGGTTGCCTGCCCGCCGCTGGGACTGCGTTCCGGCCCGGCCCCGCGGGAGAGCCGGCAGTTGGGGGAGGGCGTGTGAGGGACGCTCTGGCCGCGGTGCACCCTCAGCGCAGCCGAGACTAAGATATGCCAGCGACCCCGAGGGGGCGGAGTTGGTGCCGGGGTCTAGGAGGGAGGAGAAAGGCCCGCGGCTGTTGTTGGGCAATCTGGCTGCCCCGGGGTGCTGCCGCGGCCGCCGCCGTCGCCGGTGTAGCGCTGGAGCTTCCTACTAGCGAACTGAACCTGCTCGCTACTGAGCATGCGCCGCAGGGCTGGGCCAGTTCGCTGCGTTTTCCGGCTCCCCAGCGAAGGCGGAGGGAACCGCCGGCGTGCGAGTGTGCGAGGGCAGGCGGCAAGGCTGCGTTGCGAGGCTGTGGTCCGCCCCCAAGGGCTGCGAGGGAGGAGCGAAAATGCTGGGAGAACTTGAACTGTGGGCTGAGTGGGGTTCGAGGGGTGGAAGGGGGACGGGGGCAGTTTGGGTGAAGCGGCCCCCTTTGTGTTCTTGGGCCGCGAAAGATCCCACCCCTCTCTTGGAGTCCCAGTGCTTTTCTTTTCGGAAAGGGGTGTGTATGTGTGTACTTTGCTCTGAACATGAAGATAAGGACTGCCCAGAGCATTCAGTGCATAGTAAACAGACTGGAAAAAAAAGATAGGTAGCTTAGTATTTGTGGGGTAACAGAAGTAATTGCAATGTTTCCAATTGGTCTTTGCACGTCATCAAGAATAAAATGTGTATGTGTAATATTGATTTTATGTGTGCGTTTAAAGTTCAATATGTTCATCTATCAAACGCACTTCATCTTTCAAACCCACTTCAAATATGAACTCCAATAACTTACCTCCAATGGAAATTAAGACTTCGTCTGCAACTCCCAAATCCCGTAACACTTTGCGTGTGGACCTTCCGTTTAACAGCTTCTCTTTCAACAAGGTAGCACACTCTTGGAATGAAGATCTTTTTCACCAGGAGCTCTATACAGAATAGGCACTTGGTGAAGGTCTGTGGACTGCTAAAGGAGCATTACTGTAAATTTTTCACCCACCTCAGGGATGCTGGTGTTTGTTTATAACGATGGCACTGTGTGGCTGGCTTGTTACGGTTTACCATTAAGCACGTTATGGGCATAATCTCATTTAATCCTCAGAGCAATCCTATCGTTTTCATTTCACAGATGAGAAGACAATTTGAAGAACTAGTCTTAGTTGAAGTTGATATTGTACCCTGCAATTGAAGAGAATAACCAGGATCACAGAGATGAGAAACGTTTAAATGGTGCTTTTAAATCTCTACAAGACCTCTTTGAGAATCTCATGAAAGTCTTAGGTCCTTTCTTTTAAAAATGTACACATATGATTTACATTTAAAATTCTCTACACTTTCAAAGTGTTCAGAATGGCATTTTGGGAGTCATTCATAAATCCTCTGGGGAACCATAGTTTAGAGAGGAGTTGGGGGCAGGAGAGGGGGTCTAGAGAAAAATGTGTCAGCCATCTTCAAATATATAAAGGACTGATAAGGAAAAACCATATGATGTTTGTGTGGTTCTAAACAATTGAAGTAAAATCAAGCTTCTGCCTCAAATCACCCCTTCGTTTCCCATTATTCTTTTCAAACTTCTTACCACGGCCCACAAAGCCTGTATTTGGCTCCTGTTTATATTCTCGATCTTTTTTCACTGTTCTCAACCTTGGCTCACCACACTCATCACACTGGCTTTCTGTTCCTAGCAAACACCAACTTCATTTCTGCCTGAAGGTCTTTGCTCTTCCCCCAGCCCGGAACTCACTCTGCTCCTAAAGGTTCACTTGGCTAGTTATACACCAGGCTGGTTATAAAGGTCACCACCTCCAAGAGGCCTTCTCTGATAACTCTAAGTCATTCCCACTTACATGTTTCCACCATAAATATTGGCTTATTTCCTTGTTAGCATAAATCATGGCCTGTCGTTATTTTTAGTTGTTGGTCTATCCCAAGGAAAATGCAATCTCAAAGAGATCAACAATCTTTTGTGTTCACTGTAGTTCATCATTGTATCCCCAGAACCTCCATTGCATGAGTCACAGTAGGTGCTCAATAAATAATTCTGAAGGGATGAAAGCTGAGTGTAGGAAACTTCCAGGAAGACTACCTAACAGAGTTGTTCCAGGAAATCAACAATCTCTGGAGGTGTGCAAAAAAAGTACATTCACTCACTCGGCATGTCGGGGAGGGTTAGGTTAGACTTAGCCTACAAGGTCCCCTTCAACTTGAGGCTCTGATATGACTGCAGAGGTAAAGATACCTTAGAATTACAGCCTGAGCTGGGCATGCTTAGTGGCTGGGTCAGGTTTTCACTAATAGGGACCTTTTGGCTGCAGACGGAGAGCAAGAACCTGAAGGGATGTTGCAGAGACTGGACACTTCTTAGCTGAGAAGCCTAAGGCGAGTGAGTGTTGCCGGGCTCGGCGATGCTAAGGTCAGAGAAGCATCGAGCCCCTCTGCGCCGTTTGCCTGTATCTCTTGGGACAAATCTGAACACCTACAGTGTGCTGCGAGAGAAAATAACCGGAGAAGATAACCAACTCGGACTCAAGATAACTGCTGATAGAGACTCGAAAGCCCCAGAGGGCCCTGGGCATTAACCGCCGACAGCCGCCCTGCTACGCAGGCGCAGTTTCGGTTCTCGCCCCTCCTCGACTCTAACCCGCCTCGAGCCACAGCGGACGTGACGCGCGGCGCGGGCCCAGGCGGCGTAGCGGAGGCCCGAGGGGGGCGTGTCCAGGAGGGCTAGACAAGTTCCGAGCGCATCGCGTCCGCACCCCAACAGCAGGGAGGGGGTGGGGAGGGCCCTTTGCCAGGCAGGGCGCCCCCCTCAGGTGGGAGTGCTGTTCCCCCTGCAGTCGGACGCAGCCTTAGGGTTCCCTGCCTGGCTGTAGCCACAATTATCTCCCCGAAGCAAGTTTCAGATCCTGTTCAAGAGCCTCCACTGTTATCCCAAGATGAGGTCCAAAGTCCCTGGCTTGGTATTCATGGCCTTGCACAGTCGGGCCACTACTTATCTTTCCAGCTATATCTCTCACTCAAAAAGAACTACTGTCTCTCTTTCCTGCATATGCAGTTCTGTCGGCCTGGAATGCCCATAACAAGTTTTTTTCTTCAGTCCAACCCACTACAGCCTCACTCCACCACGCATACACACGCTCATTGTGAAAGTATCGTCCACGCTGTCTTCCCAGCTCAAATGCCACGTTCTCTCTGAAGTCTTTTTCAGCTCCTATTTAGGATTCCTGTCCCATAAACTTCAGAGGCTAACAGGCATAAAAACAGTAGTGTCAGCCATCAACTCATATAATCAAGAATTACTATCCAGGCCCTGGCTGGTGTGGCTCAGTGGATTGAGCCTCAACCTGCGAACCAAAGGTCGCTGGTTCGATTCCTAGTCAGGGCACATGCCAGGGTTAAGGGCCAGGTCTCTATTTGGGGGCCTATGAGAGGCGATGGATTAATGATTTATTACTCATACATTAATGTTTCTCTCCATCTCTTCCTCCCTTCCCCTCTCTCTAAAAATAAATAAGTAAAATTTTAAAAAGAAAGAATTACTAGGTAGTTTATCTTAGAGGTAATAATGATGGTTACCTGTTCATCTCATTAGTAATTAAGAAATGCAACTTAAAACTACATTGAAATACTCTTTCATGCCCATTGAATTGGCAAAAATTTAGAAGTTAAACAATACTAAGCTTTGGCAATGATGTAAAGCAATTGAAATTCTCGTCCACTGCTATGGGAAAATAAATGAGTACAGCCACTTTAAATAATGATTTTTTTATTTTAAAAGACGAACATGGACATGTCCTGTATAAACTAGCATAGCTACATTCCCGTAGCATACATATACCAGAGAAAGCTGCTCACTACATTGTTTGTAACAGCATAAAAAGTAGAATGGGTGGGGACATAAATTGTGAGAAAATATAGAATATAAAAAATGAACTATAGTCATCTATATTTCAATAGACTGAATGTTTATGTGCATATTCAATACACTGAATGTTTATATCCCCGCATTCATATGTTGAACCATAACCTCCAATGTGTTAGCATTTGGACGTGGGGTTTGGGGAAAGTGATTAGGTCATGAGGTGGAATCCTCATGTATGGTTTAATGCCAATATAAAAGAGATCCCTTACCCTGGTTGGCGTGGCTCAGTGTATTGAGTGGGGGCCTGCGAACCAGAAGGTTACTGGTTAGACCCCAGTCAGGGCACATGCCTGGGCTGTGGGTCAGGTCCCCAGTCAAGGGTGAGTGAAAGGCAACCAATTGGTGTTTCTCTTCCTCCCCCTCTCTCTGAAAATATATAAATAAATAAAATCTTTAAAACCTTCCACCAGGTAAAGACAAGGGAGAATACAGTTATCTATGAACCAAGAAGCAGATGCAGAATCTGCTGGTATCTTGATCTTGGATTTCCCAAGTTTAAGAACTGAGATAAATAAATTTCTGCTGTTTATAGACCACCCAGTTTAGTATTTTGTTATGACAGCCCAAATGAACTAAGACAACTCAATAGAAATGAATCTTTTAAAAAATAACTCTGACAATATGGAAATGTGCCTTGAGAACTTCCAAAGGGTGGGGGGTGGGAAAGAATAGTGAACAAGACATGGAAACTAGCCACTAAATAATTCATTATATAAAGAGCAAAAAAAAAAAATAGAACTGAGTTGTGTGGTATTTATGGTGATACCCAGCCTTCAAGATGGCACAGTGAGCTTTACCTCCTGGTGTTCCTGTCCTAGTACAGACACCAGTCCCACAGTGAATAAATAATCATATTTAATCGTCTATCTGCAAAATAGAAATTACATATGTGGTTTCTGAGGCTAACTTTTAAAAGACATTGTGACTTTAGTGTCTTTCTCTCTTGAACCTCTCATTCTGGGAGAAGCCACTGCCAGGCTTCAAGGAAACTCAAGATCAGGGAAGGATTTAGGGGATTATGGAGGAGGGGCAAAAGACCTTCACCCCTCGGCTTTGTCATAGTCTGAGTCCTCATTCTTTCTGTGAAAAGTCTCCTAATCTCTTGGCTGTCTTGCTTCCCCTACCTGACTCAGGCCTCTTACAGTGCCTGAGGGGCATACAGCCCTGTGCTGGAACAGGCAGTTCCCAGGAGCAATCAGACCTGGAAAGAATGCAATCCTGTGAAACCTGCTTTGCTAAGAATGTCCTCAAAGTAAATGTCAAGGGTCCAAGCACAAAATCAGTTTGTTTTCCCAGGTTTTATGGGCAACTGGCGTCACCCTGTCTACCAGACCCTGACTTGAAAGGACCCCAGTGATCCCAGAAATATTATCTGTAAACCATACCTCCTTTCTTTGATATGCATCCCTATGCAAGCTAAACTCAACAAAAGCCCATTGAGAGAGAGGCAAGAAGCCCTTCTCTTCTGAGAGATTGGTTGGCATTTCCTCCCCAAGCAGATCATGTCTTGGTAGATTTATTCTCATCCGTGGCAGCTGGGAGAGCTCTGCGGGTGGAGCTCCCTCACGTAGAATGAAGGGAATTCATAGACAATTCTGTACCACACTTGACAGTCTCAGAAATGAACTTAAGAAATAGACTCTACCTGCTCTTAGTTACAGGCCAGAGTTGGAAGAGGCTAGAAGTAAACACAAGTAGACAAACCATATGAAGCATTTGTACTGACTGCCAGTTTTTCTTTTCACCTCTTCTCTTCAGCATCTAAAGGCTAAAGGCAGTTTCCACCACTTCGCAGTCTCAGTTACTGAGAGGTAGAGAGGCAACTTAGTTTAGCCAGCTCAAGTCCTTTATTGCTCTTTGTTGCCTTAAGCAAATTACTTAATATTTATTATACCAACTTGTATAACTTGTGTCCAGAAAAAGTAACCTCATCAGTCAAGCACCTACTATATAAGGAATTTAATAACTGAATATGAGGAACTATAATATGTAATTCAAAGATACTCAAAGGTTAACTTAAAAAAGAATTTGGCATTTAAATTTTCCGATAAGTAATATATTCACATGACTCAAAAATGTGTTTTTACTCTTCCCACCAGTGATAGTGTTTATACCCTATTCCATAATGCAGTGATTTTCATCCAATGTACCACAAGAATTTTTAAAACATGCAATATCTGACTATTTAGTCAAAAGCACTGACCTCTTCCCTTAGATCACCAAATAAAAAAAGAAACGACAACAACCAATACATCAATAGCCATCCAGTGTAACTGAATCAAAATTATACCTATGTTTTTGTCAGACTGGCAAAAAATGCAATATATATTTTGGTGTGCTGCAGAATTTTAGCACTTAGTTCATGTGTACTGTGAGATGAAAAAGATTGAAAATTGCGGCCCTAATGTAACAACTTTTATTACTTTTAAAAATATATTCCTCCAGAGTTTTTAAATGTAAATGCAATTATAATGTTTAACAGAAAAGTTTCAAAAGCATACAAAGATTCCCATACATCTTTCATGCAGACTCACCAATTTTTAGCATTTTGCCATATTTGCTATATCATTTCCCCTCTGTCTCCGTCCTTGTCTCTACATACATAAGTACATCCATGTTTGTGTATATTTCTTTAGAATTACTTGAGAGAAACTCACACATATCATCCCCCTCCACCCCAAACATTTCAGTGGATCAGTGTGCATTTCCTAAGAATAAGGGCTTTCATTTACATAGCCATAGTAAAATTATTAAGTTCAGAAAGCTAACATTGGCACAGTACTCTAATATAATCTACAGACCTTATTCAAATTTCACCAATTGTCTCAACAATGTTCTTTATACAGATTGTTTTTCCTGGTATAGAATCCAAAGCAGGATCGTATACTGCGTTTAGTTTCCACGTCTGTATAGTCTCCTTTAATCTAAAACAGTTCCTCGGCCTGTCTTTGTCTTTCATGCTGTTGACATTTCTTAAAATGACAGGCCATTCTGCTTCATAATGTCCCTCAATTTGGGTTTGTCTAAAGTTCTCCCATGATAAGATTCAGTTTTTGCTTTTTTTAAAAAAAAAGGTTTTGGCATTTTTCACAGAAACAGTGTATAAGTGCTATGTTCTTCAGAGAATATCGTATCAGGGGGACGCGATGACGGTTTGTCCCATCATTAGTGACACTAACTCTGATGACTTGTTTAAGGTAAAGTCTTCCAAGTTTCTACAATGTAAAGTTATTTTTACCCTTTGTAATTAATTAGTAATGTGCACAAATACATGTTATTTTAAAAAACAGCTTATTGAGATAAAATTCACATACTATACAATTAATCCATTTAAATTGTTCAAATCAAAATGGTTTTGAGTGTATTCAGAGTTGTGCAATGGTCACAGTCATTTTTGGAATATTTTCATTACCCCAAAAAGAAACTTCATATCCCACTCACAGTCATGTTTTTATAGTTACATAGAATTCTGTTACATGGATGTATAATAATTTACCAGTTTTCTTTTGAAGGACATTTTCCCCCTAATCTCTAATTACAAACAGTGCCGCAATGAGTGAAGTGATTTTGCTTGTATTCAAGTATGTCTGAGGATAAATTCCCTCAAGAGGATTCTTGGGTTACAGGCAAAGTACATTTGCAATTTTGATAATTATTTACAAACTAGAAAGTTAATTACTTAATTTTCATAATATATTTTAGGATGCTTTTTTGGAGTGATATAGTAATAATAAGCCAAAGGAGAAAATTTTATTTATCTGACAGTGACAATTTCTATTATTATTTATATTAAATTAGTATCTATAAGGACTCTAAAACAGTATTTTGAGTTCTTCTGAAGATATACCTCGTGCCTTGAAGTGGTAATATCTCCTGAACTATGTAAAACTAGTGATTTTTTTATACTACTGTCTTATTCCATGTTCATTCTGTAAAGCATATAGCTTAATCCCAAAAGACAAATTTATTCCACAATATAGCTGCTATCAATTCTTCAGATATCAGACTTCTGGCCAAGATGGAGGTGTAGGTAGACACACTGTGCCTCCTCGCACAACCAAAAGGATAACAACAAATTTAAAAACAAAAACCAACCAGAACTGCCGGAAAATCGAAGTGTATGGAAATCTGACAACCAATCAGTTAAAGAAGAAACACTCATCCAGACCTGTAGGAGAGGCAGAGATGGGCAGCTGGGTGGAGAGGACTTGCAGCAAGGTAGCAGCTGGGGAACCGGGGTGGTCCCACATTCACATGCAGATAAACCAGGAGGAACAACTGGGGAGTCAGACAGACCACACAACTCAGGGTTCCAGCACTGGGAAATAAAGCCTCAAAACCTCTGATTGAAAACACCTATGGAGCTTGCAGCAGCAAGAGAAACTCCTAGCCTCACAAGAGAGGTCGTTGGAGAGACTCACAGGATCCTAGAACATACACAAGCCCACCCACCCAGGAATCAGCACCAGAAGGGCCCAATTTGATTGTGGGTGGCAGAGAAAGTGACTGAAAGCCACCCAGAGTCAAGCAAGCAGAATTTGTTCCCACTTGGCTCCCTCCCCCACATACAGTGCCACAAAGCACCTAGGTAGGTTGCCCTGCCCTGGCAAACACCTAAGTCTCCATCCCTTACTAGTAGCAGGGGCTCTGTGACCAAAAAAAAAAAAAAAAAAGGCCCAAATAAAAGAACAGATCAAAGCTCCAGAAAAAGTGTAACTAAGTGATGAAGAAATAGCCAATCTATCAGATGCAGAGTTTAAAACATTGGTAATCAGGGTACTCACAGAAATGGTTGAGCATGGTCACAAAATAGAGAAAAAAGTTAAGGTTATGAAAAGTGGAATAAAGGAAAATGTACAGGAAACCAACAGTGACAGGAAGAAAACCAGGACTCAAATCAACAGTTTGGAGCAGAAGGGAGAACTAAACATTTGACCAGAAAAGAATGAAGAAACAGGAATTAAAAAAAGAACGAGGAGAGGCTTAGGAACCTCCAGGACAACTTTAAATATTTCAAAATTCAAATCATAGGGGTGCCAGAAGGAGAAGAGGAAAGCAAAAAGTTGAAAACTTATTGGAAAAAATAATGAAGGAGAACTTCCCCAATCTGGCAAAGGAAATAGACTTCCAGGAAGTCCAGGAAGCTCAGAGAGCCCCAGAGAGGTTGGACCCAAGGGAGCACACACCAAGGCACATCATAATTCCATTACCCAAGATGAAAAATGAGAGAATCTTAAAAGCAGCAAGAGAAAAAGAGACAGTTACCTACAAAGGAGTTCCCATAAGACTCTCAGCTGATTTCTCAAAAGAAACTCTGCAGGCAAAAAGGGGCTGGAAAGACGTATTCAAAGCGATGAAAGGCAAAGACCTACATCTAAGATTACTCTATCCAGCAAAACTATTATTCAGAATGAAAGGGCAGATTAAGTACCTCCCAGATAAGGTCAAGTTAAAGGAGTTCATCGTCGTTAACCCCTCATTACATGAAATGTTCAAGGGACTTATCTAAGAAAAAGAAGCAGATCAAAAATATGAACAGTAAAATGTCAAAAAAACTCACAAGTATCAAACCCCCCCAAAAATAAAAACAAACAAAGTAAACAACTAGAACAGGAACAGAATCATAGAAATGGAGATCACATGGAGGTTATCAGTGGGGAGGAGGAGGGGGAAATGGGGGAAAAGGTACAAGGGGAGGTTAACAATAGTATAAAAAATGAAAAAGCCAAAGGATTTCCATGTATGACCCATGGACATGAACTAAAGGGGGCGGGAAATGCAGGTGGGAGGAGGAGTGCAGGGCAGAGGGGAATAAAGGGGGAAAAATGGGACAACTGTAATAGCATAATCAATAAAATGTATTTAAAAAATAAAATAAACAAGGGAGATATAATGTACAGCATAGGAAATGTAGTAAATAATGTAACAACTTCACATAGTGACAGATAGTAGATTTATCACAGTGATCACTTTGTAAGGTATACATATACATGTTGAATTATTATGTTGTATACCTGAAACTAGTGTAATATTGTATGCCAACTAAATTTTACTAAAAAATGTGTACTTGAAAAAAAATTATTCAGATATCAGGGCTGTTACCCCATTGAGAGCTCATACGATCTTCTAGACTAGTGGAGTCACTCCAGATTTTACTGGATAAACACCGGACCTACAAAGTACCTGTTCTCTCCCACATACATACAGCAAATGATGGAGCCAGTCAGGCCAACTGGTTAGTTGCCATCCTTGGAAAACTCACATTATTTATAGGTTTTACATCCTTATCTTTTTTTGTTGTTATTGTCTTAAGCTTTTATTTGTTTATTTTTAGAGGGGGGGAAGGGAGAGGGAGAGAAACATTGATATGAGAGAGAAACATCGATCAGTTTGCAGGAGGACGCCTGACCCCCTGAGCCACGTCAGTCAGAGCTACATCCTTATCATTTACAAATAATAAGAAATTGTAAGGAAGGAGCACAAGACTGGTTTTGCACATCGATGCTGATTTGCTGCAGCAGACATGGAGATGCTGTGGCGCTCAGATGCCCTCTCAGGAAAGGGCTTGTTGCCTAACTGCGAGGATTGCACTATTCACTGACAGCCTCCAACTGCTAACTCCTTCAAGTCTCCTTCAGTTTTTCAGCCAAGAGTCTTACTGTTTTTAAGGTGACCCTAATCAGTGCTGCAGCAAGATGGTGGAATAAGAGACTGGCCATTTCCACCCAATGCAGGACTCCTCTCACAGGCGATCTTTGATCTGGAGCTCCCCATCGGGATGATGGCTGAGTCACTGGCAAATCTGCTATGCGGTCTGACGGCTCCTCTGCCCAGCCCCGCTTCCTCCTTTCCCTTCACAGATGTTACCACTCAACAAGCCTTTTGCACTCTCAACTTTATTTCGGTTTCTGCTTCCCAGCAGACCCAACTGATATATTTGTAAATGAATACTGATTCATAGGATATCAATATCCTATGATTTTAAATCATGAGGCTTCCCTATAAAACCCTCAAATTCGTTGATTATAGAAACACATCTATAATTTTCTGAACTGATTCCTTTCTCATAATATGTACAGAAATTGATGTAGCTCTGAATCTCTGTAAGAACTTGCAGCTTACCCTAATTTTGGTGATGGTCCTTAAACAGAGTTTACTTCCAATAAATATAGCTAAAGCATCCAAACTTCATCAGACCTACTCTTCTTTTACTCCTTCTGACAGAGACAATATCTCCTTCCTTCCCTTCTCCTTCCTCTCTGCCTTTTTCCACTCCCAATCCTCCTCCTCCTCCTTCTTTTTTTGGTCAGGGGTGGGGGGTGCATTCAGTAAACTACCAGCAGCTCTGAACAAAAGAAAGAGGGTCTCTGGCTGGGTAGCTCAGTTGGTTAGAGCATCATCCCTATCCACTGAGGCTGTGGGTTTGATCTCTGGTCAAGAGCACATACGAGAACCAACCAGTGAATGCATAAATAAGTGGAACAACAAATTGATGTCTCTCTGTCTGTCTCTCGCCCTCCCCCTCTTTTCCTCTCTAAACTCAATCAATAAAAAACGAAAAAGGAAAGAGGAAGAAAACAAATACAAAAAAAGTAACATATCCCATTATCCCTTGTGCAACAGTTCATTTCCCTAAATCTTTGAAAATTACTTATACATGCACGATTTATGAAGAGAGTGCCAGGAACACAGTTTCATAAGGATTACATTAAAAGTTCTCTCCCTGAGGCAGAGCATTGCTGGTTTGGAATTGTTTTCCTCTTAACCTCCTTTGTCTAAATATGTAAAAGTTCGCTTTGATTTATGGGTGTACAGTTTTTGTTTTCTTTTTTTTTTGTTTTCGTTTTCTTAACTCTAACATAGGAATTAAAACAAAAACAACAAAACCTTAGAATGAAAAACACAGCAACCGCTAAAGAAGAACTGAATTTTAATTTGCTCAGCTGAACGGACAAAAATAGGTTTTCTTATTACTGAGATTTCAGTGGGAACGGTTCCCATGAAGTATTCTTTTTATACTTACCCGAAGACATTTTCATTTGCTTTTTTAGAGAGAGAGAGAGAGAGAGAGCAGAAGAGAGAGAGAGAAACACTGGTGGGAGAGAAGAGTTGATCGGTTGCCTCTGTCGGCACCCAGACCGAGAAAACGCACCAGAACCTGGGAATGCACGTGTTCCCACTGGGAGTTAACCGCGCGGCACCCAGACTGGGGATGACCCCGAAACCCAGGACTGCGCCGGCACCAAGAATGGAACCCCAACCTTTCGGTATGGGACCACGCTCCAAACCACTGAGCCACACTGGCCATGGACTCATGAAGTATTTTGTTATCATATCCCTGTTAGTTGTTTATTCATTTTAGTTAGGAGGATGTGGAACACGTTCTGAAGGTGAAACAGAGGGGGAGAGAAAGGATTGGAACGGAGTCTGCATGCCAAATAGGTCCTGCACATTTCTCGTAAGTTTATTCCTGGATCTTGTTAAATTTTTGTGGTTAGGAATGGGAATTTAAAAATTACATTTCTACTTAATTATCATTCGGTTAAAGAAAAAACACTTTTTATATATGGCTGTCTTACTTAACTCTTTCGATAGTTCCAATCGTTTTCTCTTTAAAATGCTGTCTTTGATTCTCTGTGTTTACCAGCTCCAGGCAAAGCATAATGGTTTTTGCCTCCAAATCTTTTCACTGAGGCGGGAGGAGTGGGACCTGGCCGATTGCTGGACCCCATAATCACTCTGCCTTGACCCAAATTGGGAACGCTGCCAGCACTGGTGGTGACAGCTGCTGAATCAAGAAGTCATCTGCCGAATTCGTAAGCTGCTGCTCCAGGGACTGGCTGCAGATTCGTACCACCTGTGCACAGTCTGCCCAGCTCCGCAGATGCTCCGCTCGCTGCCTTTCTCCACCCATCCCTCCGTCCCAGCTCAAAGCCACAGAAGTGTTTCTGTCTGGTGGGACCCAGACACGTCCTGAGCCCTGGCCACGAAAGAGCCTGAGAAATAGTTTTTTAGTCTCCCTCCGTGCCTGCATTCTAGAGCGTGTCCATAAGCAATATTGACCATGGTATTAGTTAGCATATCTAGAAAATTTCCTCCTATTTCTAAAAAAATAATTGTGATACAATACACATGAGATTTACCATTTACCACTTTCACGTGGGCAGGTCAGCAGAGTAAGTATATTCACATTATTGTGCAACCAATTTCCAAAACCCTTTTCATTTTGCTAAAACTCTGTACCCATCAAACAATTCCCATTTCTCCCTTACCCCCAGCCCCTGGTCACCGCCATTCTACTTTCTGTTTCTATAATTTGACTTTTCTAGATAAGTCATATAAATGGAATTGTACAGTATTTGTCTTTTTGTGACTGACTTGTTTTACTTAGAATAATGTCCGCAAGTTTCATCCACCTTGTAGCATATGTCAGAATTTCAAGCTGACTAATATTGCATTGTATGTATATGGCACATTTGGTTTAATCATCCGTCAGTGACACTTGGGTTCCTTCTACTTCTTGGCTATTTACTGCGCATAATGCTACTGCATACCTGGGAATACAAATAGGTCTTTGAGACCCTGCCTTTAATTATTTTAGACACATACCCATCCTCTTATTTCCTTTGATCCAAGAGCTTTAAAAAGGAAAGGGCTGCTGAATGTTTTTGAACATTTTTTCAATATCTGTAGCAGATTATACTTTTTAAGATGCCACAACATTCCTCCTCATCCCATATGCTTGGCCCTTTTCCATGCAGTTGTGGAGTTTGTATCCCCTCTCCTTGACCCAGGATAATCTCTGCGACCGCCTGGACAAACAGAGCACAGCAGAAATGATACTACGTTACTCCCAAGCCTGGATCGTTAAAATGCCACACACTCCCACATTCTGCTCTTGGAATCTATCAACCACACTATGAGAAAGCTCAGATTAACCCATGGAGAGAGCACCTGCAGAAGCTATGTCTACATCTCCCATCGACAGCCCACCTGAGGTCCCAGCCAACAGCTAACATCGAGTGCCAGACAAGGGAGTGAGGATGCCTCCAGGTGATGCTGTCTCTCAGTCATCAAGCTGCCTCAGCCTTGAGACAACCCAGTGAGGCTCTGGACATGGTGGTGCAGAGCTAGATGGCCCCTGCTGTGCTCTGCCTGATTTCTGACCTTTAGAATTCCTGAGTCTAATAAAATGGTTGCTTTATGCCACAGAGTTGTGGGGTGGTTACACAGTGACGGACAACTGGTGCTGTATCTCAGGATACGATCATTTGGTTTTTCGTCTTTCATCATTTAATATAATATGTAACTCCTTGTGTTTTGGTAGAATAAACTGTCCTTGCTCAAGTTGTATTATTCTGTTAATAAATGTCTAGATTCAGTTTGCTAGTGTAATGGAGATTAATAATTATTATTTTAAAGCAAAACTGGTCTTAACTGCTTCTGTCTTCTAAGGGGGAAGGTAACCTAATTCATTCTGGAGGTGGAATCAATTGCCAAACTGCTCCCTCCTACTTTCAGGGCAGCCTCCTAGTGTCTTCTCTTCTCTCCTTATTTAGCTTAAATTTCGTGAGTACCACTATGAGCGTGCCCTTGAAAAGACTTTCCATTTCCTTGCCCCTCTCCCTTTACCTCACTGGCCTGGCAAAGACTCCAGCCTCAGTTAATCCCATCCGCCCCCTCGTTCTGTGCCTGCCCAGGTGTATGTGAGACTTGCTAGAGAACCATACAGTTGCATAGCTTAGCATCACCTTAATTTCATGATCACAGCCTCCAAAGGGCACTCAACATCCTTCAAAAGCCTACAGAATCCTAGTAAATTCTACTTATCAATCTCCAATATTCCTAATTTACACCTTTTCCTCTTCTCTTACATCTTATCTCTCCCACCCACTTCCACCTCCTTTTTGCTCCTGACCTTGACTTCTGCTTCACGAAGAAAATCAAAACCATCACCCTGGAGCTTCCTCATCCTGCCATTGCCTTCTCCTTCATTCTTAATGGGAAGACCATGCTCTGTCCTCTCCTGCTGCCACCGTTGAAGAACTGGCTTGGCTGTGGACAAAGGGGTCTCACGTATTTTGAATATTCCCAGCATCTCAGGTACCTTACTGATATTTCAGCTTGTGAAATTGGTATTAGTATTCCCATTTTTTTGAGGAGAAAACTGAGGGTCGGCTAGTTTAAACACTCTGCTCTACAGCACCCAGTGCAAAGCTAACTCCAAAGTCAGTGCTTGCTTCCCTCCACCCAGTGGCTCCTCGAACCAAGGATGGTCTGCCCACCGCTGTTTCAGATTTATCTCTCTGAAAACTGAGCCTGTTCAAGACAGAAACATTCCAACAGCTTTGTTCTTTAA
This sequence comes from Phyllostomus hastatus, assembly GCF_019186645.2. Taxonomy (NCBI): domain Eukaryota; kingdom Metazoa; phylum Chordata; class Mammalia; order Chiroptera; family Phyllostomidae; genus Phyllostomus; species Phyllostomus hastatus. Next base: position 111,006,731 of record NW_025334041.1, on the reverse strand, counting down.
TCTTTTGAAGGGTAAGGTTATTGTGAGGTCCAGCTGGAGCTGATGGCAGGCTGTGACTTGGAGAGGTCCCCTTGCTCAGTCCCAGTGTTGTTCTTTAGCATTTTGTTTTAAGGAGGTAAATGCAATCATTAGGTGCTATTCAACTCCTACCTTTAAAATGTAGTACTAGGAAAATGGATGCTTGGCCCAAGTGTGTGGAACCAGAAACACAGTTCTGTGTCTGTGATCCATGCATACCTGTAGTCGGCACCCTCTGCACTCTAAAACACGTGGGCAGCACTGTTACAACTATGAGACCATAATAAGTACATTGAGCATGATACAACACCATTGCGAGAAGAAAAGGGCAATGTTCTGCAATTTTGTAAATTTTGAAATATTAGGACATTTTTTAAAACCAGATAAATAGGTGCACTGTGACACGTCTTTAATTATGTGTTTCTGTTGTGTATAATTATTATGGAATGCAGGTGAACCGGAGGCTGGACAAACTCACCCCCCTGGGCTTGCAATCTGGCACATCTGACTTTGGCTTTTCCTCTAAAGACAGCATCCCAACCAGAGTCTGGGCACTCCAGGGCCCCTTGGAGATTACAGCTAAGGAGCTGGACCCTGCAGGCCAAGAGGAGTGGGGCACAGCCCTCCAGGGCTTGGTTTTGCTCTCCTTTCCTAGTTCTACAACCCATTGCTGTGACAGACAGTGACAAAAGCGTCTGTGGCTGGAGAAGAAGAGAGGGAAGTACGAGGAGGGAAGGCAGCATTGCGCGAGGCATGGGGTAAAAATACGTGAAAACGTTCAGCCCAGAACTGCAGGATTTCAGCCTGATCAGCTTTGCTGAAAGTAATATTACAATTCACTTGCAACATAAAGAAAAGTAAGCAAGCTTGGTTTCTCCAGGTCGTCTTCTTCTCCTCCACTTGACAGACAGGCTCAATTTTAAAGATACCCAGAGCTTCACTCCACCCGTTGTGCCCACTGGGCTGCCTCTATGACCTGTGCTCTTATTCCTTCCTCAAGTCTCGCTTCTCAAGCCTCTCACTTTCTAACTCCAACCTCCTAATTCCTCAGAGATTCTAATTCCACTGAAGCAAACTCTGATGTTTTTGCCTGTCCAGTCTCCTTTCCTCTTCTTCCCCTGAGAGCTTTCTTTGGGGGAGCCACCTTTGGCCACTGCATGCTCATCAAGATGACCTGCCCTCTCCTGTACCTTTGTTGATGAAATTCACACCTAAAGGCAAGGGCTGGAGACATGGTCTTTGAGGTACCCTTCAAGATATGCCCATTTGCCCATTGTAACTCCAACCCCGAATGGCTTCAAGGCTGGAACAAAGAATCTGTAAAAGTGATAAGCCTGGGACCTGTCTAAACTGCATCCAGTATAAACTGGCTGCCTTTTACAAGTAGTACACAGAAACACATTTTCTGATAAGGCACCCCTTAGTCTACCTCATTATTGCACAAAATTTTGTAAGTGTGATTTATGATTTTACACCTAGCAAGAAAGAAATACTCCATCCAAGAGAAGTGGGTTAATTTTTCCCCACAGAGTAAAGTGGTTCCTAGCTCCCAATATGAAGCAGAGTGGCATCACTTCTTGCCGTTTGGCTGAGATCAGGTGTAGCAGAGTGGCTGCAGCTACATTGATTTTTTAGAACTCGTCTTAAAACATTTCTTTTACATTCCTTTAAAATCTATATTGCTAAAATGCTAAGACAAGCGTCTTTCTAAGAAAAAAATTCCTGATGCAATGTTATAAAAATAATTTTCACTAGTGCTGGTGTCTCTGTATCGCCATTTTCTCATTTCAGAACGGCAGGAAGAGGTCTTTTTTTTTCTAGCCTAATTTCTTCAGGTTGTGTCACCCTCTGCCATTAGGCTCACGACTTCGTCCTAATTTTATAAGAGATAAAGCCTAAAGAATAGTCAAGTGCTTGCCCAAGGTCAGGCAAGCCTGTTAATAGCAGAAACAAAAGTAGAACCCTGAGTCTTAAAGTGCTTTTAAAGCTTAGCTGTGACCCTGCCTGGCATTTCGGGGAAGGCCTGCCCTCTTCTGATGCCAAGATTTCAGGACCAGAAAACAGTACGAACAGCGTCTGAACTTAGTAAAAGGTATTGGTCATTTCTACCATGGCGATTCACTTTGATCATTTTCTTTTCCTTTTAAGTGTTTAATTTTAAACAACCTTTGTGTGAATAGTCTGCTCCTCAACAGCTCATCACCCCATACAGTTCTAAGTGTGATCCTGGTACAACATCATGTGGGAAGTTGATGGAAAAGCAAATCCTTGCCCCACCCCTACCCCCACCCGCCCGCTGGACCTTCTAAATTCTGGGAGTAGCACCCAGTAATCTGTGTACAAATAGGCCGCTAGGTGAATCTGATGCACATTGACGTTTGAAAACCTCTGATTAAATAATCCTTGCTTGCATTAATTGTAACACTTGGATTGCAATATGGCGACTTTTCATCATTTACCAAACACTTGTGAGCTGGCTTTCTTTTTAATTGAGATACAAGTGTCTAATAACATTGTGTAAGTTTAAAGTGTCCAATATGTTGATCTGATACATTTATTTACATGTTGCAATATAAATACCATGATAGTATTAGCTAATATCGCCATCACATCACATTTTTATCTTTTCTTTTTTTGTTGTGGTGAAAACAATCAAGATTGAGCCTTTCAGCAACTTTTAAGTATATAATATAGTGGTTAACCATAACCATCATGCCGTGCATTAGATCTTCAGAATGTACTAATCTTCTAACTGCAAGTTTATACCCTTTGACTGACATCTCCGTAATTCCTCCGGCCCCCAACCCCTGGTAACCACCATTCTACTTTCTATTTTAGCTTCTTTAGATTTCACATATAAGTGATATCATATATATTTTAATATTTGTTTTTCTCTGTCTGATTTATCTCAAGTTCCACATTGCCACAAATGGCAGGATTTTCTTCTTCCTGGCTGAATAAAATGCCATTGTATGTCTGTATGTCACACCTTCTTTATCCAACCAGCCGACACTGACACCAGGGTTGTTTCCATATCTCTGCCACAGTGAATAACACAGCGGTAGACGTGGGACTGCAGGTGCCTGAGTCCTGTTTTCATTTCCTTCAGATATATCACCAGAAGTGGAATTTCTGGTTCATGTGGTAGTTTTATTTTTTGAAGAACTCTGCTGTTTTCCACAGTGGCCAAACCAATTTACATACCCATCAACCAACACTTGTTATCTTTTCAAAGATAGCCACTCTGATAGGGGTGAAGTGATATATCGTTGTGGTTTTGACTTGCATTTCCCCATTATTTGTGATGTTGAGCATCTTTTCATCTTCCTGTTGGGCATTTGTATATCTTCTTTGGAAAAACATCTCTTCGGTTCCTCTGCCCATTTTAATTGGATTGTTTGGGCTTTTTATTTTTATTTATTTATTTTTGCTATTGAGTTGTCTGAATTCTTTACATATTTTGGATATTAACCTCTTATCTGATACACAGTTTACAAATATTTTTCCTATGCCGTATGTTGCCATTTCACTTTGTTGACTGTTAGCTGGCTTTGTTCTACGCAATGAAACTTTCCTTTGCTTTGCCCCGCCTTTCTATTCTCCCCGCCCCTCTACCATTATAAAATTCATAGATGTTGGAAATGCAGTGTGCTAAAATAAATTACAGCTACCATTCTACTTGATGTCCAAATAGTCCCTCGTTTCCCCAATGGAACCCCCTTGGAGCTGTTCCTGTGCCCTTTCTACCTGCCTTCAGGTTTGTTGAGTGCATCCTTGGCGTCTGACACAAGAAAATTCAGTGATTCTTGACTGTGTATTTGCCTGGTTTTATACTAAATCTATAAGGCAGAAGCAAAGTCTAACTAACATTTATAACATTTAACCAGGAGCAAAGTCTAACTAACATTTATAACATTTAACATTCACCCCGAGGGACCTGATATCTAAATTATATTCTGCACTATAAATGTATTCAAGCAAGGCAAATGAGTTTAACCATTGTTTTGGAAAGGGCAGAAGGCCATTCAAAATGATATTGAAGTCCCCATGATTCTCAGACTAGGTTGGTTCAGAGTAGGTATAAATCACAGTGACTTTGGGTTAATTAATTTGACTCTGAGCTTTGATCATTGATCAGATAAAGGAGATACTTATAACTGGCAAGAGCATGCTGGAGATAATAAAATGAGATTCGTGGTTTTAGTTTTTAATTCATATAGTTTTTAGGAACTATTCGATACAATGCATGCACAACTACTTAAAACATCTCAGTGTTTCTCAGAGTAACCTAAACCTAAAGTTAATTTGCAGATTTGATGCAACCATTAAAATAATTAATACTTTAGTGCTTCTTAGAGTAACCCAGATGTAAAAATTAATTGCAAAAAAATAATTACAAAGAAAATAATACCTCCCATTTTTATTTTATTATTTTTTCCTTTTTATTGAACTTATTGGGGTGACACTGGTTAACAAAGTTATGCCGGTTTCAGGTGCACAATTCCACAACACATCTGGACACTGGGTTGTGTGCTCACCACCCCAAGTCAAGTCTGCTTCCATCACCATTTATCCCCCTGTGCCCTCCCCTATCCCTCCCCCAACCTCCCCTAGCAATCCCCACACTGTTGTTTGTGCCCATGAGTTTTTTCTCTTTTTTCTTTTTGTCTCTATCCTTCCACCACTCCCAGCATCCCCCTCCAATTCCCTCCCAAAGCTGTCAGCCTGCTCTCTGTTTGTGGGTCTGTTTCTAAACTGCTTGTTAGTTAATTTTGTTCATTAGATTCCACATGAGTGAGATCATATAATACCTCACATCTGTAAACTGATTATTGCCCTCACCTGATAGCTAAGTTGGTTAGAGCATCATCTCAATACACCAAGGTTGTGAGTTGGATCCCTGGTCAGAGCACATGCAAGAAACAACCAATGAATGCATGAATAAATGGAAAAGCAAATCGATGTTTCTCTCTCTCTCTCTCTCTCTCTCAAAGATCAATCAATAAAAAAATAATTAAAAATGATTATTGTCAGCTAAGCACTGTACTAGATGCTTAAGATACTCTAACTGATTTATTGCTTTCAAAGCCCCTATGAGGTAGGTGCTTTTATTATTCCTGTCTCACAGGTGAGTAAACTAAGGCAGAGAAGGGTTTGGTATCTTATCCCAGGCAACACAGCTAAGCAGTGGTACCATAGCCCATGCCCTCAACCACTGTTCTAAATTTATACTAGCTTATTATTTAGTTTCATAATATTTTCAGGAACAGAACAGAAGCAGTGGGATACTTCAGCAAGAGCCCAGGAGTTTTGAATGTCAAGACCTACACGTGTGGGTTCCAACTAAAGCTCGTGTACGACCTTGGGCAAAAGTGCTCTGAGTTTCAGTTCCTTCACCTATCAAGTAAGTCTAATAATAACTTCTCTCCCTCCCTCATAATTATATTAGATAGTATAATGGATGTGAAGGTGCTTTGTAAATTTGGTCAGACGTATAATCTTAGCAGTATTTTTTTTAATCTGAAGTTTTTCTATTTATAAAACAGGCTCACATCCCATTCTTAAATATTCTGGATTTTTAAAACTATTTCCCTAAGTTTATTCATGTCTTATTTTGTCTTTTTTAAAAAAGGTTTTATTTATTTATCTTTAGAAAGAGGAGAAGGGAGGGAGAAAGAGTGGGAGAGAAACATCAATGTGTGGTTGCCTCTCACGCACCCCCTACTGGGGACCTGGCCTGCAACCCAGGCATGCGCCCCGACTGGGAATTGAACCGGCAGCCCCTTGGTTCTCAGGTCAGCACTCAATCCAATGAGTCACACCAGCCAGAACTCATGCCTCATTTTTTTCAAATTGGCAATTTTCTTTTTTCCCCCATAGTTATTTTATTTTCCATTCTGGACTTATTAAAAATTTTATAATATCATTATGCAAATAAATTGTCTATTACATGCTTCTCCCAAGGGCAAATTTTAACTTCTTGTCATGTTTCAGTTTTTATCTACAGTATGCAGACAGCATCATCTGCTGTTCTGGTGGCTCATGCATTTGTGCTTTGCATATTTTATACAAGAAAATGGAGAAAAAAAGAGAAGTCTGCCAGATGGGAGTCTCTTTCCAGGCAGAAAAGAACTAGAAAAAATTTGCATGACCGTGATGTCTTCTGTAGACAAAGAATGCTTATTTTGATGAGTGGAAATTGGTCACCGAATGACAACCCATCTCGGAATTCCTGAGGCAGCCCCAGGTTTGCAATCTGAGGTTCTTAAATAGTTCCCAAGATGCAATTGTTTCCAAATTTAATCAACTCCCCAAAAATGGCTAATTAAAAATAATCATATAAAACAGCAGGCCCATTCTCCAAAATTAAACACACACTTTCTTTTACTGGCTGTTTAGACAAGTCTTACAGAAAGCCCTGCCGCCTGTTCTGGGGGTAGCGAGGAGAGGTGCCAGAGTCCTAGCAGGCCACCTCCATCCCGTCCTTGGAATGTCATTGTCAGCTCCTGCTGCAATATATGACTTTGGACTTGGTGGATAAAGATAGGCAAGGGATTTTCTTTACCTCTCTTCTAATCCCTTTCCCATACTTATTTATATTCTGTAAATGATGTGATTACAATAAAGCTCCTGAAATAGTGTATTGCCTGGAGAAGGGGGTCAACAAATGTGATTCTCCCCCTCCTCTGTTTCCTGACCTCTCTGCCTGCGGCCCTGGCTGCTCGTTTTCCCAAGGCTCTGCCTTTCTACACAAGAAGTTGGGTGTGGTTTCCAGACGGTTTGGTTGGGATTTACATTTTACTTTGCATTGGTGATTTAACCCATCTTTTGAGTCTTTCTCAGTGGAAAACCAAGCAGGATACTTTGCTGACCAAATTGTTTTTCTCCAAGTTTAAACTGCACTAAATAGAATGCCACAGAGTAAAACTAGTATGTAGGGGAGCATTTCTCTAAATTCAGGAAATTCTCAAGAAGTCACCGACTATAAGGGAGATACTTGGGAAAGCAATACTTTGGGGTTGAGATGAACGTCCTTCAGGTTCATTTTTTTTTCCAGATGAATGTTACCTTATCTCTCAACAGCTACAATAGGCAAAAACATAAACAAAAACAAAAAAACAAAGAACAATTATAAAATATTTTCAGTTCTCCTTGAGACTTGTGAATATTTCATGGTGACATCTGAGAGAAGAGGGATCCATGACATGGGTAGTTTGACAGTGAAGCTTCCACTCATTTTTTGTCTTTTAGCATATAGCATTTGTGGAATGCTGTAGGCTAGGTAAGTGTTGGGAACTGTCCTGCACGGTTTCAGGAGCTGTAACCTCGCCAACAGGCGAAAAGGCCCCACAGCTAAGGGACCTTGGGACCATAAGTCACTAAGGAGACAAAACTTATCCTCCTGGCAGGGGCACAGCCTCTTCCCCCGCTTTACTTCCCCCTGCTTGGCCCAGGGAGATGGCTGGATAGGCAATGACAAGTAAGGTTTATCAAGGAAGGGAAAACCTAAAACAGGCATACTCATGAAGGGGCCATTGGGGAAGGATTTACGGGATTACAGAGGAGGGACAAAAGACCCTCACCCCTCAGCTTTGTCACAGTCTGAGTCCTCATTCTATCTGTAAAAAGTCTCCTAATCTCTTGGCTGCCTTGCTTCCCCTGCCTGACTCAGGCCTCTTACAGTGCCTGAGGTGGGGGATACAGCCCTGTGCTGGAACAGGCAGTTCCCTGGAGCAATCAGACCTGGAAAGAATGCATATAATCCTGTGAAACCTGCTTTGCTAAGAATGTCCTCAATGTAAATGTCAAGGGTCCAAGCACAAAATGAGTTTGTTTTCCCAGGTTTTATGGGCAACTGGCGTCACCCTGTCTACCAGACCCTGACTTGAAAGGACCCCAGTGATCCCAGAAATGTTATCTGTAAACCTTACATGCTTGCTATGTATATCTATGCAAACTAAACTCAGTAAAATCTCATTGAGAAAGAGGCCAGAGGCCCTTCTCCTCTGAGAGATTGGTCTACCTTTTCTCCCCAAGCAGATCTTGTCTTGGTAGATTTAGTCTCATGCATGGTGGCCAGGAGAGCTCTGCTGGATGGAGCTCCTTGACAAATAAGCCTATTTACATAAATTTAGTGGAATATTTACATAATATTTTGTAATAAAATGGGAAACATAAGGAACACCTAATTATATTGTTATCACTAATAATATTTTTAGTAAGAGCAAAATTTTGGTACTTACAATAGCTAAAATAAATATTTTCTAATGCACATGATTTACCATAGTGTGCATATTGTTTATAAGTGAGTAAATGTAGATATATATCAGGAGTACATGCTTAAAACTTTTTAAACCCAATATATCCAAAATATTCTTTTACCATGTAATTGATAAAATTTATTAATGAGAAATTTACATTCTCCTTTTTCATATTAGGTCTTTGGAATTCACTGTATGTTTTATACTTACACACATTTCAATTAAAACCAGCCATATCTGAAGAGCTCAAATTTTGGTTACTATATTGGACCATACAGTTCTAGAGAGTCTCACTTTAATTATAACTTAATTTTCTTGTTTTCTTTTTTTTAGATTTTATTTATTTTTAGAGAGAGGGGAAGGGAAGGAAAAAGAGAGGGAGAGAAACATCAATGTGTGGTTGCCTCTTGTGTGCCCCACCAGGGACCGGGCCCAAAAACCCAGGCATGTGCCCTGCCTGACTGGGAATTGAACCAACAACCCCTTGCTTCATAGTCTGGTGCACAGTTCACTGAGTCACACCAACCAGGGCTAATTTCCTTATTTTCAATGTCATTCCTAACTTTGGTTGTTTCATTTGGGACTAAATTGTTGCAAAAGGCAAGTGCAATATATATTGTCTGGAAATCTTTCAAAATAAACAACAACCTGTCAAAAATAATGCATGCCTAGCTCTGTGTGAGCTTCCTGGAAGTAGTCTAGAGTTTTCAAAACTTTACATGTAGAATTCCTTATCTACTGCTTTACTAGATACAATCTATACCAGGGAAATCTTAATGTAAGTGCAGTAACTCCTCTCTATCCTTCCCCAAAGTAAGATTTTTAGGTAATCAGGTTTTTAACCAGGATTGTGATATTTTAGCCTCCATGTCTATTAATGCATCTGGATATTATCAGGTAATGGCAGGTACTTGTTTTAAGAGTTCATCTTCAACCTGCTTAAGGTTGTATATAGTATTTAAACAATGCAGATACAATAAAATGTAGCCTTATTCTCACACATAAGGAAGACATAGTAGATGATATCTATGAAGGGCAATTATTAAACTAGTTTCTATAAACATAATCCATGCAAATAAAGGCCTCAGTAACACCTCAGTTTGAAATAGCCCGAAGTCGCATAGGCCTGTAGATGGTGGTGAACTGCTTGTTCGGTGCAAAGCAGGATGCAGACGAGTCATTCGTATTTGTTTATTAACCTTGTGAGGGAGGAGACGATTTTGATTCCTGGTTTTACTTTTACTTTTGTGGGTGAGATTGGTTACCTTTAAGCAAAAAATTGTAGAAAACTGGTTATTGTGTTGTCGGTCACGCGTTTTAGAGCTCTCAGAGAATCCCACGGTCACCGGAAGCAGTCTCCCTCATCTGACAGGTGAGAAACCGAGGCCCGAGGTCCGTGGGCTGGGCTGAGTCCCAGGCCATTTGACTCCCCGCTCAGTGAATTTTCCACTAAGCTACCAAAGCACGAGAATAAACAACATCGAAAAAAAGAAATACACGTAGCAAAAACCACATAAGAAAAGCTTATAATTAAAGAAAGGCAAGCTAAGACCAGAGGATACCATTTTTCAGTGAATAAATCGGCAAAGATACAAAATTATAATCAGTCTTTTACGTGAGACTCTTGGGAAATGAGCACGTAAGCACTCCCCTGATTGATACCTGTAATTTCACAAATAAAGATCTATTCCTTTCGCTTCAAGTTTTGCCTCTTGTTGAACGTGAAAAAATAAGTAAAATGTTATGCTTTCCCGATCACGTACACCTCAAGGAGGAGTGAGGCTCCTTTCCCGAGGACGAGGACGGGGTCCCACTAGGGTAAGGGAAGAGCGAAGGGGCCGCGGGCAGGCGGCCGCCCCTGAGAATGAACGTGCTGGAGTGAGTGCGGGCGTTCAGGAGGCGGAGGCCAGCGGCCCCTCCCGCTGAACCTGACCGCTGGCTGCAATCATTCCAGTCCATGACGGGGCAGGTTCGGGATGTTCAAGTTACTTGAAGAAAAACTCCCAAAACAATATTTTTGACCTCTCTTTCTTTCTTCACAGTCGGCATTTTGGTTTGGGGTTTATTTGGTGAGTATTCCTTCTTTTTCCTTTTTTAGTTGAATTTACAGGGAGGTTGTGCTTCTTAGAGGGGGTCGTGGAAGCTGCGGAGGTGGAGGTTGAGGGCATGACTTCTGAAGTTCCTTCTTTACCCGAGACCTGCCAGCGAAAGGCCATGACAGGCTGCATATTGGTTATCTCCTGTCCACGTATCCAAATGGTGAAAACGGAAAGCAAAAAGGCTCCTACTGCAATTCCTTCAGATTTTTGATCCATGATTGTTGTTTTTATATCAACCTTGCCTCGTTCCGAAATGCGTCTGACACAGCATGAGCTATAACATTGAGGCCGGAGCTCTTATGGAAAGAGGAGAGGAGATAACTCTGTTTTACAGACTATTGTTTGTTTTTATTCTTGCATTATATTATTTCATAGCAAGAGAAATCAACAAAATATATTGTTATCAGGAGCAATTTTATGTTTGCTCAAAATCTTATAATTTACAGTAAATGTAAAAATCCTATTTCATTTGACTTAACAATCTTGCAAACTAAGGAGGAAGGGTCTTATCAGTTGCAGATAAGGAAACTAAAAATGTGAGATATCTAATCTCAAAACTACTAAATGAGAAGTAGAGTTAAGATTTAAACCCAGCCCTGGCTCAGTGGACTGTGCCTGGGCCTGCGAACCAAAGGGTTGCCGGTTCATTCCCAGTCAGAGCACATGCCTGGGTTGCTGGCCAGGTCCCCATAGGTCGTGTGTGAGAGGCAACTACACATTGATGTTTCTCTCCCTCTCTTTCTCCCTCCCTTCCCGTATTTCTAAAAATAAATAAATAAATAAATAAACAAACAAATAATCTTTAAAAAATATTTAAACACAGGCCTCCTCATTCCAAGCCCCTTGCTTCTTCCATGTTACCACACTGCCTCTCAAGAAAAGCAAAGGGAAAAAGTTCGTCATTCCAGTTAAGACAATGTATCACCATTAACCTTATTTTTTGAAATGAACCCCCTGGACAGGGTTCCCCCGCCCTTTCTGAGATTCCCCTGCTGCCTCAGGCCAGCCTTAATAGGCTCTCTTGTAATCTTCTGCCTCTGGGCAGGTCCTCGAGCAGCCACACGGTCCCCTCTACTACCGCCGCCCCTTGCTGAGCTCCCCACGCCACTGGCCTCTGCTGCCACCACAGCAGCAGAGAAAGCTGGCTGTCCATCAAGATCTCAACACCCACTTTTCCACAGAAAAAAGATGTAGTGGGAACATGCCTACCCAGCCTCCCTTGCTCCCAAGTGTGCTAAGCTGAACCAATGAAGCGCGAATAAGGGTGATGTGGGAAAGTCCCATCTCTCTTTCTTAACAGGAATTTCCTGGCCCTTGACTTTCTCTCTTCTTCCTTCCTTTTGGCTTGAATAGTGACAAAGACCGATCTTGAAAGCTCCAGATCATGGGTGGCAGAACCCCCAAATATGGGCCCCCCGAGTGTCTGAGTGGAGCCGAGATGTCGGCTGACCTGGAGTTCTCACCTTGGACTGTTACGTCACAGAGAAGTCAACTCCTCCGTGGTCTGACCCACTGCATTTTGAAGTCTCCTTGTTACAAATGTTTAGTTTTTTTACTCCAGCACAATCATGTTAGCTGTTACCCCTTGACTGTTCTTTTCTTGGCTGCTCCGTCGCATCTATACAAAAGCTCTTTAATTTTTCACTGGATGTCAATACCTGGCTATAATTTTAAAGGAACCATTGCAGAAAAATTTGGGACACAGGAAGAAAAACACTGAGGCAGCAGCTTGGAAGACAAGTCTCCAGTGTCCACACCGGCCCCACCTCACTCGCTTGGTTGCTGGCCTGCCTTACCCCGTCTGCAGCTCGACCCCGCAATGAAAGCACTGTAGGCCTTTCTTTATCTGATGTGAAGATGGTCAATAGTGGTGATATCAATTTCTCGTACGGGAAATCCTATTTCCCCTCAGAGAGCGCAGAAACCAATGGCAAGTAGTGTGATGTCAGTGTGTCTCTCCACGTCTGAGTTGTTCAGCCATAAACAACACCACATATGAGACACCGAAAGCCCATATTTGCCTAAACCACCATCAGGCTAGTTTTTTCACACTCTCTCCACTAAAGAGTTCAAGACACCCTGAGTCATATCAAGTCACTTGGTTATACTTTGTCTTGACATTTCCCTTTTTCTGAATGCTGAAAATATTTATTTCTGTTTTGTGGATAATAAAATATACCTAGAAAGACTTAGAGATAACTATGAATAACCTTCATGTTCTATTTTTTGGGTATTATCACATTTCTTTTGGCTCAGTCCATACCCCAAACCAAGAAATCCATCCATCATTCTAATACACCCCTTGTAAGCGCTCTGCACTGAAGTTCTGAATGGAGAAAAAAAATTTTAATGATATTTTGACACATGTTTAATCAGATTGAAGGGTAATATAATCAGAAACAGGGAATACTATCACTTTCCTTTCCAGACGGAAAAGTCACCCGAGGAGACACCCCCCAAGGCGGTTTCACTGCTCTCTGCTGGCACTGAACTCATTTACACCGTCTGCTACAGAGAGAGCATTCAGCTCTGCTGAGGACAGGGTAGGAGGAGGAGAGGGTCCTAGAAGGAGAAGAAGGGACCTGGCCACCCATTAGAGTCTTTTGCTGGCCTCAGCCATCACTGGTTTATTTTTCAGAAGAAGAGTGGGTGTGCTGGGTTGGGGGATGGGTGGAGGCTCTTTTCCGACGCTCCGAAGACCATAGGTATTGCTTTACAGGTCAAGAAACACAGGAAGAGGGAGAGATGGCTTCTTGAATACTGGCTGTTTCCCCCTTTCCTCTTTTATGTGAGGTGGTGCTTTCTAAGCAGAGATATTGGGAGAGTGCGGACTTCCTGCTTGAGCAGCATCAGGGAAACCTGGCATGACAAAGGAAAAGCCACAAGAGATGACCTATTTCAGCAGGTCATCCAAAATGGATGAGGAAAGGTTAAATAATGATGAAATGTGGAAAGAGCTGCAGCTTCGAGTATGGACACGGGTGATACAGCTCTGCAGAAAGCCGATATGCCACGAAGAACTCAGAAGAAATGGCTCAGAAATGCTCGCTTACTAACAGGGAGCTGAAAATAGTGGTTCCATCCCCATCTGCCCCAGGACCCATCTGCAATGCCCACGTGCTCTGCCCCACACCGCACACACAACACCTGGCCACCACAAGTATTTATTTTCCCCATCTACCCCTTGACACAGAACAGGTTGTCTCTAATGGAAAGATAGGACAGAGCCCTATGTGTGGGCCTTTAGGAGCACCAGTTCCCAGCAGGCCTCTGTTCTTCACGCTGTGTGGTCCCTGTCCTGCCAAACCAGGCGGGCCCAGGGACTCTGGAGCAAGTGCAGCAATGGTGCCCTGCCTGTTCTGGACCAAGGCTACAAGAAGGCCTGGCAGTTTGGAGCCCTGTGCAAACAGGTAAGAAAATGTATGCACTGCAGGTATTATTTGGAGAGATCACCTGGGAAGAGGAAGACCCTGGGATTGCAGGGGTGCAGAGAGATGCCCAGCGCCTCAGTGTCCCACCTCGGCCAGCCTTCAGGCCAGACACAGCTATCTGGGGTTATCTGGCTGCAGCAGCATGAGATGCCCCTGGGGGGACCAGCAGAAGTAATCGCCCCTCCGAGTTCCAGCATGCCCACAGCACTGGGAGAGATAATAAAATGGCTGTTGTTCTCAGCCACTAGGTTTTGAGGTGGTTTGTTATGCAGCACAAGATAACCGAACCAAGCTCGTTTAATCTTCTCCTGTCAGGTCAGCCGCTTCCTGCTCCAGTTCCAGCATATTAATCCCAAAATTCCAAGAACTGAAGAGACTCAGGGGGCAGAGGGACAGATAGGAGGACAGTGAGGAGGGAGAAGACGAGGGTACAACCGTGGCTTCCTGGGGGAAAGTGGGAGTGGAAAGCCCCTTTGGTAGGGGAGACAAAGGACTTTCACACCCGTGAGTGTCAAACTTCAAGTCTGAAGGTTTTTTGTGCCACTGCTGTAAATGCCCCACCTCTGTCTTGTGTTCTTCCTATGGTTAGTGGAGGCTATAACCAGCGAATCATTTACATGAGGAGAATTATTATAATCATCAACGAGCTGAATTCATGGCTGGACAATTCCTAGGGAAAAATTCAGAACTCCAAGGAGAAGGCTTCCTTCCACGTAGGTGACTCAACGTGACTTGCCTTGGGCGGCAGACCGTGAGCAGACGTGGCCTGCACTACTCCTGAACGGAAGATTCTAGAGGCATTGCAAGTCTCCAGCAGGCCTTTCATTTCTGTGCCCTTTGCCTGAGGAGGGCACATCACTATTTATGGTGTCACACCCCCTGGAGCTGCACCTTTATCCAGGATCCCTAAAGAGAAGACACACGAACCTGTTCTCAAACCACTGCGTGGAGCAGGGCTGTGGCAGCCAAACCAAGCCACTGACCTGTAACTTGAGCAGGAAGTAAATATTTGTTGTATGTAAGCTGTTATGATCTTGAGGTTGTTATACACCTTGATCTAGCAAGAGCCAACTAATACGAAGCCGAAACTCAAAGAGCTTCCAAGGGAAGAAAGAAATCTGATGACTTGCAAAGGGTGCAGGTCAATGTCAGGCTTAAGATCAGGAATGTCGTGGAGTCCTGTCTTCAAAGTTGTGAGAAGCTTATTACTGACTCAAAAATCTATAACTGATAAAATTATAAAGATATAATAATAGATGCAAGGATTTTGAGAGCCTACCATCCACGTGCTCCTCATGAAACAAAAATAACTATGTGTGTGTGTATATATAGTTTGTGTGTATATATATATTCCAGTGTTTTTATCCTACCAAAAGGAAAAGAAAAAGTACTCTTTTTTTTTTTTTTTACTGAGGATATAGGGAAGTAAGTGACGGTATAGGGAAATATGTAAGTTCATTACTTTCTGCAGAATTTAGCAAACCATATCAAAAATCCTAAAAATGTTCCCATCTTTTGATCAAGCAATTTCATATGTAGTAATATATTTGAAAAAATCAGTATCAATATAGGCAAAGATTTAGCTACTGAGACTGGCATAAAGTGTTATATGTAATAGAAATAATTGATTCTTTCCTTTATGTCCCTTGCTCTAGGGGACATATCGGTGAAAATATTGCTGCATGGAATATCTAAAAGTTTCCTGCCTATATTCTCCTCTAGGAATTTTATGGTGTCACAACTTATATTTAAGTCTTTTATCCATCTTGAGTTTATTTTTGTGTATGGTGTAAACTGGTAGTTGAGTTTCATTTTCTTGCATGTAGCTATCCAGATCTCCCAACACCATTTATCAAAGAGGCTATTTTTATTCCATTGTATGCTTCTACTCCCTTTGTCATATATTAATTGACCATGGAGACACGGGTTTATTTCTGGGCTCTCTATTCTGTTCCATTGATCTATGTGTCTCTTCTTATGCCAGTACCAGACTGTTTTGATTACAGTGGCTTTGCAATATAATTTGATATCAGGTATTATGATCCCTCTTACTTTGTTCTTCTTTCTCAGAATTGTGGAGGCTATTTGGGGAATGCAGACTGGTGTAGCCACTGTGGAAAACAGTATGGAATTTCCTCAAAAAGCTAAAAGTGTAACTCCCTTTTGACCCGGCAATTCCACTGCTGGGATTATATCCTAATAATCCTGAAATGACAATCCAAAAGAACCTATGCACCTCAATGTTCATAGCAGTGCAATTTATAATAGTCAATTATTGGAAGCAACCTAAGTGCCCATCAGTAAATGAATGGATCAAAAAACTGTGGTACATTTACACGATAGAATACTATGCAGCAGAAAGAAAGAAGGAGCTCTTATGCTTCATGACAGCATTGATGGAACTGGAGAACATTATGCTAAGTGAAATAAGCCAGGTGGTGAGGGACAAATACCATATGATCTCACCTATAAGTGCAACCTAATCAACAGAACAAACAAGCAAGCAAAATATAACCAGAGACACTGAAATAAAGAACAAATTGACAGTGACCAGAGCAGGGTGAGGAAACAGGGGAAGTAGGGGAAGGGTCATTAAGGAGCAGATATAAAGGACCCAAGGACAAAGACAATGGTGAGGGGGATTGAATGTGGGAGGCGGGGGTGGGTAGGGTGGGGGAGGGCAAAGGGAGGCAAGTGGGGACAACTGTAATTGAACAACAGTAAAAAAAAAAGACAAATGTTGAAAACAGCCTAATGTACATACCAGGCAGACATTATCTACAATGTTATATTTTAAATTTTTTCCTTTAAAGTAAATAATTCAAGAACTTACACGACTGCATTCTAAGAAGACAAGGAATCCAATTAAAAAGTGGGCAAAGGATTTGAACAGACACTTCTCCAAGGAAGACATACAGAAAATCCAAAGACACATGAAACGATGTTCAATATCACTAGCTATCAGAGAGATGCAAATTAAAACCACAATTAGATACCACTTCACACCAGACAGAATGGCCATCATAAACAAAGCAACAAACAACAAGTGTTGGACAGGTTGTGGAGAAAAGGGGACCCTAGTGCACTGTTGGTGGGACTGCAGACTGGTACAACCACTATGGAAAGCAGTATGGAACTTCCTCAGAAAACTAAAAATGGATCTGCCTTTTTGACCTTGCGATTCCACTGCTGGGACTCTATCCTAAGAACACTAAAACACCAATTCAAAAGAACCTGTGCACCCCAATGTTCATAGCAGCACAATTTACAATAGCTAGATGCTGGAAGCAACCAAGATGCCCATCAGTAAATGAATGGATCAAAAAACTATGGTACATTTACACAATGGAATTCTATGCAGCAGAAAGAAAGAAGGAGCTCCTACCCTTTGCAACAACGTGGATGGAGCTGGAAAACATTATGCTAAGCGAAACAAGCCAGGCAGTGAAAGACAAATACCATATGATCTCACCTTTAACAGGAACCTAAACAACAAAACAAAGAAGCAAGCAAAATATAACCAAAGACACTGAAATAGAGGACAGGCTGACAGTGACCACAGAGGAGAGTAGAGGGAATTTCAGGGGACATTGGGAAGGGTTCAGGGGAACAAACTTAAAGGACACATGGTCAAAAACTAGGGGGAGGGTGGTAATGGGAGGGAAGTGGGAAGGGGTGGGAGGGGGGGCTGGACTGAGAGTAAAAAGGAGAAAACTGTATTTGAACAATGATTAAAATAAAATAAAAAAAAATAAAAGAAAACTACTGCAAAAAATAAATTAAAAAAATAAAAAAATAAAGTAATTCATGAATGTCTTATGAAACTTTAAAAAAAGAGATACAAAAGGCTATTCAATAAAAAATAATATTTTTTTACCCCTAGCCTTTAGCCAGTGAGTTTTCTCCTTGGAGGCAACTGATACCAGTTTCCTTTTTAATCCTTTCTTTAATCCATTTTCTGTGTGTGTGTGTGTGTGTGTGTGTGTGTGTGTGTGTGTGTTATCTGAATAGTAGCATGCTATTCACACTACTCTGCCCTTGGCTTTTTACACTCAGTTCTTCTTAGAGGCTGTGCAAGAGAAGCCCATGGGGAGCTACCTCAGTGTTTTAAACACACGCAGAGTGTTCCTTTGATGTGTGTCCTCAATTTGTGTAGCCATTTTGAGACGATCACATTTGTGGAAGATTTGTGGAAGAGCATTTAAAAACATGGATAGATGTTCATGATTTTTTAAGTGAGAAAAAAACATAATAAAGCAGCAGACTACAAAGTGGCTGAGAGCTATAGTAACCTATAAGTCTACAAAGAGTCTATTTCAAATGCTTAGGACACAAACACACATATTCACATGAAAGCGTGGCATTTGCCATTATGAATTCCTGGAATGACACATCCACTGTGCCCTTTGTCCTAGTGAGCTGGCTTTTGTAACCAGGGAAACAGCCCTGGTTCATGAGCTAAAGAAATATTGAAGAGATAGTCCAGCTAAAGATAACAAACAGGGTTATATTGTTTTCTGAGTTTTTGGGTCTTTCTCTTTTTCTTTTCCTTTTTTTTTTTTTTGGTGGTTTGATGACTTTGACATTCAGTGATTGGTTCTCATCCACATTGTAGATTTTTACTTATTTATTGATGAGAAAGAGAAAGAGAAACATCAGTTTGTTGTCCCACTTATTGCTGCACTCATTTGTTGCTTCCTGCAGGTGTCCTGACTGGAGACTGAACCAGTAACCTTAGCTTATCCAGATGACGCTGTAACCAACTGAGCTACCTAGCCAGGGCCTATCTGTAGGTTTTTGGAAGTAGTGATAAGTACACAGGTAACCAATGCTTAGAACTTGTTTGGTGAATCTTCATCTTTATTACACTTTTTTTGGACAATCACACATGGATACCGTGTGGGACATTTCTTATTCCTTTGGCCTAGATAGCTTTGCTGAGCCTGGTGTCAGTGTGCACACCTGGCCTGCCCAGCTCTTTCAAGGCAAATTTCCAGAGCTCTCTGAGTGCCTGAGGGGCTTGATTCTGGAAGCCCACTCCCTGATGTACCTGTGGATGTTGATGGTGCATTCTCTGCTTGCCACCTTGTTGATGGCAGAGCTACACTTCTCTCCACTGTTCTTTGGGGGAGCCACTCTACTGGGCTCATGGTGGAAAGGCTTGGTGATCTTAACACGCTTTTCTTTTCCATGCCCACTCGTGATGTCAGCCAGCCCTGGAGTACGAGCACCCAACTCCAGGTGTCCCTGTTGCTGGAGGTCAAGCCACGGGTGGACTTCACTACCACCTCCTTGGAGTGCTAATGATTGAGTCAGAGGATATCAGAGGAATGGACTAAGCAATGAGAGTGGCCAGAGGCCTTTCAGTCCTGCAGAAACTATCAAACCAACCCTAAGAGGAAAACTGGTTGGAGTCCTTGGGGTCAGTTGGCCCTGCCCCATCTGAGTTTTCCCTGTTGGCCTCACTCCAGCTGGATGCTGGACCCTCATTGGGAAGCAATGACAAGAAGAGAGGAGACTGGTTCAGACCCTGATGGTTGGAAAACGCCTGCCATAGCTGGAACCCTATCTCTGCTATCCACAAGTAGTGCTTGTATTGAAACAAGCCGCCTTAACAAACAACCAAACATTTATTTGGGGATAATTTTAGATTTATAGAAAAGTTGCAAAGACACTGCTGATAGTTCCTCACCCAGTTTTCCCTTACATTACCATGGTACATTTTGGTGTATTATTATTAACTAAATTCCAGGTTTTGTTTCACTAGTTTGTATTTCTTTCATTAGTTGTCCCACAAACATCCTTTCTTCTGTCCCAGTCCCATCTAGGACCCCACACTGCCTTTCGTTGTCATGTCCCCTTAGTCTCTTCCACGCTGGCACAGCTTCTTTGTCTTGGTCTGCTGCGACAGCGATCATGTTGAGGAGTGTTGGTCAGACATTTTCTAGACTGTCCGTCAGTTTGGGTTGGTCGGATGTTGAGTTCTCGCGGTCACACTGGGGCTAAGAGCTGTGGGAAGGACACCCGCGGCGAGTGCCCTTCTCTCCACACCACAGCAGGGACACATGACATCCACTGACCTCGGTGGATGCCAACTTGGAGCACGTGGGGAGGGCAGTCTGCTGGGTTCCTCCACCCTAAAGCCACTATTTTTTCCTTTTTATGCTTTATTCTTCAGAAGAGAGTCACCGAGGGAGGGGAAGTGAGCTGTATCTCTTGGAGGGAATAGTATCTACATATATCATGTGGACTTCTTCTGTAAGGAAGATCTGTCTCTCCCTTAATTACATTTTTTTCAATCACTTACAAGCATCCTTTTAATTAAAAGCAACAAATACTTTTGTTTAAGGAAAGGGGTTGGTCCAGTACTTACGCCCTTAGCAAAGCGCACTAGCCTCCCAATGGGCATCAGAACAAGGGCTGCAGAGAAAGGGAGTTTCCTCCCGGCTCTGCCGCACGTCAGCTGCGCCAGCTCGGGCGAGCTTCCCAGTCGCTCCACTCAGTCTTCCTTTTTACAAAATGGGCATATTAAATACTAAAATGCTATCTTATAGAGATGTGAAGATTCAATAAGAATCTTACCTTAAACATATAATGCAAGGTCTAACAAATAGTTAATGCTTAATGAATATTAGCTGCTATTACATAACCTAATTAAATTAGGAAGTATGTAATGTACGTAAGTATACAAGTACATGCACAGACACACAGGGTCAGTGGTTGGTGATATCCTTAGTAATTTTTATTTTCTTCTCTTTGTATATTTGTACATTCTAAGTTTTCCATAATAAACATTTACTATTTTCCTAGTCAGAGAAAAATAATAAAAGTTATTTTCCACATTAATAACACCTGGCACCACAAAAAGTGTGGAAAATGACCATTTTCTCATACCACTGCTGGGAAGAAAACTTGCTAAACCTTTTCTGAAGAATGTCTTGGCAATAAGTATCAGAAACATTAACATTTTGCAAACCATCCGATGAAGCAATCCCATTTCTAGCTATTTATCCAGATGAAACTGTTGTACAGTATGTATGCACAAAGATGCACCCACACAAGTGTACAGCACATCAGTTATAAAAGCAAAAACTGGTAATACCTGAATCTTATATGTGAATTAGTGTCCTATGTAGTAAAAACTCATTTTGTAGAAGAGCATTTAATGAAATTTTTTTGATGTTCACAATATGTTTAAGTGAACAAGGGCAGTTAGTAGAATTACGGCCAGCATAATTTTATTTCTGTAACACACACATACACACACAAGCACAGAATAAAAGCTGTTTAAACATATATCTACATGCCAACCATTATTATCTCTGGGTCACTGGATTGTGAGTGACTTCCTACTTTCTTATTTGGTTTTATCTGTATTTTTCAGATTGCCTACGAGAAACCTAAATTATTTTTGGAAGTAGAAAGAGCCAATGCTATTTTTAACAGGCTTATCATAGAGAATTTAGAAAATAGAAAATATTTTTTAGAAGAAAATAGTTACTCATAATCCTATCCCTTAGGAATAACCATTGTTAACAATTTGTTGTATTTTTTTCAGTCTTTTACATGAATTTGTGTATATTTTTTTCCACTCCCTTCTCCTATCCAGTTTAGGATCATACCATATGTATGTTTTATATTCCACTTTTTTTCACTTTACAGACAACGAACATCTCCCTAAGTCTGGAATACTTTTAAAAACAATATTACAAATGAATAAACTAGTGGAGCAGATGTGCAGACATTGATGTGCAAAGACTCATCAGAAAATGAACAAAGCAAGTTGTCAAGCAATACTGTAGGTGAGCAGAGAAAATACTCACCGAGCACTTAATTTTGGCTATTTCTTAAGACGAGGAATTGTGTGGAAATGTCTGGAGGTTTAAAATTTTAAAGTAATGTTCATATTGTTATTATCTCTAGAATCAGAAAAATAATATAGATTTTAAAATAAATAAAACCCCCATTGTTGAAGGGCTTTACAATATTCCGCTGTACCCTAACTTCTCCTGCTGATGGACAGTTAGATTTGTTTCTGCCCTTTTACTACTATAAATAATGATACTGCTGGGATGAGTATCTTTGTTTCCAAGCCTTTTTTCTAAGCTCATGATACTCTGTGACAAATTTGAAGGGAAGTTCCTAGATCAATTTATGTGCATTCATCTTAAAGGATTTTGCTTGAAATGCATGCTTGTGTATGAATGTATTGTATATGTAGAGCAACAGATGTAACTTTCTATATAGAAAGATTTAACTTTCTTGATAGAAATCAACAAGACACCTTAGTCTATGGCTACTAATTCACTCAGAGAATGTCTCAGTGGAAAATATATATTCTCTTTGGAAATATATTCTATGACTGATGTTCTTAAATTGCTCTATAATAACACTTCTACTCAAAACTTGCCAATGCCAATGCAGTCTTCCCTGACTACTGAGGTAAGCATCCTTGTATCCTAAGGATTTCCACACTGTGCTCCTAAGAATCTTTCTTGCCTTGTCTTCTGAAGCTCCAACCGTTAACATATCACATAATCTGGTCGCCTTCCCATTGCATTTGCTATTTTCCCTGTCTTGAATGCTTGCCCATCCTTGAGAGATGGATCTCTCAATACCATCTATTTTTCAAAGTTCTCTTTAAGTTCCACCTCTTTCATGAAGCCTTCTCTAATTATCTCCCTCTCCATAATGAGCTCTTTATTTCCCCTCAGTGGCCCTCTACTGTTATCTTTAACCTGTTTTATACCATACTTAGTGACCTTTCTTTTTCTGTGTGTAAGTACTGTCTCCTCAACTATATTTAAATTCCTTGGAAGATGAAGACTATGTTTCCAACTTCTTTTATTCCTCACAATGGCCTGTGCAAGTTGTGAAGAATAATATTTGTCAATTAACTTGAATAAAAATATATATAATAGGGAAAAAAAGAAATATATTCCAGAATCTTATTTGAAAACAAATTTCTCAACCTCAATAGAAACTGTAAAACCTGGCCTAATATGCTACAATAGAAAAATGGAGGCAATAGATCAATGTCATTGATTTATTAAGCTAATATGCTGAGGGCCAGTACACTGGTGGCACTCTAATATGGAATTGAGAAGAGAAACTATAAATTCAAAAAGAGAAATTAAAATATCAATGTCATCAACCCTTGCTTTTATCCTCTATCCTTTTTAAAAAAATTTTAACTTATTGATTTTAGAGGGAAAGGAGGAGTGAGGGAGGGAGAGAGAGAGAGAAAGGGGAGGGGGAGCGCTTTGCTGTCCCACTAACTCACGCACTCACTGGTTGAGTCTTGTATGTGTCCTGACCGGGGTTCAAACCCGCAACCTTGATGTATCGGGATGACATGCTGACCAACTGAGCTACCCAGCCAGGGCTCCTCTATCCTATTTTTTAAAAAATAAATATAGTCTTGATCTTTTTAAGAAGTAAGCTTTAGATATAATTTACATACCACAGAATTCACTCCTTGAAAGTATACAATTTGATAGATTTTAGTTTATTCACAGCCTGTACAACCATCACCACTATCAAAATTTAGAATGTTTTCATTATTTTTGCTTGTGGACATTAGTTTCCATTTTATTTAAAAATTATTTTACATAGAAGCTGCCTCAAATTCATTATCAAACAAAGGTAATAAAATAGTTAAAGAAATAAGTATAGTTTTGACCACGTACTTAGTCTGTGTTTAACATTTCTTTGGGTCTTTTAACTCTTCAAGGCCTTGGTTTTCTTATCTGTAAAGTCAGAAGTGTGGCACGGCATCATGAAGAACTCTCTGGTTTAAATTCTGTGTTTTTACGTAGCGCTCACGTGACTGTTCACGTCTCATGATCATTTCAGTGCCATCACTTTGGTTATAGCCCGGCTTTGCACACACAAACGAGGGAGCCGCAGGGGCCTTCACTTACGAATGTGATGAGACCTACCCAGAAGAAGACCAAGCATCGTGGTCTAGTGTGGGGCTAGCCATAAATTTAAGGAGACAGTGTTTTTACATAGTTATTTTTAACTAAGTTTGGCTTTACAGAAATGACAAATATCTGGCTGCAAGAATTCAGTGGAAATTGAAAATGCCCTAAAGCAAGGGACTTGACATCAGACAGTTAACACTCACCACTCTTAAATGAAAAGATCGGTGCAAGTTTGGTGGAAGATTTCTGAAAGTTTTGGAGCTAGCTCTGCCACTCCTGGCTACCTCTCTGAACTTGAGATTTCTTACTTTAAGAAAAACAGTATCTACTTCCTACCATATTTGGGAGAGTATAAGAGAGAATACATAAATCATCCAGTACAATGTCTGATATCTGAAATGGATTTAATGTAATTTAGCTCCCTTGGTTCGGTCAATCTACTACAGACATAAAGGCCATCAGAAGAGAGGTGATAATACATGTATGTAAACACATCATACATACATTAACTGGTGAAATTGGATGAACTAAAAAACCATACTTTGCCTCTATAATGCATCAGTAATTTGTATTTCAACACAATAGCTGCTTTATATTAAGAATATTAGCCCTGGATGGTGGAGCTCAGTGGATTGAGCACAGGCTGCAAACCACAGTGTCGCAGGTTCGATTCCCAGTCAGGGTACATGCCTGGGTTGCAGGCCATGACCCCCAGCAACCACACATTGATGTTTCTCTCTCTCTCTCCCTCCCTTCCCTCTCTAAAAATAAATAAATAAAATCTTAAAAAATATATTGATTTAAAATACTTCCTTTTCATTATGTAAGGCTTGAGATTTCTATCATTTGATGCCTCTCTGTAGCTTTGATTCTGTCTGTTCCACTGCACTAGTCAGTCATTAGTGCTCCTAAGCACTAGTAAACCCTAAGGGGTTTAGAAGTTCTGGAAATTAGAAAACAACAACAAAACACTAGGTAAGTTTGTGCAAGTTAGGGTAACTGGTGGTTAGCAAGTTGAGATAAAAATACTGTAAATAATGTTCTGGGATTTTACATACTGAGAGTGCCGGAAAATCTCCTGGCAACGTTGCTAGATTGAGTCTTCTTGGGGTTCGGCCAAGGATGTACTTTAATTCTTAGGAATTGTGCAATTTGAAAAGTGAAGTTCCAATTTCACTGGTACTTAATGGCTGTACTTTTAGGCATGTGTCTTCTTCTTTGCTGATATATTGACCAAAGGGCATGCTGTACCCTTACTGGGCGAGAATGGCAGTCTTCCTTTTCAGAGTGGCGTCTAGCTCATCTATTGACAGTGAGCCCTCATCTGGGCCACGAGTGGATTAAAGTGCTCATTAAGGCAAAACAACAGGAATAACAAAACAAAAACCAAGCCCAGTGTTGAATACTATAAACCATCTAATACATCTTAACTGACTTTGGAGATCTCAGAGTGGATCAGGATGGCAGGAGGACATGGGACTAGTTCCTTGCTTGTGAAGCAGATAGGGCACAATCCTAAAGGCCCTCTCTCTGTCCTCACCTCACCCATCAATCTGTGGGAGACCCGAGAAAAGGAGGGTGGAAAAGGACACATGAACAGGACAAGGGACAGATGGTGATTGTTTATATCATTTCATGAAATATCGTAGCTGGGAGAATCCTTAAAAACATTGAGCTTGACTCCTCTTGATTCTAGATTAAGGGGTCAGAGAGAGAAGGGAACATGCTCAACACAGTGCGTATGGGAGCAGAGCTGGCTCTAGAACCCAGCCAAGGTCTTTCCATTGCCTACGTGCTTCAGTGCATGCTCTTCCTGAGAAACGAGGGCCCACAGGACATTGCAAAACTCTCAAAGCAGACGGGTTCGCTGTAGGCGCATTCCTCCTCTGTTTCTCACCCCCTTGGTGCCTTCTACTCCCAATCCCCAGGGAAGGACCCGGTGTCCTCAGGTTGCCCTCCAGCCATCCACCGGCCCAGCCGCCCACCTGCCCCAGGCCATGCTCTGCTTTCTTAGCATATCTAGCACACCTGGTGACAAACAGCTCTTGGGAAAGAGACTCCTTTAAACAAATTGACAAGAAAATTCTAACCTGTACTTATCTCCCTAATCTTCTCAGTAGGATTACTTTTGGAACATAGATGAATTTCTAAAGGTTAAATATTTAGTGCAGAATGAGGAAGGGATTTTTATCTCTTCTAGCTCAGTCAGCCTGTGAGGCAGAATTAGTCATGGTCTTGTTCTATTTCAAGTCACAAAGGGCTCAGGATGTAGAAAAGGTAAGGGGGAAGAGGTCCTTTGTCTCAGGTTGTTTTTTTTTTTAATACTGCAAATTTAGTGATGGAAGTCTTACTTTTATAAAAAGGCCACCAAAACTTAGAAACACTTGATGAAAGTAATCAAAAGAAAAAAGAACTGAAATATTTTATACCTGTGTAACTGTGAACTGCCGAGGCATCCACCCAGCACAGCTCTCTGGAGTCTGGGGCCCTAGTGGCCCTGGGTGACACTTGGAATCTGGATTTGCAAATAGATGGGGGGACTTCTAGTGTAGTCCTTGAAGCCAACTCATGCCTAAGAACCTATGTATGATTTAGAGGGAATATTTGATAGAATCAGTTTGGGTGAGGGATTTTTTTTTTCCTAAATGAGATTACATTTAAGGAATATCAGAGTAGGACATCTAAATAGATGTCAATTTCTGAAACAAGTATGTTTTAGGGATTTGTTTGAATTCAATCTAGGATGATTTTCCAACTTAGTTTATATAAGATAGTGCTGGTATTTTGTAGGGGGTTCTTATATTAAACAAAAATAAATAGAGGATGATGTTTGAGGATAAAAATTGCAGATAGTAAGGGAGCTTAGCAAATCCAGGGGGCAGGAAATTGGATAACGGAGCAGGAGTTTGTCAGAGCAGAGAGTGGTGTGACGGGCGTCTGGTGAAGGGAGAAACCTGAGGCCAATGGGGAAAGGGCTCAGGTCCAGGAAAAGTACATGCGTGGCTAGAACCAAGGGCATGTAGGGAAGAAGGGAAGAATGGTGGAAAGGGGATCTCAAGATGGGGACTGTTGCAGGACAAGGGACAAAATACCAGTTGTTCCTCTCCTTTCCTTTTTTCTCTCTCTGCAAGTGTTTCTGAAAGCTTAGGACTGACGTTCCTTCCCACTTCCTCACGGCCTCAGGAGTAGAAACCATTCGTGTGATTTCCATTGCTGGAATACACAGATGAAACAAAGACTTGCATCTCTACCCTGAATTGCTCACTTTTTCTCTCATTTAGTGTCCTACAGCTAATTATCCTGGACTGCTTAATGAACACAATGTTAAATTTGCATATTCCCAGAGACCTAAAATGCTTTTTCTTCACAATGTAGTTGTACCTCCCCCACCAACTCTTGTATCTTTGATGATCCTGGAGCCTCAGGAAATCTCCTGGCATCGTGGTCAGAGCGTTTCATGATGGCAGCATTTCCAGGTGAGGTCTTCATCTGTGCCTTTCTGGCTACCCCCATTCGCCCATTCGGCAGCTGCTTTTGGGAGGCTACTTACTCTATTAAAGGCTTGTTTTCCTCTGTTTTTGCCCAGTACTTGACAACTTGATAGCGTTTGCCAGACAATAAGCAAACATTTAAAATAGTGTTAATAAACTAAATTGGTGTAAAAAGAAAAATGTGACATTTTTCTTTGCTAGAAATGAGAGCCTTTTCCTGTTGGGAATGCAAAAGGCACCAAATGAAAGGTACGAGCCGCTGAGTGGGATGAAGCTTTGTGTTTCTTTGGGAGGAAACACAGTAACCACTGTATTAATATTTTTTTCATGGGTTTCCTTTAAGGGACCACATACTAGGTGTAGATATTAGTATATTCCAGAGGTTCTACAGGTAATAACAGTAATAATCAATATTTACAGAGCTGTTTATATGGTAAAGCTTATTAACATAATTGTTCCATTTAATACTTTGAACCACCTTAGGTGTTAAAATTGTCATTTTAGGCAAGTGTTCTCATTTTAAAGTTGAAGACACTGATGCCAAAATCGGACCTCTGGTAGATGTCTTTCTAGTTGAGAGAGAAAGAGGGAAAGTGGGGGGAGGCAATGGCGCCAGCTATCCTGAATACTCAAAGGTACTAGTGACTTTTTTATGAGAAACTCTTTTCACGGGATTAGATGAGCCCTTTCCTGAGGAGCATGCAAGATGACCGCTGGCTGAAGTCTGCTGAAAGGGAGGGTGAGTGAGGAGAACTGGCTAAAAGACAAGACAAAACAAGTCACCCATCAGGACGTGAGCTGATTGTTCATTTGCATAAAAGGCAGAAGGCATATCTATAGTCTAGCACCTATGCAGCGATTTAACAAAGCTGTGAGTATTTTTCTTGCAAAAAAGAAAGAAGTTTCTCTTAGGCCACTGTAAGGAAATCTAGTAGATTTCTAGTAAGAATGTACTCACATATTTGGTAAAATACAATGTCTAGGTCATTTCTTCCCTACAGGGTTTAGATTTCCCGCATAGGGCTGTTGCACGTGTTTTCTGAGAAGATGCTGTCCTTCTTGGAAGTACAGCAGCCTTGACTAAACTACGTAAGATCGACAGATAGCGAGGCCTGAGGGTAGCAGGAAAGAATGATCTCCAGGCTCCCTGGGGAGCACTCAGAGCTCTAGGTTAAAGGACATCAGACCCTGTGCCTTACATCAAGTGTGCATATTATTTGAGAACATGCTTCTCAACTGTAATATATGGGATACCATGTAAAAACATACTGTGTTTCACTTATTTATTGCTCTATCATGAAACATCCCAAATGTAGTGGCTTAAAACAATAATGATTTATTATTTTCACAATTTTGTGGGTTGACTGGGCTCAGCTGGGCAGTTACCCTGTTCTGCTTGATGCTGGGTGGGAACACGCCTTTGGCTGCACTCAGCAGGTGGCCACACTGAGTGGGAAGGGCCAAGAAGGCGTTACTCACGTGACTGGCCCTTTGGTGCTCTTCCAGTGGCTCTTTCTCTCCATATGGTATCTTATCACCTGGTAGGCCAGCCTAAGCTTCTTTACAGCACGGTGGCTGGCTTCCCCAGAGACAGAAGGCAGAAACTGCCAGGCCTTGCAAGGGGCTGGCCCAGAAAGGGCACAGTGGCACCTCTGCTGCATCTGTTTGTCTAAGGAAGTGACAGGTCCTGAGGCAGGGAGGGGGGAAGGAGACTTCGCCTCTTGGTGAAAGAAGAAGAAAAGTATTATTGCAAATGACATTCGGGGTGGGAGAAATAGTTGCAGCCATGGATGGAAGGAATCTACTGTACTCTTTCAAACATAAGCACCATTAAAAATAATAAAAGCAGCCCTGGCTGGCGTAGCTCAGTGGATTGAGTGCGGGCTGAGAACCAAAGTGTCGCAGGGTACGATTCCCAGTCAGGGCACATGCCTGGGTTGCAGGCCATGACCCCCAGCAACCGCACATTGATGTTTCTCTCTCTCTCTCTCTCCCCCTCTCTTCCCTCTCTAAAAATAAATAAATAAAATCTTAAAAAAAATAAAAGCAGAAAAGTTAGTTCAAAAGAAAATAAAAGAATTGAAGTATATTTAAACAGTGATCTCATTCATTCATTGTTTAGCTAATTGTTTTTCTCTCTTTTGATCATTAGTCTAAGTTCGATCTTGAGCCTTTCCACCTTTTAAGCCACAGATACACTATCATGATAGCCAGGAGTTAAAGTTGCAAGAAAATTTCATATCTTGTAGCTTAAGTATTGTAAAGAATCAGAGAACTATTCTGATGAATTGAAAGAGCAACATCTTACAGCCTCAAAGCAAAGTTGTAAAGATGTTCTCAGGAACAGGCATATAGCCAGTCGGACTGGAAAAGATTCTGTTAGTTTTTCCATTTGTAAAATTTCCCCACTCAAGGCACAAAAGGAATAGTTGCCACGCCAGCTGTTCAGATGTTCCAACTAATGGAAAATTTAGTAAGAAGTTCTGGAATTTATATGCAAAGATGACAGTTTTTCTTACCTACACACAAAGTATTTGACAATGGACTAACAGCTGAGTTAAACAGAAATAAAGAGACAGAGATATTTCTAACTTTTATTAAAACAAACTAAAGAACATATTCAGGATAAGTAATATACACAAAGTCACCAAAGTATTTAATCCCACACTTAAGATAAATTTTAAAAGCTATGTATTTATATGGTTAACATAACACAACTACAAAGGCCCTGTAGCTAATTGTTCCTAGTAGCACACATCGCCATTGTGCTAATTATCAAGTGCTAATTAATATATAGCCATGATTCCACGTGATTTAGAATAAGTTCTAATGTAATGAGGAAACACACAAGGTCCTCAGTGTGACACTGTTGAAAGAGATGGTTAGTGACTGGTGTTCACAGCAGAAAAGAAAATTTTTAACTTTATAAATACAAGTTATTTATATGCCTGTTGAGTAGACTGACCAACTCTCAGATTGAGGAAATGAAAGGTTAAATACAAAGCTGACTGAGTCCAAGTCCAGCTGCTGAAATATAAAACAAGTCTAATTCAGATGCATTTGTAGAATCTGATTAGATTATAATTTACTGAAACTACTAAAAGTTTTACTGAGGTTAGAAATGTACTAAGTGTTCTTTGTCTTAATGGTTATCTTAACATTTCAGAGCATAAATGTCATTTCCAAGCTAAGCAGAGTTAGATTAAAACGTCAGAAAATGATTACACATTATTCTGCATTTCAAAAGCACACCTGTTTTGTTTACATTAAACTCTAGTGATAACTGGCTTTAAAATCCACGTTAGTTTATAAAACATAACCTCCACTAGACAGTTGGTTGTCTGTGAACTATGATTGCCTTGATAGAACTAGCAGGGAGTAGGGGTGTGTGTGTGTGTGTGTGTGTGTGTGTGTGTGTGTGTGTGTGTGAAAGAAATCAAGCAAGAGAGGGACAGGAGAGATGAGAGGGAGGAATATATTTGAGAGAGACCTTCAAGCTCCAGCTCGGTCACAAACACCCGAATTTACCTTGGTACTGTTAACGACAAACAACCCTAGCAAGCATCTTCTAGAGGGAGGTGTGTCCAGGACACAAGCTGAAGAGGAGCCTTAGGTCCTCTGGCTTATCTGCTCTCTCGTTATACAAACGAGGCAACAAGGGCTCAGAAAAGTTCTGTGTCTACGTAGAGTTGCAAGCCAGGCCTGGAGCCGGGTGCCCTAACTCCAGGTCACATAATATTTCTATGATTCTCTAAACTACCACTCTTAAAGACCTGCAGTTGTCTACTAAAACAAGAATGAAGTTGTTGAGTAAGACGTTAATCTAAGACAAGCACTACACTCAGAACGTTACCTTGACTTGTGAATGGCATTTTATCTTTATGTCTTAACAATGCTTTAAAAATCTGTATATCTGTGACTCATCTAATACCTTACACTGACTCCACAATTTTTTCTGTTTGAATTTTTTCAATTTTTTTCTGATCCAAATTTTAGGATCATTTCTCTTCTGGTAATATGTTTCAATTAAAAAATGTGAGGAGAGGGGAGAATTCTGAGCCATTTGCTCTAAAACCACGAGTGGAAATCATTGGTGACAAATGACGAAGAAAGTAACATCTTTTTGAAAAAAACTATAATTCTATAGCAAGTAAGCTAAAGAACTATAAAATATATTCAGAATTAAAAATTTTCTCAAAATAACGTATGGATTTTCTTCCGTCTTGTAGTTTGGGGGATCTGCGACAGGGATGAAGGCAGCGAGTGACGCGGCTGAGGACGCAGGAGTGGGAGCATCGACTCCCTGCTCACCTCTTCCTCCTCGCTGGAGAGCGGAGAGCGTCGTTTCCACCCTGAACTCATCTCCCTAACCCCAAGGATTC
Source organism: Phyllostomus hastatus (assembly GCF_019186645.2). Taxonomy (NCBI): domain Eukaryota; kingdom Metazoa; phylum Chordata; class Mammalia; order Chiroptera; family Phyllostomidae; genus Phyllostomus; species Phyllostomus hastatus. Next base: position 110,975,123 of record NW_025334041.1, on the reverse strand, counting down.
AGAAGCCTCCTGAGCACGACTTCTTCATGCTTCAGTCTAGTTGGAGTAATCTTCAAAAAGTGACCCCCCTAAAAGGGCTTTGTGGTTGGGGCAAGTGGGGACAATTACTACATTGAGATGCACCCAGACTAAAGACCGTCCAAGCATAGAGTCTTACGGGGGTGATCAGAGGTCTAACAAAATATCCTTTTGTATCATTTATTTCCTTATTCCCCAAGCAGCAGGAGCACTAAGAGAAAGTCAAGTCTGCATTTTTGGATTCTCTGTAAAGTGCTCTGAAACTTTAAAAAATTAAAAAACAACTGAGCGGAGATCCTCAGGTACCCATGCGGAAGGTCGGGAAACCTGGGCGCGCAGAGGTCATGCCGCGGTGGAGGAAAGGGTGTACTCAGGTGGCATCACTCACTGTGACAGCGCAGTACCGGTGCAGCACGGAGGAAAGAGCTACCTAAATAACTGAAAGAGCTGGAAAGCTGGCTCGGGTGAGAAAGCCCCAGGTGAGCCAGAAACTGAGCAAGACTGGGCAGGAAACGTGTGGTTAACAGAATCATGGGGGCTTCTGCGAAGAGCCCGGGGCAAGGCTATTTGCTGAGGATAAGTTTTACAACAGACATGACTTGATTTGGGTCCTAGACCTTGGAGTGCAACTGTCTTTCATGTGGCTGAGAAACGCGAGGGAACCTGTGTGGTACAGCGGTGGGAACCACGCACTGGAAAGGGAAAATGCTGCAGTTGGAGATTTGCGTGCCTGAGTGACTCAGGCAGCAGCAGTGCTGGGTGACCTGGGTCTCTCCGGGAAAGTCAGGAATGCAAATGTCATCAGAAACTATCCGCTTCGTGGTAACGTGGCTGCATCAGAACATTTTTCTAAGCATTACCCGATTTCTCCTCACCACTGATACATAAATGATGGATGTGTCTGAGGAAAAAAATTGAGAAAAGCTACTTTGAATTTAGCTTGAATATAAGCAAAAATAAGGGAAGACGATTACCCTCCCAACTTCTGCCTCAGACTCCACTGTTGTTTGAGGCACAATCATAAGCAAAATGGACTGTGGAGTCTTGTGTGGTCTTGATTTCTCTCTGTGTTGTGTTATGCTGACACAAGAGCTGGAGTAGCACTAGTGGTTTGGCAATAAAGAGGCTTATGTAATAAAAACACTATGAAAGATAAAATAAAATCTTTTAGCAAAGTTGCCTTTTATCTTTTATTTTTCATTTTCCTTGCACCTGTGTTATCATCTTATTAAAAATTCAAGAAATAGCCCTGGCTGGTGTGGTTCAGTGGACTGAGCACCAGCCTGCGAACCAAAAGGTCACTGGTTCGATTCCCAGTCAGGGCACATGCCTGGGTTGCGGGCTGGGTTCCCAGTTGTGGGTGTGCGAGAGGCAACCGATCCATGGATCTGTTTCTCTCCCTCTTTCTCCCCTCCCCTCTCTCTAAAAATAAATTTAAAAATCTTTAAAAAAATTTAAGAAATACAGCTCTGAAGAGGCACACTTACTGATAACAAGATGAAAATAAGAAGTCCCTAGCAGCTTATATTCACACTCAGAATGTTAAACGGCCAAACGAGCCCACTGAGAATGTCCTTCCAGTGAGCAATGAACTATTGCTTAGATGCCACAATTCTTTAGGAAGAATTTAGGTAAGTCAGGCACAGGTACCTGAAGATCCTAATAACTGAATTAGCTTCTCTGCATTTACAGAGCCAGGTTTATAAGTACGATCGACTTTTAGACATGAAGATAGAGTGTTACTGCATTTTCTTAAAAACACTTGATGCTTATTGTCTTGGTGTCAGGTACAAGAAATTTCTGGACTTAGGTGCATTTGCAAAATGTTTGGGTGAGCACGCCAAACCTAGGAGCAGAAAAGAGTTAATGAAGGGAATAATCTTAATATTTACTGATAGGAACATCACTCTTTGGTGTTTTTATGCCAGACGGAGACAGGCAGCCCTGTGCTGTGCTTCAACATGAGTTCCTTGTGAGCAAACTAGAGGCACTTGAAATATTCTGCACCCTTCTTAGATGTCCAGGATAAAAAGCATCTACTATGATGCTTCAAAATTTAGAACTATATATGTATATGTATGTGTGTATATATACATATATAAATATATAATGTATGTAGGTAGTAGGTAGGTAGGTTCTGTCAAGTTTATTTGGGAAAATAGCACAACCTGAATTGGGCTTGCCTTTTGAGGTGTTTTGTTTGCCCCGCCCCCACCTTTTTCCATTAAGAGACACAAAATGAAGTTAACTGAAAGATAATTTTCCTGCTCTCAGAAACGTTTACAAACCTGATGCACACGTTTAGGGCTGCACAGGTTCATAGATGCTGTGGATGCAAATGTTTGGAAGAGACTGTTGATAATACACTATTTAGAAAACATTCCCATGCGGATGGGTAGGTTCGGGTCCTGAGATTGACCTGGGAGGAGGGAGGATAAGAAACCACGCTGTACCAAAGGATAGCATGAGAGTCAGCAGTTGATTATCCCAGGGTGTTGTTATGAGGATGGGAATTCCTTGTAGTTCGCCCAGTATTTGCTACATAAATGTCTGAAATTTTCTCTAGCTAGCTTTAAAAATAGAACCATCAGTGTCTCATGAGTCAGAGAAAGTACAGTCTGCCCTGGAGTCCAGGAACAAACCTAGGTGACATGTCAAGGTTCCCTTCCTACACCAAGACAAACACACAGAACAAAACAGCAGAGTCACTCGACAGACCTGATTACAATGAGAGTAAATTAAAATGCAGAAACATAAAGTCATTCCTCACACAAACAACAGCGAGGAGAGCTACTGGATATTGCTCTAAGACAATATGTAGTCGGCTATGCAAGATGATATATGTACATCTTCACATCCATACATCAGAGTAAGCACGCAAATTCTCAATATAAATTGCCTCAAGAGGGGCAGCTCTGATGAAATTGAAAATATCTCCTCCATATGTGCGGTTTCAGAAGTTCTAACATTTCAAGAAAATATTCTAAAAGATAGAGTCGGCATGTGAAAAGCACGGGCAGAGGAATCAGTAATGATGAGAGCAGAACAATTCTAGAAGTCATCTTCATTTTCCTATGGCTTATTTGCATTTGAAACACTGAGAATTCCTATCTCTCTCATGCAAAAATGTGTACATATTAAATTACTTTCCACTTGAAAGAACATTTTCCTAAATGTTTGGAAGATGATCAAATTTTAACTGGAGGACTTGTTTTCTTCCATCAGGTATGGGGGAGATGTGGCTTCCTGGTATGAGAGGCAACAGTTGATTCTAATAGCAGAACAAGACAAAAATAAGAAAGTAAATTGAAAACAAATCCTATTTGTACAGTTTGATTTAAAGGTGGCAAAAAAAGGATACATATGGTACAAAGGTGTCAAAAGACATGAATTTAAAAGTTAAGTAGAGATACTTTCAAAACATTGGGATATTCTGATACTTGAAAGTGACATTCTGTTACTCTAGGCTTCTCATCTGATGTGCTCTAGTTTATTTCAATACACAAACTTCGGAGTGTCTAGTCACTGTCTAAAAAACAGATGCCCACAATCTATCAAACAGTAATCTTAAGACTCTACATTCTGCCCACCAAATTTTAAATTTTAGGATATTGGCAGGGCAGCAAAGATTAAAAACCTCTTTGCTATCAATGTTAAACAATATTTAGTTTTAAGGAATTTCTTGATCATTCACTCAAGAGATCTAGAAGTTGGTATCTAGGCAGAGATTTGAACTCACAAAATGAAACCACACTGCATGAAAAGATCTTTCTGAACTTTTCCCCCCTGATATGGTAAAATGTCTAGGAAAGAGGTGTGTGCTCGGAAAGAAAACCAGGACTTGAGAGACATGTATATCCCTCTTGCTCTTGGCCTTGCTCTGCAGAGACTGCACTTGGGGGACAGAGATGTTCAGGCACTGCCTCACGGTGGGTTCCAGGGGCTGCCACACGGAGGGGGACAGCTTGCAGTGGACTAACGGCAGAGAACGTGGTGTAATCTTTGTAAACGAGGTTATCTGGATGCCTGCTGCTCTGTGTTTCTCCTCCTCCTGTTGTCCTGGGTCTCCGGGAAGGTCTCTGTAAAGCCCCCTATCTTCGTCAGGGCGCTCGAGGGTCGTAAGGAACGGGGAGCACAGCTGTGAACTGGGGACTGCAAGGGAGAGCATATCCCCAACCAGCCGGAGGACAGTCCCCGTTGGAGGACAGTGTGGCAGAACTTCAGTTGAGACCAAGGGACAGGATGGCACAGTGCCGCTGTCTACCCTTCCAGGCCAAAGGTGAGGAATCTCGTGAGAAGTTTTTAAGGGGACAGTGTTTTTACAGGCAATTCACACCGTCTTTTAAGTTGCTGCCTGAGACTTATTTGAACAAACATTTATTTGTTGGTTAAGTAAAAGGTATTGGGCTTAACTTGCAAACACATAACTTTAACAGAGAAAGGTAAAATATCTCCGTAATACAGCCCTGGCTGGTGTGGCTCAATGGACTGAGCACAGGTCTGCGAACCAAAGGGTCTCTGGTTCAGTCTCCGGTTTGGTTCACGGTCAGGGCACATGCCTGGGGTGCGGGCCAGGTCCCCAGTAGGGGGTGGGCAAGAGGCAACTGCACATTGTTTCTCTCCCTTTCTTTCTCCTTCCCTTCCCCTCTCTCTAAAAATAAACAAATAACATCTTAAAAAAAACCTCTAAAAAGTTAAAAAAAAAACAACAATAATCCTCTGTAATACAAATTTGGAGACCCAGAGATTTTGGATACATGGAAATCATCTTGACATCTCTTCTTATTGATTAGTTTGACCTTTCCCTCCCAACAAACTTCTACTTTAACTATCACATGGTTGACAGAAAAGACTGCCTTCTTCCTTTATGGTGACCTGTTAATGAGAAGATAAATGACCAAAATGTAGACCAAAGGTGAAAGATTAAGTAAACACAAATGGGACTATTGTCAGACCAGACTCTGACAAATTAAAAATTACCATCCTGACTTATTAATAAGCAATGCTCATCTATTTAGTTACTTGGATCCTATTTATTAAGTACCTTCTCTGTGACAGATATTGTTTTAGGTGCTGGAGATATAAGAGGGGATGGGGAAACCCAAATGACCTTACTCCCATAACCTTATGTTTTAACATCCAAGTTTTCTGGAAGCAAGTAAAGGCAGTCACCTGATCACCCGTAGAAGCAACGTCCGCCATCATATTTACCATGCTTTTCTACAACACCGGCATGTCTGAGGGTGGGGTTTCGTTCCCAGACGTCTGAGTCGCATCTCTCTGTACCTGGCCAGAGTTGTCCTCAGCTTTGAGAAGATCTAAGACAGGCAGACTTGGGTGCCTGCCCCGGGTGAGAAGACCTAGGAGTCGAGTTTGCTTCACTGCACAGCGGAGGCTTCAGAGAGGTGCTGGGACGCCTCCGCAAGCCCGGCGGGAACTCAGTCCTGCCGTAATCGGGGTTTCAGTGTTTGAAGCTGTTGTGTTTTGGGTTCATGTTCTGGCAGGTGGGATAGCCAATCGGTGTCCAAAAGAATTGTGCAATCATTAGATGTAAGAGTATTTGGAATAAGACTTTGTAACAAACTAGATATTTTCATTGTTTTATGATTTTATTACATCAACCAGAATTTATGAGGTAAACAAATACAACTACACCAGTGCAAAGAGAAGGTCTTCATGTCCACCTAGCCTCATTTGGAAAGGTAGAAAAAGGAAAAAAAAATCATTTTTATAGCATTCTAACTTCTGTGCGGAGGTACCTGCTGACGTCTTCTGTTTCTCCCTTCGTTGCGTGCTTTTCTTTTGCTTTGGTCCTCTCGGAAAGAGTCGAAGTAGGGACTCTCCAGGAGCTGGGCGCAGGTTAATCGGTCGTCTGGGTTCATCTTCAGACACTCCTTTGGGAGAAAAGCAAAGACGATATTTTAAAAAGGGCCTATTTTGTTACTGTGTCCTGAAACTCTGAATAATAACTGGATGGAGCAAACATGAGCTTAGAAAATCAGGTTTGCATATTATCCGGCACTTACAACTTGCTAATAACTGTGGTCACCTCTATTTCTTCATCGTTGCACTCTGGCTTCTGCCTCCACAGTTCCACCCGAGCAGCTCTGGTTACCCACGCCTAAGACTTCTACTTCCCGATCCTTCAACCCACTGCCGCACTTCGAGGTCTCCTCTCAGTAGTGTTAGACACTACTGACCACTGCCCTCCTTCCTGAAACTCTCCTTCGGCTTCTCTGACACCTCACTCTCTGTCCTCCTACCTCCTGGCTGCTTGGTTTCAGACCAGCCTTTCTTAGTTTACATTCTTCTCCACAGTGACTGCATTAAATTCTTCAAGGCTCCGTCCCAGGTTCCCCTCTCTTCTCATTTGTTCTAAGCGTCCAGCTAATCTAACTGATGTTCAGTGGCTTCAAAGGTCAAGGTTTCCCAGAGACTTCCACGGGTACGTTCCTGGCCCAGACCTCTCTCCTTTGAAATCCTGAGCCCCGTGTGTAAGGGCCTACGTGCTATCTCTGCTTTGTCTCAAGGGCACTGTTATGGGTTGAGCGCATCCCCCAGAAACACTTGTTAAAGTCCTAACCCCAGTAGCTCATCATGTGGCCTTACATGGAAACAGGGCCTCCGTGGATGTAGTTAGTTAAGAGGAGGTGATACTGAAGTAGTATGGGATCTACTCTAACATGACCAGTGTCTTTACGAGAGAGGGGAGACCCTGCAAAGACAGATACATGTAGCATACGTCATGTGGAGACAGAAGCAGACCCTGGAGTTCTGCTCCCAGAAGCCCAAGAATGTCTGGGACTACCCGGAGCTGGCAGGGGCCAGTGAGGACCCTCCCCTGGAAGCCTGGGAGAGAGCATGGTGCGGGAGAGACAAGAGGGGTGGGGACGGGAGGGGGTGCCAACACCTTGGCTTTATACTTCCGGCCTCCACAATTGTGAGAATGTACTTGACCGTTTTTAGCTGCCCAGTTTGGGGTACTTCGCTATGAGAGCCCCAGGAAACCGACACAGACACCTCCTCTCTGCCACCTTCCTCTACTTCATGCGCCAGACCTAAACAATCATCAGGTCCTATCCACTTCATTTCCAATTCTATCTTGAAGAATCCATTCACTTCCTTGTATGGACTCTCAGTCTACTGAAATCTAGTCGATCACTAGAGGCTAGATTTCGGTCTCTCTAGTCCCAAAATATGTTTTTTTTTTTAAGAGAATTTTTAGATCTAAAGAAGAGACTGCGAACGGGAATGATGTCCTGCCAGACTAGCTGTCGGCGTGCTGAGACAGACTGGATGGAGCTGAGGCTTCTGAGCTCCTGACTGCCTGATTAACAACTTTCTGCACACCAAGAGGCTGATGAATTCTCAGAGGTGCTCCTGACTAAAGTGTTCCTAACTTGGGAAAAATTTTAAAATGAGGGGCAAGAAATTGGAATTGCAAAGTCCACATTGGGATCCTTTTCCAGAGACTTCAAATTTCACAAAAAGCCCTTCAACAAAATTGCCACGAGTTGACAGACTTCTTGATGACCAGATGAAACTGATCTAGAGATAGGACGGTAATGGCTATGAAGACATGGTAATAAAAAATAAATGTGGTACCCACTGTCTCATTTTAAACCTAATGAACAGAACACAAAAGCTATGCCGCTGCATGCCACCACTGTCCTTGGCACTGCCACTGGCTGGCACTTCACCCACTTGAGCTGTTCCCTGTATAGATTCTGACCCAGTCCCATGGGATAACTACCTGTTATGGTAGCTGGTACTCACTTGTTGTTAAAGATGTTTCAGCTGCAATTAATGAAAGGAAGACTGCCTTTGTCTAACATGGGGTAGGAGTCTAGGATGTAGGGTGTGACTCACTGACTAGCACAATCCCTGATGCACTTGAGAGAGAGTTCTTGGGTCCCAGGTCAAACACTATGAGCCTGAATCAAATAGCTGAGGGACAAAACTAGCTTCGCCCGGCATCTCGGGCCAACCAACAGGGCATGCACGCCACCTTTGGAGATGAGGACAGGGAGTTTGTCCTCTACCTGGAGTTTCTGTGCCCTTGAAGTTTTCTGGTCAGTTGGAGGAGAAACCACAGGAAGGCCTGGCCACAACATGGAAGTGGGATGGGCGTGTAGTGCTTGATGTCCCCCACCCCAATTGCTCTGGGTTTTGTTAAATTGTAGGTGGGTCAGAGCAACCTGTCCTGAGCAAGGTCAGAACATTGGGCTCCCAGGAAAGGACCTGCAAAGTGCTGGGTTAAGGCAGGGCATAGCAGTGAGACAGGTGGGAGACAGCTGAGGCCGTGGAACAGGCGCGAGGGCGGTCGGAGAACCCAGAGGTGTCAGGCTCCGAACCTCAGCAGGGCCCAGACTGAAGGAATCCAGCAGCACCCTGGATAGCACCTTCGCAACACCCGGCACTGGCACCAGGGCAGGTCTGAGTGGGCCATAGGTCGTCTAGATGGTTCCACCTTCTAGATCATATGAGTTTCAAACTACGCTGCTCATCATGATCACCTAGGGGGACGTTTAATAACATAAATTCTAAGGTCCTATTTACAGAGATTCTACTTCCTGAGTTTGGATCCTGAGTTTGGTAACCTGAGTTTGGATACTGGAATGCGTGTTTTTGAAAAGCTCCCAGGTCATTCTGATGAGTAGCATGGAAACCGCTGCTATAAACGGAACTTAATTGATTGTTAAAGATAGATACTCTTACTGGTAGCACCATCCCTAAGCCCCTAAGGGCTTTTAGTATCCCCTTTGGATGAAAGAGTCACATCTAGCACGGCCTCGGTCGAGCATGGATAGTGGATGATCACAGGTGAGTCTCTTCTGTTTTTTATTGGAACTTGCCCTAGGTTTGGTGATCTCTCTCGGGCTGGTGCAGAGGCTACACACTATGGTGTCTACACGGCTCTGACTCGGCCGTGTAGACACCATACTCGGCTACTAGACTCGGCTTGGTCTGCTAGCTTTTAAAAAAATAATTAAAAATTTTATTTAATTCAATATGTCTAAAATGCTATCAATTCAACATATAATTCCTATTTTAAATTATTAATGAAATAGTCATACTTTACACTCTTTTTATAGTAATCTTCAAAGAAACCTAGTACATCTCCACTCAAACAGGACATATTTCAAGGGCTCAGCAGTAACATGTGGCAGCCACCGTACTGGGCAGTGCAGTTCTGGACCTTTAAACTCAGGAAGTGGCATTCATCCTCATAAGCTTCCACAGTCTGAATATACGAATTTAATATTCAAATTTCTAATGAGTACAAAGAAGTAGTAGTGTTATAACAGCAAACCCTAAATAGACTCTTTTACCTCCTACTAATTTTAATAAATAGGTTAGAAAGATTACTGCATACGCCATTGATGTTCCTTTAACTGTAATGATTTTACAGTTCCTTATCATTTTCAATGACTACATTCCACTTTGGCATTATTTGCACCACTGTCTGCTCCTCCCAGAGTTACCAGCTTCAATCATTATAATCTGTGGTCAGTAACAGTTATAAATGATTCTTAAGTACCTTCATGAAATTCAAAGTCATAGGATGAGCCTCTGAGAATTTTTCTTCAAGAGTTTCCTAGAAAACAAAGTAGAGACTTTCAATAGTACATAAAAACAATGTATGCATATTTAGAATATATTAGTAATAAGAATACTTTAAATAAGACCCCCTAGTAGGTTAATTTCTTTTAAAGATTTTTAAATTCATATTTTAATGTAATTTTACACTATAGTGTAAAGAATTGAAAGTAAAAAACTGGAGTGATTTTCTTAATTTCACGTCTTGCTGTTGATGTTTGGTAAATGTGGGCTCCAAACGTCCCCTCCTGACAGACTGCAACATCCTACACTATCTGTGCCTGACCCACTTACGGGAATGCTTTGAGCGTTCGTGAAAATACACTGAACTCCGGGTGTAAGAGCAATACAGAAGGGACAAAACTCAGAGTAGTAAGGGGCGAGGTTGAGGAGGGCGGGATGCAGGAGAAGTCGGTGGGGAGGAGGAAGCTTCAAAGAGAATGATAACATTCTTCTTTAGCTAGGCAGCAGGTACCTGTGAATTTGTTGTTTTATTCTTTAAATGACATTTTCTTTTGTAATTCAACCTCTAGCCCAGTAACTTAACTTTTAACCTTTTATTATACTTAGTAAAAGAAATGCAGTATGTAAATCAAGGTATTACATGATATAAACTCAAAACAAAGAGGGCGTCTAGAAACAGCGGGGGCCACCTGAACCACAGCCTGTCCACGCCCGTGAATCAGGATCTGGCTCCACAGGCGCTCGCCTGCTTGCACCTCTCCGGCTCCCGCAGGGCTGGCGTATGGATGCACGCCCATGGACAATGCTCTCATTCCACAGGCAGAATTCAGACCATACGGAGTTTTAAAGGCCACAGCCCAAACTTAGGTAGTGCAGACAGGGAATCAATGTCTACAGGAGTAAGCGGGTCCAACTGATACCTTCCCAAAGAAAGGCAAAGCCCACAGCCAGAGCGTGGAGGGGAGCATGCGGTTGGGGTGCTGATTTGGACACATGAGGGTCATTTTGTAGAATGACCTTCCATGTGAAAATATACCTTGTCAACAAATGGTTTTATTGATTTGAGCTTTGTTTCACATGCTGAAAACATAGAGAATGCTCCCCCCTCCACCCCAAAATAAAGGAGTACTACTGTAAATACTGTGTATGACATAATAATTATTTCAGGAAAATAATTTAACTGAAAGGATCAGGTATTTGTGTAGGAACTAAAGATATTTTCACTTTAAATTTAACATTAAATTAACCTTTGGATAGGGCAAGTACACTTGATAAGCATTTTCTCCAATTCATTTTATGTGGTTTTTATATAGTTTCTTTGATCTGTGTTAGTGTGGCATACAGAAACAGAGGCTAAAGTCACAAAAATGAAAAACAACTACCCCTTTAAAGTAGCAGCATAAAAAAGAAAACAACCCAAATCAAGTAGTTACCATGTCTTCTGGCTCAGGTACACTGATACCATGAAAAAACTGGTTACTTTTAAAGATGGATTGGTGTCTTGGGATTAGTTTTCCTGTAAAATGCAAACCATGTGATTTATGTTAAGTTTATAAAAACAATGCAGTGTTTAAATGGTTAACTTCTGAGGGCCAGCTGTGAAAGAAACACTGACCCTGACTGTGTGCGACCTGCAGCCCTGGGAGGACTGGGTCACTGCGGAAACGTCCTTCTCAGGGAAGGCCAGTGCGCCCACACAGCCCTGGGCCACGCGGGGCTCGGTCTGCCACTCGGCCTCCACCAGAAGCGGAGGGACGAAAACGGTGCGGAGGGCTTTACACACACTGTCTCATCTAATCTCATAACTACTCAGAATGGCCGCTGGTTTTTGGCTCCACTGTATTGATGGCAACGAGGCCCAGAGGTTTAATAACCCGTCTGAAGTCGCATGGACATGTCGTGACAGACCCAGGATTCAAACTCAGGTCTGTCTAGTATCTGCCTAATGTAAATTTCCACAATCCATCTAGGAAATGAAACGATAAACACTTAGGTGCGTTCTGTGGAAAAACTCTACGCCCCCTTTTCCATGCCTCAGAGCTGTCCAGAAGAATGTGTTGGGACCAGACCAGAGGCAGTGGCTCCCCTGGCCAGCGCCCACGCTGCCAGGAGAGCCCGTGGCCAGGAAGGAACGAACGTTCATCTCGTGAGCAGATGTGTCACTTCCTTGGCAGCCCTGGTGCCAGAGTGAAGGTGCGGCTAACCTTTCGGGCTCTATTCTCCTCCAGCCAGGGGGAAGCAGACAACTGCTGAGGACGCTGACACACGATGAAGGACACCCCTGGAGCCCTGTTCCTATTCTGCACTGACCTGGCTGTGTGATTCAGGCCCATCATGGAAGTTCTCTGAGCCTCAGTTTCTCATTTCTAAAAGAGGCACAATGAAAATGTTACACCGTCCTTGATGGGCTTTTCTTAAGACTGAAAGAGATGGTGCATGCAAAGGTGATCTGTAAATTCTTATGTGCCAAAGGAGTAGAGTTGAGGGGTTGCAGCAGAGACTGGGTAGCCTGCAAAGCCTAAATTATTTAGCTGCTGGCCCTTTATAGAAAAAGTTTGCCGATCCCTGCTCTGGAGTAACGGAGGAAAACCCTCTTTTACAGTGGAGAGAAACTGCATTTGATCCAATGCCTCGTAAGAGTGAGTTTTAGGCAGCTGACTCATATCCTTAGCCCCGTCTTAGCTCAATACGGAAAGTAAATGTATAGTTTATTCCATGGCTAAGTGGCTTGACTTGGAAAGGATCGGAAAACTCAGTGAGAGGAGTGCTGGCGCTACACATTGAGGAAAGGGCTGGGTTTTGGCTGCAGCCCAGAACAGCCATCCTGAGCAGCAAGCACTCGGCAAGGCAAGAAAGCTCCTGTGGTTCATTACAGTGACGTGCTATTACTATAACAACCCAGCAACTCTGTAAGCCATAAAATGCAGCTCCTACCCAGCGTTCTGATGATCAGATAAAGTTGATCCACATCTGATTTTCCAGGCCAGAGTGGCTGGCCTGTCAGGAGCTCTGCAAAAACGCAGCCAGTAGCCCAGACGTCGACTGAAGAACCATACTGCGTATCTCCCACCAGAAGTTCAGGAGCTCGGTACCATCTTGTAGCGACGTAATCAGTGTAGACATCTCCTGGGACTGCAAACACATGGATCAGGTGAGGTGGGTCACATTTTCCCAGGAGGTGGCCTACTCCCAAGAGCAGGTCAGGCCTTCAGGTAAGCTCCAAACACTCTCAGAGGCCACATACTCCGAGCGGTTAATGAAGTGAGGCACTGATTGAGTAAACAGTTACACTGTGCACTCAGACAGTCAATTCAACTTCCAAAGACACCTTAGCTAGTTAATATCTGTATGATCCCAAACAGAGGGCCGTGAGATTGAGGATTTCTGTAGTGTGACTTCAAGTGTACACCAACTTCCGAACGCACTGCCAAGTCACCTGGGCCTGGGTCCTACGAGGACACTGATTATGGACACACCACCTTGCGATGCGCGTGCTGCTAATGCAAGGTTTTGCCTGCTGCACAGTTCTAGATTGGTGGAGAAACACCGATTTGTCCCTCTGTACCTTTGGTTCCTCCCTGTCTGGGATCATGTCCTTTTTCTGAGCACTGTCCGAATTCCCTCTTCGACGGTCAGTTTGCTCTCCAGTCCCACCAGCCCCAGGAAGGCATTTTCCCGACCACTCTGGCCCACATCATTACTGTTTCTCTCTAGGGAACCAGCTGCACCTTCACTTCGGTACTTCACTGCCAATCATCCTGCAGTAATACTTTTTTTTTTTCTTTTTACTTCAGATTCCAAGTGCACAAAAAGCAGAAATGCATCTTATAACTCTTTTCCTCTCCCAAGGGGGAGAGTATATAAATGTAACATCGAATAAATTCCAGTTGAATGGAGCGGACTGGAAGTACAAATTAATGTAGTGACTCAAGGTTAAAGTGAGGCTTTCCTTTTAAAACAATAACCATATAACATGTAACATACATTCGATATCTCAAGTAGGAATTTCAACTCCATTATTGCATAATCACCTGAACTGGGTAAGTTAGTAACAAGTGGCTACTCACTCAGAATTCGCGCAAACCCGAAGTCGCAGATCTTGATTATTCCTTGCTTAGTTATCAGAATATTTTCTGGTTTTACATCTCTGTGAATGCACTGTAAGATAATGTTTGATTATTCCTTTGAGCCATCAGAATGACAAAGCAAAAAGAAATGAACTATTAGTTTAAATGATACACATAGCCTGTGAGATAAAAACAAATATGGGTTTTCTTCATTTTTCTAAAAGAACTTAAATTGGTAATTTTTTACTCATCATATCAAAAGAAAAAATCAAAATGTAGCTGTATCAGTGAGGAAATGATGGTTGAATATGGAAACTGATTTTTGGGGGGCGGGAGGGAAGGTAGTATGGTACAATGATTTCTTCTGCTTTTTTTTCTGGGTCCTATTTTAACTGTAAGAGGTAAAACTCTAGATGAGGCTAGACTCAGTGTATCTCTAACAAGAAGCTCCTGCTAACCAAAGATGCGGCAATCTGAACATCAGAGAGAACAATGATTGCAAAGGATTAAAACACATCAAATATATAAAATTCCTAATTTTATAATTATGTACCACATTCCATAATATCCCTTCATTGTTCACTCTTGGATGTTGCTAAGACACACACTCATTACTCTTTGTATTGATAAGTACAGGAAATAATCCCAGATTTATCTTGCTCTACAGTGGCTGGAATCCATAAGGATAAGCTCTTTTCCATAGAATTCCAATGAATAAATGCAGAAGGAATAACAGAATTAGAAAAATGCCACCTTTTAAACCTAATGAAATGCTGGTTACAGGCAATAATCATCTAAGGATGCTAAAACCATCCCGTAAAATGCTGACAGGGAAGCTGATCATGGAGGAAAATCAAACGAGAACCTCTGAACCCGCAAGTCTATTTTAAGACGCCCGAGAGTGGGACAGCCAGACATTGGACACTAGAGGTGTCAACCCAATGAGAAGTGTACAGCACTATACACGAAGTATTCTCATATAAAAATATGAGCCTGAAAATGATCAGGCCTCTAGATATACCAATTTACGGGAAATACAAGTGAAAGAACAGGACACAGTGAGCCAAGATGATTTCAGGAACAGTGATGCTCCAAGTGTGCTTCTTGGACCAGCAGCTCCTGTATCAGTGAGGAAAACGCTTGGAAGTGCACGCTCTCAAGCCCGACCCCGGATTTATGGAACCAGGGACTCTGGGGGCGGGCCCAGAGACTGTCCCAACCAGCCCTCCAGGAGCTGGAGAACTAGGGCTCTAAAAAATTAATGATGACAGTTTTTTTTTTTAAAAAGGTGGGGGCAGGGGGACTGTAACAGAATAAAAGACTGAAGAGACAGAAAAAGAGAACAAAACCAAGTGCCAATAATGGGTTACGCTACTGAAAACTTATTTTAATCCAATTTAAAAGCAATCAGAGGAATCATGAGTACTAAGGCAAAAAGAAACAGTAAGTTTATACAAACTTTCGGTTCATAAGGAATGAGAAGTTTGGTTCTTACAGAAAGTGGAAGAAGGCCACAAATAATGCGTTGCTTTTCCTCATATTCTGTACCTTTCTTCTGGTTTGCTCTTCTGGTTCTTACTCCGCTCCCTGACCCCCGTTTTTAGCTCTTTGAAGACACCCCTGAGCTACGTGTAGAAGGATCATCATGAAGAATGAACCAATGCGTTAGAGAATGTCACTTACATTGTGTTTATGACAGAAGTTAAGAGCTTGAAGTGTTTGCCACAATACACTTTGGATCACTCCATCGGCAATTCTAGGGAAAAACACCGCAAAGCACATTAGAGACTCCTGGGTGGGGTCCCGGGGGCAGAAGAGGGAGCAGCGAGGGCATGAGCGGGGCTCGTGAGGGTCAGTGAACGCAGAGCAGAGGGTGCCTTGAAAATGCTTTATAAAAAAAAGGTTTAATGGAAATTGCTTTATTCTTTTTCATTATAATTACATAATTTCCTCTCTAAATTTCAATTTTTACATCTGTAGAAATGACACATGCTTAACAGGAAATTCAAACAACAGAGAAAAGTAAAGGAATAAAACGTGTTCGCTCAAGTCTTGTTGCCCCAAACAGCTGCTGTGGCCTGTGGTGGCGGTCCCCTTAGGCACCACACTGTTCCTCTCCCCTCTGTGTGTGGGAGTTTACTTTTTAATTTTAATATTAAAAAGCATATTCATATGGTTTAAAACTTAAAAATCCCACAAGTATCTCTATGAAGTATTCTCTCTCAGACCCGCCGACCCAGCCGGTTCACCCTCTGTGACTTCCCTGCCTCTTTCAGAAACAGGGACTTCAGCACACACACTGTGTGGCTGTAAAGGGTCTCATTTTACGGATGTATCGTCATTTACTTCGTCCCCATTGATGAGCAATTGGTGGCCTACGTTTTATTTTTGGAAACAACACTTCAGTGAATATATGTGATCATCCAGCTCACTGCAGTTATGCAATTACCTTTTAAGGTAAGTTCTAGAAGTGGGATTTCCGGGACCAAATGCAGGCACACATTACATTTTGACCCTGTGGGGATGAACTTCAGGTAGACCTGAGTCTGCTGTTGCAGGAAAAAAGGTATGCTTGAAGACTGACCTTCAGTTCATCCAGTTCGAGTTGGTGGTCAGCACGCAAGCAGGTGCTGGAGTGGCTTTGTAAAAGTGCCTTACGCCTGGTAAGCAGGCCGGCACTCTGGGAAGCCAGGGGGAATCAAGAGCCCGTGAGAATGGGACCCTGGGAGCTTGTGTCCCTGCAGAATCCTTACTCTGTGTGGAAGATCCTGGAAAGTGCCACTGGCAGGTGTATCTTTCATGGGGGAACTGGGGAGTACTCTGGTGGAGTAGTGTGCTTCGTGTAACCATCTCCACAAATTGTAGCAATCACAGCAAGACTGTAACTTTTCTGTTGATGTGTTTCCATTGCTCACTTCGCCCTCCCATGAATGACACCTTCACAGTTACTCACTGCCCAGCTGCCCTCTCTGAGGGAGGGTGACCCACTCCCACTCCCACAAAACATCTGTGCACTGAAGTCCCTATCTCCTCATGTGTTTTTGCTGGTGTTGTGTCTGCCAATCTGCGGTTAAAATAAAAAGATTTTAGTTTTCATTTGCATTTCTTTAATTAGTGAATTTAATTTTTACATGATTATTGGCTGTTATGTTTCTTTTTTGGTGTATTTACTGTTCATAGCTTTTCACTTTTTTGATTGGTCTGTTTACTCCTTTTTAAACTGAGTTACGAAGACTCAGTGTACATCAGAGTCTGCGTATACGCTGCAACTATTCTCCTTAGTGTGTTGTTGGTCTTCCAACCTACTCACGGGACGGGATTGCTGTTTGCATATTTTGAAAAACCTGAAACAAGGTTTCTTTGACCAAATATCTACTCTAAGCTTTTTAATTAAAAATTTAAAATTACCTAACATTCCAAACACACTCATCACTCGGCTCTAATATTTTATCATGTCTGGATATTTAAGTATGTTTAGATTACTTTTTAAAAACCGAACTAATCGTGCAGGTGTACCTGGCCTTCCAGAACAGCGGTATGGCCTATGTGTGACTCAGGCATATGGTGCTAGCAGCAAGACCTCGCCATGTGTGAAATTTGGGGTGCTGTAACCATTACACTGAATGTTATTTGTTTTATTAACTCTTTAAGCAATTCCCTTAGATTTTCACAGAATATAATGAAAATGACGACAAGCTAAACTTGTCTCCAAAAGTCATATATTCTATTAATTGTTGTTTTCACATTGCATTGGCTAGAGCTCTCAGGACAATGCTACATTATTATACTGGTGCCGATTGACGTCCTTGTCTCGTTTCTCGCTTCAGTGGTGGCTCCTTTTGTGCGGGGTAAAAAATTAGCAGTTGATTTGAATATGGGTTGTGTGTGTGTGTGTGTGTGTGTGTGTGTGTATGCTAAGGAATTATTTTAACCCTAGTTTGCTAAGCTTTAAAAAAAGTCAGAAAAGAATATTGACTCTCAACTGCCTTTCAAATTTTACCAACCACATGCGTTTTTTCCTCCTTTAACCTATTAGCGAATTATGTGGATAGATTTCCTAATATTGCACCATAGTTCATTCCTTGAATTCAGACATCCAATACATAATTTAGCCCCAAAATGCATCATGATTTATATATGCAGATGTGTCTCCCCAATCATTTTCACTCCAGGTTAACATTCATCTGCCTTGAGCCAATGCTGAGATGGGAGGGGCAGCCAGCAGCCACGTCTGGGAGGAAGGGGAACTGTGTGGGGCGATACCTGAGGTCTGCCGCAGTTAATCCCACGTATGTGAAAGGGGCCCCACTGCACAGAGCCCCGTTTCCAGACTACTTACCCATTTGGATTCCTCTCCAGCTCATTTAAGAGTGTATGGTCACAGTATTCAAAGACTAAGTGCATTTTCCTCTTTCTCCTGAACACCTCAATAAGGTTCACAAGGTTTGGGTGTTTTAGTTGCTGCAAAGGAATTGAAATACATCGTTTGGTGATTTGTTTCTTGTAAGAGTTCTCCCCAGATCCCTTACAATTTTAAGAACAGAAGGTCTTGCCTATCATCTCTATACATCTCCTGTGGAGAGTGTTATTACAGTTACTTACAAGAGAAACTATCCTTAGTAAGAATCACGAATCTTAAAGTTGGAAGAAAAATTTAAGATTTTTTCTAACGTATCCATAACAGACGATAACTAAACTGAATCTCTAGAAAACAAAGTATACTAACACTAAAAATACTTTAGCATTTTGTGGAAATTCTAAATATGTAAGTCATAAAATAACCTGAAGAAAGAATGGAGGAAATGGAATTACTGTGTAAGGCTATAGAAACCATCAATACCCATTTAGCTGACATATCACCTTGGACTGAGTGTAAGTGTCAGCCGGACGTCAACCCCGTCCGGACGCCAGGGCTGACTCTCGGGGACTGATCCCAGCCTTCCAATCCGGTTACGTCCGGTTACCTCCTATTCTGGGAGTCCCCGCCGTCGGTCTGGTTTTAATCTGTCATTTTCCAGCTCTGCTTTCTGATTTTGTTGTTCTCTCCTCTGCTTAGGTGTCTTGTGTGTTAAATTCTATTCCCAAACTGAGGCATTTCACAAGTCAGCCTCTGCTTAACGTTGTAAATCAAGGGAAAACCCTGATTAGGATCGTCTAAGATAACCCATCACTGCAGGGACTATATGATTGATCATCCCATCAGGTCAGTGAGTACAAGCCAGGGCTGTCCCAGGCAAACTGGCACCTACGGCCACCCAGCCTGTGTCTAGGGGCACTGTATAACTTAGTGTATAAACCAGGACATTTTGAAAGACGATGCTGATCAGACCAACTCTGGTTATAGACCAGGACGTCTGATCACTCCTAACTTACGACCCACCTTCCCTCTTGGTTTCCCACCATAGCAGAAAAATCACTCTCCCGAACCCTATGCCATTTACTCAGAAGGATATATAAAAAGGGGAACAGTATTGTGTACACAGCAAAGCTCAACAAATAACCTGCAGGCCCAGCAGAGAGTCCTAAGTGTGAGGACTTACACGACACCCTCTAACCGGCATCTGCAGGCGTGGTTTGACTCCGAAAAACATCAGCCTGTGGCGATTCCTGCTGCTCAGGAGTTTGGGAAAAGGGAATTCGTTATGCGTGAAAAATATTCCCAGAGCACCAAGTCATTTTTTTTTCCTATGAGCTCTACTGCCTAAAAGGTCAGAAAGGCAAACAGCGGAGGAAACGGGCCACACGGGCAGGTGATCCAGCTGCTCTGTGCTGCAGCCAGAGCTGGAGACAGGAAACAACAAAGTGTCTCTACCAGCAGAGCGACGGACTCACAGATGCCTTCGCTGGATGCCTCGGCAAGGTTCGACCCAGCCAGACCCACCTTGGGGTAGATCAGCAATTTACAGCTCATTTGCCGGTGAAATTAATTTAGCCCAGAAAAACAGTGACTTGTCTAAAGTGAAACAGGTAGTAAGGAGGGAGCGGGGGAAATCAATCAAATTTAAGTAACTGGAGGATATGAGGAAGGTGTGGTAGATCTATATTCTGGAAGGAAAGTGTTCTGAGCATACCTGGGTGTAATTACCAAAAGCAGGAAAGGGTGCCCCCTGAGAATCATCGTCACCAGAGACCAAGCTGAGCTGGAATCTGGCTGCTTTTTAACCCAAAAGTCCATCCTTCAGTCGGTGAACTTGTAACCTCGGAGGCACGACTTGAGCATTAACTTTAGTTGGAGATTTTGGGGGCTGCAGCAGCTAAAAAGCATCACTTTTATTGGAAAACAACCACTGCCCAGCTCAGACACACCCCACGACTTAGCTGTGACAGAGCTGGCTGTGGGCTATGAGGTCAGTGAACTGCTTTTTATCATGATGCATGCACTTTTAAAAAATCCGTGTATATCTAAGTATATTTTAAACAAAACACTGGAACTCATTGAGGAAACCCGCTACAGATACTTCTTGAAAAAGATGGATAATTAAGTATTATCCCTTTAAAAACTGGATTTCTGGGGGTTCCCTAAAGCAGATGACATGTGAAAAGCAAAAGTTGGCTGTGTGTTCTTGAAATCATAAGAGTTTTGTTACTCGAAGTGTGGTCCATGAATCAGGAGCTTCTGTGCCACTGGGAGTTGGTCCCAAATGCAGAATCTCAGGCTCCCCCCGCCCCTCCCAAGGCAGAGCCAGAGTTCCAACGAGGTCCCCTGGGGAAGGCAGTGCACTTGCACGCCTGAGCAGTGCTGCCCTCCAGCTGGGCTTCCTCTCTGATGAAATAAGGTGCTGGTGAGAAGCATCTCTAGGTCACGTAAGGTTCTAAAACTGTAAGATTTTTAGGGTGGGAAATGTTTACACTGAGAACTTATGCATCGTACACGCCAACTCCCACCAGAGTAGAAACAACTATGACCAGCCCTTTGAGTGCAATGTGTACACACAGCTGGGGCGACCTTCAGTATGTCTGAGGACCAGTGGGACCCAGCCGGGACCGGTCCACAGCCATGCCTGCAGCCCCACCGGCACACTCCTGTGGGCCCCTCTGTGCCAGCAGATGCTCTTTTATTTGCTGGTTTATGTGGGGGGTGGGGTGAGAAATGGTGGGGCACAGCTGTGGGGAATGAGGGGATGTAGGACAGTGGAGATTTACCAACCAGAAGGGAAGTACTTCAATAGTTTAACAATCTACAGCTGTACTCATAATAAATGCCAGCTAAACATCAGAGTGGCTAAAGTCCAAAGTGAAAATCAATTTGTTTCCCCAAGTTACTGATACAAAGGAATTTAAAAGTCCAATAGAAAAAGAAATCACTTAAAAATTCTTTGTAATTTTGGCACACATAGTTCACCCAATACCATGGACATTACAGACACATAAAGTTAACCTACCTTCAACATACGTATTTCTCTCAGTGCTATTTTTTTAACAACAGGATCATCTTCAGATTCCACAAACTTTTTAATAGCTACCATTTGTCCAGATGTTTTGTTTCTGCATTTGAATACAATGCCATAAGACCCTTCTCCAATCTTAGCTAATTTTTCATACTTTTCCATGATAGCAGAAGTGACTCAAATTACTGTATTGGTTAACTTGCAGTACAGCGTTGCACCTGGAAAACAAGATGGCTCAGCTTCATCAGCTCATCAAGGACGATGTTCTCACCGATTATTATATAAAACCAATTTGCTAAGGATGCCAAAGATTTCTTTCCATTGATTAATTTTAAATACACTTAAAAATATTTGGGTGTTATTTCGTTAGTTGAGCTCGGTACTATGCAGTTCTTCCAGTTACTGAAAAATTTCATATGCTGTTTCTTATAACGAGTCTGTGTTGACTCCAGTTGAATTCAAAGAAATTGTGGAAAGGAACCTTATCCAATCCATTGTTTTCATTATCCTCTAGTAAATGATTAAAATATGATGCTGTAAAATCCAGCTGAATGAGTATTTCATATTCTTGAATATGGTGTTTCTCTTCTCCCCCCTGTGTGA
Source organism: Phyllostomus hastatus (assembly GCF_019186645.2). Taxonomy (NCBI): domain Eukaryota; kingdom Metazoa; phylum Chordata; class Mammalia; order Chiroptera; family Phyllostomidae; genus Phyllostomus; species Phyllostomus hastatus. Next base: position 110,953,483 of record NW_025334041.1, on the reverse strand, counting down.
ATATGGCCAAGACGAGAAGAATTGAGAACAAGACACCGTACAAAGTGCTATACCTCCACCTGGTGGAGAGAGAAGAAAGAGACACTGCGGACTGTTAAAGCCATTAAAAACAATAACATCTTTTTAGAGCATTATTTATCGTGCTTAGCGTTTATATGTATGAAGGAACAGGTCCTTACATTCTTAGCTCCCAAAGAAAACAGGAACAAGACAAAAAAGAAGGCAGATTTCTCTAATCCTTCACGTACGCTCTCATACCCATAGTGATTTCTATGGAAATGCTGGGTTTAAGTTTTCTGTCTTGCACCAGCCATTTATAAATTTTGTGGTGACTGGACTACATGTTAGATTACAAATAAGGCCAGCATAACTAAATAAGTCAGTCTAAGAATTAAAAATATAAAAATTTTAGTCTTAAAAATCCCACCCCACTTTACTCAGCAGAATTTTTTTTAAACATTTTATTTATTTTTTTTCTAGAGAGAGGGGAAGGGAGGGAGACACAGAGGGAAAGGAACATCAATGTTAGTTGCCTCTCACACTCCCCACACTGGGGCCCTGGCCCACAACCCAGGCATGTGCCCTGACTGGGAATGGAACTGCTGACCCTTTGAGAGGTTTACAGATCTATACTCAATCCACGGAGCCCCGCCAGCCAGGGTACTCAGTAGAATCTTGATTATAAACTTAGTAATAATAGCTAGCTTTTAATAACACTGTTCTATGCAAACTACATATAATGTACACAAATATTTCATAAAGTAGGAGTCATTTTTACCCAATTTTACAGACGAGAAAACTGAAGCACAGTGAAGCCAGTATGGAATTAGAACCTAGGCAGTCACATTTCAAAGATCACAATTTTAATCACTACACTATACTACCTCACAGTTAATTAAAAATAAAGCACAATTTGAAGATAGAGCACAATAAAGCTCTATCCAGGTATTGGTATTAATAAAATTTGAAGTAGAGAGTTGACCTCTGCCCTGACCAGTGTGGCTTGGTTGGTTGGGTGTCACGCCGCAAAGCGAAAGGCCGCTGGTTCCATTCCCAGTCTGGGCACATGCCTGGGTTGTGGGTTTGGTCCCTGGTCCAGGCAGCTGATTGATGTTTCTTTCTCACATCGATGTTTTTCTCCCTCTCATTCTCCCTCCCTTTCCCCCTCTCTAAAAAGAAATAAATTAAATCTAGCCCTGGCTGGCGTAGCTCAGTGGACTGAGCACAGGCTGTGAACCAAAGTGTCGCAAGTTCGATTCCCAGTCAGGGCACATACCTGGGTTGCAGGCCACAGCCCCCAGCAACTGCACATTGATGTTTCTCTCTCTCTCTCTCGCTCTTTCTCCCTCCCTTCCCTCTCTAAAAATAAATAAATAAAATCTAAAAAAAAATTGCTATTAAGAAATAAATTAAATCTTAGAAAAAGAGTTGACCACTTAAAAAACTCCTCATTTCAAATGAGTATTTTTTTTAACTTCACTAATGTTTGGTCTTTCCTGCCTACAGGCTATCTCAGTGAAGAAAGAAACCATGTACCCTCACTTACCACCATAAAACCACAGGACCGGAGAAAGCGTTTACGTGGGTAAATGACTACCACTATTACCCAAGCACATACACTCATGTAACACATGGCAACTCTACCACAGACTGTGTTCGGAAAACTTTTTTTTAAGATTTTATTTATTTATTTTTAGAGAGGGAAGGGAGGGAGAAAGAGAGAGAGAGAGAAACATCAATGTGCGATTGCTGGGGGTCATGGCCTGCAACCCAGGCATGTGCCCTGACTGGGAATCGAACCTGCGACACTTTCGTTTGCAGCCCATGCTCAATCCACTGAGCTAACCCAGCCAGGGCTCAGAAAACTTTTAATTATGTGCCTATATGGGGAAAACCTGAGAAGGCCAAGAGGAAAGCTAAAACTGAGGCAGATTTAGACAGATTATGAAAAAACAGAGAAATAAAAGTTACCAAAATCAGGACCACCCTGTAGAAGCTGAAAAGATTAAAGCAGAGTATTATGAACAACTCTATGCAACCAAATGAGACAATATGGTTGAACAAATGTCTAAAAAGATACAAAATACTAAACTGACCGAAGAAATAGAAACCTTGATTACACTCATAACAAATAAAGAATTTCAATTAGTAACTAAAATTCTACCCACAAAGAAAAGCCCAGGATCAGAGAGCTTCAAAGGTGAGTTCTACCAAACATTCAAAGAAAAATTAATACCAGTCCTCCATAAACTGTTTTATTGGGTTGGCCAAAAACTCCATTTATTTTTTCCATAAAACAAAGTGCACATTTTTAAATTTTCATCAATAACTTTATTGATTTGGATATTCTGAGTATGTCGGCTATCTCCCACTACTGGCTTCTAGTGGGCAGGGGCAAGGGGTGCTGCTAAACATCTTCCAGTGCATAAGGCAGCCCCACAGCAAAGAATTATTTGGCCCAAATGTCAATAGTGCCAAGAAACTTCACAAACCACTTCTGACACATTCGCTCAGTCACAGCCCCTTCTCCATACACTGCACAATTTTTTTTTGCTTCAGTTGAATTTTTACCTTTCTTGAAACAATAAAGCATAATGTGCCAAAAATACTGCGTATCTTCTTCCATCTTCAATATTTATATGGCTGCACAAAATTCACCAATTTTGATAAGTTCTTTTAAAATGCACTCTGATATGACAGCTGTCGCAATACAATCTAACAAAATTGTTTTGAGTGAAGTTAAAGACAACTAAGCACTACTAGAGCCTTTTATGGAAAAAACTAAATGAACTTTTTGACCAACACAATAAAAAACAGAAGTGGAGGAAACATTTCTCAACTCATTCTGTAAGGCCAATACGAGGAGGGACCCCTCTGAAAAACCCCAGTATTACCTTCTGGAGGGCAGGCCCCTTTGTAGTACAGGCTTCCCCCACTAGGTGAGTGTTCCAGGAACCCATCTGTGTCAGTGCACCAGCTGGCGTTGTTGTGAGAGGCTGCATTTGGCTTCAGTGACTTTTTTTTGAAGACTCTTTCAATGCATTTGCCCATTTCATGATGGGTGATTTATGAGTGCACCTGCCCACACCGCACTGAGTGTTCAGTTTTTCACAAAAAATGGCCTGACGCCAAAAATGGCCCCGCCTTCCCTATTGATTTGATCTCATCCCGAGTGGCTTTTTTTGTTTGTTGGTTTTCCCAGATAAATAAAATCCCCAAAAGGAAATATTTTGCCAATGTGGAAAAGGTGAAACAAAAAAGGGCAGAAACACCAAAAGGCACCAAAATCAACAAGTTCAAAAACTGTTTTGAGCAGTGGAAAAAAGTCTCAATAGGTGTATCGCATCAAATGGAGAGTGCTTTGAAGGTGACTGAAGTTTAAACATGTAAGAATAAATATACAATTTTTTAATAAATAAGTTCAGGTTTTTTTGGTCCCTTCTCATATTACATTGATACAAAGTCAGATGAAGAAGTCCCCAGAAAACTATAGGTCATTATTCTCATGAATAAGGACACAAGAATCCTCACAAAATGATCAGCAGAAATATATAAAATGAGTTAAACACCATGATGATGTGGGACTTATCTGAGGAATGCGAAGTTTAATTTATCTGCAAATCAATAATGTGAAATAACATACTAATAGAATAAAAGATAGAAATACAGGATCATCTCAGCAGATACATATTTTTAAAAAGCACTTAACAAGACCCAGAACCCATTCATGATTTAAAAAAAATCTCATCAAACTAGAAATAGAAGGCAACATCCTTCCCAGAAGGCCTGCAGAAAAACCTACAGTTAACATCATGCTCACTGGTGAAAGACTGAATCCTGTGCCCCCTGTGAGACTGGGACATTCTTGTAGTTAACCACTTGTGTATAACATTGTACTGGAAGTTCTTGCCACAGGTCAAGTAAAATTAATTGAAAGTACACACACTGGAAATGGAAAGAAAAACTCTCATTTGGAAATGGCATGCATACTGTATGTAGAGAATCCTAATGATGCTAGGAAAAAAAAAACTATTGATAGAGGTATATTAGGCAGAGAATAGATGCAATTGGTTGGAAACACTTCCCATCATCATTAGTGATCTTCACAATTTGAAGCCATATGCCTCTTGGTTATAGGGCCTCCTGACTTCAGAATTTACCAAATATTTGACTTTTAAGTTAATGAAGTTCTGTGTACAAAAGCAAAAACATACAGACTTGGGCCAGTTGGTGAATACAGAAAGACATACAGAGATAGATACTTGAGTGTGTTGTTAAATCTTTTGAAAAATTTTCTATTTAATTTCCTGTTTTAAGGATTGAAACAGAGAAAACACTTGTGGGCAGGTTATATTCATGACTGTGTCACACACCAGGTCCCGAGGGCTCAAGCAAGCCTAACGGATACATGGAGAAGAAAAACAAAATTAGAAAGGGAGAAAAATGGGGCGGAAAACATATTAATTTCCTAATCTAAGTTTCTAGGAAACTCATGTAAACTGTGGCGTTAGGTGGGGGCGGGGTGGGGGGTGGGGGGAAAACTTTTCAAGACCAGGCCAGATCATTTGCGGATTCTGCAGGTTAGAAATCACAATCTGCGCTGTTGCTTTTGTTCCCAGTGCAACCAAATGCATTTATATTTAATAGAACTGAATAGAAAACGGGCTAAAAAACCATTCTGTGTCTGTTTTATAAAACAGAATTACAGAACTTCAAGAATACACACACCTGATTATAAACTTCTCTTGGTGATATAACGAACAATTGATTAATTGGAAGCATCCCCAGAGAACTGTAAGACCATATGATTCACACAGTTCAAGAAACGAATTTTGTTTAAAAAAAAAAAATCACATTTCAACGTGCACACATAACAGGAATGAAAGTTCGGCGTAAACCACTTTGTTTCCAGGCCGCTAAACTAGTCCCGACCCTTCTGTGAAGGGCAGCCCAGCTTGGGGGCCACACCCAGGACTCCCAGAGTGCGGGGGCGCCCCTCGCTCCCCAGCCGCCGCAGCCTGGACCCGAGGGCTGGTCCTCCTCCAGGGCTACCCCTTCCTCCTCCCGCCAGGGTGCCCCAGCAACTCGGTCGTATGGCCTGCGGGAGCCCTCTGTCACCTCTAGCCCCTCACCCTCACGCCTTCTTGTCCCGCCAGAGGCCACCGAGGGAAGGCAGCCCCGCTCTCCTCTCCGGCAACTTTCCCTCGTCTGGGAGCCCCATGCAGACGCCACATCGCTCTCCATGAACCCCGCGCCGCCAGCCCCCATCCCACCTGTCCCGCTGCGCAGCAACCCGCGCCCGCCGCCAGACTGGCACTTACGGTGGCGCCGCCCTGAGCAGTCCCAAGTCCGACGACGCGCGGTCGCTCTGCTCAGCCAGCAGCAGGCGCCGCAACTCTGGAGCTGAACGTCTGCAGCGTCTCCGGGGCAACCGGACGCTCAGCGGGGCAGAGCGGCTTCCGGGGCAGGTTTCCCGTGCCTGCCGCAGAGGAAGCCCGCGTCCCGGGCTCACATCCCCGTGGGTCACCTTCGGGCAAACCCAGCACCTCAGCGTGTGGACGCAACAGCGGTTTCTCCTCCGAGAACCCTTGAAGATGCTCGGAAGGCGGCGCTCAAGAAACACTGCTTTTTCCATGAACACTATCATTATACCAAGCCCCGTTCCATTCTAAGGCGTTAAAAGCACTAAAATTGAGCACGTGTAAGCGTGGAGTACATGTCCGTTTTCACACCGGGGCAAAGACGCTCAGTTTGGCAGACCCTATTATAAGTCATTACTCTTCGGTCCTTCCTTATTTCCCAAATAAATTTTTAGCAAACTTCCGTAGGCTTTTCCGTGACAATCAGCAATTAGGTGCGGTATTTTGCGGCCATTTTCATAATTCAGCAAACATTGTACTAGTATTCTGGGCCGATAGAATAAGAGACGTGTCTGACACCCAGTGCGGGAGCAAGTCGAGCAAACAATGTGATGAATGCTATACGAGGCAAATCGGAAATATATATATATATATATATATATATATATATATATATAGGCAAAGTTTACCCTTCTTGTTCCCAAGACGAACTTAAAAATGCTGTTAATGAGCATGTACACGCTTTGATAAAATGCTCTCCATCGTGCCCAGATTTAGGATGTCTCTATTTCCATTTTTTTCTGAGGTGACTCTTTTTCTCATCTACAATTTTCCATTTTCTTCATTTGCTTAGAAATATGCTCCAATCTCCTCCTATCTTTAGAAATCAAACTAGAAACAACCTTTATCTCCTTCCTCCTCCAAGGCCACGTATATTTCCACAGTACTCAAACTTGCATAAACTCACATCTACCCATTTCTGTACCATTTCTGCCTTATCCTGCTGTAGAACAATTTCAGTAAGGATATAAGTGATAACTTTACATACAAACCCAAAGGCCTCTTTTCATCTCGTTGTTTTATCTCTGCAGTTTCCAAAACCATTGATTACTAGAGCTACTTTTCTAAGCAGCTCTTCGCAATTGGGCCCATCCTAGTTCTCTAGCTTCACGCCATTACCTGCTCCATGTACCCTAAGCTCAGCTGCACTTAACACAGCATTTTCGCACGTCTTCGTCTGTCTACAGTACCTACTCTGATTTTCCCCTGCACTTGATAAACTCCTTTCGTTTCTTAACAGCCCGGTTTGTGTTTAACTTTCTCTATAGAGGTTTTCCTTTTCCCAAAACAGAATTAGGTACAACCTTTTGCACCTCTCTTTAAATTTATTTATCCAAATATGCCATTTGAATACTGGGAATGATAGCTTTTCCATCTTTTCGGCAGCACCAGTAGTGTCTGGATACACTGTAAAGGATTATTATTAAGTGTTGGTTAAATAATTACCTCACAAAAGTAAAAAAAAAAGTCTTTGTAACGAGTTGTAACTAGACTTATAAAGCGTTTTTTTTTTTTTTAAGAAAAGATTTATTTTTTTGACAGAGGGGAAGAGAGGGAGAGAAACATCACTGTGTGGTTGCCTCTCACACACCTTCTTCTGGGGACCTGGCCAGACATGTGCCCTGACTGGGAACTGAACTGGCAACCCTTTGGTTTGCAGGCTGGTGCTCAATCCACTGAGCTACACCAGGTAGGGCTAGACTTAATAAGCTTTAACTGTAAAGCTAATCTTATGCAAATCCTTTTGTTTTCATAACAAAATGCTTTAACAAGGAAAATGCTTTTTAGGAAAGCAAAGAATAAGAATTTCTCCTGTTGCAGACAGTGAAAATCAGAACTTGAAGTCCAATTCCCTCTTGGAGAAAATAAATTTCAGGATAAAAAAGTGTTAGGGTGTACTTTAGAGGGGAGTGGATATACTGCATGTATTCTGTGTAATACATAGTTTGGCATAATAGTAAGTGCCTAGGTTCAAATCCTCACTCTGCCACTTACCAGCTATATTCTTAGGCAAGTTATTTAAACTTTCTGTGCTTCAGTTTCCTCATCTGTAAAATGGCATTAACAATACCTTCTTCACTGGGCTGTTCTGGGGCTTCAGTGGGGGAATCTGTGTAAAGAATGTAGACTAGTACCTGCCACAGATACATGGATTGGGTAAGTATTGTTATCACACCCCCTTAAATACTCTTAGTGTGGACCCATTGTTTTGTTCAGCACACAGTTCCATCTTTTCTTCTAGTAATAGTAAAAACTGGTATCTGTCCTTTATTTCTCGGTCTCTACTGAAATCAGCAACATACCTGCAAGCTGAATGATGCCAACAGGCCCAGAAACAACTGATCTCATTCTTCTCAACACCAAGGTCTATGAAAGTAGCTATCAAAATACTGAACTGAACTTTAATGGAGATAAAATTGATTGTTTCAAACATCTGAGTGACTCTCTTCCTTTTGAGTGAATAAAAATCCTTGGTCAAAAGTTATTAGGTGGAGACTCCAAACTTGCATTTTCTTTTCACTCATCGTTAAGGACTGTCCCTCGGAGGCATGCCGTTGTTGGCTCACACTCAGAAACACTATTTTAAATTTAGCGTTGACCAGTGGTTCTCATACAGGGCTGTACATTAGAATTATTTTTACAACTTTATCAAAATACAGGTTACTGTGCCTCATCTCCAAAGATTGATTCTAGGGTTTCTGTATCTTTTTAAAGCCCACAGGTAACATATGACCAGTTGTATACCTTATTTCCTGGAAATATCTGTAAGTGCTTGACAGTTAAATGTCATGGCTAAATTTTGTTGAGATGTGACCCTTTCTCTAACTTACAGGACTTAGAGACGTGGAAAAACAGTTGCCCAGTAAAAGGATCAACAACCTTGTCAATAAATGCCGAGAACGGAATCTTGATTTCTCAAAAATCCATTGAGTCTGTTTTTCAGCAAATTGAAGATGTTATACTGGAAAAATGCACTTTCAAAACAGACATTAATGCTAAGATTGGTCACAGTGAATTTGGGAAAAGTAATAAACGCACACAACTGCTATGATTATTAACATCTGTATGATTTAGAAGTTACATTTCTAGATAAGAAAACTCTTCCCGAGTCAAGTAAATTATCCAAGGTCACAAGAGGCAGTGGCGTTAGCAAGAACAGAAATGGTGCTTCCTGACCTCCAAGTCAGTCCTTCCCACCTATCTTCCCCTCTCCTCACCTGCGGAACTCTATGTAGTCCCTAACGCTCTCCCTTCCTCCCTAACCCAGGAGCCAGCAAACTTTTTCTATAAAGGGTCGGATGATGAGTATTTTAGGCTCTGTGGGCCATACATTTTTTTGTGTGTGTGACCACTCAGCTCTGCCACTGTAGTGCCAAAACAGCCACAGACAACACATAAATGTATACCTGGTATGTTCTAATAGAAGCTTTATTTACAAAAACAGGTGGTGAGTACGAATGGGCTAAGGAATATCATTTAACAACACCTATTCTAACCAAAGGACTACGAATGTTTAACTGATTTTCCTAATCAGGAAGCTTAAGATTCTACAAATAGACTTCCTTTTTCTCTTATGTCGGAATATTACTTATGAAATTTAGATTAAAAAAGAGATAATCTGAGGAAGCAGAATGAATACTGAAGGATTTTAATGCAGAATATAATTATAATTTTTTTCTCAATGTATTTTAGTTTTGCTATATATAGATTAAGCCAGGTAACAAGCTACTGTACAACAGCATGTTAAAAAACATGTTTATTTTACACTATATACAATCAGGAACATATTTAAAAATATTATCAATTAAAACAAATGAAGACCATAAATCACAATTTAGTTTGTTCTTAGTGTATATACTCACATTAAAATATAAAGACCATATACCAAAAAACAGCCAAAAGTGTGCATTTTGCTAAAACTTGGTATATACATATTCCATTGGAAAAAAGCAATCAAAAATGACTTTAACCAAAACTAAGTTCCTGTGATGTATAGTAACCATTATATTGTTTATATGAGGTAGTAACTAAATTATTTTGGCCATATGTTAATACTCTAAATAAAAAAAATATGAAAATCATCATAAAATAAGGCCAACAAAATGAAGAATTCCACTAGAAATTTGAACCATTTCACTCTATGGAATGTTCTAGTTCTTCAATGTGATTATATGAAATGTTTAGTGTGGACTCTTTAATAATGCTAATTTATTCTTTGTGCACGTTGTAATTCAGACACAACTGCAGTGTAACACCATGGTACCGCTATTCTGTGACTTCAAATTTTTTCAAAGGTATGGTTTTAAAGCACAGACAAGCAATCTTACAGGATTCTGCTTAAATATAAAAAGACCAGTCACTACAACAGGTGGTTAATCTGTTTGTTTCACATAGAAAACAATCCAAATACATTTAAAAAAGATGTTGTGGAGCCAAATGCATACTGACAGCGTCACAGCTTCCTTTTGTGACTCGATACATCACATATCAATACTTTGTGCAAATATAAACCAGTGTACTTGCATTAAAATTAAAAACAAGATTATAAAATGATTACAGCCTCCATTATAATTTTAAAAGTTACAAGATTTATATCCATATTACTAAATTACATATAATAAAAATACAATAGTGTTCAATGTCCTGTTTCATTGCCAGCATCCCGTTTTGTAATAGTCACACCCAAAAGTATACTAAAGAATTCTTAAAATATTAACCCCATTTGCATTTTCATCAACATTTACAACATTTACAGATAAGACACTTACTTGTACATCCCGTAAAAGTACATTATCTACATAAATTCTTAGTGTATGTCTTCAGCAATATGAAGTTTCACAGAAAAATACTGCCTATATGTACAAAGATTACATAACTTCAAATGAATTAAGCACTTGTGTGGTTCAATATGCTAAATATATCCATACCACTTAAAACAAAAATTTCCCCATCTCGTCTCATGCCACAATAAATTACAAGTAAGTGAAGGCAGGTGACTGCAGCTTTGTACAGCTTCAAGCGTCCATTAGCGTTGCGGCGGCAGTGCTCGCTCGTGCTAGAGTGGACTGTCAAAGCACACCGTTTCTCAGTAACTGTTTTCATGGCCTGCCAGGATGTATAAATTGCTATGTGCTGTGGGGTTATCAGTTGGCCTACTTTCCAAAACCACGACCCTAAAAGTAATAAACAAACAAACAGATAACAAAATAAAGTTATTCTTGAAAACTAATGTTTGCTTACATTTTCCACTGCTTCTTCATTATATGCCTCTATAAATGCTGCTTATTTGGTTTGTGGACAGAACTCACTGGTGAGTCACCGAGACCGAAGGGCCAGGTTCAGCTCTGGGAAGTTAGTTTTGCTATCATCCACTTCCCACCTCTCTTAGGATAACTTGGAGGAACTTACTAATTTACTAAAATTTATAAAGACAATTTGTAGTTCAAAAGTCAGAAAGTAAATCAGAATGGAATCCCAAAATCCTATTTGGCACTTAAATAAAAAAGTTTCTGCTTGTTGCCAAACAGTATTTCTTCTTTCTCATACTGGAAACTGTCTAGATAGTATGTGTAATACAAAACTATTACTGACAGGTCTATACATTCCCGTTTCTTGGAAGAGCAGGCACTTCTCAAAGGCTTTAAAACCTTGACATGTGAATTCTAATTGTGTGGAAAATATGTTGACTACATTACTGTAGAAATTTCAATGCTCTTGAAGAAGAAACTAGTTCCATATTGGATTTATAAAACACTGTTTAGCTCTGTGTATTTAATACAACCCCTTTCATACCTGTCAGATCCAAGCAGTCTGAAAATTCTTGTGCTGTCTGAAATTTCTTGTGTTACCTGTTCAATTAAAATATAAATTTAATTTCTGAAAAATACAAAATTTTATATGGCCATTTAATTTACAGTGCTATGGAAAAGACAATTCCTATGATGGAAATACATACCTGCACAACTGTGAATTTGTTAACTCAACATATTGGTGCATCAATTTGTTTAGAAAAAATGTGACCAACTTTCAATTAGTCATAAAATGTGAGAGTAGGAAAATCATTTACTTGTTAAATTATAAAAGTCAAGGGAAAAATTTAAAAGCAAAGAACCTCATCTGTTTTATTTATCAGAAACCTTTTGTCAGTTATGTTAACAGCAAGCCACTTGGATCCAGTCCTTTTACTTGAAAGGCTACATACATACAGTGAGCTGTGACAATGCACAAGGTATGTAGTTTGCTGCAAACAGTTTTGCCTTCTGCAAAACGGGACAGAAAATATCGGCCCTGCAGTAGTATCTTGCGATGTTCTCACTAAGTATTGTGGGTATAACGCCTAGCTAAGTCAGTGCTCCACAGATGATGCTTTCCCACCCCTCCCCCAGTCTCCTGAAATAACATTTCTCATGGAATACATCCTCACTGCCACCAGCTGGGGAGTTAAGAATAAGTCTACAGGAGAAAGAGAAATTCACTATTTACTGGTTACTGAATGGAAATCATTTCAAATTACAATGGCAGTAAATTCTCCCCAAAATTTGGTAGGCTGAGGAAACAATTTGTTTGAAATTCAATTTATTCCATCAGTCCCACTACAATTAGTTATTATAAGAATGCCAGTGATTCTTAACTTTCTTTGTATCCCAGCACACCTGAAGGATATGGAATATAACATGGTTACTTCAGTAACAGTGGCTGATCATGCCGATCTCAAGGTATTTTGGGGTTTGCTTACTATGGACTGCATTCAGTAAGGGCTGCCTGTGTAATCTGAAAAAGTCCACTGGGTGATTTTTGGGGACAAACTCTTCTCTTCTTTTTAAAACCACTCTCTGTATTCTGCCTGTGAAACCTTTCTTTCTCTTCCTAGTGTTTATTAGCTGTTGACTCTTCTTACCTCCCTGGTTGATTCCCTCAGGTAATTTTTAAGTATCTTCCTGAGAAGTGACCCTCTTGTGGGAATTACTTCTAGATATATATTAGCAGCAACCTTTCTTGATTTCTTACATAGGCCAGGCAGTATGTCAAGTACATTATATGCTTCCTTTCATTTAACCTTTTTTTTTAAATGAAAAATTCAACCACAGTTGACATTCAATATTGTTTTATATTAGTTTCAGGTGTACACCTTCCATTTGATCTTAACAAACCTATGAAGTCAGTACTATTTTGTTATCCTCAATTCACAAATAAAAAAATATAGGCACTTTAACTTAAGGGAAGTTAAGTGATATTGCCAAGACCACATAGTTACCAATGAGGTGAGTTGAGACGTGAGCCCGGGTGTCGTGACTGCGGGACCCAGGCTCATTCATGATCACCAGGCTAGATTGTTTACTTTGTTAGAAGATGTGCCCTGAGTGTAATGAATGGCAGTGCAGGACATAAATGGGCTATTTCCTTGTTTGAGGCTTGGGGGTTACTGAAAGAATTTTTGATGATGTTACTTGCCTACAACATTCCAGAGGGCAAGTATGACGTCTTGTTCACGTTTATAACCCCAGCACTCTCCGCTGTAAATGTTGAACTAAATCGAATATGTCTCATGACTTGGAGTTCAATTATTCCTGGAGTTCAATTAAGGTAGGAAGGACTCAGACTATACAGCTAAAGGTTAATAAAAGGTAAAAAGGTTAAAGAAAGGAGCACCCTGGCTTGTGTGGTTCCCTGGACTGAACGCTGGCCTGTGATCTGAAAGGTCACTGGTTCGATTCCTGGTCAGGGCACATGCTTGGGTTGCTGGGTGGGTCCCCAGTTGGGGGCGTGTGAGAGGCAACCAATGTTTCTCTCACACATGGATATTTCTCTCCCTCTCTATCTCTTTCCCTTCCCCTCTCTTTCTCTAAAAATAAATAAATAAATAAAATATTCAAAAATAAAAAGGGGAAAGAAGCATAGAATCTTATAAATGTCAAGTGAATAAGGGTAACTAACAGAAATTGGAGGCAAGGAGGCTTCAATAGAAATGTAGAAACCTTTGCTATAAGCAATACTGAAATACTGAAAAACTGAAGGACAAAGTAGAAAGATGTCTCAAGACCTAGAGCGCCAGCATCAGCACTCTTGTTCCAGGTGATGGTGGGAAAGCCAAGAGGAAATCACAGTCGGCTCACTTTTAGCAGCACTAGGAAGTTCTTGTTCTGAATGGAAGGGTGATTATCTGGAAGTGCATTAAGACAGGCACTAAAACTGTCCGTGTGAATGGGGAAAGAGAGGTGGCTATAGAGTATGTGCTATTAATTTTATCACTAGACTAATGCTGTAAATAATAATAAAGTTAGCACATCAAATATTCCTTGTATTACCATATTTTTCAGACCATAAGACACACCTGGGTTTTAGAGGATGAAAATAGGAAAAAAAATTTGAAGCAAAAAATGTGGTAAAATACTTAATAACATAAATAACATAATATTTCACCAATGTAAATGTAAACAGAACTCAACAGCAGCATTAACAACCATTTTCCCTCCCAAATGGGGGAGGGGCGGGGGGGGGTGTCTTACAGCCCGAAAAATACAGTAATTAGAAATTTCCTAAAGTTAAATAAAACTCTTTGATGTTTCATGACCATTTAATGGATGCAATGTTTAAGATGACTTACCTCATTAGATCTAAAACTTCTACCTTGCATTCCATGTTTCCAGAAAGCTAGCACACTGTCTTGTAGGCAAACTAGCAGACAAGAACAGCTCAGTTACTGTCAATAGTACAAAAGTTCAACTGCCAAACACCATTTCATCCCTCTCCGTCTCGCATAGCAAAATTTCAACTAATAACCAATGTCAGCCACTCCATATTTATATGGCATCTTTACCTTTGAAATAAACAAAATATTATATAGATCTTATTCATTAATCTTTTTGGCAAAAAATTTCACTAAAAATGTTTGTTATAGAAATTTGATTTAAAAAATGTATCCTATTTTGAATCCTGGCTCTGTGTTTTTGAGTATGGACTACATTTTAACATCTTGAGCAGATGTCCCCTAAAACTTACATTATCACCAGCATGTGCTTGCTGGGAGAGATGTTCTAGTTGGAGGAGTAAAAATAGAACCAGGAAGAGACAAATGAAGTATCTGTACTTGGCCCTACCTTCTGCCAACATACCTACAAGCAAATATCATGTTTAGTTAAGCACTGAGTTCGCTGTCATTCGTTTTCCCTAGCACTATCTCATATACGATCACTTCACCTTAGTTTTCCTGAACGTAATCACTTTAGAGTACTAATTTTGTAAGAAATTCCCTTTCAGGAAAAACTTGTCAAACAAAATGTAAGAATGGTAGGAAGGTAATTCCATATACTACTTAAAACTCTCTGATCATCAGACAGAAGCCAAAAATACAAGAGTACTCCAAGTACTAAATTTTAAAGTGCTTAGAGGAAAAAAGCTACAGGAATCTAGAGGAAATGGAACTTCATAACTATGTTATGGAAAGTAAGTACTTTTTGCAAGTACAAAATATGTAAAGATAACATTATTTAGATTGTATCACAGTTAGAGAAAGTGTAAAAATGAAGACTGATATTGACCTCATATCCATTATATCCTATATTTTAAAAAATGAATCTGCAGTAATATATTTATAATTTTGAAAAATTGTCAGATAAATGATTTTAAGCAGCTAATAATCCAATCAAACAACAAATATAAAACTTTGACTTGCCTATTGATTCAATCTGGAAATCAAAAGTGAGTTCTGATGATAATTTTCTGCTAGATTTTAATCTTCCTTGGAGATTTACTATTTTTATACAACCTGGAAAGAGAAAAAAAGTCACTCAGAAACTATGTTAAGAGAAATCTTATTAAAATAAGATGTATATAAATAAAAACTTACAGTCTAAGCATACAAGAATGGTATCTCTCTCCAGTTGGGTTACATGAGTAACACTCGTCTGTGGCGTATCTGTAACACAAACAAACTCAATGAACTTACAGAAAAGAGTAATTATTAGAACACAGGACATTACAAAAAAAGGAATTCTGAGCGCCACTGAATTTAAAATGAATTTATATTTTTAGCTACACATATGTAGTGGTTGAGCCAGGCTGTTTGTGTTCAAACTCTGATGCAAGAGCTAAACTATGTGAGTGCTCAGTGGAGTATTAACTATAGTCATTGCTTTAGGTGATGTAATTATTTTTATTCATATGTGAAATTAGGAGTCTAATCTATATTACTGTTATAACTAATTTTGTGATTTTAAGCTCAGAAGGCCAAGCTATCATTACATGGCAGTGCCTAGCACATGCAGTATTTACTGAAAGAATCAGTGAATTGAACAAATTACTGAGTATAAATGAGTTTAAAAAAACTGAAATACAAAAACCCTGAAGTATTTAAAAAATAATGAAGTACTACCAAAACGCAAAGAGGCATATATTTTTATTTTTAGAATGATTTAGCAAAGTTCTTACAAACTAAAAATGTTCCAATGATCTGATTTCCCACCAAGTGAAAAGCAGGACACCCCAAGCTTCGTAAGAACTTCAGAATGAAACTGCTGCACAACGGGCCGTTCTTCCTGGTCTCGGATTTCCTGGAGAGAGGGTCTGATCTATAGTCCACCTTGCTTTTCTTCTGCTTCCAACAGTACTTAGAAGCCTCGGACATTCAAGGACTGCTGTATCTCAGCTTTCACGTGTATGCAGACCCAGGACTTCGGAAACTAACCAGGGCTGAAAGCATGTGGAATAGGCCTCCTGCAAATCAGGCCAGCCACATCTGCAGCTCACACATTTGGTGGAGATTAAGAATCTGAACATGTCCATACAGCTCTCCTCAATTTAAGAAGCCAGGCTGGCATTACCATATAGAAAACCCAGAAAACTGAGGTTTTACCAATTGCTTATAACAATTAGTTTTCAAATATTGGAATCACCTAGAGATTCCAATCTCTGAAAAAACCTTTAAAAAACCTTAGTCAATAATATAATACTAACCGACCAACATCCCCTCCCTGTGGAACAGGAAGAAAGAGATTAGAAAAGGAGGATGGGTTTTTAAGGGAGAACACGGCACACAGGTTTTGGAGCAGCCAAGGGGAGCTCTTTCCAATCCTGGCTTCAGAAAGCCATCTAATGGTCTCCAGGCTTTTGTGGATGTGTGTGATCATTTTTCCTCAATGCCAAAAAACCTCAGTCTCTTATTTTTTTTCTTTTTATGAACTCGCTTCCAGCCTTCCATCAAACTCCTAAACTAATCAATACTTTGGTATATTGGTTCCTTAACATTTCCCCAAATAGCCAAAGACTCTGACAGAGGGCCTTTGCAAGACCTTTAAAAATTGCCTTCTAAGGTGGCCATTGTCTATTTTCAGTAAAACAGGGTATTATGTCATTATTAAAGGGGGGTAAAAAAAGCAAAAGAAGCTTCATAACAATCACAGTGCTTGTAAAATAGAGATAAGAGGACCTTTAGAGTCATGTTTTTCTTTTCCAGTGTGAAAGTTTAATCAGATTTATTTACTACAAAACTCAAGTTTTGCCATGGTATACTGATTGCAACAACACAATTGAAGGTTTCAAAATTGTAAGCAAATTTCTTCAAAAAGCTCATCAACTAGAAATATTTCCTAGGATACTAGCTATGAAGAAAGGATCTGCTATGCAATTGGGCAATGTAAATCAATTTTTAAGGAAATTATGTTAAAGCATTATTTTCAAGAACCCTAAAATACTTTGCGAGTAGTGCCTTACCGATAACCTGTATCCTAATTACAAATCATTAAAAAAATTAATTCAAGTTCTGGACAGCACTGGTGTATCCATGATAAGAGTAGAAAATAAACTGTATTTTATAAAATTTTCCTTTTATTTAAGTCAGCTTTTCTACTAGTCTGCGGTTTGTGCATGTGTGGTTCTCAAAGTGTAGTCCTTATATTAACATCATCAGCATCACTTGGGAACTTATAAAAATGAAAATTCTCAGGCTCTACTCCAGATCTAGTGAATGAAAATCTCTGGGCATGGAGCCCAGCAAGGAGTGTGTTTTTCTAAATCCTCACTGGTAGGTATGTTTACTGATTTTGGAAAGGTGGTGGGGGGAGGGAGAGAGGGAGAGAGAGTGAGAAACATGGATGTGAAAAACAATGATCAGTTGCCTCCCCCATGTGCCCCAACAGGGGATTGAACCTGCAACCTAGTTATGTGCCCTGACCTGGGATCGAACCCATAACCTTTTGGAGTACAGGATAATGCTTCAACCAACTGAGCCACCCCGCCAGGGCTTGGCAATGCATTTCAACAAGCCCCCAGTCTATTCTGATGCACCTTCAAGATTATGAACCACCTAAAAGTGTCAACAAATGACTGTCTTAAAGCAAGTCATTTTCCTTTTTTTAGTTTAATAAGTTATTGAAGGTGGGATTTTTATGCATAATTGAAAAAGATTATATATATAAAATACATTTATTTTTCGTAATGAGAGATAAAATAAATTTATTATTTGTAAGTCCAGTATATGTATTGGCCTTAATAATTCAATAAGAATCACAAACCTGATTCTGTAAACCATGAAGAGGTAGAGTTTGGATTGACTGTTTCAAATCGAACCACCTGGTTGAAGTCTCGGCCCCTGCTGACACCGACACAAACTAACGGGTACTCCTGCTCAGGAACGACCAGCATTTCAAACATTCTAAGTGGACACGGAATGGGAAAATCTATGTGCTAGACAAAGAAACAAAAATATATTAAACAAGGAAAACAAAAGCCAAATAATCTCATGACAACGGTACTAAGAATTTTTAATTTATGAAAGATGTAACATTCTCTACCATAAATATTGCTTCTTGTCACAGAAACTTGGGGTATGCAGAAAAATCCAAATTATAAAAGTCTCTTTATAAAGAGTTTAGTTTTGGCACCGTAAATATTTTAAGTTAAAAATTACTTAATTCTAGAATATTAGGGCTGGAAGGGCTTACAAATCACTCGTCCAACTCCCTTTTCTCAGAGTTAACAACTGAGACCCAGACACAGGGCCACCAGCGCAGGGTCCCCCAGCCCCTTGTGGCAGAGTCTCGTCTCCCGGCCTGGGCTGCTGCAGGAGTGCTCCTCTGCCTGCTCAGCAATGGAGCAACATGGGGCGGAGAACTGAAATGCCACTTAGCAACAGACTCCTCTTACGAGTGTGGACAGAAAGAAAACAGAAATAAGAGAAATTGAGCCTCATATTTCAAGTGATCATATATTTAATAAATTACCTTAGTCATAATGCAGCCAGCCATTCTAATTTTTACACAACTTTGAAATTATTTTCATGTTGCTATAAAGAGACTAAGTAGGTTCATATTTTTCTAAAGTCTGGAAAATAATAAGTCCATTAGCAACCAGGGAATAAAACTATGAGAGACTATACATACCCACCAGAATCACTAAACTTAAATAGAACAACAGTAGCGAGCATTACTCAGAGGCAAATGGTGGGAGTATAAACTGGAATTGACCACCTTGATCCGTTATATTATTTACTAATGTTGTGTATGCATTCAGCCCCTGTAGTAACACCCCTAGTTACATGTTCTAGAGAACACGAGTACACACATGCATAGGAAACATGCAAAAACGCCACAGCAGTACTGCTAAGAATAACGCACAGTGAAAGTAACCCGAATGTCTGTCAGCAGCAGAATGGATAAGACTGTGGTATACTCAGACAATGAAGAATTATAGAAAAATGAAAATGGACAAATTATAGCTATACCCAATAACTATACAAGTATGATGGTGCACAAAAGCCAGACACAAATAAATATGTATTTTATGATTCCACTTATATACTGTTTAAACAATCAGGTAAAATTAATTCTAATATTTAGGGGTACATGCTTATATAGTAAAAATGGAAAATAAGGGACCCAATTCATAGGGGTGCCAGTGGGGAGTTCTAAGGTACTAGCAAAGTTCTTGACAATGAAGTTTTTTGAAAGATACTGGTCTCACACATATTTTATTAAGTCCATACTTAATGTATATTTTATATTTTTGTTGTTCTTAAAAGTGGGCTGTCTTTTCATTATATTTCCAAAAGGGCTATTTACCAAAGCAACTGAATTCAACTTATTTTCTAATCTGGCAACTCATAAATGCTAAAGAATAAATTCTAGAGAAATAAACAGGTGAAAAGGGGCTCCCGCAACCGCCAGCCCTGAATGTTAGAAGACATGATGTGGTCCTCGTGGGGGGATTACAAAGCTCTACACCCCGCCCCCCCACCCCGCCCCCCGGTGTCTCCACGCCCTCCCTGCCCTGTGACTGCAGGAGGGCCTCCACCCACCCCTCCCCGCACAGGGATAGTCACGCCATCCACACTCCCCAGACTCTCTCTAGGAGCTTTCCTGTTACCTGGGGATATGCTTTGGATAAAATCTGTCACATTTTTAATAAGGTGAAATATTTTAAGTAATTTGCTTTGAAATGTGATAAGAGCAGTAAAGCAGAAAGAAAACGTTTCTACTTAATTTTTTTGTCAGTCAATAAGAAAACAACAGATTTTGAATACTTCTACCTTAGCTTCCAGTCATAACTAAGCAGTGTGTATAAGTCATTGACAGAAAAGGGTTCCTGTGTAAATCCTGCTGCTATTGGTGATGGTTCTTGAGGGCAGTGATTATATCTTACCCATCTCTGTCTCTCTAGTTAAATAGCACTGTGCCTTGTTTGTAATAAGTACAAAAATGTATGTTGGGAATGTCTTTAATTTGTAACTTTTATTTATGATGAAAATGTCTAGTGAAGCAAAAACTCTCAGAAATGTTACTAATAGGAAGGAAGAACACAGAAAGCATAAGAATGTTTGAACACATCTGATAAGAGCGGTAGTACAGAAATATCAAAAACACTTATCAAAATAATGTCAAATACAGAAACAAAACAAACAGTCTTAAACCAGAGAGACAGAGAAAGGAGAGTTGGGTAGGTAAGGGCTGATAGCTCAGCGAATTTAAGCCAAGTGCAAAGAGTGAGAAACCTTGAGGGAGACCTGCAAGTAGAATTGTGCTGTAAGTCTAGTATCTTAGGAGAGTAAGGACGGACCTGGATATTATTACGCTGAGTGCAATAAGCCAGTCAGAGAAAGACAAATATCATATGACCTCACTTATGTGTGGAATCTAATGAACAAAACAGAAATAGAGGCATGCATACGTGGAACAGCTGTCAGAGGAGAGGGGAGAGTGGGGTCTGGATGAAAGAAGGGGGAGGGATTAGCCAAAGAACACATACATTTAACCCACAGACACAGACAGCAGTGTGGTGATGGCCAGAGGGAAAGGGAGGGCAGGGGCTGGGAGGAGGTGGGCAAAGGGGGGAAAAAAAGGGGACATTTGAAATAGTGTCAGTAATAAAATCAAAAGAAAAATAAAAGACTTTGAAGACATAGGAAGCTTAAAAACTACCCATCCATGTTTTCTCTGTTTCAGGTGGATGACACCAAGAAACACGGCCCTAACTAGTGAGGTCAAAGTGAAATGCTTAACAATCCTACTTAATCTAGATAAAACAGCAAAGAAAACAGCTTAAAAAATTTCATTTGGAATTTCCTTGGTGTGACTGAGCCTGTACTACATAGTTTTTCCTCAAAATTTAAGTTACAGCTAAGTAATGTTAAATATTTTAAAGAATATTCATTAATGAAAGATTCTAGAGAAGCACAAAGCTCAAGCACACACACAAAAAAACATCCAAGGAAAAGCCCAGGCAAATTAATACGGAGGCATATACCAAAATGAATAATCTCTCTCATTACTGTGATCCCTTCTCCTCGCAGGCCCAACACCAGCCAGCCTGTATGTCGTTTCTCTGCTGTGATGGAGCAGGTCAAGCAGAGACGTACTCAAGCACTTCACTGCTCTTTGAGCACCTATTTCTGACACCAGACTGTGTGTATAAACAGATGCTATTTCTAGCTCCTAATGCCATATCCTTGAACTATTTCTCTAGTCTCTTTCAAAACTTTTCCCAGACCAAGTGAGTTAGTTCCTTACAACTGGGTAGATTTTCACTATCCTGCCACATAAACCAGTCATTAAATAGTTAACTAGAGATTTAACTGAAAAACAAACAAACAAACAAACAAACAAACAAAAAACCTGTTTATGAAAGAACAGAGAAATGGGCTTAATTCAGCTTTTATATTAAGAATGACTTAGGTTGACTTTCATGCTTACCTTAATTAACATGAATTTCTGCATTGGTTCAACCCATTCCAAGAGAACAATGCTAGTCTGAAGTGCCCCACATAGGTATTTATGGCCTGTGTAAGGATTCCTCACTGTCAAAGCAAAAAAGTATAGTAAATTCTCTTATAATACAAAGTCCTTACCATAACAGTGGTATGATCCAAAACAAACAAACAAACAAACAAACAAACAAACGCTGGCTGCTAGTTCAATTTCTTAATTAGACTGCAGGGTACAAAAGAAATACTGTTTCAGGTAACAGCACGAAACCCCCTCATCACTTGCAAGATTTCTGTTTGCCTCCACAAATGAAACTGCTGGTTGTTATGGGGCCTGGGAGCAGCAAGATCTTGAAAGAAGAGTCGAAGTGGATTTGGGGAGAAGTTGCCAAATTGATTGGCCCTAGTGCACTTGATTCGGTGCCTTTTTGGAAGTAAAGTTCAGAGGCAGTAATACTTTGTTGTGACAACATGATGACATAAATCACATATCACAATACAGATTTACAAATAATAATATTAAACTGTCTCCATTTTTTAAGGGAAGAAAACTATTTTTTGTTTTTGCTATATGCAAATAAAACAGCTATTTGTTATGGGGTCAGAGAGGAATTTAGGCTAGAGGTATGTGAGCAGGGAAACTCTAACCTTCACAGCATAAGGCTTCACATATTAAAGACATTAGAATACATGCTGATTGACTATATGCAGTCTCATACGCCATTACTGAGCACAATGGTGAAGAGTTAACAGGTCCCTTGAAAAACAGAGTGTAATAAAGTGCTGTAATAAAAACTCATCCTACTTTCCCCATTTATCCAGTCAATAAATTACTTGCAAAACAACTGTTATGTGAAAGGTACTGTTTTAGGTTTAGTTTACATGGAGACGGAGTGGTCCAGACATGTGTTACTCGGGAGGTGGGGCACTGTTACTGGCAGAATGGCCTGGAGTAGTAGTTTTACACTAGATTTAAAAACAAGCCTCCTAGAGTTTTCTTATCCACTTTGCAAAGCAGGAGAGCCACATGCTGTTGGATGGTTTACTTACCAACACAACACTTTTGACACCACTTGGTTTCAGGGATCTTTGCTGATACAGCAAATTTCCTAAATGTAAATGAAAATAAATATATAATACACATAGATAAAGTGAGTATATAATAATGGAACTGTTATGGATCAGTGGAGAAAGGAGTTGTTAAAAATGGGTGCTAACAGGTCGTTTATTAAAAAGAAGAGTAAACGGGAGTCCTTTCTCAACCCTCCCTTCAATCAATTCCAAATGGATTAAGGATTTAAATATAAAAACAAAACTATCAAATATTTAGATTGTAGACAAAATGACCTTGGGGTCTTTAGAAAATGCAAAAGGGACAAATCATACAGGAAAATACTGATAAACTTTAATTGGTATTTTTGCCACAGCTGTACCTCAAGCTATAGGTGGCATTCAACTTGGTGAATGAATCTGTTGAATATATTAATAACTTCATTTTACAAAAAAAAGGTCATTGAAAAAGTGAAAAGATAAGCCACCAACTAGGAAAAGATATTTTCAGCACACACAATAAGTTTTAAGCTATGTAAAAACTTGTCTTACCACTAAAGCGATTTATGAGAACTTCTGTTTATTTTTATTTCTCAGAAAAAGTGGGATGTAGATTTTCTGCAAAGGTGTTTTAGATTTGCAGACAGACATTCACATTTAGTATGTAAAATCCATTTAAAATTATATTTTTAAACTACAATTTTAAAAAATCACATAGTCAAACGTATAACAAGACTGCTAGTGTACCAAGCTGTGCAATCCTCAAATTATACTCCTTCATGTCTGTCCACATATTTAAATGTCTTTTGAACGTATTAATGTGTCACAGATTAGATGCCATGGCTCTGCGTTACTTTTTAAATTAGAGCTGTGCTTTGCTGGTAACAAAGATGTAGAACATGCATTTGATACTCAATACCATTCCATACAAGCTCAGAACAATCTTTTTGGTGGATGTTCTTGTCTCTGTACTGGTGGCACCTGAATGATAACCATGCATATAACACTGAGGTACTGTAATTTTAATACTGGCATGTTTTACATGCTGATGTCTATAAAACCTCTAATTATTGCTGACATTAACCAAGTCCTTGCAATAGGCCCTGGCTCTCACATGATCTATATTGTTAGTCTCTGCAATAATGCCCTGAGGTATGTCATAGCATGGAAATCTGAGGCTGGCTCAGATTTAGACTCCTCTTCAAGGTTATAAAGTTAGCAGTTTAGGGAAAAAACCCTCTAATCTAGTATTGTCTGTCTGCAGTCTTTACAGGGATTCAGCTCTAAAAAAAAATCTACTTCTCTTTATGATTCTTGATCAGTCTAACTGAAAGGTATTCTGAGTTTACAAGGCAAGCTGGTAAAAACTGTTACAACTGCTAAGTACTTCTCTGTAGAATTTTTTTAATGCTATGGTGCCTACACAATGATACAGAAATTAGTCAGATACTGAGGCACCGAATTACTATTATGGCAATCTAAAATATCCAGATTTAAAATTTCTAGTTAAAGTACTGACTGTTCCTCTTGAGTGACTTTATGTTGGAAAGATACATTTACCAATTAATCTAATTTAGGACTGATAAATTATAAACATGCCCCTTTCATGTATGTTAGAGTTTCATACAGCTTAGAGCAAAAACAAAAATTCCCCCACACCCTTAAGCAAACTGCTTGAACCAAAGTCCTTTGTAGGGTTTAAAAATCTGAACCAAGCTCCTGACAGACCTCCACTGGCAACAACTTTAGTGTTTCTGGTCCACACTTGTGAACTCGTTCCCTGGCGCCCAAGGCTAACTAAGGGGTTAACTTACTGAATCAGTCAAAATCCAGAAGGAGTAAATAAGTGACACGGACAAGGAAAACACACCAACCATTAAGTATAGTTTCCAATTAACAATAATAAAAACATTCAAAATTGAGATGTGGTCAGCCTATTGAAGTGTTATAAAAATTTATCATTTTCTATAGAGACCTATAAAATCTAATTTTAGTCATAATTTTACAAAAAGACAATAAAAATTTACTTTACCAGCACCCAACTGACCAGAATCCTAAGTTAACTAACATTCTTAACGTATTTAATATAGGATATTTTAGACACAGTTCAATTTACCATGCTTAATAATGATGACTATTGGTCTATTTATTAAGAGCCTACTAGGCGCCAGAAACCATGGTAAGTACTTCACATACAAAATTTATCATTTTCAAAAGAACTCTGCAAGATGGGTATACTGGTTCCATTTTACAAATGACTATATTGGAGAGGTTGTATAATTTTTCCGAGGCCCAAGACATAGTAAGTATATGATGCAGGATTTAAATTCAAGTCTAACGGGACTCCAAGGCCTTTGCTTTAATACAGCACAATAAGCACCTATATTTATAATGGGAACCACGTGGCATTACAAGATGCACACTCAAAAGCAGTTTAATTTGTGTTCACTATATGGCAGAAAAAATGGTATTAACACATATATGAAATATCATGCAAAAAAGGTTTTCAGCCCTGGATGGTGTAGCTCAGTGGACTAAGTGCTAGCCTGTGAACCAAAGGGTTGCCATTTCAATTCCCAGTCTGGGCACATGCCTGGGTTACAGGCCAGGTTCCCAGTGCGGGGCACTAGAGAGGCCCCCCGGCAACCGCACATTGATGTTTCTCTCCCTCTCTCCCTCCCTTACCCTCTCTCTAAAAAGAATTAAGAGTAAATTTTACAGTGATTGATTTCTACATAATGAAACTGAAGAAAGTGAGAACATCTTGGTGGGTGCTGCGAACACTAGAAACTGGCTATAACAAAATAACCTGAAATAATAGCTTAGAGGTAAAATACTCTTTAGGTAAAATCTTACCGTACAGAAATTCCCTAAAGGAAAAGCTAATATCTTATTCAATTTTGTCTCAGCTATATACCAGAACACTCTGAAGAACTGAACACAAGGTCTCTAGTCTAACAAAACGGTACCAAAATGTGAATGTATTGAAATTTAGGTGCTTTACATTCCTTGTGGGCTCTTAACTTGTACCTTATGTATATACTTTTAAAGCTTGGTGGTCCACGCCCACAGGAATTTAGGATTATTAACTTAGAAAGTTGGATGGAGATGTGGTATAAGTAGGCAAAAAATAACAGCATGAAAGTTGTAGCTGGGAGAAAAAGTGGGACAGAAAAACTATGTAAGAAGAAACTCCCTGACCCGGTTCTTGGAGCTTGCTTTGAGGCTTAATACCCCTAACTCCAGCTACAGGTTATAGTACAAGTACACTAAGCTCATAACCGCCAACTCTCAGTCCTTATAAAAAGATCCAATTAAACTAAATGTAATACACTTTAAAACATAAAAGCATGCAGTATTTTAAAAATATTTTTCACCCTACATGTTAATATTTAAAAGTTTTTGTGTACAAAAAGGAAAATCTTAGTTATCCTATAAACTCAGCAATTGAGAACAATAGCTTTTCATGAAACTTAAAAGCTCAAGTCCTATATTAGTGGCTTTACAACTAATATTTAAATGAAAGAATAACTATATTATAAAGCTTTTGTAAAATACATTTTATACCAGACTCTTAGAACTTTTAATCAATAAATGAGGTCCAATATAATAACTAGAAGAGAGTATAATTAAAAATTCTTCAAAGTAGGAAAGTAAAACCCTCAATTTCTAAGTAATTATCTAATGTAAAAACCTTTATTTAATAAATCATTTTGACTTCTAAGTTTAGAAACTCTACCTTCAGAAAAATTCATTTTTAAAAAAGATTTTATTTATTTATTTTTAGAGAGGGAAAGGGAGAGGAAGAGAAACATCACTGTGTGGTTGCACTCACGAGCCCCCCTACTGGGAACCTGGCCTGCGACCCAGGCATGTGCCCTGAGGGAACTGAACCGGCAACCCTTTGGTTTTGCAAGCTGGCACTCAATCCACTGAGCCACACCAGCCTGGGCAGAAAAATTCATTTTATTTAGATATGTAACATAAAATTATCGGCAAATTACAGAAAAAAACTTAGCTTTAACCTTATAGAAAAATAATGAAAAATTCAAAAAGAAAACATCTGCTGCAATTTGATAATGGAAACAAGTTTTAGAAGACTGTGATAAACACATGTGAAAATATATTTTTCTTAAAAAAAAAAAACTATTTATTTATTTTTAGAGAGAGAGGAAGGAAGGGAGAAAGAGAGGGAGAGAAACATCAGTGTGTGGTTGCCTCTCATGTGGTTTCCACTGGGGACCTGGCCTGCAACCCTGATGTGTACCCTGACTGGGAATTGAGCTGGTGACCCTTTGGTTCGCAGTCTGTACTCAATCCACTGAGCTATACCAGCCAGGGCATGCTTCTTTTTTAAAAAGTATTATTTTATCAACTATGCTGTTACAGTTGTCCCATTTTTTCTCCCCTTTAGTCACCTCCTCTTTGTATGCCCTCTCACCCCAGTTCAAGTCCATGGGTCATACATATAAGTTCTTTGGCTTCTCCATTTCTCATACTATTTTTAATCTGCTCTTTACCTGCCCTTCCATTCTAAATGATAGCTTTGCTGGATAGAGTAATCTAGGTTGTAGGTCCTTGCCTTTTTTGACTTTGAATACTTCTTTCCATCCCCTTCTTGTCTGCAAGATTCCTTTTGAGAAATCAGCTGAGAGTTGTATGGGAACTCCTTTGCAGCTGTCTCCTTTTCTCTTCCTGCTTTGAAGATTCTCTCCGTATCTTTAATCTTGGGTGATGTAATTATGATGTGCCTTGGTGTGTGCTTCCTTGGGTCCAACTTCGTTGAGACTCCCTGAGCCTCCTGGAAGTCTATTTCCTTTGCCAGATTGGGGAAGTTCTCCATTATTTTTTCAAATAAATTTTCAATTTCTTGCTCTTCCTCTTCTCCTTCTGGCACCCCTACAATTTGGATGTTGGAACATTTAAAGTTGCCCCGGAGGTTCCTAATCTTCTTCTTGTTTTTCTGAATTCTTGTTTCTTTGTTCTGTTCAGGTTGAATGTTATATCTTCCTTCTGGTCCAAACTGTTGATTTGAGTCCCAGTTTCTTCCTTTCATTGTTGGTTCCCTGTATATTTTTCTTTATTTCACTTTGCATAGCCTTCATTCTTCCTCTGTTTTGCAACCAGACTCAACCATTTCTGTGAGCATCCTGATTACCAGTGTTTTGAACTCTGCATCTGATAGGTTGGCTATCTCTTTATCACTTAGTTCTATTTTTGGAGTTTTGATCTGTTCTTTCATTTGGGCCATATTTCTTGTCTCAGTGTACCTGTTACATAGCAAGGGGCAGAGCCTTAGGTATTCACCAGCGTGAGGCAACTGGAGTCACTGTGCTGTGATGCTGTATATGGGGAGGGGTCCAAGAGGGAACAATGTCCCTTACCCCGCCACCCACAATCAATTGGGCCCTTCTGGTGCTGATTCCTGGGTATGTGGTTTTGTGTGTGTTCTACGACCCTGTGGGTCTCTCCAATGAACTCTTCTGTGGGTTTCTCCCACCACTGCAACCTCCACAGGTTTTTAGTCAGAGGTTCTGAGGTTTTCTTTTCTGATGTTGGAACCCTAGGTTGCACAGTCTGTCTCGCTCTCCAGTTGTTCCTTCTGGTTTATTCTCATGCACATGTGGGACTGCCTGGTCCTCCAGCCGCCACCTTGCCAGGCATCCTTTCTGCCCCAGCTATCCATCTCGGCCCCTCCTACCAGTCTACATGAATATCTGTTCTTTAAGTCTTTGGTTGTTGGATTTCCATACAGTTTGATTTTCTGGCAGTTCTGGTTATTTTTTGTTTTCAAATTTGTTGTTGTCCTTTCTTTTGGTTGTGCAAGGACACAAAATGTATTTACTTACACTTCTATCTTGGCCAGAAGTTCCCATATTTACTTCTTATAATCTTTTCATTACACATAATTTCTACTGATGCAAACTGAGTGCTTTTTCAAATTCTGCAATATAACTGTTAGAATGACTTAACATACTATGTAAATGTACAGTTACCTTGGCAGTATTTTGTCAGGGAGTTTGTGTGCTGGAATAGCAACAGGTAACTTCTGCATTTGTCTTGCATAATCAAAAAGCCCTGGTAAATTATGGGAATAAAGCTGAGAAGCTTTACCTGTAGAGAAAAATAAATATAACATAAAAGCTAACCATACAAATAGGAAAAACTATAAGGTATGTAAGTACTAAAAGACTTACCAGATATTGAAAGCAAGCAATTGTTCATTACATACAACCATGTACACCTTCTGGGGAATAGCTGATAAAAAAAAAAAAGAACAACGTTTACAAAGGATAATAGGTAACAATGTAATTAATATGTACACATTAACCAAAGCTGTCATATCAATAGGTCAGTTTTTTTAAACCAAACTTATTTTGAATAAAAATTCATTTTATAAGGCATTTAAAACAAGATGAGATACACATATACACATGTACATGGGAGGGAAAAAGCAAATTAGCAATGCAAATCTTAACAAGATATGATTAGCTGGAGTCTCGTTTATGATCAGGACTATGTAATCCCAAACTACATAGGAAAGGGACATTTTCAAACAGTGTCTATTCCTTTATTCTAGTTCTGGGGTTAGACAGTTGAGACTCTCTTGTGTACTTCTCCCCAAAAGGTTCTTATCTATGCATATGAACACATGTGGCTTCTGGAGCGGAAGAAATAAACAAAAGGATCATGGTGTACTGGAACATAGGATATGAAAACACCAGGTGTAGAGAAAAAATGGCTGAGAGAGGATATGATGACAACTTATAAATCATAAAGGATATATACATACATATATATATATATATGTGGAATTCATTACTGAAATCTAGTACATAAAAACTAAGAGACATCTCTGGAAGCCTGAAAGTGATTAGTATTTAGGGCCAAAAAAACCACAACCCCATAGTTCATGTACTTTGAAGAAAAAAACCCTACTCTTCCCAGATATTTTATCAGGAATATCAGTGGGTCTCAAAGTGGTCCTTGCACCAGCACCATAAACATCGCCTGTGCATATGTAGAAACGGAAATTCTTGGACCTCACTCCAGACTTACTGAATAGCAGTTCTGAAGGTGAGCCCAACAATCCCTTTTAATCAGCCCTTCAGGTCATTCTGACGCGCCGTGCGGTTTGAAAATCAGTGATGAATATCATTAAAGCATTTTGATTTAACAAGCTTGGCTGCTGGGTTTGCTCTAGCATTTCCCATTAGGTTACTCCAAAATAGATTGGGATGAGGGTGGGGAATGGAGAGAATTAAGAAATAAATGATGAAACATTTCAAGGCCTCTAAGGACATCACTACATTAAAGCACAAGATGATAGCCTCAAAAAATTAAAAGAGAAAAGGCAATAATAAAAGGGGAGAAACAAATTAAAAACATTTTCTAGTACCAAATCTATGGTTTACTATGGGATTATATATTGTAGTATAAGTGATTTAGTTTATTTAGACAAGATCAGGTGCATTCAGGGTGGTATGGCTGTAGATTGTTAGTTTATTTAATGCAGCTACCAGGAAAAGATACAAATTCCTTCCATATTATCAACATGGGGACAATGAAAAATATTTATGCAAAGTTTTACTAAGTGTTGGATTTCACTTTGAATTCTCATTTTTAGTCACGATTAATACAGCTCTGAAGTTTTTCTAGCTTTGTAATGTCCACTTCCTTTAGCAAATTAGGTTGTGCGTGAAATAATCAGTTTAATAAAAGTATATAATAGATAAGAAGAATAGGTTCTACAGTTTGCCCAGATTCAGAGGTTCGCTTTCTTAACAACTCTGTGACCTCGGGTAATTTACTTAATCTGTGTGTCAGTGTTCTTGTTTGTAAAACAAGATACTCCTCGTTAGTGGCTCAACAAGAGTCACTGTGCTTAGAATACTGTCTGTGTACGGTGAGCACACAATAAACGTCAGCTGTTACAGCACATAAAAAATGTATAACGAAGACCCTGTTTTGTTTCAGTTTCTCACCTTTCAGCATCTTTGCCTATCTAGCAGACTCATGCCACCCAGTTTCCTTCCCCTGAAGTGCAGAGAAAACCAACCTAATAATCAGTTTCACAGTAAGATGAAAAAATTCAGGGCTCATATACACTCATTCTCTAGAGGCTTCCTCTGGGAAGAAAAGTGGTTCATTTTGAAGGGAATGTTTGGCTAAAAAAAAATCACTCTAATAATGTAATTTCAAATGCTGAAGCACCTAAGAAGGAGACTTGTTGCAGACTGGGGCTCACTGGAGTTGAAGACTACCTCATGTAAGTCCCTTAAATTAGGTTAATTAATGCTTATCAACCCATGCATGAAGCTGATCTTGTTCTTTATAATTAATATTATTATTAAGTAATATGGTTTTTAGATATATTTCTTATATCCAAGAAAATTATTGCCACCTTTGCATTAGTTATTTACTAATTATTATAAATAACAAGATGCTTTTCTTTTCCCCTAGTTCGTAAGTATTTTTCAGCCACTTCACTGTATACCTGTCCAATGAAGAGATTTAGGGTATATTATACAGCTTAGGATCTTGTTAGAAAATCTTATTTAAAAAAATGTTGTGATGGGAGAAGATGGAACTGTTTGGTTATAAAGAAATTATCATTACTTATGGATTATCCTCTTCATTTTATTTGTAATCAATTTCTATTGATAATGGAGAATTACTTGAACACCCCACAGGCACTCAAAACTCAATGTGACCAAAATGAATGCATCATTAATCTCTTCAAACCATCTTCTCCTTCGTGTACTACAGCCAGCCCAAAGTACTGTCATTCACCCAGTCACTCAGGTTGGAAATGTGCAGTTTCCAACTCCTTGAAGCTCCCTGTTGAACTGGACATTCAATTTGGCCACTCTAGCTCTCATCTTTCTCTAGACTGAGTGTTTCTCTACAGGAGCAACACAAGTGGGAGGAGGGTCAGTGTGGTCAAACAGCTGGGGGCATGGACTCCGGAGCCAGCTTGCTCAGGTTCATATTCCAGGTCAGCCACTTAATGGCTGTGGGATCTTTGAAAAGCTACTAGTCCTTTCTGTGCCTCAGACTGCTCATTTGAAATGGGAATAATACTGCTATCTATCCCCGAGAGTTGTTGTGAAGATTAAATAATATACGTAAAGCATTTAAAACTGTGCCTGGCACATGTAAATTTTATATAGGTATTAACTATTAATATCATCATCATCATTAGCATTTATGCAGCTTGTTTAGTATTCCTGACCTCTGGGTACCAAATGCCAACAGCTTCAGTCAATCATTGTAACAATTAAAAATGTCCCCGTACAGTCCCATGCCCCATTTTCCCTTTCTGTCCTTTCCACTTCTGACAACACTTCTTCACCCTTTAACCATAAGCTCTAGTCTCATGTCTCACGAAACTGGAAACAGATATTTCTACAACACAGATATAATCATTAGCATGATACAGAAAGCTTTGGGATTTGGCACCTGC
This sequence comes from Phyllostomus hastatus, assembly GCF_019186645.2. NCBI lineage: Eukaryota > Metazoa > Chordata > Mammalia > Chiroptera > Phyllostomidae > Phyllostomus > Phyllostomus hastatus. The sequence continues at coordinate 110,921,355 of NW_025334041.1, read as the reverse complement.
CTACCCACCAGTTCCATTTATTGATACTATTCTACACTCACTCTACACTCTAGACAAATCATCCATTCACACATGCCTTCTTATTTACCCCCCTTCTGTCTCTCTTATAACCTACTCACAGTCATTTATGGCCCATTTCAAATGTCTCTCCTTCCCATCTCCGCCCAGGAGGTGCTAGTGACTTCTGCCTCTGTGGCCTATACCCTGTACTACATCTAACTCTGAGTGGTGAAGTTATTGGTTTATGTCTCTTTACTAGATCATGAGCTCCTTAAGGGTAAGGGCTAGTGCTGTGAATGTGTCTTCAGTATCTGGCAAATAGAACATGCTCTATGAAGGTTTTATTAATAAAATAGGCAAGATATCATAAAATTAAAATTATTTCTTGTCTAGTGTCTATATATTGTATAATAACTTAAAAATTAAAAACAAGAAAAATGCAAAATAGCACACCTGTTCCATTGATGTTTCATGAAGTTCATTAAGATTCAAGGTGTAAATTCCTTCTTCGGCACCAAATATCAAGTATTGATCTGAAATGAAAAAAAAAATAATTCAATGATTTTGATGTATATAAAACTTTTAAAAAGAATTTATATAATCTAAAATTAAGTAAATATGTATTAACATAAAATTACTATGATTTATAAGCACTACATACTTTTTATTTTAATGCAAGTAAGTGTTTAAACACTCTAACTTAATGAATGGAGTTATATGCAAATATTACCCTCAAAATAGTGAAGAAAACTTTTATGTAAAAATGTTTTTGGAGAGTGGTATGCTAAGATTTTCCTTTTCTCACTTGTCAGAGGGTGCTGAGGACTGGCAGAGAATCTCAGAACCTTTTATAAAATTCCTTTAATAGATGATCATGTGCAACTGACATACAGAATGTAAATCAAGAACAGCTGACACAGACTCAAAAATTCTGCATGTGGTCTATTATTATAAGCACTAAAGTCAAACCCCCCCCCCCCAAAAAAAAACTCCCGAAGAAATAAGGAAAACCTAACTAGTACCTATTAAAAAGGTTAACTAAAACTTGGATCCCTACTACAGTACTTGGTATCTTCTAGAACAGGGGTCCCTGGCCCCCAGCCTGTGGACTGGTAGTGGTCCATGGCCTGTCAGGAACGGGGTGGCACAGCAGGAGGTGAGCAGCAGGCCAGCGAGCAAAGATTTCCCTTGTATTATTACACATCACTGCCTGAGCTCTGCCTCTGGTGCCAAAGAGGTTGGGGACCGCTGTTCTGAAAGATACTAGAAGTTTGGTCATGGTCCTGTTTGATCTGTTTTTACAATATGAAACAACAGGTCAAGAACTCCAGACTAAACTGAAGTATGCTGAGAACTTAGAATGCCACAAGCATCCTGCACTGCCCAGCAGATTACAGACACAGGCTTGTGGTCAGACAACTGAACCGGCTTCACACCGCACGGCTGTGACCCTACCTGAGTGTCATTCTCCCTACCTATGAAATGAAAGTACCTGTACTTGGATTTTTTAAAGTTTAGAAAGATTAAGTATGTGTTTTTCTATGTTTGGTCAGATATATAGTTGTTAGTGCCTAATTACAACTATTCTTTAACGACCACTTCTAAGGTGAGAGATCCTCTAAAGTGGTCACCAGATCCTAAATTCTTAATAGTTAAAGCAATAGTTCAGCAGTGGCTGTGTCAATATCCGTGTGAAACATGGATTTTGAATGATTGTGCTGCATGCAGAAAAGCAAAAACTTTTCTGGTGGAAATTAGGGTGGCAGAGGGCATATGGTTTCACTATACTAATATGGTAACTACATGGTGAAATTTTAATGTCATGTGCCACCTCAAACATTGTTATTAACAGAGAAACATTTACTTAAGAAATTTTTTAAAATTATAACAAAAACTTTTTCAGGAAGATTCAGAATATGAATAAAATCAAATCCTTCATGGTCTCAGTTTTAAAAACAACTAGAAAGATAACAGATAAAAACATACAATACTACCTCTGGTATCTGGGTTTATCCATGATGTTGCACAGTGAATTTTCAAGGGACACCCATTAAAAACCTTGGAAAAACATGCCCCCATCTGGAAAAATGAAAAATAACCAAATTAATACACTGAGTCAGAGTCATATGCCTAAAGATTCCAGGAACAACAGGACTGTCAACTGATAAGAGATTTCACTTAAGAGTTCTTTTATTTTTCCTATCTTCTCAAATAAACAAGGCAGTAATAGCAACAACCAATTCTGCACAATAATTATTTTTTTAATAAAAGTATTATTTACATGTCCCACATCAAGAGCAATATAATATTCCCGGGTAAGAAGGAAATCATAATAATATCTACAAAGATGAAAAAGCTCCTTATTTGGTTTTGTGAGCCTAAAACCATTGAATTTAACATTAGATGATAAAAGAGGTATGATTGATTTAAAATTCATATACGTACTTTAATCTCACAACATAAAAACCCACTTTAAGAAAAAATGAGCAATCTGATTACTTTCCTTGGAAGGATTCAATAAAAAAGCCCATGTACAAATCTTTCAGATAATACCTTATAATAAACTACAGTATCACTCATTTGAACTTTTCTGATCTTCAAAGAGTAAAATGTTTATTTTGTAATTATTGTCAAGACTAGAATAAATAAATATATATAAGAAAACTTACTCATTTAATCACTATCAAGAACTTAGAGGAAAAAGAATATAAAAGTATTTAATTAGAAGAACAGCACTGTGCATCATTTTACAGCAGGAATGTTTTCTTCACAAAAGGGGAGATAATGGAGGGCAAACATAGGTTTACAGTTGTTCATATGGAAAATAATGCAACAATTAATAAATAATAATACAAGAATAAACTGTTTCAAATACTCACAACTGTAAACCTGCTTTTGCCCTAATCTGTTCTCTGAAAAAGCTCATCACTAGTTGACTATAATGAATTAAAAATATTAACATAAAATAAATAAATCTTAAGATTTATTTTATTTTTACTCACAGAAATCCACTAACCAGTATTTTAAAGGCTTAAATGACAAAAAAAAAAAAAAAAAAAGAATAGTCTGGCAATACCATCAGGCGTTGGAAGACCGACAAAAATGTTTATATAATGTAAGGGCAGAAATAGTATCACTTTACGAATCCTAACAATTAAGTTATCCTTTAAGATAGCTACAAAAAGGCCTATGTTAAGGTACTGCTAACACCCCTAAAAAAACAATGACAAAATGAGGTTTAAACAAACTAGTCTCAACCTTAAGCCAGTTCGCATAGTTGGTCTCATCTGGTGTTCCATGGTTATCAGCTCTTGAAGTGCATACCTGACACAACAACAACGGTTTTACCTTGTAGCCAGGTAAGAAATTTTATCCTTATTTGGTGTGTGTGTATATCTTATGTATATCTATATATACCTATATGTCTGCTAGACTCGGCAGCTCTTTATACGCAAGACTTCTGTTATAAGATAATGCAGTTATTTAGATCTTGATACTAACTAGAAAGTAGAGTTAAAAAGGTAAAATGGCTAAGTATAGTTAAAAACTGGAAAAACTATGAACATTTTCTAAACTAATGTTACGTAGGTTTTGAATTAGATTTGTAGTAGTGAAAATGTAGTTCTATCTGTACTAACCTAAAACTACACGGAGTTAATATTTTAATCCTAGGACAGACACCATAGTCTAATAAAAAAAAAAAAACCCCACAACAGAGTACACCACGAGCATCGAAGTTCTTTCTGCTTGTTGGTCTCATCAGAGTTGGGTGAAGTTTCGTGATATTGGTGACTAAGGCCATGGGGTCTCAGTTTTACTCAAGGGGAAAAACAAAGAGTTTGAGCCAGATGCCCTTTCAATATTCCTTCTAGTTCTAAAATTTTATGTTTTTGATAACTGAAAACATGTTAGCCATGTGCCTTTTTCACACTTCTTCAACAGTATCTGCAAAGAAGATATTAATATACTTTGGGATAAAGGAGCTTTAAAATGTATAATTTTATCATAATTTTATTTTGATAAACTACTTTTCATGTGTAATCAATATTTAAATTATTAATCTTACAGATTTTTTCAATAATCAGGGATGTTCTTTTAAATAGGCAAACAATCTAATCAAAGGCAGACATACAAGCAATTATTTGCCATTGTATTTAGGTGGGAAACTTAACCACTTGATATTTATACTTACATGCACTTTAGGTGTTGGGGGTAGACCATTACTAATAGGCTTCTAGAAAAAGAACACATGCATGATTACACCTCTTTTATTGCTGTTTGGTGTAACTATCGTATTTTAAACACATATTAGAATACACACAAAATACATGAATACATTCTCTTTGTAAAACAAAATACTGTAGATAGGCTGAGGCTCCTTATAAATCTTCCACAGTCCACTTATTCCTAGTACCTGCACCTCAAAAACCAGTTTGGTGTGTACCTTTCCAAACCCTCTCAGGCCATTATATGCACTCACATATTTGTGCATCTGTCCCGACTTTTTGGGTATATTTATATAAATGTCCCCACAGAAAATACTGCTTTTGTGTGTATTTAAGAACATAATGGTCAAGCACTATTGTGCAACTTGTTCTTTGCCTTAATATTGGGTCTTAGCATTTCATATCAGTACAGATAGATGTAGTTCAGTTTTTTAAAGATTTCATTTTTTATTTATTTTTATTTATTTATTTAGGAGGAGGGATGGAAAAAGAGAGGATAGAAACATCAATGTGTGGTTGCCTCTCGCATGCCCCCAACTGGGAACCTGGCCCACAACCCAGGCATGTGCCCTGACTGGGAATGGAACTGGTGAGCTTTTGGTTCGCAGATGGCACTCAATCCACTGAGCCACACCAGCCAGGGCCATTTGTTTTAACTGCAGAATAGTAAGATTATAATTAACCTATTCCTTAATTGTTACTGAACATTTAGGTTACTTTCAATTATTTATTGTAACAACAATGTGGAAATGATTACCCTTGCATATACCTTACTATGCAATATGTGAATGGTTTTTTTAGGGTATGCTGTGAAAAGGGAAACATGGAATGTGGAATCTGTACCTTTTACATTTCACTGACTGCCAAAGAGTCTTTCAGAGTTCCCATATTACATCACACTCAGTAAGTAGCACATGAGTGTCCCGGTTGCTTATAGTCTCACAGACACTACAGTGTTACCAAACTGATCAGTAGAAAATGTTTTCTCAGGTGTTTCTCATTAATTTGCATGTCTCTGGCTGCTAGAAAGGTTGAAAATCTTTCTAAAAAATATGTTTACTGGCTCTCTGTACTTCCTCTTACGTAAATTGTTTTTTTCATTTTTTTTTTACTAAGCTATCTTTTTAAATCTTTTTGCTGGAGTTCTCTATATAATCTAGGTTTAAATATTTTATCTAATATATGTAATTACAAATGTGTTCTCCTAGTCCGTAGATCATCCTAACCTTGTTTACACTGTGTTTGATCAAAGTTAAATTTGATTTACTCAAATATATGAATAATTGGTCAGCATATACAGATAATTATAACAGCAAAAATAGCACATATGCTCACCTACAATATTCTCAAGCGTACTAGATATTTTTCTAAGGAGGTACTTTCCTGGAGTATACGATTTGTCCCTCAAAGAATGAATCTCTTTGGGAGAGATTATACTTTAATATATATTTTATGAAAGTCTAAGTATCTTTTGTGGTTAATCTTAATAACAACTTTTCAAGGAATAATGTTACAATTTCTCTCCACCTGATATAAATCAGAATTCTTTAAGTAACAAAAATGAATTAAAAAGCTCCTGTTAACTGATTTCATATGCGTGATAGAAATATTCTGTGTAGTACCATTTATATGACTATTAGACATTTCTGAAATTGACTACATAAAATTTTACTTTGTAGATACGTTTATGAGAATATACAGGCTATGTCTGCCACAAGTTTCTGATAACTTTGTCCCATTTGGCAAATACTTCATGCGCTTATTTTTATATTTATGTTCTTAAATTATCTTCTACCATCAATTTTAATGGAACATCATTTTTAATTAGGGGCCTCTTAGATTTAAGTACTAACAGAAGTGGCTGAAAATAATTTCAAGACACTGCACAAACAGTAATCATACTTCAGTATATCATGGATACTGTTTATTCTATGATACAGTCATGGAATATTTATTTCAGAATTACTAAGACTATTAGTTTAACTAGTAGTTCCTTACACTAATGAAATAAGGTAATAGAGTGAATTAAACATGCATATATATACATGCATAAACGTACACATCTCTCAAAAGTTACTATACTGCTGCGGAGTCATTAAGCTGCATTGTATACTACAACATTAACAGCGCTGCTAAAACTTAAACTGATGAAAACAAAAAGGCACTGCTAAGTTGAAAAGACTTCATAAAACCCATTTCTGAAGGACATTTTATACCTTTGTTAAAAATGTCATAAGTTTCACAAATTACAATGGATAACCCTGGTCAAATGCCTTAACTAAATTATAAAAAACAGTATGTCACATTCTACAATCAAATGTTAAAAAATAATTGAACAGATACAGTACAGTACAAAGCCTCTAACAATGCTTACCGTGCAAAACCACAGCCATATGAACATAAATATATTAAAGGTACTATATAAATTTCTATAAATCTAACAAATATTAGTGTACACAAAAACTTCAAAAACATTATCTCATTTCATGGTCTCATTGGCATCTGCTCTATTGGAGATTTTAAGGATTTTTTAATGTTTTAAGTTCTATGATTATAAACAAATGTCTTCTGATGATCAAGATAAATTCTTTTTTAAAATTGAAGAGTAAATTATTTACAAATGTTAAATATTTTAAACTCCCTGATAAATATTATTTGTTTTAATAGTTATATCATGTGTTCTATTCTAAAACTTATAACAGAAATAGCTGCTCTGGCTAATTTCATCTTTCTTAAAGTGATATATAGTAGAAAATAATCTTAATTTTTCTTCCTCCTTAGCTATTCTGAGCAAGAGTAGTAATGCTGCAAACTGCATTATCTACAGTTAGAAATTTATCCGAGGGCAGAAGCTATAATTTTCCTTATCTGTCCATGTCCTTGTTTCCTAAACTTCTCGAGAGGAACTTTTACGAATCAATTCTCATCAATGAGAAGAGTAATAAACACAAGAAGACTAAGCAAGTGTTTACTTGTATGCAGGTCACAAATTGGTTAAATAATTTGAACAGAAAGTCATCATTCAAGTTTAACATAGCAAAGTTACTTTTTAAAAAGATTTAAATAATCCATATAATTAAAATTGATACACTAAAATACCAATATAACTTCTATCATAAAATATACAGTTGCTTTGGTTCACTAATTATCATTGCCAAATCAACCTAATGGTGAAAAAGAAAACAAATACAAGTAGATTTTATGAACAGAAATACCTACTGGCACATCTTTCTTCTCTTTCCTTGAAGGGTTTGTGCCTCTATGTTCATTCTGTTGTTGATATAATGATCCGTCTCGTTCACCATTTAACTGGAAGGAGCCCACTCCATTTCCTTCAATAAGATACGTTTAAATGTATTAAACAAGGATTTTCACTCAGGAATTACTAAGTAGAAAAGAAAAGTATCTCCGCAATAGTTTCAGCTTTCATTTGGGATCACCCAGTCAGAATATTTAGTATTGAAGTACTAAATATGTGTAATTTCTTTCATATAGGTAAATTTAAATTTGGTTTATATCTAAGTATATATGTTTGTGTTAAAAAGACAAAAAAAGAAACAATGAATATATATTTCAGCAAAGGAGCAATTTGGAATATGTTATCAAAGAAATTTTCATTGCTTTTTTAAAAATTGCTTTTTCAGCCCTGGCTGACGTAGCTCAGTGGATTGAGCGCGGGCTGGGAACCAAAGTGTCCCAGGTTTGATTCCCAGCCAGGGTACATTCCTGGGTTGCAGGCCATAACCCCCAGCAACCGCACATTGATGTTTCTCTCTCTCTCTCTCCCCCCCCCTTCCTTCTCTCTCTAAAAATAAATAAATAAAATCTTAAAAAAATATAAAAAATAATAAAAATTGCTTTTTCTGCATAATACGCAAGAAACTTCACAGTATTAAAATAGTATCCTGTATTAAAATTTGGAGACAAATACCCAGCAAATACTGACAATTATTATTTTTAATGATTAAATGAAATAAAATAAAGGAGTCAGCCAAAGCATCCTCTTCCTTTTCTAAAACAGAAGTAGCTTAGAACCAAAACCCCTTTTCCTTTTTTGTTCAGAGTTTCACCTCTTTTGCTGCTGAACTACAGATAAATGATGGGTTGGGCATAAACAATTCCCCCAAAGAGGGAAGGCTAGATATGAAAGGAGAAACAAGAGGCCAAATACCCCGAACCAGGCCATAGGTGATCCTGTCATAAAAACACTTCAAACTGTGAGGCAAAACACAGAAAACATCTCTGTAGACCTTGCCTTCCTTCTTCCCTCCTCAAACGAATGTCAAATAATCTCTTAAAGATTCCCTCCATTTTGCTCACACTGTTATGAAACCTACTTCACTCATTTCACCCTCCCTGGCCCCATTACCTAGAGGAACAGGCTTCTGTGGGGGTAATCTGGGAGGCGGTGGTCTGGGCGGGACTTGGGACGGTTTTGCGGGGCTCTCTGACGTGGGGCATCTCTTGATTGTTCCTTGATTATCATCCTCAGTAGGATGGGTTTCCTGGGGTATGAATATGGACTTAGGCTGAAATAATACAGAAAAGGAGACCAATTACTAAACATGAAATTATTCATGTTTCATTAAACGTAAAAATACTATTTTTCCTTAAGTATACATTATTATATGTTAGAGGCTTTCAAACTGCTCACTAGCACAGTTTCAAGGTTATCCAACTATCTGATTTAGATTATCTCAGTAAGTATCTTAAAATTGCACACTAAAATGTTTTTTCAGGGAAAAAATAGGCCTCTTTCTATTAATTCCTCACAGGCCTTCCCACTTAAGACTTGCCAAATAAAAATATTCTGGTCTTTCTTATCTCCAATTTAAATGAGTCTCTTTTTATTTTAAACATTCAGCTCCTTACAAGGCTAATCTAAACTGTCTCTTTCAGATGACTCAATGTCTTCTACGTTAATGCCTAATCTTTCAGACTGGGGGAGAGGAAGATACCAATTAAAATTTTATCATAGAGAATACTGACATACAAGATGCCTGAGGAACTTTTTGTTCAGATAACTGTAAAACCTCCAATTAGCAGATGATTTGGAGAACTTATAAATGTGTCCCTTATTAGGAAGATTATTCAACACTTAACCTCTCTGAACTTCAGATCTCTATGCTTTTGCTAATACAGTACTAAACAAGCAAGCACAGTATTATTTACCTGTGTTAACCATGATTTTCACAAAAGTATAAAATGAAAACAAAGTATAGTAGTATATGGATGTCAAGACTGTCAGACTCCAGTTCTCATTTATAACCCTTGATTTTAAGCCTTATAGCAAACAGCTCATTTTATAAACAAAATTTGCTATGAATAAGCTTATAAAATAAATTTATATTACCACTACCTATATTAACTCCTTTTATCCTAAAAAAAAATCACCTGTTGGAATTACTTTATTATTTTATGCTTCTTTTGCTTGGCAAAAGGATTTTATTGATAAAAAAATTGAAAATTACTCACCTATTATAAATTTAAAAGTATACCTTCTGAAAATCAAATATCTGATATGATAAATCACTATTCTTTACTCATTCTCAGGATATCAGTTATTAATGGATTGTAGATTTTGAGAAATGTAAATCCTAAGGGAAATATTACTAATCCATTAATATCTTATTATTTAGAATAAGATATAGAGTATAAATTATCTTATAATTTAGAATAAACAATAAATGGCAAATTGGATAATTAAAACAAATAATAATAATCACAATTTCTATTTATATTATAATTTGTAACTTTGTATTGATGTTTCATTGTGCACCTCAAGTGAAAATAAGCTACAGAATAACTATTAATACGTTATTAAACAATCACACACACGAATTCAACAAAAACAAATCTGTCTACCTTTGGTGGTAAAGGAGGTGGAATTTTTGCTTTCATGGTTGAACTATAAAATATAAAAGTTTAGAATTAGAACTCTTTGTTTTACAAAAAAATCATTACTAAAATATAATTAATTTCTCAAAGTTATGGAAGAAAAATCTGTATAAACAAGTTTCTTTTTTCTAAGACTATGGGTGTTTTCTAAAGTATTTTGTAAATATTCAACTTATGCTTGAATGAAGTATTATTTAGAAATAACTAAGTAGATATATTGAGTATATGTATACTTTCCTAGTTTCAAATACTATATAGTAATACTACAATTACAGTTTGTATCAATTGAAAGGTAATATAAAAACATAAGTAACAATTAGTTTAGGAAAAAAGAGCAAAATGACATATTTTTATACTGTCAGATATGAAATATCTCTGATGAACCTCATCAACAGTTATACACATGCTCTATGAAATTATAGAATTGATTTGATTGAAACTAAGATTCATTACGATTCAGGATTGCAGTTTTAAGAAAGTTCACAAAACTTAGAAGATGAGGTGGCATAAATTCTCTGATAAGGACACTGAGGCCCAGAGAGATTGTGACCTGATCCAAGGCCACAGATTAGTGAGGTAGAAAGGAAAATCTATGCTTCCACAGACTCAAGTGCTCTTGCAGCTCTACCATGAAACTGTATTTTTCTTAAACAAAGGTTTTGGATTAACTGTAATATTTTTTAAAGGGAGAATACTTTCAGTTATGTAAGCATTGGTAGTTCTTTGACATTTTTCTTTTTTTCCCTTTTTATTTTGAAATACATTAAATTAAATTTAATCAACCACAGAATAAGCTTCTTTGTAGTTGTAGTAGTAATTATAGCAACTACCACTTATGTACTAATTTATGATACTAAGCTGCAAGATATATTTACTATTGTTGTTAGTTTTTTCCAAAGATATTTTTTATAACCTAATGCTATGGACTGAAATGTACACCCTGATTTCATATGTCCAGGTCCTAAACCCACAATGTGATTGTGGTTTGGACACAGGGCTTCTAGGAGGTAATTAGGTTAAGTGTTGTCACAGGGTGCGGTCCTGATCCAACAAGATCGGTGGCCTTTATAAGAACAGGAAAATCAATCTCAGTCTCTCTCTCCCCCTGCACCCCACACACACACATATCAGAAGAGGCTGTGATGACCCAGCAAGAAGGTAGCTGTCTACAGCTGGGAAGAGGACCCTCACCAGGAATTGAATGAGTGGGCACCTCGTCTTGAACATCTACTTGCCAGAACTGTGACAAATTTCTGTTCAAGCCATTCAGTCTATAGTATATTGTTATGGCAGCTTGAGCTAAGAGAGATTTTGGTGCCAAAAAGAGGGTGCTTCTGTTAACATCTACCTAAAAATGTGGAGGCAGTTTTGGAACCGGAAAATGGTGCATGCTAGAAATACCGATGTTAAGAGTGAATCTGGGTAGAGTTCACAAAGAAAAGAGTTGGTGAGAAAGTTTCCATCTTCGTAGGGAATAAATAACTGATCATCAACAGAATGTTGGCAGGAGCATGGACATTAAAGGCCACTCCAAATAAGGTCTTCAATGGAAACAAACATGTTACTGGAAACCGGAGGAAAGGTGATTCTTATTATAAAGAGTCAGAGAACTTGGCTGAATTATGTTCTAGTGTTTTGTGGAAAAGTAAAACTTACAAGTGATGAAACTGGTTATATAGCTGAGATTTATTTCTAAGCAAAGTGCTGAAGGAGTGACTTAGTTCTTTCTGACTACTTATAATAAAATGAGATGAAAGAGATGAACTGAAAAAAAAATTGCTAGTCAAAAAGAAACCAGAACTTGAAATTTGAAAAATTCTCAGCCTATCCATGTTAGTTCAGAAATGGGTGGCATGAGAAAGCATGTTTTGAAGAGAGCACCAAGGGTGTGGCTGGACTGTTACTCAATAGGGAATTTATGAGATTCTACCAGCACCAAAACTGGCAGTCTGAACTGAAGGGAAGAGAGATGAGACAAAAATGAAGGAAGGCTGCTGGACTCCTTGGATTTCACAGGACAGGATGACAGGTATCAGAACATGCACTATTCTTTAAAAGAGGGAGAAATCATTAAGTCTAGATCACATTGATTTATTATATTTAGATAAGTCTTTGACTTTAGAGTCAATGCTGGAAAGAGTTAATTAAGGTTTTTAGGGTCTCTGGGATGGAATGACTCTATCTGTATTTTGCATGTGTTAAGGACCTAAATTTTAGGGATAAGGGGCACTGCTATGGACTGAATTGTACCCCCTCAAAAGTGTATGTTGAGGTCCTAATTCTAATGTGACCGTATTTGGAAATAGTGCTTTTGGGAGGTAACGAAGGTTAACTGAGATCTTAAGAAGAGTTAAGTCCTAATGAATAGGATTAGTGGCTTTATAGGAAGAGGGAGAGAGCACCCGCTGGTGTGGCTCAGTGCTGGCCTGTGAACCAAACTGTCACCAGTTCGATTCCCAGTCAGGGCACATGCCTGGGTTGTGGGCCATGTCCCCAGTAGGGGGTGTGCAAGAGGCAACCACATATTGATGTTTCCCTCTTTCTCTCTTCCTCCCCCTCTGTCTAAAAATAAATAAAATCTTTTTTAAAAAAAGGAAGAGAGATTCTTTTCTCTGCATGAGAAGTCCATCTGAGGATATAGTGAGAAGGACACTAGGTGTTAGACACCCATGACACTAAGTTACTAATGGTATTAAAATTACTGCCAATATTAAACTGTCAGACTTGTGAAATAGGTCAAATGATGTTTCTTTTACTAAGGCTGAAACAGAACTTACTGTTTAGATTCATCATCATCCCCTTCATCATCATCTAAATGTGCCACATGCCCTCTAAAGATAAAGAAGGATAATTCCATTGTTACTAAGTGAACTTCACCAAAAACAGCTTAAGAAGAAGTTTTAGAAAATGCAGGATAGCTATTTCAAGACAGAATTTCATTTCTACATCTTTACAGAATTCAGAATTAGAATAACAATAACAACAAAATGATCTTAAAGCTAGGTGACCAAGAAAGAGACAAGACTTCAGTCATCTGTGACAAAGCATTTTAGGCTTCAAAAAGTATAATTACCGCTGATGTAATTCTTCTTCAACAGACTTCAGAAGACTCCTTAAAAGAAAAAAAATGTGATTTAAGTAAGTAATAAGTATGTATTTTCTTCACTTTAACCGTGCCCATCAATTTTTAAATTATTTTACTACTTACTAAAAATTTGCTACAATGATCTCTAGACCAAAAAACATCAAGTTATATTTAATGAGATATCTACATTTTCTGTTGCTAATGTTTTTATATATGTATTTTAAATGAGCAAAATAAATCTGAATGTTTACTGAAAAATACCAACTCAAACAGAGGACAACCCATCACGAAACATCACAATAGAACTGACAAAACAATAATCGAAGGGTCATAATAATAATCAGGGGCTTCTAGGGTTCAGATTTTACCAGGAACATTTACCTGACACCTGAAATTACATTTTCTTTTTCTTAAAATAAGGAAGGTGACACACTTTAAAAAAACATCATGCTCTCAGGCAACCCTACAAAATGAAACTCAGCATGTTGGACCTCTCTGCAAAAGCATGCATGCATGTGAGGTGAAGACATGAATGTAGCAGCAGTTTGCTTTCACAGAGACGCTCACTTACCTGAAGCACCTGTTCTCCAGCAGTGCACTGGCAAACACATTTACACTTCTGGGAGACCAAGCCTGTATCAGACCAGGAGCGAGGATTTCTCCATTTGGAGCAATTATAAAACTCATATTCAGGAATGTCAGAGAGAACTCCTGGCATTCCTGAAGTCCCTTACTTCTTTTAACTGCAAGATCATGCAGCACTCTTCCTATATTAAATACTCCTGAAACATACAAACTCAACAACCTTCTTGAAACATGTAGGGTAGAGAGAAATACAGTCACTGAGGGAATCTCAGGGGAGAATGGGTAGGGTTTACAGGAACAAATTTAAAGGACACATGGACAAAAACTAGGGGGAGGGTGGTAATGGGAGGGAAGTGGGGAGGGTTGGGTGGGTGGGCTGGAATGGGAGTGAAAGGGAGAAAACTACTTGAACAATGATTAAAATAAAAAAATATGAAAAAAGTTTTCAGCAGAAAATGTATTTTCCTCAAAAGGTATAAGGTAGTACCTTCTATACATTTCACCCTCTTATATATACTAGAAAAAAACCTGCCCTTCTAATTATCAGGACATAAAACCAAAGAAATGGAAAGGTATGGTTAGCTCATATAAGCAATTAGGTTGAAAAGATTTCAGCCATCAAAATTTAATTAGGCCAGCTTAGTAACAATATAAGTATTAAAAACGACAAAGTTCTAAACCTGGATTCTATTTTGCAGATTAAAAAAAATTGAGGTACTTCAGTAAAATGTTTTACCTAATTCACAAAGCTCTTTGAGGCCTACCTTTAGGAAGGCGGGAGCTTCTCTGCCTAAAGGCAGGTTAGCAGAATGACGACAGTCTGTGAAGCAGACTGCATGATCTGAATTCTGCCTCTGCCGCTGTACGCTATGCGGCCTTTGATAAGTTACTTTGATTTCCCTACGCTTCAGTTTCCGTAACAGTAAAATGGGAATTATAATAGTACTTGATGTCGAAGTGTTTATATATCTGAAGATATACTGAATTAATATAGGCAAAATGCTTAGAATAGCAATTTAGAAATAATAAGTAGTCAATTAGTCTTTTCTTTATTATTATTAACTAAATCACATTTCTTTAAACTAGCAATTCTCAAAATGTGGCCTGGAGATGCAGGGGGGTCACAACCTCCTGTAGGAGGTCTGCAAGATCAAAACCATTTTTTGGTAATACTGAAGTATTTACCTTTTCACTCTTATTCTTTCACTGAGAAGGAAACTCTAGAGTTTTCCAGACTGTAAGAAGCATGATATCACAACAGATTAGTAGCAGACATGAGAAACCAGCTGTCTTCTACTAAGCCAGAAATTAAAAAGATTTGCAAAAAATAAAATAAAATAAAATAAAACAAAACAATGCACTTTTTTTACTAATATCTTATTTCAGAAAAATTAGCTATTTTTCATAAAAAATATCTTGGGGCCTCAAAAGTTTGTTGTATCACACTGATCTACATAAAGCCTCGTTTTGCAATTATTTGCTGCATATAAGATTTATGAGAGGAATCAAGTGGTATTAGAAGGGAGGTACCCTAAAGAGTTGATTTGAGCCCTGGCTGGTTATAGCAATATAACCAGTGGAGTGAGCGTGGGCCTGTGAACCAAAGGGTTGATGTTTCAATCCCCAGTCAGGGCACAAGCCTGGGTTACAGGCCAGATCCTCAGCAGGGGGTGTGGGAGAGGCAACCACACAAAGATGTTTCTCTCCCTCTCTCCTTCCCATCCTCTCTCTCTAAAAATAAAGAAAATCTTAAAAAGACAGAGAGAGAGAGAGAGAGAGAGAGAGAGAGAGAGAGAGAGAGAGAGAGAGAGGTGATTTGAGTTGGTTCTAAACAGTAAGAAAAAAAAAGTAAAACACAAAGATGTTATTAATAACATGTAATGAGCATATTACTATTTTAATTGAATATTTTAAATATTTGTTTAAATTTCTAATAATGTAAATATTGATAGTTATAACCTATATAAACAAAAACTCATTAAAGTCCTTGATAGTTTTTTAAGACTGTAAAGAGATCCTGAAACTAAAAGTTTAAGAAGTGCTGTTTTAAACTATTTTACTAAATTAAACATAGCATCTTGTAACTAGAGAGCTTTCATATTATTTTAGAAGACGTGGAAAAAACCCCATTTTGTTGAGCATATGACAATATTTTTTGAAGCACTTCTTTTTCCAGTAGGGAATATTAAAGTTTGAGAATAATTAAGAGAATTTAAATGTAGTTCATTTTCAGTTACCATGTTATGTGAACTTACATGGCATTTTACTTTTTAAAAAAGAATCGCCTGAGAGTACTAGGTTCTCTAAGGATAAGAGAGGAAGTCTGAAAAACAGAACATGAAAAAGCATCTAGTCTATGGCTAGGGACCTATATGTATTTTTTATTCATTTACTTGTAAATCTCCTACTATGTCTTAAGACTTTTTGTTCATAAAGAAAAGAATTCAGTAAGTATGAATGCAAAGTATAATATATGATTTGCTTTTCAGACTTTATGAAAGAGAAAACAAAACATGGCTAAATTTGCTCAAACGTCCAATACAGTAAAGACTGTGTTTTTAGAGCACTGGAAAGAAAAAAAAAATGTGATGCTGATTTAATCACCAAGATTGGATGCTATGCAATAAACAATGCCACTATTCACTAGTCCACTTAGTCCACTTGGATTCTTCTGTTATTGAATATTTAGAAAGTAATGAACAAAACAAAAATTATGCCTTCAGATACTGAATAAATTCACCTAAAATGATTGAATAGTAAGATTAAAAAGGGGACAACATGCAAACATAGATTTAACTGATGAAGTGAAGAAACTGTTGTGAAGAGATGAATTAAAAAAAAAAAGAACTGCCAAAATATTTAGCATTTTTTAATTAACTAAGGAATTCCTGCTGATGGTTACTAAAGTCTTTCGAAATTGACTAACTGCCTCAAAACAATCTATAAAGTACTGTACAGGATGTATTTGAAAACAAAATAAAAACACTTGTGTTTGTCTGAAACCTAAGAGTTTTATTCACTTATATTCACCTGATCTTACAATCAACAATTACCTATTGAGTAAACACAACAAGTAAGGGCAACTAGTAAGTACTTACTAAACCCTAACTATGCTAAATGCTTTACAATGATTATTCCATTTCACCCTGAAGCAGGCACTATTATAATCCCCATTTTACTAGAGAAATTGAAATAAATTCCTTGAAGTCTCCTAGTTTACGGAAAGAGACAGTGCTGGCATTTGCTAATACTACCCTCAACTGTGCTAGGAATTGTATAATTCAATTTACTCTTTTCACTATTTTTTAGGGACCTCTTTTAAGGACCTTTAGGATTTTTTGCTCTACATTAAAAAATCAGAAATACTTTAGAGCTTCCTTTAAAAATAGTATTTTGTTGGTTTTGTATGATCAGAAAAGTTGACCTCTCAATAAAAAGAGAATTCAAAAGAACAAAGAAAACCCCGTAAGTCAAAATAGATATGAATTAATTAAATAAAACAAACAAAAAAAAACCACTATGGTATATAATTTTGCTTGGTCTGGAATAGGTGGAAACCCATAAATGGAAATCTGTCTGCCTGAACACCTATGGAGAGAGCAGGGAACCCTGTGAGCTGTAAAACACTGCCTAGTCACGAGAATAAAGCAGACGTAGCAGTACAGTGAGAGAAGGGCTACATCCACGCTCACGTCACATGCATGTATACACCTGTACATGAAACACAGCCAAAGGTCAAACTTTTGGCCAACCTACCTTGCCAGGGATTCGTTATATAGAATACAGTTCCTTAAGCAGGGATCCAATTAATCAAAAAATGAAGGTTGGGCAAATTATTAACATTTTACCTAGCCAAAATAACCATACACTACAAAAATGTCTAACGGAATCAGAAAATGGGAACTAAGGAATCTGGTAAAGCATTTAGAGATAAGCCTTTTTTTTTTTTTTTTGTATTTTTGTAAGTATGTCATTTAAAACAAACAAAAATGAGGTAAATGAAATATTTTTCCAAATTATCCAGTCTCTTAAAATATATTGAAATGTGCTAACAAGAACCCTTAAAACTAGTGGCCTCAAATTTAGACAAAATAACATAAAAAACACATATAAACTTTTTTTTTGCTAACCCAGTATGAGACAAACTTTCCTTTGTTGTTCATCAACAAACTAGAATAAGCTATAAATAGCAATCAATTATTATTTAGATAGAATTTCATTTTTCTAGCAAGAAAAATCTACTCTTCCATTTTAGGAAATATAAATCAGGTTACTATTACTACTAGTAGTAATAAAAACACCTCATGGTACTTAAGTAAAGTTCAGTTTAAACTAGAACTAATGCATTTCTCTAGATTGCCATTCAAAGCCTTTTCTGTGTTGAAAAAGATTTATATTGAAATGATTTGTTTAATAAAAAGAGACATGATTTTATACTATAATCTTAAATCTGAGCTACTTGTGTTTAGTCCGTATTTGTCAACTGCCTAATTTAAAATATGGGCGTGTATGTATGTCTCAACTCTCTAATGTAATTAATATTATATTTAAAATTTTAAATTTGTTCTGATTACTAAAGCATCTACCTTGCTGGGAGATTTTTTGGCAACTAAATAATATTTCCTTATAAATTAGCTTTTGGCTGAGAAAATCAAACCATTTTAGTCAGGGCATTCTGGGGAGGACTGAAGGGCTGGGAGGACAGTAAGAGAATCCATGGGAGATAGCAGAGTGCTGTCCCCTTGTGCTGCTAACGTACAGACCCATGAACAACTGGAACTGTTAGACCTTGTAAGCTGCCTTTGCACCACTGCCCTGTACAACCTAGACAGCTTGTGGTCTACAGTAGGGCTTAAATAAGCGCTGGATTTATTTCCTGCATAAACTGATAACTTTCAAGACTTCAGATGCATTTTAACTTCTATTCACTTTTTAAAAGACTCTTAGCAGATAAAAAATTAAGGTTTCTGAGCAGTGAATATTTCCAGCTGTTTTCAGAAGCCAACACATCTAAGAGACATACCAAACCAAGTTTTGTAAGGAATAAACAGGTCACCTTTAAAAAGAAATTGCTTTGGCTGGTGTGGCTCATTGGATTGTGGCCAGCCTGCGAACTGAAAGGTCACCAGTTCGATTCCCCATCAGGGCACGTGCCTGGCTTGCAGGCTAGGTTCCCCTGGTCAGGGGCGCGCAAGAGGCAATCAATCCATGTTTCTGTCCCTCTCTTTCTCCCTCCCTTCCCCTGTCTCTGAAAATAAATATATTAATTAATTAAAAAAAGAAATAAATTGCTCAAACATATTTTTATCAAACATATTTTCAAGTTTCCTTCAGTTGAAATATACTTAATTTTCTCTAACAAGTAAAATATACAAAGCAGCTTGATATAAAAATTTGAGGTGATTTTTCCTGTGATTACAATTATTGATTAAATGATTAGCATGGTAGCAGTAAAAAAAAATTAAAAGTACACTATAAAATATATCTACCAGACTATTTTTACTACTGTAATTATTAAAATATAGTATTTTAAGGCTACTTAATTATTACTGAACTTAAATTTAATTTTCAAAGACCTTTACTTACTTGTTTGCACCTAAAATGTAACTACCTTGGTGTCCTTGTCCATATTCTAGTTGTAGATCCTAACAATACAAAATAAATTATTTAGTGAAATAGTATATCACAAATCACAATACAGTAATATACATTAGTTTTAAAAGAGGAACACCAGACTTCAAATAAATCTGTATTGCTATATGTTCTTAAAAAAAGAAGGTATGGTGGGACTTCCCACAATAAAAGATGAGTTCAGTATTTTTCTGGGAACTCATATAAATGATGTTTTATTTAAGGTTTTTGCTATTGTAACTAACATTTGTAAAGTCAGCTTTTAGTAAGAAAAAAGCTCAAGTAAAGTATTCTCAAGCTACAACCAAGCAAACAAAAATGATTACAGAAGAGGACAAGCAACAAAAATCTTGGTTTATCTTTGTATTTAAGAGCTGCAATAATTACATATACACCCATTCACATATTTCTACTATTGCTTTAGGCAGGTAAGAATTTTCTAAAGAAATAAAATAAAATGCACTTTTCAAGTAAGTTGTATGTATGGATTTGCAAAAGATTATAAATTATGTCAGGAGTTTTGATATACTTTTAAAGAGTTAAGTGTATGTAGCAAAACTTCAATATTATTAGGGCAGCTCCTCAACTATTTAAACACGCCCAGTAAATGCTGCACATTGCAGAGAGCTAACAATGGAAATTTAAAGGGACAAGTAATATATATCTGCTTGACTCAAACACCTTCTTGAAACTGGAAAAAAAAAAAAAAAAGTGCTTTTCAACAACCATGGAAAATAGTTTCCTTTTATTCCCCCCTTCTTAGAACCACTGTATTTCAAGCCCTATTTTAACAATAAAGGGGGAATATTTAACAATTCAAATGAATTTTATTTTCAATACAATACAGTGTACTTGAGAGTGCTTTCTAATGTTACAAGATATTGCCAGATGCACAGTTAGGACTTAATGCAAAAGTTACCTCCTTGGAGCAAGCAGCCTTCTCCAAGTCTCCATAGCATTTAACACTTATCCATCTTTTTCGTCCCGCAGGCGAGGACCTAACATAATACCTAGCACACATTAACTAGGCCCTAAGTATATGCTTGTTCAAATGCCATTTGTTAATTTTCCTATAAATAAATAACTTCAGCTTTGTTAATATGCATGAAAATAATTCTAGATCATAATACTACTAAGCCTAGAAATAAGAGGATTCTAAGCAATATATTTACATTTAAGTGAAAAGCTCTTTAACATTTAAGTATTACAAGACCTCTCAAAAAATATCTGATAAAAATCAAAATCCTAATCCTGGTTTAAACTAGGCTCAAATTTTGTCTCCTTCAATATTTGTGTTCTTCCATGCATAATAATAAATGTTCTTACCAGTGAGAGAAAAGATAATACATCACAAACAAAAAAGACTGGTCAACTGTCACAGTGGCATCACATAAAATCCTAATAAAAAGGGACACCTGTTCTCTTTAATTTATAATGATCTATCTTGATAGGATAAATTCACTGATATCCCATCACACAATTATTATGCTGAACAATATAAGTTGTCAGGACTTTATACAGAACCTTTAAACCTTGACATTTAGTAAAAAAAGTACTATCTCAATGAATACACTTCCAAATTCAAGTTTCCTTCAGCTGTAGATAACTGGGCCCTCTACCAGGCTAGCACCCTCTTAAGCCAATAATCTCTTAAACCTTTAGTCAAATGACAGCTTCCAAAAGCAAACATTTGTGCTAAGTGCTCACAGCTTCTGTTCCTTAAACAAAAATGTGACAATTACCAAGTTGATGATAATGATTTTTAAAAGAAGGGTCTAAAAAAACCTAATATTTTAATAGAAAATTTAGTACAGGTTCATATTTAGAGTAACATTCACGTTGGGGAGAAACTGTAGATAGATCCAATCCCAAGTCTGATGACTAAATGTGCCATGTGTGAAGCCTAGCAGGAAAGCTAACTTTGAAAGAGGCTTATTTATTAGTTCCTTCTCTGTAAATCAAGTTATGTTTTAACAACCATGGAACATATACAATGTGCTGGGCACATCACCAGGTAAAAGAATTACACTAAATCCTTCTAGTAAGTATCTAATCTCATTTAATTTAGCTGTTATTTACCAAGCACCTATCATTATATGGCAAAAATTGAGACAGTAAATCAGACAAAAAAAAAAAAGAGAAGAAATAAAAGGAGAAAAACATGAAATCTGAGCAAAGTCAGTAGTTATTTATGTATCTTTAGGGCAGTCTATGAAAAACTGATCTAAAATACTTTTTAAAAGGACTTGGAAGCTATCCTGTAACAAAATGCTACCAAAATATACTTGAAAAAGCTATCAAAATATAGGGCCTACATGATGGTAAAATGTGGCCTTAATAAGCTAAATAAGAATACATTTGAACATGCCGGGACAGACATTAAAAAATTAGTTGCATAAATCAAGCATCAACTCATTAGTGAATAAAAATACTGAACAACAGTCAAGTAGAATAAGTAACACACGGACTGAAAACATGAAGTAGCCTAGTACAGATTCAACGTGAACACTTCAACAACAATCTAAGATGGGCAACCTAGCTCAATTAAAATATGACTTTCTGAGTCACAGAGTCCTAATTTCAGTTGTTTCTTTTAATGAATGGGGGAGTATTTTGAAACCTAGGATAAAGCCTCTAAGAAAACATGGTGCCAGAAAGAAACTGAAAAAGAAAAAGGATGGGATGTGGAACGCTGGAAAAAGAAAGTACATAATCAAGAGCTCATTATATTTTTTTTACCTCCCTCAGGAGATTACAAAATCTATACTTGATGAGAAAACAGCAGGAAGTTAATAGAATTGATACAGTTGGCTACAAAAACACAAAAGAAAAAATACTTTACCAATATATTTTAACGAAGAAAAAAGAACAGCAGAAAGGGAAAATTTTCTCCTCATTAAAAAAATGAGAAAATTATGGTACAAATACAGTTGTTAAGATACCTTTAAACATGGTAGATAATTTACAGAAGTAAAATGGGTCTGAATCCTGAATAATTCAAAAAGATTTTTTTATTTCTTAGAAAGTCAGAAGAGCAAGCGTAGTTAGAACACTGGCTGATCAAGCAGTATCCCGAGTAATAAAAGCAGAAGACTTAAGAAGACTTGTATGACAAGCTTGGAAATGAATACCAGCAGGTTAGGTTTGACATTCTAGAAAATGTCCTATCATCGCACAATTATGAAATGAGCTCATTTTAGAAACTGTCTTAAATACTGGGCAAGAAAAGTGACTACACAACAGAAGAATCTTAAAGTCCTTTTGTTATATTTATTCCTAACATGTTTTTAATTCTAACTTAAATATTTTATTCTATCACAGGTGTACTGTAAGTTTCTTCAAAGTAATAATGTTACTACTCATATCCCTCCATAGCAATTAACAAAGTTTTACACACAACTAACTTTACCTATATTTTTCATTATTGGCATATGGGCCAAAATATACAGTAAAATCAGGCAAATGAAAAATAATTAGCATCAGCTGAACAGATATGTTAATATAATCTTTCAATCCAAAAACATATCAGATACACAAATCTGTATGGCTGTGGGCAAAAATGTGGGCATTGAATCATCACACTGTAGTGTTGTTTTGGGTTTTAACTTGGGCATCTTTCAAAGTTTAAAGACCTTTTTCATTCACTAACAATGCTAAAAAACCAAGCTCTGTTCTTCTGGTTTCACATATTATAATTACCTGATTTAAAAAAAAAACATCACTTTATTATAGTAATGAAAATTGAGGTGTTATATTCAAAATTCATTTACAAAACCATAAAATGAATACACTAAGTACTTAAATCAAGCAGAAATCACCGATGACATGAAACTTTTAGGCAGCAAGGTATTTTTATAAGGCAGCGTTTTTTTCTGGGTCCTAAAAGACTTAGGGCTGTCATCGTGGTGGCAACTGCTAAGATGACAGCCAGACATTTGGAGTTCATCTGGTTTCTAGTGGCCAGCAACAAGTTATTTGTAAGCAATAAAATCTTCTTGCCTTCCAGTCAAGATGGCAGCATAGCCAGACATGGATCACCTCTTCACACAACCACATAAAAATTACAACTAAAATACAGAATAACCATCACTCAGAACCATCAGAAATTGAGCTGAATGGAAGTCTGACAACTATAGAATTAAAGAAACTGTCCATCCAGACTGGTAGCAGGCATGCAGATGTGAACTGGCTAGTCCCACACCCATCTGTGGTGGATAAAAATTCAAGAGGGATATCTCAGGAGCCAGGCCCTCCAGTGCAGGGTTCAAGTCCAGGAAGATAAGTCCCCACAACTTCTGGCTGCAAAAACCAGGGGTGATTGAGTCAATGAAAGAAACTGGTGGAACCCCAAGCAGTTCCTCTTAAAGAACCCACACACAGACTCACCTACTCAGACTCACTCCCTCTGAGCTCCAGCACAGGGTAGCAGCCTGTAAGGCACCAGTGGCATACAGGGAGAAACTGAATTGTCTGGCATCAAGGTGAGTAGAGGCCACTGTCCCTTTCTAACCCCTCCCCCTAGAGAGCCACAGAGCTGGCAAACTGGTGCCATATCTGAGACTCCACCAATCTGGCTAACACTGTTTGACCCACCTTGGAGATCCTCAAAGACTCTGCCCCATCCAATTTACAGGATCACCCAAGCTGCTTCTCCATATGGTGGTCTTGGCCCATGCCTCACAACTTCCTAAATTCTCTCAAAGACTCCCCAGGCCTGGCACTAGCAGCAGCTAACCTAAATTCACAGCTTGACTTAACCTGGGAATCTCCAAACCCAGCATAAGTACAAGGCATCTCAGCTTGCATTATAGTTCAGGCAGGGTGGCCGTGGGCAAAACACAGGTGAGGGCTAACCCTGGCCTGCACCACCTAGGAAACCCCAGGGCCAGTGCACCCAGTGGACAGCTACAGACCACATCAGAGCACCACCACCCTGACCCTGCACAGCTGATCCATGGAGGGTGGAGGTTGGTGTTCAGTGGTCACAGCTAATCCTTGTAGCTGACTGGCCACTGATCTGCCTACAGCAATCAAGGCTCAACTGCAACAGGAGGGTGTACTCAAGCCATATAAAGGTTGCACCTTGAGTGTCCACTTTGGGTGATAGGTGAGGCTGTGCCACTGGAACCTACAGCAGGGGTGTCAAACTCATTTTCACCCGGGGCCACATCAATCTTGTGGTTGCCTTCAAAGGGCTAAATGTAATTTTGACTTTTTTTTTTAGCTGCTTGCTCAGCAAGTTTATTACTTTTATCTGAAAAATCTTCCTAGAAAATTGTGGTTTGGTTTATTAGCTCAGCAGCCCGTTCCTGAGCTCTGAGGAAGGTTGCTTTCTTCTGAGCTACCCAATCTTTCTTCTGGGCAAGAGAAATTTTGGGATGATTTCACCTCTTTTTTTTTTTAACTTCTTTCTTAGGCTTCTTCTCATAGCCTGGATTCTCTCGTATAGCAGCATGAACCTTCTTATACCTGTCCTCCATCATGTCTGGAGTTACACTGTTCTTTGTATATTGAGAGAATTGTTTCTTGTAAGCATCTTCTTCTATTAGGTAGCACATATAATCAGTCACATTCTGACCCATGATGTGCTTCCAATGCACTTCTGCATTGAATTCCTTGCTTTCTGAATCATAACCAGGGAACTGTTTGGTACTGTGAGGAATAGACAAGCCTCCATCCACATCTTCCTTCAGGGCCCCAAACACTTTATTTCCAGTAACAGTTCTGGCAAGCCCTGAATCCATATAGCAAGTAAAGGCACCCAGTTGACCATCAATGCTTTCCACATTGTATTCCTCTCCAGTCACCTCCACTTGGCCTTCATGTATTTTGTCCATGCCAAACTTATTGAGAGCCTGCAGGCCAGCAGCAGGCCAGTACAATATGCTGCAGCATAATTTGTCAGGCTGACCTTCACACCATACTTTGGGAGTTCATGAGCATAAGCTGCACAAACTATTATATCTCCTTCTAGATGAGCATAAGCAATCTGACAAATGATATCTCTGTTGGTTACATGAACTATCATCCTGGGTATTTGGGTGCATTGTACCTATT
Organism: Phyllostomus hastatus; assembly: GCF_019186645.2. Lineage (NCBI taxonomy): Eukaryota > Metazoa > Chordata > Mammalia > Chiroptera > Phyllostomidae > Phyllostomus > Phyllostomus hastatus. The sequence goes on along the minus strand of NW_025334041.1, from coordinate 110,895,873 downwards.
TTTATCCTGAATTACCAAACATTTCCAGGCACAGTAATCAGTTTTGCCCCGTCATCGTCTTCTAAATTTCACTTGGTATCTCTTGAAGTAGGCCTTATTTTTGACAACTTTTACAAACCCCATCCTGCGGATGAAAGACCCACATGTCCAGCAGAGCTCCGGTAGGGGGAAACGCTAATTTCAACCTCTTAACAGTTAAGGAGTAATTACATTTATACAGTCCTAAAATTATTTTGGCCCTTTGAAGGCAATCGTGAGGCTGATGTGGCCGCTGATGAAAATGAGTCTGACACCCTTGCCCTACAGGACACCTACTACATTAGGCCACGCTACCAAGACATGGAGTCAAAGCAGCTCTACATAAAACACAGAAACAAACATGGGAAGGCTACCCAAATGAGGAGACAAAGAAACATGACCCAAATGAAAGAACTTTTCAAAACTCCAGAAGAAGAGCTAAATGAAATTGAGATAAGCAACAACCTATCAGATGCAGAATTCAAAACACTGGTTATAAGGATGCTCAAGGAATTTAGTGAGGACCTCAGCAGCATAAAAAAGATCCAGCCAGAAATGAAGGATACACTAATTGAAATAAAAAACAATTTGCAGGGAAGCAATAGTAGAGTGGACGAAGCTGAGAATCAAATCAATCATTTGGAACATAAGGAAGCAATCAGGACTAGAAGAAAAAAGAATCCCCCCCCCCCCAAAAGAGAGGGTATTATAAGCAGCCTCTGAGACAATTTCAAGAGGTCCAACATTCACATCATAGGGGTATCAGAAGGAGAAGAGAAAGAGCAAGAAATTGGAAATCTATTTGAAAAAATAATGAAAGAAAACTTCCTTAATTTGGTGAAAGAAACATATGCAAATCCAGGAAGCACAGAGAGTCCCAAACAAGATGGATGCAACGAGGCCCACTCCAAGACACATCACAATTAAAAAGCCAAAGGTTAAAGATAGAGAATCTTAAAAGTAGCAAGAGAAAAGCAATTAATTACCTACTGAGGAGTTCCCAAAAGACTGTCAGCTGATTTCTCAAAACAAACTTTGCAGGATAGAAGGGACTGACAAGAAATATTCAAAGTCACAAAAAGCAGGGACCTACAGCCAAGATTGCTCTACCCAGCAAAGCTATCATTTAGAACAGAAGGGCAGATAAAGAGCTCCCAAGACATGAAAAAACTAAAGGAGTTCATCATCACCAAACCATTTTTATATGAAATGTTAAAGAGACTTATTTAAGAAAAAGATCAAAACTATGAATAATAAAAAGGCAAAAATACCTATCTATCAACAATTAAATCTAAAATACAAACTAAGCAGACAAGAACAGAGACTGAATCATGGATATGGAGAGTAGTAGATCAGGTGCCAAATGGGATAGGGGCGGGGGAATGGGTGAAGAGATGAGGCATTAATAAGTACAAATAGGTAGTTACTGAATAGCCTTGGGGATGTAAAGTACAGTATAGGAAATGCAGTAGCCAAAAAACTTATACATATGACCCATGGACATGAACAATGGTAGCCTAAGGGAGTGGGAGGTGATGGGTGCAGGGGACAATGGGGGAAAAACTGGGACAACTGTAATAGCATAATCAATGAAATATAATTTAAAAAAATCTTGTTCACAATGTCAAGGTTTTAGGACTAATGAAGTTAGGAGACTGATATAATTAAGGGAAGGTCACACCCATTAGGATGGCTATTATTTAAAAATAAATAAAATAAAACTTCCCCTTCCATTGCCAGAAAATAACAAGTGTTGATGAGAACTGTGTAGAAACTGGAACCCTTGTGCACTGCTGGTGGGAACTGTAAAATGATGCAACTGCTATGGAAAACCATATGGCTGCTCGTCAAATATTAAATGTAGAATTATCACACGAGCCAGCGATTCCTACTGCAGTTACATACCTACAGTAACTGAAAGCGGAGACGTGACAGATATCTGTACATCCCTGTTCACAGCACCATTATTCACAATAGTCAAAAGGTGAAAGCAACTTGTGCCCACTGACGTGTCCAATGAATAAACGAAATGTGGTCTGTACATACAATGGAACATTATCAGTCTTAAAAATGAAATTTCTGACAAATACTACAATGTGGATGAATCTTGAAGATGTTATCCCATTATGCTAAGTGAAGCAAGCCAGTCATAAAAGGACAAACGTTGTGTGATTCCAATTATAGGGGGTAACTAGAGCACAGAACAATTCAAAGAGACAGAAAATAGAATGACAGTTGTCAGGGTGTGGGGGAAAGGGAAAATGAGAGTTATTGGTGTGAGGAGTTGCAGTTTGAGAATATGAAGATGTGTAGTGACTGACTGACAGTGGTCATGGCTGCACAACAATACAGATGTACTTAATGCCACCGGACTGTACACTTAAAAATGATTACAATGGACCCTGGCTGGTGTGGTTCAGTTGGTTGGGCATCATCCCGAAAAGTGAAAGGTTGCCAGTTTAATTCCTGGTTGGGGCACATGCCTAGGTTGCAGGTCTGGTCCTGGTCAGGGCGCACATGAAAGGCAACCAATAGGTGTTTCCCTCTCACATCGATGTTTCTTTTCCTCTCTTTCTCCCTCCCTTCCTCTCTCTAAAATCTATAACCATGTCCTTGGGTGAGGATTAAAAAAATGGTTACAATGGTCAATTTTATGTGTATTTTCCCACAATAAAAAATAACTATCAACATATATATTGACTAAAATGAGAGAGTACAAGCAGTAGACAACAAACTGTTGACACGTTGGGTAGAGGCAATACAGCATAGTGGTTTGGTTGTGGATTACTGAGCCAGGCTGGTCTAAGACCAATTTCAGCTTCTTTGCACCTTCAACTGTCTTTGTACAACATAAGTTAATATATTTAAAGTGTTTAGAATAATGCCTGTTGTATAAAACTTCTAGATGACTGTTAGCTTTTATTATCATTAGAAGTGAACTTTTCAAGATAGTTTCACATGGGTACAGAAAAGAACACTGTAACTCTAAAGTATTATGTTTTTGGTGTTGTAATTGTCTTTTCTGGACAATATTAATTTAAACTTTTGATTCTGGAATATTTTACTTCCACAACAAATTTCATTGACTGTCATTCTAGCCTATTTATGCCTAATTCTGGAGAAATTTTCAATCCAGAAATCACTCTTCACTTGCTCCTCAGACGGTTTAATTCTCAATCCTCACACTTTCTGGCCCATCTGGGCCATTTGGTGTATCTTTCTTTTGTGACAGTGCATCTACTGACTCTTCTAGCTTTTCAACTGCTTCTTCCCTACTTCCATTGTTGGTTCTGTCTTTGACTACAAAACACAGGGATCATCCACTGTGGTAACTAGTCTTCTGCGCTCTTTATTTATTTAGACCGAACTGGGAGACACATGAAATCTCATGGTGTCATTGGCTATTTCCTCTTTGATTACTCCAATCTCCCTCTTTTGAGCTAATCCCGTAATTCCAGCAACAGTATGACCATTTCATAATTTTAGCTCTTTATCTGTCATCTCTCAAAACTGTGGTCTCTGCCAGTGACTGTCCTCACACTGATTCCCATGAAACACAGGAGATATACGTATCCATTTTCTTCCTGAAGAATCTACAGTGCTTGCTACACAATACTGAAATCAGTCTTAGTCCCTCCCGGAAGCCAAATAAGCCACACAATGCAAAATCTTTTCTTCTCTAATTTTATTGTAGCAATTATATGTCAGCCTCTCCTCATCAACAGTCGCTACCTGGCAAAGTTTTGGCAATCCAATATATTTTTTCATGCATGGCTAACAGTTTATGTAAGTAAGTATTTTCTGCTTATTGAGACAGCAACTTCCCTGAAAGAAGAATTATGTCTAAAATACCTTTTATGTTCTACAAATATTATAGGGCACAGATTTAAGAATTTATGTTAAAAACCACTGACTGATTGATTAAGAGAGCACAGATTTTAGAGAGCACAGAACAGGGTGTGAGAGGAAGAGGGGAGAGGGAAAAAGGGGATAGAGGGGGAGGGAGAGAGAGAAACTGATTTGTTGTTCCACCTATTTATGCATCAGTTGATCCTTGTATGTGCCCTCACTGGGGATCAAACCCACAACCATTGCATATTGGGACAATGCTCTAACCAAATGAACCACTTAAATCAACCAGAATTGAAAAAGGTATGTTACTGAAGCAGAGAGGAAGAAAAGGTGAGGAAAATTTCACTGAAAAGGCAGAAAGGTGAAATCTAGGAGTAAACTAAAGGCAACTGGGGGCCCTGGCCAGCTACAGAAGTAGCTATTTATTTAATAGTGACTATTAAAAGTATTTATTTAATATTCACCAGGATTAATGTCCTATCTTTTCTTACCTAAATGTAAGACAGTCAATATTTCTAACATCAAAGAAGGCTTTAAAATCCAAATTTTGGCTTCAGAAAACTGGTATTATATAACATCATTGTGCTAAAATTTCATCTGAGACTGGTTTCTTTGTTAATTAGGGGTAAATTATTTCTTTAAATGATATGCATATAATTCATGCAATATATAGAAATGGTTTTATATCTATGAGTAGATATGTGTATATATATATATGGATGGTTCCTAGTTCATTAAAACAAGTCATATTAAAACTGGACATTTTTATAGGGAAATGTACTAAAAAACATATTTGAGCCACAAAATTAAATGTTTTTACATAAAAATGTTTATTTTTTACTACAACACTGTAATATATTTGAGTAGATATATTATTTATCTTGTTATGGAAAAACTGCTATAATCCTTAATATATAGAAGCTTGCTAAAAAGCAAGAACTTATACAACAATGTTTAAATTCGTTCATTAAAATTGGACAAAATGTTTGACTAAAAAAAAAAAACAGAACAAAACTAAAACAATGCTGACAAAGAAAATCAGAAGATGAGAAATACCAGATTAGATCTTGCAGTGTAGTACATTTCTTCTGAACTGTCCAAAAAACCATCACTGTCGGGCTGTTTAGCAGAGACCAAGAAACCCAAGTTATTTACACTTAGACTAAAAGCTATAAATTCACAAAGGGAAATTTTCTTAAGTAAGTCCTGCTAACATAATTTTGTTAAGGCTCATGCAAAGTCAAATCACATTAAGGAGCTTCTAAAAAAGCAACATTGCAACAAACTGGCTCTACAATGCAGTTACTAAATTAGTACAGAATTTAAAAACATGCAATACCAACTCAAAAAGAGAAAGCAAATAGACTGCCTTAACAAAATACAATTAGCATTTATAAAAATCTTGAGTACTTTTTCTTCTTAACCTTCTCCGTCCTCTATGTAAATGTCAGGCTTCAATATTGTAATATGATCATTTTAAGAATTTTTCTTTAACATTCCTTTCCTCCATGCTGGTACACTGAATGGGAATAACTCCAAAAGTTAGAGGCTAAAGACTCCTTTTGGATATCTTTAGTCAGGTGGGTTAAAATAAACCTTAAATTTAAGAAGAAAGTTCCCACTTCAACCCTTAGTACTTATTCCTGTATTTTTGGACCATAAGACGCGCCCAAGTTTTAGAGGAAAACAGGAAAAAAAATTTTTGAAGCAAAAAATGTGGTAAAATATTTAATAACATAAATAACATAATATTTCACCAATGTAAATGTAAACAGAACTCAACAGCAGCAGTAACAACCATCATTACTCCTCCCAAATGAGGGGAGGGGTGCATCTTATAGTCCGAAAAATATGGTTACAGTTCCTCTGTTCTCATTATTAAATAGAAAAATAATGCAACATTATCTGGAGCTCTGGTAAAGTAACTGCATTAGGATTAATTCTGTTTATTTTTTAAGTCTCATGTTTAATTGTTCCATAGAATATTAATACCTCAAATATGTGCGAAGCATTTTGCTTCTAAGACTACATCTAATCTATTATCACATGTTTCAAACAAGTACAAAACATTAACAAAAAGGAATCATGAAGAGAAAGTTCATATAGTCTGCAAGTTTTAAATGAATGACGAACTTGATCTATTATGTATGCCTAGTCTCTCCTGAGTTCTAGTACTCCAAACAGACTGACTCTACTCTGGTGTTTAAAAAACTGGCCTATACTCTTGAAAGACTGCCCATAAATTTAGTGAGAAGGACTTTTACTGATCCAACATTTTAGTTTAAAATTACGGCATTTATCCTAATAAATACATACACAAAGAGATGCTAAAAAACTGAAAAACAAAAATAAAAAGGAAATTAAAGTGCCAGCATTAAAAACATTTAATTAGAGACTGATAAAGCTAGTAAGTTTTTCCTAAATAATTTTGAAAATATTCAATCTCAGCAACACAGATTTATTTATTCTGAATTTCAGAATGACTTACCTTTTCATTTCCCCAAATGCATTTGAAAATATTAATGACTAGCTTTTTAAGTCAGTTTCAATATATCATGAAGACTAATTAAAACATTTATTTTCAATGTTAACATTCCAAGATGAAACTACTTACAAGTTCATGATGTGGTTCCGTCTCCTTCCTTAAGGGTGGATCAAATTTTACTTGGCCAACTAAAAAAAAAAAAAGTAAAGCCATGATCTGTTTCTTTATTCTTAATGATAATACTAATTTAAATAGTTACTCTATGGCAAAACACATTTAATTTTACTATCTACACTACATTAATCACAATACAAAGATTTAAATAAAGAATCTGTTAGCCAGAAAAGTTCAAGAAAGTCTAAATTGTTAAAGCTTAATCTGTTAATAATAGGCCTTTTCCACAGTAAAAAAGAACATAATTATCAAAATTATGTTATAGTCAGGATGAACTTGCTACTTCATTGTGATCCAGCATAAAATAGAGACAGTCTTAATTGAGGGCTGAAGTGGGCAGACAGCAATTGAAGCAGAGTGCTTTTGGAAGCCAGTCTGCCAGATGGCCTGGTGTTCAAAAACTTATGTAGTGCCTCACCATAGCCCCAAGGTTGGTCTGTGTAACCAAATGAATAGGGCATGGTGATGGCATATCACTTCCAAGATGAGGCTCCTGTGTTGGACTCTGTTGAATCACTTGCTCTGGAGGAAGTCATGCTGTGAGTAGTCCTAAGGAGAGGCTACAGAGCAAGGAACTGAGGCCTGAGACCGACAGTTACGTGAGTAACCTCGGAAGCAAATCCTCCAGTCTAGTGAAGCCTTTAAATGACTGCGGTCCCAGCTGACATTCTGATTTTAAGTTCATGACAAACCCTGGGCCAGAACCACTGGTTAAGTTGTCCTGGATTCCTGACCCTCAGAATGAGTAAAATAATAAATGTTTAGTATTTTAAGCTGCTAAAGTTTAGGATAATTTGCTATACAGCAATAAATAACTAATATACTACTGTAGCTAAAGTATAAAGTAGCTAGAGCAGACATAAGTTAACAATAATGCATTCATCTTTTTCCTTGCTGTTCTAATATACTGAAGTTTCACTACCTTTACCTTAATTTCTGTATCTCGTTATCATTATCTGATTTTATAGCCTCGGTACAACATTCAAGAACAATGAGACAAAAGCAAAGACATGAATATAAATATAAAACATTACAGTTCGACTAATAAGAGCTTTACCTAAAACTGCAACCCTTAGTCCAGGTGGGCAAATGAGTGAGATTTCAAAATACCATCACTTTTACGACTGTTTTGATTTTAGCTTAATGTATGATTAATTGTGAATGTTAATACCAATGTAAGGAGACCATGAGATTAAGACATTTTGTAATATTAGGCACAAGTAAAAAAGGTTGTGAAACACAGCCCTGCAAGATCTCCATTTGTGTGTGACTACGTGTATGCTTTATAGCTGTTAATGGACTAGGTATCAGTGTCTGGCCCTTGAAGATAAGTAGGCTCTTCAATAACTGGTTTCTTACACCTGTTCACACACGTTGGGAACTGCCCTGCCTCATTTCAGAAGCTGTAACGCCCCCATGGTTAAGGCTGAGTGAGCGACCTTCGGACCATAAAGGAGACACTAAAGGAGACAAGGCTTATCTCCCTGGCAGGGGTGCCACTTCTGCTCCTTTTTCTTCATCCATAACAGGCCCCCAATGCTTGATTGGCCAATGCTCAGTTAGCCAATGATGGGTAAGATTCCCCAAAGGGGGAATGACCCAAGACAGGCACAATCACATGGAGGGCCTCAGGGAAGGACTTGGGGGGCTATGGAGAAAGGGGGTGATGGACCCTTGCCCCTCGGCTTTGACAAAGCCTGAGCCTTCATTCTGTCTGCGAGAAGTCTCCTAATCTCTTGGCTGCCTTATTACCCCTGCCTGATATAAACCTGAGACAAGGCCTTAAGCTTGAAACAATGCTGGTGGTGGGTACCGCCCTGTGCTGGAAAGGGAGGGTTCCCTAGGGCAATCAGGCCTAAGAAAAAATATGTAAAATCCTGTAAAACCTGCTTTCTTTAGAATGCTCTCAATTAAACAAGGGTCCAAGCAAGAAGTGAGTTTCTTCCTCAAAAGTTTTACTGCTCTTTAGCTATCTGACCCTGACTCAAAATAGGCCCTCAGAGTTCTTTGTTATCTAGTGTTTGATCCTTACAGCCTGACAATGATTAATGAGCTTCACCTGTATTTGTGTGCTAAACGAACCTAATAAAAGCCCATTGAGGAAAAGGCTCTTGGCCCTTCTCCTTTGAGAGACTGGCCACCTTTCCTCCCCAAGCAGATCATGTCTTGGTAGATTTATTCTCATCCATGGTGGCCAGGGGGTGGGGGAGGGCCTACAGGCGGAGCCCCCTCACAATCACACATCAAAGATTACAAAATAACCTTTAGTAAGGTATTATAAACAATATACATATCACCTCGATAGAGGTGTACTGAACAGCTCTCATCTACGCTTGTCATCAAAAAGCAAAATTAAATCTTTAATAAAGTTACATGAGGACAGTTTCTGCACACATCTGCCTTGTGTTATTGTCACACATGAACATGCCTATTTTCTTTACCAGACTGTATGATCACTGGCTACAGGGATACAGAGATGTTGTCTTAGAATGACCTCCATAACAAAGACAGAACCCTAACTGTAGCAGATATTCAATACTCCTATACTCCGGGGGAATGCACTTCGTGAAAAGGGGGCCTGTATTGGGGGCGGGCGGGGGGGGGGGGGCAAAGTCCCTATGGAGATTCATTCTTCACATCTACACTGGCATCACTCTTCTGTTCTCTTCAAATTCCCTGAAGGTATGACAAGCTTCCGCCACAGGATCTCCCAACTATTGTTCAAATAATTGTTGGTTAATCATCTCAGGCTGCAATGCTGTTTACGATGCTCTTAATAATGTCAAAAACTCCTGCTTATGTGTAATTGTATATTGGTGTTGATCGTTTCCCCTACCATCTCCTTGAATGTATGTCAAGCAACACACCATAAACTTATCTTTTAATACCCAGATGAAAACTCCTTTTTAGCATCTTTGAGATAGCTCATTATCACCTGCTGAGACTTCATTAGCTATTATGGGTCAAAACTAATTCTACTAAGGCAGACAAGAGCCCCAGAATTACTTCTTAAAGCAAGCCTTTGTCACCTTTAACTAAAGGTAGAGGGGACCGCCTAAGAGGAAAGAAGTAACACCTTTCTGCAAATGAGTCAGTTGTTTTATGTATGCCACCTAAACAGCATTTAGTTTAGTGAAAACGTTGGTTGCAAGGAGAGACACCATGTAATTATAAACATGAAACACGTTCAAGAGAAACATTATTAAAATAAATTATTTTTCCAAAGCCTGCCCTTGTAAAAAAAGTCAACAGCACTACTGACTGTTCTACACATCATCTCACATAAAATCATAAAACATTCTAAATCAGCTGGGATTAGAACACTGTATCCTCTCTGCCCTGGTTCCCAGATCTGCTCCTCCTACTCTCCTGGATGATTATGTCTTCTTTAAATCCTTGATTGTTGGACATAGGTACAGTTCGATTTTCTGGTAGTTCTGGGTGCGCTCTGTTTTGAGGTTAGTTGTAATCATTATGGTTGTGCAAGGAAGCAAAGCATGTTGCCTATGCCTCCATCCTGACTGGAAGTTGGGAATGTATTCTTTTTTTATGAAGCATATTTTAATGATTATGCTATTATAGTTGTCCCAATTTTTTTCTCCCCTTTATCCCCCATTTTGCCCTGCACTCCCCCACCCTCCAGTAATTCCCCCTCTTTAGTTCATGTCTATGGGTTGTACATATAAGTTCTTTGGCTTCTCTGTTTCCCATACTATTCGTAATCTCCCCTGTCTATTTTATACCTCCCCTTGTCTATTTTATGCCTACCAATTACGCTTCTTATTCCCTGTACCCCCCCCATTTTTCCCTCCCCCACCCTACTGATAATCCTCTGTGTGATATCCATTTCTCTGATTCTGTTCCTATTCTAGTTGTTTGCTTAGTTTTTGTTTTTCTTTTTTGGGTTCAGTCGTTGATAGTTATGAGTTTGTTGTCATTTGATCTTCTTCTTCTTAGGTAAGTCTCTTTAACATTTTGTATAGTTAAGGGCTTGGTAATGATGAACTTCTTTAACTTGACCTTTTCTGGGAAGGACTTTATCAGCCTTTCCGATATAAATGACAGCTTTGCTGAATAGAGTAATCTTGGATGTAAGTCCTTGCCTTTCATGACTTCAAATACTTCTTTCCAGCCCCTTCTTGCCTGTAAGATTTCTTTTGAGAAATCAGCTGATAGTCTTATGGGTACTCCTTCATAGGTAACTGTCTCCTTTCCTCTTGTTGCTTTTAAGATTCTCTCTTTTTCTTTAATCTTAGGTAACTTAATAATGATGTGCCTTGGTGTACTCCTTGGGTCCAATTTCTTTGGGACTTTCTGGGCTTCCTAGAAGTCTTTTTCCTTTGCCAGATTGAGTTTTTCTTCATTATCTGTTCAAATAAGTTTTCGATTTCTTGCTCTTCCTTTTCCTCTTCTGGCACCCCTAAGATTCAGGTGCTGGAACATTTAAAGTTGTCCCATATGTTCCTAAGACCCTCATTTTTTTGAATTCTTGTTTCTTCATTGTGGTTGAACGTTTATTTCTTCTTTCTGCTCCAAACTGTTGACTTGAGCCCTGGTTTCCTTCCCTTTACTGTTAGCTCCCTGTATATTTTGCTTTATTTCACTTTGTGTAGCCTTCATTTCTTTCTTCATTTTGTGACTGAGCTTAATCAATTCTGTGAGCACCCCTGATTACCAATGTTTTGAACTCTGCATCAGGCAGGTTGGCTATTTCTTCATCTCTTAGTTCTATTTTTGGAGTTTTGATCTGTTCTTTCATTTGGGCCATATTTCTTGGTTTTTGAGCACTTGTTAGGTTTAAGGGGGCAGAGCCTTAGGTATCTGCCAGAGCGGGATAACCCTCTTTGCTGTGTTGTGGTGTAGTATGTGGGGGAGGGGCCCGAGAGGGAACAATGCCACTGGCTCGCTCGGCTGTAGCCCAAATTTCCAAGGAACTCTCCTGTGAGACTGGGAGTTTCTTCAGCTGTTGCAATCCCCACAGTGATTTACAGCTAGACGTTTTGTGTCTTTAGTTTCCTGTTCAGCCAGCTCCACCTCTTGTGCATTGCTGCTCTCCACCCCTTCCACTGGTATGGATGAATGTTTCTTTAACTCCTTAGTTGTTGGAGTTTCATGCAATCTGATTTTCTGGCTCTTCTGGTTGTTTATTGTTTTTAAATTGGTTGTTATCTTTCTTTTGGTTGTGCAAGGAAGCAAAGTATTTCTACCTACACCTGCATCTTGGCCAGAACTTGGGAACATTTTCTTTAACAGGCGTCTTAAGTTACCACATTACCTAATTTCCCTAAGGTCATTCTGAATTTCAGGTCCCTAAGGTTAAATCTTTAGCTCACAGAGAAGTGTTATTATAAGCCTGATTACACTAATTAGCATTTTAAGTCATAGGGAATTAATGCTTACAAGAAGAAAAAAGTTAAGGCACTATTATTCCAAAGATTCCTGTTGGAAGTTTATCATTAATAGGTTGACAGTACTGGATCTCATGTGAATGAATGGTCTGTTCTGCGGAGTCCATAATTTGGCTATCTGTAAGAATTACTTGGAGAGCTATTTTAAAAAGGTAGAATCTTGGGTTGACCCAAGACCTGTTGAATCAGGATCTGTGGAAAAGTGGGGCTTGAGAATCCATTTTTAAAGGTTCTCAGGTTATTCAGATGTTCAGCCAGTTTGCAGACCCCTACCTCTCCTTGATGCTCAAAGACTGGCCCTTGCACCGTCAGCATCTACATACCCTGGGAACTTGCTGGAAGTAACACCCTCAGGTCCCGCCCCAGATCTACTGAAATCAGGAACTGCACTGACATGCACACATAAGTTTAAGAAGCACTGCTGTGATTTCTTCTCTACTGCCCATTCTACAGATTTTGTTCCTCTTCCCAAATAATAACATAAATACACACCCCTTCTACTACCAAAAAATTCCTCAGGAACAAGGAAAGTAAAATTCTTACTGCCTTAATTAAACTTTATCTTTAAAAGGGTTTGGTAAAAAAAACTACTTGGAAGAAAATAAAGCAAAAATGCTATAATAAAACGACAACTTAAAATCTTGTCCTCTAACTATCTAAATGCTCAAGCCAGAAAAATTCATATTTATCCTTGAATCCTTTCTTTCTCTTAAGACCTACAGGTAATCCTTCAAAAAATCTTTTTGGCTACTGTATCTTCAAAATATATCAAGAATTTGACTACTACTCATATTTGACCTGTAACACCCTGGTGTACGCTATTATCTTCTCTATTTAGGACTATTGCAGTGGCCTCCTAACCAGGTCTTTGCTTTCAGCCTTGCCCCATGTAAGGGTACTCTCAGTAAAATGGGGAGAGGGATTGTTTTAAAACACGAGTCGTATTACCTCAAACCTAGCTTAAAGTTTTCAAATGTCCCCCTATTTCTTTCAGAGAAACAATCTGAAATCCTTATACTAACTATATATCCCTGCCGGACTACTCCTCCACTTCACCTACCGCTCTGGCCTTATTTCCTCTTACTCTCCCCCTTCGCTCCCTCCACTCCAGCCCCACAACTCCTTCATTGTTTCTAGAACATTTCAAGCATAATGTCCCTTTAGGGAGACTTTGCTATGACTCTTCCCTCTGCCTGAAATTCTTTTTTCTTAAGACATCCACATAGCAACCCCCCTTTCATTCTTTAAGTCTTGGCTCAAATGGAAAATTCTTAGTGAGGTCTTCTTCTATAAACTTATTTCAAATTGAATCTCTCTATCCCTAAATCAACATTTCTGATCCTTTATTTTGCTCTATTTTTTGTAAGTAGCATTTATCTTCTATCATTCCTTATAAATAATTTATATAGTCGAGTAGAGGGCTTTTGTATCTGTTTTGTTACTCCTGCATCTCATTTATTAGAATGGTGACAAAGAGTAAATATTGATATAACAGGCATTCAATAAATATTTCTTATACAAAACAACAAAAAAAGAAATCTTAATGTTAAATTATAAACTGTGTACAGCACATACTTACAGTTTATCTCTGAGCGTGTTTTTTCTTCTCTCACATTTCTACTTGTTGAGTGAATTCTATGTGGCACGGCAACAAGAGGCTAGGAAAGAACAAAATCAATGATGTGGCATTAGATAATCAAATCACAGTCTGGTCTCCACAAAATTACTCAAATATGAAACAAATACTTCATTTTATGCAAAAGTGGGAATGAAGTACAACTTTGCCAATATTTTTTTTTAAAGGCAACCACAAATTGGAACTCTTCAGTCCTCAAGCTGGGAGCTTCTCAAGATTAGGGATATATTTTATCCATAGCAGGTTCTCAGTATAAAGGTCCTCTTAATTAAATATATTCAAAATTCAATATTCCAGTAATTTGATAGCTGTTCAAAAGCTACAGCTAACTTTCCCAGTTGCAGAGGAGAAAAGCTGTAATAAAAAAAAAAATCTACCTCAACTTCTTATTTCAAAAAGGCTGAGATAAATTAAATGAAATGAAATAATGCTAAATGTGTTAATGATTTATGGTCCTTTTACTTAGTAAACACAATTTTCTCCCTTTACGTTTTTCTTGTATGAGCAGCTCTTTATTTTCTTTCCCTTTATTTTAAAAATCTTTCTGTTTTGCTACTTTCTGAGAATTCTGGGGTGTAAGTGGAGTGGGGATGAAGTCTCCTGTCCGTTAAGTCACATCACTTCTTTCAAATTCTGTTTGCATGGTCCCTGAGCATCTGCTACTCAGTTCACGCACAAACGGCCGAGTGTGTACTTGTGTTGCCTCTTGCCTCCCACTAATTATACATACACTTGTGATATTTTTGCAAAAATTGATAACTCAGTGTGGGAATTAGCAAACACAGATAAAACTGAGGCAAAGAAGTAAAAAGTGATAATCCTGGTTAGTGTTAGAAGTGAAATTTAAATCAAACTTAAGTGGAGTTAAGGAAGAAAAAAGATGACAGTGAGAGAGCTGATGTGGTCACTGTTCAAGACACTGCAGACACACAGCTAGAGGAACAGAGTAAACTAAGCTCAGGTGAACTTACTGACATGAATGAGGAAGTACTGTAGTTGGGACAAAACAGGGCACCAGCAAAAAACTTCCTGTTACTGGGATACTGAGATATTTCATTCATTGAAAATGCAAAAGGTAAGATGTGGGAAGCCCAGCCAAACTTAGAAAGGAATGTGATACCACGGCACAGAAAAGGTACTCACTCTGTCATAAAGTTATATGGAAAAGGCCAGCACTGTGCAATCTACTCAGTAAGGAGACTACTTGATAGTTAAACTATCTATAAAAGTTCTTTTAAACAAGGAAACAGTGTACTAAATAAATACAAATTTTACTGTTTTTACCACTTCCCTATACATTTAAAACTGCCAATAAGAGAATTTTTAATGGTCTGACATTTTTTTAAGGTCACAAAATAATTACAGTCTCCCCCTCCCCCCTACTAAGATTGCGTTGCAGGGTTTCAGCTTACATGTCACTATTACAGTCCTGCACTACCATGTAAACTGAGGACTGAATTACAGAAGAGTTTATAAAAATGGAGTTTTTAAAAAACAAAATTGAGCAAAACAAAAACCAACTTTTTCCTTAGTATAATTATAAGGTCAATAAGAAGTTATATTTTTAAAGTTTTATGTTTCCAAACTCCTTTTGAAACCTTTAACAAAAGGACAGATAGCTTTATTTAATCAACTGTATAAAGACAGCAAGCTAGACCAATAGTGAATTGATAGAAAGGTTTTCTCTGATTTAAGATAATCTGCAACCACTTTTCTGACCACTGAGAGCTACCATTCTTACAGCATCATCAATGAAATTTATACCATTTTTAAGTGCCTTCCACAAAGTCAGTGAAATTAAGGCTATCCACTTCAGTTACAGACTCAATAACAGAATTTTGCCACGACACATATACTGAATTTATCTTTGGTGCCACTATTATCAGCTGAGCTATTCCTGTTAAGTATGCCAACAGAAGTGAGGCTTCCATTAATATCAATGCTTCCATAGCATTACAGTTATTTCATTCAATGATTATACTGGTTCATTTTTAAACATTTCCATAGTGGACAATTAGGGTTTTAGTCACAAAAAAATCTTATACTTCTTACTAACCACTAATAATTCATCACGTTGTATAAGGATTCTTTTTGAGAAGAAAACAGAATAGAAATTTTAAGTATATTCTAACATCTTGTTTATATGCTTCCCATTTGCAATCTCTTTTAGAGTGGATGATTTATTTAGCAACTTCATCTACAATGACTACTTTAAAATAACTACAGTAACTTCAACAAGTGGGTTAGATGATTCTGCCTTTGCCATTTTCAGACAATAGCTGCCTATAGCCAATAAGAAAAATCTAGCACATCACTTTCCTTGAAGAAACTAAGTCAGAGTTGGCTGTTCCCTCAACAGTTTGTTCTTTTTTTATCCTCACCTAAGGACATTTTTTTCCCATTGCTTTTAGAGAGGGAAGGAGAGAAAAAACATCGATGTGAGAGAGAAACATCAATCAGTCACCTTTCTGTACACACCCTGACTGAGGATCGAACCTGCAACCAGGGTATGTGCCCCGACCAGGTAATGAGCCCACGATCTTTCAGTCATGGGATGAAGCTCCAACTAATTCAGTCAAACTGGCCAGGGGCCCTTAATAGTTTTTTACTTAAACCAGCTTTATTGAAACCAGATTCCAAATTTTAAAAAACTGAATTTGGAATGTATATATATATAACAATTCCTACAGTAACTAAGATATAAATAAAAAATAAAATAAAAATAAAAATAAAAGTATACAGTAACAACAATTCCTACCTCAGGATCATCATCATCAAAATCATGGTACGAGGAATGATCAGGATTATTCACTTTATCCAAGAGTTCAATTGCCAAAGACCGTGTCAAAGGTTGTGTGACAAATGGGTGCTATAAAGATAAAATAATAAAGCACAGAACACTTATGAGAACTTTGATTGAGTGACATTTATTTTTTGAAAAAAGACATAGTTCGGGGCAAAAGTAATACCTGCAATAACTTTTCAGCTGTAGGTCTTTTTTTTGGATTTTTGGTTAGTGCCATTTTCACAAAATGATGAAAACTATTTGACCTAAGAAATTTAAAAAATTAAACTTTCATTTTCAATGATTTTCCCCCTCATAACTATAAAAGTAAATAACACAAAGATGCTCACCACTTCATTTTATCTTTTAGTTTAGGAGGCTGAAAATTGCTTTTCGTCATTAGAAATAATGCTCTGAAAAAAATCAACAACAAATCATTATGCAGCATTTTAAGACTTCATATTAATATATAATGTAAATTCTATTACTCTTATCCCAAAATAAGGTAAAGCAAGACAAAATGTATCATTTGTTCATGAAATTTCCTTATTTAAAAGTAGGATTCTTTAACTAGGATACACTGACCTCATTGGGTGTAAGTCAAACATAGGCGGCTGGAGCTCAGCAAGTTCTATGGCGGTGATCCCCACTGCCCAGAGGTCACAGAGCTGATTGTACCCCCCTTTCCTCTCAACAGCTGCGACTTCTGGAGCCATCCTGAAGGAAATATTCCAGAAAAGAAAACCTTCTGTTTATTGTATCTTCCTTCGCATTCCCACAAGAGCCACATGGAACCATCACTGTCTAAGCTGAAATCTACTTAGGATTCGGTGTCTGAAAAATAAGTATGTAGTACTTACAAGGCCCATTTCTCCTAGGATCTCATCATTTTATAAGAACCTCCATCCCAAACCCCTACTGGTGACTTATTACTTTGTTATACTGTAAAGGCTTGTAAAAATTTATAATCACTATGGAACTTATCCCAAATTTGTCCATACTCCAATTTCTCTTCTGCATAGCAAAATTCTAGAGAAGGACCATCTTGCAATAAGTATTCTATAATTTTTAGCTTTACCTCCTTATATCAATAAACTACAATCTGGCCTCTGACTGTTTTCATTTGACCAAAACTATCTATTGGGGCACCAATAATCTTAATTTAGTACTTAACTCATGTTTATCATAAACTTAATTGGCATTTTTTCAGTTTTATTATAATGGTGGAGAGATTATAAAAGTGTCTGTTTTTAACTTAATCTTTATTGTATTTCCTCCATTACCATTTAGTCCCCTCATACCTGCCTCCCCCCAACAATCAACACACTGTAGTCCATGCCTAACCCTTTTTCCTTTTTGCTCAAACTCTCTACTCCCTCACCTGTCTCCTCCACTGGCTGTGAACAAACTGAACTAAAACAAGGAAAAACGTGTCTGGTTTTTAAAAATAATTTATTTATTCATAGAAAAGTTGCCCAAACTCAGAATTATTTTTTCTTTTTAACTTTCTTCTAGTCTTATTCTAATTATGCCTGTATAAATTTGTATTTTATTTGAATAGTTATATTAATTTTCAAATATTAAAATTTTCAAATACTGAAACACAATTTTGCAAATAATTTGAGATAAAGATCTCAACTCTTAAATATCAAAAGAGAGATTTAAATAAGTAGCCTTACTTATGTACATTTGTCTTCCTGGTACAATTTCAGAAAAGTCAAGTCAGTCAGTAAAGTTACAAAAAAAAAATGCTAACTTTCAAATGCTTGGTCTTAAAATCTTATTATTCTTCAAGTAGCTCTATAAATATACAAGTTATTATAAGAAAAGTGAACATTAGAGTATGTCAGTTAATACTTTATTGATGGCTACAAAACAGCTGGCTGGTTCTTACCCCAAAGAATCCCAGAAAGGCTGACAAAGTTAGGTTATAAACTTATAAAAGTACACTTGAGGTTGGAGCTGAAAACGTGTATTAGAAAGTGTCACATCTAAATAAAAAACAGTGCTCCAGAACTCTCCTTGTGTCCCTCAGGACTCAGGAACGGCTCCTTCCCCATTCCACCAGGATAAAGAACAAGAGAAACTGAGAGGCTTCAAACTAAAAAAAAACGCAAAACAAAGAAAAGCAGGGGCTGTGGACAGAAGTCTGTGTGTAGAACAATGAGTCTCCCCTCTTCCTTCACCTGCTCAGTCCTCAGTGAACACCAGGTTTAAACACTACCTCCACTGCACACAGCGCTAGGAGTGAGTTTTCAGTGCCTTGCTCTTTAATAAGAACCAGAAGATAAAGATTACGAGTCATCTGAGGGAAGCCTCCATCACAAAAGCATTAGATTAAAAAGTTGAGAGAATCTTATAGAAAGTAGAACAAAAGATATTTTTAAAAAGTGGTACAAAAGTTAAGAAACTTAATGGATTAATCCAAGTGGCCCAAGGTATAACCACTGACATCCAGAAAGAGAGAGCAGAATAAAGTATAGCAAAGAAATTATCAAAGAAGTAATATAAGAACATTTCCCTGAACTGAAAGACATGAATCTCCTGATTGAAAGGTACAAATGCCAAGTACAACAAATAAAAGTAAAAACAACAAAAACCCAAAAACATTCTGAGGTACATCATCATGGAACATCATCAAACCACTAGAAATGATTCTAAGGGACAGGGGTTACATTCAAAGACCACACTTCCATCAGCATCAGAGAAAAGAAGACTCTTAATACTTCAAAAACTGCAATCTAGAACTCTGTATTGACCCAAATTATGAGTCAACTGTGAGACTAGATATGCTGAGTGTCAAAAATGATACTGAAATTTCTTGGGAAGTTATCAAAACACATGTGAGGGGAAATGGTAATGAAAGAGGAAAACTTGGATTCTGGGAAATGAATGAATTCCCAAGCTGAAGACGAAAAATTCCCAGGGTTTGCCCTGGCTGGTGTAGCTCAGTAGATTGGGCATGAGCTGCGAACCAAAGGGATGCCGGTTCAATTCCTAGTCAGGGCACATGCCTGGGTTGTGGGCCAGGTGCCCACACACTGATGTTTTTCTCCCTCTCTTTCCCCCTCCCTTCCCCTCTCTCTAAAAATGAATAAATAAAATATTTAAAAAAGAAATTACCAGGGAGAAGCTATGCAAAAAGACCTTGAAAATAAACAATTCAGGTTGGAATATGAGGGAAGACGACTCCAAAAAGGATTATTGTAAGAAAAAAAAAAGCAAAAAACAAACAAAAATAATTTGATAGGCTTTATGATGTGGACAATTATATACAGGCATGTTACAGAACTGAAAAATACAAAAAGGTATAGAAGTTAGCTAGGGATTAAAAAGTAAGCAAATTAAAAATAAATATATTTCAAGTTGGCAAATGTAGTAACAGTAGAACAATTGACTCAGCAAGTACAATACAAGGATTAGAAGACTGGAAGACGAATGAAGAGAGCTAAAATCCTCACCTATCATGATACAGTCTATAAACAATAACAGGTATGCTAGAGATGTCAGAAGATACAACTAGATCAGTTTTTAATTTTTTTTTCAAATTCTCACCTGAGGATATATTTATTGACTTGAGAGAGAGAGAGAGAAATATCAGTGTGAGAGACAAACACTGATCGGTGGCCTCCTGTATGTGACCCGACCGAGGATCAAACCAGCAATAGATATGTGCCCTGACAGGCCTAGAACCTGCAACCTTTTGGTGTACAGGATGACACTCCAGCTAACCAAGCCACCCGACCAGGGTCTACATAAGTTTGTAAGCCCTTTAGCACTGCTGAACTTCTAACATATACATCCATCTGATAAAAAGATCAATACAAAAAACACCATCATCTCCTAAATATGAAAACAAGTCACCCAGATTAGTCCATCCCACTGCTAATCAGGCCAACTAGGAGGACATCAGAGGGAGTGCTGGCGCTTAAGCTGAAGGAATGAACAGTGTGCACAAAAAAAGCTCTCTATCTGCCCGCCACTATATTTACAATGACTAATAGCACATCTAGCACACAGTGAGTGATCGAAAACATTTATTGAGTAAATTAATGAATAATTTTTATAGAATAGTTAAAGAATACCTAGCAGACAAATACAGTTTACAAAGATCTGTGGAGGCAACTAGTAGCATTCAAGATTAATGAGGGAGATACAGGTCATACTGTGGAAGATTCCAAATGCCAAGAAATGCATGTTTGATCTTGTGTGCAAGCAAGATATGCCAAAAAGATTTGAGCAAAGGGGTACTGTAAATAATGGAATGTTGAAACATTAGCCAAAATATGGACTAGAAATGGCGATGAAGATATTTTAAAACATCTGTGAAAATCCATGCCATGAGTGGTGGCAAGGGTTGGTTGGGTTTTTCCAGCAGAGCTGGAAAAGGTTCCCTAAAGACATATTAATCTTCACAGTCTTGTCTACTTAATGAAAATTAACATGGTAGAATATTTTTTGACTCTGTATTCCAGCCACAAGTATACACATGTCTAAATTACTTAATCTGCTGATAACCTTCTTAATGTTTTCATGCTCAAGTTTTTGATTTAGCCTATTTTTTGTAATGCTGTATTCAATAATGAAAAGAATACAGAAAGTTAAATTATCGATTAAAATGCAATTACCAGTATGGTGTACCAATGAAAGACTTCCGCTTGGCAATTGTAGCTGTTATCTGTGCAGACACTCCAAAATCAGCTATTAAAAAAAATGAGAAACATTTAGAAACCTGAGAGAAAGTAATACTTAAGGCAACATGAGAAGAGGCTTATATATACAGGATGTCTTTGAGTAAGGCACACAATGTTAACACAAAATACTAAATTGCTCATAGGAACTGTGTACTAAGTCATTAACAGGTAACTGCCTTTCCCATATTTAGAGGTGGTTTAGGAAAATTTTATGGCTTATATTAATTAGATACACACTTTTAAATCTAGTCCTGTTGCAACATATAGTTTTATTCATTTTATGACAAATATATTTTTGGATTTTTATTTCTTATTGTAATATATAGTTCAAAATAACTATTTCATATTTGCCATTAAATACTTTAACACCTAACAGACATGACTTTGTTTACAATGACTTTTTATACATGTTTCCTGTCTTAAACTTTTAAATTATTAAGGTTTTGAATTCTATTTTAATCATAACTTGACAACCAAAAATTACAAAATAAAAGTTAAGGCATCTATAAACACAATAAAATATAGATGATGTATATTATAGAACTGTATCCCTGAAACCTATACAATTTATTAACCAATGTCACCCTAATAAATACAAAGTTAAAGCATCTAAATTACATCCCTTTTAAAAAATATATTTTATTTATTTATTTTTAGAGAGAGGGGAAGGAGAGAGAATAGAGGGAGAAACATTGATGTGAAAAGAGAATATTGATCAGTTGCCTCTCATACATGCCCTGACCAGGGACCAAACCCACAACCCAGGTATGTGTTCTGACCGGGAATTGAACCAGCAACCTGTCACTTTGGGGGACCGTGCCAAACAAACTGAGCCACACCAGTCAGGACTAAATTACATTATTATATAAGTAACACTGTATTTTATTTTTAAAGCTAATGTAAAGAATGTAGGATTTTTGGGCATCACTGATTTTGCAACTTATTTACCTTGTTTTTTGGTTACGAGGCAATTTCGTACAGATTTCTTACTAGAAATCACATTCCTGGGGTGAGAGGTGTTTCCAAAGGTTAGTATTTCATTTTATCTTTACAACAAATCTGGCATACGTAGCACAGATTCAATTCCCATTTAAGAAAGAAGAAACAATACAGAGACATTATGTATGCCTCAGAATGAGATCTGCACCTAAAAATATATAGATGCTGCTAGGAGAGGGGAAACCTGGTCCTATGGAGGAAAATATAAATTTGCTAGTTTTGGAATAAATTTGCGTTAGTGACACAACTTTAATTTACTTACCCAATTTCACATGCCCATTATCCGTTAATAGAATGTTAGCTCCCTACAAAGTGAGAACATTTTAGTTACAGTAGGAAACATTTTATCAGATAGCACGCACAATAAATGTACGTATTTAAAATAATCACAAGTGGCAGCCTTAGACCTGGAAATACTTAAAATTTAAAGTATGCCCAATTAAAATGTTAAATCATTATATTCACAGAAAAATTACTGTTCAAATTTTAAGCAATTTGACTATGCTTATAAAATGTTCTGCCTTGCAAAAGCTGCTATTAACACAATATAAATGTTACTATGAAAGTGTTATATTAGTTTTCATCTAAATGTTATTTTCTTACTAATCAAAGATTGTCACTACACTAAAATGTTACCTTATACTGACATTTTCAACTCCTATTATATTTTAAACTTGATTGCTATATCCTGTTAAAAAATAAAAACAAATCTCTAACTTATCAGTTGAACCAATGCTAGTGTGTTGAACTGAACCCTGCTGCTCAGTATGTGAGACTGTCTATCTGTACTATGTCTGTTCAGGATCATTCAGGATATAAACAATTAGCCACAGGACCACAGAATTAAGATGTCACTTGTCTACGTGACTATGAGATATCAGAAAATATATATTGGTCTGTGCCCCCAGTTCCTGGCACAAAGATCCTGAAACCCTTATAATTTCCTGAGTGATAAGAGCTCTAGGAACATCTTTTGTTCTACTGCTGGGTGTTTTACCCTAGATCTTGACATACCACTCCTGAAATCTTTGTAATATCCTGGGTGACAGGAGTGTTTTCTGCTCTAGGTGAGCTTCTGGGTGGCTCCTGGAATGAGGTCACCAGGACACCAAGCCATAATTAGAAGCTTGGAAATTTTAGCCTCACCCCCATTACCCAAGAAGGGAGAGATACTAAAAATGGAGTTAATGATCGATCACACCTAGGTGAAGAAGCCTTCATAAAATCCCAGTAGTACAGGGTTTGGAGAGCTTTGGGGTTGGTGAACATGTGGAGGTGCTTGGAGAGTGGTGTGCCTTGGAGAGGGCATGGATGTTCTGTCTGTGGCTCTTCCCACACACCTGCCCGATGCCTCTCCTCCATGTGGATGTCATCTGCATCCGGTATCATATTCTTTAATAATCTGGTAAACATTAAGTACTCCCCTGAGTTCTGTGAGCTTTACAAATTAATGGAACCCAAGGAAGGGGTCTTTAAAAGCTTCAATCTAGAGCTGGTTGGTCAGAAGCACAGATAACCTGAGCTTGAAAACGGTGCCTAAAGTATGCGTATGTGTGTGTGTGTGGGGGGGGAGTGGCACAAAAGAGGGGAGTCTTATGGGGCTGAGCCCTTTAATCTGTGGGCTCTGGTGTTATGTCCAGATAGTGTCAGAACTGAGTTAATTATAGAACATCCAGTTAGTGTCACAGAAAATTGCTTGTTGTGGGGAAAATCCACACGTTTGGTGACCAGAAGTGTCCGAAGTGAAGTGTTCTATGTAAGTAGCAAAGGAGGCTCACAGGAAAGACATAGTAGGGAAGAACCTCCCTACACAGAAAGAAAATAAAACTGAGTTTTGTCCATTATAATGACTTAGTAGCATTTTAGCTACTTTTGCTTTTTGACCCAAGTTCAAAGATGGTAATAACTACTTTATTTCCAATAAGTTCAATGCTTTTGCAGGAGACAGAAATACTATCTCCCAAAGGTACCATAGGCTTTTTATTGATTTATTTTTGCCTTTTCTGAAACTTTTAAATGAGCAAGCAAAGGTAAGCAGCCTCTTTAGTCCAGGGTGCTATCAATCATGTAATTATAATCTTAGGGGGAAAATACTAAGAAACCCCTTCCTGCCCCACACAGAGGGTGAAATAATACAAGACTACATCCCTGATATTACTGTAACTCTATGAAATAAAGGGAGAAATATGAAAAAATAGAGAGAAGGGACCAAAGCTGGGATTTTAACTTGATCTAGACCCAAGCTATCTAGACTTAAGCCAAACTCTTCAGTTTGGTCTTTCTTCAGCTCCACATTAATTTTCCTGAATCACAGTTTATACCACATCACCTGCACTTACGGCCTTCAATACATCCTTCCTTCCACTCATCTATCCATTCCTCTTTCCCTGAGAGACTAGTAGCAATCGGGTGCTATTTTAAGCTCTGGGGTTATAATAATAAATAAATTCAGCTCCCAAGTATGAAAGAAAGAAAATCTAAAACCGAAAACTAACTCTCTCTTTTTCTCACACACACACACACACACACACACACACACACACACACGAATGAATGAATGAATGAATGAATGGACAAATGAATGAACCAACAAATGTTTCCAAGCCAAGTAGAGGTAAGTACTCTGAAGATTATAAAGCAGGAAGGCAAGGCTTCTCTAGAGCAGTGTAATCTGAGCAGAGATCTGGGAAAGGTGAGGGTGCAGAGCCATACCAAAATATGAGAGACCATGCTAGGGACAGGGAACAGCGAATAAAAAGCCTTGGAGCCAGAATAAGCTCAACATATTCCAAGAACAGGAAAGTTGGCATGGCTAGAAAAGAATGAGTAGCATGGAGAAGAGTGTGAGATGAGGTCAGAGAGAAAGCAAGGGCCAGATCACGCATAACCTTGCAGGCTATACTAAACCACTTGGATTTTATATTGTGTGTGATGGATGGTTTATAGCAGGCAAGTGACAAGAGATCTGATATTAAAAGATCACTTTGTTTGCAAGGTGAAGTGACTACAGAAGCAGGAACAAGGCAACTAGTTAGAAGGCTATGATCAAAATCCAAGTGAGATATATATACTAGTGGTCAAACAAAGGCAGAAGTAGTGATAACGGTCAGAAACTACCCAAAGGGGTCCAAACTCTGAAGTCTGGCACACGAGTCCTTGCATAATGAAGCACCAAACCACCCAGCCAACCCCATCTGCTATTATTCTCACATACAGTCTCTTCTTCTCAATAATGTGGTGCTGATTTTATGCTTTCTAAAATGACCCTTCTCTATCTGGCATCTGTACCTTTGCTCACATTGTTCCCTCTGCTTAAAAGCATTCCAAACCTCCATTATGACAAATATCTGCAAATCCTTCCAGATAACTTAAATGCCAGTGACACAGAACTTTTCTTGATTTACTCAAATTCTTATGATCTCCTCTCCCTTTGAATGCCAAAGCTCTTTGCTTATGTCTCTTTAGTGGTGTATGAAAATTACTTAAAGTAGAGGATATCTCAACAGATGATCTGAGAGTCCACTGAAATTTCGTGCACAATTTGAAGGCATGTGCGTAGGGGCATTCAGTTTCTGAGTAGAGGGTCCATGGCTTTCATTGGAGATGTGAAGGACAGCAGGGTACCAAAACCCAGAAAACATTAAGAACCTTTATGCTAGGGAAAACTTCAGAAAACAAAAGAGGAAGAAAAGAAACAGGAGAGAAGATGAACAAGAAAGAAGAGAAAAGTAAGTGAAAGGAGAAAAACATCTGAGTTGGGGAGACAGCGGCATCTTTAGGAACAACCTCTGTGTTCTGCCATAGCTCCCAGTTTACCCCAGTGCTAACTGCAGCACGTCCAGTGCACCCGTGCGCCTCTGCCAGTCAAATGAGAGACCATCAGAAATTATTAAAGGTTAATTTATCCATCTGGAAACATCATTAATGATGGTTCCTTGAGACTGCCAAAGTTTACTATAATTTTCAAAGCATGAATCTTCCTTTAACTTGATGAAAGCTGTAAACCTAATTTGCATTTTAACTACAAATAAGTTAAAAATGGGATATTAACCATTAATCCACAATTGTATACTTCAACAGGGTGAATTTTATGTTATATGAATTGTATCTCAATAAAGTTACTATAAAAAAGTAATAAAACTGTTAAAAGTATCACTCAATTTTACTACTGTAACATATTTCAGATAACAAATTCATCCAACAGAATGCTCAGTACAATTATGGTCAATGGTCTGTCAGAGAGAGGGCCCACACGGCAACAAAACGTATGATGTAACGTACCTTTATATCTCTGTGCATTTTTCCTTTACTGTGAAGATAATACAGTCCCTGGAGTTTCAAAAAAACAAACAAAACAAAAAACACCAGAATAATTAACAAGATTTTACTATAGAGCTCACTCTAATATTTAAAATGACCAACTAAGTATAAGTAGTAGTCTCTATTTTTTATTTACTCCTTACATAAAGTCTACTGGTAATCATTGATTTATTTTACTGATCTATCCTAATAAACAGAAGAATCAAGAAAATGAAAAAGGCAAAATAGCTCAGTTCGAACCACTAATTTTCCAAAGACAGATAATTTTCACTAAACTCTTCAAGTAGTTTGAAATAACTTAAAAAGCATATGTGCAATTAGTATCAGAATGAGTTTCAATTACCGTAAGAGTTCTCAATTTTCTAGCCTTTCTTTGGTATTAAGAGGAATATAAAAACATAAAATAAGAAATCCACAGTACTTAAATTTTAGGAGTTTATATTATCACATTGAGGCTTTCAAGTACTTATGTGCAGATGTAATTTGGGTTTATTACACAAAAAATTAAAAAACGTATTACCACTTCAGAGTTTACCAAACTAGAATAGTTAATCCTTACTTTAATTAATAGGTAGTGCACAATAATTAAACATTCACTTTAATAAAGACGGTTACTTTTTAATTAGCACTGAATTTACCTGTAGTGTTTCTCTGCTAACATATGCAATCTGAAGTTCTGACAGAGGTCCTGTTACTGTAAGACAAGAAAATTAGTAAAATTAGGTAAAACATGTTCTTCAAAAGTGACAACTTTTACAAGTTCCACTAAGCAACAGGTTTAATTGTTTAATAAACAATTCTAAAATGTAAGCTCCACCAGAGTAGGTAGAATTTTTAAAAATCTGATTGGCTGACTGCTGTACCCTCAGTGTTCAGAACAGTGTCTGGCATGGAAAAGTTGTGCAAAAACTGTTTAAAGAATGAATAAAGGACTGAAATAGTCTCTGAAATTAATTTTATTTTTACAACTCACTAACCAATATTATTTTTTAAATGTTAAAAGAAAGCATGTACAAGAAATTTAGCTAGTTTTTATTAAAGATTTTAAAAAACTGATGTTATATGTATTATGGCTCATTTAAAATTAATGTTTTCTCCTAAAATGATTAGCTTTATAGCTATAAAGTTAATATATGTTCACTTTCAAAAATCCAATCAATGACATTTGGAAAGTAAAGGTCTCTTCTCTATTCAAACTATTACTCAATAATAAGCAGTATCAATAGTTTGGGCTATAGACTACCAGATAATTTTATGCAGACACATTTTATATAAAGTATGTGTATGCATCACACACAAAAGCACAAATGGATTCATATTATACATACAATTCCGAAACCTGTCCTTTTCACTTATCATGGACACCTTTCTACATCAATTCATATAGTTTAATCATGTTGTACTATCAGAAAAATACAAGGCCTGTCCAGAAAGTATTCAGCCATATGCTACAAAAACCAGACATTTACTGAAGAAGATACCAGACACAAGAAACACTGTACATAACACAATGATGCCTCAGTCCTCCTCAAAGCAGGCACCTTGGAACCTCACAGAGTCCCCCCAGCATCTCTTCCACTGTTCAAAACACTGCAAATTCCTTTGTTGGAATTGCCATCAGCTACCCTGTTGTATTTTCCTGAATCTCACTGACAGTCTGAAATCTCTTCCCTTTCATAGGTGATTTTAGTTTTGGGAAAAGCCAGAAGTAATAGGGTGCCAGATCTGAGCTGTAGTAGGGCTGAGTCACCTGGGTGATTTGATATTTTACCAAAAAACTCTGCACGAGACATGATGCATGGGCAGGCGCCATGTCATGATGAAGCTGCCAATCACCAGTTACCCATAGTTGCAACATTCTGAATCATCTAAATAGTTTTCACAGAAGAATGTTCAAGCTTAACACAAAATCTGATGCAGATTCGTTGCTCTACTCCCTCAGTCATTTTGAATGTGACAGCTACACAGTGCACATGCTCATTCAAGGACATCTACCGCCCCCACTGAAGTACAGTGAAGTTGTCCTTGTTCACACATGTGCATCCAGTCCAGTTTCCTTGGCTGCCAGGTTACATCGATGTTGAACAAACTGTTCTCATTATATTAACAATGGCTGGACTTTTTTCCAGACTTCATATTTGTGTGTGCATCTATATACTTCACTATTACATCACTTTAGAGTAAAGAAATACATTCGCTGGAAGAGATTATGCTAAAAATCAAAGTTCAATGATGGGATCTTTTGCTAGACAGTGACTTTATAACAAGATATAGTAAAGTGAAGTAAAATGGAATAAATATTCCTATCCAAATAGCCTTTTAACATCTTTATTACAATCAGTCCCTAAAATTACACAAGAGGCCCCAAACTAGATACATGAGCTCAAGTACTATATAAAAAAATTTAGAAAAATTTTCCAAAATATTTTCTTAGAAAACTGACATCATAAATTAAGACATAACTTTATTTTGCATCTATCAAATAGCACACCTCCAGCACAAGAATAAAGCTACTCTGCAGTTTGTGACAGTAACCCATTAACAGAACTAAAACAGAAAAGGGAAAAAAAGATAGTAAAAATTGTTTATTTTACTTTAAAAGTCTTGTATACTATTACACTGAAATCTCAATGAAAAATGTTCCAATAATTTTTTAATTCCCCAGAACCTAGCATCTAAGATCGCAAATATTCAAATGATGCTTCTTGAATACGTGAGAGCAAAAGCAACTATCTTTGTATTAACACTATTCATTTCACAAATGGATATTCTTTAGGCTTAGTATTAGCCACCAAGGCCTTTGCACATCTTCTATAAGTCTGAGTTTGAAATTTTGAATGATCTATAATATTCCTTCTTTAGACTTAACAAATAATTCAATTATATGTAATTTTCCTACTTATAAACAAATGTTCCTTTCATCTATATACATCTGAAATACCTTTATGTATCCAAATAACATAATAAAACATACTTTCCTCAAAACAACATTAATATTTTAATACAGTATATCACCATATATTAAGAAATTCTAGTTAATTTCTATAAAATATAACTTTGGTCCTACCATGATAAATATCCTGTAAAGAACCACCTCCACAAAACTCCATGCAAATCCAAAGTTTATCACGCCTATAAAAAAAAAATAAGCATGTTTCTATCACATTTTCATATTGATAACATGGACAGTAACTACCTGTGCTGGGTTGTTCCACAGAATAAAAATTGATGCAGAAACTGTGTTAGTTTACTGAATGAACCACTTACTATTACAGTAGTTTAAAATTGGATGTGTTAAAGAGCCCATTCAAAATACCTAGCAGTCACTGTCCCTTTCTGAACTTCAGGTCTCCATTAAACCCACCCTTTAACCTTGTTGAAGATCGGGCAAGCAAAGCTCTCCAACAGTGGTTAGAATCACAAAGGGCTGGTTCCCATGCCTTTTCACAAGCTGGAAAGAAGAGGGCAAGAACTGCCCAGCCTTTTAGAGTGTTTTGCACCTGGATCATATGAGAATGGGAGCTGCAAGAAGTTATATCCTTATAGTATACTGAAACAAATCTGAAGACTTTTTAAAAATATATAAAAAAAATTCTCCAATTCTCCCTTTGGAAGGAACCTTTAAAACTAGGTCACAGCTTTACACTAAGTTGCATACAGAAGTGAATGGAAAAGCAAGATTTGTCCCTGAGGTCATCCCCTATGGGATATGACCTGGGGAACCTGGCTTGTCCTGCTAAACCAAAACAAGAGGTAGCAAATTCAGTCTTTCTAAATTTACTCAAAGACCTGAAGAAGAACTCAGTGAAATAATTATAGTTCTCAGTCCTTCAGACAAAATGAAGGACAGAGATGATGCAATATTCAGAGGCTAGAAACACAGAAGAAAAAAAGTTTCTAATAAAAACGTAACAGGAAGAAGTGCTCCTTTCTAAATTCACCCACGTCTAGAAGAAAGGGGCAGGCAACAGAACGGCATGTTTAGATCTCTATTCTATCTCCGGAAGGCTAACCATAAAAGTAAGTTTTTGCTGTCAGCTTCCTCAATGAGACCACATCCAGAATTCCCAAGAGTACAACAGACAATTACAGACTGTGATATTAGTTACAGAATTAACATAAATAAAAATTCCATTCATATGAAAATATCCTGTCTTTAAAGCAGGGGAAAAAACTACAAAACATGGACTAGAGCTAACTTTATTTTGTTAAATGATTAGGTGATGAAGAATCATTATTGCTTTTCAAAAAGGAGACAAACAAGGTACCTGAGATAGCTTCCAAAATAAGCAACAATATTTGGGTGTTTACAGTCTTTCATCATAATAATTTCTTGCTGCACAACTGCAAAGTCTTCTCCTAGAATTAAAAAAAAAGTATGTTGAGTATTTGATAAAATAAGTTCCAAAATGTCTATTCATTTCAAAATATAATAAATGTTACTGATATTATTTTTAATGACAATTTCAGTCCTTGCTTGATAGAAAGTAAAATACAGTGAGTGACTAAAACCATAAACTCTGGTCCCAGACTGTCTAATTCAAATCCCAACTCTGTACCTTACTAAACTGTGTAAATTTGGGCAAGTTACTCAACCTCTCTGTGCCAGTTTCTTCCTCTGTAAAATGGGGATAAAAATAGTAATCTATCTCACA
Source organism: Phyllostomus hastatus (assembly GCF_019186645.2). Classification (NCBI taxonomy): domain Eukaryota; kingdom Metazoa; phylum Chordata; class Mammalia; order Chiroptera; family Phyllostomidae; genus Phyllostomus; species Phyllostomus hastatus. The sequence continues at coordinate 110,864,847 of NW_025334041.1, read as the reverse complement.
GCACTGTTGGAAAAGTTAAACTAGCCAATATATGTAAAATACTTAGTGCTCGTTTGTGGGCCATCTGGTAACCCAGTACTGCTAGAGTATAGGCCTCTTGACCCTACAAAGGTCTGTGGAGGTACATTTGATACTCTTGGTGTATAAGAGTTTCTGCTCTTTGAACCACTTACCATTAAAGTAGTTTTAAAGTGGCTATTAAAGAACCCATTTAAAAGGTGTCACAGTCATTGACCTGGGGGTAGTACCTGTCCCTATGTAAACTAAAGTCTCCATCAACCCACCCTTTAATTTTAATGAAGGTCAACCTCAGTGAATTCCAGATAATTCACTACAATTTATACATTACTTTTTCCCTTTTTACCAAATAACATTTAATATAATTTTAGCACAAAGAAGTAATTCTTTTTGAAGTTAGGGCAGGAACATTAATATACCAAGAGTGTCAAATGTACCTTCACAAACTCTTTGTAGGGCTAAGATGCCTACACTTGCAGTTACTGGGTTACCAGATGGCCCACAAACAACAGGCTTAGCCTGTATTCCAATGCGTTGCTCCAACTGTGCTGGGATGCAGAATGGGGCTGGATTTGAGCCAGGTCAGACTATTAGCAAATCGTCTGTCTTCTACTCCTTCTCTGCCCAAATTCTTCAAAGTAAGATCTGGCAATGATATAGCAGGGTCACATGCTGTGGCTCCTGAATGAATACTTGTTGTAGAGAAAAGAGAGAACTGTAGTGAATGCAAGTGTGATGCACCAGAGACTATGTAAAAAGAGAGCAAAGGGAAGTGTAAGCATTTAACTCAAAGTAACTTTGTACTACTATTTCAGTTTTTAAAGTATTACATGCTTGAAGACCTTGATTAAATGTGTATTAGGCTGAGTAAAAAACAGAAGTCTTCCAAAGTACCCCTCAAATCATAAGTATGAGGCTGTTAGAGCAAGATGTAACATCTCTGGCCTTGGTATTTTCCTACTGCAAATGTGACTGTCTCTAGAAGTGGCACAACCATGAACCACCAGACCCAGTATCAAAACTCACCTTAGTGCCCAGTTACAAGAGAAGTAATAAAGAACAGACTGTATGTCAGGTTCTTAATTTCTGCAATGAAGTGTGTACAGAATCAAAGATCTCCAAAGGGAGAATAGGAAATTTTTATGCTTTCAAAATTTCAGAAGTCACTGAACTGAGATCCTCTTCTGAATTCACCTGCCACCATTAAGAATTACAGATTTTTAGTATATTAAAAAAATCCAAGTTAAAAATAATAAAGCCAAAATAAGACTAATACCAATTTTCAGGGATAGACTAAATTCTTTGAAAGTTCTAAATTTTGCATTCTCATTTGCCTCTCAATTATACTTTTCCCCCGATCTGGTGAAAGGGTTATACGAGAGCAAAGTAGTTGAAGTCAGAGTGAACGCCAGGACTTTAGTTTCATGGTCAGACAGCAACTCTCTTTCTGGGGGTAGTAGCCCTGAGAGTTTAGCAGTCATCACACAAACTCAAAGGGAACCAGTTTCAGAATAAAGCTGATCAGAAAACACTGAAAAGGAACAGGAAAAGAGGAGGAGAAAGGCACATGATGACGTAACTGAGCTACCTCAGCTGTCTCTCTAATTTTCAGATACACCCATATATAACCAATAGATTCCCTGCACTATTTAGACACCTTGACTTGTGGTTTCTCTTACAACTGTAAGCATCATGACTTCTACAGCGATCTCTGTACCTATCTCTGCCCTTATGACACTGTAACAATGTCTGCATGTCCCTGTCCTTGCTAGAGTAATTAGGTCCTCTAGGACAGGATTATGCCTAAATCATCTTTGCATCCCTAGCACCAAATGTGTGATTAATAGAATAGTTGCCTGAATTAATCTACAATACCTCATAATTCTTCTCCGTGATAACTAAATCAGGTATACTGCTTTTTGTTTAATTTCATCCAGTTACACAATTAATTGCTTACGTACTACTCCTGTGCTTTCTACTGAAACCTATAAGTGGCTTTAAGTCTTCAACTACCTCTCTTCCATAAAATGGTTTTGTTTATTGATTGATTGATTGATCTCTAGAGAGAAAGGGAAGGGAGGGAGAAAAAGAGAGAGAAACATCAACGTGTGGTTGTCTCTAGCATGTCCCCAACTGGGGACCTGGCCCACAACCCAGGCATGTGCCCTGACTGGGAATCAAACTGGTGACCCTTTGGTTTGCAGGCCAGCATTGAATACACTGAGCCACACCAGCCAGGGCCCATAAAATGTTTTTGATCCAAAGTACATTATCTTTTTCCTAGTAAGTCATTTCCATGTGATCCTAAGAATGGTCAAATAAAATTCAACATTTTTGTGGGGGAAAAATCCAAAGCAATAATCTACAACACAATTTTAAAAAGTAACTGGAAAAGACAGGTTTGGATAGGAATAAAGAAAGCAGAATTTAATACATTAATAATCCAAAGGAGCCTAATGGTAGATTTAAAGAACTTTCTTCAAAACTCAAGAGAAATAGATTCCAAAGAATAATGAACAACTTCCTCACCCAATTCTAGAACACTTAATAGAATACAGGGGAACAGAATGATTAGACCACATAATCTCTAAAAATAATTTCCAATTCTAAGACTTTCTGATAAAATTTTTAAACATTAAAGTGAAGAATACGTCTTCCAGAAGATGGCAAAACAAACAAATGTGCAGTTGAGGAAAAATAGGTAAGCTTTCAAGTAGAGCAAGCAGATAATGAATAAACCAAGTAAAGAGAAAAATACAAACTAACACATGCAAAAATCTTAGAGCATGACAATATTAAACAGTCAATAAATGTTAACTACTTGTAGTAGACCAAACAATGACCCCAAAGGTATCTAGGTCCTAATCCCAGATACCTGGGAAGATACTTACAGATAAAGGAGTTTCACAGATGTGATTAAATGAAGCAGCTTTAGGATGGGGGATTTTCCTGAATTATCTACACAGGCCCTAAATGTAATCACAAGTGTCCTTAATAAAAGGAAGACTTGACTGAAAGAGGACAATAAGCAAGATATTGGCTTTGTAGATAAAAGGAGCAGCCAAGAATAAAAAAAAAATGCAAGGAATGCAGCCCTAAAAGCTAGAAAAGGCAAGGAAATAGATTCTCCCTTAAGAGTCTCCAGAGAGAGTGCAGCCCTGCTGACACCTTGGTCTTGACCCAGTGAAACTCACTTTGGACTTCTGAATTCTAGAACTTTAAGAGAATAAATCTGTGTTGTTTCAAGCCACCAAGTTTGTGGTAATTTGCTCACTAGCCATTAGAAAACTAATATACGATTACTATTAACATTATTATTATTATTATTGTGGCAGAGCTGGTTAGCCATTCACAAATAATCGGTGCTCTCACTTCCATAATGTGGAAGTTATTGGTGGGAGGCAACCATCCAGTGAAAGATCATTTCCCAGTCAACGTGAATACTGATGTGCTCAAGGGGCTTGTTCTTTTCAGTGGGATGTGAGCAAATGTACCAGTGAGCTACACGACACTCTGAGACCTCAGAAAATGTAAGAAGTCTTGGTCCCCGAGTCACGAAAAGAGTCATCAAATAACTTGAACATCTGCACTGAACAACTACATAAACTTTGAATAAAATGTAATTATATTAAGCCACTGATATATTCTAGTTTAGTTATTACAGCAATAAACATTATTCTAACCTGTTATGGGCTCTTCACTTATATATCTTCCAGCTTCCACTCTATTTTAAACACAGAGAAGTGGAAATGACTATCTGTGCTTTGTGCTAAAATATTTTAATAATAAGACCAGTTTTAATTTACCTTTTGATGTGTGATACATTCCAAATACGTAATAGATAAACTCCATGTCATATGCAGAAACAACTAACAGAATTGAAAGTATTTCAGTAATCCAAGCCCTGGCTGGTGTAGCTCAGTGGATGGAGCGCGGGCTGGGAACCAAAGTGTCCCAGGTTCGATTCCCAGCCAGGGTACATGCCTGGGTTGCAGGCCATAACCCCCAGCAACCGCACATTGATGTTTCTCTCTCTCTCTCTCTCTCTCTCTCTCTCTCCCTCCCTTCCCTCTCTAAAAATAAATAAATAAAATCTTAAAAAAAAAAAAAAAAGAAAGTATTTCAGTAATCCATGGTTCTCTTCCCACAGCTGATTCTCTTCCACAAGTCGTTGGTAACTATCTCAAACTGCCAGAGTACCAAGAAATACTGAAATCCAATTATTTTTAAGAGCTATCAGCATACCAAGAAATCCAATGGCTGATTTTAAAAATATAAATTAGCATTAAGTAATTTTAGTAAGTAACTTTATATAATTATAAAGTATTTTTTGTAAAACACCAAACCAATGCCCAATTCTTAGTCTTTGGAAAAATGCTCAAGCCATAATTCATACCACAAAGAAATATAAAGGAAGTGTCTAATAATCTTGACTTTTAGCTATTTCAATTGAAATAACAAAAATAATTACAATAACAATATTACTATTTTTAAATATTAAGAACAAAGAAAATCACTGTTCAAATATTTCACTTGATGAAAATAATATATAAGCTTATTTATTTGGCCATATTTTAGTAAGAGTTCATGATTAATAATGGTTAAGAGAAGTATCATATTTGCCTAAATTGTTATGAATCAACTTTGAACTTGGGTTCAACAGGATAAAAAGAAAAAAATCTCCTTGCTGAAACTCAACAGTAAAAGATAAGATTAAAACATCCTGTTTGGTGTGCCAAAATAGTTTGCTGAATGATTAGGTTGTTTTTGGTTTAAAGAAAACATGATCCCCGCTCCTAAAAAAAAAAACTCCTACTCCAATCCAGTGTTTCTCAACCTTATTTTCCTAATGGCTTCTCCCCATGAATTTTAATACCACAGATATTCTGTATAGCTGCTTATGTACTGTATGTATATTTGTGCTTTATATATATAGAGTAGGGCTTTTTTTTTTTTAACCTCTAAAGAACAGATTCCTCCCCCTTCTCATTTTAAAAGTAGATCTGAGAGAAGATGGTATCCAAGTAGCAAGGAAAGAATGGCTTAACCTGAGATTCCTGACTAATCTGCTAGGTGTTTTTTTCTTACCTGGATCCCGCTCTTCTTCTGAGAGATAGGTTTACCAATGTAGCTCTGATGGAAGATCCAAAGTAAGGTAGGTACCCACATCTCAAAAGTGAATTCCCAGTACCAGTCCTCTCTATTATATATATATATATCCCTCCTACTCTATTGAATATTATGGTAGCATTCCTAGAGTTTCTCTATGTAAAGCAGGTCTGCAGTAGATTAAAAAAATGTTTTTGGCACAGGAACAGAAAAAAGAAAAATAAAGTGCAGTATAGATTTTAAACTAAGTGAAAAACACAGTGGTAAAAATTTCTCGCTCTTTATCATGCTTACCAAGAAGAACCACAGTCTGTTCCTAATCTGTTAAAAAGAAAATCTCTCTGTCCATAAGGTAAAGTCTAAATCTTTGAGCTAACATTTATTGTTCTCCATGAACTACCATCAATCCACTTTTCACTATTTCCACTATTTCCCACTATGCTTAAGCAGAGCACACCACTCTGGTCAAATGAAACAATTTCCCAAACTGGCCCAGTATGCCAGCACCACCACTGCTTCCACGCTACCCTTATATTCCCCTATATTGCTGGCACAATGATAGCCAGCCTTCAAGGCTCAGGTGCACTGTTCCTTTCTTCCTTACACCAAGTGAATCAGGATATATTAGCTACTCTATCCTATTAGTGTCCTATCACAGGACATCTTGTCTAGACATTCCCTATATGGAGTATTTCACAGGGTGAACAGTCAAAGCCAGCTGTTCAATGAGCTGTGAATTAAGTGCTTCTAGTCATAATCACCACCATTCCTTATTGCACAATTCACATACACACACACTTTGCTTGAAGGGTGCTACCTGCATCAACACCTAGTTTTCACACTGGGTAACAAGCTCCTTGAAAGCAGATAGCATGTCTTTGTATCTTCTAACTCAATAATGCTAAGTAAATATTTATAGTAGAGACATAAAGGGCTGGGAATGAGGAGGAAATTGCAGATACACTAAAAAATCCTGTTATTTGCTTTCTTATTTCTGAGCATTATTATTACTTTTAAATGTATAATCTTCTAATTTGTCCAGTATAGTCAGCCTCAAGCCCATAAAATGGCTCTAATATATTAAAGTGTAGCTAAGCAATCCATGATTAACCTTACAAAGTAATCATCATAAATGATGTAACAACAACTTTCTTCGTTGTGGCAGTAAACACAGAATAGCACTGAATAAACAACTGGTGGTAAGGGAGCTGCTCAAGTACTCCAGGGAGAGAGGGAAAAGCAGCCACATAAATAAGTACCCTGGTGTTTTGTCACTCTATGATGAAAATAAAGTGGAGGAGCACCTCCCCCACCTCTCAGGACAGAAAAAACTAATGTCAAAAGCTGACAAGAAAGACTTGTAAAATATAGCTTTGGAGATCCATGAAAAAATAGTAAATGTTGCTCTGATGGAAATAAAACATAATACTGTATTTCCTCATTATGAATTTCCTACTCATCAATCTCAGTATTTTTCATTGTGTCTGAAAAGGAATGAGTTTCCCCATTTAAAAGGAACAAGTTTCTCCCACAGCTGCTACTTAATCAGTTATCTGTTTGTATATTCTAGTTTAATAAGCAGTATTGCAAGTTAGTAATTTTAAACAACTTTAATTAAATACTATTTTTTAAAGTAAAAAAACTAAAGAATAGACTAAAAATCAGAGGAATCAGATCCTCAAAAAGGATCTGTGACTTTTTGGGCAAATTATAAATACTGTTACCTATTTTTCTGCAATATTAAATGTATTAGGCTTGAGAGAGTGTTCACACAACACCTCCCCACCACCAGTTATTTCCTATGACAAAAGTTTTAAAAGTTGTAAAACATCTGACAACCACTGAGACAGGTGACCTAAAAAGTTCCTTATGGCTCTAAAATTCTGACTTTAGCTCTGGCTGGTATGGCTCCATGGATTGAGAGCTGGCCTGCGAACCAACGGGTCGCCAGTTCAATTCCCAGTCAGGGCACATGCCTGGGATGCAGGGGGTGAGTGAGATGCAACCACATACTGATGTTTCTCTCCCTCCCTCCCCACTCTCCAAAAATAAATAAATATAAAAAATCTTTAAATAAGATAAAGGTATGACTTTAAAACACAGAAAAATGAAAGACTTAAGAGATCCATTCTTGGGAGAAGTAATGTCGGAGGCTCTATCTGTGCTGTTATTCCAGACTGACAAATGGCCAGGCAGCTTTTCACTCTCTCTATTAGTTACTTGAGACTACTATCTCCATTGTACGCCAGAGTGTGAAGAAGAGCTTGCTAATTAAACTGATTACATTATACTATTCATAAAGAAATCTATTTGCTGGTTTATCTTTTGGTTTGTTTATGACGCATCAATTTCACCACAAAAGATGTCCAATTTGAGCAAATATACTGGTTTTGAAGAAACACATTTTACCTCAATGAAGTTCACTTAGTACTCATTAAATGTGAATAAAACTCACTTAGCTTGTTAAGTGGTGGTTCTGCCACTAAAGATTTTTCACATACTGCCCTTGCTGGTATGGCTCAGTGGACTGAGTGCAGGCCTGTGAACCGAAAGGTGGCCAGTTCGATTCCTAATCAGGGCACATGTCTAGGTTGTGAGCCAGGTCCCAATTAGGGGCATGTGAGAGTTAACTGATTGTTTTATCTTTTGCACATCAATATTTCTCTACCTCTTTTTCTCCTTGCCTTCCCCTTTTTCTAAAAATAAATAAATACATAAATAAATAACATCTTTAAAAAAAGATGTTCCTATACTAGTTCTCAAAAACTATACTTGTATATACATTTTTTAATTAAACAAACATCCAGCAAACCTGATAACACAGTTTCCATACCACTGCCAACTTCTGAAAGTAGTGAAAGAGGAGGCTACATTGCCAGGGCTCAAAATCTCAGCTTGCCACTAATTAGGGCCAGTTACTGAAACTTTCAGTGCTTCTGTTTCCGTATCTTTAAAAACAAAACAAAACAGTAATACTGAATGTAAGGACTGAGTCAACAAATGTAAAGCACTTAGAACAGAGCCTGGCACAAAGTAAGTTTGAATAAATGTTAGCTATTTATTAGCAAAAACGTGCCATAGTTTAAACCAACCCATCTCTAATGTATCTCTAAATCTTCCTGGTCTCCTATCTTCTTCATTACTGTATTTTTCAGACTATAAGATGCACCCCCAATTTGGGAGGAAAGGGGTGTGCCTTATAGTCTGAATGTAGCTTACCTGGCTCACAGTGGGGGAGGGGCAAGAGGGGGCAGTCTACGTTATTTATGTTATTAAATATTTTACCACATTTTTTACTTCAAAAATCCCCCCCCCTTTTCCTCCTCTAAAACCTAGGTGTGTCTTATGGTCTGGTGTATCTTACAGTCCAAAAAAGTCGGTAATTTGATTTATCTAATAAATATTTATCGAGTGTCTACTAGGTGCCAGACATGTATCAGGAACCAGGGAACCTTATAGTAAAGATGAATATGAAGTCTGCCCTCATAAAAACTATGGCCTAGTGAAGACTTTAGCATCACTACATTCTTACCAATACTATTTTTTCCCTATAAACATGTCCTTGTTACTATTCTCAAAGAACTTCTATTATCAAACAGTGAGATCCTTTACCACAAGGGCTATTTATTGATGCTGACAATGCTAGTGGCTAACTAAGAAGGCTCTTAGCAACACAGTCAACAAGTACTTGTGGCATTCCCCCAATTCTTCTTTCTATAATATATATTTTTCCACATTATATTTACCATTGAGGTCCCATTACTGTTTAACGGCTATTTTCCCCTTCAATTGTCAGTTTTTGCTTCATATATTTTGGGGCCTTGTTTATAAGTGTAAGTATTGTTTCCTACTTTTTTTCACTAACATCATACAGAATTTATATTCTGGGGTTCTTTTTTTTTTTTTTTATTCTACATTTTACAAAGGAAGTGGTAGTGTGCAATATTTGTCTCTCTCTGTCTAGCTTATTTCACTTAGCATACATAATACCCTCAATGTCCATCCATGCTGTTGCAAATGGAAGAAATTTTCCTTCTTTCCTGTGGCTCAATAATATTCCACTGAATATGCATACACCACATCTTCTTTATCCATTCATCTGCTGATGGATGCTTAGGCTGTTTTCATATCTTGGCTACTGTGAATAATGCTGCAGTGCACATGAGAGTGCAGATCTCTCTTCAAAACCCTGTATTCATATCCTTTGTATATACACCCAGAAGTGGAACTGCTGGATCATACAGTAGTTCTATTTTCTATTTTTTTTTTTTTTTTTTAGGAACCTCCATGTTTCCATAGTGGATGCACATGGGAATTTATATTCCCAGCAACAGTACATAAAGGTTCTCTTTTCTCCACATCCTCGCCAACAGTTGTTATCTCTTGTCTCTCTTACGATAAAAAACTAAAAAGCTTCTGCACAGCAAAGGAAACCATCAACAAAGTGAAAAGGCAACCTAGAAAATGGGAAAAAATATTTGCAAATCATACATCTGATAAGAAGTCAATATCCAAAATATATAACAAACTCATACAACTCAACAGCAAAAAAACAAAAACAACACAAAACAAACCCAATCTAATTTAAAAAATGGGCAGAGGATCTGGATAAGACATTTTTCCCAAGAAGACATGCAAATGGCCAATAGGTACTTGAAAGATGCTCAACATCACTAACCATCAGGGAAACAGAAATCAAAACTACAGTGAGACATCGCCTCACACCTTTATGATGGCTATCGTCAACAAGACAAGAGATAACAAGTGTGGGTTAGTATTTTGCTGTGAAGACCTCTGGGACTACAATGTCATTTGTGACACACCAGGAAAATGTAAGCTCTATTGGAAGTAACAGTCCTAAAAAGAAAACTGTACTTTCTTTTTTACTGGTATATTATAGGAGTGCAATAATTATTAAATTTGTGTTAGCAACATTTCAAGTAAAATATCAGGAGTCACGGGTTCACATTACACATTTGGAATCAAGAAGACTATGCAAGAGGATGAGATTATGGAGTGATATATCTGGGTACTGCTTTTCCATATCCTGTAAAGGTACTTCTACCTCTCATTAAACATTTACCGTAGTATTTGTTTTTTTTTTTAAACCTACTTTATGAGTAGGCTGAAAATAAATTATGAATATATGCTTGTTAACCTCTGAGACTGTGAGGAAAAGGTAACATGGATGTATAATTAACATAACAGGACAGGAAATTCACTAATGAGCAGTTTTTAAAATAGAGACAAGTTTACCTATTTTAGAGTAGTACCTAATTCCCTTAACACTAATTTCCTCATGACTTTAATTTCTAGTGAAAAGATCTTTTAACAGGTGAAAATTAATGGCATTGCTTTCAAATGTTCTAATGATAGCTCTTGAATACTATCATAGCTATGTTAGCTATGGCAATCATAAAAAATGGTTGATTTCTGAATTGAATTACACACCAAACACTGTTTAACAGTCCCATCACTGGTAACTATAGTCAGCTCCTCCTTCTACTCTCCATGGTGGCTCTTACTGTTGAAAGTTATTGCCACTGTTCTTCAGATATCCTACTTACCAACTTCTGCTTCATTCTCAGCTAAGGACCTTTATTTAATAATTATTGCATTCCTATAATATTCCTATTCCTCCATCTGAGAAAATAGAGACCCTGTTGCAAAGATCGTTTTTTTTTCCACCCTCTCAACTTTAAAGCTAATCTATATGTGTGCCCAAACTTGGCTCTTTCTAAAGATATGATCCCAAAGGTGGTACTCTCCTACTTTTCAGAAGAGGCATCTCTTGATCCTATCTCCTTCCAAGCTCTCAAATTCTTGATCCATCATTTATGTTCTCTTCACCACCACTCACTTTTGCTCATCAGCCTACAAACATGCTCAAACTTACTTCAATGTAAAAACTTTCCCTTAGCCTTGCTTATCCAATATTAAACTAGTCCCCCATTGTGTTTCACAGCCAAATTTCTTAAAAAAAAAAAAAAAAAAAAAGTTTGAGCTACGATTCCTTTTCCTTACTTCCATTCAGTCCTTACATAATCTACTCCAATCTACTTTTCATCCCACAACTACTGAAATTACTCTCACAAAGGTCCATGTCATTTTAAGACCCAAATCAAAGGCCTCTTATGAATCCTTACCCACTTTGACATTTCAGCAGCATTTGATACTAGTGACCCTTCTTTCCTTTTGAAACTCTCCAATTACAACTACAACCAAACACGAGTGATTTTCAGATCAATGCTTCCAGCCAAGACCTCTCTCCTGAGCTCCAGATCTGCAGATCAAATTGACAACTGTATGTACAGGGTAGAGCAAAAGTAGGTTTACAGTTGTTTGTATGGAAAATAGTACAATAATAAATAATAACAATAAACTGTACTTTCTTGTACTTACAACTGTAAACCTACTTTTCCCCCAATGCTGTACATACACAATCTCTAAATACCACATAAGCAACGTGTCTCGAATGAATGGAAATGCATTCTTTCTGTTCATTTTACCTCCTAAATATCTCTCAGTTTCAGCCGCACTATAACTACCTGGTTCAAATCCTCATAATATCCTTCAAATTGCCTCTCCAGGCAGAACACTGCTTGAGGCTACAATAACCATTCTTTCCTTCTACTTAGACACACAGCCGCCCAGCTAAAGACCACATTTCCTAGCTTCTTTGTGTTTGGGTGGCCATCTAGGTAAGTTTCCAGCAACAGAAAATGAGCAGAACTGGCATGTGACTTCTTTAAAAGAAAATTTCTTGCCTTACAATACCTGTCTCTCTCCTAGCAAGCTAACAATGGACACACATAACCTATCCTCATGTAAGTAAGATGAATGGGTGCTCTACTGGGTAATAGTATACAATGGGAGAAACAGGCATCCCCAAATAACCTCACGGGACAGAACTGAACTACCAGCCTGGACTCACCTGAGAACTGTTCTATGAGAGAGAAATAAATATCTACCTTATTTAGGTCACTTTACTATGGATTTCTTTGTTGTAGCATTTAACTTGAACCCTAATACCCTCACCCTTCTCGATAAATCTCTTAACTTGTTTCCAGTGTTAACTTACATTTCAATACATCTGCCATATTACTGCCAGTTATTTTTTAAAATATAGGCTAAATATTAGTCTTCTCCCTCATAACCTTTTAGAAAAACTTTCAAACTGTTTTCCAAAGTAGATGCACCATTTTACATTCCCAAAAGCAGTGCATGAGGTTTCCTGTTTGTGGTTACATTTTCATCTCTTTCCTTCCGTCATACGTGCTGAAATATTAAGGGCTGAAATGATACAACATTACTAGCAGAAGGAAGGAGGGTAGTTAGTATAAATGAAACAGAGTTGACCATATCTTGAAAACTGTACTCCTCTTCCTACTACTACTACTACCAGCTACTTACTATAGCAAGTACTTACTCTGTACCAAGCACTATTTTATGTGCTTTTGGTGTATCAGCTCATTTAATCTCTACAACTACCTTAAGAGAAAATTATTACTATCCCCATTTTAGAGATGAGGAAACAGGTCCAGAAAGCTTAGGCAATGTGGTCAAGCTAGGACTAGAATCAAAGTAGTTTTAGAGTCTATGCTCTTGACCACTAGGCCATATACCACAAACTCTAAACAAAAAATTAAATATAAAAATTCAGATGGCTTCTACGAAAATATAAGTTAGGAATCCAATATTAACTAAATTTAAGTATATATTTAATAACATGATAATATCCCTTGTTATCTCTGGGTGTTAGAATACCAATAATTTTTCTTCTTATTTAATTGTATTTTCTACCTTTATTATGATGATCAATATAAGCACAGCAGTGTTCAAGATTGAGAGCATAACAATGTGAACATTTCATTGATGAAGAAAATGACTTGATGAACAATAAAGATTTTTCAAGTTTCTAATTTTTTAAGGGAAATTTTAAGACATATGAATGAGTACTATGTACCAGGTCCGAAGTTCAGTTTAGTGTACACAAAGTTAATTAAAACCTAAAAACAAAGACATGCAGTTCTAGACTAACAATATAGCTGTGGTTAAGTGCTATCCCCACATTATCCCACAGAGTCATTTTAATCAGACCAGAGGTCAAGGAAGGCCTCCTGAAAGAGAAGGCACTAAATTGATTTGAGACTCATGTATGTACAAACTACTACTGATTTAGAAACTATTTCATCAAGTAACTACTTTTAATGATTAAAAATGAAGACCCTGATTAAAATGCCAAATCGTCTTTTAAATCTCAGATTTCACCAATTTCAAACACCCTACTTAAGTTTCTCATAAACTGAACAGCACGGGACTTAAAGGAAAAAGTATCTTGTTGTGTTAGAATGTAATTAGACTACACAAAATCTGTAAATATGTAAAACTGAAAAAAGTACCTTTTTATGCATTATATTTCAGTGTGGTTTGATCATAGTCAACACATCCTTCAAATTTCATCTTAATGGCACTTCTAAAAAGTCTGCTGACAATCCCCATCAGGGGTGAGCACAATACAGCAGCAGGTGGCCTGCTCTGCTAAGAATGGGTTTTCCACTTTAGGAGGGAGAGAGGAAGAAGAGAGAGGGAGGACTCTATACAGAGACCACATGTGGTCCAAAAGCCTAAAATATTTTATGATTTAGCCTTTTTACAAAAGTAGTTCCCACCCTTGAGTGTATTTCTGTTGTACTGAAGCTAAAATCTGTTTTACCAATAAATTCGTATTATCTGTTTGCAATGACAGAAGCCATCAGAAAGGCACTATCGTTGCTCTTGAACTCAATCTAGACACCAGCACAATTATTTGCTGATGACAGGAGAAAAAGAGAAAGGGGGATTTTAAGAGAGGATAAACAAGAGTGTATAGTTAGCTCAAAAAGATGTGGTTCTTACAGGGGGTGGGCAGATTTCAGGAGTAGAATATGGTAGTTGAAGATGACAAAAAAACAGGAAGTAGTCTTAAGGGCTTTACAATAAGCTGCTCAAGTTGGAAAGTATCTACTAAGATAAATTGTGAGAGCTAGGTCTACTGAGAAAAGTAAGACTCAAGGAGTGAAGTTACTTGCCCGGGTTCACAGAGCAAGAGAGCAGGACACAAAGACTGGACTACAACCACCCGAATCTCAGTTCACTTCGCTCCACTGCATCACACTGCCCCCGCCACAGGACAGTGTCTCCACTATCACTTTGTACCCAGCCTGCTCCACTGAGTTCAGAGGGAATAAAGACTCTGTGGGAATTCTCCCCCTGTCCACAATTATTAGTAAATTTTTTGGAATGAGATAGCTACAGGTCTCAAAGAGGTGTAGGAAAACAGTAGATACAAGTTCTGTTTACCCAAAGACACTGGGAACAAGAGAATGTTAACCAAACACCATTAATATAAGCCTTAAAGATATCTATTGGTGTACAACAATAAGAAACATAAAATTTCAATTACCTGGTTCCAATTTTATTACTTTAATTGCTGTCAATTCACCAGTGTTAACATTCCGTGCCTAAAAAAAAGAAAAGAAAATTGTGAAAAAAGCTTTCATCAAAAACTTTATAAAATGTCATTAGCTGTTTATGTTCAGTTATATGAAATATTTTTTAAAGAACTGCAAAACTGATTTATATTTACAAAACAAACAATATGCTATTTACAATGAATTTAATTATTAATTCAACTATAAATTTAATAATATTGGTACCAACAACTAATATACACATAGGCGTTGTTATGTGCCAGGTACTATTCTAAGTTTTTTTATATTAATTCATTTCATCTTCAAAACAATCTTATGAAGTAGATACTAACATTATTCCCACGTTGCAGATGGGAAAACAGAAGCACAGAAAAGTTAAAGAACTTGCCAAGGCCATATAGCTTGTTAAGCGACAGTGCTGGGATTCTCACCCAGGCGGCCTGACTCCAGAGTCTGAGCTTTATTTATTTACTTATTTATTTAAAAGATTTTGTTTATGTATGTTTAGAAAGTGAAGAAGGGAAGGAGAAAGAGTGAGAGAGAAACATCAATGTGTGGCTGCCTCTTGCACATCCCCTCTAGGGGACCTGGACTGCAACCCAGGCATGCGGCCCTGAGTGGGAATCAATCAGCAACCCTTTGGGTCACAGCCCGCACTCAATCCACTGAGCTACACCAGCCAGGGCCAGAGTCTGAGCTTTAAAGCACTACACTCTGATGCCATTCATTCAGCATGGTTAAATTTTTGAATTTATTAACACCTTAGAATATGAAAAGCTAACACAATTATTTAACCATGAAAACAGCCCTCATGTACACACCTGATGGTAACAATTGAATCAGTGAGTTCAATACAAACCAAATATATTTTTATAAGCCATATATTAAAAATCATTTTATAAATTATAAATGACAGAAACTGTTCAATTTGTATAAAAATGGCAGTAATTCTTTGTCAAACTGTTTCATAATGGAATCAGAACTTGTAAACTATTTTAAACTGTTATACTTGGGCTATTAACTAAAATGTAATAAATTTTATATTACAATATAAAGGCCAATATATGTGATTCCTTGATTACAGAAAAGTGCATTCATGTGACCAGAATTATTCTTAGCTGCAACACTCTTACTAATGAATTGGTGACGATCAGTGAACCACCCACAGGGATGATAACAGCATTAACAGTAGAATCCTTCTATAAATACTGAGGCATTTAAATGATCAGCCAAGGGTCTAGACAGGTAGACCAATATGAAGACACAGCCATGTGTCTTCAGCCACTGCTGAAATGTGAAATTCAACCTTTTAACTAAAAACAAAAACAAAAACAAAAACAAAGGTATTAAAAGATCCCCCCATACAAATTTTTAAAAAATTAAAACAAGATTAGCAGGGAAAGTCCTTTCCTTCAGAAAAAAATACCCATTACTAATAAATACTTATGATACCAACTTAAGACAGGCAGTATAAAACAGATTTGGACAGTTATTTCAAACTAAACTTAATTTCCATTAAATGCAATAGACATTTCAAATAGTGCTAGATTAAGTATTTATTCCCTTTCCTATGATGAGAACACACACACACACACACAATGAAATAAAAATAAAATCAGAATAACACCATTCTGGAAGCATTTTGTATAGGAGGGAGGGTGTACCTGTAAAATATTCAGGTGTATCACAGTGTTAGTGATGAATCTTCTCAAACGCTATAAAAACAACTAGCCTTTTCGCACACTTCAGTATCTTTTCTCGTAGTCTCCTCCTTGACACTGATATTCTGTCCTTCAACCCACATTTTTGTCAGCACTTATCCAGATAAAATAAGGCAAGTAACCACTCCTCCAGTTCTTAATTCTCCATTTTAAAATCCTGCCATGGTTCTGTTTTGCTCATTAAAAAGAAACTGAGAGTATGAGTGATTTCATTATTAAACAGCTGAGAAAATGTGAACCCCCAAAAAGCTAGAGTGATTTTTACAGATGAACTTTTGTTCTGATTAACCACAAGAGGGCACACTCTCTATTGACAACAGTGTCTGTCCAAAATGGCTGCTTTTGAATACAATCTTTCAAAATTAAATCAGACCAGAATTTTCTAAAGGTGTAACAGCTTTAAAATTATGGTTCTCTAGAATCAATAAGAAAACAAGACAGTTAAAATGATTATGCTACTTATGAAATATTTTTTAACATGTAACTTGAATTAAGATAATTCACAAAAAAGAAAAAAATTTTAAATGCTTATTAAATAAATTTAAGCTTTTACATATCAAAATTCACACTTATTTGTTTAAAGATTTTATTTATTTATTTTTAGAGAGGGAAGGGAGGGGGAGAGAGAGAGAGAGAGAGAGAGAGAAAGAGAGAGAGAGAGAAACATCAATGTGAGGTTGCTGGGGGCTCTGGCCTGCAACCCAGGAATGTACCCTGGCTGGGAATCGAACCTGGGACACTTTGGTTCCCAGCCCGAGCTCAATCCACTGAGCTACGCCAGCCAGGGTTAAAATTCACACTTATTAATAAAAGGTCTTTAAAGCATTTGAGCCATCCAAAACCTTGGTCTTCTAGGTAAAATAAATAATAGTTATGTCTCTAAATTTACAATGGTCAAGGTGACAAACTGAGATAAATTTTAAAATATTATCTCTAATACCCTGTAACTGCTATTCTTTTTTAATCACCTACAAAAGTTTATTAGGGGGAAAAACATGAACAAGGTAAACATTGTAAAATATTAGCATGTAGAAAGTTAAAAATTCTTAATTGAGTATCAATAATGTGAGGTTCTTGGACTTGCTCAGGGCAGAAAGCTGAAGATAAATACTCTAAGGATCTAAATGTCTTCCTCCACGTTGCTGATTTGACCACCACTCTTCACATGCTTTCCAAGTGATAAGTGATGCTCAGATCACCCTCTTGAGCTTAAAACTCTTCAGGGACACACACCAATGCTTTGAAGACAAAAATTCATATTCCCTGTCAGAGAATTTAAATTTTTCACTAAATATAGCACTTGGAATATAATTTAAATACCATAAAGTCTACTCTTTTCTATGTACAATCTAGTGGTTTTTAGAATATTCAGTTATGCAACCATCATTACTATGTAAGTTTGGAATGTTTTCATCACCCCAAAATGAAACCCCAGACCTATTAAGCAGCCGTTCCCTATTCCTCCCCCTCCCAGGCCCTGACAACTGCTGGTATACTTTTTGTCTCTGCGGATTTGACTATTCTGGAAATTTCATATAAATAGGATCATACAAAATGTGATCCTTTCACTGAGCATAATATTTTCAGGGTCACTCATATTGTACCATGTTTCACTACTTTATTCCTTTTGTTGCCAAATAATATTTTATTGTATGGAAATACCACATTTTGTTTATCCTGCTGTCATCTGAAGGCTATTTGAGTTGTTCCCACTTTCAGGCTATACAAACAATGCTTGTATGAATATTAGCGTATAAATTTTTGTGTGGACCTATGTTTTCAATTCTTTGGGGTACAGACCTAAGAGTGGAATTGCTGAATCATATGGTGACTCTATGTTTAGCTTTCTGATGAACTGTTTTCCCCAATGGCTGCACCACTTTATGTTGTCACCAGCAATGTATGAGGGTTTCAATTTCTCCACATCCTTGCTAGTATTTGTCATTTCTGTCATTTTTACTTTAGTTATCCTAGTGGGTGAGAAGTGATATCTCACTGCGGTTTAACTTGCAATTCACTAATGACTAATGATGATGAGCATTTTTTCATCATTCCTTATCGCCCATTTGGATATCTCCTTTGAAGAAATGTCTATTCAAGTCTTTGCCCATTTTAGATTGCATTGTTTGTCTTTTCATTGCTGTAGTTTAAAGAATTCTTTATAGATCCTGATGTATCTCCTACCAGTTACATGATTTGCAAATATTTAATCTTATTCTGTGGATTCTTGATTGTGTCCTTTGAAACTATTTTTTTAAAATTTTGATAAAGTCCAACTTACCTATTATTTTGTTGCTTGTGCTTTTGATATTGCAGCAAAGAAACCATTCCCTAATCCAAGGTCATAGTGATTCTTCTCCTATGTTTTCCTCTAAGAGTTTTATAGTTTTAGCTCTTCCATATAAACCTATAACCCATCTTGAGTGAATTTTTCTATGGTCTCAGGTAGGGCTCTAATTTCATTCTTTTGTATGTGGATATGGGATTGTGAAATACAACATTTTGACTACAAAACCCTATTCTATTTAGCCCCTGTCTATCCTTCCAGTCATTCCCTAATTTGCACTTTATGCTTTAGCCAAACTAAACAACTTGCCACTCTCCAATGCTTTCCACACTTTTGCACTTTGGCACATACTCAGTAGTCAAACACTTGCCCCAACTCCCTCCCTCTGTCTAACTCCTAGACATCTTTAAAAGCTATCAGTTTAAGTTATTATCACTTTCCACAAGCTTTTCCTTAACCCCTATTCTGGCTTAGGCACCCCCCCCCCCACCAAATATTCCCATAATCCTGGGTAATCTTTCTCAAATGGGTGTGGGGCCTGGTGAGCAAAGCCCTGCAGCTCTACAAGTGATCTCAGTTTAGAGGGGCTCTTGAAAGCTATTACAGTTCAAAGCTGTCCCAGAATTCAGTTTGGTTCAGTTAGCTTTTAGAAAGCATTCCTATCAGAACTAGTTTAGAAAAGAATTTTTCTGAGATGACTTCACGCGGACTGTGCATCATCCCTAACTATCAGACAGGTAGTCCTAGTCCTGAAGCAAGAGCTGGAATAATCAAGAAGCAATGATCAAGAGGCAAAGACAAAACACAAAAAAGTGTGGTATAGTCATTATCAATAAGAAAAAAACCTGACTATCTACTATTACCAAGCACTTCTGGGCATTCAAAACTTAATCTTTAGAAATGGTTGTCCAACATGAATATAAAGAAAGGTTCTAAAATGGGAGTGAAGATGAGCAAAGTTTAATCCTAGCTCTGCCAAGAACAAGTAATGGGATCTGAGCAAGTAATTTCCCTTGTTATCTTCTCCCCAACTCCCTCCTTCCAGTTTAAAAAGAAAGTAAAATTTACAAAATAGAAAGTAAGAGACTATTTCCAAGGTTCTCATTCTAAAAGTCAATGCTTACATCAAATAATTTAAGTCTAAATTATCAGATTCCATACAGAAACCAGCTAGCTGATTACAGAATAATCATACGAGAGGTTCGAAAACAAAACAAAACGAAACAAAACATTGATTCTGAATCAACAGATTTATGGTGGGACCTGGGAATCTGCATTTAATGCTACCAAGGTACTTCTGACGTTCAGCCAGGTTTTAGGACCTGGTCCAAGGCACTAAGCCATTTGAATTTTCTGAAGTACAAATACCAATTTCTAAGTCTGAAAGGGGTACTACAGGGATGGTTTTATGAAGGAGATACCATTCAAGCAGAGGTTTAAAAATGGGCTGGGTCAGAAAAAACATATAAGAGGGATGGGAAAGAGGGCATAGAAATAAAAGCATGAGCAAAGGCACAGGGACAGAAAACAGGCTATTTTGAGTGTACTGGGCATGCCAAACTTCAGGGTACCTCCCATATAAATACTCCCTTTCAGAGGAAAATGGCTAACCCAGAGCCACTGCTAAAGAAATCGCTTTATTTGCTTTTCTACAGTTACTTGGAATAGGCATGAGCCTACCACAAGGGCAACCAATTTATAGGAAGACTAATAGCCAGGGTGACATACATCCCTGACTTGCCCAAGATATTTCCAGTCCAGGCCTATTGTCCAAGCAGGTTAATAGTGGCCCTTTCACTCTCAAAATTACAATTAAAATTTTATTTAATTTGGTAATCTTAACGATAAATTATAAGATCACTCTGGCAAGAAACTGAGCTGATGTGAAAAAGGGAAATATACCTATCAGATTCTCAAAAATATGGGTCAGCAAACACCCATTTTTAATAAATAAATTTTAACTGGAACACAGCTATTACTTATTACTTGAAATATTAATGTCTATGGCTCCTTTTACAATACAACAGGAGAACCAAGTAGTTGACTGAGATAGAGACCAAATGGCCAACAAAGCCTCCAATATTTACACTCTGGCCCTCTACTGAAAACACTGAATTCCTGCTATAAAACGGCACTATCCAATGAAACTTTCTGCATTGCTGGAAATGTTCTATATCTGCAGTGTCCAATATAGTAGCCTTATGTCACATGTAGCTATTGATCCACTGAAATGCGGCCAGTATAACTAAAGAACTGAATTTTATTTAAATAATTTATATATGAAATAAGTTTACTTCCAAATTTAAATTTGGAAGTTTCAATTTTTAAAATGAAGGTATCACTGGCATCTAACCCTAGGTCAGTTTTTTGTGTATGACATGATGATTTGATATATGTATATATAACAAAATGATTACAATAATAAGTTTAGTTAACATACATCACATGACAAAGTTACAACTTTTTTCCTTATGATGAGAATTTAAGATTTACTCTCTTAGTATCTTTCAATATACATACACTACAGTATTGTTCACTACAGACACCATGTTGTACATTACATCCCCAGAATTTATTTAGTTTATAACTAGGGGGAAAAAATCAACTTTTGAAAATACAGTTCTGGTTGTTAGGACACATGTAGAGGTTTGTGTAAGCACCATCACAACCATCTGGAAACAGAGAGGTCCCGCCACCACAAAACACCCTGGAAAGTTATATTCCTCCCTTACCCCGCCCCCTAACAATCACTGTTTTATACTTTGCCAGTAGTTTTGTCTTTTCAAGAATTTCATATAAATTAGGACTTCCAGCCAAGGCGTAGATAGATACACTTTGCCTCTTTGCACAACCAAATGAAGGACAATAAATTTTAAAACAAGAAATAACCAGAAATGCCAGAAAACTGAACTGTACGGAAGTCAGACAACTAAGGAATTAAAGAAAAAATATTCATCCAGACCAGTAGGAGGGGTGGAGATGGGCAGCCTGGGTAGAAACTACTCATGGCAAGTAGGCGGCTGGTGGATCAGGCCAGGTGGCAGCTGGCAGGGTGGGTGGTCCCACATTTGTATGGGAATAAACCTGGAGGAATAACTGGGGAGCAAGACAGACTGCACAACCCAGGGTTCCAGTGCAGGGAAATTAAGCTCAAAACCTCTGGCTGTAAAAACCAATGGGGATTGTGGCAACAGGAGAAACTCCCAGCCTCATAGGAGTTTGTTAGAGAAACCCACAGAGTCCTAGAATGTATATAAACCCACCCACCAGAAGGGGATCAATCAGGAGAGAATCAATACCAGAAGGGCCCAATTTGCTTGTGGGTAGCGGGAGAAATGACTGAAAGCTAGCTGAGAGCCAAGCAAGTGGCATTGTTCCCTCTTGGACCCCTCCCACACAGATAGTGCCACAATGCAGTGACCTGGGTTGCCCTGCCCTGGCGAATACCTAAGGTTCCACCCCTTAAAAATGTAATAGGTGCATCGAGACAAAGACATATGGCCCAGATGAAAGAACAGATCAAAACTCCAAAAATAGAACTAAGCGATGAAGAGATAGCCAACCTATTAGATGCACAGTTCAAAACACTGGTAATCAGGATGCTCACAGAAATGGTTGAGTGTGGTTGCAATAGAGGAAAAAGTAAAGGCTATGAAAAGTGAAATAAAGGAAAATGGACAGGGAATCAACAGTGATGGGAAGGGAACCGGACTCAAATGAACAGTTTAGAGCAAAGGGAAGAACTAAATATTCAACAGAAACAGAATGAAGAAACAAGAATTCAAATAAATGAGAAGAGGCTCTGGAACCTAGGGGACAACTTTAAACATTCCAACATCTTAATCATAAGGGTGCCAGAAGGAGAAAAGGAAGAGCAAGAAATTGAAAACTTATTTAAAAACTCAATGAAGGAGAACTTCCCTAATCTGGCAAAGGAAATCAACTTCCAGGAAGTGCAGGAAGCTCAGAGAGTCCCAAAGAAGTTGGACTCAAGGAAGCACACACTAAGGTACATCATAAATACATCATCCAAGATTAAAGATAAGGAGAGAATCTTAAAAGCAGCAAGGGAAAAGGAGACAGCTACAAAGGAGTTCCCATAAGTCTCTCAGCTGATTTCTCAAAAGAAATCTTGCAGGCAAGAAGGGGTTGGGAAGAAGTATTCGAAGTAAAGAAAGGTAAGGACCTGCAACCTAGATTACTCTATCCAGCAAAGCTATCATTTAGAATGGAAGGGCAGATAAAGTGCTTCCCAGATAAGGTCAAGTTAGAGGAGTTCATCATCACCAAATCCTTATTATATAAAATGTTAAAGGGACTTATCCAAGAAAAAGATGATCAAAACTAAGAACAGTAAAATGACAACTCAAAACTATCAACAACTGAACCTAAATAAATGAAAACAAAAAAACAAAAACTAAGCAAACAACTAGAAAAGGAACAGATTCACGGAAATAGAGATCACATACAGCGTTATCAGTGGGGAGGGGGAGAATGGGGGAAAAGGTACAGGTAATAAGAAGCACAAATGATAGGTACAAAATAGGGGGAGGTTAAGAATAGTATGGGAAATAGAGAAGCCAAAGAACTTACATGTATGACCCATGAACATGAACTAAGTGGGGGGAATAAGGGTGGGAAGGGAAGTACAGGGCTTCCCAGGAGGGGAATAAATGATGGGGAAGTGGGGACAACTGTAATAGTATAATCAATAAAATATATTTTTAAAAAAGAGAAATGTATATTAAAACCACAATGAGGTATCACCTCACAACTGTCAGAATGCCTTGAACTTTGAAAATGCATGTTGTACTATGCAGCACAAAGCACACTGTTCACCTTGTTCAAGATATTGTGGCATTTTATATGTCAATAAAAAATTGGCAACACTTGTGACAGACAGTAAATACTTTTGACAATGTAGATAATAAAGGTTTTAGTAATAGCCAGTTCAACACAGGTCAGACTGAGATTACGCCAAAACTGGCCAGGTGGAGGAGGTAAACAGCAGCCTTCAACCCAGTCAAGGAACGAACGCACAAAAGGAAAGGCCACTTCCAATATCTACCTGTCACATCCTATTCTTCCTGATAAAACAAAGAAAGGCCATCTCACGTCTATCTTTGGGGTGGCTGAGAGTTCTGTTTAGGAAGAGGGAGAAGAGAAAGAAGTCTACCTTTTGCACCTCACTAATAAGTGGAAGTGGCCTGTTTTTAAAGTATTTTTAGGACTTAATTAGTTGAGTAAAAGGTAAGACAAAATGGCTATATTCTAGTAAAGGCTGCCCCAGCTGCCCAGGAGCCAGGTTAAGCCTGGCAATGACTTCCAGAGAAACAGAACCTAAGTCACAGCCATATCACTCAGAGAAATCTGAGCACTTACATACAAACTGTGCCAAAAAGTTAACGGCTCCTGTTACAAGCATACATTTTAGTGTTTATTACAAGAGACTGCTCTAAGTGGGATCTTTGTTCTCATATCTAAGATCTAGCTGGGTAAATAATATTTATATGGGGGAGGGTTGAAACTGATTAAAAAGAGGTATTTTATATTTCTGGGAACTTTTAAAGGCATGCTCACAAAAAAAGAAAAACAAGTTGGTGAGTTTAACAACAAGAACCCATTCCTGTGGCAACACAAGCAGACAATTTACTAAAGCATCTCTTTTAAGTTCCAGACCCATTTAACCAACCAGACAATGCCACCTGTCCCCCATATACCTCAGATTCAGCCCTTCCCCTCCAAACCCTGCTATTCCCCAGGTGTAATGCCACTGCACAGCACATCCACCATCCAAGCAGAGCCCTATAAACCAACGCCTCAATCCTTCCCTGCCACACTCTACCTCTCCAGTCCAGAATTATTTTTATTGGATCTTTTAACCTCTGTTTCTACTCCTAGTGCCTCAGGGTTCAGCCACCATCTCTCCTCTGAAATGCCAAACAGACTCCTCCAGGCTGACTTGACTTTTACAATCCACACATCTAGGCTTTAACTTTTATTATCTCAAGTTGTTCATAATATTTCCTTAACGAGTTTTTAAACATGTGCTATATATCTGCTTTTTGTTCCTAATAATAATAAATATTACTTATGCCCTCGCTTTTATTTCTTGTGTGATCTTGTAGGGGTTTTTTTTAAGGATTTTATTTATTCACTCTTTTTAGAGAGAGGGGAAGGGAGGGAGAAAGAGAGGGAGAGAAAGAAACAGCAATGTGTAAGCAAGAGATACATGGTTGCCTCTCGCACACTCCCAATTGGCCTGCAACCCAAGCACGTGCCCTGACTGGGAGTTGAACTGGCGACCTTTCAGGCGACCTTTCAGTTCGCAGGCCAGCACTCAATCCACTGAACCATACCAGCCAGGGCAGAAGTTTTTCTTTTTTACAGCTTTTCAAATATCCAGCATCAGGTTTTATTAAGCAGCTCTTTTTCTTCTTTAATTTCTGCCCCTCCTTATTATTTATCTCTTCTAGTGCCTATGAGTTTACTCTGTTCTTTTTGTAATTTCTGGGGGAGGAGAGTAAGTGCTTAATCACTGTATTTTTTGTTCTTTCTTGTTTTTAAATAAATGAATTTACAGCTGTATATTATGACTGCAAATCCTGCTTTATCTGTATACATACTTTTAATAATTTTTCACTTGTATAAATACTGTGCAATTTTCGCTATAATTTTCCCTTTAACTAATGAGTAAATACAGTAGTTTTTAGCTTTCAAAAGTATGGCACCTGGCCAAGACAGAGTTAACAAGGGCCAGTTTTATCCTTACCCTGAAAAACTTAAAAAAAAAAAAAAAACAAAAAACAACAATATATTAAACAGCTATCTTTAGATACAACATCCAGTAGCACACTACAATGGTCCCTGAAAACAGAAAAGCAAAATCCTGCAGGGCTCTACAACTGCCTCAGCTTCCAGCCCAGAGATAATTTCCAGGCCTCAGTGTGGGGACGGGGAACCCACATGGAATCTGGTGGTCTCCCTGAGTTGAGGAGAGAAAGCTGGAACCTGGGGAAACCAAGGCAGCTAGAATTCATAAAACAAAGAGTACCAGGAAGGAGAGAAATGCACAGAAAGAGACCTTCAGATATCTGTAGACAGTCCATTTCCATCTCAAATTTTCAGATCAGTATTGATCCCTGCGTGTGTATGAGAAATACGTAAGATTTAAAGCAGAACTACCAGAAAGGAGGAGAGAGAACAATTCCCAAATCTCATTAATGGCAAGGCATAGTTCTTATTCCCACCACTTAGAGTGGAAAACCTCATAATTTAAGAGGCAATAGGTAAGAGTACTTAGGATACTATCTCAGTATTGGGGAAAATTGGCCCTAAAATACAGGCTGTTCTGTTCCCACCTACGTTTAAAAACAAACCTCAAAAGGGTCTGTTTCCAACATAACTTCATGGTACCACAGAACAAAACTCAAGAATACATTAGTATTAGTGAGCCCAAACTGGTGTGGCTCAATGGGTTGGGTGTACTTCTGCAAACCAAAAGGCTGCAGGTTCGATTCCCTGTCAGTGCACATGCATGTGTTGCAGGCCAGGTCCCCGGTTGGGGATGTGCAAGAGGCAACCATGGATGTTTCTCCCCTTCTTTCTCCCTCCCTTCACCCCTCACCCCTCACTAAAAAATAATAAAATCTTTATTTTAAAAATCCAAAAACAGAATTAGTACACAAGGACATTAAATAATACATTATTTTATTAGGGCAATAAAATAACAAAATATTTTAAGTACATTCTATAAGTTCATGAAAGTAAAGATTAAGCAAGTTAAGTAGAAACATGGAATATTTAAAAAACCCATATATTAACAGATGAAAACTAAAGTAACTGAGTTAAAAAAAAGTACACTGGATAGGATAACAGCAGATTAAACACCACAGATAAAAAGATTAGTAAATTTTAAAATTAGCCAATCTAAACTATGCAAAATGAAACAGTGTCAGCTGGCTGTAGAACAACTTCAAATGGCCTAATAAACAGGTAAACAAAAAACTAGGTAAACTAGGTAAACAAAAAAAAACTAGGTAAACAAAAAAATTTTGAGCCCTGGCTGGTATAGCTCAGTGGATTGATCATGGGCCTGTGAACCAAGGGGTTGTTGGTTCAATTTCCAGTCAGGGCACATGTCTGGGTTGCAGGCCAGGTCCCCAGTGGGAGGCATGCAAGAGGCAACCACACATTGATGTTTCTCTCCCTCTTTCTCCTTCCCTTTCCCTCTCTCTAAAAATAAATAAACAAAATCTTTTAAAAAAAGTTTTGAGTAATGGTCAGAATTTTTACAAATTTCATAAAAATTATAAACCCACAGGTAAAAGAAACCTTGATGATCTCCCAGACAAGAAACATGCAGAAAACATTAAAGCACATCTTCATCAAATGTTTGAAAACAGTTATAAAGGGAAAACCACTAAAAGCAAGAAAAAAAAATCCCACATATTAGTACAGAAGAACAAAGATAAGAATAAAAGACTTCTGATTAAAAGCAATGCAAACTAGATAGAGTGAGGCAACATTTTAAAGTACTATAGCAAAAGACTCAACCTTGAATTATACACCAAAAAAATCTTTAAAAAATGAAGGCAAAATACTTTGTTAGACATACGAAAGCTCAGAAAAAGTTCACCACCATCAAACTTCACTAACAGAGACATACTAAAGTAAATCCTTCAAACATAAGAAATGATACTTGACAAAAACATGTATTGCTATGAAGGACTTAAGGGTATCAGAAATAATAAATATACAAGATTTCTTAATTTTCAAATCTCTTTAAAAGATAAATGATTACAGCAAAAATAGTAACAGTGTATTGTGAGACTTACTGTACAAGTAAAATGCAGGATGGGGCAAAAGCAGGCTTACAGTTTTGAGCATGCAAAACAGAGTTTATCCTTGGGTTATTAAATAATTATTGCATTATTTTCCAAAAGAACTGTAAACCTCCTTTTGTCCCATCTGTATCTGACAACAACAGAACAAAGGACAGAGGGGGATAAATGCAACTATGCTGTTGTTAGGTCCTTATGCTACGTATGAAGTGGTATAAAATCAATCGAAAGTTGACAGGTAAATTAAAGTTCTAAAGCAACCACTAAAAATATAACAGAGGTGCAGCTAATAAACCAATGCATGATATAAAATGGAATCATAAAAAATACTCAATTCAAAAGAATGTAGAAAAAGAGGAAAAAGAAAACAAAGAACAGATGGGAAAAATAGAAAACAAATAGCATGATGATAGATTTAAATCAAACCATGAATATGCCCAAATTATTAAACCATAAAATTTAAACATACACAATTTACCTTATATCCATTACAACTCCATAAAGCATCTTGTAAAAAGAAAAAAAAACCTTAAAGGTAATTTCCACATTGTAACTTTTCTTGCCATGCTCAGAATCTGTATTCATACTATACCACAAAACTTAAAATATATTGCTAAAATAAATTGCTCTGTGATGCTTGTTTGTATGTCTGTCTGCTCTGCTGATGCTGTAAGCTCCTGGACTGTCTTATTTGTATTTTCATACCTAGAGACAGGCAGAGTAGTGCTCATATATAATAAGTGCTCGATACATGTGTGATTAATTGAATACATGTTTTTTAAAACCAAATGCCGTCTTCAGTAAATAAAACTGAAGGCCTGAAAATAGGTACTATATAGGAATATGAAAGGTAGTTAAAAATGAGTAATATCTTTGAACCTCAATAAAGATCCATTTGAAACCAGATTAGCTGTTTTGGTATAAACACTTATTCTTTGTGAATTTCTTCAAAAAAATTTAGTGCTCAGAGAGAGCAGAAATCAGAAGAAATAAATAAACATAGTAGATACTGAAATAAACTCAGTTAAAAACCAAAGACGACACAATAATTTAACACTAGGTAGAAACAGACTAAAAATAATTATCTAGATTCTCCATGCAATCACTGGTTTTGTTAGTCTGTATATATGCCTATTTACCTAGTATTATAATAAGTGTAAAGACAGAAGTATAATTCACAATCACTAAGATAAGGACAGAGTGGTTCAGGGACAAAGTTGCTTTAATAGGGTCAGAAGTGCTTAAGCATATCGTTTCTAAGTATTAATTCCAATAATGCACTAAAAAATAGTGGAAATATACTACTAAAAGTATTTTGAAAAACTCTCTAAAAAGCAGAAACAAAATGCTGTGTATAGGTACAACATTCTTTTTCAATATTCTTTAAGTTTTTCTGATTTCATCAGAGAAATATCTAACCTAGAATAGTGGAGGAGGGCTGCTAATCTGTCTTACAACAAGAAAGCAGATTTCTAGCTCAGGAACAAGCCACTGAATTAAGTTAAGTACAAGAGGCAGAAAAATGCTAGATGGATTGTCAGGATATAACACCAATAGCCGGCCAGAATCAAGAATTCAGAGTTCCCTGTAGTGATGCAATAACCTGCACCCACTTCAGTAACTTAGAATTTCACAGTTCTAGAAAATTAGGAATATAATCATGACAAAGCAACTGGTAATGCTGAAAAAAACCTCAGAATATTTTTTGTAAAGCTCTGTATCTATATAAATTTTGGTTGGGTGCCCACACATTAATATAACAAACTCTACTTAAAACCATTATAGTCATTTAATTTTAACAGCCAAGAATCTCAATACATGATTTTGGGGGGAAACAAACAAACAAACAAACAAACAAACAAAAAACAAAACACAAGTGTGCAAAGAAAAACAGAATTTGCTTTCAAGAGACAAATGTTAACATAATGAAAATGGTAGTTAAAGAGGACTTAGCATGAGAGGAGAAAACTGTGGCCCTGAGTGGTTAAGTTACTGAACCAGTCATTCATCTAATGGGAGTGCTAGGAGCA
The DNA here is from genome assembly GCF_019186645.2 of Phyllostomus hastatus. Classification (NCBI taxonomy): domain Eukaryota; kingdom Metazoa; phylum Chordata; class Mammalia; order Chiroptera; family Phyllostomidae; genus Phyllostomus; species Phyllostomus hastatus. Next base: position 110,835,366 of record NW_025334041.1, on the reverse strand, counting down.
GAACTGAGGTTCTCCTCACCATTATCCTCTGGCGCTGAGGCTGGCGACCAGGCCAGCGCAGCCTGGCAGAGGGGCTGGATACAGAGTCAGTGGTCTGGCACAGGTGAAAAGAAACACAGTCACAAAATATATGAAACGAATAACTGACAGTCAAAAACAGGTCACAGCCAGTCACTAACAAAGACTGGGACTAACTGGGAGAATCCATGTGCTACACTTGGAACAACCAACATGGTGGAGGTGCACATTCCAGGAACAGGGACAAAGTGGACGAGAACACAATCAGAAAAAGTCACAGGGAAGGCAAGACCAGGTAGAGGCATAGTATGTCACCAGATAATGGAGTCTGTTCACAATTGTCTTTCTCAGAGCTACTTGGAGTGCTACTCGGAGGATTCTTGGAGTGCAAGACACCTAGGATCCTCTGCCACTCGTGGGGGTAACAGCACACACAGTAATTCAGATTCTAATTACACTTTCCCAAGCTGACCATAAACGAAGAGTAGCTCAAGGCATATCTGCTAGCTAAATGTTATTCTCAGTGTAATCATTAAAATATTCTGCTGATGATTTTGTTTCTGTCAGTCTTGATACTTTTACCACAAACAACATCTACAAAGAAATAGCCAAGCCTGAGAACCAGAAACATACCCACCAAACTCTCTATCAAAAACAAACACAAGAAGCAAAGAGGTGCCAATCTTGTCCAAAGATCACTGTTCCCTAAGCGCAGAGGAAAAAGCAAAATCCTGCTCTTAACCTAAAAGTTAGTATCTCCTGACAAATCCTAGTGCGGGGGAATTTCAGATTTCTTAAAGTCTCCTTTTAAACAGTTTTTAATCCCATTCTGGGGAAATTAGAAACAAATAGCAACTCAAAAACACCTCAAATTATAATAGTGTTAATCAAATTTTTCAGAAAAATAAATTCTCTTTAAAAAATGTTTCAGTATGGTCAGGTGGATCAGTTGGGTGGAGCATCATCTCATGCACCAAAAGGTTGTGGGTTGAATTCCCAATCAGGGCACATACCTAGGTTGCGGCTTCCATCCCTGGTGGGGGTACGTACAGCAGGCAACCAATCAGTGTTTCTCTCTCCTCCCCCCACTACCTCCCTCCTTTCCTCCCTCTTTAAAATCAATACACATATTCTCAGGTAAAGATTAAGAAAAAGAAAAGAAAACATTTCGGTAATGTTTTTTGAGAAATTGACCCAATATCCCACTTCCACTTGCTTACAGATTGATATTTCCTACCCCACCTATTATGCCTCAATTCTTTTAAAAGTGTGTACCAATCTATTACTTTGAATTTGTATGAAAAGCAACTATTGTGTAAATAATTCATTATATAAATGGTAATTCATTTACCCAAAATTAATCCACCAGACTTACAGAGAATCATAACTGTCACCAACAATTTTAGAACAACTAAGAATTTCAAGAGGCTATAAGAAATTCTATGAGCCAGGTGCAACTTGGGTATGCATGGTTCACAACCAGATTTTGTTTGCAGTGAAATTACAACTTGTAAATTCCTTCTAGGAATTGAAGTGCTTTTTAAAAGTTAAGGTTCTCAAGAAATTCCAAATGTATGGTCATCATTTTAAAAGCATACAGACAAGCTGAACAAGCATTGAAACTGATGATTCAAGTTTTCTTCAGGTTTTCTATGTAGCTAACCTGACTTTGCTTGAGCAACAGGAGAAATTTAACATGCTCTACAACTAAAGAAATGAAAATTTTCAGCAGACACAAAAAATCTTTTTCCCCTTTGCATTTATTGCTAGAAAAGTAATAAATACAATCTCACTTCAGCTTAATTATGACTTAGTTGAAACAGTTTTATGGGGTTAAATGCCTTTAAAACTGAGTGGGAGCAAAGGAATAGCCAGTTAAAGGGGAGAAAGGAAAATGGAGTCGGTAAAAATAAGCCACTGGTGTGCATTATTGCACTGAGGTCTAAACACACAAACCACATTCTGATTGTTTCAAATGTTTTTTTATGTCTCTCCAATCCTTGCAAGTTAATGTTAGGCAATAAAAGGCACCCTTAGTTTGCAATAATAGCAGTTAATATAAAACAGAATTATAAATCAATATTCAGATGAATAAATTCCATCTATCACCATCTTGTCTCTGATTTTAAGCCTCAAATTTAAGTCAGACTGATTGTACAACTCATTGAACTGCATTCTAAAGGGGCGAGTTGTATGGTATTTGAATTATATCTCATTAAAGCTGTTAAAAAATTTAAGACAGATACCAGAGTGGAGGAGTGGGAAGTGATGCAGTGTTTGAAAACAAAGCTCCAGAATAACTAAGCTTTTCTATGTACACTGACCAATGAAACCAAATGCTAAAAAGCCTCTGGTGAAACAGATTAGATTACAGGTAGATGTTTCTGCATGTTAAAAAGAAATCCTTCAACTGATTTAGTTCTTGATTTGATCAGCTGCCAGCTAAATGCCTTTGCTAACTGAAATTCTGACCCAGTCCTTTATCCTCTGTGCAAGAGACATATGTGAAGGGGGTGAGAACCACATGCTTCTACAGAAGGAAAAAATAATCTGGCAAATATGGAGGGATGGTTTAGGAGTGGGAAAAAAAAGCTGTCCATGTTTTATTCCAGAACATTTGCAAAAGCATAAACTACTTTCCTTACAAGCACAATCTCCCCAACTAACCAGAAGAAGGCAACCCTCTCCTTACAGTTCCATTTCCGCATGTTTGCCTTTTTAAGGAAATTTACCCTTTTCTAACCACTGTCCCCTCTCACATTCAAGGCGATACTTTGTGGACTTTTCTGGTACCACTGAATCACTTCCAACCCTCCTTCCTTGGCAAAAAAGTAATACTTTTTTAAAAATTAGAAGCCAACATGACAGATGTTTAGCTTCATGTTTTCACACACCTACTTTTGGCAGTGTAGCCAAATGTGTGGACTCCACGGGCAGGCAGACTGGGTTCAACTGCTGCTCTGCCATTTCTTATCTGAGCACCCCTGGGCAAATCAATAAAACTCTCTGTGCCCTTCTGTTCTCACCTGTAAAATAGAGAGAAAGTTCCTGCATCATAGCATGGATCAAGACTAAAATTGGTTATTACATGTAGAAGTTCACAGAATAACTATTAGCACACGGTGTTAATTATTAATTCAAAGAGGTAAACAATCAAGTTAAAGAGCAGTCTGGATCGAAAACTTGGAAAATAGAATTGTGACAATTCCTAAAAAGCTGTGCAAGTATAATGAGGCCAAACACATACAAAATAGATGGGGGCAGAGAGTGGAAGCCAGGATTCCCGCAGTTGGAGAAAGAGGCTGGCTACAGATGGACAGTGGGAGAAGACTAGAATGAACCATGTGTTGCTGGATTTGATTCAGAGACTTCGGTATAAACTCATGTTTAGCTTAAAATGTATACAGATAGGTAAGTATAGAAATAACTATAGATGTGTATATACACATGGGTTAGTAACACGTACATATATTTCCCAGCTCCATCTATTGACAGGGCCTAGAGGTAATGACACATCAGTAACAACAAACACACCCAGAGCCCGTATCTTGATTCTTTATACTATTCTCCAATAAAAGGAGCCTGGCATCCTTGGAAAAATGGTTGATTATAAAGCTGGGGGACAAACATATATGACGAGCCTGAAATACCTTATATTGTCAGAAAGCAAACAAGTATTAAAAACAGAATAATGAGGACATATTAAAAGGACACAGGAGACAACCCAAAGGAGATCTCAATGACTAACCTGGAACAATTTGAATATTGGTTTATAACCAAAGTATAAAGCAAATATCCAAAACCCACACTAAATATCAAGTAATGCAAAGGCAAAAATACAAATATCCATACAGAAGAATTCCAAGCAATTTGAATAGCTACTCCCTCCTTCAAAAAGATGAAGCTTAACTCTTCACCCCCTAAGTGTGAGGTTGTGTTTAGTGATTTGCTTTCAGAGGGTACAACATGAAAATGTGGAGAATAGTAACTTTACAATGCGGAAACCTAGAAAATATTACTACAGCCAGGTGATCAAGGTCAATATCACCAGTGATAAGCCATGTTAATAGCATGTGTTCTTTATCCTCCCCCAAATACTTAACAGTCTAACCACGAGAAAAACATCAGGTAAAACTGAACTGAGAAACACTACAAAGTACCTGGTCAGCACTCCCCAAAACTGTCATCAAAAACAGCAAGTCTGTTAAACTTTCAGAGATCAGAAAATTCTACTTGAAGAGACATCATGACTAAATTTAATGTGGTACTTACTGGTTGGGACTGTGGGACAGAAGAGAGACATTAAGGAAATACTAGCAAAATCCAAGTAAACTGTGGAGTTTACTTAATGGTGATGCACCAGTGTGGGTTCCTCAGTTGTGATGAACCTACCACGGTAATGTAAGATATTAACAAAAGGAGAAACCTGGTGAGGAATATGAAGAAACTCTATGCTATCTTTGTGACACTTCCTAAGTCTAAAACTATTCTAAAATTAAGTTTATGTTTAAAAAATCTTAACTAAAGGATCAAGTAATAAACAATTTAAATATTTTTGAATGTTATAAATTTTAAAAGATGAGTTTAAATTTTGGTCAGATAAACAAAAATTTGTCCCCCAACACAGCTGATCCTATCAGGTAAGTGAGTAATTTCTGCAAACAACGTCCAAAAATATTAGATCCCATTAAGGTTACTTTTCAGACTTTAATTCACTATAAAGCCCACCAAAGTAAGTTAAATTATATTTAAAAAATACTTTGTCTAAAAATCTTATAAAACATATCCTGATTTAAATTTCAGACCTTTCATATGATCACTTCTTCTAAAAGTAGTATTGTTATAGAAATATCCTTCAAATTTTAATTCAAATACTGCATTACAGCATGATAAAAACAGCTAAAGAAATCTCAACACAAACAATACAAACCTACTGTAAAAATAGCAACTCTGCCCAGTAATTAACAGAAACCTTCAATTTTGGTTTTTGAAAGAAAAAAAGTTTGTCAAACCTCATGTAACCACAGTTTACTGAAGAAAAAATAATCTCAACATTCCAAACCAAAGCATTTTATATGACCAGCAGACTCCAGTAGTGTTAGTGAATCAACGTCACAGCACTAACCAGAAACATGAGACCCCTAAAAGAAAAATGTCAACATAATGACTATGAAATAAAAATGACAATGACTAACTTATTACTGTTCAAGCTGAATGACAGTTAAAAAAGTAAACATAACTCTGTGGGGCCTGTTTCTACGATAGGCTTTATAGTCTCTACTCAGGGCTCTTTGAAGGTTTGGGGTTTGAGCTTGTATTGAAGGGAAAAGGGTGGTGGAGGATGGGGTGAGGACAGATGTGCAAGGAATGCAGAAGGGAAAGATGAACGAGTTTTTGCAATGATATTGTCCACCTGGAATCCTATCACTCAGCACCTCCAACACTTCCTTATGTCCGCCAACTCTGTCACCTCCTAAGAGTGACGTGGATGGAGGGGAGTGTGTAGGGACAGTGGAATAAGTGCCTATTACTGAGGCAATGAAAGGAAAACTCAAGTCCAAAAATGATGCACACACATTGAAAGAAACTCTGATAACAACAGTTGTAGGTAAATTCTGTCTCTATTTACTCCATTATTCTTACCTGTTTCAACTAGAAAATATTCAGTAACTTGTAACACGAAACCTTTTTCTAAAGACCGTAACTCTCACATACATGTGTACTTGCAGCACAGGTCTTTTATATCGTATTTCATTAATTCAGTGTCATATCATACCTGACAAGGAAGACTGAAAAACCCTGACCCTCGAATTCCCTGAATTCCTTGGATAGTAAAGTGAGGAGGAAGTTGGATAAGAACTTCTCTTCCTTTGAAAATTCAGGGCAAAAGATGTCCCTTCTCTTGGCTCCCATCATTGAAGAAGTCTTGTCCTCATGTGCGCTCTTCCTTTTTTAATTTTATGTATGACTCTGCTAGTCCCCTACCCTGGGGGGGCGGAGGGCAGGGTGGGGAGGAGAGAAATGGGGCGATACCTTTCTATTCAAATATATTATCTCAATCAACCTGTCCAAAATCTAATTCCATATCTTGCCTCACTTAGTTTTCCCATCTCTCCAGGCCATCTGTACCCCAAACTTCCCCTGTCATTAGTCTAATTCATATCATTACCACTCACTCTTGAACTACTGCACCATCTTCCAGACAGTGCAAAATATCAGACTGAGGATTGAGAGTCCACCCTACATCATACCTACCTATCCCCCAGAGGATTAGTCTGCTACCTCCTCGAAGAAAGGAAAGACATTTTCTGTATCAGCCATGGTACAAAGCTCAACATAGATGCTCAATAAATACTGAGGGACACACTAACGATAAAAACATATGGTTCTAGAAGGAAGGAGTAGGGTCAAATTCAACAACAGACTGCAAAGATGTCACTGTCCTTCTGAATCACTTGTGATAAGGACTCTGTGCCAACCATTCCATTGACTCCAGAAAACAACGCCACAGACAGTAAGTACATCCATCCTCCAGACTATACTTAATGAACTTCCAGCTGTCTCATTATTCTTTCTTAAAAATGTATATACATCATAATCAGAATAAAACAAGAAACATTCTAAAAGTTTATGCCAGAATAAAAATACCTAGCCCATATTCTACTGTCCCACACTGATGCCTTATATCGATTACCCTCCAAACCTGTAGGACTCTTCAACAGGGCATGTTTGCACATCTTGGTAATCCCTCAGCAGGAGCTAGAGAAAGGTACTGACCCTTACCAGTTTCTATTAGTTCTAAAGACACTGCTAAAGAAATGCTGTTTTCCACGGAAAGCAAAAAAAGTTATTATTAGGGTTTCTAGGGTTTCTTTAGAGTAACCATAGCAAGAAAATGAAAAGAAATTTCACAGGTACCTCTTTCTTTTCTAATAAAACATCCAAACTTCACCATAGGTTCCCCCTTCTCAATTTTACTGTCTTTTTAACTGAAATCATTCTCCGACAATTTATTTGAACAAATATTTATCAAGTGTCTCTTATGTGCTCCTCAATCAGGTTTAAAATTGTGAAGTCCTCTTTGAATCACTATTCTGTATTCCGTATTACTCTACAAAGCTCTGGGAAATTTTTCTCTAAGATGCTTCTCATCTGTTTACCCCTTTTCCATTCCTTACTTGTATTTGTCTTGTCCGGCCATCACCACTTACCTCACCCTTAGCTTACTCCATGAAATCTAGCACAATTCCTGGGGACCTTGAAATTACCTTTTAAGGGTCTGAAAGGTCAAAATTATTTTAACAGTAACACTAAAATGTCATTCCCTGCCTTTTGCTGTGTTGATACTTGCACTAATAGTACAAAAGCAATGATGGCCCAACTACTAGTGCCTTAGCACAGACCAAGGCAGCAACTACACGATGCACTAGCAGTTGCTGTAGTCTTTACTATGTGCTCACAGGGGAAAAAGAAAAGCCATTTTCACTTAAGAATGCCCTTGCTGAAGCACACGCATCATTAATTTTATTAGATCTTGACCCCTGAATGTATGTCACGTTGATATTTTACTTGAACTGAGGCATACCAAAGTGCAATGGTATCTCCAGGAACAGCACGTGTGACTGTGAGCTGCAAACTGAACTAGCTACTTTTCCACAGAACACCATTTTTACTGACAAACTGTGATTATTCATGCTTAGATATTTGATATTTCCTTGACAATGAACTAAATGAATCTGTCATTTCAATGAAAGCAACAACAACAACAACAACAACAGTATTTGTTGCAAGTGGAATATTTAGTCATTTCAAAGAGAAATCTGAATCTTGGAAAACCTCTAACCACTGTCAATACTTTAAGACTTATTTATACAGAGAGAACTTTCTCACCATCTCAAATTTCTGAGAAGAGTTTAAACCAATGAAATAAATGTCTTACTTGAACATACATAAATTTATGTTCAAATCTAAAATTCTTCCACAGAGTTTAAGGACTAAGGTAGGCCATACATTATAGGAACCCAAACCTATAATCTCTGGTCAAGGAAGCTAAAATTCTGAAGCGTGGCATCTTCCAGAACAAAAAATGATTAAAATAATAGAATACCCTTAGTATTTTGATGTAGTTTTCTTCCAGGTGTTTTATATATAAATATTTTACAAGACTTGTATGCTACCTCCTCTATAAAACTTGCAGTGATTTCTCCCACCCAGAACAAGGATCTCCTTCCTCTAAATTCATGTGGCTCAAGTTTTTTCCTCATGTTAGTTCATTTATTCATTCCACAAATACCTACTGAGATTATAACATGTATCAGGCATTCTTTTATAGTTTCTAGCAGTACAGTAGAACAAAAAACCATGGGATTCCTGCATTCACATTCTACTGCTGAGAAAGGCAATGAACAAATAAATACAGGGTAATGCATACCATATTGAAAATTAGGAAGAGTAAGGAGCAGAGCCCTCCTCACTTGCTCGGGCCTCTGTGAGTTTTAAAAGTTACTGGGACAGAATATTGTAGGTAGGGAGAGGCAGCCAGATTAACAGGACACATTTTATGAGAGCATTTCTGATTAAATGTCTAAAAAGACCTCAAAAGAAAAGAATTACAGACATTTTGTTGGGAAACCTTTTCTCATTCTAAGTAAATACGCACACTGCGCTGGGACCTGAGGGAAATGAAGAAGCAAATCACACAAATATTGGGTGAGGGGAGAATTCAGGCATTGATAGCAAGTGCAAACATCCTGAAAGCAGAAGCATGAGAAGCAGAGTAGATTAGGAGGACAGTAGCAGAAGAAACATACAATAAAAAATGATACTAGATACTGACAACAACTAATAATTACTGAGTATTATGTGCCAGGCACTGTCCTAAGCACTTTCCTAAGCATTTTCATTTTACAGCAGAGGAAACTGAGGCATAAGGAGAAGGATTAAGTAACTGGCTGGTTGGGTGGTGAAACTAGGCAGTCTGACTCCAGAACTCGGTAATAAACTTGCTATGCTAGAAGTTGTTCATTTAGATAAACTTTCAAATAGTAAGAGATTTAAAATGCCAAAAAAGAGGAAATCAACGAAGTTTTAACGTCAAACTATAATAGCTAAAAGTAGGTACATATTTTATGTGCCTGTAAATTCTTAGTACGAAGCCTTGTTGCTCCAACCATAGTCCCCAACACATTTCCTTTCATATAAACTATTCAATGTAGTCTGGTTGTTCAGTGTGTTCTCAAGAGAGACCTACCAACTATTTATTCTCAATACAAAATAATGCATTCAATTTTCTTTCATAAGTACGTATGTATGTACACAGATCAAATCTTGGAGGTTTAAGTACCTCCTTCAGGGAATCAAATCAATATCAAAATCACATAACCTGGAAGTTTTTTAAAAGCACTACAGAGAAATTATCGCACAGTCTGTTCCATTATCACTTTTCATCACAAATAACTATTGATATTGAGAAATTCTACCTTAATTTACCTTAAATATTCAAACAATTTTTCCAAAGCTTAGGACCATTTCCTCTAGACTTTGGCTTCCATGGAAGTAAAAATAAGCATAACCCCAAATAACTGGGTTTTCTTTTTCTTCAGCTGCTCTTTTCCAAATGCTTCAGGTCTTCATTTCCCTCACCAGAGGTGAGGTTTCAGAACTGAGTTTTCTAGAAAGGTTGTTATAAAACTCTAGTCTAAGAACTAGTGTTTGATGATATTATCAGAACACCTTGAAAGATGCAGTTACAAATAAGACAATATATGATTCACAAAAACTTAAACATACAAATGAATTTTCTGGTTTCACAGCCCTACTTCAACTGTTCTATCAGCTTTCGGCCTCCAAGTCTGTTTACATGGACTACCAAGTGAATACTACTTTGGAGTTTAGCAACACTTAGCTCTGATTCAGAGGAAACGGCCTCCAAACATACATAGATGAAATATATATCAACATTTCCAAAGCATGTTCTACAAGGCATTAGTTCTAAGGACAAGCAATAAGTATGAAAGATAAGAAGAATCCCATAGTCAAGTAAGTTTGGAGTTTGATGGGTTAAGCAAAGTTGAATAGGTTTCTTGACCACAAGACTTCTGCCTTTAATACAGAGGTGTGCAAAAGTACTAGGTTGCCCAAAAAGTTCGTTGAGTTTTTCCCACATGATGGCCATGCTTAGTTGTTTTTAACTTCATTCATAACAATTTTGTTAGATTGCATTGTGACAACTGTCGTACCAGCAATGCATTAAAAAAAAAAGACCAAATTTGTGAATTTTTATGCAGCCATTTTAGTATTGAAGATGGAAAAAAACATGCAACATTTTCAGCATATTATGTTTTATTATTTCAAGAAAAGTAAAGACGCAACTGAAACGCAAAAAAAGGTTTGTGCAGTATATGCAAGAAGGTGCTGTGACTGATGCAATGTGTCAAAAGTAGTTTGTGAAGTTTCTTGGTACTACTGATATTTTGGCCAAGTAATTCTTTGCTGTGGGGCTGTCTTATTCACTGGAAGATGTTTAGCAGCACCCCTGGCCTCTACCCACTAGAAGCCAATAGCAGGAGATAGCCTACATACTCAAAATATTCAAATCAAAAAAGTTACTGGTGAAAATGAAAAATGTGTCCTTTATTTTATGGAAGAAACTAAATGGACTTTTTGTCCAATCCAATAGGTTTACAGTTGTTCATACAGAAAAGACATGCTGGTTATTAACTCAAAAGAATGTCACAATGCAACTGTAAACCTCCTTTGGCCCACCCCTGTATTCTCACAGTACTGCTTTCCCTGGAGTATGCCAGCCTCACTGTTGAAAAATGCCTACGAAGTTCAGTCTGCAACTAAAAGATGATCCCAAAGCTTCAAGCCTATCAACAAATTTTTAATATTGAGGCTGCTGACAAAAGGGGGAATGAGAAAAGGCACACACTTGTGGTCTGTGAAGAGGTCAGCTGGAGACAATGGGCTAGGGCTCAGGAGAAAGCACAGGCTGGAGACATCTGGGAGTGGTTCACCGGGATAGGATTAAAGCCAGAAGACTAGGTAAAATACTTCTTGAGAAACATTAAGATGGTCCTTCGAAACATCCTTTGCCTTACCCTATCTCCAGCGTTAGTATCTTCTGCTTCTTTCTAGCAGTAAATCTATAAGAACATCAGGACATGAAGACTCTAAGGGCAGGAATGATACAAATTAAACTGAAACATTTTGTGAGAAAAAAACAGCATAAATGCATGTGAAAATCATTAATATTAATGTTGATAAATGTTGATAATGTGACCTGGTTAAAAAAATAAAACTACCTAATTTCTCCAAGAAAATTCTTTCAAATGACAAACCTACAGATCATTCATTCTTTTCTCTTGGGGGATCATCGGCCTTTTTGAGAATGTAATGAATGCTATTAAGTCATCTCTTTGGGAAAATGTACATACATACAACATCAAGCCTATTAATTTCAGAGGGCTTCACAGGCCTCCTGAAGACCAATGACAAAGCTCTCTCTCCTCAACCCTTACTTAGGTCCGTAGGTAATCCTTGCTACAGATACTTCATCTGACTGACAGATAAAGCCCACAGATACAGAACATTTAAAAGAATAACTTCTAAAAAAAAACCCCTGTATTTCCATGTACTTGAAGACAGTGCAGAGGAAATACATATTTGCATTTTTTTGGCCTAGAAAAAATAAAAATTTATTTGTTGAGTAAAAATCAGGTCATCCATTTAACACCATAAGCAAAAGGGCATATGATGGTTAACACCTTCACAACAAAACAGCTCTGAAAGGCTAAATGATTTTATAAGGCCACATAGCTAATAACTTCCAGATCTTCTACTCCCTAGTTCAATGCTTGTCAACTACACCATGCCACCTGAAATATAATCAGCTTATTCCTACACTGGGGGAGGACAGTTTTCAAAATAAAAATCCCTTGAAACACCAACCTTCTAAGAATGACTTTAAATAGTTAGATCTCTAACTTATTTCCTTAATCTGATCATTGCTTTTTCAGCACCTACATGCTGACAAATCATATTTAAAACACACACTTCAATGCACTCTTCTCTAATCAACACAATTTGTATAAATAAGAAATGTCTAAAACTGCAAAACAAATACAAAAATGTCATCTTTACAACATAAATATGATAACAGACAATTATTTAGCAAGCAGGGGGTCTAATGCCAAAAACCACATGGAGTTTTCTGCTTTGGATCCCTAGTGTTGGACATGGCAGACAGGGATCAAGCACCTATTAGGTGATGTCCACTTGGCAGACTACAAAAACAGGGAGGCCTGGCTGCACAGCAGGAGTTAGGTAACCCAAATACCACTTAAAGATCCACTGTAACTCAGAGTGTGGCTGCAAATGAAACACTGAACTAAATATGTGCCTCAGTTTCTCCACTGGAAATTCAGTTATAACACATCGCCTGCCAATATCCTATCTTTAGAAAAGCAGTACTAACTATTGGTTCAGAAAGCTAACTGGTTCGAATTACGGCTTTGCCACCTACCAACTTCAGCAAGTTACTGTAGCCTCCCTGTGCCTCAGTTTCTTCAGCTGCAAAATAGAGTCAATAACAGTGTCTATTTCACAGGGCTGTTGTGAGGATTAAGTATTGGGTTGGCCAAAAAGTTTGTTTTTCTATAAGATGGCTCTAACAGCGCTTAGTTGTCTTGAACTTCATTTGAAATAATTTTTTTAGACTGTATTGTGATATGTACATGTACATTATGTAGCCATTTTAATATTGAAGACAGAAGAAATATGCAACATTTTTGGCATATATGCTTTATATTTCAAGAGAGGTAAAAACAAAGCTGAAATGCAAAAAAAGATTCATGTAGTGTATGGAGAAGGTGCTGTAACTGATGGAACATGTCAAAATTGGTTTCCAAAGTTTTGTGCTAGAGATTTCTTGGCGGATGATGCCCCCGGGGTTGGGTAGACCAGTTGAGGTTGATAGCGATCAAATCGAGACGTTAATTGAGAATAATCAACATTACACTATATGGGAGATAGCCGACATAATCAAAATATCCCAATCAATAGTTATTGGTAAAAATGAAAAATGTCTTTAATTTTACAGAAAAAAAAAAACTAAACAGACTTTTTGGCCAACCCATTAAGTTAATACATGAAAAAATCTTAGAGTAGTGCCTGTCAAGTAATAAACACTCTGTAAACGTTAACTTTTATTATTACTTTAAAAAGATGACAAGATTAATCAATTTATATCTGTACTGTACTTAGATGTCCTTAGGAAATTACAGACCTTAATTTCATTTAATCACATGGCTTAACTACCAGCTGTTTTTTCTAAATATAGTAAATACATGGCCAATTATTCTTGTAAAGAGCTGAAAAAGAACTTACTGTATATATCGCCACCTAAGGTGTATATGTTATCAAAGTTTCAGTTAACTTTTCATCTAATATAACTAAACTCCCAAGACCAGCTGGTAAGCTACTTGATGCATTCACTTCAATTTTACCACCAATTCCAAAACACAACAATGGTTATTTTTACCTGAACTTTTGCAATGGCTTCCTAAATGCTCTTCCCCCTCCAATCTCCACCACCCATACTGCAGTGGGTAGATCTTTTAAAAACCCAAACTTAATTTTACTGTCCACTGTCCTAAGGAGGAGTCCCACCTCCTTACAAGATTAGGAGACCTACATGATGATCTAGGGCCATCTTCCCTCTCTAGTTGCTCCAGCCATCCAGGCATTCTTGCAGATCCTTACTTACCTCCTGCCTCAGAGCCTACACCAAGTGTGCTCTATCTGGTGTAATTCATCTCTCCCCACTGCTTCTGACTCCCCAAAGGAGATCAGGTCATCCTGTTAAATGCTCTCATAACTCTAATTCTAATCCTCTCTTCTCTGCAGCACAAAATAAGACTGCAATGAAATAATTACTTAAATGTTGTTTAATGCTGTTATTGTCCAAAAAAATATAAACTCCAAGTGGGAACATGTCTTTTACTGCTACAACCCAAGTGCTTTGATGCCCAGTACCTTATATAGCAGGTATGCACTATATACCTGTCTGTGGGGAAAAGTGATGGTGGAAAGCAATCATCCACAAAACAAAACTAATGCCGAATACTGGCTGTACCATATTAAATATCTAAGAATATGCATGACACTAGAGTAAAAGTAAAAACCTACAGCTTAACCATGGACAAAATAAAGTTAAGACGAAACTTTCCAAAGTCAAAATAAGTGTTGTGCATCCTCAGGTGTTACGTGAAACAGGAGTTGTTCCACTTCAGTTACTAGTAAGAAGATACACAACTAAATCAAGACTGCTACCACATTTGGCACTATCCTCCTCTCTTCTTGGCAGTCTCTGCGAGGCCAAGAGTTGAGCTGGCCAGGGAAGAGTGATTTATCTCCCACATTTAGAAGTGGACCCTTTACAAGAGGAATGCTGTACTACTTTTAAAGCCCCCGCTTTGAATTCTAACCTTGTTCAACCAGCACCTTTCCGAAGTACTCAATTCAGGTAAAAACAAACAAACAAACAAACAAACAAACATATGGGTCACTGAAAAAAAAACAGTTTTAATAAGACATCAAAGTCCAGTTGAATTTGGAGAAAACAGTTTCTCTCTTCTAAAAAAAAAATCATGCTAACTAGATCGCTTTTACGAAAGAAAGTCATTACTTAGAAAATTGAAAGAAACGAGTATGCGAATGTTAAAGGCTAAAAATCGAGCGGCTGTCGATGGAGATTGCCCAGTGTAATAACTACAAAGGGGCCTGGTGGGAAGAAGTACCCAACCAACAGCGGATAACGCAAGGTCCGTCTGAGGCACGCAGGTTTGACACACGCCAAACCCCTGCTGTTTGGTTCGTCGCACTGACCCCGCCAATGCAACAAACGCCCAGCCCCTTTCTGCGCTACCAGAGAGCAGAGCCGCCGGCACGCGTTCAGCCCTCCCGGGAAACGCACGTCCAGGGCAGGGCTCAGGTAAAGACTAGGAGGTCTCGGGGTTAAGCATTCGGCCCTTTGTTCGCTCCAAGGCAGCGAAGCCCGGAGCGCCCGCTCCTCCTCCCCCACGGCTCCCGGGCGCCAGCGCCTCCCGCGGAGAGGCAGCGCGGACACCGACACCGGGGCTCTGCCGCACCCCCGGCCCTGCCCGCAGCGAGTCGGGACCCCGGGGCCTCGGCGGCGCGCGGCCCCTGGTCTTTACCTTGTAGACATCGCCGTAGGTGCCGCTGCCGATGCGCTGAATCAGCTCGAAGTCCTCCTGCGGGTTCCGGCGGGACAGATCGAAGCCGGGGTTCATGGCGGGCCCCAGGTGCCCCCCGCCTCCCTCCCGGGCAGGGGAGGGGGGGCGCTCAGGGGGCCACACGGAGAGTGGGAGCCGCGGCCGGCCCCCGGCTCCCCTGGAGGTCACAATCGCCTGGCTCCACGCTGCAGCCGCCGCTCCGCTCACGCCGCCGCCGCCGCCGCCGCGGACGACGCCGACCGGGCTAACCGTCCCGCCCCCCGCAGCCGCGATGCCGAACCCCGGTCACACCCACAGGGAGAGGAGAACGCTCGCAGCCCCTCGCTCCGGGTGAAACTCCAACATGGCTTCCGCCTTCGCCGCTCCTCCCCCTCCCCTTACTCCGGCTCCTCCACCCTCCTCCCCCTTTTCCCGGCTCCCGCCCGACTGCGCAGCCGCGATCCCGGAGGGAGCGCTCCTCGGCCCCGCGCGCGGCCCGTGCGCGCTCCGCCTCCGCGCCTGTGGGCCGAAGTGGGCAGCCGGGCAGCACTCGGCCAAGCGGCCGCGTCTTTCTCTTGTGCGGACTTGCGGAAAGCCTAAAAGGTTTTCCTGCCTCGAAGGACTGCGGGAAGAACAGGCTAAAAGTAGCTCTTGTGCACTTCTGATTCCCCTAATGACAAAGTTTGACAAGTCCAGATCAGTTCCCAATCCTAAACAGGTAGTGTAGTTTTAATTTACAAGACAGCCAGTGTCTCAGACTTAAGGAGGTACACAGAGAACACAAACGAGTGCTACAGATTTATTGGGATTGCTGGGAAGAGGTCGCCCTGAGAAAAGTGAGCAGTGCGTGCTCCGATACAGACATTGGGGTCCTTGGAGTTGGCCTGCCTGGGTGCAAAAGAGGACAAGCCACGAGCGCTGGCAGAGAGGCGAGTGGAGCGGGTTGGGCATGGGAAGCTCTGGGAGCTAAAACACGCAGAGCGGCCGCCAGCCAGCCCGTGTAGAGGGCGTGGGAGGCAGGCAGGGCAATGATTGACCTCCTCACCAGGAGACGTCTGGATTTTCAAAGACTCGGGTGGGGACTGTGTAAGCTGTCGTGCAACCTTGCAAAGGAGAGGTGGTGGAGGGTGGAGGGGGTGGATAAATCCCATTCCTGCACCAGAAATGTAAACACGTGATGATCTGGAAGCTCTTTACCTACCCAAAGCCCCACGGTGCTTAAGACACAGATTGCGAGCAATACATCTAGTCTATGTGGACACCAATGTCAGCTCTTAATACCTGTCCAAGAAAGCATGTGGGGATGGAGGATTAATTTTCTGTTCTCAGTAAATTGTCTATTAGGCATTTACAAAAGCTTTAATCAAGCAGGTGATGGCCACTTCAGCAATACCACTTTGGAGTGTTGCTTCAGCAATACTTACCTAATACCCTAAGGTACCACACCCTCTGTCCATTAATATTCTCTAATGCCTGCTGGCTCCTGAGGAACAAGATCTCATCAAACCTGTTCGGGATAAAATAAATCTAATCAAACAATAGTCAAGCAAACTACTTATGGTTAACTGCTTCATACATTTCTAACCTTTCAATCCTTTTGCCTATGGTAAGATTGCATATTTACTAAATTCCCAAAGAAGTTTTGAGTGTCTATTGACTAAAAAATATTGGAACATGACCATCTAGATATTCACCTATACAAGTAGCCTTTCCTCAATTGTCTAGTTTTTAATTATTTTATAGCATCAGTTATATGAGCATACTACTTAAATTGCTTCCTAATGGTTACATATCATTGGATTTCTTCTAGATGGATTTACTTTAAGGCTCTGGTATCTTGAGAATTAAACTCCTGACTAAATGCTATTCCATGGCCAGAGATCCTGTTTTTGCCGGTTTAAGACACTTGCTGGAGGCCCAGAGTGCAGGCTTTCCTTCTGCTTGCCCACGTTTGGAGGATTGTTTGGTCCCTTTAAGCTAAACATGAGGATAATTAGCCCAGGATTCAGGTAAGCAGACCTAACAAACTATTCCAAGTAGGAACTGTTCTGCTTTCTTTCTCTGCCTTTTGAATGCTGGAATGCCAAATTCTCAGGATTCTCAGGACTGAATGCTGCACAGAACAGTTCTAATGGTTTCACTGTTTTGTTTGCTAGGATTATCATCTGTGCTGATAACTTTGCATTTGCATCACTAATAGACTTCTTTCAAAGGGCAAAGACATTTCAGTAGGGCTGGAACAGTCTTTGAAGTTTTGTTTTTTCTATGTTGGCAGGGCCAAGTTAGTCCTCTTGAAAAGAGATGGATTCTCATGTGAGGGCCTGATTTGCCATATGAGCTTCAATATAAATAAAAGTGCTTGTACAATTGACGGCTCACAAAGAATAAAATATTTTTTCTTTGCAATGTGTACATACAGCCAAATCTGATGTCTTTTTCTATTTTAACACTCTTTCACTTAGCTAGAAGTAGCACTAGTGATCACACTTTCTTTGAATCAGAGAAATAGTCCCTCTTCTATGATTAGAAGCATCCTTAGAAATCATCTAATCTAAGTCCAAACTGCTTCTACAGCGTCTCTCCTGGGTTTACCGCTGTTCGAATACAGCAGGTCCTTGAATAACACCAATTTGTTTAACATTTTGTTATGATGTTGATGAGATGCCCTAGGAACTTACCTCTTGTTCATATCAATTAGCCTGTGGTAAAATTGAATTTGTTATACGTCATTTCCCCACAGTTCCAAGAACCTATGGACACATTAAATGACTAGAAGGAAACTCACTGCGTCCAAAGTGAGTAGCCTCGTGTTGAGATAGTGCTAGCGAATGATCATAATCATAATAGAAAAATAGTGATATCTCACACACTGAGTATTTATAAGTTGCCAGCAACTGAGTCAATTACTTTCCATGTATCATCTCATTTAATTCATATAACAACTTGACAATATAGGTATTATAGTCTGCATTTTTTCAGGCACAGACAGATTAAACTGCTCAAGGTAAAACAGAAAACTGAAATGTAAACAGAGATACTATAACATGAAGTCCAGACTCTTAGCCACTAGTCTATGCTCTCTCTACAATATACTTTTTAAAATTTCTCTTATGCCAAAATCTGCCTCCTTGTAATGAATGCACTTATAGTCAATGATTATTAGATTCTAGTGGTATAGAATACAGAGAAGAAAAGCCATACTCCTTGCCCTCAAGGAGTTTGCAGTCTGAAAACTGTGAGAAGCACAAAGGAGGGACAGTAATGTACACAGGAAGATACAGGAATGATGCTAAAGGTAGAATTTTAAGAATGCATTGGAGTTAGCCAGACAAATGAGGAAGTGGTGCTATACTTGAGGGTGGCCGCTTAGCTGCAGCAACTCAAAGCACCCGCCCATGTGAGTATGGCACAGGAGGAAGCACATAAAGGCTGAAATGGGCAGTAGTAGTTAGTTGCCAGCATATCCAAACCACTCTCCAGCCAGTCTAGCTCTCAAAGGTCTGTGCCTTAGGGATTCCTTGGGCTCCATACCAGTTCTCTGTTTCACAACCACGACTCGTGTTCAACATCACCACCGCTTACTTTCAGTACATCAACAGCTCTGGGAAAGGAATACTGAGCAAGCCCTAGGTCAAAAGAGACTGACCACAACCAGGACATCCACCAGGAGAGGAGAATCAAACACAGATATGTATGTGAAATAATATGGCAGAGGGTTTCAGGAGGCTATATAGCTTAGCCTAGCAGAGCTCTGAGCCAGGCTACTTGGGTTTAAATCTTGTCTCTGTCACCTTACTGAATGGCCATGGGAAATTGTTTCAAACTGAGGCTGCCATAGAGAGTCAAAAAGGAAATACATGTAAAAGGCAGTAGTGCCTGGCACCACAGTAAACCAAAAAAGTATTAATTTCTATTTTTTTTAATGTTTTAAAGGGCAGTTGGGGAGGGGGATGGAGATATAGTTTAGGAAGCAAGTGCAATAATGTATATAGAAGACCCCGAATTAAGGTTGGAGGTGCTGAGGAAGGAGAGAAGGGGAAAGAACCCAAGAGATAATTGGAAGATGGAATTAACAGGTTTGGGGAAGTGAGAAAGCAGGCAGAGACCTGGGTGACATGCAAGCTTCTAGCTTAGATAATTGGGAGGATCCCAACAAGGTGATAACATTTGCTATAACAAAAGGAACTGGGGTTATTTGGGGATGGTTGTAGCACTGGATCAAAGCAGATGAGTCTCTTTTGTACCTATTAAGTTTGATGTGTTCAACTGGAAATGTAAAATGAGTGATAAACATGTAGGGTTGACATTTAGGAAAGATTTCAGGGCTAATTTTAAAATTTTATGAGTCATAGTTCAGAAATATATGTTGAGTATCTTACATGGGCCAAAATCTATTAGGTCCATGCGATACAATAGGGCATGGTTCCTGAACTCAAGTTGAGGGTACAGACAAGTTGTCAGATAATCCTTTCACAGTGAAGTTAATACTGGGATGGAGGAAAGCAGAACCAAGAAATAATTAGGTACTGCTTGGGCTAATAATTTGGCTCTTTTTAAACCAATACATATTTTTAAAGTTTTCTTTAAATGAATATGTTAAAGAGTATGTATTCAACATTTATTTACAGGTGAAGTGGAGTTCTGCATGGGGAGGGGGTGAAGATGAAAATATTCAGGTGTCAGCTTTCAGCTTCCACTGTGTTATTCTTGACAGTTCAGCTCTGCCCCTAGATTTGCATACCACTTATTACAGTGTTTTGCAATGGAGGTTTTGTTAGCATTTTGGGTAGAGAATGGGACTGTCCCCATGCATTATAACTTCTCTGTCCCCCATGCCAAGACTACTCCCAGCCATACTGGCATCAACAACAAAAATAGCTACACATATTTCCAAATGCCTGGGGTTGGGCTAGGGGTGGGGGTGGGGTTGTTACTGGACTGAGGATGTTTGCTTGTCATATCGCTTGAGAGAGCTATCACCCACATGTAACTATTTACCATAGTATTCCTTTCTATCTAATGCAGTATATATATCAAGAAAAGTTCTGATATGTAAAACATTGGTTGTTCCTTTTATTACATGTTTAATATTTAGCACCATGATGTTTAACTGCCCTCTGTGCCTTTTATCAGGTAATTCCTGGGATCATATAGGAGGGCACTGAAAATAGTCTATGCAGGTTATAGAAATCTTCACAAAGGCAGGAACCTCTAAGCTGAGACTTAAAAGATAATTAGAGAATTAGTCAGGCAAGAAGGTATACTCTGTACCATTGGGTATAAATGTAACATTCAAAGAAATGAAAGGTCCTCTGTTTGGGGTGAAGAACAGATGAAGCTAGAGTGGTTATCAGGAACCAGTCCATGAAGGGGCTTGTAAATCATGTTAAACAATTTAGATTTCTTATTGAGAACAAAAGGGAGCTATTGATGGGGTTATTTTTCATACAGGAGTAGCATGATCTTCTTTGAGCCTTAGAAATATCCAATTAGCTGCAGCATGCAGAATGAATCGGAGGCAAGACTGAAGATAAGAACAGAGAAGAGTTAGCAGACCCTTGCAGTAGTCCAGGCTCGAGAAAATGATGGCCTGAATTAACATAACATCAACATTCAGTAATGGTAGTACTTGAAATTGTGAATTGAGATGAATTCTCATAGAGAAGATGTATGGAATAGGAAGAAAATGGGTTGCTAAGGAACCCCAACATTTAGAATGTGAGCAAAGGGAGAGAATCCAGCAAAAGAGGCTAGGAAGGTGGTACCCAGTATGTGGAAACGAAATGGTGTGGCAACCATAGGGGAGAACCACTCAGGACTCCCTTCAAGGAGACACCTGCTCTGAAGAGTGTACTTATTTGAAATCCTCCAGCCATCACACCTTTGGGATCCATCACAGCATTTCCACAGAAGTCTTATTCTCCTTAGATGCACCCAACCAGTGACTGAGCACTGTCAGCTGTTCTTACTCAATGCAGTTTCCTCTAATGGGCAGTCTTGACTCTGGGCTCCCCACTGGTCTGACTGAGCCTTTCTCAGAGCTGCCCTGCAGACCGAGGCTTCCCATTCCTTCCCCCTTCTTTCTCTTTCATCACAGGCATTAAAACATGCATTGCAGTCTGAGACTTTTCCCTCCATTTCCTCTTTATCCTTCACAGATGTGTCCACATATAAGAATCTTGCATATCTAATTCAATTTTATCATCTGCTAAACTAGTACGATTGGATCAATGAAGCAAAGAAGGAGTGTTGTCAACAGTGTAGAATGTCAAAGAGAGACTGAAGAGGAGAGAGATAGAAAAGTGTCATTAGATTTGTCATTATGGAGGTCAGTGCTGACTTAACTATCACAATTCATATTCCCTCTTCTGCTATTATGTCTCCTCTTAGTTATATTCTCCCGGATTCCCTCCAACCTTTCTCAGGTATCACGATCTTCATATAGCTCACCCAGACCCCTCTTAATATGCATTTAATATATTAATATCTTTCTAAACTCTGGCACTAAGACTTGAGCTCAATATTTTAAATGCAGTCTATTAAGTGTTGACTATAGAAGGATTATAACTACCTATTATCTGAATACTATATTGTCACCTAAACTTTGATTCAATTTTTTTAACAGCTGCAACAAACTCAGGGCCATTGCAGTGCCCAGCTCGGGGGATGCCATTTATATTGTAATGTATAATCATATAATCCTCAGCTCCAACCTTGCCACTGACTCCTAATCAGGAAACATCTCCAAAAGACATATTTGCTTCCCTCTGAATGAGATCATCAGAGATGTCCTTGAACCTGATTGCCATAAAATGCCAGGGACAAGAAAGAAACCTGGTCTCATATATCCTATTGGAAAGATCCTGCCCTGCCAACAGTTTATCAGATCAGATATCATCTTTTCATACCGCCAACAAAACAGTACAGAGTTCCTCTACCCAATATTGCTACCAGGTGAGATCTTGCAAAGATGAGTTAGATGAGAACCTAGAGCCTTACATAGAGAGAAAGGAACCTCCTATATTCTTGAGAAGCCAGGATTTCAAGGGGGTGCCCTTTGGTCTGCACTGTAGGTAATTGATATCTTTTTAGACACAACTAATCCTTAAGGTTACAAGCTATGTGAAAAATGGGCAATAAAATATTGAAGGATTGTAAGGAAGTGCAGGTTGGGGAAGAGATAGACTGAAAGATTCTGTGATCATCTTTTTAATGAAACTCCTGATTATATTTATCTGTTACCCAAGATAGATTAGAGCATAGTGTTTCCTGGTTCCCTTTCAGATGACATAGAGCCTAAAATTCTCCTTATGTCCTCAGTTAAAGGGCACTGCCCTGTATCCCAGTTCCAAATTCAGAGTGAGGCCACTACTGGGCCACACTGAGTTGGTTCAGAACAAATATGGTTAATACACTGTGTTTCCAGAGTAGATTACTGCTCAGAGTGTAATTACTGGCCTTCTCTTTAGAAGCTTTATTCTAGTTCCTCTTACTCTCAGGGGGACTCCAGCCCCGAATCCCGACAAAACTTACAGTAAAGCCATGTACCCATAGATCCAGAATGTTCATCTCTTAGGGAAAAAAAATTCACTAATTCAATTTAAACCTAGATTGGCACTTTTCTTGATCAAAGACCCCCAAAATAGAAATAAAAGCCCAGGTGAGTAATTTAAGTCATGTGTCAGGAGTTTTTTTTGTTATCTCTTACCCCCTGCTCCCAGCTCAAGGTGATATGAAGGTAACCCATTTCTCAAACCGACCCAGATCTCTGCCCCAGGAAGCAGATTCATTTGCTGGACCTAAACTCAGGGCAAAACCTACCTGGACCAAGGCATGCCTCTTCTTGGTATTAGAGCCAAAACTTCAGCCTGGAATCTGATCATCTGGATTACTTGAAGATACTTTTGAAAAAAAATATGTTTAAATTAGGACTCGTCTGGTAGTACAAACTTGTCCATCTGGGCATCTGATACCATCAGAATAGTTTAAACATGTGTTGATGGAATAATTGTTCTCATCATAAAAGGAACAGAAGAAGGAAACTCATGAAAGTTCCTGCTGCTTTGTATTTTATTTACAAATGGCTAAGCTCCTTTATGAAATTTGTGAATAGCCTTTTAAAAGCATAAGTGTGGAATTCATACACACAGTTTTCTCTTTCTCAATGTCAAAACTGTTAACTGAGCACCAATATCTGAAAATGTTTGCATGAATTTTTAATGCCTAAAAGTATAACCCATTGCTGATGCCAATATTTAAGGTTTATGTATCCTCTTACTTAAAGCGGGCATTCTCTGGGCATTCCAAATAAACCCAAAACACCGTGTCTGCAAATCTGAGTGCAATCTGTTTTCTGCTATGTTTTCTGCTTTAGTGCAAGCCTCTTAGTCTCTGTGGTCCGATTCTCTTCCTCTTCTGAAAATACCGTACCTGGCCAATAAACATACTTCTAATATGCCAACAATGGAAATATGGAAGTCCTGAGAGGGAGCTAAATTTGGAATGAATTTGAGTTCACTTTTAGGCCTGTTGAGTTTGAGGACATGAAAGGGCCTGAGGGAAGAGCCATTGCAAGGATAGTGACAAATTTAGAAAGTGCAAGAGGCGTTAGCTTATGATGCAAATTTGAGTCATACCAAAAAAGACTGTAGAATCATGATATCTCTAAGTGAGAGTCTGAGAAAATGTGTATGGACCTTGTTTATTTAAATGTTCAAAATGAAAATAATATTATTGACTTCTATAACAAGAATGTTTTCACATTTATGTCTCATTCTATTTTCAGAATGACTCCATGTATTATTATCCATAATTACAGATGGGGAAATTTAAGCTTAGAAACTGATCAAGGTTGATAATTAATTCCAGTCAATTTCACATCTCCTGAGCCTTGCTCACTAAGTTCCAGGTTGTATTAGATATTGGAGATGTGAAAGTGAATAAAATGTGCACCCAATCCTCAACCACTACACCAACTCCTTTCTTTGCTCTTCTGGCTCGGCTGGGTCATAGTGAGTGGCAAAGCTGAGCATCACCCACACAGACAGCCAGTGTACAGGAAGAATCAACTCAGGGTATCCTGGCAGTTCCGTGCCAGTGATAGCATCTTGCAAAGATAAGGAAGATATGGGAACTCTTATGCACTACTGTGTGGAGAATAAATTGGTACAATCACATTGGGGGGCAATTTAGCAATATCTATTAGAGCTAAAGATATCCTTATCTTACAATCTAACAATTCTACTTTTCTATATAACTTGTATATCCAACTCCCTTCAATGCGTAGAGACATGTAAATGGATGTTCATTGAAGCATTGTCTATAACTGGAAAATAATTGGAAACAACCTAAGTGTTCATCAACCTGAGAATAAATAAGTAAATTGTTGCCTGGTCACATAGTAGAATGCTATATTGTAGTTAAAATAAATAAGCTAGGGCTGGGACTAGAATATGTATGCACAAACCTCAAAAAGTAGAATATTGAGTGAAAAAGTGCAGGAGATACACAGAGTATGCTGCCATTTATATTAAGTTTAAACACATGAAACAATACTACCTACTTCCATGTATGATAAGCATTTAAAAATATTTGTGATAATAATACACTCCAACTTCAGGATAATCGTTACCTCTGCTGAGGAAGAAGAATGACGATACAGGACACAGAAGACTTTAGTCAACCCTCTATTATTGTGTCTTTTTTGAGTGGATCTGAAGCATGTATGGCAAAAAGCAAATATTTGACAAAGTAGGGTGGGGAAGACAAGCTTGTGATATTATTTTCTATACTCTGTATTCATGTACATGAGGTCCGCCTGGAAAAGGTCCAGCTATTGTTAATACAATGAGAACAGTTTGTGTGATATCGAGGTAACCTGGCAGCCAAGGAGAGTGGACAGGAATGTTCAGACTTGTGTGAACAATGACGACTTCACTGTGCTAATCAGTGGGGGCGGTAGACGCCATCGAGTGAGCATGTGTACTGTGTGGCCTTTGCATTCAAAGTGACTGAATGAGTAGAGTAACGAATCTGCATCAGATTTTTTCAGTAAGCTTGAACATTCCCCTATGCAAACTATTTGCATTCCCCGTGTAAACTATGATTCAGGAGGCCACAGCTATGGGTAACTGGTGATTGGCAGCTTCATCACGACAACGTGCCTGCTCATGCATCATGTCTTGTGCAGTGTTTTGGTGAAACTCGTATTACCCAGGTGACTCAGCCCCTTACAGCCCAGATTTGGCTCTGTGCGACTTCTGGCTTTTCCCAAAACTAAAATCACCTTTGAAAGGGAAGAGATTTTGGATCATTGATGAGATTCAGGAAAATATGACAGAACAGCTGATGGCAGTTGGGAGAACTGTATGAGGTCCCAAGGTGCCTACTTTGAAGGGGACTGAGGCATCACTGTCCTGTGTACAATGTTTCCTGTATCTTGTATCTTCTTCAATAAGTGTCTCTATTTTTCATATTATATGGCTGGATACATTCTGAGAAGACCTCATATATGGGTCTTGGACTGTGGAATTCTGGGATTTTCTTGTGCTTTCTTCTTTGTGCAGAATTTTCTTTTTTCCCCTTCCTTTTCCTGTGTTGAAATTCCACTCATTCTTTGATATCTAACTCAAGTTTCACTACCTTATCGAGAATGTTGATGACAATATTGTCAGTCCATACTATGCTCTTTCTTTTCTAAATCATGCTAGGTCTATAAAGTTCTTTTATATATTATGTTTGTATGATCATGCTTTTTTCATGTTGTTCAATATATATTTCCTTGCATAAATATTTGACTGTACACAAACATGTCTCCCCAATTATATTGTAAGAGTCTTACAGGCAGGGACATCTTAAACTTTTAAAATTCTTCCCCCATGTCCAGTGGAGCCTAATCCATTACTTATTAAAGAAAAGTGATATGTTAACTAGTAATCATAACCCTTCCTATAAAACCTTTACATAAAAAGTTGAAAATGCTAGTCTGAGCTACTTTTGCTTTTATTTTCCCAGAGAGGGAATACTAATGATCTGTGAAATGACCAAAAATCAGGCAGCAGAAGGGAAAAGAAGATAACTGGTTTGTGTTTTACACATTCTGAATAATCAGGTCTTGAATGATTAAGTATGGAAGATTGCTTGTGGGAGAAATCAGATTTTAAAATTTCATTTTATGACTGGAATTGTTCCATATGTCATTTCCAGTTTTCAGGCAATCCTAGACCAAACTTACAAAGAATTTTGGAAAAACATTTCCTCTTATGATCTACTACGTAGCCACATACAAATACACCTTGTTATCATCCTTTCTTCAGTATTTATTGGATTAGACATGGGAATAGTGGTCCAAAGAAACTGAAAAACAAAGGTGGTTCTACTGTGGAATAAGAAAAGGTTTTGAAGAAACCTTTTTGAGTTCGATTTACCCTTAGCCTATCATGTAAGAAGTGCTCAGAGTAATAGGTTAGTCTAGAGTAGTCCAGGATGAGAGCTAAAGAGCACAGGAAATGGTCACAGGTCTGGACTGCACTGTCTCTCCACAGAATGAAAAGCTAGGTATCACAGAATGAGATAGATTTAGGAATCAGTACAGTTACTTTTAACATAAGCACCGGCTGCTATGGTTTAGGTCAAATCTACCACCATTTTATCCCTTGAGAGATTCCTTAGTGACCTTTGTAATATTTTATTAAACTAGGCCACTATATTGTGGTTCTTTGACCTAAGTGCCACAACATTCAAAATACAGTTCCCTGCATCTGTATTTACAAAATACAGTACCTACATCTGCATTTATGCTTGCATTTTAAACTTGGAAGTGTACCTCAGGGAGGTTGCAGTTCTGAAATTATTACCTCTATCTCTATGTTGTTTGTGTACTGGCAAAGAAAACTAAAGACAAAATTTTCTTGCACTTTGGTAAAATATTGTATATACCCTCATCTTCACTTCTTTTGTAGGTGTTAATATTGAAGTAAAGCCCTAACACAGAGTGACCAGGGTATCCCTCTAGTAATGACAAGGCTTATTATTAGTCTCTGCAAGTTTGAGTTTTCCTGAATAAAGAGAAGCAGGGAAACTGCTGTTATATGGAGAATGTATATATAATGAATATATTGAATTTTCAAAGTTCCCAAAGGATAAGTGTTTATAACTTGGAATTAATTTCCCATGGAAATAATGTGATCAATTATGGCTAGATTCTAAGTCAAGGTCACAAAACCCCCAACATATTAGTAGGTATAGCAGGGTAAGTTGATTAGAGTAGTCATGTCTTGATTTCTTGTCTGTGGGCTTATCATGGAAAATGAGAAGTATTTTCCTCCTCTCTTCTCTAGTGGGAAGGTTAAGATGTAGTGATTTTCTAAAGCCCCAAGTAGGCAGAAGACTCAATTACCTGGAAGAGGAAGGTCTCCCAGAAAAAGGGACAGCTTGACTTCAGAAGAATTTGAATCTTTTGAACTCAGATGGAGGAGAGAACCAGAGAAGAGTCAGTTTCCATAAATGGTGAGGACCTATGCCCACACCGAAAATAACAGATCAGAAAGCTATAGACCTCTCATGGAGATGCTGGCTAGGATATCTTGTCTTAGAAGTGTAAAAGTATTAAATTCTACTAAAGTGAAACAAATCAAGGGTACATATTATAAGCACTAGGGCTACTATGAAGGGAATAGTAAAAGCATTTATAAATGATAAATATAAAGAAAACATGATAATAAAAAGATCCACTCAAGCCAAAGGAAGGCAAGAAAGAAGAAGGTAAAAAGGAATAACATGTGGGATGAAATGAAATAGGAAAAATAAATATATCATTAATTAATTATAAATATAAATGGCATAGTATCCCATTAAAAAACAAAGATGATCATACTGATTTAAAAAGTGTATATGCTTTATACAAAAGGTACAAGAGTTATATTTTTAATTTATAACACAAAATATTTAAAAGAATAGAAAGACAGTTTACACAAACACTAACCCAAAGAAAGCTGGTACAGCTACAGGAACATATAAAGTAGACTTTAAGGAAAGAAACATTATTAGAAATAAAGTGTGATATGTCACAATAATAAAAATATTAACCCATCAGGAAGATATAACAATTATACATTTGTACACAACTAGCAAAATACTACAAAATACATAAAGTGAAAATAATGTTGAAACTGCAAGGGGAAATAGACAAATTGACAATTACAGTGAAGCCTTTTAACACATTTCTCAGTAACAGAAAAATGAGACAAAAACTGGAAGAATATGCATTTAAACAGCATGACTAACAAGATTGACACACTATTTCACTCCACAATTGCAGAATGCACTTTGTTCCATGTGAACATGAAACTTTTTCTAAAAGTCACATTACTTGGGCCATAAAGCAAGCCTTTCCATATTTCAAAAAATTAAAATTACATAAAATTACATAAGGTATGTTTTTTCAAAAAGGGTATTAAGGTAACAGTCAACAATTTTTTAAAAATTACAAAATCCCCAAACAGAGAAATTAAGCAACATACTTTTAAGTAATCCATCAAAGAAAAAATCACAATGGAAATTAGAAAATATATTGAACTACATAATAATGAAAATATGACATAAAAAACTTAAGATGTAGCTAATAAAACTGTGTCTAGTGGGAAATTTATACACTTCAGGGCTGAAGTTTATAGCTTTAAACAAGAATTAAGTATACATCTCAAGAACTTATTAAAAAAAAACAATTACACATGAAGAAAGCATAAAAAGGAATGGTAAAGGGAAGAGAAAAAAATGTAGGTGCAGTGCACAGGATTTATAGGGCAGTTAAAAAACAATGAAAAAATATACAGTAGAGAAGAATCACTGAAAAGAATAATAAACCTGGTAAATCTCTAACAAAATCACACAGACAAAACCAATGAAAACAAACAAAAAGGATACATGACCCCTATCAGGCTTGATGAAGGGTACCTCACTGTGGATGCTACAGATATTGCCAAGTTGAAATGAAAATATTTTAGACAATATTAATACATTTGAAAATTTAGATGAATTGGGGAACTCCTGCAACAATCCAACTCACAAAAAGTAATGCCAAAGAAATAGAAAGCCTGAATAGTCCTATATCTACCAAAGAAACCAAATAGTGATTAAAATCTCCTCACAGTAAATCTCCAGATCCTCACGACATCACCCATAAATTCTTTCAAACATTTAAAGAAGAAATGTAGCAATCTTATACAAACTCTTTCAGAGAATAGAAAAAAGAAATATTAACTTATTAACTTCAAAGGATATCAGGGAACTTTGTGGGGGGTGATGGAAAAACTCTATCATGACTATGATGGTGGTTACATTATAGAATATAGTTGCAAAATTCATAGAATTGTACTCTTAAAATTGGTGGATTTCATTATATGAAAATTATATACCAATAAATCTGATCCCTAAAAATGAATTACAGACTTCACTTCAGAAAAAGAAAATATTGAAGTGGCTGATAAATATATAAAAAAGCACAAGTTCAAATCAGAGGATTTCAATTAATTGGAATTGTCCTATATTGCTGGTGAGAATGCAAATTGTTTTACCACTTTGGAAAACTGTTTGACAGCTTCTAAGAAAGCTGCCAACCTATGACCCAACAATTCCAGTTCTATTTGTTCCAGTTCTATTGTGGTGGCTAAAATTTGGAAACAACCCGAATCTCCATCAATAGTATAATAGACTTAATATCAAGGCAGTACCATAAATTATGTATATCTGTACAGTACAGTATTACACAGCAATGAGAAGGAATGAACTACTATACACAGATGAAGCTTATAAACATAATGCTGAGTGAAAGAGTCCATACACAAAAGGGTACATTTATTGAAAACTCAAAACCAAAAGAGATTAAATTATGGTGATGGAAGTCAGGATTGTGGTTATCTGCCAGAGGGTAATAATTGGGTGGGAGCTTCAGTGGGGGCTTCTAGAGCACAAACAGTCCTGCTTGGTCTTTCCAGTGGCTGCAAGAGTGTGCTCACTCTGTGTTATGATTTCTTCCATTTTTCATGGATGTTATATTCAATACAAGTTTTAAAGTGAAAATCACTTGAATACCTGCATACCAGTCATAATACAAAGCACAATTTATAAGTAAATTCTATTCATCTGAATTTGCCTAATCTAAAAATGTCTTATAAATGAAAGTCCAAACATGTAATATTACTTATAGCACAAAATCACCTTTCACTTTATAAAGCAACACTTCAAATACATTAAAGGAATGAGGATAACACCATGTCAGATCCATTTTTCAATTTTGTAAATTTGTCCTAAGGAAAGACATAATGGAAACACAAAGCTTGCTGTGAAAATGTTCATTTTAAAAATTGTCTGCTAGCAAAACACTAAAATGAACCAAAATATCTAACCCCTCAATTAAGATTTAATAAATTATGATATACCAGTACAAGATAATAACATGGATTTTAAAATGATAAATAAAAGAAACACTAACATTTTTTGTAGGCACAATGGAAAGTAGAGAAATCTAAATGTAAGATGATATGTACACCATAATTTTAAATATGTAAAAGTGAACCAATAGGTCATATGAAAAAATAAAAAACTGCTGTGTTGGAGTGATAGATTTATGGGGTTTATTTTGAGGGGGTAAGACTCTTCTGCTCCTCCATATTCTTTGTTATTATACGCATTAGTTAGAGTTCTTTTGTTGTAAACAAGAGAAACTGGCTTAAGTCAAGAAAGATTTACGGAGCCATATAGGAGTAACTTGCAGAATCAAAGGAAATACTGAATGCCCAAAGGAAAGAAGAGGAACCAGGATGGTTACAGAATATGAGAAACAAAAGTTTTCTAATGAACTCTCTAGGTTTCTGCCTTCTGATGCCTAGTTTTAAACACTTTCTGTCCCTTTGTGCCCCTCCTCAAGATTCACTTTATTGGAAGAGAAAATACGATTATTCTAGCCTCAGTCAAGTATCTACCTCGTCCTTCGATTGGCAGATCAGAACCACCTGGCGCTGGGGAACTATGCTTCCCAGGGGAGAGAGGTGGTGTTATTACCCGAACAGGGAGCAGAAGGATGCTGGGGGCATCAAAACATCAGTTCCATGAAATCTTACATCATCTTTTCAATAAATCAGAATGTTACCACTTTTTTCTTACAGTAAATAGAAATATGCTTACTGTAGAAAATGTGCAAAATTCAGAAACGTATGAAGTAAAAAAATAAAACGAAAAGATCCTTCACCTCATTATCCATAATCCTGCATTAATTATCTACTCCTGCATAATAAAATACTCTCAAAACTAGGGTGGCGAGAGAAAGAAAGTAAATTAGTTTTTGCCTAGGGCCGGGGTTCGGGGTGGGATACACCGATGGGTGTTGATAGCTAAAGAGTGTGGTATTTCTTTATGAGTTTCTACAGTTGGATTGTGGTGATGATTTTACAACTGAATATATTAAAATCATTGAACTTTTAAGGAGTGAGTTTTAGGGTGTGTGAATTACATCTGAAGAAAGCTGTATTTAAAAACACTGGGGTAACCAACCATCCCAGTTTGCCCAGGACTTCTCTGATTTTAGCACTGAAGGTCCCATATCCCAAGCAATTCCTCAGTTCTACTAACCCCTGGACTGTTGATCACCCTGCTTAAAGTATATCAGCTTGAAACAACAAACATTTGTTATCTCCGTTTCTCCAGTTCAGGAATTAAGGAGCAACTTAACTGAGTGGCTCTGCTCAGGTTCTCTCCTGCGGCTGCAGATAAGGTGTCAGATGGGGCTGCAGTCCTCTGAAAGCTTGCCTTGGGCTGGAGGATTTGCTCCCAGGCTCATTCGTGTGGTTTTGGCAAGAGGCCTCAATGTCTCACCATGTGGATCTCTCCATACAGTGCCCTCCCAGCACGGTAGCTGGCTTTCCTCAGGAGCATGTGATCTGAGGGAAAGAGAAACTAACATGGATACTGAAGAGTCTTTTATGACCTAATCTTGAAAGCTGCACATCATCACTTATGTCACATTTAAGTGACCACACAGCTCAACCCTGGAACAGTGTGAGAGGGAACGACATGAGGGTGCGAATACCAGGAAGTGAGGGTCCTTGGGCGACCCCAGAGGCTGGCTCCCACAGACTATAACCCTAAATCTAACTGCGTTAACATTTTACTGGTTTGCTGATTTTTAAAGGAAGACATACCCATTGTAGAACCTGTGGACAATTCAAGGGTACAAGTACAAAAGAAAAACATGCTCTGCCATACCCTTGCTAGCCTGAAGTATTATTGTTAGTAACTTTCCCAGTTTTTAAGTGGGAAATCATACCTCCTTGTTTCAAAGTGCCTTTTTAGTAGGGAGGTTGAAGATTTCTCCATATAGTTAGTGGCCATTGCTAATAAATAAACATGTGACAGACCATAAATCCTTTCCAGATATGTCCACGCATTTGGTTAATACTCACTGAGTGCCTCCTGTGAGCAAGGAGGTGTCCCTGCGCCCAAGATACTCACATTCGGATGCATGAGGTGGGCAAGGAAACTGTTCAATGCATTCTAACCTTAGGGAATATCTTAAAAGCACAGAATCAAGAAAGCACTGCTTTGCTGATGGAAACTGCAAGTACTTTTCCTAGAGCATGAAGTACAGAAGTGGGGAATAAGGGAGTGTTAAGAGAATCAGACAAGAGAAGGGAGCCCAGATCGAATCTCGCTGGTCTTCTCAGTCCTGTTAAGAAGGTTAGGCCTTACCTCTGAGGACAAGGGGAAAGCGGGGAAGAGTTTTAATCATGGGAGTGAGATGATCAGGTTTGTACTTTTGGCATCTTCTTTGGCTAAAGTGTGGAGAAAAAATTAGAGAGGAATAATAATGGTGATAGGATGGCTAGATAGGAAACAGCTGTTGTCCAAGAAAGAGATGAGGATGGCCTGATCTCAGGGAATGGTGGGAAGGATCCTGAGAAGTGTCTTAGGTTTAAATACCATCCCTTGTCCCAGCCAAAATGTCTGAAGAAATTAAGATACAAAAGAAAGTATTGACAGATGAACTCTAAAACATGCCATTTTATTGCTAAAAAAAAGCTGCAGTGGAGGTCTTAGCTTAGTGTGAGAACCAAATGAGATGCTGAGTAAATGCCCAGATTAGGGCAGGCCTCTCAGGTGTTGTGGTGTGCCACCTGGATCCCTCTTCAGTGATGAAGAGCTTATTCCCCCGGCTGCTGGGAGTGCTATTCGTACCATCAGTTAGTGGCCGTCTTTAGGGATGGCCTTAGCTAAGAGAACCGCTAGCCCAAAGTCATGTTCCCTTCTTAGAGTGACCAGCATCCAATGACTGATCTTAGTGGGGAGGGTGGGGGGCAACGTTAATGTGTGGTTACCTCTTCACGCCCCCTACTGGAGACCTGGCCTGAAACCCAGGCATGTGCCCTGACTGGGAATTGAACTGGTGACCCTTTGGTTCACAGGTCCATGCTCCATCCACTGAGCTACCAGCCAGGGCACTCCCTTCCTTTCAGCAGGTTTTTCTATTTGAATTCCTTTAGGCAAGTAAGGGGAGGGTCAAAGGTTCTAGACTGAGTCTCTTGTTTCTTAAAAATAACTGAATAACCAGCTTAAAATAAATATTCCAAAAGGTATATTTGGGGGTGGCAGACTCTGGTCCCCCTCAACACTAACGTCTATCTCAGAATCTGCTTCCCAGAGAAGCCAGCCTGTGGCAGCCTATGGGGAATGCTGCATCTGAAGGGGCAGAGTGTGTGCTCCCCTATAGCTAGAAGTTGAAGGGTGGCTCACAACTAACATGCCCCGTTTGTCCTTTCAAAATCTACGGAGATTCATGTGTCACTCCACCTTCCCTGAGACAGAGTGGTTAAATCCATGGAGAGACACCAGAAATTGCAGCTCCTATGTTTTTTCAACGAAGTAGGAAACATCATGACATTGACTGATATTAATGAGAAAAAAATCATTAGGAATTAATGGATTGAATATGGGTGACGAAAATAGGGCCATCAAGATTTACTCCTAGGTTTCTTACTTGTGTAACTAAATAAATGGTACTACTATTTATTGAAATAAAAAAATCAGTTTGGAGGAAAATATGAGTTGAGTTTGAAGTGTCTTCAGGACATCAAAGTAGAATTGTTCATTAGGCAATTAAAGATATAAATCTGGAGTTCAGGAGTGTGACCTGGAGTAGCAATATATGTGTGTACTCATCAGCATATGTCTAGTAGTGGTGAGGATCCCACAAAGCTGACGGAGACATAATTTAGGGAACAGAGAAAAACTTATTTTTTTTTAAGATTTTATTTATTTATTTTTTTAGAGAGGGAAGGGGGAGAGAGAGAGAGAGAGAGAGAGAGAGAGAGAGAGAGAGAGAGAGAGAGAAACGTCAATGTGCGGTTGCTGAGGGTTATGGCCTGCAACCCAGGAATGTACCCTGGCTGGGAATCGAACCTGGGACACTTTGGTTCCCAGCTCGCGCTCAATCTACTGAGCTATGCCAGCCAGGGCGAGAAAAACTTATTTTTAAAAAAACCCCACAACCTCTAACTAGTATTTTCAGAGATTTGAGGAAGTATTACCTACCTAAACCAAGAGCAAGAATACTATAAAGAGAATGATCAGAAATATGAGGAAGTCTTGGGAAGAACAAGTGTGGTTGGCAAAATAAAAATTTCACTGGAAGGATTATAAAATAGAGTTGATAAAATATTCCTGACAGTACAATATGAGTAGAAGCTGAGAGATACAAAGAATAATTTCAAAAGATTCAACAGTCAACTAGTAGTATCTTTACTTGGGTCCTGTTCTGGTTCTTTTTTTAAAAAACAATATTATTCATACTCTGATGAGTTTCTGGAGCAAGTTTTAGCAGGAAGTTCATGTGAGGAAAAGGCCGGAGGTTCTGTGTTAGTCTGGAGGGAAGGCTCCAGCAGAGAAGAGGGTGAGGAAGGGGGTGACTGGTGGGTGCTCTCTCTGAGAAGACTGGACTCGGTAGATTCCGAAGCTCTAGTGCAGGGGCTGCTGAGCTGAGAAGACACCCTTTCTTTGTTCAGGGGTGAAGAAAATGCATGTGGGTGCAGACAGCTTCATCTAGTCGGTTCTTTGTCCATTTGGGCTGCTATAATAAAATACCACAGACTGTGTTTGTTATAAACAACAGAAATTTATTCCTCATAGTTCTGGAGTCTTGGGAAGTCCAAGACCAAGATGCTGGCACATTTAAGCCTGCTTCCTGGTGTCTTCTGTCCATGTCCTCACGTGTGAGAAGGAGCATGAGAGCTCTCTGGGGCCTCTCTTATGGGGCCACTAACCTCAGTCAGCATAGTTCCACCCGCAGGACCTGATCACCTCCCAAAGACCCCACTTCCATATACCATCACATCGGGGGCTAGGTTACAACACATGAATTCTGGGGGGACACAAACTTTCAGTCTATAGCAGGTGAACTGATTAGAAATGGAGGGAGTCCTTTCTGATGATTTCTGTTTTCTCTATGAAGTGTGGACACTGTTATCTGTCGAAGCTTACTGGGTGAGTGTGGAGGTCGTGGTGGGATGTGGGTAGGGAACTCTGGGGAGTGTGGAGATTTTTTTTGAAGTAGTCTAAATAAAGAATAAAAATACCCCCCCCCCCCCGGCCAAAAAAAAAAAAACCTACTTAGGGAAAACGAAACGATTGCCAGGCTACCCTGAAGACCCCGGGGAATTGTAGAGCAACAGCAGCGGATGGCTGAGAGTCGATTTTGGCAATCAGAGCCCAAGTGTGGAATCTCTGAAAAAGAGGAGGCAAGCTAGTTTCATGAAGACGCCTAGGTTCTTCTGAGAAGAGAGTCATATACATGAAAAATAGAAAAACATCCTCCTATGACTCATAGGCCTCATTTTCATCAGCTCGCTGGCCATGCTTATTTTCTTTCCTTTGATGTTTACAAAGGGACATGTGATTATAAAGGGGAAAGATGAAGGGTATAATAAACCAAGGGTGCAGGAAAAGGAACAGCAGAAGGAAGAGACTCAAAAGCCCAAAGGAGGGAAGGGACATCATGCGCCCGACTGGGAGGAAACAGGGCAAAGGGCTTCTTCAAGCTCTTCTTGGATCAGCCCCCCTGCAGGGGTCAGGCACTTGGTTGTCTTCACTGCTCCACCCTCAGCATCTAGAACAGAACCTGGTGCAGGACTTGTGCCAGATAGACATTTGGTGAAGGAATGAAGTCCACGGTCCACCCACTGGCTTTTTAAATGGCTGAGCACACAAATGTCTCCTTTTTATGTTTCTTCCCCTCCTTTATAGAAAGTTTTCAAACAGCCTTTGGGCCTGTTGGGGCCTTTTCAAAAGACGGATAGTCCTACCGCTGCTCCAGAGGACACACAGCCCACCTACCAGTCAGGACTGCCTCTCTGTTCCTGTTGGAAAGGGCGGTCCAGCTTGCTTTGCATGGAACTTGCACAGGAAATGGTGTAGTCTAGGCTGTTCTTTGTCTTTTTCAACCTCATTCCCTAAACTGCAGAAAGAGAAATTTAAGGAATCTTAGGAATATGAAACATCTCTGAAATAATCTTTATTGAGCTGTGGTTGGAAGCAGCTGAAATCCTGAAGGGCTGTCAAGACAGCCAAGAAGAAAAGAAAATGAAAAATAACTTAAACAGTCCTAGCCAAAGGCTGAAAAGAAAAGTGTCTAAAGTAGCTGCTATTTTTTCTCCTTCCCTGGCCGGTTTGCCCCTCCCCTAGTTTGGTAATTGTTAAAAGATTGTTTTAGATTATTTGGGGGTTGCAGAAGAGAAAGAAGGAGAGACTCTAGTGTTTAGGAAGTAGTACATGTGGTTAGTTGTACCCTAGAAGCTTTATAATTTACACAGCTGGTTTTTTTGCACGCTGACTTCCTCTTCTTTCAGTATGCCACTCACTGGTAAGGTTTTTACTCACAACATTCTTTATAGGAGGTTGTTCACAGCAGTGGGGTCCCCCTCCCCAATTCAATCTATCTTTGTTGTCTATGGATCGTCTTTCCAGGGCTTCTTCTGTGGGGGGAAGAGCAATTTTGTTCTGCTGCACAGTAACCCAAAGGGAGTGCAAAGAAAACTGGATACAGGCTGCCAGATGGGCAAGCAACACTTGACTGCACCAGAAAATTTCCACCAAGGGTATCCCCAGCTTGCCTTTTGCTGTGAGCAGTGCACAGAGTTGACCAGCATTTCCTCCGAATGTTCCACCTCCCCACTGAGGACAGGCAGCCTATAAGGCTATACGTGGCCATAGGCTTGCACCCTCATTCTCACCACTGCATTGTGAAGTAACTGTTCCTTAATTGAGTTGTTAAGAGAAAGGAACAGCCAATGGTCCATCTGGGTGAATGCTGACCCAGAACTAAAGCACAGAATTGCTGTACCCTGTCCTGGCCTGGCCCAGGGCATACTCAGCTGAGTCACTGCCTCACCAGGAATGCAGCTGGTCTGGAATGTAGCACAGGGCCCAGATGCCTGATGTGGGGCAGGACTTTGCAAAAGGGAAGGGCTTTTTCCAAGTCAGAGTGATTATCTACATTCATAAAGCTGCAAGTGATCAAAAAAATATTACACATTAGAGGTAAAGAAAAATTTTTCTTTCTACCTCTCCTTCCACCTCTGTGTCAGGTTCTTACTTCTGGCAAACACTGGTTTCAATTTGGAGTGTATCTTTTTATCTTTTCTGGTTTTCATATATTTGTATTATTTATCTGTATATTATGTATTTGTATACATATGTGCATATAGGTGTGTGCACACACAGATTTAGAGAGAAAAAGAATTTTGCTTTCCTCTAAATGATATCATAACATCATGAAATGTGGGCGGTTCATTAACTTGCTTCCTTTCTTTTTAATTTAACCATGTCTCAGAGATTTCTCTGTGTGATTCTTTTCAGCTGCTGCATACTCTTGCAGAACTCAGATGCATGACTGTTTATTTAATTGTCCCTTTTTTGATGATCATTTAGGTTGCTCTCAGTTTTTGCTACTACAAATAGTGCTTCAGTGAGTAACCTGGTACCAGCCTCCTTACATAAGCACAAACACATGTGTCAGTATTTCTTTAGGGTGGATACCGAGGTGTGAGATCGCTGAATCAAAAAGCAAAAGCAACAACAGAGGGAAGGACTGCTGCCTGATTTGTTCTGCAAGAGGACTCAGCCAGTTTCTATTCCCAGCAATGGTATAAGAGAGGGTCTCTTTTCCAACACCTTTGCCAACACCTGAAATCAGGCTTTCTTATCTATTGCCAAACAAATGTGTAAAAAAAGACGGTGCCCCCTTGTTTTTATTTGCATTTCCTCCAAAACTGGTGAGATTAAACATGTCTTCAAATATTTGCCATTCATGTTTCCTTTTTGTGAATTGCCTGTTCATAGTCTTTGTCTGTGTTTCTACTTTGTCTTTTGTGAGGGGGGAGTTAAAACAAGGTGTTAGATTTATTATTTAGAAATATATGGTCTTCTGATGAATTATAAAGATGTTAATTATAATAATACTTTGTATGTGCATAAAACTTTAGTGTGTAAAACCCAAGATTTGTCAAAAAAACACTTGCTATACATATGTAATAACATCAGTGCTGTTTGTGTTTATTGAAGACAATGAAGAGCCAAGTCCTTTGCTATACATGTTACAATGTTCTCATCTAGTCAGTCTATCATTGGAATTTGAGCCTTGTTTGGAGTTTCTTTTGTTTAACAAAGTTTTGGTAAAGTAAAACATTAGTCTTTTCAATCCTTTTCTTTATGGCTTTAGCATTTTGTGTATTGTTTCAGGTGATCTTTCCTACCCCTACGGTCACAAACCTTGTCCTCTGTGTTTTCTTTTAATGGTTTGATAATATTTTTGTGTTTTTTTTCACATCTAGAATTTATTTATTTTTTTCTAATTATAGCCAGTTGGTTCAACATTATTTGGTGGAGAGCCCATTCTTTCCCTTTTTGTTTTGAAATGCTATCTTTATAACATACTAAGCTTCTGTATTCATGGGCCCATTCCCGGGGTCTCTATTCTTCACTGAACTATTGATCAATTCTTCTTCTGTTGCAAATGTATTGAATTTAAGGATAATTTGGGGGATGGTTGTTATCTTGACAACATCAAGTCCGCCTATTCAGGGCTTTGCCTAAGTTTTATATCCTTGTCTTGGAGTTCTTGTATATATCTTATTAGGGTTTTGTTTTTTGGTGGCTATTTTCTAATTTTTGTTGCTGTTGTGAATGGGGCCATCATTCCAGTGTGCTTCCCTTTGTCTCGGCTCTGTTTCTAGGCAGAATCTCCCTGGGGCTGCCAGAAGCTTGGAGGCTTACATCCTATTCTGTCACCAATACCCCGAGGACAGAATTTCTTTTTAGTGTTGCTATCTGCAAAAATTCTAGGATTAGTTTGATTTGCTCATTTGGTCACATGCTTGTTTCTGAAGCAAAAATTTTAGTTAGGGGGTTGGAATTTGCATATAGACTGAGAGCAAGACTGGTTCTGTAAGGCAAATGGGAGTGTTATTATCAGAAAAGGGAGAAGTGGATGCTGGGTAGACAAAAAAGCAGGAGCTGATCACTTTATATTTAAACCTCTTTCAATATTTAAACCTCTGATTTCTTTTCTTTGATCTTATAACTTTCCTCTCCAGTTTTTGAGAATGTTTGTCTGTGTGGTAGCTTTTATTTTTGGCTCTGTATCTCAGCATTAGTTTCCTCCCTCCCTCCCTGCTTTTCTTCCTTCCTTTAATATGTCCCTCCAGACTCAGCCTGCCTTATTTTGTAGTTTTGTGGTTATCTCCATCTAGTGTCTGGGACTCCCAGGCCAGACCTTGGTCTTGTGCTATAGTATTATAGACCCAATTCCTTCTCCAGGGTTAATTCTGACCATGAGACTGATTCTTCCACTCTCCCTAGTTATGCAGATTTATAGGAGCCTGTGGCCCCAGGCAGCTCCTTTTTAAGGGGTAGCCCTATCCCAGCTCTCGATTTTAGGTGAGTCTTCTGCCTCACATCGGGGATGTTTAGTCTTTCACATTCTGTAGGAAGTCCAGCTTCCAGATGCCTCAATTTTGATTTGGGCTGAATCCAGCAGGTCTACAGCTTTGGGCCACTTCCTATATTTTTCTGTTCCATTTCTGGGCCACAGAGGTGTTTTTGAGTGTGAACATGCCACACATTTCTCCCACTTTATATTTCATCTGTAATCACCATTGTTTTAGATTAGAGGGGTCCCCAAATCACCGTCTTGGCTGTGAGTCCACTCTCATTTGCTGTCCACTGTTTGCGATCTAGCTTCCTCTCTCACCTTTCTGTTGGGAACTGCTCTCTCTGGTGGCACACCTGTCATTTCCCCAATCGCCCAATTAAACAGCTTTTTCTTTCAGTCCTCATTTTCCTTCACTCCTCTGTAGCGTGGAAGAGCCCCTTCTTCCTTTCACCCTTCTCTCCCTGTGGTTAAACTGATGCTCCATTGTCCTGGTTCACTACCTCTTTTGACTCCTGTTTTATCTTTTAAGTGTTTTCACTTCCTCCTTCCACTTTGTAACTGTAGATGTCCCACAAGGCCAAGGCCTTTGCGTTCCGGTTTTACCTTCTCTTTTCTTTACTCTTCTACATTTTCCATCTTCAGTTACCTCCAAATGAGTGCTTACCTGTAATTGCGGGACTTCCTCCACCCCTGAGTCCTAGAGCAGAAATCTGCTGGTGGTGCGTTCTACTCAATGCCCTGCTGTCCCGTCAAACTTTTCCCCCTTTTGAGCCTCCCAATTCCATCATAGGTACCGTCCTTCTCCTAGTTTTTAAGGTTCAGAATCACATCTATCTTTGATTCCTCTTCTCTTCTCCAGTTAATTACATATCCTGTGGATCCTCTTTCCTCCAATTTCCTCTTTAACAAATGTGTGGTTCACACACTTGCTGTGATCCCTTATCATTCCTTTTAGACCATTTCAGTGTTTTCCTAGTGAAGTCGGTTAGTTAAATGTGACAGTATTTTGATGTGTTTGTGTTAAAATTTAATTTGTGATTTGGGCCCCCCTCTTCCCCCGATACACTGAATATTTGTAACATCAATATCTTTTTCTGTTCCATTTTCTCTACTAGTAAGGAGGAAGAATCCTTCGTTTCATGGGCCAAACATCAAGACCGAAGTGTTGTGCTGATCTGAGTAATGGTTTTGGTTCAGAAACATATGAGCAAGAAGCTATTCAGAGGAAAAGAATTTATTTGGGCTAATATTTAAAGGATGAGTAGGGAATATTGTGTCAACCTGGGGAAGGGGAAGCACAACCAAAAAAAAGCAAAATTCACCATGGTGCCTATGAGTGTGTGTGTGTGTGTGTGTGTGTGTGTGTGTGTGTGTGTGTGTGGTCTATGAAAAGTCAAAGTTGCTGTGAGCCAGGGAGAGGGGAGATAGGAGGCTGGGCAGAAAAGCCTTATACTGCAAGTTAAGGACTATCATTTAGGGTGTCATGGAAGTATTGGAAGTGGGGGTGGAGTCACATGACCACATTTGTGGTCAGATTTCTAGCTTTGGATGGCATCTTTCACCTCGAAGGACTCAGGGGAGGCGAGGAATGTGTATGAGTTGGGGTTTCTAACGAGATTGTGATCGGCTTCTTTGTGCTGCTTCGTTATGACTGCTTATGACCTCCAGGGAGTCTCTGGGGAAGGAATACATGGGCAGCCCTCAGAAAGAGGGCCCCTGAGACAGTCAGAGTGTGTTTGCCAGGTTGGGGGTGGGGCCGGCTCAAGGGTAAGACCAGAAGAGCTGGCATGACAGATGGGAAGATGGCTGCATGCGTTATCGTATCTAAAGGGGGTTTCGTTGATGAAAACGAGAGCCTGAGTCATCAGTCATGCGGTCTCAGCCCCCTCATTTCACTTCTCCCTCGCTTGTGAGGTTCATGTTGGTCCTTCAGAGCCCATCTGAAATGCCAGTTTCTCTCTGAAGTGTTTCATTTAGCCCTGGACTGGAAGGCATCTCTTTCTCTTTAGAAATTCTAACACTTGGCGTTTACAAGTATTTTATAGCTTTGCATTCCTTCCCCCTCATGTGTAAATTCTCTGAAGATTGTCTCGCTCATCTTTGTATTTTCTCCATCACCTGAGACTGCTCTGTATATACTCTCTACTGAAGAAAGAATAATTGTACTGAATCTAAACTTTTGTAGGAAAAGGACATCCTATGGGATTTAATAAATAGAAACCTTAAATAATGAAATATTTTAAGGAATTTGAATATTTCAAAGCTCCATCCATACAAAACCTGAATAATTCATACAAATTTGAAGAAAAGAACAAAAGCTTCTCTGATAATTCAATACACTGCTCCTTATTTTGGCCCATGAAAGGGGATCTGGTGCTTAGTTTTGGTGGTAAGCTCAGCTCTAGAAGCTTTGAAATGCAGATTAGATTAATTACATCACAATTATATTTGAAAACTAAAAGGAAACATTTTCTAAAAGACATTCCAAATCTATGCCTCTTCAAAGGAAGTGTCATTTGTAAAAAACTGAATCACACCATGAAATATGTGGCATTTCTTTCGGTTTCCACTCTCTTTCATACTAGTGGTAGGCTCATCTAATGTGTAGAAATGTGCTTAATTAAATTTAGCTTTATTTCTCAAGTTAAGAAAATGTGTATGTTGTATTTCTGAGATAAGAAGGGGCACATTCTTTTTTCTTTCTTCCTTTTTTTTTTTTAAGCACACAGATCTCCTATGTTGCTGCATTTGGCTTATTCCCTTATTTGAAAATTGGGTTTTGTTTATAAATCTACAAGTTCCTATTCATTTAGAACAGGACTTGAATTGCCTGGAAACCCACAGAGCAGAATGGCATTTTAGAGTATGATTCCCATTTTCTCTTCAGTACAGATTACAATACCATCA
Source organism: Phyllostomus hastatus (assembly GCF_019186645.2). Taxonomy (NCBI): domain Eukaryota; kingdom Metazoa; phylum Chordata; class Mammalia; order Chiroptera; family Phyllostomidae; genus Phyllostomus; species Phyllostomus hastatus. The sequence continues at coordinate 110,792,232 of NW_025334041.1, read as the reverse complement.
TTTGTTTTTATAGTACACACTTTTGGGATTACTCATCTCATCTGGTAATGGGACCTGAGTTCGGGTGCAAACCTATTTCCTAAGCTGTGTGAGGTTGAGCAAGTGACTTAAGCTCAGAAGTGAAATGAGGGAGCTGTTGCCTAAAATTTCATGACTCTCTGGTTTAAGTATAATCACCTTGAATGTTTGATGATCTCTTTGAAGGTCAAAAAAATAATGCTAGTGGCCATAATAAAATAAATGCCAACTACTGAGCCCTGAGTAATATTTTTAAAGTAATATAAGACAGGAAGAGAGGGTCAGGTGGTCTCTTCCTTTATATGAATTTTATATGGGATGTGTTTGCCTGAGGTAGCATATGCCCAGTGTTAGCAGTCTGCAAATACTACCAGGATTAGAGGAGGCGGAGATAAGGAAATGAAATTTTTTTAGTTTGGAACAAAAAAGCAAAACAGAAATGTGTTTTTAATTTTATTGCAAATAACTTGCAGGACTGAAAATGATTAAACTGTCACACGTTTCAACATTAATAAACACTATGCAAAAGGATCAGTTACAACATAGTAATTTACTAAGATTTAAAAGAATATATTATTTTTAAGAGCTCATTTTAATGGCTGTAGATTTGTAAACTATTTTGCTCATTTTCTCTTTTGTGCTTTTATTTTTCAGTTTGTCTTTTGTTCTGAGCTTTCAGAGGTTTATGCAGGAAATGTATGTTATGACCTTTGAGATGTGTTAAAATTGAAAGAAAATTTAACTCCAGTAAGAAAAATTGTACTAAAATTCAGAGAACTCCATACTAGATGCAGATTAGATATAATGTATAGAGATTATTTTTTGTGATTTTAAAAATTCAAATTCTTAAGATATGGATATTTTTATTGTAACAGAGAAATAAAAGCAATATATTTGCAATGGAATTTAAATTGTATATATATATTCACATATGCCTGTTTGTAATAAATATATGCTATATATTATACCTATCACACACCTATATATGTTGGAATCCTTGTCTATTCTATATAGAGAAAATACTATATTAAAAATATCTAGCATTCAGTTAACTCCGAAAAAAATCACATTGTTTCTTGGCTTTTTGTTACTTCCTGTTGGCCTAGAGGCAATGATTCATGATAATGTAATGTGAAACATATGGTTTCCAGTATCACATGGCAAATTTGAATGGATATATAAGAAATCTGAACCACTATTCTTAGTTTGAAAATGTAACACTTAACAGAAGTTTATTTATTAGAGAATTTGGTGTCAGTAAAAAGTAAACACTTTGATTTCAATAATAGTAAGTCTCCAAAAGAACTTAGTGAGGAAAAGTGACTGAATTTTACTTCTTAATATTTTATAACTTATATGTGAAAACAAACAACATTCACTTTTTGAAAATTTGGTTTTGTTTATAAATCTACAAATTCCTATTCATTTAGAACAGGACTTGAATTGCCTGGAACCCTATGGAACTGAATGGTAGTTTAGAGTGTGATTTCCATTTTCACACTCTTTAAACTTTTTAAAGATTTAAACATTTTCACACTTTTCAAACTTTTTAATTAGTTTGATGTCTCTTTCTGGAAATAGATCACTTTCATTATATGTGCTGAAATGTTTTCTGAGTGGTAGGCTTGTTGACACAGGTACTTATTTTAAAGTTGGAAAAGCAAAGTTCCCAGTGATTAACTCCAGAGGGGAGAAGAGGAAACAGAAATACAAACACAAAAGAACAAATATTTTTGGGTTAGCAACTCTGTAATGAGAGTGGTAGAATCGGGTAAACAAACATTTTAATAAAGGATGTCTCAACAAAATTTAATCTAGTAATTTAATGATAATTCATGGAAATTAATGGATTCAAGAGTGAAGAAATTTCTACAATTATAGCATGAAAGAATGAATAGAATTTTGTTAGAGGAGCTGCTGTTGTTTTTGAAATGAAGAGTTCAGAATCAAGCTGTAAATTAGGACAATAACAATTGCCTGGTAAACAGAATCCAATATATGTAAATTACCCTTGCTATAGGTAGAAAGTGTGTTTGATTTGATTTCCACAAGCCATCTCAAGAACCTCTACCAATAAAGTGAGTTACATCTTTGGGCTCAGCTTTCATTACCTGAATAACATTCCTGGGCCAGGAAATAATTTTCACCTGGGGCTGGAACCATTTGCATTAGAAATTAATCTATTTCTGAATGTTACATTGATTTTATGTGATCTTTATCTTCCATTAAACTTTGTTTTTCTTTTCAATAAGTTGAGGTTGCCAGAAGAATGTGATATTGGGGCTTATGCAATTGGAAATCTGAACTTTGGACCCAGGACTTTGCCAGGAGCCAGGCAAGTGGGCGATCTGAGGGCAGGAACAGGGGTGGGGTGGGGGACTGGGGTTGGGAGGCTGGCTCTGCAATAGAGAGGAATTAAGCATTCACTGACTTAAAAAAAATCAAACACACATAAAGTACAATTCTGTAGTTCTGAATTTCAACTTAGCCAAGGTTCAGAAATGTAAATGATAAACCAAGAGGGGCCAAGATTAGTGATTCTCCACCCCAAAGGGTTACAGGGCTTTGAGGTTTCTAAATAGATTTGCTTCAAGAGGTATTCTAGAGATTCTTTTTCTTTTGCTTGACTCATTTCCTTTTTGATAAGATTCTATTTCCATTTTCTTCCTCTTCACTCTGTTACTTAACGTAGCCCCAAAATATGGGGTAGCCCACCCGAACCACTGCTTTCAGCGAATATATTCATCATGAGATAATTGAAGATTCGGGGGCATATGTGCTACATCTGTTACTGTTAATTCTTTGCTTCCTACCCCACTTCTGGTACAATAAGCTTCCATATCTGGCACCAGATTTTCTTGCTACCATTCTGACACTGAAACATCAACCTGCCACGTTCTCTTTGAACCAACCTTCAGCCACAGTGCACTCTTTTTATTTTTCATTGTTGTTCCCGTACAGTCGTCTCACAATGCAGTCTTAAAACAATACATGCTATATTTACTTTTTGTTCTTGACCTTTGGTTTAGTAATGAGGAGTCTTGGAAGAAAATGAACCTCTTTTTACTCTATCAAGCATGATGCAATAGACTGAATGTTTGTGTCCTCCCAAATCCGTATGTTGAAACCTCATTCCCAGTATGCTAGTCTTTACAGGTGGGGCCTTTGGAAGGTGGTTAGGTCATGGGGGTGGAACTGTCATGACTACCTCATTATGGAGCCCTTATAAAAGAGCTCCCAGAGAGCTCTCTTGCCCCTTTGTCCATGTGAAGACACGGCATGAAGACTGCCATCTACGAACCAGGCAGTGGGCTCTCATCAGACATTTAATGTATTGGTACCTTGATCTTGGACTTCCTGACTTCCAGAATTGTGAAGAATAAGTTTCTGTTGTTTATAATCTTCCTAGTCTATGGTATTCTGTTGCAGCAGCCCAAGTGGACTAAGAGATATGGTGACTTTGTCTGGGTGTCTCTAGGGTGTAGTGAATCAGGACTGTTCTTATTACTTTCTTTTCCTCACTACCCATCCATTTCCTCACCTGGCAGAGAGGGATCTTTGCTGCGTGCAAGTCACATATAAATGGGGAGCTGCACCAGCTGATTCCAGATCTCAGGCTTTTATACCCTAAAGCTAGGATTTGGCTCCTCACAATCCCCCCTCTTCTGAAGTTCTATGTGATTCCATCTATATTAAAATGCTGATTAGAAGTTATAATACAGGGTGAATTGACTGTGAACCTTGATGGATTTTGAATCTTTTCCAAATAGTCAGCCAGGCCTCACTGGCCACCTTCATTTTTTTTTTCACTTTTCAAATGAAGAAAATGAAGTAGGTAATTAAGGATAAATTCCTTATGTGGGCCAATCCGGGAAGCCTGGCCTCATACTGCCAGTATGAGACCAGGAATCTCTCCACCAGGAAATTCGACAGCAATGCCTCTCTGCCCAGTTATCTCTTCGATGCCCATCCCCACAATTTTTATTTGCATTAATATCTACTGTCTTTCACCTTCATTTCAGATGAGGAGATTAAAACCCTAGTAAACTTTAAATAACTCAAGAGCAGGACTCACAAAGCAAATTAGAGTTCAATCTTTATCTGCTCACACATTTTTTTTCTAATAGTTTTCACCTGCTGCCTTCATGTTACAAAGCTGGTTAACACAGAAAAAATGAGGATTGTGGCAGATTCTGGTCTCTTTAGTGCCATATATGTTCTTCATATTAATGCTTTTAATCATCTGATTGCTGTCAAATCGATTTAAGTTCTGGTGAGCTCAGCAAATCCTGAAAAGCCTATATCGAGCACTACTGCATGCAATGCAGTGTATTAGGTTCTCCTTGGCGAAAATGAGAGAAGAAGTTATAGCCCCTGACATGCAGTATCTTATAATCTAGTCAGGAAACCAAATGTACAGAAAATGATCTTTAAAAAACTGTATATGACAACATATTCCCTTTTTCTGAACAGCAAGATGAAACTGTTTTCTTTTCTGAAGGTCTTACCTTTTCCACAGCATTTCTATTACATTCAGAAACTCTCTTAATATGACCCCTCAAAATAAGCTCTATTTTGTTCTCAAAGTAGAGTCAGACAAGAATCTATTTCTCCCACATTCCTTGGCATATGTGTGCAGTCCATTTAGCAACTTCTTTGTGTTCCTCTTACATGTCACAATCTTTCTGGAGGAAGAAATTACGTTTTCACTGGTAGACATTCTGGGCCATCTTGAGTTGGCTGGATTCCGAGGGCTAGTCTCACAGTTGGGACTCAAACACGCCCTTTCTCTGGCTGCTTCGCTGTGAGGCAGGTGGAGGTTCTTTTCTCCTCCCTTGGCTGCTTCCTCCTGTTCCTCCTGGTGGGTCGGGCCTGCCCAGAATGAGGACATTCCATGGGACAGCTGTGCAGAGCATGGTCAGCTGCTGAAGTTGGGACTCTGCCTTTTGGAAAGTTGTTCTTTTCAGAGGCCAGAGAAGCAAGAGGAGTCAGTGGGCAGGAGACCTGGCCCACTCTCCCTCCTCCCATGCTTGGGCCACTTTTGACTCTTCCCTTTCTGGTGAGTGAAAAGAGATAGCCCTATTGGCTGCTTCAGTCTGGGGCTTCCTTCGTGTGTGGGCCGATGTGCAGCAGCAGCCAAGATGGTGCTGAACTTGGTAGGGGACACTCACTCAATTTTGCTGCTGCTTCTCTCCGGCTGGTGTGTCTTTCCTCTTTAAAGTATATGTTAGCCCTGGCTGGTGTAGGTCAGTGGATTGGGAGCATGGATTGGGCTGTGAACCAAAGGGTCACAGGTTCGGTTCTCAGTCAGGGTACATGCCTGGGTTGCGGGCCAGGTCCCCAGTGGGAGCCACGTGGGAGGCAACAGCACAATCATGTTTCTTTCCCTCTCCTTCTCCCTCCCTTCCCCTCTCTCTAAAAATAAATTTTAAAATCTTTTAAAAAATGAAGTATATGTTAAAAGAGAAGAAAACTAAAAGAAAGAGGGAGTGAGAGATGGAAAGAAAAAAAGATAAGAGATAGAGATAGGGAAGGGAGAAGGGAAAGAAGAATTAAAAAATTAATTTTTGTTTTTAAATTGAATTGACATCTTATTATGTCTCTTTCTCCCCCAAAACCTGATGTGCCCTCTCTGATTCAGCAGGTCAAGGGTGGGGCCTGGGATTCTGCATTTCTAAGCTCCTAGGTGAAGTTAATGCTGTTGGTCTTCAGGCCATACTCTGAGTAATCAGATACTGTACCCATTTCTTAATCATTCTTCTTATAACAATATCTGACACTCATATAACATATATGCCTGACACTATTTAAAGTGCTTTGCATGTATCAACTTATTTAGCCCTCACAATGCCCTATGTGATGGGTACTACTATTAGCCCATTTCACAGTTGGGGAAACCAAGACAAGGGTAATTAGTTCACCAAATAGCACATAGTAAGTGGAAGAGCCAGGATTCAAACTCAGTCTGGCTCTAGAGTCTGTGTATTCAGTCCCATTCCTATTCCAGCAATTTACAAACTTATTATCCTCTTCTGGACATACTTTAACTTTTCAATATTTCCCCCTTAAAGTGGGAACCCAGCTTGAAAATAATGTTCCGGGCATGTGACTGACCAGCCTGTGAGGATCGCTGTGCTATTAATTCACCATTGTTTGAGCCACACTGTCAACTTGTGCCTTCTATAAATTTGATAACTACAGCCAGTTCTCAAGATTAGCTGTAGGATCCCAAGACAGCTGTGGTTTGGGCTTTTTTTTTTTTTTTTTTTTTTTTGACAAGTAGAGGCAGCAAAGGGCAGCTGAGGTTAACAGTTCTAGCTGATCACTGAGGCAGCAAGGGAAACAGCTCCAAGATAAACACAGTGTTCATTGTGTAGTGTGAGGGGAGAGATCAGGCTGGGGGAGCCGAGCCAGGCGGGGGTGAGGAGTGAAACAGGATGCTGTGTGCTTGAGAAGGTTGGTGGCTGATTAGGGCAGAAAAGAAAGTGGAGAGGCTGAAGCAAGCTGGAGTCTTATAAAAGAGTGAAGTCTGGATCAAGGAAGCCAGAGATTCATTCACTCATTCATTCATTCATTCATTCATTCAATAAATGTTAATTGCCAGCCCACTAAGTTCCAGGCAGCATGCTACATGCTGGTGATACAGCGATCAATAACACAGACCTGGCCCCTGCCCTCAGGCAAATTCTGATTCTTCTGGGGAGACTGACAAGACTAAACCAAACCAAACAAGGCATCAGACAAATAAATTGGGGCGGCCTGTAATGACTATTGTGAAGGAAATGAGAGTCTGAGACAGTGAAAGCAACGGGCACTCTACTTTAGGTTGGGTGGTCAAGGAAGACTTTCAGCTGAGACCTAAAATCCGAGAAGTTAGGCATATGGGGACGACGTTCTAGGCAAGAACCAGCTGTGCCAAAGCCCAAGAGTGGGAGAGAATTTGTCATGGAAGGAGAGTGTGGCAGGATCTTGGGAATCCAGCCATCCACTGGGAATAGGTTCAAATTGACATAAAGATTAAAGTGAATAACTGATATGAAACAACACTCAGTTGGCTTTGACAGGTCATTCATTTCTCATCTGGAATATTATGTTGAATTCTTTTTCTTAAAAGTATATTTTATTGATTATGCTATTACAGTTGTCCCATTTTTTTCTCACCTTTATTCCCCTCCATCCTGCAACCCCACTCCCGCCAGGATTCCCCCACCTTAGATCATGTCCTTGGGTCATACATATGAGTTGTTTGGCTTCTCTGTTTCCTATACTATTCTCAACCTCCCCTGTCTATTTTGCACCTACCATTTATGCTTTTTATACCCTGTAACTTTTCCTCCATTGGTATCCCTCCCCCTCCCCACTGATAACCCTCCATACGATCTCCATTTCTGTGGTTCTGTTCCTTTTCTAGTTGTTTGCTTAGTCTGTTTTTTTTTTCAGTTGTTGATAGTTGTGAGTTTGTTGTCATTTTACTGTTCATAATTGTGATCTTCTTTTTCTTAGATATGTCCCTTTAACATTTCATATAATAAGGGCTTGGTAATGTTGAACTCCTTTAACTTGACCTTATCTGGGAAGCACTTTATCTGCCCTTCCATTCTAAATGATAGCTTTGCTGGATGGAGTAATCTTGGATGTAGGTACTTGCCTTTTGTGACTTTGAATACTTCTTGCCAGCCCCTTCTTGCCTGCAAGGTTTCTTTTGAGAAATCAGCTGATAGTCTTATGGGTACTCCTTCATAGGTAACTGTCTCCTTTTGCTGCCTTTCAGATTCTCTCCTTATCTTTGATTTTGAGTAATTTAATTATGATGTGCCTTGGTGTGTTCTTCCTTGGGTCCAACTTTTTTGGGACTCTGAGCTTCCTGGACTTCCTCGAATCTATCCTTTGTCAGATTGGGGAAGTTCTCCTTTATTATTTTGTCAAATAAGTTTTCAATTTCTTGCTCTTCCTCTTCTCCTTCTGACACCCCTATGATTTGGATGTAGAACGTTTAAAGTTACAGAGGTTCCTAAGCCTCTTTTCATTTTTTTTTAATTCTTGTTTCTTCATTCTGTCTCAGTTGAATATTTATTTCTTCCTTCTGGTCCAAACTATTGATCTGAGTCCCGGTTTCCTTCCCTTCATTGTTGGTTCCCTGTATATTTTGCTTTATTTCACTTTGTGTAGTCTTCATTTCTTCCTTCATTTTGCAACTGAGTTTAATCATTTCTGTGATCATCCTGATTACCAGTGTTTTGAACTCTGCATCTGATAGGTTGTCTATGTCCTTGTTGCTTAATTCTTTTTCTGGAGTTTTGATCTGTTCTTTCATTTAGGCCATATTTCTTTGTCTTAGACCACCTGTTATGTCATAAGAGGTGGAGCATTAGGTATTCACCAGGGTGGGGCAACCCACTCTGCTGTGTTGTGGTGCTGTATGTTGGGGAGGGGTCCCAGAGGGAACAATGCCACTTGCTTGCCTCTTGCCCCTCTTTCAGCCACTTCCCCCACTATCCACAAGTGAATTGGGACCTTCTCATGCTGACTCCTGAGTAGGTGAGTTTTTGTACATTCTAGGATCCTGTGGATCTCTCCAGTGAACTTGCCTGTGAGAGTGGGAGTTTCTCCTGCCACTGCAGCAACCCCAACAGATTTTTATAGTTAAAGGTTTCGAGGCTTTATTTCCCTGTGCTGGAATCCTAGTTTGCGTGGTCTGTCTCGCTCCCCAGTTGTTCCCCCAGGTTTATCCCCACATGAATGTGGTACTGCCTGGTCCACTAGCCACCACCTTGCCCTCCATCCTCTTCTCCCTGGCTGCCTGTCTCCACCCATCCTGCCAGTCTGGATGAATGTTTCTTCTTTAACTTCTTGGTTGTCAGATTTTCACACAGTTCAATTTTCTAGCTGTCCTGGGTTTTTTTTTGTTTTTAAATTTGTTGTTGCTCCTTCTTCTGGTTGTGCAAGGAAGCAAAATGTATCTACCTTGTCTCCATCTTGCCTCCATCTTGGCCAGAACTGAAATTCTTGACATATCAGTATCATGGCTTACAAGTGATTTTAGCTTCTGAAACTGGAAAATATTTTTAAGAAAGTTCTAATACCTTTTGTTTGACCTCTTTTGGATTTAAAGGTCCATCTCCGAGTTGCAGGGGTCTCACTGAGGTCCTACAGTCTTTACAAAGAAATCTTCATCTAGGTTATCATGGTAAAGGGCAAGGCCAAAAACAGAGCTTGGATCAGTGCTAGTACCCACATGCCAAGATGAAACAGAGCCACCATTGTGGAGAAGTCAAGGCACACTGTCCTTCAAATCTGGCAGCCTTGTTTTGGTGAACCGTCAGTGGTTCCTAATGATCACTCAAAACATTTTTAATGCTCCCCAATAATCTGTTAGATGATTTTTGCAGAGTTTTCTGAAGAGAAAAATGTAGTAGTTCATCAATCTATAGTTTGCAGAGTCTAGCCTTTTCTACCCTTTTGAGAATCGGAACATCAACCTTAGCCAATGCCCTCATCGGTTCTTACCTGGATTGTTACTGTATTGCTGTCTTAGAACTGGTCTCCCCTGACTCTAGTCTCTCCCAGCTCCAATATATGATTCACAGAACTTTCAGAGAGAGCCAGCTAAAATCTACACATCTTATCTCTATCCTTGACTTAAATAGTTCCTCATTACTATTAGTATCAAGGATTCCTCATTACTATTAATAAAATTGAAACCCTTTTTTTGGCATTCAGTACCTTTCATGATTTGATCTTTGCCTAAATTGCCACTCTCATTTCCTGCCACATTCCCTACACTGGACTATAGCCATATCAAGCTCTTTGCTCTTTACCAAAATAACCATGTTCTCATATCACTTCTCTGACTTTTTATGTGGTGTTCCTCTTCTTCCTTCAACGAATTCCTGTACATCCTTTAGAAGTTAGTTTAAACATCACTTCCTTTGGGAAGCCTTCCTTGATTTCTCTAGTCAGCGTTAAGAGTTCTTACCTCACAGGTAATACATTGTATATTGCCTTTATTATAATAGTTACTTTTACTATTATTACTTTTATTATTACATTTTATTTTTATTATAATAGTTAATGTCTACCTCTGTCTTCCTTATGAATCCTTGAGTTTATTTAAAGCTTTTATTTATTTATTTTTAGAGAGAAAGGATGGGAGGGAGAAACAGAGGGAGAGAAATATCAATATGTTGCCTCTCACACACCTCCAACTGTGGACTTGGCCTGCAACCCAGGCATGTGCTCTGACTGGGAATTGAACCAACAACCTTTTGGTTCACAGGCCAGCCCTCAATCCACTGAGCCATACCAGCCAGGGCAAAACATTGAGTTTTTTGAGGGCTGGGACTATATTCTCTAGTGTTTAATAGTGCCCTGTACATGATAGCTTCAGGAAGGTTTATAGAAAGACTGTGTTTGCACCTTCCACTTTCTGACTTTACTCTAGTTTCCTGTGATTTCTTGCAGATTACAAAGAGCCCATGTTAATTTTTACATCATATATATTATTATTCACCTACATCTCCTCTTTTAGGGAATGGGAGAAATGATTCGCTTAAACTTATGTCTGGAAACATATTTCTACCTTATTTATCAGACTTGTGAAAGTCTCTAATGAGAATTTTTTATTACCCATGGTTTAATCTAAGTGCTCATATCTTGCTATGATTTAAGACATTACATTATAGACTTTTAGATCTAGAAAGAACTTTACAATGATCAGATTCAATATTTCACTTCACAGACAAGGACATGAAGGTTCAGGGAGAGGTTAAGTGAACACTTTAAAATCACCCTCCTCCTTGGTGGCAGAGTTAGCCTTAGGAGCTGGTCTTTACTCTCCCAGCCTTGGGTCCTTTTCCTTACATGTGGCCTCTCTTTAGATTGCCATCCTATGTTGGTGTCAGAGACCCCAAAATTATTTGACTTTGGTTACTTTATTTGCCAAACTGAGTTTTTAAATTTTGCACCTGGAAGTAACAATTTAGTTATTAACAGATGAGCACATCTTTCATTTTATGATAGAATATTTCAAACATACAGAAAACTATGGAGAATAATAATAAAAAAATTATGTACTTACCACCCAGCTCAGTCATATAAGAAACTTTTATCATATTTATCTCAATCTTCTTTTTCTTCCCCTTCTCTTTTCCCTCTGTCCCTCCCTCTTTTCCTTTCTCTTCTTTCTCTTCCTCCCAAATTAAAATCTTATAATGTAGTAAAATCCCTGTAACTAACCTGCCCCGTTCCTTTCCTGCTATCTGCAGAAGTACACACCTACCCTAAATTTCTAGTTTTAAATTTTGTGCATTTTTATACTTATATGTGTATCCATACATAACACATAGTGCTGATTTGCCTGTTTTCCATCTGTATTAAATGATATATTCTACACTTTCAAGTTCTCTCTTGATGTGTATTGATACGTATCTTCTAGTTCATTTAAACTGCTGTATGGTATTCCATTATACAAAAAGACCATGATGTATCCATTCTCTTGCTGATGGATATTTATAACCTATTCCCATTATTTTTCTCTTACAAACAATGCAGGAATAAACATTCCTGTACATGTCTCCTTGTGAGAGTTGTATACCTAGGCGTGGTATCACTACATTGCATCATAAGTCTTTTGGAAAGAATTTTCATGTTGATGTTGAAACAATCTGATTAGTTACTTAGAAAAAAAGGAAGTCAAGTGCTGGAAGAAATAAAATGTGAGGAATAGGAAATAACATAGTATGGAAGAGTAGATGAATTAGATATAGATTTTTTCAAAAAAACATTCATCTTTTGACAAAAAAAGTAGACTGAACATTCAAGTAAATTGAACAACCATTGAAAGCCACAGATTTTCATTGGCATTTAACCTACTACCCTTTGTGTCACTGCTGCTATGAAACTTTCTAGAACTTTCCTTTTTTATTTTGTGAAAATTGACTACTTCCACCTTTGGACCTCCATTCTATCTACCTCTACTGTGTGATATACGGCACATTATATTTACTGTGGTTTATTTACACGTCCCCCTTAATTGGCTGAATGTTGTTTGAAGGTGGAGTTCATGTCTTGTTTGCATCTCTAGGGTGTGGTACACAGTAGGTAGTAATTATAATCTGAGGAATGAATGAAAGGTCCAAATGGTGGGAGGTCTTTTGGACTTAGAGTGGTTTTCTGGTGACAGGATACTTTCGTGAGAATTAGCTTGAAGTATGGAAAAAGAGGTTTTATCTGTTTTGTCTTCAGTTGGACCTACAAAAAGAAGTTTCATGTAAAAGCTGATAAAAATGACTAAGGAAGCAGGAAAATCACTTGGAATTTTACTGTGAACACTCACAATGGCTGATCAGTAAGTATCAGCAGACAGTTAACTTTAGGAAAACTTTAATTTTCAAAATTGCCAAGAAATCACCTGTATAATACCTTCTATTCTCATTTAGGGATTTAATTCTTAATCAACTATTAGGATTTTCAAAACTCTGAATTTTTATAATTCGGGATACTGGAATTTTGTCTTGTTAGGACTGCTGATTAAATAAAACAATTTTTCTAATGCTCTTAGCACAATGTTTGGCAAATAGTACTGAATAAACATTAGCTTTGTGAGTATTAGCTGTTTCCATACTTCGATTCCTCTCATTTTATATAATATGTTTCTTGGTATATATTTGAGGGAGCATCTGTCTATATATTTAGAGTAGTACGTTAGTAAAGCTGCTAGCTCAGGAAAAGGAAGGCATCTAAAAATTTAGACCTTAATTTAAGAAAGCTTACAATTTTTTCAATAAGATTTTAAAAAGGAATAAAGAACTGTAACAGTATCCTCACCAATGCAGCAAAACACACACATGCACACACATCATAATACATATAAATAGTAGAAAGGAAGACAATAAATTGTTATTTGCTACAAACACATATCTTCACAGACAATCCACGAGAGTCTACAGACAAAACTAATTAGAGAGTGTGGTAAGGTTGCTGCATATAAAATTAACACACAAAAAGTAATGTAGAGGAACAATAACAAGTTAGAAAATGTAAAAAAAATACTCTCTGCAAAAGAAAGTATAAGTTAAAACAGCTTAGACAAAAATGGATGATAGTTTGGTATTAGCTCAGACTAATGTAATAGAACAGTGGTATCAGAAATATGTGCAAGAGTATGTGACCTTTATGTGAACGAGGTGATATTAGTGGGGAAATGTGTTTTGAAAAGGATGTTAGGATAAATGACTTTCCATATGGGAAAAAAGAAATTAGCTTCCCCATCTCATTCCATACATAAAATTAAAATCCAGGTTAGATTATTTAAGACTTAAATATAGTGAGATAAAACTTAAAAACTAAAAAAAAAAAAAAATAAGGTAAAATAAAAATGCAGACCTTAAAATTAATAATGGAAAGTCCTTGAATATTTTGTCATTAAGTAAAAATAAGGGTATTATGTACCATACATATACTTTTCAGAATTGTGAAAAGGCATTAGAATATTATAAGAATGCTTACTCTTATCACATGAATTGCCTATTATGGGTAATATGTCACATGTATCAAAGAAGGTGGTGGCTAGTTTCATTTCCCTTAAACACCTTTTCAGTGGTAAGTTTGAGGCAGCTGTGGTTTACCGAAGAAAATATGAACCAGTGAGATCCACCGTACCAGTATGTGTTTACATTTTGACGCATGGTGCTTATCAGGCTTTAATCATACGGGAAGAAGTAATATGACTCAGACGTTACTGTTTAATATTCCATCATTTGTTATCCAAGTTTGTTTTAGTCTGTGGGAAGGTTCCTTTTTGATTACCGTATTAGTCCTGATTTCTGCAATTTATCTTCATTTGCCATTTTGAGGTGGCTATGAAAAGTCTATGACAGGCTTCTTATTTCCCAAATCTATGGCTATAAGCCTCATTGAGTCGCAGTCATACTAAATACATTTTGAAACCACATCAGCACTCTCAGAGCAGCAAGTCACTTTTTAAAGAATGATTGTGTTGATGTTAGATGCCATTTTAAATACATGAAAGAGAGCAGTTTCCAAGTCGTTTGCAGGCAATAGTAAACCGGAGCATTTAATTAAATGAAGGTCCTAATTTTTAGTATGCAGTCACTGGATATTTGAAGAAATAACTAGCTGTACATGAGTTCTATCTGTATAAAAGTAATGTTTTAAATCCAATTGTCCCTATTTCAAAATACAGTTCTAGTTCCTGGGAAAAATGAAATGAAGCGGCCTTGTCTCTGTAGCTAAAGCAAATGAGAGGGTTGTAGCAATAAATTGACCTATAGACAAAGGGTGAAAAGACTTTGAAGCCTGTTTGTATTGTTTTTTTTTCCCTGAACTAATCAGATAATTTACTCAACTAATTTTGTTTAGTCATTTCTTCATTCTAGAATTTCTTCCACTCAAATAAACAGTATGAATGTGTATAATTAGGATGAAAAGAAACCCCTCTAAGAAACATCTGGATAACACCTTGAATAAGCTTTCTCATGTAGGTCTCAGAAACTTAGTGGAAGAGAAACCAATCAAACATAATAATAACAACTTTAAGTGCCATTTATTGAGCAGCCTCTATGTGACAATACTTTAACACATTTTAATCTGTACAGCAAATTTGTTGGATGAATGCTATTATTTGAATTTTAGACATGAGGAAATTGTTATCCAGATTGATTAAGTAACTTGCTCAAGTTTACACAGCTGGTAAGCGTGCGGCTGATATTAAAATCCTAGCGCATCTGGCAGTAGTGCCCGAGAACCCTTATTCTTTCCTCTACAAAACACAGTTGATGCAGAGTGGAATCACTTTACGATCCTTTTGACAGTTGCTTTTTCAGAAAAGCTATAAGACATGGATTAAATGGCGATTAAAATATATCCAACAAGAACGCAATTGCATTTTCCTTAATAGTTCCTTTTTCTTTCATCTGGTTTTCTCTTTTTCCACTTGAGATGTTTACAGAATTATATCATTAACCCTCTCTTTTCCTTTCTCCTCACTCCTCTACTGCTCCCACACACCATTATCAGTAAAAATTTCCTTTCAAATTATATAACCAAGCTTATAACTAACGTAGATAATCATCATGTAACAAATTATTAACCTAAATGATGGTCATATTTTTGCCAAGATTCCTCAGTTCTGAAGTTAGTTGCCAATAAAACATATTTCTCCATGGTTTGGTGAGATTAATACCAAATTACCCACAGGATGAACTACAATTACTGCCGATCCTGTTGCCCAGTCCATCCAGATGTTCACTGAAATTCCCAGTGACTTAGGTCAGCCAGAATGGGTCCCCAAAATCTGCATTGCACTTCATCTATTGATGAGCCAGACTATGAATTCTGTGAACACAACCGACAGAAAGATTTAGGTGGCAACCCAAACTGGAATTTGCAAAGAAGACTCAGATGCACAGTAGCTACAGATACTACACTAGCTACCACAATATGGACTGGTTTGTAAGTGTCAGACACAGTGCCAAGAGCTTGTATGTGCATTGATTCATTTACTCTTCTTAGGTTATACAGTCATCAATAACACGGACTCAGACCCAGGCTCTGGGTCCTTGAGCAAACAATGGAAACAGTGTTTCAGTTTCTACATCTATAAAATGGGGGTAATACTACTTCACAGACTTGAGGCAAGAAATGAATTAGTTAAATTACATAAAGCCTTTAGAAAAGTACTAAAGGTTTCACTGCTGTCTCCACACCAACACAACACTCACTGTACCAATATATGTTGGCTCAATGCATAAATTCTTCTAATGGCCCTAGGGGGTAGGTACAATTATGACCATCATCTACTGTTCAGGACATTGTAGCTTAGAAGTGGCATATGACAGGGCCAGGCTTTGGAAATAGGTCTGTTTGACATAAAAACCCGTGGCCCTATCACTGTGCCGCCCTCCCTCTCAGGACAAGACACAGAGTGGGGACCTATGTCACTAAAAGAACCTATGGTGTCCGCTGCAAGGCCTCTTGCTGCCATGTGATACCTGTCTCTTCTCACTGCTGCCCCTGCCGCTGCCCCTGCCCCCGCCCCTGCCAGATGACTTCCTTGGTGGTGAATCCTTGCTGACGGGGAGTGCAAGAATTCTGGGGCTTCATCCATCTAATTAGAAGTGTGAATGTGCAAACCATCTTAGTGAAGCCTTACCCATGGCCATGTGACTCCTGTGGGGGTGACAGAAGTGTGCAAATGAAGAACAGGAGGCAGGAAACCTTCACACACCCCTAACCCTTCCTGCCCATTAGAACAGTCACATCCCCAGGCCCAGATCAGCTGCAGAAAGCCATATCTACTCAGAGCCTCAAAGAAAACCACACCAACCGGGTCCTCTTATCTGTTGGATGGTAATTAGAATTATTGAGCTTCTACTGTATATCTTCTCAAGAATCTTATACATTAGGTGTAATTATCCCATTTAAGAAATAAAGAAATTAAAGCTCAGAGGAATTTAGGTAAATTACCCAAGGTTGTTATACAGCTTGTAAATGGACAACAGGATTAAAACATTGTTCTATATCTTAATCTAAAAGCCACATTCCCTTTGCTCTTCAGGGAGTATTCCTTTGGCTTGGAGATATGACAAAAATCATCATTCAAAATTTTTTGCTGTTATCTTTTGATCTCACTTTTTTGTTGCTAATTTTATCCAAGAGCAAGAACATGGAATTCTTGGACTAATATTTGAAATTAAATGTCTTAATTTAAGATATTTCATTACTGGATTATCCATGGATTAGTTCTCCATACTGTCTCTTTCTTCCTTAACCTTATATATCTGACTTGTATATTTGTCAAATCACATATTTGACTATTAGAATCTTTTTAGGGGATCTTGAACACACTCAGTTGTGTGCAAGTGCTAGTTAAAATTGTTACAGGCAGACATTTGTGTTCTCATAGCTTTGCAATAGAGGGAAGGAAGTAACTTTTGGGCTCATGAAAATGCACACTGCAAAGATTCTCTTAAAATTCTCTGCAAAGTGTAGATAATTTCACAAGCAAGATAATTTATCAATACGGTAGCAACATTAGGAATGGTTGTTGGTTTTACTATTTCAAGCTCACAGCAAATTATCCATCTTTATACCACAGAGCCCATGGAAGTTCTTAGAGGACTCGAGCTGTCTCCCCTGTCACTCTTCAGTGCCACGGAAGGGACTGAAGCTTCAAGTCTAGTCTTTCACCTCCCAGTTCTGATTCTTCCTTTCCTGTAGGTAACGAGCATGTTGCCTCCAGTAGGTGTTTGTCCAACGCTTTAATACCACCTCATCCCTGTGATGATGAACAGATGTGTTCTGAAAATCCTCTATATGTAGAGCATCCTATGAGATCTAGCACCACACAGCTTGTGGTCCAGGTCCTGGCACTTGTAGAATACACATGGTAGCATAAAGGGCAGGCACCACAACCACACTGAAACACAGGTGGTGACCTCATTCTTTAAAATGGAAATGGTTCTGCTTTCCTCTCCTTGCAAGGATGGCTGATCACTGTGTTGCTTTATTTCCAGAAATATACATTACATACATTTCTAGTAGTTTGTCTACAGGAAATACTGTTGAGTTGTAGAAGTAGTAACCGTATTTATTTATTTTTTACACTGGAGTCATAAAATACTTGCATGCTCTAAAAACAGGAAGAAAAAAAAATCTGGAAGACGTTATCTCACCCATAAAAAGTGATTTTCAGATGAAGGCTTCTCCTGAAAGAATAAAGGGCTGCTGGACTTAGCATTCGGCCCTCACTTTCATTAAACAGAGTTGTCATTTTAGACCCCTGCTTTCCCCGGAGACAGTGATTCCACCACGGGAAGCAATATGCAGAGGAAGTTATTGCAGGAAACTTTTTGTGTGAAATTGTGATTCCTGCCAGAGATGTCATATGTTTTAGTTAACTTTCTTCCCCGGGAACTAGGAAAATTTCCCAAGCCCCAGATACATACAGCTGGAATGCTATTCAGAAGTCAGCAGCGTGGGGCTGCACAGAGAGACTGAATTTTACACACTCCATTTGTTTCTGGAGATAAAGCCTCTATTCTATTTTCCTCAAGGTGAAAATCTAATTCACTTTGAAAATTGTAAAGCCTTATTCCATTGGAAGGAAATGATTATGATTTCTGTCACTGCTATTACTATTTATACTGCCGTAAATTTACCTAAGGAAGGTGATAGTCCTCACTGGATTCCTTCCAGAGCTCCCTAGGGAATAAAACCGTGCAACTGATGGTGACTGGGTGTTCTGTTCTGCCTTTTCCTCCTCAGCCCTGCGGAGCTGTGAGCCACCCACCACAATGCTGTTGATGGGCAACTCTGCACACACTCTCAGGAACTACAATACCATAAAGTACCCTTCAGAATTATCAAGGAGGAATAAAATTATGCACAACACAGTTTGAGAGCAATTTTTACCAGTGGTTTAGAGCACTTCTACAGGGATGTGCTGAAGTTAGTTGGCACCTTCCAGCATGTGAGAGCTGACTGTTAAATACTAAGGAACGGTGCAAGCCAGATGTTCAACCTTCGAAACTGGGCCACGGTGGGAGTATTTGTATCACGGGAATTGGCATCTGCTAAAAACCAGGGCTTCTGAAATTTCCCTCCAGAAACTGGTTTATTAGCATGCTGTTGTCTCTGCCCTTGGGACTGCACAATCTAATAAATATTCATTAGCTAGGACTCCTGCTGGACAACAGTTTACTGATGAATCTTGCATAGGTTGACAAGCTACTTATAGTAGTTTCCTATGGCTGCTATACCAAAGCTGGTGGTTTAAAACAATCAAAATTTATTCTCTCACAGCACTGGAGGCCAGAAGTTCAACTGAGTATCCCTTGGTCAAAATCGAAGTGTTGGCAGGGCTGTGCCAGCTCCAGAGGCTCCAGGAGAGATTCTGTTCCTGAATCTTCTAGATTCTGGCAGCTGCTGGCATTCCTTGGCTTGTGGCTGCATCACTTCAGTCTTCAAGGCCAGTATCTTCAAATTTCTCTCAGCTCTATCTTCACATTGTCTTTTCCTGTGTGTGTGTGTGTGTGTGTGTGTGTGTGTGTGAAATCTTTCTCTTAAAAGAACACCTGTGACTGCATTTATGGCCCACCCAGAAAACCCAGGATCATCTCATCCATCTCAAGATCTTTAACTTAATCTTATCTGCAAAGACTCTTTTCAAATAAGGTAACATTTAGCAGTTCCAGAGATTAGGACCACTTGAGCCTACCACAGTACTCACCTCAGCACCCCCTTAGGTACTTGGACACACTGCACTTGTGTAAAATCCTTAAAAAACTAGTCTTCATGAAGAAGAGCAAAGTCTTAATGATAAGAGTAGCAGCAGCTCTTCTTTACTGAGTACTTCCTGTGTATCAAGCAGAGTGCTCAGCATATAGTCATCTCATTATTATTCCTTCTCTCATCAGGAAATGTATGCTCAAGTACTTTTTTTTGAGCACCAGAATCTAAGTCAATTCCTTATAATATGCATGACTTGTTTCTCTCCAACCTCCACCTGAAGGCTTTCCCTGGGGCTGATCATAAAGCTCCTTCAGCGGCTCCCATTTTATGGAGCCTGTTTTTCCTATCCTAGTCTGGTAGTTTCCAACCCTGCCCCTTGGCTACTCTTAGTGAGCTTATCTCTAACATCAGGAGGATGAAAGGGGCTGTGGAGAGTTTACCTATCGGCCAAGAATGACCTCTCAGGTGTGCAGAGTCCCTGGCCCAGTGAGTAGAAGGGTCTGAGTCAAGGTCAGTTTCTGGATGAAACTGAAACTGGCAACAGCATCTCTCAAGAGATGGTTTGGAGAGGGCCATGAACCATGCCTGTGGGTGATAAGCCTGTAATTCTCTACCCTATTGTCTTTGGATGGGAATTCTCTCCTGATCTGCCTGCCTAGCTCACTGTCTCTTTTCTACAACTTGTACCACAGGAAGCAGGGTGAGACAAAAGCAATGTTTGGTGACTGCCCACTCTGTGTCAGGCCCTATGCTGGGAGATTTGCTTACTGAGCTCAGCATGGTATAAAATCCAAGAATATTTTCTGTGTTATTCTTTATAACTCCAATTAATAAATTGCCAGAACTGTTTTAGATGTAATATAATAAGTTGATTGGGTTTGTGTAGCACATTTATATTTCTGTTAAAATGCAATTCTGAGCTGTGAATAAAAGCTGGTTGAATCTGGCCTGTTATAGTCAATGTTTTATGCAGGAATTTAGATCAGGTTTGCTTAGGTTTAGAAATGCTCTCTAGGCCCTGTGTGATTTTGTATGATAGCAGAAAATGGATTCCTAGAAATTGGACAAAGTTGACAGTAACAGGTCAAGAGCAGAGTTGAGGAAGGTGACTTCAGCTCCACTGTTCCTGCTGAAAGTTACCTAATCTCTAAAGTCTCAGTTTCTTTGTCTATAAAATGATGATAGTACTTCCTATCTTCCAAAGTTTTCAGAAGGATTGAATTGAAAATGAATTAAGGCATATTAAAATACCTACTACATATTAACTACTCAGTAAGTGGTAGCCATTGTAGTCAATATTAGTTAGCTCTAGTCATTTGAAAAATTCAAGTAATGCCTTCCATTTTTTCCTTTCCACAATGGCAATACAGATGTAAGCTCTGGGAAGGGTTCCCTGACCTTGCCAGATCCTGTCCTTTTTCTTCTGCAGAGCCCGTGAGCGAACTCCACCACAGTTAGAGTAACCATTGCTCGAACAACCTTTGCGCTGTTTACATGCTTATTTCCATACCTGAAGACCTTCGTCTGCTTGAATCTTTACTAAAAGAGTATAATTCCTGGAACATGGAAGGGGCACTAAACATTCTCATTAAATTGAATTTGAATAAAGTTTTGGCTTTTTTAAATGGAAACAAAAAAGAACAGACTGAAAACTTATTCTAATCCAATCTCCTCTATGGGAAAGGAGATTGATGCCACTGCTATGCTTTT
This sequence comes from Phyllostomus hastatus, assembly GCF_019186645.2. Taxonomy (NCBI): domain Eukaryota; kingdom Metazoa; phylum Chordata; class Mammalia; order Chiroptera; family Phyllostomidae; genus Phyllostomus; species Phyllostomus hastatus. The sequence goes on along the minus strand of NW_025334041.1, from coordinate 110,771,253 downwards.
TTGACATTCTTTCCTAAACCTTGTTTACTTTGGCTTTTGTTTGGCTCTTGGGACAGAGAGAAGCAATGTTCAACTTTTCTGACTTTCAATGCCTTCCCCTGGCCCCCCACCTTGAAAGACTAATTACTGGCATACTGGCTTTTGGTTTTTATTTCCTCATTTTGTGACTCAGACTAGGGAGAATTTGGGGTTAATTTACTGGGGAGTACCTTTAGCCTACTAGCAGCACTATAATGTAATATTTGAGAGCATTAAGTTAAGTCCCTTATACGTAAAATCTTATTTAATCCTTTCTGCAGCTTCATGGACTAGATATTATTATTATGTCTACTTTACAGCTAAAGAAACTGAGGGACGGAGAGTAACTAGATCAGTGTCATGTAGGGCTGGGATTGAAGCTGGGTCCGCAAGACGTTAAAGTCTAACTTTTGAACCCCATGCTATACTGCTTCTGGACTTACCTATTTTCTTAAGTTGAATTAGAGAAATGATTCTGAGAAAGAGAAAGTAATTCAACCTTTGCTAAATGCTGACTGAACATTGCCTTAGCTTGGGCTGCCATATCAAAACACCATCACTGGGTGGCTTAAACAGCAGACATTTATTTCTCACAAGTCTGGAGGCTGGGAAGTTCAAGATAAGGTGCCAGCAAATTCATTTCCTACAGAGGACCCACTTCTTGGCCTCTCTGTGTTCACATGGTCCTTCCTCAGTGAATGTATGTGAAGAGAGAGATATCTTTCTCTGTCTTCCTTTTCTTATAAGGGCACTAACCCCAAAACGAGGGCCCCACCCTTATGACCTCATCTAAACCTAGTTACCTACCAAAGACCCTGTTTCCAAAATACTCTCTCATTGGAGGTTAGGGATTCAGTATTCAAATTTGTGCTGAGACACGACATTCAGCCCATAACAAGTACTAACTAGTATCCTTGGTATGTGCCAGACTAAACCTTAGGAGAAAAAGAAAGAAAGAAAGAAAGAAAGGAAGGAAGGAAGGAAGGAAGGAAGGAAGGAAGGAAGGAAGGAAGGAAGGAAGGAAGGAAGGAAACAGCACAGCAGAGCCTGGGCTAGGGGTGAGGCATACTAGCAACCCAGGACATAGCATTCAAGGAGCTACCCGCCTCAGGCATCCACCCTGCACTCGAATGGCCCTACCACTCCATGAACCTGTGTGCCTTGCTTGTCTCAGCCCAGCTCTGTCTTATGTCCTTTGCTCTGGGGGAACTCAGTGTCTATCAGGGGCCCAGCATCAGTATGGGTCAGATCAGGAGAGAGAAACTGCACGGTGACTTAAGCAGGAGATGTTTAATACAAAGAATTATTAGCTGGCAGTCTATTGTTTAGAAATCCACGAGGACGTAGAAGCAGAGACTGTGACAAGTGAAGCCAAGGAGTTCTGACCTTCAGGATAAGAGTGAGGACTTTGTTTTTCCCTCTGGGCTGAGTGAGCATGACTTGCCCTATTTATTGGGCAACATTAGACTTTGCAGCATTTCCTTTCAGATCACCCCAGGCATTTAGGCTATTTAAAAAATCTAAATAACATCTCAGTCAAACTAACATTCTGAGAGAGAAATGTTTTAATCTGTCTTTGCCCAGAACGGCCTTTAGGTCTGACAGGGAGTGCAAATAGGCTGGGTGACGGTCGATATATTTGGATATTTATGGGAACCCAGAGGTTTTGGCAAAGCTACACATAAATCTCAAAGAAGACTTAAACATAATTTCTCGTCACACAAACTGCACAGTAGAATTTGAATGCAGGTCAAAACACAACAGCTGTTTATCTTTCATTTAAACTACAACAACAGGATTGCTTAAACAAATTCCCCTCCTTTCTTGAACTTTCAAACTGTTTAATATTTGCATAATGATTAATCTCCAGCTCCAGAGGAAATTCCCAAAGGAAACATACAACACAGAAGCATTTTAAACCCAACCCCATGGAAAAGAGCAAAGAGGGAGCGTGTCAAATCTTCAGTTTTGGAGCCTACTCCCTCAGGGGAATTCTAAATAATGGTGGTCGTCCTGTTGAATATTAAACTGAGCACTGGATGGCTGGGAGAACACGATCCCAAACATCTGGACACTGTGTCCTCACTAGGCCAAAGGTACAGCTCCAGTTAAGGAATGCTGTCATGTCTCATATTAATAGTGAGGTGGATGTTGACTATTGCAAGAAAGTTTTTTTTAATTTTTTTAAAAGATTTTATTTATTTATTTATTTTTAGAGAGGGAAGGGAGGGAGAAAGAGAGAGAGAGAGAGAGAAACATCATTGTGTGGTTGCTGGGGGGTCATGACCTGCAACCCAGGCATGTACCCTGACTGGGAGTCGAACCTGCGACACTTTGGTTCTCAGCCCAAGCTCAACCCACTGAGCTACGCCAGCCAGGGCGCAAGAAAGTTTTATTCTATGCTGTGAAAGGCTAAATCCTTATTCTTAGACCCTCAAATCCACCCCTACTTGCTCATCCAAGGAAAGCTGTAGATTTTTGTTTTCATACAGGGTCTTCAACCAGCTGCTCATTTACTGTGGTCTCAGGGGCCCTGAAAAGGCTTTTGGGTGGGGAAAGGGCAGCAGGCTTGAAGTGCACACCCGGGGTCTATTATTTGACCTGCAACATCAAGGCATCTGGCTAGATCAACATTGTAGAATTATCTGAGGAACTTTAAAATAATACCCAACCCTGGAACCTACCCCACAATAATGAAATCAGGATGTTTGGCAGGTGGGGCCAGAACATCAGTATTAAAAAAAAAACATTCCCAAGAGATGCCAATGTACAGGGAGGTTTGAGAACCACTTGGAGCTTTAATATGCAATGTTACGGATAGCTTTGTGATAAACATCCTATGGATAACTCTCATGCTTGTTTTAAACATTCTTTCTAATAGCAACTCTCATTGACAGTTAATTGTATGCGAACATGTATATGCGCTTGGTTGAAGACAAAATGACGTTACATAAAAATGAAAGCAACTGTCTCAGGGCTCAAGGATAAAGGGACATTTTCTTTAAAATTTCTAAAATATTACATTGTTTTCATAACCAAAAAACACTAATTAGCAAACATTCCCTTCCCACTCACCCTTTTTTGCAGTTTGGGACTTTGGACTGTTTTCAGAAGGCTGTTGAAGCTTGACCTCTGAACATGATAAAAGCATCTATGTCATTTGGTCAGAGCCGGGTTTCTCAAACAACTTCCTGTCTCTCTGCTCTGAAAGACTACTTCACAAAAGAAGCTGACAGTTGTGTGTGGGTACGGGCATCCGCACCGCGGAAGGCCTAACATAAAGTGGCCATTCAATGTGTATTCCATTACCATGGCTAACCATATCTCAGGACGCCGTCCTGAAATCTAGTACCAGTGCATACTTCATGGATCATGCTCGTCAACCATGGCCATCATAAATATTCATCTAATGCCTCTCTTCCTTAGGGGGTTATTAACATGTCAAAGATATTTGTGGAGAAAATGAAAGTGATAAATTCTATCTGTATTTACTCTTATTTGAAAGCCTAATTTATTTTTAGAGTACTCCGATAAAATCCCTTAATAAGAGGAAAGTTATTTTAGCCATAGTCTTCTGTTTTCAAGCTAATCATGTCACACGAAAAAGTTTATTAATGTTTTGCTTGTGGAATGAACAAGCCAAAAGAAGGACTATATGACTAGTTTAATTCAGGGAAGGATAATATAAATCACTGCTCTTAAAAGGTTGAGTTGACACTTTCTCTACTAATAGTGCTTGGAATTGTTTTTCTAATGAAAAGAGGTGGCAGAGATTCATTCCTGCTCCTACCTGCTCTCCCTGGGGATCGATAACCCATCCCAAAATTGTTACGTGGAGTTGGTACCTAGTCTGTGAATAGAATAGAGCAAAGGTTGGTAAACTTTTTCTTTAACAATAAATATTTTAGGCTCTGCTATTTAACTCTGATGTTGTAGTACTGAGGCAGCCATAGGTAATATATAAATGAATGGATGTGTCTATGTTCCAAAAAAACCCTTTATTTGAAAAAACAGGCAGTAAGCTAGATTTGGCTCACAGGCTATAGTTTGCCCACTCCTGGAATAAAACACACCCAATAGGGCATCAAATCTGCTCTCAGGTTGCACTGGATGGGTGCCAGGCCCGGGAATTTTAACTAAACCTAAAGGAGCCAATGGGTATTGGTATTCTATAAGATCAAACAGGTCCACTATAGTAGGAAAAGTCATGAGAATGTATTAAAAATAAGAGTGGCAATAGCAATGGCTAATATTTACAGAGGATTTGCTACGTACCTTCTATTAAATACTTTACATGTAATCTTTATAATCCATGAGTTCATAATCATATTAAAGTAAAATTTATTGTTGACTTTTAGAGGATGCTATGGAAGGAAGCAAGTCATTACTTGGAAACTGGAAAATAAAGGTCATCAAGCATTTAATGAGTGTTTTCATAAAGGGAAGCTGGACACATGTTTGCGACGGTACCGAGATGCCTGTCGGAGGGCCCAGTGGAGGGCCCCACGGGACTGAGCACCTGGTGCCCTGTGCCATCGTTGGTTCAATCACATCCTCGTACTGGTTTTCCTTCCTCTCATCTTTCCCTCCCCATATCCTGCTGTCTTGTTCTCTGGGATTCTCAAATAAATCACTGTGTACAGACTTTGATCTCAGGCTCTGCTTTGTGGGGGAACCCCGGCTGGGATAGCATTCTAGTTCAAATTCTTGAGGGAGAATCTAACCCCATGTGCACATAGATTTGTTTTTTTGGTTATGATTCCACTACTGGTCCAACCTCTTGTGAAGACTGTCCCTTCCAGAGGTGTAGGTGGGAGTTGTTAAAGCAGGAGAGGCAAGTGGATGGACATGTCCAGTCTGGAGCCTTGCTGCTAAGAGACACCTGCTGACCAGCAGCAGCACCTGAGAGCTTGTTAGAAATGGGGAGTCTCAGGCCCCAGCCAGAACTACTGAATGCAAATCTGCTTTTAAACAAGATTCCCCTGGTGATTTGCATGCACATTAAAGAAAAACTGTACTCTAGGGAGAGTGATGGTCATCCAGCTCAGGGACATTTTTATAAGAGAAAACATGTAGAGCTTCTCGTCAAGACGGATGCATAGGTAGACATGCCTCACCTCATTGCACAACCATAAGAAGGAACACAACTAACTTGAAAATGAAAAACAGCCAGAACTGCCAGATAATCACACAGAAAAATACCCAGAACTGTACAGAAATCCAACAACCAAGGATTTAAAGAAGCTATACTCATCCAGATGGGAAGGAGGGACAGACAGGGAGTCAGGGTGGAGAGGGCTCACTGTGGCGGAGGCTAGCTGGGGGTGGAGAGGTGGCCAGGTGGCAGCAGTGATGGTAGGATGGTGGCTTTGGTAGAATGGGCAGCCCCACATACACTTGTGGTGGATAAAAATCAGGAGGACACCTTGTGAGCGAGCAATCCCAGCCCCAGGCCAGACAGTGCAGGTCAGGGCTCCAGCATCAGAAAAAGAAAGCCCCATAATTTCTGGCTATAGACCCATTGGGGGTTGGGGCAGCAGAAGACACTGACAGAGAGCCCGGAACCTACACAAACCCACTCACCCTGGGAACCACAACCACAACAGCAGCTAAAGGGGCTCCAGTTACACATGGGAAGTAGGTGAAGTGACTGGAAATGGGGCAAGGGCCAGGCAAGCCCCCAGAAGTCAGCTAGCAGAGGCATTGTCCCCTCTTCGACCCCTCCCCCCCATGAAGCCACAGTTGCCCCACCCTGGTGGATACCCAAGGCTCTGCCCCATATGACTTAATAGGTGCACTAAAACAGCTCTACCTAGTACACAGACACAGGGAGGCTGCCAAATTCAGGGAACAAAGAAATATGGTCCCAGTGAAGGAACAGAACAGACCCCTGGGAAAAGAAGTAAGCAATGCGGAGACAGTCAACCTATCAGAGGCAGAGTTCAAAACACTGGTAGTCAGAATGTTCAAAGATCTTACTGAATACAACAAAAACATAAGGGAAGAAATGAAGGCTCTACTAAGGGAAATAAAGAAAAATCCACAGGAAACCAACAGTGAAGGAAAGGAAGCTGGGATTCAAATCAATGATTTGGAACATAAGGAAGAAGTAAACATTCAACCAGAACAAAATGAAGAAACAAAAATTAAAAAAAAATGAGGAGAGTGTAGAAGATTCTGGGACATCTCCAAAAAGGCCAACATCTGAATCATAGGGATGCCAGAAGGAGAAGAGGAAGAGCAAGGAATTGAAAACTTATTTGAAAAAATAATGAAAGAAAACTTACCCAATTTGGCAAAGGAAATAGACATATAAGTCCAATAAGCACAGAAGATCCCAAACAAGTTGGACCCAAAGAGGTTTACACTAAGACACATAATTAAAATGTCAAAGATTAAAGTGAAGAGAGAATCTTGAAAGCAGCAAGAGAAAGGCAGAGAGTTACTACAAAGGAGTCTCCATAAAGCTATCAACTGATTTCTCAAAAGAAACTTTGCAGGCCAGAATGGACTGGCAAGAATTATTCAAAGTGATGAAAAGCAGGGACCTACATCTAAGACTACTCTATCCAGAAAAGCTATCATTTAGAATGGAAGGGCCGATAAAGTGCCTTCCACACAAGGTAAAGGCTAAGGGAGTTCATCATCATCAAACCACTATTATATGAAATGTTAAAGGGACTTATTTAGGAAAAAGATTAAAACTATGAACATTAAAATGACAACAAATTCACAACTATCAACAACCAAATCCAAAAAGCAGAAACAAAAACAAACTATGGGAACAACTAGAACAGGAAGAGAATCATAGATATGGAGATCACTTGGAGGGTTATCAGCTGGGAGGGGGAAGGGGAAGAATGGGGGGAAAGGTACAGGAATTTAGAAGCATAATTGGTAGGTACAGAATAGATGGGGGAAGTTAAGAACAGAATAGACAATGGAAAAGCCAAATAACTTACATGCATAACACATGGATGTGAACTAAGGGGTGGGATTGCTGGAAGGAAGGGGGAAACCAGACAAAGAGGGGCAAAGGGGGCAAATTGGGAAAACTGTAATAGCATAATCAATCAAATATACTTAAAAAAGATGTTGAATGCAAAGGCAAAAGAGAAGCACATATAGGGGGGTAGGGAGCACACACTGTTGTTTGGGTGGTTGGTCCAGCAAAAGAGGAATTGAATTTATATGAAAACACTGTAAATCCATAATAGAAGAAACACCCTGTGCCTAGTTTTTTTTTTTCTCCTTTTCTGAACAGGTTTATTAAACATAGAGGGGATGGAGCTCAGTCCTTTTTGGCTGCTGCCTTCCTCATGCAAGGACACTGCTCAGCTCCTCTCTCTTCCTCTTGGCATGGATGTGTCTCCCCACCCTTTTCTTGATGAACTTCAGGGACCTCTTGTCTTTAGAGACCTTGAGCAGCTCCACGGTGCACCACTCATAGGGGCAAAGCCACATACCTTGAAGATCACATCCCACATGAACTTGGTGTGCTTGGCACAGCAGCCACTGTACCTGGGCTTGCTTACATTCTTGGTCACCTTGCGGCTTTTGTTGAGGCCAAGGCTATGAGGGGTGCTGCTCCTCAATGGCCATGCCGGAAGGACTGACTCGTGTACCTAGCTTATTATACCCTGCACCATAAACGTCAGAAAATGTCCAAATAAGAAGATGAAACAGCCCCCCAAATCAACAGAAAACAATGTCTAAGTGTCATTGTAGACACAAGAGCAGGTTCTTGTTGAGCAACCATTAAATAGGGAATCCAAAGTTTGTGTCAGGGGTGGGCTATGTGTGTCCATGAGGTGGGCAGAGCCAGTCTCGGGAACCCACCATTTCCCTCTGGGCTTTGTCATTTGACCCCCAAATTTCTTACATTGTTCTCCTTCAGTTCACTGCTTCTTCTTCCATGTAAAAACTCTCAGTTACAGGCATGGTGTCCTGATAATTGTTTAACAACTGACTATCCAGAAAAAATAAATAAACCTCTGATTTGTAGCATTTGTTCTTTCTATAATATAAGTACTCCCGCTGGCTGGCAGCAAGCGGCTACGTGCCATTATCGAACAGAGTTGAGAGGTGGTCTGAACTAGCTCCAGCAGACCACTGGGACCACGTGGGAGAAAGGGCAAAAAGGAAAGTAAAGGTTCAAAAGGACACTGTAGAGTGGCTTAAAGCCTTCGGTGAAGTAAGAAAAGAAAAATTAAATTAATGAAGATCCATAGTGCTTACTTTAACTTTAGTTACTGTGAGTCAGAAGCACAGCTGTCTGCTTCAAGTCCAAGGGTTTGGTTGTCTTGTCTCCTTGGCTCTATGCTGAAGATTTTGTCATCTTGTCCAACCTGCGCCTTAACTTTGACTTTATTCAGTACTTTATGTTGTAGCTTTAAAAGAATCAGGAAGTCAGCAGGAGAAAAGGTTGTAGGACAACCAGAGTCACCTGTGCTATATATTTACTGAAGCGTCTTCCATAACCAGTATGTAGGCTCTGGAATGCTCACACCCACCCTTCATGGACACACCACACCCCATCTCCCCTGCCTGAGTGTAGTGTAATGACTCCCACTCAGCTTCCTAAGTGCACACACCCTGCTTCTCTGGCCAGAGTTCAAGCCCTCACCTGGTTTCCTTGGACATCATCCAAGAGCTACAGACCTCACTTTGCTGGGAGGTCTCCAACTAGCACATAACTTTCTTCCCTTGGGGACAGCAGCAGGTAATGCATATTTAACTTGGGGCAGGCACTGGTAGGTAGCTTAGACCTGTCCCGCTGTCCACAAGCATGACTTTGGGGCCTCAGTGCTGGTTCTCCAAAGGCCTGAACCAGGAACCCCATCTTTTCTGGGTACCGCCTAAGCTGCAAAACCATTGATTTCTGTTTGTTGCAGCTCTGGGTCAGCTGAACCACTCTTCTGTTGACCTTTATCGACAAATCACAGTCCTGAATTTCCCATAACTTCTCTGGTTGCTCACCTTTTGGTTTTTCCTGGAAAGCATCCAGTGCTAGGAATCTAGCTCCCCACAGACAGCCCAAATTAATGCTGCTTAACCTGCGTGAAAAGTGATTTCTTGTTAATTCATCTTTGGTGTCTAATCTCATCAACGGTGACTTTCAGGAAAGAAACGTTTCCACTAACAGGTTAACAGCCTCTACTTTTACAGTTCTGATATCTGTTCCGAAAGTAACAGCTTGTTTAATCCTCTTCCCAGATGAATGGGTCATCATCTTGAGATTTATGATTTGGTTTTTATTTCTTCTAAAATAGAAACAGAAGTAGTGGAAGTTCCCTTATCTTTAACTCTCAGAGCCGCAGCCTCTTATCTGAGGATTCCTTCTTTTCTAGCCACCCAAAGCAGCCACTAGTTGGGTTTATTACTTTTAATTCTCATTCTCTCTCCAGAGTGTTCTCTCCTCTGAGCACATAAACACATCACTGACCTCTCTCACAAAGTCAAGGCCAGCTGACACGAATGAGGACAGTTTGCACTGACAGAAGCACTCCAGGTGGTTCAGCTAACTCACCACAGCTTTTTGTCTTCTTCCTAAGTTGGCCAGGGCACTGGGGCCGGGGCCAGTGTGTCTTTCCTGCCAGCTGGGGACCTTACTCCTCCCTTTGAGTGTTCCATTCAGAGTGAAGGCCAGAGGTCTCCAGGCTAAAAAATGCCTTTAATTCAAGCCCAAGTTATGCAGGAAGAAGTCCCAGCTTCTGCTGTCAGGCCTCGGTCAGAGAGGCTGACCAAGCTGGAGCATCCTTGACCTTTCTTCTTTCTCCCAGATGTCCAGTGAACTTATGTCCAATTTTCCCTCCTACCCTCCACAGAGGGTTTCCTTCTGCGAGGCCTCTGGTGCATTGGGAAGGCTGCCAACAAGGACACAAAAATGGAAGTGCCTGAGGGGAGAGATTCTTCCTAAATTCTGGTTGTCAGAGAGATAAACATCATCAAATGGCTCTAAAAGAGAAGATGAAAGGGATTAACATTCTAAGCAGTTGGGAGATTAAACTGTCTAAGCGACTAGGCTCAAGAGGAGGCAGGAGCTATAGCGGAGAAGATCCCACGGTGGAATTGCCAGCATTATGAGCAGGGTCGCAGGGACCTTATCAGAGGAGGCCAACTTGAATGGGCACTAATGAGTCGATGACTCCAATCCAGGAATGGGTAAGACCATAGCAACCAAAGTCACACGGAGGTGGCATGCTATGTAACTGTAGTATCCCCTAGGGACAGGCACTGGGCTGCGGGCAATGGGCTGACCCCTTCCCAGTGGGCAGATGATCAGCTATTGAACTAAAATCTGGACTGTGAATATGCCAAGAAGAATTCTTAGTGCATGCGCTCAAATATGTTAGCTCTCTTTATCTTTTATTAAAGCCCTTCTTTGGATGGAGGACTAAACTAGAGGTGGCCAGAAATTGTATAAGATCAGGTTTCCCTGAGCCCTGTAAGTACTTAGAAAATGCTTTATTGATTACAATGTAATAGGGCTCATCCCCTGCCATGGGGGGTTATGGTGACAGTCTTTAAAGAGTGAGGGATGGTGACAAGTGTTCAGAATGTCCCATAACCACAGGTGGGCCGCCCCTCTGCTGGGACAGGGCTTCATCTGATTATTCCACAATGGTTAAATTTTGAATGTTCCCTTGCCCTTAGAAGGGATAGGACATAGCGCTGTGCATTAGCATAAGTCTTGAAATAAGCTGAGGGTGTCAGATGTGGGCATTAACGCATATCTTGAAATCAGGAAAGTAGCCTTTCCCTCATCCTCCTCACTTCCAAAAATATCTTTCCCAGATATTCTCTATTGTTTTGCTGAATGCAGTCAGGTCTTACTCAGTTTGCCTTATAAGGAATTTCAGGGTTTCAAGAGCTCATGCCATTGGGAGTTTTTCCTACTGTTCGGCATGAATTGCCTTCTGCTTAATTTTAGTTCATTATGTCTGTAAAGTCAGGGAGGGCTTTATGGAGCAAAAGGTCCCATCGTCGTGGGAAGTATGAGTCATTCCAAGAACAGTGAGTTGGGCTAGAGGGCCAAGGCCACTGCAGAGGGCCAGGAAGCTGGGGGTGGGTGGGTTATTGAGAACAGCATCAAAGCAGTCTCTCATATCTCTCTATTACTCCCACTAGGGGGTGCCCATCATCCCAGAATAATCACTATTACTAGAAAGTTGAGGTTTGAGGGGGCTGACTAATAAGAGGGTATGGGCTGACTCATGTTTCCTGCATTGAAGCCCTGATTTGAGAAGAGAGCTGGAGTGGGTGGAGGGTAGAAGGGAAGCAGGAGGGGTTCCCATTCAGTTACTACACAAATGCCTCTTAAGCATGCGGGGATTCTCAACCCATGAAAACCACTGGTGAAGTCAGTGACTAGAATAATTGTGGACCAGAAATGTCTCCCCGGGGCCCAGCAGAGATGAAGGCGTATTTTACCCCTGGGGGTCAAGAAGTTGCGGAGATAAGAAATGAGCATAGTTGAGGGGTGGGAGGTCAGGGATGCAATAAAGATCAAGGACGTGGTGCGATTCTGAAACAGAGTGGGTACGGGGTGTGGATAAAGGTCAGGGAGGAGGGGGATTATTTTGAGGATCTCCAAATATCTAGTCCTTCAGAATGGCTGCAGCAAAACTTTCTGTTATGAACGGTTTTACGGCAAGAACATGGAACTTGCACCTTGAGAGTCGAGAGTTCAAATTTTGGCTCAAACACACAGTAGCCATGTGACCTTGGGAATTGAGGCAAGTCATTCAACCTCTTTGATTCTCAAGTCTCTCATCTTCAAAATGAGACTAATGGTAGGAGGGTTATTTGAGATTTTCAAAGATAAACATATAAAGCACTAAATAAATCTCTTCTCCCTTTCCTTTTGCCATACTTGTAAATGACTGAGAGCAAAGCAAGGAAATGAATCTTCTACTGTGGATCTTGTACCCCAAGACCTCACACACCCCACACTGCAGGACTGCAGCCCCTGGGCAAGAGGGACCTCTCTGGTGTCCAGGGTTTTCTGCACTGCCGAGCTTAGTGAGCATGCAGGACATGCTGGAGAAGTCCTGGCCCTTCTGACCCTTTGGACTTTGCAGGCTTTGGGGACATAATTTAGAAACCAGTCCCCAACTACATTTTTAGAAGTCACCATCTGGTCCTGAGGCTTTCAGACTTGGAGAATTCACTTGTTTTGCCCAAAGTCAGAGTGCCAACACCTGGCCTGGAATTCAGGTGCAGAGCTCTCTCTCATATCACCAGTTGATCCATGCTTATGTGATAATGACCGACAATTCTTTGCAGCACAGTTTTCCAAAGTATGAGCCATAGACAGCCTGCACCGACATCAGCAGGTGGGCTTGATAAAAATGCAGATTTCTGGCTCCTTGGACACACCTGTGCAATCAGACTCACTGAAGTTTAAATGCAGTGGCTTACAGACTTACCAGGCCCGGGATACACTGTTACATGGAAATATAATGCCTTCATCTTCCAGGGTACTCTTTAGTGGGGGAAAGTTGGGGCCCTCAGGCAGAGTCCTGGCACTTCAGGAATCATACCTTACAGGTGTTTCTAACCCTGCCTATTTATAGAGCCAACTCTGTCCCTAGTTACTTCCCCTAGAACTTCTTAAATGTTGTTAGAACCATCGCTGTGAATGTCACAGGAGACCGTTTCTGTGGACACCTGATGAGACTGTGATTTGGAAAGGTCAGTTCAATTCACTCTCGAGCACAATAATTACCAGCCCTTCTGTGGAGGCTGTGGGGGGAGGGGGAGTTTTGGTTCTTGTTTCTGGGGATTGGAGAGCCTGAGATAAAAGCTGATCGCCAGCTGCCACTTCCTCTGCATAGACTTGCCACCTGCTGCCAGGTTAGCAGGGCTTGAACCAGGTTGGGGCAAAGATCACTTCTTCTTCTAAAGCTGTGAACTCTGATCTCAGTCTGGAGAGAGATGGGCTCTGGACATGAACAGACTCCACAAGCCTCCCCCGGAAAACAGGGCCTACACCAGCTGGCATTTCAGAAGGAACTTGTGACTGTGGAACACTCTCTAGAGAGACATACCTTTTCAGACTTAGAGAAACAATAGTGGCAGCAGCTTCCGCATTAAGCTTTGACTGGCTCCTGTAGCCCTTGGAATGAGAGGTTCACCTTGGCTTCTGGTGGGAGGCAGGTGTTTCTACACTGTAGAACTGCATGGGGGGTCCAGGGCAAACCGGGGCTGGCAGAGGGATTTTGCAATAAAGACCCACATCAGCTTCAAAGTACCCAAACATGAGCATAAAAGTGCTACCGAGAAGATAGTTGTTGCTCCCTCAAGTCTTTTCTGTGGGAGATAAATATTAATAAAATAAAACAAAGCAGGTCATTATTGTGTAGCAAATGTCACTGTTCTAACTAGCAAGCCGGCTGACTCCAGCAGGTCAAGGGTGGGGCCCTGTGGAGCTGGTTTCATCCTCTTTCCTTCAGTGGCGTCTGTGTCCCTGAATGGGCTATTGGTAGTAGAGAAGTCCCTTCATAAAGCATGGTATTTTTCCGTCTCAATCTATTCTTTCCCTTTTTGTTTTCTAGGAACAAGAGGATTCATCTGACTCTACTGGAGGTAGCTCCCTTCCCTAATTTATTGTTCCATTCTAAGCCTTCCCACCTCCTGGGCTCAGCGTGAGCAGACAGGAGCACTGGAGGATGCAACCACCATGAAGATTCAAGTTCAACGACACAGAGCTGTCCCTCTGCTGGGCCCAAGGCAAAGAAAAATCCCAACCTCTTTCTTGTCATCATCTGGTTTTGTTGAACCTGGACAGGAAATGAATTCCAAAGGCAGGAAATGACCCAGAGACCATAACAACATGTGAAAAGCCAACCCGGTGCTTCCGTCACTTTGTTTCAAACTATTCTAATCTGTGTCCCAGGAAGCCTAACCCATTACCAGATGGAGATTTGTTTTCAGCCGCCTCTTGGCATCTGCCACTCCCGGCTGGTGACATTTGCACGTTTCAGAAGGCAAACCTGTCCCGACATCTTCAAACTTCCGGAGAGGGGCAGCCTGAGGAAAGTCCTTGGGTCCCTGGCTGACAGCACCGACCATCTGACATGCTTCATCTGCAGCTGAACTGCTGCTGGCCTCCAGCCTAGGACACAAGCACACCGTGTCTGTTCTTGACAATTTGCAGCATCTGAAATCAAAATGCCCCACATTGCCAGAAAAGGCTGGCTCCCTCGCCTGCTTCCTAATCCCTTCTCACCAGGCTTTCCTAAAGAAATCTGGTGAGTCAGGAAGGAAGAAAACGTGTCTCAGGAAGATCTGGGGGTGGCGTGGTTCCTCTTCTTGCTTCTGAAAATTTCCTCCTGCTTTACAGTGCGGGCAATGGTTACGGATTGGGTTGTACTCTTGCTCTGTGTTTTCCTCTGACAGCTCTCGCTTTGAGAGACTCTTCATTTACCGCTCATGAAATTTACTCTGCAAAAGCAGGAGGCCCTCTGTTGAGGAATTAGTCACTGTTACAAAGAAGTTTTGTCTTTACTTTTCTCCCCAGGGGCAAGGCAAGAAAAAATTCCCACTTCTACTCCCAGAAAGAACCATCATTCAGCGGCTTTGTTCTGGCCCAGGGGCCTGTACTTTTCCTAGGCTTTTAATTTTTACTGAACACCACCCATCTGCCTTCCCACCAAAGGCTGTGTGCCAGTTGGATTCTAAACACAGCGAGGTGGCTTCTGGGATACCTGCTCCAAACAGGTATTCTGTTAACCCCCCTCGGGTCATTGGAAAGTGGAAAGTAGCTATAGCTGAATGAATAATGTACCTAACTCTTTCAACACTTTCAAATGTTAAACAGATTAACGTATAAAGAATCCAATATACTTGTTGACATCTGGTTCGCAGAAAAGTTCCAGCAAGAAAGAAATGGGAAGTTCAATGTCAGGCTGGGGAAATGGGAACGGCAGTGGAGGGCACTGCTGTCCTGTGTCCTGGCATCAGACCTGTTCCTGAGTGCAAAACTGCTCTCTGCCGCTGTTTAAAACTGTGCTCTGTTTATTAGGAAAGAGGTTTTAAAAGTACAGGATGTACTCATAAGCTTGGATTTATCCATGGAAAGGGAATATAGTCTCCATTACAAGGCAGTAGGTTAATATCGGAGGCAGGTTGTATCAACTGTATGTAGCTGGCAGTAATTGGAAAATAAAAGAAGCTAGGAATATTCATAAAAAGGGAGGGGAAGAGAGAGAGAAGAAAAGAGACTTTTTTGTTGCTGGAAGGAGACAGTCTTGCAGGGGAATAAGAGATATACGAGTCTGCCGGTCTCTCCACTTTGCTCTGTCTGTAGAAAATGGGCCAGGAGAAAGCCAGAAACAGGAGACAGAGGGAGGCCATCTTTCCAACTGTTGACATGAGCCAAATAGGATAAATAGTTCATCATTTGGTGATGATGACAACAGTAATGATGAAGGGAAGGTATTGACCCAGATGAAAAAAAAAGGCTTTTAATTTCAAGCTTTGCTTAAAACTCCTATCAGATCCACTTACATTATCCAAGGGACTTTTGACTACAATGACAGGAATTTAGGATAAGTGAAATAATACAATTAAATAGAAAAATCAGGATTAGCTTAAGATATTATTGTGAATGGTTAAAATTAGTGAGAAAGGTACAGTATTATACCTATTATTGTACTGTTCTCAGTCCTGGTCTAATTGTTTAAAAATTAACATAGTTAAAAACTGTTCTTATTTAAATATATAATGGAGTCCTGGCTGGTATAGCACAGTGGATTGAGTGCCTACCTGCAAACCAAAGGGTTGGCAGTTTGATTCCCAGTCAGAGCACATGCCTGGGTTGTGGGCCAGGCCGCCAGTAGGGGGCACTTGAGAGGCAACCACACATTGATGTTTCTCTTCCTCTCTGTCTCCCTCCCTTACCCTCTCTAAATATAAATAAATAAATAAATAAATAATCTTAAATATATAAAACAGAGCCAAAGATTTTATTATGCTCTTTAGAAGCACATATTTAGGAATCCTGGCTGTTGGGGGCCTTCCCATCTCCTATTACCTTTCAGCATAGACAAAGAACAGAGGAGAGAAGAATGCACAGCTTCTTAAGCATTAGCAGTGAACAGTGAGAGTTACAACATGACAGTAAATGTTATATTCTGCTTAGTCCTAGGCTTACCAGAGGTGGTTGCTGGACACTTAAAGTAGATGCTTATAATTTTGCAAATAAGGGAATAGCATCAAAAATAGAAAAAGAATAGAATCATGACTCCCAAACTGTGCTCAAGGGGCCCAGGACACCACAGCAACCTCCCAGGGGGGCTGAGGTTTGTATTAAACGTAGAGGAGTCCATGGTGATACTTGACCTCTGCTGAACGCCAAGAGAACAAATTCCTAGGACAAGATGACTCACAGTTTCAACACTATACTGTTCTCCAACCCTTTCAAAGACATCTTCTCGTTGAGAAGTCAGGAATTCAGCAGTGATTATAAAATGCAAGGAAGTACCAAGTGAAAATCAGTGTGGAACAAAAGGTGCAGGTGGTGGTATCTATGTGGTTTCCAAGAGCTGAGAAAACGTTCAGTACCCAATTGGCATACATGTCTTTTTTTTATAAGCAATTGTGGTTAAGAATAAAATAAAAATTATTTTCTTTCAATTTATGTATGTTACTTTTTCAAACACCTAAGTTGTTAGCACCTAACTACCATACAAATAGTATTTCTGTTAGGTATTTCTTTTTGCTTAGGGGCTCTGTGAAAAAAAATTACTGAGACAGGAAGACGCTATGAATTGAATAAGTTTGGAAACCTCTTGCTCAATGGGCAAAGATGGATTTTAATGGCTTAGACTCACCGGTGAGAATAAAAAAGTGATTTTATTCCCTTTCCCCATTCCAGCCAGGGCACTGCTCCCAGTATTTTCCACTGTTCCCACATAAAATGAACATTCTTCATCTGAATGCTTTTTTAAAAAAATTAATGTAACCAATTGGGAGATTATTAAAAGTTGTCTTGTACAATGGTTCTCAAATCATCTTCAGTGAAGGGCATTTTTTTAAAAGTTCTTAATCTGTCATGGACTATGTGATGATTAATTTTGTATATTAACTTGGCTGGGCTGTGTGTGTGTGTGTGTGTGTGTGTGTGTGTGTGTTGCATACCATTGCAATGGCTCTGACTCCTGGCAATCCTACGGATGAGTGATGTCCGCAATGTCTTGTTCCCAACAGCCCAGCTCCGCTCCTGCAGACTCGTGCCTACGGCCTCCTTGATGGATGTGATTGCCTTCATCATTGGTCTTCCTTTTTCTTTGCTGCTTCTATTATTCTCGGCATTATCATCTTTTCAAAGAACCCTGCCTTCTCATGGTGTACTCGAAATAGGGCAGCTTCAGTTTTGTCATTTTTTTTCTCCAGTGATGTTTCAGCCTTAATTTCCTCTAGGACCCCCCTTGTTTGTCTTTCTGATGGTCCAGGGTATCCACAGAGCTCTCCTCCAACACCATAACTCAAGTGAATCATTTTTTTTCTATTGTCTTCTTCACTCCACAACTTTTGCTTCTGTACATGGTAATTTGGAACACTACAGTGTGGATACTCTTAGCCTTGGTCTCTAATGACACATCTTTGTTCTTGGTGACCTTTCCTAATTCTTCTATTGCTGCCTTTCCAAGTCTCATCCTTCTTTTGATTTTTTTGGCTGCAGCCTCCATTTGAATCAATAACTGAACCAACATAAGCAAAATCTTCAATAAGTTCAATGTCTTCATTGTTTATGTTAAAGTTGAGTATTTCTTTTGTAGTCAAGATTTTTGTTTTCCTGATATTCAAATGCAGTCCTGCTTTCACTTTCATCAGAAGTTGTTTCAGATCATTGCTATTTTCTGCACTAAAGTGGTGTCATCTGTGCATCCTAAGTTATTGATATTTCTTCCGCCAGTTTTCACTCCTCTTCCTCTGAGTCAAAGCTCAGTTTTTCATATGACATGTTCTGCACACAGATGAAGCAAATAGGGAGACAGCATGCACCCTTGTCTGACACCTTTGCCTCTAGGAAACCATCCTGTCTCTATAGTCCATCATGACAGTGGCTTCCTGTCCACAGTGCAGGTTACGCACCAGGACAAGCAAGTGCTGAGGCACGCCCACTTCTTTCAGACCAACCCATAGCTTTGCATGACCCACGCACTCAAAGGTTTTACTGTGGTCTATAAAACATAGACTAACCTTCGGAATTTCTTCGGAGTACTCCAGTGTCCAGTGAATGCTACAATTAGATCTCAACTGCCTCTTTCGTTTCTGAATCCAGCTTGCACATCCAGCATTTCTTGCTCCATTTAAGGTAGAATGTTGTATCACCACGAGCATCACTTTACTTGTGTGGGAAATTAGAGCGCTGGTCCTAGAGTGACTACACCCCTGGTCCATGAAGCCCAGATATTTGATCAAACATTGTTATTCTGGATGTTCATGTAATTTTTGATGATTAACATTTAAATCAGTAGACTTTGATTAAAGCAGATTACATTTATAAAGTGCGTAGATCTGATGCAATCAGTTGAAGGCCTTGTAGAATAATGAACTCTCCTGAGCAAGAGAATTTTTTTTTTACCAGCAGACTACCTTAAAAATGCAATAAAATTAAATTTCTAGGAAGATGATCATATACTTAAATATTGTGGAAATGTTAAATTGTTATAAATATTTCTAAATTCTTGCTTTCAGTTTCTATATTTAGTTTGCCTGATTGGTGACAGTTTGTGGAATATACTGAATAGCATCAACCTGATAAAAAGTATAAATATATACATATATACATGAACACTAATGTTAATTCACTTTTTATTTTGAACGAATTTTAAATTGACTAAAATGTTGCGAAGTTGCTACAGAGCTTTCCCATATATGTCCTCACTCAAGTTTCCAAATTTTTACATCTAAATAACCATAGTTCAATTTCAAAATGAAGACAATGATATTAGTACAAAACTATTCATTAAACTACAAAGCTTATTCAAATTTTCCCAGGTGTATTTTAACTAGTGAAGGCACAACTCCAGAATGTGGGACTTTAATAGGTGCTGGGCCAGAAAAAAATGTTTGAATAAGTAAAGACCATTGCTTTATTTTGTTTGTAGACCAGCCAGCGGAGAGCTAGAAAACTTTGATGGTTGTCACGGATTGTTCTGTAGAATAATATGCAAACTACAAACCTCAATCAGAAACACCTCACACATGTTATCAAGCCTATATCACATCTCCTAAGCTTGTCTGTCATTACTGCCAGAAATAACAAATTCTTTTGCATCTCGAAAGGTAGCCACTTAGTGACAGAATGTCTATAAAAGTGCTGTTTGAATGTGAATCTGCAATGTCATGCATTTTTTTTGCCAAGTCACCTTTTATCATCTCTTCTGTGAAGTCTTTTACGACATTTCACAAGTAGAACCCACTGCAATGGCTTTTGGGACTCCTACTGCAATGACTTTATGAATGTCTGTCATAGTACTTGTAACACTAAATTGCTATAATTTGTGTGGGTGCCCTCTAACCTGTGAGCTATTCATGGGCACAACTGTCTTATTCTCCCCATATCTCAGTGCCTGGCATAATGTCTTAGGCACAGCAAGCATGCAAAACATGGGTGAAGAAGGAATGAATCAATACATTGAACACAATAAATTCATATTAACATTTTTCCCTACTTGATCTTGTTGAGAAAAAGCCCATACCTTGAAATTATTCCAGTGAAAAAGACAATGCCACATGTATATTAAAAACGAAATGCATTCAAGGGCCTTGTGTTTGAGACACAGATAGGCTTTGAATACCAGGGTGACTTAAGAGCTGAATAGAGAATAGCAGCACTTTCACAGACGGCACAAGTATGTAGGTTCTGACTCACTTTATTCAGTAGATTCATTGTACTCCTCAGGTAATTTTATCCATCTTAGTGAAGCCTGCTTAGGATAATGGGTTATTTTATTATCAGTATTAGTCAGCATTTCTATGGTACATGTTTTCTTTTTTTTCTTTTCTTTTTTTTTGTTTTAACCATTGTTCAAGAATGGTACATGTTTTCAAAGTGTTATTATGTTCCTCATTCTTCTCCCACTGCCCCCAATGGAATGAAGAATTTATTTGAGCCAAACTGATGACAAATTCTGGGGAGCAAGATCTCAAAGGCTCCCCATGTTCCTCATTCTTAATGAGCTATGCAGATGATACATAATGAAAGGGGCTAAATCTAGTCTCACACATAGCTGGTACTCAATACATTTTTGTTTACTGACTCATCACTGAACTCAGCTGGGGGAAGGCCAGTGCGCACTTGTGGGAAGAAAGCCTACCCCGCTTTTTGTTGGCGGAGGAGGAGAGAGGATGGGGTGGGAGCGAACGGTCGGAGAGGGAAGAAAGTGGGAATTCCTCTCAGGTGGGAGTGGAGCAGCCGTCTGAATCTCTGGTCCACGTCAGCGATCCTCAGGGCTCTCCAGGGTGAGAGACACATCACGTCCATTTGCCCTGTGAAGCAGTAGATGCTTTGGGATTGGAGCTGCTGTTTCTTAGGAACGAGCTGCTGGTGACTGTTTTTACGAGACTGGTAATCAATTTTAAACATTCTGCTTATGTTTTTTATATCACCTTATTAGAAAGCTGGGAAAAATAAGATACCAAGAGAAGTTTAAGGAAATTCAGATCTTAGCCTTAGTCTATAATGTAAAGTGAAAGCTGAATAATGAGATATTGTCATAGGTATTGCCGTTATAGTAGAGTGACAAGTGACAGGGACTGTTGATCCTAAGGGTCCCTAGTGGCCAGGAGAAACTGAATATAGAGTTGAAAAATGGAGAGGGGAAGAGATTTCCTTATTTCTTGGAAACCTCACCTCCTCCTAGAAGCCATGCTCAGTGGTTGGCTCTGGTTCTGTCAGTTGAGAGATGAGAGATGCGAAGGGCTTTGCCAGCGAGGGTTGGGCTGGGGCTGTTGGCTTAAAACAGAATAATGTATCATGTTCCTGGTAAGTACTCAGAGAATCCTGCCTGTTGCTTTTTTTTTTTTAATTAATTAATACATGGCATCTGTGCACCTTGGTTTTATTGGGCAATGACCACAAATATTTGTCTGAGACACAGCTTGGAAAAAGGGAAAGTTGACAAGGTAAAAATGCAAAGCTTTTCCAGCAGCCGGGTTGGCTGGGAGAAGCATGGAAATGCTCAGGGAGAAGTGCTGCCCTGGACTCGGACACCCCCCTCACCCTGGCTGGGCAGGCCCCGTTCGCCTGCATACAGGAGGGCCCCCAGGGAGGCCAAGAGACCAGCCTGGAGCTGCCCGCAAAGCGCCAAAGCAGATTTCTCCCATCTTGGGTAGAAGCTCAGATCCAGATGTCATAGAGTATTATGAGAATGAAGTAATGGAGTGTTGGCAAAAGCAACCCACACAGAGCCTGGCACCCCATGATGCTCAAGACAAAGTGGATTTCCTTCCCTGCTGTGACTTCAGCAGGTCTGAGGGTGGGTGTCTCAGATGAAGGCTGTGTGCCATGTAGGAGTTCGACACTTTATAGAGCACTGGAAAGGTGGACCCATGCACACTCCAAATTCTTCCATTCTGGTTGTAGCTCATTTTCCTCATTTGCAAAGCATATGTTTGCAGGAAATAATTTTGTGGCTTGAATGAGGAATCATATCTGATATCATTTCCTCGGGAAATGACTGGTTTGGATTTCGACTCAGAAATGATCCCTGAGATCTCCCACCCATGGGGGCTGCCGCTCTTTCTCTTTTGGGGCAGGATCCAGTCTCTGAAATTCCTGAGCTAGGATTTCTTCTCTACCTTATCAGCTTCTCACAAATATTTAGCCAGGGAACAACATGGATCTTTGACCCCACCTGCTTCACCTCTCACCAGCATTGTCATAATATCTACAGCGTTCCTGCCATTTGGGAACACCTTGGGGCCAGGTAATTTCCCTGGCTACAAGGCAAGTCCCCCAGCCACCCATCCTTTGTTGCCCCATATGTCTTTACTGTTTCATCTCTCTCATCATGCTCTCATTTTTAATCTCTCCTTCTCAATTGGATTCCTCTTGTCCGTGTAACAAAAACAATAAGAAGGCCCTAAATGGAGTCACTTATGTGAGGCCTCACGTCACCAAACCATCCTTAACTACAGTTGAGGATGCTGTCAGGCCTCCAGGCTCAGGTAAAAAGAGTACATCTGAGGAGCACCTGGAACACTGAGACCATGGAATTGGAGGGAACTCTTTTTATTAAAAATATTTTTTAAAATTAATTTATTTTTTAGAGAGGGTAGGGAGGGAGATAGAGAAAGAGAGAAACATCAATATGTGGTTGCTGGGGATCATGGCCTGCAACCCAGGCATGTGCCCTGACTGGGAATCGAACCTGCAACACTTTGGTTCACAGTCCGAGCTCAATCCACTGAGCTACGCCAGCTAGGGCGGGAACTCTTAATCCTTGAGAACAGTAACTCTAAAAAAAGATGTCATTATCTTTTTTTCATTTTTAGGTTGACTCTGAGTGATCACTTCCTGATTCTTCAGTGCTCACAAAGCATCAGCTAAATACTCCATTCTACAACTTTCCTGGAAATCCCTGCATGCCAATCTGTTACTTCAGACTTTCCACTGCAGTCGAAGTAGCTCTGTGTAGACAAACTGACCCTGACTAGCATTTAATGGGGCTGAAGAAATGATCTTGTGGGTATATATTGTGTTATTCTTTCTACTTCAGGAGATCAGCTTCCTGTCAACATACAGGAAACTGGAAAGCCATGTTCTAATAATATAGCCACTGACAGGAAGATGGTTGTTTAGAGTGCTCTTCTAGATTTCTCAATTGAATAATGTTGGCGAAGAATGACTGCTTCTTCTTTTATTTATGATTTGGATCAACTCCAAGGCTACTTGACTTTGTGTAGCAGATGTGCTGCTTCAGTGTTGCAGATAAATCCTCCTTTTGTAAGTCAGATTCTACCTAAAAGGAACTACAATGGAAATTTGTACTTTTTAAGGCCATCTTGTGGTGAGATGTTTTATAAAGTCAAGAATTATTCAGTGATTCTTCTGTTTGGAGTTTAAAAATCAGCATTGTTTAAAGCAAGGCAAAATTATTCTGTATTTTTAAAATATATTTTATTGATTATGCTATCACAGTTGTCCCATTTATTTCTACCCTTTATTCCCCTCTGCCTTGCACCCACCTTCCCACCAGCATTCCTGCACCTTAGTTCATGTCCATGGCATACATATAAGTTCTTTGACTTCTCTATTTCCCATACTATTCTTCACCTCCCCCTGTCTATTTTGTACCTACCATTTATGCTTCTTATTCCCTGTACCTTTTCCCCCATTCTCCCCCTCCCCACTGATAACCCTTCACGTGATCGCCATTTCTGTGATTCTGTTCCTGTCCTAGTTGTTTGCTTAGAGGGTTTTTGTTTTTGTTTTTTAACTTCAATTGTTAATAGTTGTGAGTTTGTTGTCATTTTACTGTTCATAATTGTGATCTTCTTTTTCTTAGATAAGTCCCTTTAACATTTTATATAATAAGGGCTTGGTGATGATAAACTCCTTTAACTTGACCTTATCTGGGAAGCACTTTATCTGCCCTTCCATTCTAAATGATAGCTTTGCTGGATAGAGTATTCTTAGACGTAGGTCCTTGCCTTTCATGACTTTGAATACTTTTTCCAGCCCCCTCTTGCCTGAAAGTTTTCTTTTGAGAAATCAGCTGATGGTCTTATGGGAACTTCTTTGTAAGTAACTGTCTCCTTTTGCTGCTTTTAAGATGCTCTCCTTATCTTTAATCTTGGGTAATGTAATTATGATGTGTTCTTCCTTGGGTCTGATTTCTTCGGGACTCTCTGAGCTTCCTGGACTTCCTGGAAGTCGATTTCCTTTGCCAGATTGGGGAAGTTCTCCTTCATTATTTTTTCAAATAAGTTTCAATTTCTTGCTCTTCCTCTTCTCCTTTTGGTACCCCTATGATTTGGATGTTGGAATGTTTAAAGTTGTCCTGGAAAAAAGCCTCTCCTCATTTTTTTGAATTCTTATTTCTTCATTCTGTTCTGATAGAATGTTTATTTCTTCCTTCTCTCCAAATCATTAATTTGAGTTCTGGTTTCCTTCCCCTCACTGTTGGTTCCCTGTACATTTTCCTTTATTTCATTGTGCATAGTTTTCACTTCTTTCTCTGTTTTGCAACCATACTGAACCATTTCTGTGAGCATCCTGATTACCAGTGCTTTGAACTCCGCATCCGATAGGTTGGCTATTTCTTCATCGCTTAGTTCTATTTTTGGAACTTTGATCTGTTCTTTCATTTGGGCAATATTTTTTTTCTTCTCATACCTGTTAGGTGGTAAGGGGAGAAGCCTTAGGTTTCGCCAGCTATGTTGTGACGCTGTATGTGGGGGAGGAGTCCAAGACAGAACAATCCTGCTTGCTGGACTCTGGGTGGCTTTCAGTCACTTCCCCTGCTACTCACAAACAAATCGGGCCCTTCTGGTGCTGATTCCTGGGTGGGTGGGTTTGTGTGTGTTCTAGAACCCTGTGAGTCTCTCCAACGAACTCTCCTGTGAGGCAGGGAGTTTCTCCTGCTGCCACAACCCCCACAGGTTTTTTTCAGTCAGAGGTTTTGAAATTTTATTTTCCCATGCTGGAATCCTGGGTTGCACAGTTTATCTGGCTCCCTGTTTGTTCCTCTGGTTTAACTTCATGCAAATGTGCAACCGTCCCCTCTGCCTGCTGTGGTCTTGCCCAATCCTCCAGCTGCCACTCTGCAAAATACCCACTTGGTCCATCCATGCTGGTGCAAATGGTAAGATTTCATTCTTTTTATGGCCAAGTAATATTCCATTGTGTATATGTAGTGCAACTTCTTATCCACTCTTCTATTGATGGGCACCTGGATTGCTTCCGTAGCTCAGTCATTGTAAATAACATTGCAATGAACATAGGGGTGCATATGTATTTTCAAATTAGTGTTTCAGATTTCTTCAAATATATGCCCAGTAGTGGAATCACTGAGTCATAAGGCAGTTCCATTTTTAGTTTTTTGAGGAAATGCCATACTCTTTCCCACAGTGGCTGCACCAGTCTGCATGCCCACCAACAGTGCGCTAGGGTTCCCTTTTCTTCACATTCTTGTCAACACTCATTTGTTGATTTACTGATGATAGCCATTTGGATAAGCATGAGGTGATATTTCATTGTGGTTTTAATTTGCATTTCTCTGATGCTTAGTGACATTGAACATCATTTCATATGTCTTTATGTCCTCTTTGGAGATTACACTGGTTTTCTTGAAAACTGAGGTTTGTGAGTGCTGGTGGAAGGAAAGTTAATTAGGGATATTCTGCAGATTGGATTGCTCTCTTTGTCTCTCAGAATAGAAAGTATGCATTCCTGTACATCAAGTCTACCCCTTCCACCACCTCCAATCCCAGCATGTACTAAACGTTTTTGCTAAAACAGCCTGAGGATAGGCTCCTGATTACTCTGGACACCAATAGAGAGAAGGTAAGAAATTCCATTTTGAGAATTTTTCAAATAGAAAATATCATTACTTCAATCCCTAAGACATCAGTTTTTAATCTCCTAAATCTCCTGTTCTACCTTAATTCATTCCCACCTTGAATTAACCGTGTCTGTTGTTTATCAGAATTTCATGGCCTTAAGAATTTGATAAAAAAAATTATTTCCTCATTTCTCCCTATCAGGGGTGTCAAACCCATTTTCACTGGGGGTCACATCAGCCTTGAGGTTGCCTTCAAAGGGCCGAATGTAATTTTAGGACTGTATAAATGTAACTTCTCCTTAACTAGGGGCAAGAGCTCTGCACTGCCGCCAGCTAGAAACAAGGTGCTGGGATGGATAAAACAAGGTGGAGGGTCGGATTTGGCCTGGGGGCCTTGTGTTTGCCACCTGTGCCCTAGGCAGACTGAACAGCCAGTGGCTGGAGGAATTCAAGGCCCTTTATTATACCAAACTCCCCCAAGTTAGACATTGCTTTAACTTCTGAATTCATCCAAGCCAGTCCCTTTGAGAAGGAGGTACTCTTGCCCTGAGCTGTCATCTGTGCTGACTCAGCCTTGCATTAGCCCACAGGCTGGTTTTGCACTGACTAGTAAGATTCAAGCAAGCCTGAAGAAACCCTTCATTCAGTGCTAACAAGAGTAGCCAGCCTTTTCTTTCCTCTTTTCTTTTCTTTTTTCTTTTCTTTTCTTTTCTTTTTTCTTTTCCTTTCCTTTCCTTTTCTTTTCTTTTCTTTTCTCTTCATTTCTCTTCTTTCCTCTTTTCTTTTCTTTTTTCTTTTCCCCTCTCCCACCCCCTCTCTTAAAGGGGGAGGCATAGATGGGGAAGGAAAAGAAAATTTTACATTATCCCTACACAGCAGATTTTTCAAAAAAGGTTTAAAAAGAATCTAATTAATATCACTTATATAAAATCATCCCTCCCCCCAAAAATTTTTTTAGAAGGGGCCCAAAGGCTGAGGCCAAAGCAGTCATGTTGATGCAGGCTCTACCCAGTTTTTAGACAACATTCCTAAGAGTCCTCTTTGTGGACAGAGAGCACCCTAGGAAAATACCCAGCAAATGGAAGACACAATAAGGTCTTTAAAGAACTTCTGTACAAGGGGGTAAATAAAATAAAGACACGAAGGCAGAAGAACACTTTAATAATAACTAAACAAGCTACTAAGGACCAAATGCAAAATACATATATGCTTCTTGGGGCAATGAGGAGCAGAATGAAAGGATCAGGTCAGTTAACCAGGGAGGGCTTCCTGCAGGAGGCACCAGTTTAAAGGAGAGTTTTGAAGGTGGTGTAGAGAAAGGAAAGTGCCCAGGGAAAAAAGAGGCAGGGCAATCACTCCAGGAATGAAGAGGATGCTATGGATTATCTAGGCAACAGATCTGCTTTTTCCCACCAGTTATTATGCTTTTTTTGTTGCATGTATTTTTGTTCTGGTATAAATGATTGAGACTGCTCTTTCTGCATAGACCTCACTTCCGAGGCACCCTTGATTGGTTTTGCAGGTGTTTATAGTTATACTATAAAGTGTCTTTATTTAAAAAATAAAAACAAACATAGAACACAAATGTGTAATGTGAAACCTTAGTTCTGGATAAAAATGGTAAGATGTGAACTATGTTCTTTTGGTAATTACTCATTTCTGACAACAAACAAACAAACAAAAAGCCCAGAAAGCTTAATTTACCCCAGGACAATTTAAAACCAGTGTTGCAGTTAATTCACTCCCAACTCTGCTCTCAAAGAATTTTTTTGTGTATTTGTTTGTTTTTATTTTCTTTTGCTTTCTCATTCGAGTCCTCCTTTTAGTTCCTGATTCATGTCTATGTGGACATTCAGTTGAAATTAAATCTGGACACAGTTAACATGAAAGACAACTATGCTTTATTCTCTCTGGGAATATCATGCATGGAAAAGAGCTATAGACTATATTTCTTAAATGTGGACAAATTACATGTGCATTCTATGTATGTCTCAATCCTTTCTTAAGGCACTCATCAGAAAATAAAACCAGATATAATTAACAAACAAAACTATCTGCCTGCTGTTCTGACTTGTTATAATAAGTGTTATTTCTACTTACACACAGCTTTCTGTCAGCATCCTGCTGTTTCTTTAATAAGACTTCTGCACTGGGGAAGAAAAAGCTCCCTGCATTAAAATTAAGTCTTGACGGTCGTTGCTCCTCTTCCCACTCATCTGTGTTCAGATCCAATTTGCTTGGAGGCTGAAAGGTGGTAAAATGTCAAAGTCATCGCTGAGAGAGAGGATGGACCTCTGCTTACAGGGTCGGCTGAAGGACAGAGGCCGCCATTAGATTCATGATAAGCACCTTCTTTCCTCACTGCTGAGTTCAGGTGGCTCTTGTGGCCACCAGAACATGGGAAAAACCTATTCAGGTTCCTGGCCTTGGTTTCTTGCCTGGATGATGGTGTTCTAGAACCTCTGAACAAGTCCCAGAGACTCATGTGAGGGGACCACCCAGAGAGAACTTTGACTGCAAAGATGATCTGTGGGTTTGGTGAGAACAGGAGACTGAATGAAAAGAACTGGGGAGATTTTGGGGGTGGCAAATAGAGCAGCACAAAATGTAGGGGATTGTGGTTTTTTGCCTTTGGGTTTTTTTAAATATATTTTTTATAATTCTATAAAATGGAAAAAAAAAAGTAAAACAGAATAATGAACTCCTATATATTCATCACCCATTTTTTCCATAAAAATTTCAGTAGAGTTTTTAATAGAACTTGACAAATGGATTTAAAAATACAAACAGAACAACAAAAGGCCATGAATACCTAACATACTCCAGAAGGACTCAAGCCTAGCTGATATCAAGAATTATTACAAAGCTATAGCATTTTCAATAATTATTTACTCATGTCTTGTTTAACCAACATCCCCAATTTCCCCTTCCTGTATTATTTTGAAACAAATTCCAGACACTATGTCATTTTGATATAGTAGGCAGTTAGACCAGAGCAGAGTGGGAGCAACAGGCCAGGTACAGAAAGTCCCCTACGCAGAAATCCCTGGGCGCCTAGCAGGGGGCAACTGTAGGGTGGGACCTTGCCCCCAGGGTGAACTTTCCTCCCCCTAGCATATCTCTGGTAATGCGGTTTAGACTCCCTGACTTTTCATATCGCTGGTCATGCGGTTTGGACCCTCCTCTGAACTTTTCTCCCCTGGCACGTTGCTAGTCACGTGGTAGACACCCCTAGAGGAGGCACAAGGCTGCCAGAGAATAGCCTCACGGCACTCGCATACAAGCCCTTGCACAACTCTGCCCTTAAGCATTAAGCCCCAGAGATAACATCTGGGCCTCAGTTGTGCTTCAGCTCCAGGCCCAGAAAAGCAGCAAGGCCAAGCTGGGCAAGGCTGACGTCAGCACTAATGAGCCCCTGCTCTGGCACCACCCAATCAGCAGAGAACACCTACAAAGCCTGAAGACAAAGGACTCTCTCTCTCTCTCTCTCTCTCTCTCTCTCTCTCTCTCTCTCTCTCTCTCTCTCTCTCTCTCTCTCTCTCTCTCTCTCTCTCTCTCTGTCTCTCTCTCTCTCTCTCTCTCTCTCTCTCTCTCTCTCTCTCTCTCTCTCTCTCTCTCTCTCTCTCTCTCTCTCTCTCTCTCATTCCAAGTTCCAAGGATCCTCCTTTTGCCTCTGTAACTTGTTTCCTGAGCCATGCATCTCAGCTGGCTCACTTCTTCCATGGCTCACTTGGTCTACCTCTGTGACTTTCTAAGTAAACTTTTGCTTGTATTTGGGACTTGACTCTCAACCCTTCCTTAGCAAACCTGGAGGACCAAGTTCTACCATCTGGGCTGTTTGCCTTTAACAATTTCATCTCTAAAATATGTTTAGTTTAATCTCTAAAAAATAAAGATTAAAAAATATAATTATAGTACTATCAAAACACCTAAAAGTAATTAATAATTAATTCCACATATAATCAAATATCCCATGATTAAATTTCCAGTTGTCTAATAAATGAATTTTTAAAAATACGGTTGACTCTTGAACTATATGGGTTTGAATTTTGTGTGGATTTTAAAAAAATAAATACTGTAAATGTATTTTCTTTTATGGTTTTCTTAATAATATTTTTTCTCTCTGGCTTACTTTATTATAAGAATACAATAAATAATACATGTAACATACAAAATATGTGTTAGTAGACTGTTTATGTTATTGGTCAACAGTAGGCTTCTGGTCAACAGAAGGCTATTAGTAGTTAAATTTTGTTGGGGTCAGAAGTTATATACGTGGATTATTGACTGTGTGTGGGGCTGATGCCCCTAACCCCCGCATGGCTCAAGAGTCAACTGTCGTTTGTGTGATCAAGACTCAAATACAGTCCCACAATATGACTGGTGGATATGTTTATTAAGTTTCTTAAAAATAAACTGTTTATTTTGGAATAATGATAGATTTACAGAATTGCAAACAGTGCGGGGAGTTCCTGTGTACCCTTCACCTAGTTTTCCCTAATGCTAACAGCTTATATAATCAAGGTATATTTGTCAACACAAGGAGGTTCACATGGTACATTGCTATTAACTAACCTGGAGGCTTTATTCAGATTTCACCACTCCCCCCGCGTGCCCCTCCACAATGCCCTTTTTCTCTTCCAGGACCCAGGTCAGGACAGCACAATGCATTCAGTCTTCATGATTCCTTGGACACCTCTGGTTGGTGACAGTTTCTCAATCTTGGTGGGGTTTTTGTTTGTTTATTTGTTTATTTGTTTGTTTTGTGACCTGATACTGATCAGATATTTTGTAAAATTTCCTCCGTTTGGATTTGTCTGATCAGACTGGAGTTATAGGTTTTGGGAAAAAATACAGAGGGTAAATTGTCCTTCTCATGGGCATTATATCAAGAGGTTTACAAATATGTTATTGTTATTAGAAAGTGGAGACATTTCACCAAGAATTCAGGGAGTCCTTGTAAATGGACAGTCACTAACTTACACTGACGATGATTGAAATCTTCTGGCTGACATTGTCTCCACATGACCAGGGTCCTCAAGTTTTCACTCGGCAGGCTGGGAGCAGAAGTGAACAAAGACATAACAATCCTCTCTCTCTTGAACACACTGCTTCACATTTTACCGTGCACCTTTGCCTGTGTTACTTAATGCCATCATTGAGATACTTAAAGGCAAAGTGGGAAGTATTGCCTTTCCCCAGATAATAAAATTGAGAAGACTGAGAGAGGTTCTGTGACTTGGTCACCTGAGTAGCTATGGATGGAGATGAGATTAGAATACAGGTACTCTTCCTTTGCCTGCTGTTGTCAGATAGGTTCAAGCTAATGTGCCTTGAAGACTTTCTGCTTTGGTGTCAAACCTCTCAGGAAGATTGATTAACATTAGAATTTAAAGCTATAGCCCCTAGTTTCTCATAGTGAGCAGTCCAAATACTAAATGAGAACACCGGATTTGTGTGGCCACATTAATAGATACATTGAATGGTAAGCCTGGGTGTGGTGGGCAAGGGAACATGCCTCGCTCTGACTGATGAGGTTCAAGCAGCAGTTATGACCCTCTCAGCCCAGGGTCTTGGTCAGGAGGGCCAACATCTGACAATGTCACTTTACAATCGGTCATGGGAGATACTCTTAGGTTCTGAGCTTTCCCAAGGGTGGGGTCACACTTGGAGCCCACATAGCTCAGCTTCCTTGGAGTGGAATGATGCTTCTCAATCCAGTCCTTGGTAGTTTCCGTTGCTCTCCCATCATAAATGTGAAAGGAGTAGTTGCAAAGCAAGGATTGCAAAGGGAGGGTGAGATAGAGGAGTGATTCACTCATGCCCTCCTAAGAAGAATAAGCCAGCACTTAAACACATCTTTCTTGTCTTAAGATTTTATTTATTTATTTTTAGAGAGAGGGGAAGGGAGAGAGATAAAGAGGGAGGGAAATATTGATGTGAAAGAGAAACATCCATCTGTTGCTTCTTGTATTACACCGTCTGGGGACTGAGTGCTCATCCCAAGCATCTGACTCAATGAGGATCAAAACTACAGCCCTTTGCTATGCAGAATACTGCCCAACCGAGCCTCACAGGTCATAGCTTAAACACGTCTTAACATCGCTGATAATGCTGACACCAGAGTACTATTGGAGTGGGGCCCTCTTGTTAATAGAGGAGGGACTGCAAAGTGGGTGAAAAGCTCATACTAATGAGGGTGACTTTGGGTATACCTTTAGTTTCACAAGTAGGCTTCTGCTGCTTTAGTCTTGCTTGGTCCACGGGCAGTGCAGCTTAATGATGCTTCACCCTGAGCGTGCTTCAATTCAGCTGTGGTAAGGTATTTCAAGAAAACTCTAGTTGGTCTTCTGGATTCTCGGACTATTAATATTTTTAATGGCAACAATAAAAGCTGGAGGAACTCCAGTCTCAGCAAGGGTTTTGAGATAGGTATAATAATGAGGCATGCAAAGCCCTGGGTGGTAGAGCCTCCAGGGTTTTGCTCTGCCCCTGGCTGTCTCTGTGTCCTTGATCTTACCACTTAACCTCACCTTCTGCATTCCAATGGAATGTACACATAAAACTCTCCTTGACCTGCCTAATAGGTATGTTTTGAGAAAGAGCTGATTGGGAGTATAGAATGTGGGGGAAGTATAAAAGGAATAGAAAAGGACAAAAATTACATTTGGAAACAGAAATTACTTAATAACAAACAGTGACAGAATGCCTGCATATTGGAGTTTTATAGTCAGAGGGAGGATTTATTTGGTATTTTGAATTTGTTTTTTTTCAGTGAGCAGAGGCTATTTGGGGGAGTTGAGAGAAAAGGAAAAGAAATTTAAAATGCCAAGAATAATCTATGTACAACTCTCTACCAAGAATTCTACTGATTTGCAACTCTTCTTACTCATATAAAAAGATCTTTCTACTATGATTATTCATACCACGTCTGTTTTCCACATTATTTCATGGTTTGAGCTTCCTTCTCCCCCCCCATTCCCCCAGCAACTGTCTAAAGCTAAACAGGCAAAATCATTTAGACTGTTGGCCCTCTGATATCTTAGAACAATGAATGACCTAATTTTTTCCACAAGTCCTCTTACTACTGAGCCTGGGTGTCTCACCTTTTTAGCCTTCCAAACACTGGCTTATCTTGGGGCCCTTATGAAACACTGTGCCTAAGAATAACTTGGTGGTTTAAAAACAAATAGACTAAGTCCTGTGTAAGCCTCCCGTGAAGGGCATTTCTAATTCCCTCTTGGAAGCTTGGGGTGGATCAGCATCGGTGGTCACCTGCTGAGTTTAGTTTTCCCCTT
Organism: Phyllostomus hastatus; assembly: GCF_019186645.2. Lineage (NCBI taxonomy): Eukaryota > Metazoa > Chordata > Mammalia > Chiroptera > Phyllostomidae > Phyllostomus > Phyllostomus hastatus. The sequence goes on along the minus strand of NW_025334041.1, from coordinate 110,738,414 downwards.
CACCCCCTTTTGTCAGGATCTTGCTTCCTCTGACCTTTCCCCCAGTTCCAGAGAACACCGGGGGCATGGCAAAATGTGGATACCCTGGTGAATCTGGCCAGAGGATGTTGCTCTCCCTTCTGATCCAGATACTGAAGGCTCCTGACTCAGTGAGGAGGAGAAGGGTTAACCGCAGGACAACCGGAGTGGCCAATGTTGCTCCTACCTTTCATGGAGCAGACCCAGATCTTGCTGAGCTGAGGGGTTAATACATCAGCAGGGTCTTAACAATTGCCCCTCTCGGTGTTCCCTGTCCTATTACTGTTGAGGACACTGTCTCTGACTAGTCTTTGCTTGTCTCATTGGGATCACAATATGAGGATTGGACAACCTTACTTGGTCACAATTTTGCCACCAGATCAAGATGTGTATCTGCTTCTGTCCATCACTTTAGCAGATATCTTTGTTCCTAGTGCTTGGCATGGCTCATGCCCACTCATAGGGTGGGCACTTTCCATGAGTGTTTCAACTTTCTAGAAGATTCAGTGACACATCTTATATCCATCTTGAAGAGGTCTTACAAATTCTCTCTTGGTTATATACTTGCCAAGGAAGTGGCATGGAGTAAAGAGAGAGCGCAGGTTAGAGAGTCAGGAGGTAGGAGTTCCGGTACCAGCTCTACCACTTGCCTTATGACCTACAGATATGCCCCTTAAATCATGAAGTTACCATTTTTCTTGCTTGTACATTGAGATAAGCTCTAAAGTCCTGTCATAATAAACATAAAATTGATTTGATGAAAAAGGTTAACAATTTGAGCATTCTGGTAGTATCTTATATATTTATGCATATAAGTACAAATAAATTTGAGAAAAAAGATCCATAAAATAAACCTCTTAAATTGCTATTCTCACCTCTATGAAAGCATGGAAATCAATGATTTTTAATGGAGCCTTGCTACTCAGTATAACATAAGGAAGGAAACTCTTCCTGTGCAGGAGTCCTCCCGTAGCTGCAGGTTCACTTTCTGCAGCTTCAGTTACCTGCAGTCAGCCACAGTCCAAAAATATTAAGTGGAAAATTCCAGAAATAAACAATTCATAAGTTTTAAATTGCACACCATTCTTAACAGTATGATGAAATCTTGTGATATTTTGCCTGGGATGTGAATCATCCCTTTGCCAGCATCTCCACACCGTACCCACTCCCTGCTTGTTAGTCCAAGAGTAGCCATCTTGGTTGTTAGATGGACTGTCGTGATGTCCCAGTGCTTGTGTTACAGTCACTGTCATTTAACTTAATAATGACCCAAGAGTAGCCCGAGTAGCCTAAGAGTAGTGACTGTGGCAATTCAGACATACCAAAGAGAAGCCATAAAACACTTCCTTTAAATGAAAAGGTGAGTACAGTACAAGAAGATATTTTGAGGGACACCACATTCATGTAACTTTTATTACAGTATATTGTTATACTGTAATTGTTCTATTTCATTATTAGTTATTGTTGTTAATCTCTTACTCTTCTTAATGTGTAAGTTAAACTTTATCATAGGTATGCGTATACATAGGAAAAAGCAGTGTGTGTATAGATAGGGTTGGGTACTATCTGTGGTTTCAGGCATCGCTGGGGGTTTGGAATATGTCCCCTGTGTATAAAGGGGGACTGCTGTATTGACCTGTTGGGTTGAGGTTTCTAAAGACCACCAGTGGCCATTTTGTCACCTATAAGTAATATTAAGGATGGAAAACCAGGTCTTTCCACCACAGTGATTTGTAAGGGGTCAGCTATTATTAAATAATAGTGGCAATTTACCAAAATCTTTTCTCTCTGAATATTAGTCCTAAGACACTGTTATTTATTTATGAGTTTAAGATAGAAAAAGAGGTGGAAACACTTCCTTAAACTAGATGGAGCATGAGCAGACGCTGGCCAAGATTTCCTTCCATCTGTGACCCCTTGCAGGCTAAGCACCCAGCCTCTGGGGCAGAGCAGGCAATTGCGTTAAATCGTGCACAATGGAGTGGCAGTTTGGTGAGGCCCGCAAAATGTACTGAAAGCAGAGAACTACTTACTTGTCAGTAGTAATCCCAGACCTCAAGTCTGCAATGATAAAAAACAAGGAATTGCTCTTATGATATTCTCCCTGCCTTTAAAAAAAAAACCTTTTTGCAAAAAGCACAACATGTATTTCAGTTTTTTACAGTTTGCTAATCAGTATTAACCATTAGTACAACGTAAGTGAGTCTGGAATTTTCAGCCCTGCAACTATGCAGTTGCATGAGGATCTTTATAAATGTTCTATAATCTCATCAAAAGGTCCAAGATTACCCTCTACTTAAATCAGAAAACTGAATTGCAAATCAGAACAGGGATATAAAATTGACTTTGTCTCTTTTACTAGCCTTGTCACCTGGAACAAGTCACTTCATCTATTTTGACCTCAGTTTAGGTAACACCACTGTTGCAAGTTTACATCTTTAAAAACTTCCACAGTGCATTGTTAGGTAGAAAAAGTAGATAATAAAGGATTTATTTGTGCATTTATTAGCTTTTCTATAGAAACGATCACTGCTAATTATAATAATAACTTATTCCTCTTTCATATATCATTAATGGCTACAGGGAGCTGCAGCTTCCTGAAGCTCCTGTGTCTTCTTATTCTGGGACCTAAGCTACAGATGCAGTTTGCTACTCGTGGCAGAGAGAAGAGTAAGACGGCTCCCAGACACACACAGTGGCTCTAAAACTTCCCCTCAGTCATCATATATGTTACCTCTAATAACAGACCATTGGCCAAGGCAAGCAACATGCTGCACATGGTGGTAGGGTGAGGATATACGAGGTCTGTCCACAAAAAGTCCAGTCATTGTTAATATAATGAGAACAGTTTGCATGGCATTGATATAATCTAGCAGCCAAGAAGAGTAGACTGGAATGCATATGTGTGAACAATGACAATTTCACCGTACTAGTCAGTGGGGGCTACAGATGCCTATGGGTGAGCATGTGTACTGTGTGGTCACCACATTCAAAATGACTGAGCAAGTAGAGCAACAAATCTGCATTAAATTTTGCATTAAGCTTGAACATTCCGCCACATAAACTACTGGGATGATTTGGAAGGGCACAGCTATGGGCAACTAGTGATTAGTAGCTTTATCAGAAAAATGCCTGCTCATGCATTATGTCATTATGCCTCATGCAGAGATTTTTGGGAAAACATCAAGTCACCCAGGTGACTCAGTCCCACTATAGCCCATATTTGGCACCCTGTCACTTCTGGCTTTTCCCAAAACTCACATCACTTTTGAAAGGGAAGAAATTTTAGACTGTTGATGAGATTCAGGAAAATAAGATGGGACAGCTGATGGTTGATTTTGCAGAGTGTTTTGAACATTGAAAGAGATGCTGAGAGAACTGTGTGAAGTCCCAAGGTGCCTACTTTGAAGGGAACAGAGCTGTCACTGTCCTATGTACAATGTTTCTTATATCTTGCATCTTCTTCAATAAATGTCTCTGTTTTTCATAATGTGTGGCTGGATACTTCCTGGACAGACCTGCGATGTTCTTTCCATAGAAGGCAGTACAAGTCATTTGGCAACTGATTGAAACAATTGCCTACAGGAATTACTTCTCCTAACAAAAAAAGGAGTAAGTAGTTGGGACCCATATGTGACATATAACAATATTCTTATCTGTAAATGTAGATATGCACAGCAAAAGCTTGAAATCTTATTTATTAAAATATTCTCAGGCCAAGAGAATTGAAAACATATGTTCACACAAAATCTGTACACAAGTGTGCATGTTGGCGCTGTTCATGATAGCCCCAAAGTGGAGACAACCCAACTGTTTATCAACAAATAATGAATGGATTAAAAATGTAGTATGTCTATACAATGAAATGTTGTTGGGCATAAAATGGGCATAAAGAAGAATGAAGTACTAAGGATTTTTTGGGGCTATTGACATGTTGCTTCCAGTTGTGTAGTCTGTTTGGCTCAAATAACCTCTATGAAACTCATTAAAAAAAGAAAAGAATGAAGTACTGTTATGTGCTACGACATGGACGAACCTTTGAAACATTAAGAGAAAGAAGTCAGTCACAAAAGACCACATATTATATGGTTTTATTAAATTAAATGTACAGAATAGGGAAATCCACAAAGGCAGAAAGTAGGTTGGTGGTTGCCGGGGACCGGGGGAACAGTGGGGGAAGAACTAATAGGTGTGGGAGTTTCTTTGGCGTGATGAAAAAGTTCTGGGAGTACTGACAATGATGATGCTGTACAACATTGTGAATATACCAAACATCTCCTAATTGTTCACTTTAAAAAGATAAATTTTATGGTGTATGAAGTATATCTCAATTTAAAAAAATTCACAGAAGTCATTAGATAGTGAAATTGTAGATAATTTTCACTCCTTCATACTGCTTGAATTTTTCATAATGAGCAAGTTTTATTTTCATATCCAGAGAAAAAGAATGAAGATATTCTAAGTGGGGGAAAACACAAAAATATCAGTTGCACCAGATAAAGTTCCCTTAAACTTTCATTAAAATGCAATTCATGCATCCTATTTTCAAGTACTTGCAAGTTTAAAATTATAACCAACATTGAGCTAAGCACTTAAAAAAAACACACATCACTTTATAATTAGCCTGGCAATGCACAATAGCAATGGTGGAAATATCTAACATCAGGAAAAAGTGAAAATGAGATTAATAAGGGGTATTCATAGTCAACACCAATCTACTTTATAGAGAAAAATGATTTTCCAAAGGGTTTGAGTCAGTTAGTAGCACAACAGTCTACATTCTTGTTTCTCCACATGGGAAAAACCCAAACTGCAGTGTCATCTCTTGGTTCTCCCATCAGAAAAATTACAAGCTTAATTAAGTCTTTTGGTCAAGGGTCTCATTTTACTTTGAAGTGAACAGGAGAGGTAATATCCTAGTCAGGAAACAGTTTTTTCAGGACAGGAATCTGGGTTTGGAGGGTTCCAGAAAACTGAGATGGAGACCCAGTTCAGAGTGTTCACGCTGACATCAGTGTGGAGCACAGGTGGCAAACACAGGGCCTGTGGCCGAATCTGGCCCTCTACCTTGTTATATCTGGTCCAGCACCTTGTTTCTACCCGGCGGCAGCACCGAGTTCTCGCTTAACTGTTAAGAAGCAGTTACATTTATACAGTCCTAAAATTACATTTGGCCCTTTGAAGGCAACTGTGAGGCTGGTGTGGCCCCTGGTGAAAATGAGTTTGATACCCCTGGAGTGTCTTTTCCTGGGTGAGGGGCTGGTGAGTGTGCATAGGGAGCCACATTCAGTCCAGAGATCCAGCCTAAGCTGAAGGCTGCAGACATGACTCAAGAATCTCACTATCCACTTACCAGGAATTCCTCCCAGAACCCAAAAAGTGCCATTGACTCCTCTGCATTCAAGGTTAAAGGAGAATCAGTGGTTAGTGTTTCTTCCATAGTCTGTCCTTTCAGCGTTAAAGGAGGTGAGTGAATAAAAATCAAAGAGCCATAAGTCCGAGAGCCCCCCAGGCATGAAACAGATCCTATCAAATAGGCCAGGCCTCTGCCCTTGAGAGATTTACAGTAAAACACGGCAGGTGAGAGAAACCAATGTGTAATCAGCAAAGACCTCATGCTTGGGAGAGTTGTATTTATGTGTAGGTGTGTATGTGTGCCTATTTCTAAAAAGGCCACGGCTTAGGTTCTTTACAAATAGCACATTATAAATGTAATTGGCCCAAACATTGTTGCTAGTCACAGTTTTGATCTGAAAGGTCAAAGGGAAATAAAATAAATAAATAAGCCCTGTGACTTAACGGAATTTTGTTAAATGTTATTTGGCCAGGAGCAGTCATACTTGACGCAGTGATAAAGCCTGTTACTCCCTGATTTATTATTTGAAAAGGGAAAGGGCAAAGAAAATGTTCTCCCTTACAACTCTGGCAAGAAAACATAGGCTCTTGCTATGCCCTTACTCAGGCAACTTCCTGAAGAACAGAACCAAAACCACAACAGCACTGTGGTGCAGAGCATTTTTGCTTGGCATTACCCATAATATTATGCTAATTCTGATCTGCAACGCAGATTACATTAGCAAGGCGTAACAAGAGGCAATCAGAGTTCATAAAGTGTGTTTTCTCCTTAGCCCTGCCTGACACTGTGCCTTAGAAGTTGCATAAACCTCTGGGTCTAACATCAGGGATGACAGGCAGAGGCTTAATATGGTGTCTGATTGCTGAAGTTTACTAATAAGCACAGATACCAATCCCCACCTTATGTTGTATATAAGGTATGAGCCTGGATTTTGATTCTAATCTGGAAAAGGGTGGCTTCTACAGCTGGGAGAGTGAATGCTGATTTTATTCAAACACCCTGAACTCTGCCTGTCACAAAGTGGGCTCAGTTCATTACAGATACGTATATTTGTAATGGTGGATAAATGAATAAACTACTACTAGGACACATTTTATTAGAGTTTTCCAGAGAAACACAACCAATAAGAAATAAATATATACATATATATTGTAAGTATATATGTAAATGTATAAACGTATATGTATTGTAGATATATGTATGCACTATACCATTGGCTCTCCTGGCCCTGGACTCCTCAGCCTCCATGACTGTGTGAGTTCATATTTACAACTTACATGAGTTGGCTCATACAGTTATGGATGCTGAGTCCAGACTCAGGAGAACCAATGGGATAGCTCCAATCCAAGTCTGAAGACCCTGGGAAAACGCAGAACTGATGGTGTTAATTCCAGGCCAAGTCTGAGTTTGAAGGCAGAAAAACAATGTCCCAGATCAAGACAGTCAGGCAGAGAGAGATTTGTTCTCACTCAGCCTGTTATTCTATTCAGGCCTTCAATGGGTTGGATGCGGCCCACACACGCTGGGAAGGGCAATCTGCTCTACTCAGTCTGCAGAGTCGGGTGTTTATCTCATACGGAAACATCCTCACAGACACCCAGAAATAATGTTTAACCAATATCTGGGCACACTGTGGCTCAGTCAAGTTGACACATAAATTTAACCATCACACACATATTTCCCAAATTCCCTGCCTACCCCACCCCCATAGTAGGACAAGTCATATAAACCAAGCACCCTTTTTCTGCCTTCTTTTGTAAGAAATGACATGAATCTGTGAGGCTAAAGTAAACTGTGGTTCGTGGCCACAGATCAATATTTTCTGGGCATGAAGCTAATTGGTACAAAAGAAGTGCATCCGTGATTCCTGACAGCATTCAGTGCCTGCCAGACACGCTTGATTAGTTGGCACTCTGCTCCCTTAATCATCAGCCACCCTTTAGTACGTGGAAAATCAAACTGCCATCAGAGTGTGGGAAGCCAGGACTAGCGTGCAGGACAGGCAAGTGGCAGTCTGAGCATGTGGGCTGGATCAGGGAGTGGACAGGGTTAATTTACAGCATCTCAGGAATTTTCAGTTAGAACTACCTGAGAGCTTTTAAAACTACCCATGCAGCCTTTCTCCAGACCAATTAAATTAGAATCTCTTGGGGCCAGGGTGGGAAATGGTGGAGCCAAAGTACAAAGCTTTTTAAATGCAACTCTGGTGATTCTCAAGGGCAGTATGAACTGAGACCCCTATTCTGGGCTGCAATCAGTTCTTTATGAGAGTGAGATGGAAACGAATAGAGTGAGATATGAAAACCAATTCAGTGGAAAATAGTGGTTCCCAAACCTTCCTACAAGTTGGAATCGCTTGGGGAGCTTCAAAACCCACCTAGGCCTGGGTTCCACTTTCGAGGTTGTGATGAAGGCACCTGGCTGTAGCCAGGGCTCTGGAATCCTAAGAAAATGCCCCAGAAATGCCTAATCTCTAATTCCATTCACATCTACAGAACAGAATTCACACTTTAAATTTTTAAATTGTGGTAAAATACACATAACATAGAATTTCCCATTTTAATCATTTTGAGTGTACAGCTCAATAGTGTTGAGTACATTCAAATTATTGTGCCACCAATCTCTAAAACTCTTTCATTTTGACAAAATGACACTCTATGCCCATTGGAAAAACAGCTTCCCATTCCACTCTTTCCCCCAGGTCCTGGAAACCACTATTCTACTATTCATTTCTCTATGAACTTGACTATTTCTAGGCATCTCATATAAGTGGTATTATTTAGTATTATACTTGTGTTTTTGTGACCAGCTCATTTCACTTAGCACAATGTCCTCAAGTTTCATCCATGTTATGGCATATGTCAGAATGTCCTTCCTTTTTAAAGCTGAATAATGCTCCATTGTATGTATACACCACAGCTTACTTATCTATTCATCTGTTGGTGAACACATTTGGGTTGATTTCATGTCTTAGCTATTGTGAAGAGTGCTACTAGAAACGTGGGTATACAAATGACTCATTGAGACCCTGCTTTTAATGATTTTGGTTGTATCCAGAAGTAGAATTGCTGGATTGGATGGTAGTTCTATTCTCAAGTTTTTGAGTATTCACCATACTCTTTTCCATAAAAGTTGCACCTTTTTACATTCCCACCAACAGTACAGAAGGGTTCCAACTCCTGTCTATTCTGTCTATCCTCACAAACATTTGTTATTTTATTTTATTATTCCATTATAATAACCATCCTATTGAGCATGAGGCGCAGAATCTGCATTTTAACTAGATCTGCTGGTGATCATGTTTGGCTCCAGATGGAAAAGCTGCTCCACTGCTCAAACTGTCTCTCTGGCTGGAACATTGCCTCCCTCACTGCGCATTACCTTGTATTTTAGAGCACTGACTAGGGTGGTATGTTCTTGAGGTTTATTTGACTTTCCAAATTGCCTTTGGCTTTACAAATAACTGTTATGGCTTGAGCCTGTTTAACCTCTGCTCTTTGTACTCTTGTTCAATGGCAGCTTCTGTGAAAAGTGCCCTCTAGGCTCAGATATAGAGGATTTTAAACCAGGGGCAGCTGACTACTTCTTCTAAGGTCCCATGTGGTCCAATCTCTGTAAAGACACCAAGTAAAAAGAAACAGCCCTAGTAGCCCCAAGTAATGAAAAGGAAGCCTAATCTTGACCTTACAGTTGCCAAATAATATAAAACGGAATAAAAAGGAATCAAGACCAGAACACCCCCCAGCATTTCTTGAAACCCCTTTCATTTTGCTCTCCATTTCTCTCCAGTTTCACAGTACTCTGGAGCCTCTCATACGCAACCTCCTCCTCCATCTCTCTCCTCTCTCTCCCTTATTCTTCTCCCTCCCTCTGCTCATTGGTGTATCTTCTCAGTCTCTCTTCATAAGCAGATCCCCTCTTTAGGTCCTTATCTTTTCATTCTCCAAGACTACTCCCCCAAGTCCTAGAACTATCTGAGAAAGCTGTATACTTCTTTGAGGACCAGTGAAAGGCCAGTGGGCAGAGAAAGACAACATTTTTTCTTCGTCTAGGGTAGTAAGAGCCTGGGAACTCTGGTGTGTTAATGGCTGGGTTGCACATTTGTTGCCTCTCCTGGACTGTGAGTTCACTGAGGACTCCTTGTCTTACCCCATGCATATCTTCCATCATAGTCTGGTTCCTGATTCATGGTGAATGGTCAGATATGCATGAAACTAACTTCTTGGTGACCTAATCTAGGTAGGGGGAGGAATAAAGTTATTTCCCCTCTACCCTTCTAGGTCCTCTGGCTGGGGCCATTAGTGTAGACTGACAAAAGACAGATTAACAAGAGAAAAATATACAGAAATTTATTAACATGTGCATTGTGCATATACATGGGAGCACTCAGAGATGAGTAACTCAAAGATGTGGTTAAAGCTTGGGCTGATGTAGTATCTTAAAAAAATACATTTTTAGAAAAGTGACAAGACAAAGGAAAAGAAGTTTCCTATAAGTTCCTAGGGCATCAAATTGGGGGAAGGTAAACATATAGAGGAACTAATGGAAGATGGAGCTAGTTCGTAAAATGTATTATATAGATTCCTCTGGTGCTGTCTCTATGCTAAGGGTCTAGAGTTGTCTCCAATGATTAACTTTTATCTTTCCTGGGAGAGCAGGAAGTCAGGGACACCATTGCATAATTTATATTATGCAAACTGGAGAAGGGCAGAGAACTTTTCTTGTATCTGCTTCTTCTCAACTGTCTTTAGCTCAAAATAACCAATGTGTCAAAATGGCATATTTTAGAGTGGTCTATTCAGCTACTCTTTACAGATAACCCAGACTCCAAGTGTTGATTATGTTTTAAGCACTGAAAAAAGAGTCCCACACTGGTCTGGTTACAGCAACACCTACTATTCACTCCCTTCCTCCCTAATGACCCAGAAATAAAGCTTCTCAAGAGCTTCAGTTGCTCTTGAGGTCTCTGTCATGTAGCTGACATTCACAACAACATTCTTTGATGGGGGTGATATTTTGAAAATCCAGAACTAGCAGGACTCTTTGGAAGCAGTATTTCACTGTTGCCTTCTTGTGTATAAAATCAGTACTTGTTTGTAACCCAGAGCTGGGTACAGGTCTTCTTTCTTATTCATAGATGGATATTTTCCCAAATGATTCATCAGTCTACACTCCTACTCCTAGTGACAGATGGCAGCTTATCCTTGTCTTTCCTCCTTTTGAACATTGACATTAATCTGTGGATTAAACATTAAGGAAAGTGCACTGTCTCCATAGTACATGCATGACCTTCTCCTGTGGTCCTCAGAAAGCTGGACCTAGGAAAGGACTTTAACATTCACCAACTGTATAGGCTATAAATATCAATTTGCTTAACTTATAACATTAATCTTTCTGTGGCTTTGGACATAAAATATTAAGGAAAAATACCACAACTTACTACAGCAAGTCAGTGGGCTGATGAGATGGATGCTGTTATGTTTCAAAATTGTGCCAAGTTTACATTGATAAAGTGACTTTCTTCTGGGAATATGGAAAACAGTGCCTATGGTTCTAATTCTGTGTGACTTTGACTTTGTCTTCAATTTACATAAAATAGGAAATTGGCCCAATATGGCCTCATTCATCTTAATAACTCCTCTACTGATGGAATTTATAGTGAGGGCAGTGCTATTATTCTTTTGCTAGTGAGGTCTATAGAGCTTAAGCCTTCAGTCAAACTAGCAAATTCTGTATTGGTTCCAGAACCAAGAGAAAAAGAATGGGTCTCTGGCTACATCTACTTTAAAAAAGAAACTTAAAAAGTTGCTGTTGTGCGGTGGGAATGAGGACATTTTGTTAATCAAAGGCAGTTGAGTCTCACAGACTAAATCTATTCAGGGATGTTGGTAGGAATTGACTTGTCAGTCCCGTGGAACAACTGGTCAATTCAGTCTAACCACCACTTTGATGGATTTTTTTTAAAAAAAAGAAAACTTAGAATGTTTGATTGATCTACCAAATTGACTGCATGTGGACCAACAGCTTGTGAACTGTTACAGTTTAAGTTAGTCTTTCTAATAGCTTTTGAGAAAAATAATCTAACTCTAATCTAAATTCTTGTTCTTGGGCAATCGTTAAATAGCAAAGGCCCAAGTATCCCCCAATTTTTCTTTCCATATCCAGTGACTATGACATGAGTTTTGACGTGGTCCATATTTGTGTTAGACATTTTTTTTAGCTCTTAGTGTAGGAGGCCTGAAATAATACTTATACAAGATAGACATTCATTTTTCTCACATGTAAAGGAACATGGAGAATTGAAGTAGCTCAGAGACAGGACATGAAGGTTTTTTCCTTGAAAGGCAAAAGCAAATTGCTTCTTGTATCCAGGGGATGTCCAGCCTTTTGGTGTCTCTGGGCCACACTGAAAGAAGAAGAGTTGTCTTGGGCCACACAGTAAATACATCACAACATGTAATTACAAAAAAAATCTCATAATTTTTTTAAAAATTATTTTATTGTTGTTCAATTACATTTGTCTGCCTTTCCCCCCACACTGCTCTTCCTATCCCAGCCAAAGCCCTTCCCTCCCTTGCTTCCACCCTCCCCCTTGGTTTTGTCCATGTGTCCTGTATAGTTGTTCCTGAAAACCCTTCCTCCCATTATCCCCTTCCACCACCCCTCTGGTTACTTTTAGATTGTTCTTACTTTCAGTGTCTCTGGCTATATTTTGCTTGCTTTTTTCATTTGTTCATTATGTTCCAGTTAAAGGTGAGATCATGTGGTATTTGTCCTGCACTGCCTGGCTTACTTCACTTAACATAATGCTCTCCAGTTCCATCCATGCTGTCACAAACGGTAGAAGCTCCTTCTTTCTCTCTGCTGTGTAGTATTCCATTGTCTAAATGTACCATAGTTTTTTGATCCACTCATTTATTGATGGGCACTTAGGTTGTTTCCAGCACTTGGCTATTGTAAATTGTGCTGCTACGAACATTGGGGTACATAGGTTCTTTTGGATTGGTGTTTCAGGGTTCTTAGGATAAAACTCTCATAATGTTTTAAGTAAATTTATGATTTTGTGCTGTGCCACATTCATAGCCATCCTGGGCTGCATGCATCCTGCAAGCCACAGGTTGGACACCCTTATTAGGTTTATCAGATTAGAGAAAAAGGATTCGTAGGCATAATAACTGAATATTAGATGGCCAGAGTTGTGTCAATTTTCTCCAGTACAGAGAACTTTAAGAAGAGTAGAAACAACAGAAGTTGGTGAATGAGACTTTGATAATCCACTCTTGTGCTCTAAGGTCCATCTGTTCACTGCACATGTTAAGCAAGAGAGTTAAACAGGGGACATAATAGAAATCATCACTCCTTCGCCTTTCTTTGATGATGATACTAATTTCAAGATTTCTCTTAAAAATATAGCATTGCTTTTGGTTTACTATTTTGTTAGGAAGATGCAGCCCCAGTATTGCTTACTTTGGGCCAGGAAGCCAATTTGAGATTCTGGTATTTACTAGACTTTTCCCTTCATACTGTAATTCCAGAACTGGGGGAAGAACCAGAGGCTGGATTAACAAAAGCTTTCTGTCCACAATGAGATGGACTTGGACTCAAACTCTATTTATCACTGGATTCCCATAGAGAGAGTTCTGCTCTGAGAAGATGGGGGTGAGTTGGGGGATGTGACATTCTAAGTCCCTAGGAATTAGTACAAAGTCATATCCAAAAACACTATGAAAGGTATAGGCATTTCCCTTTCTCTAATACACAATTATTTTGGTAAGTGTATGCAGGTACTTTTGGTGAAGGGGAAGAGGAAGATTTTCATAGGTTCTTATGTTCTTCCTCAAGGTTTCTCCCTTTCATTTACTGAATTGAGAGTCTGGTTATTGGAAGACTGGCCATGATTCTCCAGTGATGAACTATGTTGGTTATGATGAATTAAGTCTAGGTTCACCAGACTCAGAATTTCTTCTATTCTTTTTTATAACAAATTTTTAATCCTTTATGGCATTTTAAAAAAGATTGTATTACCTTTTTTAGAGCAGGGAAAGGAGAAAGAGAGGGAGAGAAACATCAATATGTGGTTACCTCTTGTGTAGCCCCTACTGGTCATCTGGTTAGTAACTCAGGCATGTGCCCTAGACTGGGAATCGAACTGGCGACCCTTTGGTTTGCAGGCCAGCACTGAAGCACTGAGCCACACCAGCCAGGGCACTTTTTTTTTTCAATTATACAGGCCAGGTACATTCTTTGTAGACTGCCCATCTAGTTCAGTTTTAGGAACACCATGACCAGTTAGATACTACCAAAAGATCCCTACAAGTCAAATCATTCTGCTCTTATAACTACCACACCCACTCTGTTTCTGGCAATTAAATCCTACTTAGTGTCTACCCCTTGGGTACCCATAAAACCTGTTGAAACCAGGGAACCAACCTCAATAGCAATATCTCCCATCTTCATCCCCAGAGTACAGAAGCCATTTACCAAAGCACTCTTTTAGGATTCTGGTTCTCCCTTCATCAATGTTTTCCTCAATGCCTCAGGAAAGGGAGTGTTCTTTGGGCTTGTTTTGGTCTATATTAGATGTTGTATATGATGAGTCCATTCCAGCATTCTTATCTCACTAAGTCCCTGCTGTCTTGGAATTTCAACTTCCTTCAGCAACAGGCCACAGTGAAACCCAGGTTTTAGTCAATGAAGCAAGTTAACAGTGGGCTCAAGCTAAGTAGAATGAATCAAGAATCTGTGGTTAGTGTATCCATGCTAATAATATGGCACATAAAATTATGTTTCTGATAGAACACCATATATATTCTCCAAGTTTTTGCCAATATTAATTTTGGCAAACTCTTGCAATTATTTTGGCACATGAACCTTTTCCTTCCATGTTTGATGTTTTCAATCAGCTCCAGTGGGCATGCTGGGTCTGGAACTAGTTATAAGTCTGAGGGAAATGATGGGTCACAGGTTAGGGCATAAGAAAACTAGAATTTCTGTGTGAATGTAACTAACTATTTCAAATGAGACCATTATAAAGTCTTTAAGCAGGCAGGGCCAGATGAACATCTTCGGACAGGGGAGGAGGGATGGCTTCTTTTGAGGAGGGGTGTATAATGAGGTTGGAGGGTACCCATAGCCACCTAGATACTCTCAAATGCCCCCATTCTAATTCTTGTAGCCACCTCTTTCCCAAATAACACCCTGACTTTCATAGAAGATATCTGGTTAGGACATGAATTTAACCTACTTTGAAAATCAGTAACTGGCCAGATCTTACTCTGCATTTGCTTTTTGTCCATGGCGATCCTGTGACTATCAGAGATAAAGACGCTTTTAGGGAATTCCTAGAAACTCCTCATTTCTCTGAAAATACCTAGGTCTGAGAATTTAAGTTCTCTAGTCTGTCTTTTTGTTTTGAAAATTCACTGATGCTGGTAAGGGCAGCCACCCCAGCCCACACTTCGTGTATTCCTTAGCCCCACATAATGGAGTCTTTGGGGAAGCAATTAAAGGGGAAGCCAAAACTTTGGCTTAGGTAATTTATTTCAAATGACAAAAGATAATCATTTAAGTTGCTGTTTTACCACCTCATATACCCAAATACTCACTTCAAACCCAACCACGTCAAATATCCAGAGAAAGTTCCATGTCCTTGAAGTCTTGTTTACCATCACTTATTGTCCAGTTTTTGTATTGATCGGACTTCCTTAGTTGCAGTCAATGAATTTACTCTGCTTACTTCAAGCAGAAAGGAATTTATTAAGGGATAAAGAAGTTAAAGAATCAATACAAGGCTAAGAAACAGACTCAAGGTCAGCTTCCAAAAATAACCCCACTGTGCGCTTGCACATTCCAAAATGACTTTCTAAGAGAGCAAGAGCATCTGCTAGAAATATGAATGCCTCATATTCATGTTTCCTGTATAACTTAATTCCAGGATAAAATGAGTGCTGATTGCTGTAGTCACAATCACCCTAGGCACCCTAACACAAGGAAGACTGGGAAATACCATTTTTTAAATCTATTTGTTGTTGAGAAGGCAGGATCTATAGAGTGGGGAACTATCAAAACGCTAAGAAGGTGTTCAAAATGTTTTGGATATCTGTAAAAATAGCTGGGGCATAGAAAAGGTGAGAGCGATAGCAATTTACTTTTGAGGTTGGGTGAGAGGTCCATAATTTTTCATTACTTTCTAGTAGTTTATATGTATATTGGTCTTGGTTCTCCAGAAAAGCAAAAACAAACTAATAGGATCTCTCTCTCTTTCTTTCTCTGTCTACTATAAGGAATTGTCTGAAGTAATTGTGAATGCCAAGAGGTCTCAAAAATCTATAGTCAACGATTTGGGATCTAGGAGAACCAATGGTATAGTTCCAGTCCAAGTCCAAGTCTGAAGGCAGGTGAAGACCGAAGTTCTGGGTCAAGAGAGTCAGGGAAAGAGAAAAAAAATCTTTCTCACCCAGCCTTTATTTCTATTCAGGTCTTCAAGGGATTGAAGGAGGAATCTGCTTTACTCACTCTATGAATTAAAATGCTAATCTCATCCAGAAGCACCCTCATGGACACCCACCCCAAAATACCATTTAACCAAGTGTCTGGGCACCCTGTGACTCTGGAAAAAGAAAACAAAATTAACCATCAAAATATGTTGCTTACTTTTCAAAATGTATATCAAAGATTAGATATTTTTGGTATGAGATGTAAAAAAAGATTTTGGGGCAACTATGGGAACAACTGATGTCTACTACCAAGTGTAAACCCTTTTCTTAAGATTTAGATTAAACTTAAGTGCAAATGTCTATGGAAGGAGTAGTGCTTTAAGTTGCTATTGGTCATATGTATTTTGCTTTGCAGGAGAGTGAATAAGTTTTTGAATAGTGAAGAGAGAATGTAATCTAGGTATTGAGGGGTAGAGGGGTCAAGAGCACCACTTAGGAATACGGGGTGAAAGAACGGGAGTCTAAGAGCTCCAAGACAGATTTCTGCTCCTCCACATTGTGGATGAAACTGCTCTCACTCTTAGCACCTGCCTGACATCTATTTTCTTTTTCTTTTTTCATCTTAAAGGATATTGAAATTTGCATGTGCCTAGATTATTTCAAATTTGTTATGTATCTATCAATATGCTCAGTTTCCATTTTTAATATACATGGCAAGACTCTGAATTAAAACCCACTCTTCCAGCCTCTCTTTTTGGTTCTCTGGGCATTAGTCCACATGGTTTGAAAGCACAGGTTTTCGGGCTATAGACTTCATTGTCTGCTGGTATTTATTTCAGTCTTGGACTGGTGGAGCCAATGAGTGGAAAATGCACAAGGGAACTTTCTTCAAACCTGAAGGTTATGAATAATGCATAACTCTCTGTGACTCAACAAAAGCAATGGTAAACAAAACCCCAACATTTGGCCACCCCCTCAACCATCCACAGAGAGTGGTCCCACCTCTTACAAACTGTGAACAGCAATATTTGAAGGTAGAGATGGAAATCAGTGGGGCCGGTTTATCTTTAGCATCACCCATATGTTTATTGGCACATAGTTAAGTCAGAACAGTGAGAGCAAGCAAAGAGAAAAAGGTATCCCAACTCAAAAGTATCTAGAGCCAGTGGAAACGGTAAGACCATTCCCCTCCCACCCCCCATAAGTGCCCCTTCCCTGATCTTTTTTCAGTTAATATATTGAAAGCAACACCAACTTTATCTTCAAATAGTTTTGGCTTCAAATTCTGCCTCTGCCTCTTATGAGCTGTAGTTTTCCATTTTAGTTTCTTATCTTTCAGCTTTGGTTTCCACTCGTTAAGAAGGGATAGTAGCAATACTTATCTGTGTATACTCAGGGCTCTTAATTATAAGCAACAGCTACTGACTTTGGCTGATTAAGCAGAAAGGGTATGGGGTACCGCACAAAGCAGTAGGAGGGCTTGAGATGCAGGCTTGAGGCTAAGCTTCTGGGGTCAAGGCCTGAAACTATGCTGCAGAAGTGACCCAATAAGGCAGCTGCTGACCCTGCTTTTCCCCAGAGCATGGACTGGCTGCCAGGAACTCACACTCCACTGCAACTCTGCCAGTACTGATACACTGAGCTGGGAACTGATCTTACAACCACTGGTACCCCAGAAAACTGGGTGCCTCTGCAACCACTCTGGCCAGCAAATGGGTGTAGGCGCTGCCGCCTTCCACTGGTTTATCATTTCTGATTAAACTGTTGCCCGGGTACATCTTAGAGGCAGGCCCTAGGCTCTGTGCCTGTGTTCTAGCTGCCAAGGTCTCTGGGGAAGCACTCGTAAGACAGGGAATTCCCTAAACACACCAAAATGCACAAAAGGTGTGAGGCAAGCAGAAAGCACAACATAAATTATCTCTCAGAATTGTGAAAACTAAGTGAGTATGTCAATGTTTGGTGTGCTTCTGGAGTTCAATAATTTTTTGTTTCCTTTTCTCTCTTTACCAGAAATATCCATTTGCTCATAGGTTCACTGGCAGGCTGGTTTCTCTCTAGGTAGGAGATATTAGTTTCCCTAGTATACTAGGTCTTCTCTGTTTTACAAATGTGAAGGCCATAAGTGAAAATATACTAGAGTCCCTTTCTAGTATATTAATTAACTAAGATTTGTTAGTTTGTTGGCCATAAATTTCCTGAAAAAAAGGGGAGGGAGGGGACAGAGAGAGATGACTTCAAAGAAAGAACATAGTTCTGGAAAGGTCTATCAAGGGTGTCCAAGCTTTTGGCATCTCTGGGCCACACTAGAAGAAGAAGAGATGTCTTGGGCCACACATTAAATACAGAAACACAAATGAAAATTGATGAGCAAAAAAAAGGTTTTAGGTAAATTCATGGTTTTGTGTTGGGCCACATTCATAGCCATCTGAGTCATGTGCAGCCTGTGGGTCCATATGGACTCTCGTGTCCATAACACCAAGGAAGTGGCAGTTCTAGCTGTATGCCCAGGTTGTGGGGTTGTGCTGACCGTGGTAGCTGAAGGAAATTGGCAAAGCTGAAATCAAGGTGGGCTGCTCAAAGAGAAATAGAGGGAATCTCTCAGGCTGATTTCATCTACCATTAAATTTTGCCTATACTTTGCCCTGCTTAGCATAATGGCAGATGAGAGAAAGTTTACTACCAGTGGGAATGAACAATAAGTGTATTTCTAGCTGGTTCATTTTGTGATGAAGGCATCCACATCCCCAGCCCTGTTGAGGAAGGACATCACAGATTTGCTGCCAAGTTTCATCATGGGGCATGTGGACCTAATTCTTTCAAGTTCAGTGATCTTGGTCCAGCTGCAGTATTAACTTGTGCATGAATTGGCAATGGAAACAAGCAAAGCTTTTGGTTGAGGACCAGGTTGACAGCAACCTCTCTGACCCTTTAACATGTCTGGTGTTTGGAGGGTTGGTGTGGTTGACTTTGGCAGGTCTGCCTGCTGGGCTCCTAAACCCAGCTTTTAGGAGCTCTAGGAACCCACCCCATTCATCTTGCTCTGAGCTTGTTACTGAACAAGTTCTAATAACAGTCTAAAACTAGCCAGAGCCCCAGTGCTGTGTTGAGAGTGTAGGCAAAATATTTCCATTATTACATTGTCATAGAATTGAATGGAAGAACAGGAATGGGCTCTTTAATTCACCCAGTCCAGGAGGAGCCTCAGGTCTAGAGAAGGGCTGTGACTTGCCCAAGATCACCTGAGAAGTGTTTAGCAGAAATGGAAAATTTCCAAAAAGGAATTAAAAATTAACAGTGGGCATGGGAATCTCCTCATACCACCAGGCTGAGTTCGGTCAGAAAACTACTATTATTAAAAAAGAATAAATATCTTTCACGTGTTTCAGGGTGTAACTCACTGACTGAGCAAAAACCATATCATTAATATGCAGTTTTACAAATATTGTGGCAGAGGAGCACTTATTTTATTAGTTTAGCGCAGCACTAGATTTCAGGGGAAATACCATTCTGTTTTGGAGGGAGAGTGATGGCTGTTTATGCACAGCGAATTCTTGGGCCCTAAAATATTGCTTTGTACTTCCTGTCTTCTAGGCTGGCTCTGACTCACAATGTAAGAATCCTTTAATCATTCTGGAAAGGGCTGGCTAGCTGTATTTTTCTTCTGTCCTTCCACTTCTCTCTCCCATGTGCTGTTAGTTCTCTAGGTTTGAAGCTTTCTTTTCTAGTTGAGTCTCCTATCCTATGCAGCCACTGGAGGTGCAGACACGGTGTGTTTCTCCGCCCTGGAACAGTGCAGGCGTCTCTCTCCACATGTAAGGGACAGCCTCCGCCTTGGGCCCCGTCCTCACAGGGGCAGGGCGTCCAGGGAAAATGAACCGGGGCCAGCCTGCACCCTGGCTGTGGCTGTGTTTTATTGGCTAACCTTTTGCTTTTCTCCTTTAGATAAAGGCCACCATGGTTCATCTTGACTTTCCACTGTTTCTTTTCTCACTAAGGATCCATTTTGAGAGACTTTCCTTTTAACCAAGAAGCTATTGTTCTCTGGCAAATCAGATTTCTCATTATTGACAAAAGGGGCCAGGCCCACCCTTCCTTTTTCATGTGTCTCCCTTTCCCAGCATAAGCCGGCCACCTTCATACAGAGAATTTGTTTGGTGCTCAGGAGGCATGCATTCACCTATTCAATAAATACTGATTGAGGGTCTGCCTTAGCAAAGGTGACCAGCTGCCCAGTTTACCTGGGAGTGTCCTGCTTTCAGAACAGAAAGTGCTGCATCCCAGGAACCCCCTCAGTTTTTTTTAAATGTGTTATTTATTTCTTTTTAGAGAAAGGGGAAGGGAGGGAGGAAGATAAGGAAAGGAACATCGATCAGCAGTCTCTCATCCATGCCCCATCAAACATGCAACCCAGACATGTGCCCTGACCCTGAATCGAACTGGTGAACTTTTACTTTTCAAGATAGCACCCAACCAACTGAGCCACACTGGTCAGAACAAGGAACAACCCTCAGTTTTCAGAAGTCTCAGGTAGCTGGTCACCATAACCCTAAGTTGAGCTGGGTATCTAACCTACCACCAGCTTCTCAGGTGCTCAGTGACCTTCTGAAGTTTCAGAGGGTTTTTTTCTTCTCACAGAGCAAAGAATTTTATGGTAGAAATGGCACTAAACTGGAACCCGGGACCCAGGGATCTCATCCCAGTTTGACCGTTGAAGAGGCAAGGGCTCAAGGGCAGATCATGACTTCAACTTCCTTCTATGAAGAGTAGAACGGTTGAATTTGGTGTTCTTTGACTCTTTTACAACTCAAATTCCAACACTCTATTTCTAAAACAATGTAATAAACTAACCCATACTAACTAGTATTCCTAGTTAGACAAGAGATAGTAGGTAGTAAGGTTTTGCTGGCACTTGCTGATGATGCTAACATCTGTGAGTGCTTATTCTGTGCTAGACACATGCATTATTTCACTTCATCTTCACAACTTTTGTGGGAGATGCTGTCTTTACTTCTATTCACAGGTGAGGGACTTAAAACCTAAAGAGGGAGGGTAAGTAATTTGTCCCAAATCACAAGGAAAATTGTGGATTGAAAATTAGAACCTGGGAAATCTGACTTCCAAGTCTAAACTTGAACTGTTGCTCTCACTGGCAAGAGATAAGTCAACAGTTCAAATGAACAGGCTAATTGTTTCGCTTCAAAGGACTGGAAAGAGGAAACTGGCTATTTGGAATGAGATCTTTGCATTCCAGGCTGCTAAACATCATGGTCCTGAAAAACAGAGCACGGTCCTTGGAAAATTAGCCTTCTTAGCTCATGTGGAGCCCCCTCCCTGCCCTTTAATACAAGCCAAAGGGTGGTGGAACCAATTGAGATTTAGAGCATCCTTCACCCCCACTCCTCCTTTTCCATTTCTGGAAGCTGTAGGATATTTCCACTCCCTGCAGAATCCATGAAGCATTTTAGGTGCTGTTAGCAAGGATCAGAGGGTCACTGCCAACTGCTTCCTTTGCCTCTTACTATTGATCTGAAAAATGATTATATTGAAATCTAGTTTGCCTAAAAGCATATGTGAGAGTGAAGGAGTATAGGAAGATTCTTTCTAGGCACGTTTCTTCCCTTTCTTTCCAAAGGATGATTTGAAATACAAACAAAATAAGGCTGTGGGTCACATCCACAGCAGCTGGCAGAGTTTCACTTAATTAAACTACTCTGATTGCTTTATTCATACATTTCACTTGCTCCATCCCCTTCCTCTGACTCCTTATAAAGGCAATGCTATTTCAAGGGGGGAAGATTTAAATGCTGTTAGTCTTCAAGACCAACGCTAATTAACAACGTTTATTTTACTGTGCTTGCCTACGTAAAAGTATGCAGAAGTAAATTTATATTCTGAGACTATGACAAGTTTGGATAGAAGCGTTAAAAGGAATTAACAGTTGCCGGGAACTCACTATCATTTGCTCTCAACTGCCCAGAGAACAGTGAAATACCAGGAGCAAGAATGACAGCAAGGGCCAAAAGCTATGGTCAGCTGAGCGGCCAGCTACCAGCATGACCATTCTAAAACCCAAGTCTAATCCAGTTTCTCTCCTGCTGCAGAATCTAAGACAGGTCTCCTCCTGCCTGCTGGGTCAGGCTGAAGGTCCTTATCCTGGCATTGAAAATATTTCACAGTCTGGCTCCCTCTCTTTCCAGCCTATTGCCCCACACTCACTGCTGCATGCCAAATGCCGCAATCACATACACCCTCAGCCATTATTCTTTTCATACCTCTATGGTTGTTTCATAACTGATTCCCCTTCCTTTTAATGCCTCCCACACCCACCACACCCCTGCCACCTGGTGAATTCCTCTCACCCTGGAAGCTGAAACTCGAAGCTTGCCTCTTCTGGGAGCTTGTCAGGGTTCCCTTCCTCTCCTGTGCTTTCGTAGTGTTTTGAATATTTTCCAGGGCATTTATCACAATGTATTATAATCTTTATTGGTATGGCTCTCTCCTTCTAGACAGTGTCCTTTTTTTAATTTGTCTGATGACTTTATTTTGACATCTTTGGGTCTTTTTTAGTTAAATTAATTGGGGCGACATTAGTTAATAATAAAATTATATAGGAATCAAGTGTACAATTCTATGACACATCATCTGTGTACTGCATTGTGTGTCCACACCCAAACTCAAATTTTCCATCACCATATATTTGATCTTTACCTGTCCCAACCCTCTCCCTCTGGTAACCACCATACTGTTGTCTCTGTCTATGACTTTTTGTTCATTTTTTTTGTTTGTTTATTTGCTGCTTTCAGTTTTATATCCCACACATGAGTGAAATCATATAGTTCTTAACTTTTTCTATGTGACTTGTTCCATCTAGCATGATATTCGCAAGAGTCAACCATGTTGTTGTGAATGGCAGTATTTCATCTTATGACGGAGCAGTATTCCATTGCATATGTGCACCACATCTTCCTTATCCAGTCATCCATCAGAGGGCCCTTCGGTTGTTTCTGTGGCTTGGCCACTGTGAATAATGCTGCAATGAACATAGGGGTGCATATATCTTTGCAAATAAGTGTTTTCAAGTTTTTTGGGTAGATTCTCCAGAAGAGGAGTTGCTGGGTCATATGCTAACTCTAGTCTTAATTTTTGAGGGAGTCTTCATGCTGTTTTCCATAGTGGCTGTACCAGCTTACATTTCAACCAGCAGTGAATGAGGGTTCCTTTCTCTGCACAACCTCTCTAACACTTCTTACTTGTCTTATTGGTATTGAGCATTCTAACAGGTGTGAGGTTGTATCTCATTGTAATTTTGATTTGCATTTGTCAAAGAGCTACTGCAGTTGAGTACCTTTTATTATATTGCCGGCCAATTCAGAGTCTGACGCAGCCCTGTTACAAAGGAAGTACTTGATAGATGCTTGTTGAATGAGTACATTATGGCTCTTATGATGTGTCAGTTGACATTTATTGCGTGCTTACTATGTGCAAAGCATCATGTAGGTGCTCTATATGCATTTGTATTGGGAGAGAGGAAGAGAGAGATCTGAATGACATGAGTCACAGTCCTTTAAATAAACAAAATTCTACATGAGACAAAGAAATGAAAAGCAAAGTAGAATGAATATTGTGCAGAGATACAAGTACATGGCTATAAGAGTTTAGAGGAGTTGGGTTGGGATGGGAAGGAGGCATCCCAGAATGGGCAGCATATGAAAGGATTTTGACAGATACAGAAATAGTGGAGGCATGGGGGCACCCAGGCTAAGGAAACAGTATGAACAAAGGAATGAAGATAAGGACATAGTAATTTCCTTGTGACAAAAGGGCCTGAGAGTTCTCATCTCACTATAACCAGGGAGACTGAACACTTTTTTCAATTTTGAAATAAATCCCATTAATATCAATAAATATATTTTCCCTAGTTGCCTATATTTGTATCCTCCAAGCAGGAGTGGTGATTAATCATCTCCAAATTGCTCAAGGATGTGAAGCAGGGCGCTCATAAGTCTTTAGCAGCAGGAAATGCTTGTTGCAAATAAACCATTACAATTTACTTTGTGAGCATCATTTCTGATGTGACAGTACAGCAAATAATAATAATAGTAGGTGTTATCTCAGTCTTAGCAAAACACAAAGAAAATATTCATAAGTGGAAGCCATTTCCTGTTGCAGACAATGTTTTAATGGGCTTGGGTACAGTTCTAGAGACTTTAAAAATATCTCCAGAAAACACAAAGTTGGTTAATATTTTACAAGTGTATTTTTAAAATAAAAAGAAACAAACTGAAAACTTACTTGTCCCTTAGCATTCTTTTATGGAAGTTAAATACTTAAAAACTAGATACAAATGCTTTAAATGAACCAACCAGAAACTGTGCGTGGTCAGTTTCTAATTTTAGGATAGAAAGGTTTTAATTTGCTCAGTTTAGATACTATGTGGCAGCCGTGAACAGTTTACAGACAGAAATTATAGTTCATATTGCAAAGTTTTAAACTTAACTCAGGGATCCATTGTCGTCAACAGTATTTATGAAGTTTCTTGTTATTGTAATATGAGGCCTGTTGAAGCAGTATTAGGTAGACGTCCTTCCTGCATTCTAGCACTTACATGTCAGACTCAGTTGGGTTCACGCATTCAGGGACTTCGGTGTCAGAATAGAGGCAATTGACCAACAATGGTCTCTTGGATTTGTTTTCCTCCTTATTCTTTACAAGCCAACATTCATTTTTCAGTTTTTCATAACCCGGGGAAGTAAATAGAGCATGAAAAACGATCCTCATTTTCCAGGTGAGGAAACCAAAAGGCAGAGATGATAAATCACTCACATGCAACTGGTTATTTCCGAGAAACAGAGCTCTTGCCTTCTGACTTCTTGTCTGCTGCTACACCATTGTGCACAGGAATAAATCTATCTCGTGTGGAGTGATGTTGAGATGGAGAGCAAGAATAAATGTCTGATTGCCGTGGAGACCAACATAAGGAAGAATGACAATTCTGTGATAAATGGAAATGACTCAGAGGAAGCCTTTGCCTCACCTGTAAGGATAGAGGCCCACTGAAACTGATATATCTGATGCTCACATAATAGACACATTGCCTCTGACATTCGGGTTTCAAATCTCCAAGTCCTTCAGGGGAAACCGATTAGCATCACATAGCCAAGGCGGTAGACAATAGCAACAACAGTCATGATGAACACGTGGAGAATGCTTGACCTGTACCAGGCACTGTGTTAAGAGCTTTACACCCACCACGTCCTTCAACAACAACCCTGGGAGGAAGGTGCTATTACTGTTGCTGTGTTACAGATGACATTGAAGCTTAAGTCGATTGTCAAGGGCTTACAACTAATAAACCACAGAGCTGAGAACGGAGCCCAAGCAACCTGCCTCCAAAGCCCGTGTGCTTGTGCTACATTATTCCAAAACCTGTGTGCCAGCTGTAATGTCTGTGGGGTGAAGGAATGAAAAATGCAGGGGAGTGCAGTCGAATCTGATCCTGAATATTGAGTTCAAGTGTTAGATAACATCCGAGAAGGCAGAGCCCCCATGGAAAGCCCTTAGTCACAGGGACCTGGAGCCGACCCCCAAGGCTGTGTCCCAACCAGCAAATCTGGTAACAGACAAGGCATCAAAATGTCAAGGACCACATTGGTTCTAATACTTTCCCGCCTCTGTTTCCCTCTTATTCTTCAAAAGTTAAATTCTGCTTTTTGTTTGCTTGTTTAATTTTAGGGGTAACCTTCTAGATCTGATGTGACTGCCAGTATAATTAGGTTTCTAGCCTCTCGACTCGGGCATATTTTCTAACACTTAGGAGAAGACTCACTGCTTTTGATGAGATGAAGAAAACACTCTTTAAACATGGGTGCCACAGACTGTGTTCCTCCGAAATTTACATGTTGAAACCCCAGTTGAAACAGAAGGATATTAGAAGGCGAGGCCTTTGGAAGGTAACTAGGTCATGAGAGTGGAGCCGTTGGAAGTGGGATTCGTGCGCTTAGAGAAAGAGGCCAGGAAGCTAGCTAGCTCCCTTTTCTGCCACGGGAGGATACGAGGAGTTGGCCGTCGGCCACCTAGACAAGTATCCTCAACAGGATTTGACCAGAGTGGCCCCCTGACTTCAGATCCAGCCTCTAGACCTGTGAGAAATTTTTGTGGTTGATAAACAAAATGGTACAATATTTTGTTATAGCAGCCTGAACTGACCAAGACAATGGAATACGTAGAGCCTTCTCTCTCACTGGAGAGTGCCTTCTGTTCACCCCCATGTCCTGCCTCTGTTCTCAAAGCTCAGTGTGAAGCAAAGCTGAGTTGTGCCCCCGAGAACCCATCATTTACTCCCTATGGACCTGACCCATTCCTATAGTAAGTCTCAAAAGAAAAAAAAAAAAAAGAAATGCTGTGCAGCAACCCTTTGAAATGAAATGCTTTTCTATTGAACCAGAAAATAATTGCATCCTCCCATTTACTCTTTAGGGTACAAATTGATCTGACTTGATTTGTCAGAGAGCCAGAACTGCAGGCAAGTAGACGCAGGAGAAATCAACCAATCTTTTAAGCCAGCAGTAATTGTTCCTCCTGTCAGCTGGCTAAATGACTTGTGTCTGGAGGAGATGCTCAGAATGAATCTGAATGCCCGAGGTGACAGAAACACAGAGCATTCCAAAGTGGGTTCTAACAGAGTAAGTGTTTCTTCGTGTTTTACAAGGGTTTGGTTTCATGCTTTCCCCCTTTCTCTCATATCGTGTCCCCGGGGGCTAGTGTCCTCCAGCCGAAACCAAAGGTGTGCATGTAAGTAATGGCAAGGAAAAAGGGCTTGTGTGGGGATGAGAAGACATGAGGATTAGCATTCATCGAAGGGTGTGCTTACTTGTACCTTGGTCATTAATAAACCCGGGAACCTCCTGTAGAATAGGCACCACAGCAGGGGGGTAGGGGGGTAAAGACCCATTGCTAGTGAGCTGTTCATCCTTTTTAAGGGAAAAAAAGGAAGTACTTTAAACATGCAGAAAACTGTGAAAAAGAATATAATTGGTACTCGGGTACCAAGCAACATTTAGTAGTTGCCATTTTGCCATATCAGCACTGGTTCCCTCCTTCCTCTTCTTCCTGCCTTTCTTAGAAATAAAGTGTTGTGTATAGTTAAATTTCCATATTTCTACCCCAGATAGAAAGTGTATTCCTTTCTCTCCCTGTCCAGAGAGAACTGCCCTGGACACTAGAATTTATCTTTCTTGTTCATTAAAATTACTTTTACTATATAGATACATGGTACATGCAGAAAGAATAGGTAGTACTTTCGTGGGGGGTGGGCTTTTAATTTTAATCCTTGTACTATATTCTCTATGTATCCTTTTAAAACGTCTTTACATTGGACATTATGTTGTGATTTATCTGTGTTGATACTAATAGACCTTGTTCCATTATTTTAGCTGCCGCATCATATTGCTTTGCATGGGTAACTCCAAATTTATTTCACTCTATACTGTTGATGAACACCTTTTTGTCTGCTGCAACACATATTCTTGTTGAGGTCTCCTCAGGCCCATGTATGAGGTTATTCTCTTCAGGGTCTGTACTTGAGGGTGGAATTGTTGATTTACAAGGTAAACTTGCCTTCAATTTCGCTAACTATTACCAACTTACTAAGCCGCACTTAAAAATAGTCTATATAGCATTCTCCTAATGGTTTTACTCAAAAAGAGTAAAGCTGTAGGAGACCAATAGCAACAAAATGTTACAAAAAATTATTTGAATCAGGCAAATCATGTCTATTTCCTGTAACCTGGTCTGTGATACTTTTGGTTGTCTTTCCCCTCTTGAAATAAGAATACAATGCAATCTTTATACAACTTGAGATAAAATAGTGCCTGGACTAGCAACTCTATATCATTCCACCTTACATAGACAAAAGGCAACTAAGCCGGATGAGAGGCCCACATTTATCCCGCTGAGCTCCAAACTTTCATTCCATAGTTTGGAATGGATCTCTGTCACCTTCCCCCAGAGGCTCCCCTAGTTATTTCAGGGTGTCCCCAAGGTGTTGGCATGTCATGCATACACAGAAACAGGTTTGCTCGTGTGCTCTGGCTACTTTGTCAGGGGCCCTGATGTCTGTGTTGGATGACTGGGCCCTCAGTGATAATGGGACCCCTCCAAACACATCCATAGTCTTGTCTTCTTAGGAAGCCCGTCAAGTGCTTTCATGCAAGGCAGAGTCGGGGGAGGGTGTGGAAAGGAACTCTGTTGACGGTTCTGTCTCCTGGGCTCTAAAGCAGCTTATGTGTGCCTAGATTTCCCCACGGTCTTCCTAAAGCTTCTGGCATAATTACTTTTTACTTTGAGATTCAAAATTAGTCCTTTGTGATGGGGCTGAGGTCGGGGTGGGAGAAAACATCATCATCTTGTTTTCCCTACTCTCCCAATAGACGCTTGCTATCAGCACTGCCCAACGTTGTCCAATCTAAGTCCAAAGGCCCCAGGCACAACATTTCCTGCAGTGGGGAACTATAACCCAACCCTAGTGCTTTCAAACATATCTAAATCCCAGCTGTAGTTCAAGCAAGGCACCCTGTTACAATGGAGTCACTAATGACGTGAAGAGGCCCTTGGGGGGACATTCATAGTTTTGGCACACCAGCAGCAAAAGCACATGCAGAAACCAGACATGTTGTAAATGGAGAACAGAGCTGTAGATGTATAAAGAAAAACCTTGGTAACTCCCCCGGCCCGGCCCACCTAACATTTCTGAATCATGTTTGAAGTCTTTAGATGTTATCTAGTTTGTCACTCTATTTTTGTTATTAACTGTTGTGTAACAAACCACCTCAGATTGCAGTGACATAAAATGACAGTGTTTTCTCACAGTTCTGTGGGTTGGCTTAGTGGTTCCCCTGCTATTTCACCTGGACCCACTCGTGTGACTGTGTGGAACTCGGCGGGGGGGGGGGCGGGTTGTGGAGGGGTCCAAGATGGCCTCATGCACTGGTCTGGCGGGTGGCACCAGGTGTCAGCTGGGGAGCCTTGTTCTCCATGTAGTCTCTCATTCTAGTTGACTCTGCTGGGTTCCTTACATGGTATTCTCAAGGCAGCGTTTCAAGAAGAAAGAAGCTGCAAGTTCTCTTGGGGATTGGGCTCTGGAACTCATACAATAACATTTCTGCCACGTTCGATTGGTGAAGACAAGTCACAGGGCCAGCCCAGTGTCAAGGTGGAAAAATGGTCTACCCCCTGATGGGAGTTGTTGCAAAATATGGTGGCCACATTTTTCAGTATACTATACCACTCAATCCCTGCTATAGCATCTGTGGTAGTGTTCTACTTGAATAAGGCTGATGAAGTAGTCCTTATTCTTTTCTGAGGCAACCTGCTTCATTTGACCGCCCTCTCCCTTGGGGAGAGAGCTAGTGAGAAAGAAAGTGTACCCAGGGCTATGTATCTCAGGAAATTAAGTTGTCATAAGTAGTTGGATGGCATGAAGATCCTGGGGAGGTGAGAGGATGCTAATATAGTTTTGGTCTAGTGCCTTCTTACCCATAGGGCATTGATTGGACCACTAGGAGAATCTTGGTCCCACCCCAGAACTACTGAATCAGAATCTGAACCTTAAAAAGATCACCAAGTAACACATATGCTTGTTAAAATTTGAGAGGTACTGGCCTAGCCAGCCTTCCTGATACTATTAAATCATAGTCAATGAGAGGTCCCACAAAACTAGCCTTCATTCCAGTAAAGACCTGTGCTTGGAACCACCCAAGGCTTTCTGAGATCAGACTGAGCTTCACTGTCTGGGGACACCCACAGTCTATGGCCCTTTTCCCTAAGCAGGGGTTCTTAACCATTTTTAAAAAGGCTTATTGAGGTATAATTCATATACCATACAATTTACCCATATAAATCTCAGTGTTTTTTAGCACAGTCACAGATATGTGTCACCATAGCAGCCAATTTTGGAATGTTTTCACCACCTCAAGAAGAAACCTTGCATCCTTTAGCTATCCCCCCTCAGCCCCTTATTTGCAGCCCCCTCCATCCCAACTTCAGTAGCCACTAACCTACTTTCTATCTCTATAAATCTACCTATTCTGTACCTTCATATAAATGGAATCATATAATATATGGTCCTTAACTATTTTTTTGTATGACAAACACTTATTGAAACACTAATGGAAACCATAAACCTTCTCTCCAGAACATTCATGCACAAATATATTTACTCTAAATTTCATAAATTTCATGAATCCTCTGAAACCTTGGACGAGGGAGCCAAGAGTAAGAACTCATGCAATGTGGCCAGTCAGAATGGGTAGTTACTGCAGGCAGGTCCTACTCTGGTTTGAGTGCTACTGGCAGAAGGGATGGGACCATGTAGAAATAGGTCACATAGGGTTATCACCACCTCAAGGCAGAAAGTGACTTAAAGCAACAAGCAAAGGACAGGCCACCAAGTGTTTACAGAGCTGAAGAAACTGTGTTTATAACACACAGTTTGCCAAGAAGGGGGTAATGGTGAACAGATGTGTCATTTGCAATTATTCCTAAAGATGTTAATTATGCAAATAGAATCTCTGATTAGGGTTCTAAAAAAAGAGCCCCGTGTATCATGGGGTGTTGGGTGTGCACAATCAGGCACGCTGGCTGACTGCTCCTCCAGGAAATCACGGCTGGTTCCCTCAGGTAATCACCTGGGACTCCTGTTTCCAACATGCCACTTCAAGAAGGCTCTGCAGTTCCGTGGGGCACTTTCTGACTGCAGAGCCTTAGAGCCGAAAGTGATCTTTGAGGTCATGGAGCCCGGCTCTGTCCTTGAGCAAAGGCAGAAACTGAGGCTCAGAGAAATCATTGTCATGTGTCACTAGCTACTGAAGATAAGAGCTCATATCTTTTATATTATTGATGCACTTTCCCTTGCCTTCTTGCATCAATGAGGACATAAGTCAACTATCAATTTTCTTAGCCAGGGTCTACTTTAACTCTATGTGGAGTAAGGGTCCCTGACCTACTTAGAGGGTACACGTGAGTCTGTGTATGGGGGCGAGAAAAGCAAGGAACCAGAATAACGCAGGGGTTAGGTTCTAAGTTGTGCTATTCGATGGAGGTAACACTAGTCATCTGTGGTTATTTAAATTAAAATTAAATAAAATTAAAACTTCAGTTGCAATAGTCACATCTCAAATGCTTGGTAGCTACTTCTGGCTAGTAGCCACCCTATTGGACAACACAGAACATTTCCGTTACTGCAGAAAGCCCCATGAAACATGTTTTTGGAGCCTAGAGCCAAATGTTCTGAGTCAGAATCCCAGTTCTGCCACTTAGAGTAAAAGCTTGAGTGCATTATTTAATGTTTTCAAACCTCAGTTCCCTCATCTGTCAAATGATCATAATATGCACAGTATATGCCTCATTGGTTTATTGTGAAGATTGTGGATGTAAATGAGATAATGTATATCAAGGGCTTAGTAAAGGAAGCTTACACTTACTAAGCACTAAATAAACATTATTATCATCACGAAGCATCTCAGAATCCTGCTTGGGACTATGTGGTCTCTTTTCCTTGGAATGATGCAGCTGGTTCTCTGGAGAAGTAAGAACTATGTACCAGGACACTAGGACTCCAGGAAGTCGAAGTCTTGGTTGGTCAATAGTGGAAGGAGGTCAGAAACATGGAGATGGAGGTTAAAAGAGGTTGAGGCCAAGGGGAAGATGATCAGGCTTCTGGGAACAAAGAGAAGACAAAATGGTGCAAGTTGTGAGAAGTACTGGAGGGCAACGAAGATCACCCCACTTCCAGATTTGTCAAGGGCTGGCCTGACCAGTCCCAGAGGAGGCAGAGACAGCCATCTATCAGTCTGTGGGGCTGTTTAAGGACTCCTCACTCCTCATGCCTGCTGTGCTGACTGCTTGCCTACTTGTCCACAAGAGGGAGGCAAGGGAAAGAAGTGAAAGAAATCCTAAACGTCCGGCTGGTTCTTGGCTGGCAGCTCTGGCCAAAGGTTTGCTGTCCAGGAAGCTGAAATTCCTGATGAAAAGGAAACTTCCTTTTATGCAAAAGCTCACAGGTCTCAGCTGTGTCTTCCTTGAACTCATTACCTCAGCAGAAAGCATCCACCCCAGAACCACTGAGTTATTCAGAAAGTCATACTTCAGGCCCCTCGGGAGGGCTGGGACAATTTGCACACCTGGCTAGAGGCTGTGCCCACCTTCTAGCAGCCCCTCCCCAAAACGGGTTCACTGAAACAGGACATAGAAGGTGTGAATGAAGTGGGAATAGGTGGCAGTTATCCAGGTAATTGAGCCACTGTGGCCTGCCCGTCTGCAATATTGATCGTGTTGCCAGGCATCGTGTTAGGCATTGGGAGAAGGTATTACAAAATAATTCTCTTTGCCCTTAGGGGATTTTCATGTAATTCTGGAGCTAGGGAGCCAATGGATAGAAGGGGCTTAGAAGGGCAGGGAGGGAAAGAACACCACGATAGGACCCGTGGATGCATTCTGTTTCTTGGCCTGCCGTGAATTAGCAGCGTGACTTTGGGCCAGCTGTTGCAGTTGTCTGGGTCTCCTCATTCTCATCATGAATAAGTTTAAGCTGATGGACTGGATGATTTAAAAGAAAAGTTCTTCATTTCTAGAAGTCAAATTCCAATTCAGATGCGGGGATGTGAATATCCATGCCATGGAGGAAGATTCTCCCACCGGGGCTGTCAGATTTACCAAATAAAATGATAAAATGTTCAGTTGCATTTGGATTTCAGATAAACAACAAATAACTTTTAAGTGCATATGCTATGCAATATTTTGGACATAGGTATACTACCAGATTATTTGTCGTTTACTGAAATCCAAATCTAAGTGGGCATTCTGTACATGATTCGGCAACCTCTGCCTTCCACCAAACACGTGGGGAGGGTGTTTCTGCCTCTCTCCATCCTCTTACTGGGGCCTTCTCATCAGTCTGGTCAGAATCTGCAATGTTCCTTTGACTGACAAGGATGATTGGCTTCCACTCTGGCTGTCACTGCCTGGACCCAGGAGCTAAGAGCTCTCTCCCTCTCCCTCCCCCTCGAGAGAGACCCCTGAGCAGGGCTGCCAGTGGGCAAGAGTTTAGCAACTCTCCCTTTGTCCTGGAGCCCTGCTCAGACCTCACGCATTCTAATGGCTGAAGGAGCAGGCTTGTCAGTTCCGAGTGCCCATTCATCACAGGCATGCCTGAGTGTTCAGGCCCCAAGGTATAGATTTGGGCAGGGAGCAGAGGCCCCATTTATCCTAAAGGTTAATCTTTTTTTACTCCAGTCTATCATTTACCAGTGAACTCTGCTTCGGGGGCTTATTGGACACTTGCTGGCCTAGTAATAAGCTGATGCTTTTGTTCCCATTGGACCAATACATTTCTGTGTTTTTCTGTTTGACCTAGAAGGAAGGAGCTTTGAGACTTAGGTCACATGCCTCTTAACATCATTGTCATCTCTATGAATCAGACTTATTAGCCCACCTAGATTCAGCTTCATTGACTGTAAAAAAAAAAAAAAGAAACGTAAACAGCATGTGAAGTCTTTAGGCTGGAGTAGGAGGAAAGGGTTAGATATAGATCATCCTGAGACAAGTCTTATTTACCTCTAGAGATGACCCGGCAACTTTATGCTGTGAATAACTGCTTGCTGTATGAAAGGAAATGGGGAGGGCTCTGGTCTGGTTATCCAGCCCTGACATTTCTAGTTATGGACTTTTACAATGAGATGCTTACCAGAAGATACCTCTTGAGATCTTTTGCTAGTGGATGCTGTCATCATAGTCAGTGAGATGTTCATAGCTCAGTCTCTTATTTCTTGTCTGGACCTTTGCCACACACAGCGCTGTAACTCCATGCTTCCTGTGCTTGGCTTTCCTCAACACAGACCTGATTATGTCACTACGCTGGCAAAACGCTTGCTCTTTCCTACAGAAGCAAGTCCAAACTCCTTAGAATGGTACCCAAATCCTTCACAGATGGATATGATACTCTTTGTATTCCAACTTTTCTCCCTCTACCACCCTCCCTACTCCCGGCACTCTAAGTTGTAGCTGAAATTAACTGATAGTTGTCTCCTTAACATTCTCCTTCACATCTCCAAAACTATGCATATATTGGTCCTTTTGTTTCTAATGCCTTCTTCTTTTCTCTCAAGGGAATGTTTTCTTGTGAGAATTAACTCAAGTGTCAGCTGTTCAAAGCCTTTTTCAATTCCCCTGTTCCTGGCTGGATTCCCCTGTTCGCTGTCCTTGGGCTCTCAGACTCGGCCATATTGCATTGTGACCATTGGACCAGATACCTATTACCCTCTCATTTAGGAGCTCCATGAGGGCAAACATCGTGTATCATCCACCTTTGTGTCCCATCTCAGCGTCGCATGCCTTCCCTGTTTCTTGTATTAGTGTCTGGCACAGCAGGGGCATTTAATAAGTAATTGCTGCATGCATGGGGACAATAGAATGTGGCCCAGATAGCTGATTATTGAAGTTTGTTTGATTGTGTGAATTTTCAGATGAAATAAATCTTCAGGATGGAAGTGACTGCATTGAAATGTTAGTGTAGGAACATACTGCAGCTCATAAAAACCCAATACATAGATACTGTCATTCAAATGAGGGATATTGATCTTTATCTCAAGGCACAAATCAGAATAGAGCCACAGCATGAGACACTTGTAATAGGCTAACATTAGCATTAGTTTTAGCATTCAGTAATTTTTCCTTCTTTTGAAGATTTCTTCCCTTCTTTTGGAGAGAGCATGTCTATTTGGATATCAAACCATATCGAATCAACATGTGTTAAGCATTGTGACTTATGAAAGGGATTTTCCCCTTTTGTAGTGTGAAATTCAATGCATCAGCAAAATACCTCTGTTGACAAGTACTTAGTGAGAGGCTGTGAGACTGATCACAGGGATAAAAGGCATCTATTTGGGACTTCGCCCAAGTGAAATCTGAGTGACACCTCTTCTAAACACTTTATCTCCTTCAGTACACACTGAGCATAAATTTAGCTCCCAAAGTCTAAAGATCTTAAGGAAAACAAACCACAAAGCTGGAAGTGATCTAAAAAGCGCTGAATTTGGTGGCACAATTCTAGTCCCAGCTCTGTCACTAAACAGGTGTGTGATCCTGGGGAAGTCATACAACCTCTGTGGGCCTCGGTTTTCCCATCGTCATATATCAAGGGGGTTCTGCTAGTGATCTCCGAAGACATTTCTCCACTGTATGTTTTGGATCCTATGTGCTCCTCCGTA
Organism: Phyllostomus hastatus; assembly: GCF_019186645.2. Lineage (NCBI taxonomy): Eukaryota > Metazoa > Chordata > Mammalia > Chiroptera > Phyllostomidae > Phyllostomus > Phyllostomus hastatus. The sequence continues at coordinate 110,703,342 of NW_025334041.1, read as the reverse complement.
GGGACAAATTGTGAACTTAATGTATCTGAAGCACCACAAATCTTGGCTTGTAGAACTTCTTCCAAAAACCCTGGGAGGGGGCCCATCAATATCTTTAACACGGTCATATATTCCTGTAAACTTTCAAAGTAAAATATTTCGATCGAAGTTATTAAGACAGCTGTCTCTTTCTACTCCTCCTTTCCCTTCATTACAATTCCCAAAGTGTGGGATGGCCTTGAAGTAGCTACAGGCATTTTTGGGATCTGGATAAAGGGAAATTGAGTCACAGATAGGTTGATTTTGAGTTTAATGATATATTTTTATGTAGTTTATAAGATTCCAAATAAAAGATTTTTAAACAGGCTATCAAAATTATTACCTGTGCCTGCTGTAGAATCAGCTCAAAGCTGTGGAGATATTGTCCAACAGGGGCTAATGCTGCTCTGTAACAAGCGAACACACTTATGGCCTGCAAAGCGGTTAATCAGTAATAAGGAGCATTAGCAGAAGCCTTCATTTTCAGAATTGTTAGCTGTCCTTGGGTGGCCACAGCAGGTGAGGACCACAGCCATTGGCACTAATCCTCTGGCCTCAGCGTTCACAAGGTCTTGGCTGTGACAAGCCGGCAGGCATCAGTGTCAGGCTTTGTACCCTCTGACTTGAGTTTTATGGGGGTTTTCTCATCAGAGCTTTGGCCTTGGGGAAGAAACACTGAGTTAGCTGGTTTCACATTGATTAAGCTAGAGAAATAATCTGGCTTCTGGAAAACAATCTGATAGTGCTTTCTGGAAATTGTAGGAGGTCGACTCACCATGAGTGCACTAAGTACCATGCAGATGCTGGCTCTTTCATTTCTCACTTGGCGCTTACTGACTCCCCCACTGTATTCCCTACACTCACCAGAAAGCAGAGATTCTTAGTTTGGTGTGGATCAGATTGTATAAAGGTGGGCCTTGTGAGGGTCTGCCTTTATCTCTGGCCACACACTCCCTACTTACCAGGGAACCCTCTTAATCATCTCTGAAATATGCCTCATTTGCAGGCTTAAGGCAGCCCATCACCTAAGATAAGGATGGTAAATTTGTTTCCGTACATATTCCAGCTCTGATTAATTGCTAGTGTACCCCTGAGAGAGTTGTATGGTAAAGGACTTTGAGACCTCATATGGGCTCAATAGGAAGGGGTGCTGTGATTGATTAGTGATGTCTGCCAAGGGCATAGAAGGGAAAAATGGGGTAAGTGGACATCATATTTGCCATCCCTATTTTAGGATTTGACCTCATGTTCCAGCAGGCAATAGATGACAGTTTTGCCTAAGGTAGTTAGTAATTATCTTAATTTCAAAACTGCCTGACTGGTAGTATCTCATGTCTGTTGTTCTTAGATTTTTTAAAAAAGATTTTGTTTATTTATTTATAGGCAGAGGGGAAAGAGGGAGAAAGAGAGGGAGAGAAACATCAATGTGTGGTTGTCTCTCGTGTACCCCTAACCAGGGACCTGGCCTGCAACCCAGGCAGGCATATGCCCTGACTGGGAATTGAACTGGTGACCCTTTGGTTCACTGGCTGGTGCTCAATTCACTGAGCCACACCAGCTAGGTTATGTCTATTGTTCTTATTTATTTGAATAATTTTTGGTACATATGTTTTCCCTAATGATGAGAAAAGAAAGGAAAAATAATGAATATTTATTGAGCACTTAATTGTCAGTTTCTTCTCATAGGAGTTTTATTAAATATATCTCACTATATCTTCAAAAACAATTCTTTAAAATAAGAAGTTACTCCCCTTATTAAAATAGTAAAGAAATTAAGCCTCAGAGAAGTAAAATATTTGCCTAAACCATAATAGGAAATTTCAAATCCAAAGGCGATACTCATTCTGATAGACTTGGGCAGTGGTCCTCAATCATGAGAACATAGTAAAATCTCCTGGGGAGATTTTAGAAACAGTTGAAAATACCGATCACTGTCCCAGATCAGTCCGTTAGAATCTCTGGGGCAGGGGAGGCTTAGGCGTAGGAATGGTTTAAAAGATTGCCCAGTGTTTTTAATCTGTTATGCCAAGTGAGGAGGGGGCAGGATAACTAACATTTACAGCATGCCCACTCTAAGTCTAGCTTTTCCTTTGTTACTCCTTGCATTCTAATTTAATTCTCATACAGTTCTTTTAAAGAAGCATTATGAGCCCCGTTATCCTAGAGCAACACTAAGGCTCAGAAAACATAAGGAAATTGCTGAAGATCCTGCAGTAGAACTGGGATTTGAATGCAAATTTGTTTGCTTCCGAATCACTTGCTCTTCCAGGGCACCATGCTCCTTCCATTCGGTTTCTGAACCCAGGCTCCACCTTTAACCTCTGCATTGAGTAAATCTGGATTCCACCTTATTTTCCCCAGATCTGACTCCAATCTGTCATTCCCTTCCATGGAAGTACCATTTATAGTCTTAGCCTTTGGTTTCATGGTGGAAAAATGTGCAAGGCTCTCCCTGAAGTTACCACCTTCTATTCTGCGGACATTGATAGTTCAGGATGAGGCTGTTTCTGAAGCACAGTGATCTTGCCTCTGGACGATGTCTACATCTAGGCTAGACAGGTTTGCAGTCCCCTCTGTGGTCCTCAGGCAGCTGAGAGAGGTAGGTAGGTATTGTAGCCTGACTTCCTAAATCTGTGAGTTGTGGGCACTTGTGTTCCTGCTTTGGCTATTTAGATGTCAACAATGATGTCATTTCCTTTGGTCAGAACGGCAAGTCTCCATAAGATAATTGAGTAAACCATGAGAACCTTAGAGATGGAATGGACCTTCAACTAGATCTTGTTTCAATGCCTGCCTAAGGCAAAAATGCCTTCTCTAGCACCATTATCAGAAAAGAATGCAGACTGCTTAAATGCTTCCCAGGGAACCACATGATCTCTTGCATTAATTGTCAGTGTTAGGCAACCTTGGTAGCTCAAAAATGTAAAAAAATTAAGCTCATATATTGCTCTCTCTAATTTTCAAATTCCTCAGCTGATTGATTTTCCCCAATCTTATTAAAGAATAATTTTTATAAGCCTCATCCATCCACTAAGTAGTTTATATAAATTAGTATGGGCTAAGGAAAATGAGTTCCAGACAAAATTATCAATAAGGTTTTCCAGTGGAATTTATTTTCTTAAAGATTTATTTATTTATTTGGGAAAGAATGGAGGAAAAGAAGGAGAGAAACATGTGTGAGAGAAATATAAATTAGTCACCTCACATGCTTCCAGCTGGGGACCTAGCCTGCAACCCAGGCCTGTTCCCTGACCGGGAACTGAACCAGGTTTTATTTATTATTTACTGAAAGTTTTTTCAGTTCACAGGCAGGTGCTCAATCCACTGAGCCCCACCATCCAGGTCATATTTCAAGTGTTCTTAGTCGTGCATGCAGCCTTTCTTAAGGGACAGCCACTCTCACCGCCACCCCAGCTCTAACTTTTCTTCCTCTATCAGAATTCCAGCTGCCAGAAAAAGTTTGGAAACTCAGCTACCATCAGGTGTAAGTGATAAAACATGATTGCCCCTCCTAAGAGCAAGAACAGTTCATTAAGAATGAAGCTTTGAAAAGTTTGGCAGAAAGGAAGGACAAATGTGAAATGAATCTTAGCTGGTCATCTGAGGGAGTGTGGGGATAGGGAACAGAGCTTCCCAGTGCTTTTGAGAGTTATTTCAAGACACCTGACTCTCCAAGGTGTGCCTGCCCCACGTCTCAGTCTTGGGGCACCTGCCTGGTCTGATGCTACTCTCCTTGCTGTGAATGTGGGTGGTCTCCTGGGAAGATGGGGGTGAAAAATAGGGAGATTAGGGACCTGTGTATTTGAGGTCTAAATGCAACAGAAAGTGGCCAGGTGGCTAACGTTAAGGTCCTGTAGGATTTAAATAGCCACCCTGGGTTTGACTGATGGTGTGCCTTAATTATCTCTTCAAAGATGCGCCTCTAGCAGTGCAGTCTCTCCTCAGCCCCTCCTGCTGCTGAAAGAGGAGTCCGTGATCATTTGAAGGGAAGTTTTCCTCAGAGCAAATGGCTATGTCTCTTGATGCAAGGCACAGGCCTTCCTTGAAAGGCTTTCTGTGTGAAGCAGGCAAGGTCCCAGACTGCCTTCCTTTCAGAGAAATGAAAATATCACAGGCTGCCGTGGTGGAGAAAAGGAAATCTTTAGCCCTGAGATACAGGAATGGGCATGTGTGTTTTATTTATCATTTACTGAGAAACCTGTCCAAACACTGCATTTTCAAAACCGGTAAGAAACGCCGATAAAAATATGAGCACCGGAGGCATAAGGGAGCCTTTGAAACTAGATCAGACTTTCACTGGAGCCTGCCTGGTGTCTGTGGGTGAGGCAGTTTGTCTGCACTACCCTCTCATCCTTGCAAATCAATTTTAAAACATGGTTTAGGCTCCAGGAAGCAGTGAATTTGGGGGTTTCAAATGAGCCTCTCCATCCAGATGTGTCCATAATAGAAACCACTGGGCAGTAGGGCATAATTAACAATCCCTCCTTCACTGAGTCCGCAGAATAGCATTAATTTTGCCAACTGGGCTTAGTGTGAATTGGCTAGAATGTCTGAGAAGATTTCCAGCTGCTGCTCATGTAGCTCTGGCTTCCAGCAGAATTTGCATTCCAAATAAAATGAGGCCTGAAATAGATGTGTGATACATGTTCAAAGCTATTTTTAATCAATGATCACTGGGTTTGCTGTGAAAGATTACCAGCAGGTCACAATCCATTTTCGATTTTGCTGTGTCCTGCAGAACTGATGTAAACACACACAGACTTCAGCTTCCCTTGTGCTTTGTCAGCTCTGTGCATAAAGGGGAGGTGGGCACGTGAGTGGGCAGGAGTAACACAGATATGCTCGTATTTCAAGTGCCAGGGCTAAAGGCCACTAATTTGGGCTAAGTTGCTGTTCAAGTTGCCCAGATCCTACGGAGAAACCTTGTGGAGAAATCTGAAGCTCCAGGATTCTGTCCCCTGAATATTCATCCTGAAACTCACCATGTTACTGTCCAGCAAACCGATCAATTTCAATTCATAGAAGAACTCAGACAGAAATGCTAATTTCTCATTTGCTATCCCCCCACCCCATCTAGCTGTGGGGATGCTGTGAACAGTGCACATTTCTTTGTAGGCAGCATCTTCCTGGAAGCTTGCGATTTCTGTAGGGACTGCTGCCAATAGCATCCACTAGTTGTTGTTGTTGTTTTAAATAATAGCACCTTACACTTATTTAGCCTGCTTGCTGTTTACAAGCAAGTCTATAATCGCATTTGCAAAAGGCATTTACATAGTACAAATACTTGAATACTTACAACTGCATATTAACTTTGTTTCACAGAATATGCTAATATTATTCCCTCCTCCTACTTCTCCCTTTTCTTTTCCTATAAGGTGTTTTCTATCTTGATCCAGCTCTTCTGATATTTTTTTTACACATGTGTTGGCAACTGTATTTTAGCTGTACTAGCATATTGACCATTAGTTTTAATGCTTTGTTTTACTACTTAAAACAAAACAAAACCCTTTTACCTATAACATTCATTTTGCATTTTGCCCTTATTTTCCATTCTCCTCAAATATTAATTTATAGTTTCCCAAAATGTTTTGTTGTAGGTTGCTTAGTATTTAGATGTGGCTTTGCCATTTGTTTTTTAAAATAATACTCTTAGGTACATTTATTTTCTATGTTTAATTTTACAAGGATTGATCTGTCCATCTGTCAAGAATACATGACTTTGATGATAGAGGAACTTAGCCTGTCTTATTCACCATTTTCCCCGAGTCCTGGAGTGAAGTAGAAGCTCAGTAGTCTTTTGTGGTATGAATGGAATCAATGAATGACTGCACAAACAAGTAATTTGAGATCTGGAGGATGAGAAGATGTTAGTCTGGGCAGTAGGTGGAGAAAAGTGTTCTAAGAAAGAGACAATGGAAAGGCTTGGCAGAGACAGAAAGCAGCATTTTGAGCAACTGAAAGAAATCACAGCTGGACAGTGGGGCCGTGAGGGTTTCGAGAAATGGGGCTGAAGAAGACGGAAGGGTCAGGCACTGGCTTTAGGTCTCGTCTTCCTGAGGGCAATGAGGAGGTAGTAAGGGAGGAAAGTTATATAACTGTGTGTAAATTTTTTTTTTTACAAAAGTATAAGCACATAGTATACATCTTTTCTAGAATCCCATTGCTTTTTATAATAAAAGTATTAAGGCAAATTTGAAAAGTGCAGAAAAGTATCATGACAAAATAAGTCATGACAATATAAGTCACCTAAATTTCCAAAACCAAGTGATATTCTCTGTGTGGCTTATATAATAGCAACTATCACAATGGCTGACTTAGATTCAGGGCCTACGAAGGGCCAGGCACAATTCTAGGTTCTTATATTTACTAACTCATCCGGTCCTCATGGCAAAACACAGGTCTGCTGGTGTGGATGGAAGATAACATGCAGAGTATTGGGGCCACTTGGTATTAATTTTTAAAATACAGAAATGCTTCAGATTTCTCTTTAATGAAGATGATTATATTGTTCTACATGACTGTCTTTGTGGAAAAGAAAAACATTCTCCAAGCCCCACGAACAGTTTAGACACTGGTTATAAAAGTCAGCATGGAACAACATCAACTATTGTTTTTAACTTTCGATTTTGAAATAAGCTTAGACGTACAGAAGAGTTACAAAAAGAATAGAGAGACTTCTCAGATACTCAACTTCCTCTAATACTAATGTTTTATATAACCATGATGCAATGATCAAAACTATACGAAACAATGAACTAAACTGTAAACTTTACTCAGATTCCTTCAGCTTCCCCACCAATCCCTTTGCTGGCCTAGGAGCCAGGCATGGTCTCATTGCACGTCATCTTCTCCACTGTGTGACGGGGCCTCAGCCTCTGCTTGTCCGCTGTGACTTTGACACTTTCAAAGAGTCTGATCAGATATTTTATGGAATGTCTCTCTATTTGGGTTTTCCTTATGTTTTCTCACAATTGAATGAGTTACACATTTTGAGAAGGATACTCTAGGGGCTATGTACACTTCTCAGTGCATCTTACCGGCAGATAAATGATTCAATATATTTTACCACTTGTGATGGTAACCTTGATCACTTGGTTAAGATGGGTACCTGTGAGGTTTCTCTACTGTACAGTTACTATTTTCCCCAGTGGAATTAATAAGTAATTTGTGGACAATATTTTCAGACTATGCAAATATCCTTCAAATTTCTCAATTTGAATTCTCTTCAAATTTCCACATACTTAAGCATTCATCAGTACACCTTGCAATGATTAGAGAAGTGTTCTGATGGCGATGTTCTATTTCCCTCATTCCTTCTGTGTGTATTAATTGGAATTCTTCTGTAAGAAACAGTTGTCCCTTCTCCGTTTATTTGTTTGGTTGTTTCAGATGGACTTTTTTTGTGGATATTTATTTTGTTCTTTGGGTTACAACCCCATGCCATCAGCATTTATTTTGTTATATAAGTCGATCCAGCTTTGGCTACCGGGAGCTCTTAGATCGGCTCCTGTGTCCTTCTGACATCCCCACATTCTGTTTTTGAGCACGTCCTTATTTCTAGCACCAAAAGATGCCTCAGCCAACTGTTTTTTTTTATCAGACTTTATTTTTAGAACAGTTTTAGGTTTACAAAAAGAGTGAGCAAAAAGTACAGAGAGTTCCCATGTACCCCCCTCAGTTTCTCCTGTTATTAACATTGTGCATTCATATGTCATATTTGATATAATTGATGAACCAATATTGGCATTATTAACTAAAGCCTGTAGTTTAAATTAGGGTTCACTCTTTGTGTTGTACAGGTCTTTGGGTTTTGACAAATGAAGAATGTCAGGTATCCACAATTATAGTAGCATAGAGAAGAGTTTCACTGCCCTAAATAACCCCTGTGCTATTCATCCCTCCCTCCCCCCACCCAGACTGATGGCAACCACTGATCTTTTTACTGTCCTATAGAACTGCCTTTTCCAGAACGTCACATAGTAGGAATTATACAATATACAGCCTTTTTAGATTGGTTTCTTCCATTTTGCAATAGGCCTTTAAATTTTTTCTACATGTTTTCATGGCTTCATAGATCATTTCTTTCCTTCTCTCTCTTTTTTGCAATTAAGAAGTTTTATTGCATGAAATATAAAGATTCCTGCATGTCATGCCACACTTACAAAAACTGTCCATATCCTGGACTATAAAACAATTCTCAATAAACTCAAGAATTGATCATCTATAGATCATGTATACATACAGCACAACAAATAAATCAATAACAAAGGATAGCTAGAGGATAACTAAAAGAAAGACAGCAGGCTGGAGAGAAAAGGATTTTGGAGAAATAAATATCAACTAACAGTGTTTCTGAGAAGGTATATCTAGACAAGCTCAATATGGATGGTTATACTCGTGGAATAGTCTTTACATCTTGCCTGGTTCTGAATCAGGAGTTCCCTTGAACTAGGCCAGTTTTGGCCCTTTGCTACAAACTTCCCAGAATTCCGTGTAACTTGAGCAAATTACTTACTAATAACTCTTTCTTTAGTATCTATAAATATCTGCATTTTCTTTTTTTTCATTGTCCTCAAATCCCTAGCATTTTAGCTTCCTAAAAGTAGCTATCGCCATTGGGTCTGCCAAGCTCGTTCTGAGTCCAGGTGGTCCTTGGGCTGCTGAGAGCTGTTCTGAATCAATGCTATGGCAGGAACGGGGGAGCTCCCTGGGTTATCCTGGTTTGGGGGTTAATGACTTGTATTTCGCTACTGTGTGGTTGGCTCACATAGTTGTTTTAGGGAACCAGAAATGTAGCTGATTTTTTATTGCTGTATAATATTTCATTGTCTGGATATTCCACAATTTACGTTTACATTCACCTACTGAAGGACATCTTGGGTGCTTCCAAGTTCTGGCAATTAAGAATAAAGTTGCTATAAACATTTGTGTGCAGGGTTTTATAGGACAAAGTTTTCAACTGTTTGGGTAAATACCTAGGAGTGCAATTTCTGGATAGTACGGTGAGACTATGTCAACTTTGGTAAGAAACTGCCAAACTGGCTTCCAAAGGGAGTGTACGATTTTGCATTCCCACCAGCATGCATGCAAGTTCTTATTGCTTCATATCTTTGTCAGTGTTTGGTGTTGTATGATATTTCAGTTTTTAACCATCCTTGTAGCTATGTACCAATATGGTGTTTAACTAGTCAAATCCCAGAAGAGACGCCATCTGAAATGTATGATGGATGAAATGTATGATGTGTGACTTGAGAATCAGATTTCTCGGAATTGAGAAAGTAGCCAAAGTCAAAGCTAAGTTGCAAAATGAGGAAAAAGGGACAAAGTCTCACTCCAGGAAGGCAAGATCTTCCTGAAAGCACAGGTAAAACTTAGTTCCTGAGCCTAGAATCAAACCTGAGGAAAGGAAGGCCACTACTAATTTTTGGTATATGGACATCTCTTTTTTTGTATATGGTTAGCTGGAATTCTTTTGTACATTTTCCACAAAAGATAGATGGATAGTGTATTTTCTGATCTTGTGAATATGGGAATGCTCTCAGGAGAGAGGATAATTATGTTGGAGTGATGGAACATCTGTTGTGCTTTTCTGTTCCGCATCCTGCTTCTTGCAGTTGAGAAACATTTACTCCCCCAATCCATGTATTTTTGGCACGATTACCACTTGAGAATGGGTACATACCTAGGTCTGGTTGTGATAACCTGTCATAGTGAGTTATGTAAGGGATGGGCATATAATCCAAATAGGCCCACCAGGGCCCCTGAGTTAACTTACATGTATGGATTGTGAACCATATGGCTGTGGGGCTGGGATGCCAGTGGCCATCTTTCCTGTCATGTGAACAGAGATCATCTATGGCAAGAGAGAATGACACCAACATAAATAAAATGCAAAAACAAGCAGACCTGAGAGATGGAGAGAGAGAGAGCTGGAAGGTAGAGATGAGCATGAGTTTATGGTCCAATGTGAATTAAAGTGAGAGTGGGTCAAGATGAATTGCTTGAGATCTTTCATCCAGCTGTTTTTGACGTTTCACTTTTGGAATTTCCAGTCATATGATTCAATAAATTTCCTTTGTTTTTCTTAAGATAGTTTGAGTTTGTTTTCTATTCTTTACAACTGAAAATAAAAAAAGACTAGAATTAAAGCTAGGAATAGGCCATTGCTAGAGACAGACTTTACAATGAGGATTTAGGTGAGTCTGTGCAGAGAAGATGGAAAGAATACCCATACTCAAGGGCAGAAAAGTTGACAATCTTTGTTATGCTCTCCTAAAATATATGATAGAAGGGTCACCTGTTGTTTCTTTCGACTCAGACCATGTGCCTTTTGAGACTGGAGCATTGGAGAAGTTGTCAAAATTTTAGGATGTTGTCTTTCAAGAAAAGGAAGAGCTTCAGAATAAATTGGTCCCTCGGAAAGCAGGAAGGGAATAGTATATAACTTCATTAAGAGATGCCTTTCCTGCATTTGGATGTGAGCAGTAATTTAAGACTCTGCGGGTCAGATAATCATGCACCTTGTGGAACTACAAAAACCAACATCCCTGCCCCAAGCTGAAGTTAGATTTGGCAGAGGCTGAGCGATGGGAGACACAGAGCAGGATATGACTGGCACTCAGAAGAATATGAGAAACCTTGAAGCCCTATCCTTTAAGCCCCGACCCAAACTATCCTGCTTAGCGCTTGCTGGTGCTGAAGGTAATGATTCATTCCCAAGTAAACTGTCAACCATCAGATTCTGCTAGAACAGAGCACTGATAAGTTTTGCCTCAACTCCTCAGCAGGAGTCATTTAGGAGGCATTTATCTGAAGGCTAAGGCACGCTGCTAAGGGACAGAAATGCAAGAGTCTGGTCTACCGTCAAGGACAATGGTTTTCACTTATAGAAGTAGGCAGAACTCATAGGCACTGTCAGTGCCTTCTCTCTTTTGAAACATTTTAAGTCAGCTGTTTTGTTTGTTTTTTGTCTAGACTCTGCATTTCTTGAGCTCCTTGATCCAACAATCTCTTTAAACATTTTGCTTCATTCCTTTCCTAAGAGTTTTAGTGCATACCTCTCTCTGGCTTCTTCAGAGTGGAGTAAATGGTCCTGTGGGTCATTCCTTTGACATTTTTAGGTACTTCATATTCTTACAAATTCTCCCATATTCTGACTCCATATGTGATCTGATAGACTAGTTCCAAAGAAGTCAATTTTAGTTAAGATAGTGGAAAAATTAGTATCTATCATTTTGCAGAGATATGTTCTGGTAGTTTTATTGGTTCATTGCCCATTTTTTCCCACAAGCTCTTAGAAAATGCATTCACAAAAATATTCTTCAATTTTGTATTATTCATATTAACTCTAAAGATCATGGTTGGTTCTTTCTGATTGTATTCTCTTCAGTTGAGGGGTAGTCAAGACCCTCTCCCAATTCTAATGCTTCTTTTTATACTCAGGAAATTCACCACTTAAAAATATTTATTGCTGCCCTGGCTGACATAGCTCAGTGGATTGAGTGTGGGCTGTGAACCAAAGCATCGCAGGTTCAATTCCCAGTCAGGGCACATGCCTGGGTTGCAGGCCATGGCCCCCAGCAACCGCACATTGATGTTTCTCTCTCTCTCTCTTTCTCCCTCCCTTCCCTCTCTAAAAATAAATAAGTAAAACCTTAAAAAAATTACCCAACAATTCTACTTCTGGGAATATTTAAAAAAATATTTATTGCTAACAACAATCATAAACAAATGCTAGGATTCAGGGACACAGAGGTAAATAAAAGACTGTCTATCATTTAAGGAACTCATGACCAGTAAGTTGTCCCTTTCTTATTTCTTTTAAAAATATTTAAAATATCTTTTGAAATATATTTATATTAAAATATCTTTGAAAGATATTTAACTTCTTATATTTTTATAATCATTATACTTGGCTTCTTACATAAATAGTATATAATCCTACATTCTTGGAATAGTTCTTACCAACAGGATATTCACCTATATTAAGGTGAAAAAAATTAGATTGTTCACAAGAGAAGTGGTTTGTGCCCTGGCTGGCATGGCTCAGTGGATGGAGCGCGGGCTGCGAACCAAAGCATCGTGGGTTCGATTCCCAGTGAGGGCACATGCCTGGGTTGCAGGCCATGACCCTCAGCAACCACACACTGATGTTTCTCTCTCTCTCTCTCTTTCTCCCTCCCTTCCCTCTCTAAAAATGAATAAATAAAATCTTAAAAAAAAAAGAGAGAAGTGGTTTGTGGTTTGGATATAATTTACTTAATATTTACATGTGCCTATTTTGAAAATGATTGCTTTCCATTACAACACTTTGACCATAAATGAGAGTGGACTACTGGCTTCATGCTTGGCTCTCATAATTGATAGAGAGCGCCTTGTCCAGAGATGCACAGCCAGCAGTGAGTCAACAGTTCGGTGGAACAGAGATGAGAGGAAAAAATGTCTCAAGAAATCTTCTAAGACACTAATAGCCTTCATCTGGGATTTTCCTCTCTTCTACAAGAGCTTTTGTGTTTTGAGTCCAGTGGGAGCTGTCTTCACAGTGCCAGCTGATGGTTTCTCTGTGACTGCTCCGTGGGCAGCTACGACCCTTCCTGGCCTTCGACTTAGAGCGTGGAAGCCCCTCCCCCATGGAAACAGAAATGTTTAGTCATAGAACTGCACGGCTGCGAGGGATGCTCCAGATCGTTGTACCACAATGGTTCCCAAGCCTTTTGAAGTGCGAGTGCCCCTTTTCAACCTCAGCGTTCCTTAGATTCCTATGCAGTAGTGCTGAAACTTGTAGCGTCCATAAAATGAATGGAATAATCATTTTAGGTGAATTTAAACTTTATTAATCAGAACAGCAATTACATATGCTTAAAAACAAATAGCTATGCCTATATGAGTGAGATATGTCATTTATTTCATCTACAGCTTACTAGGTGTATACATGGAGTTGGAAACTGTGGATTTTGAATCCCCCGGGGACCTGTACATAGAAACATTGACCTAGCCTGATCTGTTTTCATCAGATGAAGGTAAATATGGCTTATGGATATTAAGTGATTTCCAAGGACACAACTAGCTAGTGGTAGAGTCTAGTTCTTTGATACCTTTTCCAGTGTACCAAAGCTATCTTAAACTTTTATTAAGTTATTATTCACCCAAATCAGCAGAGAGATGCATACTATGAACTAGTTCAGAGGAAACTGTAATTGTGTACCACATACAACAGGACATGTTCCTTTATTTAACACAAGAAAACCCCCACCTTTCAGTGAATTATATTGTCTATAAAATTCTTGCATAACTTGCCCCACAAGTTATTTGTATTTATAATTAAATATCTCTTGAGAATTGCCAAGTACCATGTTAGGTACTTTTTAAACCATAAAGTAAACTTGGAAAATATTGACTGCCTGGCCCAAGAAAATACATGCTCCCTCCCCCTCCCCAAAAAAAGTGGAGAAAATTTTAAACACCTTAAAGATTATGGCTTTTTGGCAATGAACAGGCACAAAAGTCAGCAAGAATGGACATCCTCAACTCCTGCCAAGTTGAGAGAAGCAGTCTGGCTGCTGAGCTGAGAAAAAAAAATTAGAAAAATCACCAGCCAAGTAATACATTATAATATTGGCAGACATAGGAGGAGGAGTATGTCAAAGATATTAAAAAGCCATTCAGTATTAGAAGGATTTGATTCACCTGGGGAAAGATGAAAAGAACAATTAATATTTCTTGGATATTTTTTATCATTTAGATACGAGAGGGTGTATCAAGAGTAACCAGGTCTTCAGTGCAGGGTTTCTCTGAGTGATTGATATGAGGTGAAAGATGCTGAACTGAATACTATTCAGATCTGTGCTCGCCCTGGATGACCCATTTCTGCCAATACTGCATTGCTTTAGAAAACTGCAGGGGTTCAATTATTTAGCTTTAGGCCCCTCTTGAGCTGAACGACCCTGGGGAGTCTGGGTTCCTTCTGATCCCCATGAAAATTTGGGTCATTTTGGGGTAGATCATCATGGTCCAATCACATCTTTTATATGGATATGAAAATAATGAGGGTTCATTCGGTTAGAATCAACCATGTCAGTCTTAAGAAGTTCAAGGCTGATTGTCTAGATATTATTACACATGTCTATTCTCCATAGAGGATCTATCTTATGAGCAAAGTTTGCTTCCTTCATCCCAACCAAATTATTAGAAACTGTTTCGTAACAAATCTTCCGGAGGATGGGGCCAAACGTGAGCAAATCCATTTCCTCTGCCAGAAGACGGAACTCATCCTGCACTGTCTTTGGGGGACAGCACATCTGAGTCTTAGAGAAGCAAAGAGTAGATATAATTGGTGTTGACAGAAAAGCTGTACAAACAAATCATGATTAATTATATAGCCCCTCCAGCTGAATATAATCAAACGGGTCCAGGGAGTGCCGCTCTGCATCCATGTGCTCCCACCCTCCCGCCCTCAAGACTCTCAGGCCCCGCCGGGCGGGAACCGTGTTTGCCATGGAGCAGAATCTTTTCTCTTCCCATTAACTCTCCTATTAGAGCTGCAGCGCTGGCAGCGGTCCCGAGACTGAGACCGGCTTTGAAAAGCGGGCTGGTGAGCAGGAGCATTTTTCACTGCAGGCAGATTTGGTTGCCTTGGTGAAGTCCTCACGAATCCGAAGAGTGGCTCATCTGTTTCCGGCTGGGGATCACTTGTGCTCGCCCAGACGTAGCCCCAGGAAACCAGGGAGACAGGTGGGCCGATGCCGATGGAACTGTGAACGCTTAAGAAGAAGCGAGTAAGATAGACAATTTTAGTCATTACGATTCCAGGAGAATCGTAATTACTAAATGTACGTAATGATTCTCCTGGAATCATTACGATTCCAGGAGAATCGTAATTCTTGCAGGGGTTGGGGATAGCAGTCAGAAGGGGGTTTTCAGTGCCCGGGACCTGGGATGGGAAGGGCCAGTTGAGCAGGAAGAGAAAAAATGCAAAGTGGGACAGAGCGGTAAGGGGCTGGGGCCAAGGGGGTTGGTGGGTTCTCTGTGGTTGCCTTGGGTGGGAAGAGTTATCTAAGACAGACTTCAAGGACGTGTCCTTTATGATTCGCTGTGTAAAACTTCTTGCTCTGCTACTTTAAGTAAGAAATTCACAGTGAAGATCTATATTCTGCTCTTGCCAGTGTGGGAGTCAGCAGCCATATGTGGCTGACGAGGCCTTAAAGCACGGTTGGTTCAAATTGGGATGTGGTGCTATCATCCACACTCGATTTTGAACACTTGGTATGAATACAGGAATGTAGCTTATCTCACCAATTTTTAAATTGAATACTTGTTGAAATGATAACCTTTTTAATATATTGGGTTTGGTAAAGTACATTATCAAATTAATTTTACCTTGTTATTTTTCTTTTTAAAAAGTATTTGGCTACTAGAAAGCTTCAAATTGCCTGTGTGGCTCACATCATATTTCTATTGGAGAGCACTGATCTGTACCACTTCTCAGAGCTTCTGGAGTTAGAGTCGTGTCCGCTGGGACTGGTGTGGGTGATGCCACAAGGTTGCACAAGCACACACTTGCACCTACCTCTACTGATGGCCAGGACGGAAGGGAGGCTCAGACTTGATATATCTCGGGCTTCAAAGGAGCATTTGCCAGCAGTCTTTGGTAACATGTTCATGTGTGTGCGGAGACCTGCAGACATTCAGAAAGGTTCGGAATCAGAGAAACATCTGGGAGAAATGGCACCTGACTTAAATACGTCAAAAGGGGACCAAATTTTCCTACACGAATAAAACTGGTGTAACAGAGAAACGTCAGACAGCAATGAATGGAAACCAAGAGCATCCCCAGCGAGGATCAGAGGAAGGGTGTGGCCTTCCCTTGGCTGTAACCACACACGTCATGCCTTGGTAAGAATGCCTGAGTGGGAGTAGGAAGAAGAAAAGAAGACCGAAAAGAGGAGATTGGGAGAGAAGTTAAAAACAGAACTGAATTGAGAAAAATAGCTGGGCAAGACTGGCCATGGATCATGTGGTTTCTAGTAGAGCCTGTGAGTTGGCAACAGCCCAAGAAACGACCATTCCACAGGGCAGCGCCGCTGGCTAAAGGAAAATTCAGGTTTCCTCAATGTCCAGTAGCAGTGGTCTTGAATTTACTTTTTTGAGAAATGGCTCTGAAGCTGTCCTAATCTTTGTTAAGATGAGATTGAGGAGAAAAAAGTATTTGCATAAATGAGGAGATAAAGTGGCTCAGGGGAGCCTCAAGGGTTGGATATTTCCTCTAGCGCTCTTTGTTGAAGGTCAGGGTGTCTGGTCTGAGGGCGTCTCTGGCAACATCTGTGGCATGGTATCATTATGCAGAGTGGTATATAACTTAACTATACGGGCACAGCTGGGCCTTCCTATTAGCCAGAATAGCATTCTTCAATTCACTTTAAGGCAAGAAAAGACACTCTTTCCAAATAGTGTGTAGAAACACGTAAAACCTTTGAACAGAGTTCGGCCTCTGCTCTGGGTCTGAGCAATTTCAGTGCAATATCTTATCCTGTAACTCCTGAGTCTATGGAACTGGGCAGTGAAATGAATGTTCTGAATAATGACCTGAGGCATTGCAAGGGTTTGAAGTGCCACACAAATCATCAAAGAAAGGTTAAATTATGTCCTGTCCTTCCCCAAGCCAAAGAGTGAACTAATAACATCTTCTAGAAATAGTTGCTCCAGGAGCTAAAACTAAGAACATGGCAGAACCCCCGTTTAACTAAAATATCCAAGTAGCCAAAGGTCTCACTCTTAATGTTTTCTAGTTAAGTGAAGGTTCCTTTGCTTGATGTATGTGTTAGATATTCTCTGAGGCATAGTGGTTAACCCACACCAGCTGCATTGGTCTCCCTAGGACTAATTAGAAATACCAATTCTCAGGTCCCACCTCAGACCTACTGCAAGGAATCTGCATTTTAGCAATATCTCCAGGGGATTCACAGGCACACTGAAGTTTGAAGCACTGGCCTAGAGGAGTGACCAATCTCTTGGATGTGGAGGAACCCCCTTTCCTGGAACAGGGCCTCTGGGGACCACACTATTTCTTTGATACATATTTTATGTTCTAGGCTCTAAGCTAAGAACTTCACATTGACATGTCATTTAATAGTCCCATGGAGGAGGTATAAAAATTTATCCCATTTTATAGAGAAGGAAACCAAGAAACAAAACCATTAAGCAATTGCTCAAACCCATAAACATGAAGTAATTAAACGAGGATTCATATTTAGACTGCCACTTATGGGCTTTATAAGTTACAGGACATTATTCAGCCTTTCATATTCAGGTGTTGAGTCATTTAAAAGGAGGGTAGATAATGGAATTCTGTGGGTCTTAACCCCATGAGTTTTCTTTATCTTCTCTAGAAGGCCTGAATTTCCTGTTTGAAATTTTCACAGAATCTAAATGGTGAAATGACCTCCCAGTCACTCAGTTAGTGGTAGAATCCTGGGCAGAGTACAGGCCTTCTGACATTTCATCTCATATGTTACAATTCAAAAAAAAAAAAAACAAAACAGAAAGAAAACTGAGGTCATAAAATTGATTTGAGATCCCATCTTTCAGAAATCATGCCTGTTATATTAGGAGGTGTACTCCTATGTGATGCAGGGTGGCCCCACTACAGGGGATTATTTAACAGTGGAAAGAGATATCGGTGATGGCCCTCCTTCTACCCACCGGAGTCTCACTTTGCAGGTGTTCTCTGCTCCTCCGTTGGTTCTGTTCTCTCCTTTCCGCTGCTGACAAGGCTCCCTCTGCTCACTCTTGTGCTTGCAGGTGAATGAAAATGGCCACTCCAGGCCCTGATTTCGCAACATCCTTCAATTCACATGTTGACCATCCTATGAGCGTGGTTTGTGTCTCTTTTCCAAATTTCCAGTCCAAAAATTCCAGGCTACTACATCAATCAGCCAAAGTCAAGTTGTTATTAAAACAGTCAGAAAGTCTACCCCTTTTGGTAGGGATTGTGGGTTGGGGTAATTTCAAATAATGGATTGTGTACTAGGCAGCCTTGTCTAAATGTGCCTACTATAAATTTTAATATAAAAATGAGATCATACTTCTTATAACTATTTTTGTCACTGGATATGTTGCCAATATACTTCCGTGTTATTGGTATTATGGTTTTAATAAAAATTCATCGGTTTTATTGACAGTATAGTACCCATTGTATGCATCTGCCTCCATTTACTCAACCATTTGTCATTGCTGGGTATTCTCTCCTCTGGGTATGTGCCAATATGGTTAATGTTGTTATAAACACTTTGTCATAAATTTTTATGCCCAGTCTTAATCATTTTTAATACTTTAATTTTTTTATGTTTATTGATTTTAGAGAGGAAAGGGGAGAGAGAAAGAGAGAGAGAGAGAGAGAAACATCAATGTGAGAGAGAAACATTGATTGGTTGCCTCCCATATGTGCTCTGACCGGGGATCAAACCTGTAAACTAGGTATGTGCCCTGACTAGGAATTGAACTCCTAAACTTTTGGTGTACAGGATGGCACTCCAGTCAACTGAGTCATATCAGCCAGGGCTTAATCATTTTTTAGGATAAATTCTTAAAATGCAAAATTGCTAGGTTAAGAAGTTTGAACATGTTTAAAGCTTTCAAAATACATACCCAAATTACCTTCTGGAAAAGCTGCACCTGCTCATCCTCCCACCAGCAGTGTGGCAAGTGCCCATCTCCCCACACCTTCACCAGCACTGGGAGTTCTTCTTTTTTGTCTTCGCCAATTTGGTAGGCAAGAAACAAGCTCAGTGTTTTTTAAATTTCTGTTCTTTTACTGAGATAGAGCAATTTTTCATGTTCATTGGCCTTTTGTATTTCTTCTTTTGCAACACACTTCTTTTTAAAAAGTCACCTGTACTTTACGCTGGAAAACAATTTCAGCAGTTGTCATGAACTGTCTACTTGACCCTTGCTTTGGCCAGAACTTGTGGCTTCTGTTATTTGATTACCCGCACCGTAAAGATAAACCCACATCGCATTTTCTCCCTTAGGATAATATTATTCGAGTCTGAAAACAACACGGAGGGCTAAGTCTTTCGTTTGTTACACATCACTGTCCCATCAACCCTTTATAGGGATGTTCTGGAGGTGGAAAATCAATCTTTCCAGCCATGCGATAAAATGCCTGATGGGGAATGGTGGGGTTGGGGTGAAGGGAGAATGTGAGGGGTGTCAAGTTCATCTCCTCCCAAGGCAGTTGAAGTTCTTAAAGGAAGGGAGTTTTTCTTACCACCCTGGTCCCTAAGGAGGGGAACAGACATCTGTATAGGAAGTTGACTGCTTCTTTTAATCCTTGCTTTGCATCTAGCTTTGAATCCTATCTCCTATTAATGTTGGAACCCTACATCCTGTTAAAGTTGAAGTGTAGGTAATTTTGAGTCTCCTCACAATTGCTTCCTGAGACTTTGAAATAATTCAGGATAGAAGACTCCCCAGATATCAGTTTGAGGAGAGTAGGCTCATTGAGAACCACAGGCCAAGGCATTTTGAGGAATGCAGGATGGCACAGCTTGTCTGCACAGCACAGAGATGCCCTGTATAGGAAGTAGACTGTGGTTTGATTCAATGGAGTTTACCAAGCTTCTCTTATGATAAAAATCTCCTGATCAACATTTACTAAAATAGACATTGCCAGGCTCCATCTGAGACCCACTGATTCAGAGTCTTCAGGAGAGGATGTGATGATTTTACCACCAGAGTTTGGAAAGCACCAGTTTAAAGGTCTGTGGGAAGGCCTTTTGCAGGAGTCAGCTTTCAGGATGTCTATCCAGCCTATAAGATCCTCACTAACACAACTCCCCTCCCGTAGGCAGGACTCTAGCCTTCATCTGTGAGCCATGTCACCCCTATGTCCATGGCCATGCAGGGAACAGGGCTATACCAGTCAGATTATTTCTACACAAATTATATATATATATATATATATATATATATATATATATATATATATATATATATATATATGTAGTCTGTTCAGAAGGTGTCCAGCCATGTGCTATGGAAAATAGAGGCATTTTTTGAAGAAGATACAAGATACAAGAAACATTGTACATAGGACCGTGACACTTCAATTCTTTTCAAAGTAGGCACCTTGGGACCTTGTCATCAGCTGCCCTGTTGAATTTTCCTGAATCTCATTGACAATCTGAGATTTCTTCCCTTTCAAAAGTGATTTCAGTTTTGGGAAAAGCCAGAAGTCACAGGGTACCAAATCTGGGCTGTAGTGGGGCTGAGTCACCTGGGTGATTTGATGTTTTGCCAAAAAGCTCTTCATGGGATGGGATGCATGAGCAGGCGTGTTGTTGTGATGAAGCTGCCAATCACCAGTTGCCCATAGATGTGGCCTTTGAATCATCTGAGCAGTTTCTGCAGAAGAATGTTCAAACTTAATGCAAAATTTGATGCAGATTCATTGCTCTACTCACTCAGTTATTTTGAATGTGACAGCCACACAGTACACATGCTCACTCAAAGGCGTCTATGACCCCCACTAACTAGTACAGTGAAGTCGTCATTGTTCACACATGCACATTCCAGTCCACTGTTTCGGGCTGCCAGGTTACATTGATGTCGCACAAAATGTTCTCATAATATTAATAATGGCTGGACTTTTTCCAGACAGACTATATATATTTAGACTATATACATATATATTTCATTTAAACCTTTAGACTGCAGATCAGTTGAAGTTCATGGGCCTTCTATTTCTAAAATGCACATTCTTCTGGATAGATTTAGGCTATCAAACATTCATAACTGAATATAAGTTACTTCAACCAGATTGCTGCAAACTGAGGGAAGAGGAGTGCTCCTTGTAGGGAGAAGGTTATTGAGTGGGCAGCGAAGTTGATGTGGGGAGGGCCAGACGAGGTGAGGAGTAACAGCAATGGTTTCAGAGACCAACAGGGGGGCGTGAAGAATGGATCAAGTCATCTCTATGTGGTGTGTACACATTTTCTCCTTGTGGCATTGAGTGTGCAAGTGTTTTCAGTTTTGGCTATGTGCACCATCTGTGACATAGCGTGGATGTCAACATGGCTTTTAGGATCTGTCAGATTGTTTTTGTTGCTGTAAACAATACCTGGATAGGATTCTGGAATCAAAGTTTAAAAACATGGATGTGTTATTTGAAGGTACCTCAATGTGCACAGTAGAGCTGCTACAGTGTTCATTCAACTGGTTAACTCATTGCCCATTGTGTCTAGTCCTTGTTCCTCACACAGGGGCAAGATGAATTCTCCCTCAGCAGAGATATGGCAATGGCTCCCTAATTCTTAGAGCTGGGTGCATATCTCTCCTGGGTATCTTGATTTATTGTTCCCATTTGTGCATCATTAAAGGGCTTATGGACTGTTCTGGAAAGCTGTCTCAGTGTTACGTTATGATCACAATTTGTAGACTTTCCTACAAAGTCAACAATGTTTACATTCCTACATTTAACAATGTTTTTAACATTGTTAAAAACATACCTTCTGGTTCCTGAAATTTCTCTTTTGCTTTCTGAACATTTAGTCCTCTTTGATTTTACTCTCTCCTGTTTTTCCCACTATTCTCCTATCTATTGTTTCATGTCTGGAGTATGTGAGGGGAGAGACTCTTTATTACCTCCCAGGAAGGCTTGCTGTTGAGGAGGGGAACATCTGACTTCCCAGGATCTCCTTAAGGTTCTTCACATTGCTCTTCGTTAAAGGAAGCCTGAAAAACCTGGAAAGAGATGAAACCACTGATCTTTGAAGATGTTGGCAAACCTTTTAGGATCTGATGCATTCCTGATTTTAACCTTTTATTGCCACGTCAATGATTCATTTCGTTGTTTTAAGGGCTTCCCTTCCTTTACCAGGGAGATAATTTTGAATTTCACTCTAAGATCCCCAGAAAGCTAAAAATATGAGTTTAGTCCAGGTTGTTTGATGCAATTACAATTTTATCTGATGATCTGTGTGATGCATTTAGAAAAGGAGTGTCTGAGGGCTGGTCCTCCAAGTCCAATCCTAGACCGCTGGCTGAGTTCCCAGGGAAAATACACTGCAAGGAAGACACGTCTGAGCTCTTGGAGCCAGAAGGACCCTGAGGCTGCACTCGGCTGGAGAGTGGCTGGCTGTGGCCCCCTGATACTGGCTGGTCCTTCTGCTGTGGGTTGGGAAGGCATGTGAAAATGAAACTTAGAAAATCTGTGCTTTTTTGATACTTTCTTAATGTGGGGTGAACATATGCGGACATTTGCCTGTATAATAAATTCTTTTATTAACCCTATGTAGATTTTCAGGGTATTTTTGTAAAACGAACTCCCAGTTGTCACTACCTCTGTGCATTATTTCTCTCATTGACAGCTGGGCCAACAGAAGCACAGACAGAGGCAATGACTTGTCTGAGATCACCAAGTCAGTGCAATAGGTACAGCTAATAGACTGATTGTCCCTCCCCCGACCCTTTCCCAGCCAGTCTGCCCTCACACTTCATCTTCCGTGATGGCTGCCATTCATAATTGCTGAGGAAAATGAAAATGCAAACACAGATGAAGGAAAAAGACATTGTTTCAATCCAGTGTTCTCTTGACGTTTAATCCTAACCTCTGCTGTTGAACTGGCACCACCCTCCTGATTTGATATCATCATGGTTAAACTCAATCTAAAGGTAAAAAGTGTATGTACAGTATGCTAACACTAATGCACCTTTGGGGAGAAAACTGCCGACTCAAGTGAAATATACATTTATTTCCACCACATGAACTATAATGGCTGCTATTTGTTTCTTTCTGTTCACTCAGGGATTAAATTGAGTTTAAGCAGCCTGGAACAGTTTGATGGTTCCTTTTTTCAGCCATGGAAGGTGTCAGGTGTCCTGCCTTCAGATTCTGACATCCTATCTGTGAGGATAACAATCCATAACTGAGATCCTTTGGCACTTTTGAGTCCTGTCTGCAGACTGATTTATGCTAGAATTGTCAGTGTTGAGAATCAGAATGGTGCAGAGCTAAGAGCATGAGTTTCAGAGTCAAACACTCTCAGGTTCAAATTCTGCCACTTCATAATGGTATGATTGGGAATGGCTTGAGCATTCTACTTCAGGTGGTGGTTAAAAAGCATATGGCAGGTGGATAATAATGATAGTAGTAATAATGATCAGTATAGCAGCTACCATTATATGAGTGCTTACTACACACCAACCACTGCACTAAGTGATCTCACTTAATCTTTACAACAGCAGTAGGGGGGTACTACTAATTAATGTATACTTAATCAATGTCAGTTGCTTTCTTCCTTGGCTGAGCAAGGATTTACCAAGTGTTGGTTACATGTAGACATTGTACCAGGTGCTAGTGACTCAATGTCAGATAGGTTGTGATCCTGGGAGTGGAGGGGGGTGGGAAGAAGACAAAGGAAATACAAGGACAATGGCTATCCAGGGTACGATGGGAGAAAATGGAGAGGAGACCGTAAAACAGACTTGGATTTGGGAAATACTGAATTCTCAAGGCTGTGTCCAGTTTGCTGGACTGATAGAGGTCATGAGCTTTTGAGTTCAAGACCAGTGTCCTCTACTAATCCCTGCTTCCTGCATGGACATTGCTCTAAGACAAGGTTCTGTGAAGCTACAAAGCTTCTTCCCAAGAGAATGATAATGTTAAGAAAAAAGCAAAAAAAAGTTTTCAAATTCATAAAAAATAGACAGAACAGAATAATAGACCCCTTTGCACATCCCCCAGATCTGCAGATTATCAACATTTTGCCATATAACCCGTGTGAAAAGGATACTGTTATTAGGGGTGATTCTGTAGCAGGCCCTGCTGGCGATTCTGAAGAGACTAAATAGACCCCACGTCTACTCCCCTTTGTCCTACATCCATAAACTGGACCCTCACCCAGCCATAGAGACACCCCCTGACTCCAACAGGGGGATGAGTGTAGGGCCGGCGATCCACCCTGCACCACTGCTAGAGAGAAACAGCCCGCACATGAGCTGTTGAGCAACAAAAGCATTATTTCTGCTGTAATCAGATTTGCATTCTACATGTATGGTGCTTTTTTTTACATCATTCATAATGCCTGGTTTGGTGAACAGTGCCTTAAATCAGTGTAGTGTGAGCATCTTTAACAAGTGGATTGGACACAATGGGTATCTTAGGTAAGATGCCAGACCTTATCAGGTAATGGTTGTCACCCACGTCTATTGCTTGGCAATCATCTGGTGAATGCTAGATCTGATTGTGAAAATACATTTGGACTGTGTCTTTTTTCTCCTTTTTCTCCATCAGACCTGGTCCCTGGAAAGGAGCCTGTGTCAGACAGCATGTCCTGAACAGCAATTTTGAAGGCAGGGAAAATTTTTTTTATATAAAAAAATGAGTGCACAGACTACTAAACTGTGGAATTTATTTGGTGATGCATTTTTTTTTTTGATTACAAAAGAATTGATTGAGCTTTAGGAAACAAGAGTAACTCATTTCTGGAAGGGAAATCCTTTTCAGCATTCAGTGAAGAAACATACTGAAGTTTATGAAGGCTAGATAGAATAGGACTGCTTTTGTTAAAGAGGGAATAGTTACAGAAGGAAGCATTTTGGATTGTCAGACAGGAGTCTTAAGTTCAAGTCCCAGGCTATGCTTTTGATGAGCCAGGCATTTGGCAAGGCACTTTCCACCTCTAAAGCTTAGTTTCCTGACATATAAAATGTGCAAGATCTTTTTGTCTGATATTTTGTGATTTTTAAGAGGGTTTAATACAATGTAGTGGTTAAAAATAGGGTCTTTAGAATCAGATAAAGCTGGATTTTAGGCCCAGGTCAGCTGTGTGATCTTGAAAACTTAAGCTTTCTGTTCTCCGTTTCTGTCATCTGTGAAACTAGTGCCCTAGTGATCGCTAGAGCCCAGACCTCCTACAGGACTAAATATACTATGCTTAGCATAGTGACTGGCCCACTTAACTTCTCAGTAAATGGAATCTATTATTATTTTGTCTCCATGTTACCACTAATATATCATATTCTACCCGACTAACTAGAGATCCAGGCAGAAAAACCAAGCCTTCAACAAAATTTTACAGAAAAAATGAAGCATAATACTTGTCTCCAGATAACATTATTTTCCCAAGTACTTAGCCCTGATGTAGTGCTAACCTATGTGAGGAGGTGATGCATTACTAGCTCTATGCCTAGTCTGTGGTTCATTTCTAATTTCATTCATTTAAACAACCAACTAGCATTCCCTGAATGTCTCCCAGGTTCTTGACATTCTACTGGCCTTGAGGGAGGATAACAAGGCAGATACGACATCTTTCTCTCTACCACAAGGCTTACGGTAGAGAGGGCAGATGTGGACTTAAGCAATATTGTCACGTCACCTTGTTCACCAGGCCTTTCTTTCCTTGCGCTGTATGGAAATCCACTCACATTTGGAACTCAGAGGCTGGTGCCAGTTTTCAAGGTTGCCCTCAAGTTAGATTTCTCTGTGATCTCCTTTGGTTCAAAGGTGTCACTGCTTATATTCTCAGTCCACACAACCTCAGATCTCCAGTGTCGAGGTCTGCAATCGGTAGTATGATTATTCTCTTTCCAAACAGAGTTAGTTTGAAAGAATATTTGAAACAAACTGGGAAAATGTGCAGATGTTTGTACAGTTATTTGAAACAAGCAGGCAAACAAGCAGAACAAGAATGAGTAGCTGGGCTCCACTTTAAAAAACAAAACTTAGTTCATGTATACTGAGTATTCACTATGTGTAACAATTTATTAATCTTCACAACAGCCACGGGAAGTGGCTTCTAGGGTAATTCCCATTTTGCTGACGAGAAAAGCCAAGGGACAGATAGGCTGAGTAATCTGCCAGTCAGACAGCCAGTACGTGGCTTAGTGGGAATTTAACCTCTTGCAGTCTGACTCCAGAACCAGGCTCATAGCTGAATGGCGCAAGATACTTGTAATAATTTTCCATTGTTTTGTTAAATTTAGAACTCAAGAAAATGAAATCATGGCAGACTGCAAAGATAACTCAAACTTTTATTAAATGTCAGAATATCGGATCCTTGGATGCATTTTAGTTCTGGGCAGTTATCCAGGTTTCGGGCATATATTTAAGTGTGTGCTGCTGTGATTATTGTATTGACTTAGAGTGGCAAACCAGATTACGCAGTGAGAGGAATTAAATTACTGACACACACTCCGGGGAGGACACCTTTTGATCTTGGCATGTGAGTTCAGATGTTGCCATATCACCAGCAGGCTTCTTCCAAGCCTGAATATTTCTTTTAAACTACCCACTCTATTAAGAGTTGTCATTTCACTTGGAATTGTGAGTTGTGAAAGGGAAATTTATTCTTCTTCCTTCAGCAACGTTCACACCAACTGTAAATAAATGCTCTTGGTTTGTGAGTAAATTTATAGCTGCTATCATAACAATTTTCTGTTTAGTTTGGAAAACCTAAAATTGCTAACTACTCCACCTTTTTTTCTCTCTAAAGATTCTCTCAAATGTAAGTTTTTTTTAACCCTCACCCGAGGATATGTTTATTGCTTTTAGAGAGAGAGAGAGAAAGGGAGAAGGGGGAGAAGAGAAACACTGATGTGAGAGAGAAACATTAGTTAGTTGCCTCCTGCACACCGGCTGCCTGGGGATGGAACCTGCAACACAGGGATCTGTCCTGACTGGGAATCGAACCCGCACCTTTTGGTGTACAGGACAATATCCCAACCAAATGAGCCGCCTGGCCAGGACTCAAACATAATTCTTTTAGTGGAAATAAAAGACCTGTTTCTGTCTGTCTTACTATACTATAAATAGTTGTTTTTTAAGTCTGAGTCTCCTCTAAGACATCCACATAAATTAGTTTTTTATACCTATCTTTCTTCTGACTTTGTCTTCCCTAACTCCATAAAGCTGGATTTTAAATGGTCCCAATTCCAAACTCATGTTCCCTTTAGTTCCAAAATCAGTTCGGGCAGGAAGTGTACTAGCTTCACTTTGAAATCCATTCACATGTCCAGCCTGGGTGTCCAGTGACATGGCCACAAAGGCTCAGCTCTGAGCTCCCCCTCAGCTCCCAACACCAAGCAGCCACCTCCTGACATCACATATGAACCTGTCCTAGGAATCTTTTGCTACCTTCTCCCTCCCTTTGGGCTGAAGTTCTGCATGTCCACAAACTCTGACCTGTGCCTGACTTCATTATGCCCTTGGGTGATCATGCCTTTAGTCTGACTCTCGCTGCCTGCAGCTAAGGGCAAAGTGTAAGCTGAGAAGGTGGGGTTGAATGCTCTGCTGCCCATGGGGGCAGCTACAGGAGTGAATTCCAAAGACAGGCTCAAGAGACCATGGTGCTCACAATTCTAGAAGAGCAGTTTAGGCCTCATCAAATGAGGAAAGAGAAGAAAGGCCATCAGCCTAGATGTTAAGGGGTGTGTTACTGTACAAAAGAGCAGGTGCACAGAGGTTCCCAGATTGAAACGGGGGCCAAAATAAGTGGCTGGCCTGCACAGAGGGCAGGCAGAGGTTGGGCAGGGGCTGAGGTGCGGATGGTAGTGGGAAGAGTGAATCTTGCAGGCCTTGCGACCTCTTTACGCATGGGTGAGTGTGCACCTGTCAGGCTGGACTCAGGACCGTCAAGTTAGCAGCTGGCCCTGCTTGTACTCCCGTTCACGATGCCCATTCCTGCCTGCCCTTTGCTGCCAAGGCCCCAGCCAGCCCCCCACCTGCCTGCCTGCCTGAGTCTGGGCTCTGTCCCATTTTCTGTTTAATAGAATTGATGTTACTCAGCGCTCCCAGGACACATGGCATTGCTCTGTTTGGCTCCGGCCCTGATTTCAACAGAAGGGAAAAGGAAGAGGACTGCCAACGAGGCCATTTCCTTCCCCTGGAAGTCCCACTGTGCCTCCTGCTTCTTGTGAGTGACAAGCCTGAAAGATTCTGAGCAGTGTTTTTGAATTAAAATATTTTAGTTTATGTTGTCTGTCATAGACCATAGGTAGTGGAGGGATGAGATCATCTTTCATTAAATTCATCAAGTACTTATTAAATGTCTAATATTCATCAGTACTCCTTATATCCATAACCTTATTATAAAAGCCACAGAGACAAAAATAAATATAAAATGTGGTTCCAAACTTCAAAGATGTACCCAGAAGTCATTATAACTTAAAACCATCTAATGCATATGAAATGTAACTCATATTTCATTATTGCCCATAGATTTAGGTGTGCCATGGCCACAGTTATGCCAAGTGAAAAGAAACCACACAGAGAACCTTTCTTTAAGTCTTACCTTCCAGCATCAGTCTTTACAAGAATTCTGACTTTAAGCTCTGACATTTGATGAGTCCTGACTTGCACACACACCACACTCTTCTACCTTGCCTCGCTAACGAGTCCCATCAGCCATAAAGCTGGCCAATGAATAGCTACTGATTGGCTGGATGATCAGCCCATACATTGTTTGGCAAATTGGATCAAGCCACAGAAGTAGCCTCAGATAAAGTGAACGATTTATTATGATTTACTTTCTCATAGTGAGAGGCTCTATTTAATTTTCACACCTCTGTGTCTGATGACTTTTCATGAAATACAGTAATCTCCTTTTCAAACCTTCCCTGCTGGTGGAAGACGTGCCTCTATTTTTTTAAATACATTCTTAATTTCTGATCCTTAGGAACAAACCATGCCTCTGGGGGAAAAAATGCATTGCATGAATACACTTTGTGGAGGTAAACACAGAAGCATTCTGCTTTGGGTTAATTAATGATAGCTCTGTGAAGTTTTTATAGGAAACCAATTTTGCTTTGAACACCAGGGAGATCTTTGAACATAAGGAACATTTCAATTTAGAAAAAATATAGCACAGCCAAAGGCCCAAATGTAACAGGTGAATTACGGTTTGTCTAGAAAACTGGATGCATCAGAATTGGTCCTTGAATACAACCGGACTCCTGAACACATTTTCCTGAAGCTGAAGACAACTTCAAAAGTTGGAAATAGTCCCGGGATTTTCTCAGGCATTGGGGTTCGGATGCATAGGCTGGGACTGTGGGGGCCGAGAGGCTGAAGTTGTAGCAACCCACTGGGTGGAAGTGTGGTGGAGCCGTGCCCGCACCGCACCTGGCTGATGAGAGGTCAATATTCCCCATCTCCAAATGGAGACTGAATCTGACCGTTTCACAGAATGGGAGTTTCATCTTCCTCTTTTTTTTTTATTCATTAGAAAGCTATTCATGAATGCTTGCTAACTGTGACGTGACCTCCTCGGTGTATTTAAAGCAACCTAGGCTGGTGTCAAGAGTTTCATTGTACACACAGATGCTGCAAGTCAGCAGGAAAGTGGAGTTTGACGAGGCGAGAGGCAAACGATGTGAGGGCTGAGTCATTCTGCAGAGCCTGCCAGGTAGATAACCCCGCTTATGCAACGGGTTCTATTCCAGTGCCTGCACGGACTCTGCACCATCTAGACTGCAGCTGCCTGGGGCGGGTGCATAATTTCTGCCTGGAGGCGCAGTGGGTGGGAGAAGACTGATGAAAGTCAGGCAGCACAGTTACTTAAAATAAAAACAAATTTCTAGGTTCTCTGAGCTTTCCCAAAGGTGTCTACCTTGTGACTTCCAGGAATCCATTCTACAGAAATATTCAAACAAGTATCCACAAATACATAACGATGGAGTTAATTATAATTATAGCACCACATATAAGAATGACACATTGGAAACAACCTGAATGGAGGGGGCCATAACTTGTGATTCCTTTGTGCAAAGGAATATTCCAGAGTTGGAAAACAGCCAGGTAGCTTTATACGGATAAAGATGTTCACCATAGACTGCTGAGGAAGAAACGTTAAATTATTTATAAAAATGTGATAGCACTTCTCTGGTAAAAACTGTGTATGTAACAGTGCTACACGGGGGAATGGGAGCTGGGGAAGATGAGGGAAGGATCACCATCGCTGCAGCTCTCTACATTTGTGTTACTGGAAGGTTTGCAATTAACATGTATTACTTCTGGAACTAAACATATATTTGCAAAAGCAGATTCAATAATTTAAAAGCTTTCCAGTCAAGATTCCCACAGTAATCCTGGGATTACACAGTAGCCAAAAAGAATAAATCCATAATTACAAACAGAAGTTGTCTAGTGGCTCTTAGGCTACTAGACGAAGTGTTTCTTCCGAGCATGTTTCTAAGATACAGCTTCTGTCTTCTGAAAGAAGGTAGGACTAGAAAGCTGAGTTGTTTACTGAGGCTCCTTTATTGTACTGATGATGTACATCGTTCATTTTCTGCGTTATAGTTTACAGAGCACTTTCTACTTAAAACTCGAATAATACAGCAAAACCGTGAAGGGGTACTACTATTATCCTCATTTTCAGGAAAAGTAGTTGGGTTTCAGGGAAATTAGCTGATGTGCTCTAAATCACACAACCACTTGGGGCAGAACTGCAGTCGAAGGCAGGTAGGGGTCCCATCCCCAGTCAGCCATTCGTTCAAGATAAATCACTGTGTTTCTAGGTCTCAGCTTCTTCAACTATAAAACTGGGATGCAAAAGTTTTCTGAGGATAAATGTATGCAATTGATTAAATGAAACCTAGTAAGTCCTTTCTACCCCCACTCCCCCAATGAACTTTGGGACAATTCTGTGGATGTGTTTAAAGATACTTAAGTTGTAAAGACAGGGCAAGCATCCTTTCTATTAGCATATTTGGGTGTAAGGTAAAAAGGCTGTATATTTGTGGAGTGATTTAGAGGACAAATTATTGCAGGTTGGTTGAAAAGAACCCACAGTGGTATGGTCGCATCATTGCTACTGTGGCCCTGGCTCCTAGGTAGCACAGATAGGAAATCAAGAAGCTCCTGTATCTCATCTGTCAGTGCTAACTCGAGTGATGCTGGCCCACCAGAGGTGAATGGTGGTTCTTCTTTCCTGGCTTTGGTGATGTCAGCTGCTTATATAAGGATTCTAATTCTCTTGAATTAGAGAGATGGTTTTACACAGATCTAGTTGGCACATGGTAGCTCTAACATGTTTGCTACATAACTGAATTTGCAGTGTATGTATTTGGGTACATACATACACTGGGTATATTGAGTTAAAAACATGACTTTTCTTATGACATAACCTTGGCTTTTTTAGTATCATCTCCTAAGCAACTGAATCCTAGTCTTTAATTAACCCAATTTTCTTGAACTTGCACCCACAGAGCTATGTTTTAAAATGTGGGTTTTGGCCCTGGCTGGTGTGGCTCAGTGGATTGAGCACCGGCCTGTGAACCAAAGGGCCACTGGTTCAATTCCCAGTCAGGGCACATGCCTGGGTTGCAGGCCAGACCCCCAGTAGGGGGCACGTGAGAGGCAAACACACATTGATATTTCTCTCCCTCTCTTTCTCCCTCCCCTCTGTCCAAAAAAATAAATAAAATCTTTAACAAATGTAGGTTTTGTTTTCATTCAGGTATGGTAAGGCCAGTAGATCAAGAGATAACTGCCATCGAAAAGACAGTTTGTCACCTACAGTCCCTGAGGGGAGGGCCTATGCCATGCCTTGCGCTGGGTAGAATGGGCCTATAGGGAAGCGCCAGGATCGGTCAGGAGGCAGGGAGTGCAAAGGGGAAACGTGGGCAGGAGTCCTCATTGTGGTTTCCAGAAGAGAAACAGGTGTGGCAGGGATACAGTTTTAGGATTGGCTAGTTTGGATAATTCCTGTGGGTTCTGGGAAGTAGGGACTGCCCAGTTTCGTGGTACTGGGCCCTGTGTGAGTAGAGCAGGGGAATGGTGCTCAGCTCACGAAAGCCCAGTGAAACACTGTCTGGGCTGGTTGGTTTGCATGTAAAAGGTGTCCTTCCAGAGGAGTCCTTTGTTACCTCCCAGAACTGGCTGGCCCTGGGAGGGGCAGTCCCTCCAGAGGCAACAAGGCCCTAGATGTCACAGCATCAGAATAAAAAGACATGCTTAATACAGGCTGATATAAATTGGGTTAGACTTAAAAGAAAGCAAAGAATAGCAAAGAAAGCAAACAGGACTGTTAATAAAACTTGGATATATAACCTATCACTCTGTATAATGCTATGTGTACTAACACATAACACTTTCACTACAGATCACTGGTTTGGCATTAATAAGTATGGGAAAGGCGTATGTCTTTTTTTCTTCCAAGACTCTGTCATTTGAGATAGTTTATTTCTTTAGTTTTCCTGAAATTAAGCTATACAATTTAGTTACCAAGTGACAGTGGGTACTTACTGGTGGGATTTTCTAGCCCCTTCCAGCACATCTTCATATACGTAAACACACACATTATTAACTCACTTGTCAAGTTGAGAGGCAGTATGTATTTACAAATGTGTGTGTAAATGAGTGCAAGTTGATGTAAACACACAACTTTCATTGTCTACCTTTCTTCAAGGTACAGGAAGGTGCCATGGAATTTCAACAAAAATGCATCTTAAAGTTGAACAAGATATATCACATTATTGCCCCCCCACCCCCCATTGCCTACCCCTTCCCTTGTCTACTTAGAGAGGAAAGGTCCCTGAAAAATGTACAGATAAGCACACATCCTCCCTTTTTTCAGGAATAATTTATGTTAAGATATCATCAAGATCAATAGATTTGTTTGCTGTATCGTATGGTTCCCTTAAGTGAGTCTCCATTAACAATCAGCCCACATATAGACAGTTGAGCATTGATTTGTTTTCACAACAAATGATGAGTGACACTCACTCTGTTCTCTTCTCCGTGCACGTGCCTGGGTGGGGACACCCTGGTGAACATCAGGGAGGCAGGGCAAGCCACAGGCTGCCACCAAGGTTTTGTGTCCCCGCTGGACCCCACAAAGCACCGGGACATTGGACTGCTCTTGGCCCGTGTGCCAAGGATTTCCTTCCATGCAGGATGGGCAAGACATGGCTCATACACAGGCACATTTTTAAATACCCACATCCATTTGCTTGTTCGACCAGAAAGGTGACAGGTCACCAGGCCAGAACTCTCTCTGCTGGAAGAGTCTGAAGTAACCCTTTAGACATAACCTCACCTATGGAAGGGCACAACCTCCCTTCCTCCAAACCCCTACTCAGGCCTCTCAGAACGGTGCTACCTAGACACATGTGGTCCAGCTTCTAATCATTAACTAATGTCCTTTTTTCTTATCAGAACATCATTAACAGGGGAAACAAGCCTCAATGCTGGGGCAACAGAAGTGGAGGCAGGTGTAGTTCAGCTTCAGTGGAACCTTCTGTGTTCTATACCTAAACCTCAGCTGTGTTCTCCGCACCTGCCACTTTTATGGTGCTAAGAATATAAACATTCTTCAGTGTCTCCTTTTTCCAGTTTTGGTTTTTGTTTTTGGCTGTTTCTCCATAAAGCATTCATGACCTTTCCACATCCCCACCCTAAATTTATCATCTTAGCTCCTTTAATTTCTACTAGTTAGCCTTAATGTCTTTTCTTCCTCCTGTCCAATAATTCCCTCCTCTGATCAATAACTGCTCACTCAGTATGTACCTGCCCTATAAGTAACTCTCAGAAAACTTGCAGTTTTTGTCACAGTCCATCTGCAGAGTCCAAAGGCAGTCTCTAGAGACTTGATCACTTGGCTTCAGGTAATTAGGGTGATAGCTACATATGCTTCGTTCTGTTAAATGCCAGGTGGAAATTCATTCTGACTGAATTAAAAGTGAAGTTGAAAACAGTCCCCGCCCTTTGTTACAGGAAACAGCTCATGGTTCTGCATTGACCTGATCAGCTCTGAATACATCTTTCCTGTGACTGTAACGGACACACTCACCTGCACTTGGGCTTCTCTGCGGCTTTCCAGAGCACCCACCACAATCATTTCTACTCCCGGACAGCAGATAGAGTGGCACCTTGGGCGAGGGAATGAGGGCTCAGCTGAAATAAATGCCTGAAGGAAAAGGATGCCTGGTGCTCAGGAGGATTGGCTCAGACAGACATTCACTCCCTAGCTGTTAGGAATTTTAATTGTCATACCTTTGGGATGCAGTAGCCTCTTGAAGCATGATTAACGAGGGAGCGGGCTAAGGGAGGAGGGGAAGTAGCGGGAAGTAGCGGTGAGCTGTGGGCTACCTGTCTGGGAAAGGAAGCGGCTACCACTGTATTCGTTTCCGATTGCTGCTATGAGAAATTACCACCCCCTGAAGGACTTAAGACAATTTATTATCTTACAGTTCTGTAGGTCAGAGGTTCAAAATTAGTCCCACTGGACTAAAGCCAAGGCATTGGCAGGGCTGAATTCTTTTTCTTGCGTTTTCCAGTTTCCAGAGGCTTCCTGTGCTCCTTGGCTTACTTCCTCCGGCTTCAAAGCCAGCAGCAGTGCATCTCCACCCATTTTCCCACTGTACGCCTGTCTCTGAGAGGTTCAGAATAAAAAGGCCTACTTAACACGGGCTGATATGAATTAGGTTAGACTTAAAAGAAAGCAAAGAATTCGCAAGTAGAAGTGCGAATAAACATTGAATATCGAACCTACCACTCTGTATAATATTATGAGTACTAACATATTATCCTGTTGTTGCATAGCATTGGTTTGGCATTAATGACTAATAGGCAAGCTTAAAAATGGAGAATCTGGGAAGGTTTTAAGAATGCATGTGATTAATTGGGCCTACCTGGATAACCCAGGATAATCTCCTTATTTCAAAATCATTAATCATATCTGCAAAGTTCCTTTTGCCACATAGGGTAACATTTCATCCGTTGAGGGAGGGGAGAGGGGAACTATTCTATCCTACCACAACCACCAAGTCGATGTCCTCACTGAGATACAAAATAGAAGCTTCTACCTTTAGACCTT
This sequence comes from Phyllostomus hastatus, assembly GCF_019186645.2. Classification (NCBI taxonomy): domain Eukaryota; kingdom Metazoa; phylum Chordata; class Mammalia; order Chiroptera; family Phyllostomidae; genus Phyllostomus; species Phyllostomus hastatus. Next base: position 110,668,510 of record NW_025334041.1, on the reverse strand, counting down.
TGTTGTCTTCCTCAGATCTAATGGGATTTCCATGGATTTAAAATTTTTTGTTTTCTATTTGACATCAAATCCGTCTGTGGCAAATGAAATCTTATTATAGGCAAACAATAATAATATTAATGATGCCATATTTTTTATTCAAACTAGTACTTTATGTTTTAGGGGTAACTTTGGTCTCCCCTTCTTCACGTCTCTTCTTCAAACATACGTGACCTTTCTCAGCCTTCAAAATAATCCATCGTCCTGACTCCCTAGCTACAGAATGGATCCTCCCCCTCCTTGGATTGCTAAAGTTCTCCAAAAATTAATCAACATATATGACTCCCCCAACCTCCACCACCTTCTATTCATCCCTCAGATGCAGTAAGTTTGATGTGCCCTAATCTCTCCATGGACAGTGACCTGCTGAAGGCCCCAGGGGTCGTGTCACTGACCTTTCTCTCTCCTCTGCTGGATGTTCCTGCAGTTGTCAGTACACTGACCAGGCCCATCTCGAAACTCCCCGTTGCTGGCTTATGCGGCTCTCCTGGTTCATTCACAATGTACTGCCCGTCCCTGGTTCCTCATCCTTTACCTTGACCTTGCCTCCACACGTGACCTCTGCTCTTCTTTTCTACACCGGCTCTCACAGACCTCCCAGCAGTGGTGCCTCTACGTGGATGCCTGCCAAATTCACTTTTCTAGCTACCTGGTGGACATTTTTATACAGATCACCTTCTGTCCTCTCAAACTCAAATGGCCACAGCTTCAATCTCCAAATTTGTTCTCTCTCCTGATTTGTTTTTTACTACTTGCTTATAGAAAGGTTATTTATTTATTTTTGCCAACATATCCATCATCATCGTAGTCATTTTGGCTTGTATCTCCAGCATTTGTATCTGGTTCTTTCTTTCCCCCTTTGAGTTGACCTATTCACTATTTTTATTCACACTGTTTCTGGCATCTCTTTCTTTGTTTCCAGTGCTGCTATCACGACCCTCATCAACCAGGCCCCGGTGAGCTGAAGTTCTTCTCACCAATTACTTTACCATCACTGCTAAATTCCTAATCTCTCTTCTTTTAATATGTCATTCTTCTTTTCTTCATTGCCTAAATAACTCAGTGCTGTTTGAACTCTCCACAGTCTGAATCTAATCAATATTTCCAAATTTATCTTAAACTTGTCAATTTTTTTCAAACAAAACCTCCATGCTCACTGTCTTGTGAACATAGCTTGTTCATTACTATTTCTGGGTTCACGTGGTTTCCCATTCCTGAAATACTCTCTTCCTCTCTACCAATTTTCCCTCATAGATCTTTCAAAGCTCAAGTTCCAATTTCCCTATCAATCCTTTTTTGGGCCATCTCTATTTATAAGATTTCTCCTCCCTCTGAACACATTAACATTTGCTGAACATATTATAGGCCAGCAGAGAATTTCTATAAGGTCCAATCCTCCACCCACCCATCTTCCTGCAACTGTCACAATGTCCTTAAGTTTTTCCACTCTTACCACACAGAAATTCTTCATGCATCTACCTAAGACAACTCCTTCCCTAGTCTCTCAGATCCCTCCCTCTTGCCCATTTGCCAAAAACCTCTACCTTGCTAAATCCAATGCTTAATTCTCATATCTTATCTTGCTTGACCAGTCGGAAACTTTGAGACTTTGATGACGTTCTTTTATTTGAAATACTTTCTTCCCTTGGCTTCCAAACTCCATACTCTCCTGTGGCTCTGGCCACTCCCCCTCAGTTTCTTTTGCTGGTTCCTACTCACCTTCTAGACCTCAACACAGTGCTTTCCCATGTCTCACTCCTTGGCCCTCTTCTCTTTTCTGTCAACACTGAATCTCTGGGCAACATCATCCAGTCTCATGGTTTGACGTGCCATCTATATGTGGATCTCGCTGGCTCTCAAGTTTATATCTTTAGTCTGAACCCGTCCCCTGCTCACTCAGCATCTCCACTTAGATATCTAAGAGGCATCTCAAACCTAGCATGCCCCAAACTGAGCTCCTGTACTTTCCACACCCTTCTCTGTGTCCACTCATGACCCTTCCTCCTAGCTGAGTCTTTTTCCTCTCTCACCACATGTTGTACACATCAGAAAATCCTGTCAGCTCTACTTTCAATATCTGTCCAGAATCCAGGCTACTCTTGTTACTCTACTGTTATCACCTGATCTCTGTCCTCTATAAATGATGCAAGTAACAGGAAGAATGCAGTCCTTGGAGACACACCTTGCAGGCTTCAATCCTGGCTCTGCTACTGCTTAAGAGTATAACATTGGGCAAGTTATTTGCCCTCTCTGTGCTTCAGTTCCCTCATTTGTAACATAACAACAACAATAACAACAACACTACCACTCCAATCGTTACAAGGATTACATGAGAAAAATATAAATTGCTTAGCAGAGTGACCAGCAAATAGTATGTGTTTAACAAATGTTAACTACATGTTATTATTCTATAAAGCTATAAAAATTCCATGACAATAGATAGAAAGTAGTAGGCAAGAAGATCAGGGAAATGTGAAAAAGGCCATTCTCCTAAGCATGAACTATCCAAATCTTTCAAAACCAAAGCCCACATTAAACCAGGCTGCAGAATTATTGGTCCAACCCACCATGATCTGTGCCTCCTGCTTAGTATGCTGCTTATTTTGCACAGCTTTTACCTAAAGATTCAGAGAATAATACAGTTGATCCTTGAAGAACCTGGGGGCTAGGGGTCACCAACCCCCATGCAGTCAAAAATCTGCATATAACTTTTGACTCCCCCAAACTTAACTACAGTTGTCACTTGGTATCCACCAGGGATTGGTTCCAGGGCCCCCATGGATACCCAAATTCATATGTGCTCAAGTCCCTTATATAAAATGGCACAAAACAATGCATAAAGTTGGCCCTCTTCATCCATAGACTCCTAACTGTGGGTGGAAAATACTAATATTTTCAATCTGTGATTGGTTGAACTTGCAGATTCAAGAACCAGGGATACAGAGGGCCAACTATATATTTATTGAAAAAGTCCACGTCTAAGTGGACCCATGCAGTTCACACTTGTGTTGTTCAAGGGCCAACTGTGGCATAGCTACATTTCTTGATCATGTATTATTTGCCATTGTCACCCCCTTTTCCTTTGCCTTAGGAGTAGTTTCTATAGCTGTTCTTCTCCAAACTTCCTTTTCAGTCCCAGGAACCTCAGACAGTCTCAGTCCTGATCCTGGCTGTATTCTGGGTTGACTTTCCCCTTTTAGGATCCCATAGTGAGTTTGCTGCCATTGCTACAGATATAATATTTAAATGGGTGCCCTGTAAACCCAGTTAACAATACTGCTGTGAGAGCTGTTTTCAGTTATTATTTTATTGGTGCAAACAAACTGGGTCTCCTGGCAAAAGGGATTGATATGGAGGGGAAAAGAGTAAACTGCTGAGTGAGAATGGAGAAAGCAAGTAATTAAAATCATGCCACCAAATTCAGGACAAAAACAGTCAGACAGCTTTCAGGAAAGGAAACTGAGAAATGAAAGAATTTCCCCAAATATCCAGAAAGTAACTTCTTGAAATTAGGATTAAACTTCAATGTTTAAAACTTTGGGGATTTCTTTTGGCTAAACAGAATCCTCCTTTAGGAGAAAATCCCCCTTTTTTTGTGCTTTTGTTTCAGCTAGATTCCTAAGGGCACATGGTGGCCTGGTTGGAAAACACTAAGAGACATCTCCCCCACTGCCAACCCCCTCCCTAAATTGCCACTCACGTAGTCTAGGGCTCTTGATCACATACAGATTGCAGACACCAGATAAATTAGACAGATGGAACTCATACATCAAAGCCACCTACTTGGATTCCTTTTTGGCCATTGGTGCATTTCCTCTCCCTCTCCTTTTTAATTAGCCTCATAAATCTGACCCTGACAAGGTCCTACCTCTCCTTACCAGCAGTCGGAGGTGAGATGTTAATTCGTCCTCAGGCTTTCATTTACTTCTCCACTTGAGTGATCGTCAATGCCATGTGACACCCATTCATTACCGGGGCTCAGGTGCGGCTGTGGGAAGGTGTGTGCCAAGGCCTGCCAAACTGGATACTCCTTCCAAAAGAACAGGATGGTTCTCTGGGCACTGTGCACTTCAGACGATCACACTCCACAGTGCCTGCTGAATGCTGGCATGCCGAGAGCTGTAGAGAACATCGTTATGTATTCTTCAGACTATCTGATTCATAATAGCTATTCACGTGCTTGCGGATGATTACCTGGACTCAAGTAATTTTTCAAGAGGTTTATCCAAATCAAGAACTGGAGATAGAAACAGAGTTGTTCAAGGTGGGGGGCCTTGCTCTCTAAGGTGGAGCACCTGTGTTGAATTCATCTGACTCAATCTTTGTCTCCTGGTCTTGACAGTGTAAATCTGGAATGCTAACCTAGCTTATTCCAGTAAGGTTTGGATTTCTCCTCATTTGTGGAGAGCTGCCTTCTGGCTTCCAGTAGCTGCATCTTGGCTGAGTCTTGGGTCTTTCCTGAGTCTTTACCCTTTCCTCCCTGCCCTTCTAAGAGAGAGGCTATCTTTTTCTGTAATCCAGATGCTATCCACAGCTGGTTGTACATTTGATTGTATTCTCAGGGCTTCCCCAGACCCTTGCATGGGTAAGAAAAGGTCCAGGCACCCCCTAAATTCCCCTAACATCATTTTTTACCTCCAAAATGTAGTGGCTACGAGCAATCATTTCCTGCAGAGGATTTTCTATCTAGTCCATTTAAAATCTCTGAGAAATGGAGATACCTTATTGTACTCTGACAGCTTATTTCAGCTATTCACAAAGCAGTGTTAAACCCCTTTTATGGGCTCATAACAGAATAGCCTATTGATGGAGCATAATGGTTTCTCATACTTTTGAATGCTTACCATTCCACCAATACTACAGACAATTTATGTTTTTAGGGGCCTTATGGTAGGCTTCCATGCTTTTCATTCGGATGCAATTCTTGGGAGAATAAAGTTCTGTACTGCACCAAAGATCATGGCTTGAAAATGTGAGCAGTCACCAGATATTGTTGGCGATGATAAATAACAACAATGGCAACAGCTGCCATTTATACATGGAGCACTTACATGTCAGCCTTCACATCCACTCTGTTACTGAGTGCTCTATATTCACAATGTTTGATTCTCGTAGCAACCCTAAGAAGGATATTACTACTCTTATCCCCACGTCGCAGATGAAGAAAGAGAGGCTTGGAGAGGCTAAGTACATCCTTCTTCCCCACACACAAAAAAGTCACACTAGAATCTGAACCAAATTCTCATCGACTCCACATCCTGGATGCTGTGTTGTCCTGTCCCTGTGTCATCACGGCATATTATTAGACTCCTCTGTCTTGGCTTTGGGTGCATGCATTTTCTTGGTTTTCGTCCTACCCTCTGTCCCAGTCTCCTCTGTGGCTCCTCACCTTCTTGCAGGGGAGCTCTAAGAGTTCAAGTGCCCCAAACCTCTTTGTTGTTCTAGCTACCCACTCCCCTAAGCAATCTCATCTAGTCTCATGAATTTCAATGTCACCATACCTATAACACCTACATGCGGACACCCCTAAAACCTAACTCGTCATTCCAGACTGCTTCCTTTACTTTCAGTTTCGTAAATCCAGTTGTGATTTCTAATTGGCATCTCACACTTAATTCCAAAAAAGATTTTTTTCTTTTTTACTTCTCCTCTGGTGTGTTCCACATCTCAGTGCTGGATACTGCCATTCAAACACTCAGGCCAGAAGTGTAGGCAGGGGTCTTGATTTCTCCTTTCCCTGACGTGGATTCACAGTAACTCTGTGACTTCCTTCTCTACCCACTTGTCTGTTTCTGCTTCAGGCTCTTTAGTTTAAGTGACTCATACCCCTTTCTGGACTATTGCAATAGCCTCCTGACTGGTTTCCCTGCTTTCCACCCCCAGCCTTAATTCATCTGTCACATAGTCTTCTGAGCGACATACAAAACACAAATCAACCCATCTCCCTCCCCTGCTTAAAAATCTTCAGATATTTTTTTTGACTGAAGTCCAAACTCCACGGGAGATCTTCAAAACTGTGTGTGATGTGACCGTTGGCTAACTCTGCAACTGAATCACATGCTACTTGCAGTCCCATTCTCTGCTCTACCTACGGTGGCCTCGCCTCAGTTCCTCCGTGGTACAAAGCTTTCCCGCCTCAGGACCTTTTCACCCGCTGGTTCCTTTGCCTGGAATACTCTCTCCCTGGCCCATAGGGGCTCAATAAATGTTAACTGAACAAACGAAATTAGTGGATTGCCTCTCCTACACAAATAATATAAATAATAATATGAAAAATTATGTTTTTAATAACTTATTGAGCCATTTGTATTTATGACACTTAAATCATATAATTAGGCTATGGGTTATCTAAAGCATGTTTACCAGAATGGAGTAGGGAGGAGAAGGGAGCAGCGGTGGGAGAGGGAGGAAACATATTCATCATGTGATAATCGTGAATCTCCATTCCTGTGCAGTGGATGTTAACATCCCTGTTTTTCAGAACCTAGATGATTTGAAGAGGGCAGGTAACTGGCTAAGAGAGAGCAGGAAGGAAGCATTGGGTCTGGAATTTACAGTTTGTCTGACGCCAGTGCCCATGGGTGGTCCCCAGGTCCTGGCGCCTTGGAGCAGACACAGCTGGGAGATGAGGTTTGAGAAGGAAAGGGGGACACACCTGGAACACTGGCTTTTTGGTTCACATGGAAAGCATCACAGGCCACTGTGAGTTGGAGAGCCTGGGCATCTTGGTTCTATCCAGTTCTGCCTCAGCGGTCACGTACGGCCTGCAGCAGCTGAACTGGGCCCCCGCTTCCGAACCCGGTGCCCACACACACAGATAAGGTGGGAGTACAGTTAGGTATGACAATTAGTAAGCCACCATCTGCTAAAACATCACATACTAAGTGGGATTTAATATGGTTATGGGTTTCTTTGAACTTTTTTTTTCTTCACCATATGTGCTCAAAGTCTCTAAAAAGGAAACGGGAATGTGTAAAAGAATGGTGACATTCTGTAGTGTGTCAGTGGAATGAGAAACTTATCAGGCTCTGTCTATTTCTGGGAGTTTGTGGTATTTTATGGTTCCAGGCTTCCAGTTAGTGACAAAATGGCACTGCCAAGATGACTTACCGCATGTGGGGTAGAGAAGAGCACCAGGGTAGGTGCTACTTCTAAAAGTTACTTTGGCTTTGCCTTGGACTAAGTTGACACCCATACAGAAAATACCCCTTTTCCTCCAAGGCCTAATGGAAATGACATCTAATCTGCCTGGCTTACACGCGTTTGTGCCAATGGATGGTGATGATAGTGATCTTTCTGTCGTAGGTTTTCCTGTTGCATTTGTTTACACATCTCTGATAGCATTCCTCCCAGGCGATCCCCCTTCCAGCCTCTTGCATTTCTATCTTCCTCCTCCACTCACCTACAGCTCCTGGGGGCACTGGCCACGGTTGCTTCATCTTTGCATAATCCAGTGGGGCCCGCCGAGCATGGTAACTTACATTAGAGGTGCTCAATAGAGGTTGTTGAATTGAAACAGAATTGTTTTAGAAAAACAATTTAGAATCATGACTTTAACACCAGATACCTCAATTATTTGCAGACATGACATATTGTAGATCAATAACATAATGGACTATATCCTTAGAGTAAATGCTAAAAAAATTACCAAGAAAAAAAAATCCCCACTCTTTATGAAAGCCAGTGCATGGTTTAGGTTAAATTGCATTGTGTAAATTCTGTGGAATCCAAATGTTTGAAATAAAGAAGAATATTGCTTTTGGTCTTGACACTGGAGCAAAGGGTGAAAGCCTGTTAGAATATTCATGGTTAGCTTCGCATGGGTGTGTCAATAAATCACTGCCGTGGCTCTGTGGTAATTGGAGATCTCTCTCTCTCGCTGAACATTTTTATAGGGAAACATTTATTTACAAACTTCCTGACCGTAAAGAGAAATACAATGAATGCCATAAAGCACCTATGTATTATGACAGTGTGTTTAGAGCAGGAGAGGCATTTTTTCCCTAAATATTTCCACACGGCCAACACATCAGTTGGGATGTTAGAATGCTATGGGAATCCTGACAGAAACAAGGAAGGACCCTAGAGTCGTACAGTACATGACTCTCTCTAGCCTAGAAAGGAGAGTTGGAAGATGAGGGTTACGTAATCAAAGTGCCATTTCAGGAAGATGCATTTGGCAAGAGCATCCAGGCTAACGGGCAGGCTGGGCTGCTCCCGGAGGGGTGGGAACCAAGGAGGCAGCTGTAATAATAACCCAGATGTGAGGTCAGAGGGGCACAGTGACAGCAAGTGGTAGAAGTGCAGAGGAAAAATTGGTCATAGAAGACACATCAAAGGGAAAATCCCCACGAGTTTGTGAATGCGATAGACAATTCTAAAAGACTGAGTCCAGGTGACTTGAATGACTTGTCAATACAGAGAGAGAGAAGTGGGGAGGGGCAGCTGAACCATAAGGGAATGGAAGAGTTTACTCTTGGATATACTGAGTTCAATCACACCGTGCGACAGCCAGGTGGAAATTCTCTGACTCCATCCTTTGCCGTTTTAGGACATTGTTGTTCTCTGAGGGATGCATTGGGGATAGCAGATCTGGAGACAGCAAAGAGATATTTAAGACAAGTAAAGAACAAGCTAAGTTTGAAAGTGCTGAGGTCACAGCACAGACACAGCTGAGACACGCTACAGTGCTCTGGCCGGATATTTGATCTCACAGCACGTTGACTCCCTGCCAGGCTAATGTCCTCAGACAGTGACTGTATTCTGGCTTAGATTTCTGCTTCCACTCATCTTCAAGTATTTAGCTTGTAGTCAGGCATTAGAACATGATGACTTTATCATTTAAGAGATGTAGAAACAGTTCTTAGGTTACAGTGGTCCAAACTATTGAAGCCTCCAAATTTGCGAAGTAGTCGAGTAAAGCGAAGAGTTAAGACTTTGACTGTAATGACAATATGCCTGATTGAATCCTCTTGGTCCAGTTTAATTCATCCTTTGATAATTAGCTCAAACGTGACTATCTCTAAGCAGCCGCTTGACTCCTCGAAGCAGTCAGTTTATTTCATCGTCCATGCTCCCACAACACTTTGTTCTTACTTCTAGGAGAGCACATGGGACAGACTCTGTGTCTGTCACCACTCGGCTGGGGCACCTTGAAGACGGGAACTACTTATGTCTCTTTGTACTCCCCACTCCCCTCTCAGAGTGGGGTGGGGGTTAGTGGGTGGTGTTTCGTTGTTGGAAATACCCCAAAGAGAAATGTTAAGGGCACGGATGGAGCAATGTGCAGTCGCCGTAGCCAAGCCTGGGTACGTACGCATCATATGTCACATCCCTGCTGATGGTGTTATTGCTGCACCAGCAGAGGCAGTGCGCTCATTACATGCTGCTGGCCCATATTTGTAATGTGTGACATTTTTTAATGAAATACTGTCAAGGGTAATTCATCATACAGTAACTTTTGGATTATATGCTGAGACTGGTCTTAAACATAGACATATTGAACTTCGAGATAATGCTATTTTCTAAAAAGGGTACGATCCAAGGCTTCTGGCTAGAAAAATGAAGCAGAACGTTATGTCCTTTTAAGTTCATCAGATGTGCCTGAAAAAGATGTTTGTTTCTGTCTACTCCAGCTGAGGACAGGGTTAGTGTGTGGAGATAATCAGGTGATTCTGAAATGTGGCGTAATATTTTTTTTCCTGTAGAACATCAGTGTTTGAAAAGGGAGTGAAGGCTTGCTAAAGGTTTGTAATCACTTTATCTCAAGAGGTGTTAAAAAAAATAAGAGGGCACATGACAACTTGAGTGAATTTCAGTTGTCACTGTCGCCTCCCAGTTAATGGTATTCTCTCTGTGTATCCATAAAGATCTAGGATTTTTACACATATAATAGAGTATAAATAAAAGAGATCTTCTAAATCCTATCATTTTTGTATAAGTCCAGATAAGTCTCCTTTGATGAGCTTAGCATTTCCTTTTTAGGGAGCTTGTAGGTGAGAGAAACACTAAAATTATAATTCTTTCTCTTCCTTAATTAGACTGGAGCTCACCATAGATCTTGGTGAAGCTGTGAGAAAATCCAAGCAATAATTCACATTGTCAGATCAGCAGAAATGGGCATGGGGGGTCTGATATGACTGAAAGATTTGCTTAAGCGATCTATGTGTGAACTGAATGGCTCAGAAGGGATACAAGTCTTCATTGGAAATATACCCTCTGAAGACACTGAGCACAAACAGCAATGAAAATAAATCTGAGCAAGATTCTTAGACCACCTTTACAGATGTCATTCCAGAGGAAATATATAAATCACATTAATACCAATTGATGTGGGTCACTAATTAATAAGGCCCATTAAATTGTGGAGTAATGACATTTAGCATCTAATGAATGCCTCATAATCTCTTGATCATTAATATTTCATGGCATAAGAACACAAGAATTGGCGTCCCTTGGCTCAGGCAGCATGGTTTTTTGTCTCTGGGCACTAAGTGGCACGACGGTATTGCACCTTGGTTGTAAGAATACACAACTTAAATGATTAACTCTTCCAGTAACCTGCGTCCTAACACTTCCTCATTTTGGAAGATGTGAATCTGCTTGCCATTCTCAGAATTAACGTCTGTGACTACTGGGTGTGCCAGAAGCACAGAGTGCAGCTAACACGTTGACTTTGGTGGTGGCATTGCTTGGTTGTTGACCTTCCCGGACCATTCAAGAAAGTTGTGCGGGAGAAAAATCATTACTTTGATTTATTACCAGGGCTTGCTTTATTCAAAGGCAATAATCACCGCACAGAGCAGGTGCCGTTGCAGGGGTTTATTGATCCTATGCCCTTCTAGAAATTTCAGGAGGATGTCACTCTGGCAGGAGATGGAGAAGGTCAAAGAAAAAGAAGTCCATCTCTGAGCTGGCGGAATTGAAGTGGGAGAAACTGTCTCGCCTTTGGTCTACCGCTCCAGGGACAGTCGGAGTCTTTTCTTTCAGAAGACGGGCTGGAGCAGAGAGAACGCTCAGAGCTTGCAAAGTGAGAGGGAAAGAGGAAGGCGACAGAGAGCTGCTAAGGACGGGAGAAGGGGTCTTCAGCTCCGGACCCAGATTCCCAAGAGTTAAATTCCACCACGCAGCCCCACCTGATGGGATTTGCTTCTGGGCACAAAACGGAACACTGATCAAAATCAAGTTGGACAAGTGACAAGACTAAGTCTGATGTTGGTGGATGTCTTTTAACGTCGTAGGAGGGCAGAGGACCGGAGACAGTGTGCTCAAGGGTAGCTGGAAAGCAGCACTGAGCCCAGGGAAGGGACAAAAAGGGACCCGGAGCCGGGAAACGGACAAATGAGCGGGGGGGAAAGAGAGTGGAAGAGCTGAAGAAAAGTAAGGGAAAGTGGAGACAGGGTTAAGGGGAGAGAGGAGGATGAGAGAGAGAAAAGTGAGGGCGGCGAGGAGGGATTAAAAAGGGAAGGGAGCTCGCCGGAGAGCAGGGCCGACAGTTAGAACCGGCGGAGGGGAGAGGGTGGAAAGGAGTGAGCGCGAAGGGGGCGCAGAGAGTGAGCCGAGGGGGCTGGGAGAGGAGGGCAGGAAAGTGCGATCGCGCGGGGGTGGGCGAGGAGACGGGGCGCAGAGCGGGCACGAGGAGGTGGGAAGGAGAGAGGAGGAAGGGGAAAAGGGAGCCGGCGGGGCGGCAGCCGGGGGCGGGGAGGCCGCGGGAGGGAGGTGGGGGGCCGCTGGGGGACGCGGGAGGGAGCGCGGAGGAGCGCCGAGGCCAAGTGCATTGTGTCTGGCGGCGGCGCGCGATCCCACCGGCGGCTGCGGCGGGGCGGGAAGCCATGGAGCCGCGGGCGCTCGTCACGGCGCTCAGCCTCGGCCTCAGCCTCTGCTCCCTGGGGCTGCTGGTCACGGCCATCTTCACCGACCACTGGTACGAGACCGACCCCCGGCGCCACAAGGAGAGCTGCGAGCGCAGCCGCACGGGCGCCGACCCGCCGGACCAGAAGAACCGCCTGATGCCGCTGTCGCACCTGCCGCTGCGGGACTCGCCCCCCCTGGGGCGCCGGCTGCTCCCGGGCGGCCCGGGGCGCGCGGACCCCGAGTCCTGGCGCTCGCTGCTGGGGCTCGGCGGGCTGGACGCCGAGTGCGGCCGGCCGCTCTTCGCCACCTACTCCGGCCTCTGGAGGAAGTGCTACTTCCTGGGCATCGACCGGGACATCGACACCCTCATACTGAAAGGTGAGCGGCGGGCGCGCCCGGCGTCCTGGGCGCCCGCGCGTGGAGCGCAGCCCGCGGCTCCCCGCGGGCGCGCCGGTCCCCGCGGCCACCTCCCCGCCGAGTCCCGGTGCAGCGCTCCCCGGCACGTTCTTTCATTCTTCCCCGCCGCCTCCCTTCTCTGTCCTTCTCCCTCTCTTTCTTCTCCGTTCCTCCTTTCTCTTCCCTCTCACACATCTTTCCAAGACTCTCTTCTTATCTCCTCCCGCTGTTCTTCTTTTCCCCCTTCTCGCAAGTCTTTCTTTGCCTCCGTGTTTCCCTCTCCTCCTCCCTGTCTTTGTACACCTGCCTCACTTGGAACGCCCGTGTCGATTTTCCTGGAGCTGCTGCCCGTGGGGTTCCCAGTAGGCGCCTTTCCTTGAGTTGTGCTGTCCTTTTAGAAATACCTTTGGAAGAAAAGTGCCGCGAAACTCGGAAGAGGGGAAAAGGGGCCCTTTTTTTTTTTTTTTTTTTTTGGATTGAGCTAATGTTGGTAGCAGGCGGAACAGATGCTGTCGCTAGCAGGCTAATGGGGAGCTAAGAAGGCCTGGGAACCTTTCTCCAAACCTCCTAAGTGCAGGGTTCCTATGGATTAGACCTCAAATATACCATCAGTGCTTTGGGGGGCGGCAGCTGAACGCAGATCGGACAGCTACCATTTTTCAGCCTTGGAGACCATGACTCGGCATGCCGTCCTCAGTGCCTAGGCACACCAGCGGGAGGAGAGGGGAGAACCTGGCCCAACGCCTGACAGCAGAGCTTTGGGATTTGCTCATGGACTGTCTACACAATCACTTCCTCCTACTTTTGTGCTATCTTGTAAGGCTGTTTTGGTTGTTGTTTTGTAATTTAGCACTGAGTTGTAGAGCATCAGTTTGCTCTTCTGAAATCTAGGCAACACCTGGGCCCCATGTATGTGACCAGATAGTTTGATTTTTTAAAAATCTCATTTATGTAAAAATATTCAATGTGACAGCCCTAATGAGGAAGCTCCTTTCGAACTTTCAGAGCACCACCCTTAATATAATTTTTTGAGATAAAAAAATAAACCTTCTATCCTTTGAACTATTCAAAAAAGAAAAAGTCCTAAATCAGTACATCTTAGTATTTAGTAGCCACTCAGGAAGACAAATGAACAGACTTGTGTTGAATTCCGGTTTGGAATGGAACTGCTTAGGAAAGAGGGGGTTAATAATATTTTGGCCTTCAGAATCTCGTTGGCATACTCTTCATTTCTCAAATGTGTCAACTTCCTCCTTCCTATGGCTAGCCCGGCTGGGGACTGCCATCTGAAACCTGTCTGTTCATGGAAGGACTCCAGAGTTTGGGGGGGAATCATACACAGTAACCTGCCTTTGGGAAGCGCACCTTTTTCTTTCCTCTCCTAACTTGCATCCAAATCTGATTTCTCCTCAGGAAGATGCTGCATAATTAATTCTGATAGTAGCATAGCACATGAATAAACTGGAAAAGCTGAATTTGGAGGCTCAGTTATGGAATGCTCATTTAGGCAAGGCAATTTTGAAAGCTAAACAGTGTAGTCTGTCTTTGGAAATGACAGAGCTGCATTTCCTTACACTTTTTCTAAGCCTAGAGTATTTCATTGCATGTAAATTGGATATAGAGTAATGCCTGTAATAGAAGGGCAGGGTCCAACCCAAGCACAGGAGAGGGACCTCTATGGGACAGGGCACATTCCCTGCCTCGGCAGATGCACTTGCTAGCTGAGGTGCTGGCTCCTGGTCAGTCCAGGAGCAAATAACCCTAGAGACAGAAGGGACTTCAGAGGTCATTGAATCCAACCTCCTGCCCATTTTTCAAACTCCCTTCGTCTACCATCTTTCTGACAAATGGTTCTCTAGACTAGTAATTTCATAAGACAGGATTGATATACTTTAAAAACATTCTATTTTTCTAGATATGATTGTTTTAGATTAAGACAATCTCTGGTTTATACTATTCATGGTGTTTAGCTAGTCGTTTGTGCCGAACACTACAAAATCTGAGGTTGGAATCAGAAGGCATGGGCTCCATTGCTGGCTCTGCTGCTGAATTGCAGCAGCGCCTCTAACAGGTGGCCAGGCCTCTTTGGCCTTCAGTTTCTTGTCCAGTCTTAGAAAAGCTGACTATTCTTTAGGGAATTTTCTAGTTTTGAAATCTATCATCGTTGTAATAATAACAATGTAAATGTAGCTTCCTGGGGAGTTAATAAGCTGACATTACTAAGACAGGAGTTTGGAAAAAAATGACAGACAGGAGTACCTAATAGAACCATAACTTGTTGTTTGGAAGATGGCCAAAAATGCCTCAACTACTTGCAACATTGTTACTAACTTACCTTGGGCTTGTTAGCTAAATCTTCTGGGTCGCAGTTTCATCTGGGAAGTGAATGGCTAAAATGAACAGTTTTAAAATTGTATGAATATGTTGAGAAAGGAAAATGCTGCTGACATTTTCCTTTCTCAAACAGATGATTTGGGCACTAGTATTAGGTAAACATTATTACCTATGTTTTGACATCTGGCATTAGTGGCTATGGTATGAATATCTTATGAGTCATATATAATTAGAAATTCACATCATATCCAATTTAAAAAGTTGGATAACTAGGGTCCCAAGTTCCGTTCTTACTTCCCTCTCTGAATTACCTTGATTTTGAGTCCTAACATTTACAAATTTTAATAATAGGAAATGAAAAAAAAGTAGACTCACATGGGAGGCATGGGGAGAGGGTTGAGAAAGGACTGCAAGAACCACCTGGCATATTCGGTGAACTTTCGAGAGAAAAAGAGGTCTGCCTTTCCTCATTTGGACTTAGAGGTCAAAGCCAGGATGGAGGTGGGTGAAAGTTACAGAGGACAATCTAGGGTTGAAGGGTTGATAGTATGGAAAACATTCTCACAATTGGAATTGATTGCATTTCCTGCAGCTGGAAGCAAGTATTTTTGAGAGATGTACAAGACAGTCAATGTGGACAGTGAGCGATCAGTTTAGAAATGAAATGTGTGGACTCTAGAGTCTTAATCTACTTAAGAGGGACCACATGCGTCAGAAAAGGATTGATCTCAATGGGTAAAGTAGTTGGGAAAAATCATCCAGTTCTGACTGTTAGCCCTTCATTATGATTCTTGTTCACTTCTAGCCCAGAGTGACCCTTGAAGGTCTACAATGAACCTTCAACCCAAGGACCTTCAATGAGAATGGAGGTGAAGTTACTGATAAACCCATTAAGAACCAAGACTAGAACACTATGCTACCAGACTGACTTTGGGTGCTAAGGAAGCTTTGCTGGTCAAAGTAAGAACTGTCTCTGATAAGTATGCGAATGAAGTTATCCTCCACTCGGCAATAAAAAGGTAGAAAAGTTGAGGGAGCCTAGTGGTAGGAGCTTGAGAGAACAGGCTGAAAGCACTAGATAGAGCCTCAGGCTCCTCAGAGCCGCTGGGGCTGGCTGGGGCTGGCAGGGGGTTGAAAGAAGCTTTTATATGTAAAAGTTACAGAGAGTCAGAAAGGTAGGAAGGCAGCATGGATTGTATAAGGAGCCCAGGACATGAGAGGAGGTGACCTAAAGATAGGTTCTTTATTCTACCGCATCTCCCTATCCTGGAGGTTGGCTCACCATTAAATATGGCCCTACCACTGCGTCCTTTACAGAATTCCTGAGTCTTAGTTGATCTGTACAATGGAACAGATAACATGTATTTCATTCATTCATTCACCCTGTTTACTTACTCAACACATATATATTGTGTGTCAGGAATTGTTCTAGGCATAGAAGATACAGGAGTGAACAAAATAGATAAAAAAATGCCTGCCCTCATGGAGCTTGTATAAGTAGTGGAGTTGTTTTCCAGTGGATTACACAGTAACTGCTCTTGTAGGTTATGGGACAAGCACTTGAGGAAGGCTGCTGGAATTGGTAAGTAAATGACAGAAAATAGAGTGCACAGTGGTGGAGCACTGTGCCCTTTGGGGGATGCTTAGCCATTCTGGTCCAAGTGTAATTCTTATGTTTAAACTACTGGATAAATAGTAAAATGAGAGGACAGATGGAAAGAGACTCAGAAGCATTATATAATGGTTCTTTCCGTTACTGAAAACACTGACTTTAATAAACAAACATTGATGAGACTAGTGAATACATTATGTAGAACTTTGGAGAAATTAATTTTAAATAGGAATTTGTGATTGCAATTATTTCAAAAGTTCTGACTGTTTTTGCTAGCCTTAACTTATTAAAAATTTTTAATTAAAATTTTTCATTAGAACAATTAACATTTCAAATATATGTATCCTGTTTATGTAAATCAAGTGTAATATTATATATTGCCTGCAATAAACAAAAGGAAAGTTAATACTGTAGTGTTTTGTTTTGATGAAATTTGAAATGATAGAATTTAAGAAATAATGATTACAATTCTCTATGCCAAAAGTTACCTCGTTTAAATCATTTGGGATTGAATTCTTGAAACTTGAAATAAAACATATCCTTGTGGTTTCAGAAGCATTTCTTCTTTAATGAGATAAACAGAGATATCAAAGACCGTAGGACATAAATACTTTGTCATTTTGCTCTCTGCAAGAAAAGGAAAGCAGGAATTGGTAGCAATTCATTGGGTCTGCTCTTCACTCTGCTAATGATTTATCTGTTTCCCCTGTTGCTTGTTTTCCATGAAATTAATAGTCTGTACAAGACCCACAAAGTTCTACCTGACACAGAAATAGATTGATGATTTTCTTCAGTGCATTTGTAGACCAGGGTATCATTTGTGTTGGAATAATTATCTTCCAAGAGCAGATTATCTAGGAAAGCTGAGAGGCTAGCACTGTTTCTCCTTTCTAACCCTTTAGCTCACCTACTGTGCTCTGACCTACTCTTGGACCACAAGATGCTGCTGGTAGAAGGGTTCTTCAGTTTTGGGGGTGCTGGGGGTATCTTGAAGACTTCCTTTTTCTTTTTACTTATTGAGGCAAGTGATTTCCAAAATTATTTTGAGCATCACCTTATATAATTTATATGTAATCATTTTAAAATCATGTGCATGGACTGTGTTAACACAGATGTCATAAAACACAGACAAAGGCAAATGTTGAAGGGATGTGATTATAAATAGAAATCAGTGAAAGTTCAACTGTTTCACCCCACATTCCAAAGAGCTGCTTGTGTACCCCCGCATGTACACACTCCAGTCTGAAGACTGCTGTGGCTGCTCGTTGGAGGAGTCAAGTTTCTCGTCTGAGCGGAGGAAGGAGTGATTTGTCCTACCATGGTAAACTTTATAGTGGGTTTCCCAGGGCACTGTTACTTCACACACACTTCTCTTGCACAGGGGAAAGAAGAAGGTGCATTTTATTTCCGTATTATTTCTGCCATTAGACACAGGATGTAATGAACCTTTTTCAGTTAAACCACTGCCAGCTCCTACTCCACAGCTCTTGATGAGCAGATTTGTGGTTATGTCCCACAGTGCTTTGAGGCTCACCACACCTGAGTGTGATTCTCTGTGTTTCAGTACATGCTATTGCTACCCTCCTAAAGGTTATGTTGAACAGAAATGAAATTCTTCCTTGCCATCGTGCGCTCCAAAATAGATACTTGCTTCCATCCTTTTCATCTGAATACAAGAATTGTCTTTTAAAAGTAATTTATAAACACAAAACTAGATGGTGCTTTAAGTGGTTTGTAATCAAAATTGCCAGAAGAAATGACATTTGTATCCACCATGTTCCATGGATAACATTTAGCAGTGGTCTTGAGAGGAAGGAAAGAATTTTTGCTATGTCATAGAAAGTTCACATCCAATTATATACCCAAGTTGCTGTGGGTTTTTTTTTTTCCTTAGCTACTGATTTTTTCTTCTTTAAAGCTCAAAAAAAAGCTCTCAAACCCCATCAGGCAGACTGCTCATAATTGCAAGTGCTCTTGATTGCCATAGAAGATAAGCTTGTATTAGGGAGCATCTGGCTGTTACATTTCATTGAGGGAATAACCGATCCTCCCAATGTCAATGCCAAGTGGGAGACCATGAGGCCTGGGAACACTGAAGGAATGTAGGCTGGTCACAGAGTTTTCCCAACAGTTAACTAAGAATGAACTCTCCTTCATCTTTGAGTACACCTGCAGTATACCCCAGATTACTGATCTGGGAGTCTACCAAGCAAGCTGTGACCGCAGGTGGGCTGCCGCCTTATTCCCTGTGCCCACCTTTCTGTGCCCACCTTTCTTTTGGAGAGATTCCACTGTCCTTCAGTTGTGTGACTGTCTGGGACTCTTTGTTGTATTTTTTTGCTGGTGAAAAAGAGTAAAACTAATCAGATTCGGTCACCCTCAGTTCTCACCCCCTTGCAAAACAGCTGGCGAAATGAAAGGAAATAGCTGAAGACAACCAAACTGGAGGGCTGGCAGATAATACAAATAGCAAATATGCCTATTTTGGAGGAGAACCTCAGTTCAATATTTTGGAGGCAGTTCAGATACGATCATTTTAACCACATAGACTTGCTTTAAGATAAAAAAAAATTGTTTTTCTACAGTTACTTTAGAAAAAGAAACACCACACCATTGATATTGTCTAAAGCTGTGCACCTCTGGTTGTAAAGATTGTTATCAAAATAAAGGGATTTGTAAATAGAAAATGGACTTTATCTTCAAAACCTGGTAAAATTCATGACAGTTTATTTTTATCTGCTCTCTTATAGTGTTTCCCTGTGGTGAAAAGTGATTGCAGTGATTAATCTGTTTTATTGCAAGTTTTAACTAAAAGGAAGTAACTGGACTTGGAGCATGGGAGAGCCGGCAGGAAGCTGACAGCCTTTGTTTGCTGCAGAGTAACCGGGAACTGCATGCCACACTCCATCTTTCTTGTAACTCAGCCAGATAAGCTGCTTGCAGACCAAACAATAATGTCCTGGGGACACCCATCAGGGAATTCATTAGCAAGTGAAAAAAGGGGAACAGAGCAAACCATGTTTTAGTTCCCATTATTTGAATTACCGAGGACACAATTACTTTCTGCAATTTGCTGGATGTCCCCCAGTGTTTAGACTTTTTGATATTTTGTTCATTGGTACAAAATCAACAAGCTCATTGCTCCTCTAAGGAGCTAACGTATGTAATGTACTCCCTTTTGGTTCTCCAAGTTATTTGATGCTTTGCAGATAGACAGGGAAGAGGTTCCAGAAATACAAGTGTTTAGATAATTCCAGAAGGCTTAATTGTCCCTTTTCAACAGGTCGTTCCACTGCAAATTAATGCTGATGCTTCCATCTGCCTTGCCAACAAGCACTGATTTGCAGACTTAGGGTCTATAACAGCGGGAGGGGCAGGGTAGGGGGTATGGGGTGTGGGAAGCTATACTGGGCTTGGATCTCTTTGGGCTACATTTTAAAGAATTTTTACCTGGTGTAGGGGACGTGAGCATTTGCTTCACTCTGACAGTCAGCCAACAAATGTTACTACTGAGTGTTGGAAAAGAAATGCTTTGAAGATAAGGGGCTGCTTGGTGAAAAACATGGGTGCTCAGTTCTCCTCATCCCGTGGGGTTGTGCTTCCCGGGAGCACACCAGAGCAGCGAGGAGGGGGTCGGAGTCGGTGGCAGAGGGCTCTGGGTTAATTTGAGTTTGAATGCCATTTCTTAAGTTTTCACAATTTTGAAAGCTGCTTTTAGTAACGTGTCCAGTTGTCATGGAATTTTAAGTATGTGCAGCCTGTTACATAGTATTCCACGGATCACCTGTTGTGTGATGGAAACATTATGAAACAGATCATCAGAGTGACGATTTGACATAGAAGATAGAATAAACTGTAGGGCGAAGAAACCAAAGATATAATGGCCAATGGGAATAACTGAGTCCAGGCCAAACTGGAGCTCAGTAATTGTTTTACGTCATTGACATTTGAGAATCACCCATCCCAGGTGATTTAATCCTTAGCGACTAACGTATTGTAGGGAAACTTCCATTTGGTGTTCAGCCAGTGGGGGCACTGATTGAAGGAACCTAAAACTAACAAGCACTAGAAAATGAAAGATAAGCTGAACTAAAGAGTGACAGGAAAAACAATAACTACTAACATAAATGTTTCTGCAAAATGCTATCTTTTTGTTCAGGTGCAAAGACACAAGGAAACTATTTACTATTCAGCAGGAAAAGGTAAAATCCAGCCAGAAGATGTGTATTTCTTTCCTTTTTTTCCTCAAGGGTTACTTTTTCTTTCTGAGAGAGTCAAATTGGTAGGAGGAAAATGGGTAAGCATGTGTAGAATCAAAATTCATGTAGTAGAAAGAACGTTCAGCCTGATCCTTACCCAGGTGTGTGTGTGTGTGTGTGTGTGTGTGTGTGTGTGTTTACTGTGATGCCCTTGAAAGTTTCACTTGCTCTACAAACTCCTGTCAAATACATGGAATTTCCAGCATGCCAGCTCTAACCCCCACCCTTTTCTTTCTGAAAGCATATTGTCAGAATGCCTGTGTAGGAGGGGATGTTATCAGCATAATCTCAAGTTAGTTTTAATTTATAAAACAGAGTCTATCACTTGGACAGGGGTGGCCCTATACTCTTGTACAGAAGAGGCTTAGGGACAGCAATCTGACGGGCAGTGTGGATGGGGACTTTATCCAGATTGTGTATTTTTTAGGGGTGGGAGCTGTGAGGGTGGCTGATGGGTATTGTCAGCATGGGTGCCTCAGAGGCCAAAGTCATACCCAGGTCCCATTGATTTGGAAAATTGGGAGCTCTATAAATAACTTACTACCTGTTAGTCTTCTGATCCCAACACACCTAATTTGGGAAAAAATTTTTTAAATGATAGGAGAAATCATAAAAGGTCACAGTCTTGTATGCCCTCCAAATGTGACAGAGTTGTTGGAATTATGTCTGTGCACCCCTGGAAGGCATTAAACAGAGCGTTCCCTAGTCTTTCAACCACAGGTACAGATGGTTTTGCGGTAACATTTTGATTATGCCACAGGGGGAAATCGAATGCTTCTTACTAATAGGCCCCAGATTTTCAGTTTGGAAATTTGTGGCAGAGGCATTCTTCTACAGCATGTGTTTATTTCTGAATTATCACAGAGTTTGTGTTTTAGCACTCTTCTAGGCTATTTGCAGGTTCTAATGGCAGGCATGTTCCCACCTCCCCACCCCCCCAGCCAGGTGTTCCATGTATGTAGTTTTCTGGAGTTGTTATTTCTGGAAAAGTCACATACAGCAGCATTTCTGATTAGGTATGAAACATAATTTGGGTGGTAGGCCTAATTGTTTTAGATGCAATTAATAAAAGTGTTCGATAGACATGTATCCAATCATGTAGGTAAGTTTACCAGTTAAGGATCTTTTAGTGCCAAATAACAGAAAACCCAAATAAAAATGGTCTAATCTACAAAGAAAGCGTGTCTGTCATCTCCCACAACAAGAAGTTCGGAGGAAGCCTGTACCCGGGCTGATTAAACATTCAGTGCTGTCTGGCTTCAGTGGTCCTAACAACAAGATTTGCCTTTGGCTTGTTCCTTTCTGCTCCTGGCAGTGCCGGGAATCCCTGCCTCACCCAGCAACCGTCTGTGGGTTAGGAAGCCAGAGAGGCCACGCCCCTTTCTCGGTCCTTTTTTTTTTTACAATAAGTGTTAATTTCCTAGACGCCTCCCTGCACATGTCCCACAGGTCTCATTGGTCAGAATTATGTTACGTGACCATTCCTAAACCAGTCCCTGAGGAGTGGAATGGAATCATCATAACTGCCTCAGACCAATCAAGCCTGTCTCCTGCTGCGGGGGAAGGGCCCTGCCTTCCCCAGGAAGCGCTTGGTTGCCTGACACATGAACAAAGTCTGGTTCCTGTGAGCTAAGGAACCACGGCTGTTATGTACAGGACCCTGGTGCCTGCCACAACAGGGAAGTCCACATGGCGGTCCCTTCCCGCCTGCCAAACAGGACTGAGAGGAGCCCCCGGATCTTCTCCTAGCTGTTCCAGATTTACTATGCTCTCCCTCCACATCCTGACCTGACACAGGGGAGAAAACTCATCTCTTTCCCTCTAGACTCCTAGGTTGCCTGGCTGGGACCCTATGCATTAGTCTGACAAAAAACAGATTAACAAGAGAAAAAACCATGTACATGGGAGCACTCGGAGATGAGTAACTCAAAGAGGTGGTTAAAGCTTGGGCTTACGTAGCACTGGAACAGAAGAACAATACATTTTTAGAGAAGCGGCAAGACAAAGGAAAAGGTCTTTGAGTTTCTAAGGCTGGCAAATTGTGGGAAGGCAAATATATGGGGAAAACTAATGGTAGATAAGGGTTCATTTTAGCCATGTTTTTTATGTACATTCCTCTGGTACTGTGTCTGGGTTGATGAGGGTCTGGAGTTGTCTCCAATGATTAACTTCTATCTTTCCTGTTACAGAGGGGAAGTAGAGTGTGGGGAACCATTTCACGTGCCGTGGAAATGTAGCTCAGCCCTCACCTCGAAAACCAGTGGGGTGCGTGTCAGCACACAGGACCACGCCCGTGCATAGGTTTTCCTGTGGGGAATGCATTGTACCTAGCCCGCTATGAGGCTTGCTTTTGCTAAAACTCCCTTACCCTGAATTGAGGCAGCACGGGCTTACTGCAACTTCTTAAAATCTGACCTAAACCTCCCAAGGATGGAGTGTTTAACAATCCAACCACTTTTCCTTTTACATTTGCAAATATCCTTCTTTGATGTGATTAGCAACACCCTCTCCTTTGTTGTCTGTAAAAGGTAACCACCTAAAGTGAACCTATGCATAGTAAATGAGGATTACCCTCCTTGTAATGTACCCAGGAAAACAATAAAGCCTGTCCAGGCGGGGGTCGGGGCACTCTATCTCTGACTTAGCGGCCGTGCCAGCCCTTTTTTCTCCACAGGACTTCTGTAGTCCATGTGTATTTGTTCACGAGCAGCCACAACATACACAGATCCTGCCAGCCTGGATCTGCCACAGTGGAGAACCTTTGTAAATTTATGTCTGCTTTTATCCAGCCAGGAGTGCGGCACAGAGCTTTTTGTATGTACCTCTCAATTGCCTTCAGCTGACAATAATCCCTCTGTCAAAGAGGCCTGTGTTGGGGGGGCACGTTCTCCTACCCTTCACGGGCACGTGTAAGTCCCCTGAAAGCCCTGTGCTTTACTTGTATGGCTCTTCAATCTCTAGTGACTCAGAGGCTGCATGGTTGTTTCTAAGGAGGCTTATTTATAATTATACTTCTACATTTAAATGGAAAGTAAAGTGTACAAATTGTGCATTTTCAGGGCTATCAGCATCCTCTAAGATTTGATCATGCAGTTCCTGTAGATTTAACTGACACTGGTTTGGTGAGCCAGGAGATTCAGTGCTTCCCAGCCGCACAGCCTCCTGTCCCTTCCTACACCCCTCCTACCCGCTCACGCCCAGGGTGCGGGCGCTCAAGAGACAGCTTCGAAGAGGAGATCATTGTTCTGAACATGCCTTGCCCCCTCCACCTCGCCCCCAAGCCAATTTATAAAAACCTGTTTACCCTACAATATGACTTGTTTTAATTTTTTTGTAGAAAAACAGTGACAGTGCCGTGTTTTAGTCCCATCCCTTGAGTGGTAACTAAGCCACCATTATTATGACTGCCAAGTGCACCTCTGACTGTAACAACTCTGAGAAAGAAAATTAGCAAATCACTCTATGCTGTTGCTGGAGTCCTGATGTGTGGACAGAGGCACATATTCAATATTTGAGAAACTAACCGACTCTAGTTTGAAGAAAAGACGCTTTACTTGCGTTCTGTATTGGGCTTGAACAATGTTTGAAATTTCTGTAAAGAGTTGTTTGCTTTCAACATCAAAAGCCTGGAAGGCCCCCTGAGAACGTGGTTGTGCAGCAGTGTGTGATTCTGCATTTGGGGGAGTGCGGTGGGGGGAGAGGGCATTAGGATGAACCCCAGATATCTCAGCAGGCCTCTCCATGTCAGACCAGTCCAGGGCACCCTCACATTTCCGGATGGAATTGCTGTGCTCCGCTTGGACCTCTCGTTTGAAACCAGAGTCCTGCGTATTAAAGTTTGATACCTGTTTAGAGCAGGGATATCAGAGCAAGAAGTCTGAGTTGCTGCAGATGGGCTGAGGAAGCAGGGTTTTAGCACAGAAGCCTCAGAAGATAGTGTAGAGCCACAAGGTATGTGGGTGGACATATATTTGGGCCACCAGATTGCATGCCAATTTGAAGGTTCAAAAAGAAAAAAAAAGACAAAAGAAAAAAATAAAAACCAAGGGAGAAGATAAGAAAAAAAAGGAAAGCAGAAAGAAGCAGATAAGCAGCTATTTGGTGGTTCTTTGGGGTACCATCTCTATGGGACCTTGTTTCTTTAAATATCTATTAGGTACATGTATCTTTCTAAAATATAATGGTGTCTTTCCTTTTATTACGAGTCTATCTGATGGTTTCCTCAATACGTTAAACAAAGAATTACCAAATGATCCAGCAATTCCATCCCTGGGAATATACCCAGAAGAATTAAAAACAGAAACTCAACAATATCTACAGGAATGTTCACAGCAGCAGGATTCACATTAGCCAAAAGGTGGATGCAACCCAAATGTCCACCAACAGATGAATGGATAAACCCAATGTGCTAGACCTATGTAATGAAATTTTATTCCGCCATAACAAAGAATGATGTGCTCATTCATGCTACAATATGGATGGACTTTGAAAACATCATACTGAATGAAAGAAGCCAGACACAAATGGCAATATAGTATAAGATACCATTTATAGAAATATCCAGAATAGGTCAATTCTCAGAGACTGAAAACAAGGAGGGAGGAATGGGAAGTGACTGCTGAATGGGTACAGGGTTTTCTTTGGGATTGATAAAAAAGTTCTGGAAATAGAAAGTGGGAATGGCTAGACAGTGCACTAAATAAAATTAAATTGTACATTTTAAAATGGTAAAAATAAAAAAAAAGAAGTCTCTAATGGTTTCCCACTGCCCATAGCTACAAGTCCAAACTTCTCAGCAGGTGCTAAATCAGCCTTCCCTGAGTGGACACCTCTCTGGTTAGAGACCCAGGCACTTCTCCATGACATTCAGGATCCGCTCCACCAGCCCAGCTGCCACTCCCTCAAAACACCTGCCCTTCACCCTCTGCGTCATTGTGTGTCCTGGTTCCTCTGCCTAGGACACCGTCCCTCCTTGCCCATCTGGGCCCTCTTTCCAGAAAGCTTAGTTCCATTGTTATTTTCTCTCTAAATTTCCTTGACTCCCTCCTTAGCTCCTCATTCCCTAATAAAGAATAAATTGCTTTATTAGCTGGGACCCCAGTGTGCCTCACACATCCTTTTATTATAGTACTTCCTACATTGCCCTGTGGCTTGTTTTCTTATCTATCTCCCTCCCTACCTGAAGGCCAGGGACAGATGCCAGCATCTGTTTATAGAATGGCTGTTGAAAAAATTACGGTGGATTGGTTCAAAGCACTGTTGTATCTGGTCCATTTTCTTCTCACCCACTTCATTGCTTTTGGTTCAATTCAAGGGCAAGGAGAAGGAAGAAGTATTCTCAGTTTTCAAAGACTAGGACACTAATAATTAATCAAAGAAGACAAAATACTTGTCATTTGAAAAACATAGCAATAATAATAGAAGTAAAAAAATTTATGTTATGCTTTTTAGTTTTGAAGTATTCCAAAGAAATCACTGTAAAATTAATGAAGCACTTCTTACAGGGGGATTTTCCTCATACAATGTTCTGAATCCTTCACTGAAAGATTACATTGTTACTGAGGTTTTCTCTTCCTGCTCATCTCCATAGGAAGTCCCGACCTCCAAGTTCCTTTGTCTCTGTTCTCTCACAAGCCCTAGTAGGGTGGTTTTCAAATACTGAGAACTCAATACATAGGTGGCGTTTTGTCAGGTTCATTCCAAGCATTTCCATGTACAGTTTTGGCATAGTCAATATTTTTTATTTTCAGTAAAGTTGTTGCAGTGCCAATGGCATACTTCCTTTGGCCAGAAAGCAGAACCACTGGGATAATTTGCTGAAAGCCTCTAGGTTGCTGCCCTTCCTCCGGCTCTTCACTGAGCGATTCTGATGTGTCAGCCTTGTTTCTAGGGAGGCTCTTGTGTGCTGAAAAAGCCTGAGAATTGCATGGAGAGCAATAGTTCCCTTCAGACTCTTCAGGCAGAGACAGCTAGCTCTCCAAGAGACCGGCGGCTTTGCTGGCATTGCTGGCATTCTGAAGTGGTTCCCCTCCCAGTAAGTTTATTTTGCAGTTTATTGAGGTGACAGAAGTCGGCAGACTTGGAGCATCTCCTTCCCTCTGCTATTAACCAGTTGTGTGACCTTGGGCAGGTCGCCTCTCCCCTTCAGATCCTCATTTTCTCATTTGTAAATATAGAGGTTGGATCCGCATAACCTGTCGGGTCTTTGGCAGCATTAACCGGCAGTAATTATAGGATGCCCACAAAACAGCAGCTTAATTAACTCAGCAAAGTGTATGGAGAGGAAAAGGTCAGTTCTCTCTAGAAGCAGGTAAGCGTTAGCACAATCCACGTTTGAGAATCTTTTCCTGTTTTCAGATTGTTCACCCACATGTCTTTCCCTTGCCCTTTTAAATGTGACATGCTTTCTTATTGCTAATGTTCTTTTTCATTTCCTGAGGGCTTCAAAGGGGAAGGCAGGATTTTCTACATTATTCCAGGAATTCTCTTCTGTGGGAACATTTGGTTGGGAGGTCTCAACTGTATAATTTTTTTCCTCTCCGATGATTTCACAGGGAATTGGTAATAATAAGTGTGGAAGAAAAGGGGCCACGTGCGCAACCCAACAAGCTCAAGGGAGGCGTGTGTGGCAGCCCTACGAACTCAGAAAAATTAAAACTTTCTGACTAAAAGCAATTCATGATGGGTAGCAAGTCCTGGGCTGGTATTTTTCCCTAACAAAGGTCAAACTTTGCCTTCACTGAGCCGGTCTGTTGTCTCTTTGCATCTCTGATATCATACCTTTGGAATGTCCAATTTCCTTTCTCCAGACCCCTCAGAGCACAGGCACTGCGACCTGGGGGACACCACAAGTCCTCTCGCTGTTAGTGTTGTATGTTAATTGACTGTAAATGATCCTGTACTCACCTGTGTAAGTGTCTATCCTTTTACTTTTTATCCAATCCCAGTTGGCCCTCCACCCCGCTTTGCTTTCTCCTGCCTCCCTCTTATTACCAATGGATTTTATGTCGCCCCCTTATGCATCCTCTTTTGACTATAATACATAAAAGAAGGTGCCAAGCTGCCATTCTCTGGAGGATTCCTCATTCTGTTGAGATTTGGCTTCCTGGCACTTGTCATCAGCTTGGCTCAAATAAACTCACAAAAAGTTCTCTGCAGGTTTGAATGTGCCTTCCATTGACGTACGTTATAGCTGCTTTTAGGAACTGGAGTTAGAGTTTATAATAGAGAGCAAAAAGGAGTACCCTTTAGAAAATTGCATGGTATAATTAAATTTTGCCTTAGTTGCTCATTTTAAATTTCTTTGAAGAAGTTTTGAAAAGAGCTTGATGAAAGAAAGACATATAGTTTTTGTTACTACAGGAAAAACATTCTAGGTTTATTAATCCTTCTTTCCTTCATAAGGGTATTTAATACTCATAATCTACTGAAGTCAATGAGAATTCAACAATTGTGTTATGCTTCATTTTGTTCAAAAGTTTTAGAGATGTGCTTTCAGAATTTAATAATCTACTAGAAGTTATATTTGATCACTTTAATTTAATTTGTATTATGAATGTTGATTACTCATTTTCCTTCCTTCTTTTTTCCCCCTCAAATGATGGCCTGCTACACCGTGCAATCGGCATAATAGTTAATTTCACTGAAAGCCCTGCTCCAAAAACTTGAACACGCCACGACTTTCTTGACCCCAAATTTCCTCCTTTGTGCAGAGAAAAGGTAATCTCGTTAGTCATCCATGGTAATGATTATAATGGTAGATCTGTTGCTCAACTTCTCACGCTTGTTAGGACCAGCTGTGTTTACTCAAACCCTTCCACGTGGAGCAGAGATTAGGCAGACACACCAGTCATGTGCGTCATCCCTGTCAGGGTCAGACTGGTTCTTACCGAGAGAGCAAGACAGACCATGTAGGGTCAAGGTATAGAGCGTATCTCCTCACCTTTGCCCATCACAAGCATTTCAGTCACTTGGAAAACTTACTTAGAAGACAGCGAAAGAGAAGGAAAATCAGCCTGTTCAAAGAGGGTTAACTAACCTATCCTGAACAGTGCTGGGGAAGGTGGCGGGGAGGCAACTCCATGGAGAACGAGAGGAGAGCCACCACAGAGTGGTCTTAACTTTGGTCTCTTGATCTGGAATACATTTCTTAGGAAGTTTCTGCATCCTCAAGGGATTTTGTTTGTTTGTTTCTTTCTACAAACAGTAATAATAGGAAGAGCCTTACAAAATCTGTAAGATCTGGGAGATTATGAACTAGGGAAGTGAAATTACTCTGGAGTAGCTATATGACCAAGAGTGCTGTACTCACGGAATATAAGAAAACATAAGAAAAAGCACCATAAATGCATACAGCATGTTTCTTCCACATAACCCAAACCAGTTTGCAGAAACAGGAAAAGGAGTTGTGCTCCCTGACTTAACATATATGATGGAGGAGAATCACATTGGGACGGCTGGTGGTTACCATTTGTTTACAGAGGGTCACGTGTCCATGTGGGAGGGTGGCAGGAGATGAGGAACCCTGGGCACCAGGAGCTACAGGTCTGGTCCTGGCTCTTCCTGCTGCAGATGGGAGCTTGCCAAGTCATTTAAACCTTTCTAGATCCCAGTTTTTCATTGTAAAAGAGAAGGGAAAGGTCACATCACCCTTCGTGATTTCTAAGAGTTTCCAAAATTATTACATTCTATGATTTATTTAAAGCATCAGGAAATAAAGGGTAAGTTTTCCAGACAGCTAAAACCTACCTTTCTGTGCATTAAAACTTGTGTTTATTTAACTGAATAATATATTTATTCAAAGCATTTATGCACATTTCTGCTTTCTGAAACCGAGAGCACTAGGTTTAAGTTTGGCTTAATGATGCAAGGTGATCATTATGAACTATCAGTATGATGGAATACTGAGGTCCATAGGGAATACAGAGGTGTGTAGAACTATTTGCTTCAAAACTATTGGAAGTCTACTGTCCTTTAAACAAAATGACTGTGCCTGTTCTGATTTTTTAATGCTTGCCGCCTTTCTAAATATCAGTTCTGCTTCTTTTGTCTTCCTCTAGCTGTTCCTTTCCCTACTTGGCTTTGCTGCTTCTAATGGTCTAGGAACAGGGGTCCATAGATGAAGCAAGTTGGAATTAAGTCTGAAATTAGGGCAAACAGTCTTGAGATGAGGTTTCAGGAGGTACTCCTGTGAGTGAGACTTTGGGACTTTATTGTTATTGACTGAGGCCCCTGGGTGTCCTTCTGTGTTGCAATACCTGGGTCTTAGATAAGCACAGTACCAAGGTATACGGCTCTTCCTACTTAGGGAACAATGTAAAGTTTGTGACCATCCTTACTAGAGGAGAAAATGAGAGTGAGAGCAGGGTGAGCCTGAGGGACTACTCTGAGAGCTCAGAAATAGAGAGGGGTCACCAGGGGGGCAGATGGGCGGGTCTGTGAGAGTGTCCAGGTGATTGACAGGCACAGTCAGGTCTCATTTGCAGGCATTCCACTCAGTCATCTTGTTCACAGCCTTGGCCTGCCAGCCAGTCTCTCCTCTGAGGGCTGTTACTATGTCCTTTAGAAAAAGCAAATACAGGGGGATTGGCTCTAGCAAGGTTGAATTAGAACCCATGGATGCTGAACTTCTAGTTAATTGTCATCCTATTGATCCTCAGGGCCACTTGCAGCAGATTAAGAAAATCTAAATTGGTTATTCATTTTCAGTGTATGTACATGTAAATGCCACTTTATTGGCTTGCAAAATACAGTATTGTCCATTTCAGCATAAATTTGGACACTGACTAATTTGCACTTGTTTAATCTGCAAGCTTGGCAATTTTGGGGAGCCTCCCACCTCCTCCTTTCTCCCTCTGCATAGTCTCACCTTGCCCTTCCAACAAAGCCAAGAATTATATTTCAGGCTAGAAAAATACCACTGTGTTTCTCTAAGCTTTTCTGAAGTTTTAATATAAAGAAATAAAAATAAGTGTCATATAGAGGCCATTCTTCCATGGGGCAGTCTTTGCTGTGTTTCCTGGGTACACAGAGAAGAGAAGCAGCCAGGCCTGGTGCTCTCTGGGGACCGCAGCTCCCCTGCCCAGGACTGGGGTGGATACTCATCCTGGGCAGGAGGGAGCCACGAGGGAGCCATGAGGGTCTGATATCTGTAGCTGTGGCTTCAGCCAGGATTGTGTTCATGCAGCTCTTCAGAGTGATGGGAAGAGTCGGGGAATGATCAGTAATTAAAGGGGCAGGATTGCATGAACTACCGCTTTCGGCGTGGGAGTGAAGTGTGCCACGATTGTGTATGGCTGGTTAGCTTTATCCTCTCTCTTCACACAGTCAGCATGGGTGAGGATGGGCAGGCCCAGGGTGGACGCCACTTCGGCTTCCTTCCCGTCTCATGCTGGCACCTCCTCACTTCTAGAAAAACAGTGTCGTATCTGAGCTCAGGATTCTGGAATTACAGTCCCTGTAGCACTGTAGCCTGCAGCCTTATTTATTCAAGGCTGTGGATTGACTTCTTTTTTATTGATCTGGGCTGATAATCATGCAGTCTGCTGGGCTGTCTCTCTAATTATTTTGGCTATCTTAATTATTGGATTGTGCATGATCTGTTCTGTTCAAATAATTTCTCAGCAGAAAGGATTGAACGGGCTGAGGAGTGCATGCATCTACCTAGTCCTCATCTGCTTCTGCCTCCAGCCCTTTGTGTCATGTTAAATGAATCATTTTGCTTCCCTGTTTTTCATTTTCCTCTCTGTGAGCACAGAGAGAATGATATTTATCTTGTGGCTTAAGATTTAGGGTCACTAAATATCAGGCACTAGCAAAATGTAAATTGTTGCTATCAGTTGGATAGGACCATATATGCTGATTTTATGTAGTTCAAATTTTTATTTTTTTCTGATTATGAACTTTCATAAACACATGCTCATTGTAAAAAATGCAGAACACTGCAAAGAAGAAAACTCATCGATAACCCTGCAATTTAGTTATATAACTGTTAAAAATTTGATTTATTTTCATCCAGTCTTTATGCATATATTTACACAAGCACCTATTTGGGGGAATACAATATATGCTGCTTTGCAACTAGGATTAAGCCAGGAGAACTTTCCAATTTTAATCACTTTTAATACCTGCATAATATTTTAACTGTGGGGGCATAGCCTCCTAGTGAACCAGTCTTTCCAGTCGCCCTGTTTCTTTTGCCCAAAGGACAGAATCATCTATCTAAAATGAAACTTGATCCTATCACTTCTCTGCTTAAACCCTTCTGTGGCTCCTGATAACAGGATGAGGAGGCCGCACAGTGTGGGGGAAGGAGCTCTTCCAGCCCGCTCTCTGCCAGCCTCCCCTTAGAGCTTTCGTTTCTCATCACTTTCCCTCTCACCCCTCACACCCCAGTGACACCAAACCTCCAGTCCCTGTGAACACTCCTGACTTCTATGCCTTTGCCTTCACTGTTCTTCTGTTGAGACCACCCATTCCTCTAACGCCACCCACCTCCTGCCCCTCCACCTGGCTGTGGACTCAGTTCTCAGATCCACTCCCGGAGGCCTTCTCTCACCTGCACGCACCAGGACCCTGTCTCTCTCTGCTTGGATCTCCATCCCTCAATGACTTCTGGCCCTCTCCAATCTGGTCTCCACACTGGGGCAAGAGTGAAGTGTTTTATGCTTGTTTGTTTTTAAAAATTGATTTTGATCATGTCTTCTTTCTTTACAATCTGTGGCGACTTCTGTGGAGGCTAACAATAGATAGAGATCACGTCTCAACCTGCCTTCAGGCCCTCTGTGGTCCCGCCCTCACTGTCCTCTCTAGCCTCATCTTCCCTGACACCCCTTCATACTCTGTACCCCATTTCCGCCGGCCTTCCTCTTCAAAGCCCTGCACCTGTCCTCCCTTCTGCCCGACAAGGGTAATCCTGTGCACCTTAGGGACCTCAGCCTTCTTGGGCCACCTCCTGCTCCATGGGGTCCTTCATGGCAGAGCTGTAATTTTCCATCTACAATGTTAGTACCATTATTTCAGTAATGTCGCTGTCCCTCACTAGATTCTAAACTCTCTGAGGGCAGGGTCTGTGTTTGTTTTCATTCTGTTTGTGGGCGGGATGGCACTGGAGGAAAGTCACAAGGCCCAATAACTGAGGTTAGACAAGCTCCTCAACAAACCCGGCTGGATAAGGCCCGTTAGTGCAAGTGGGGTGACGCATAAAGCAGGGATTAAAGGCGATCGTGCACAATGCGTGCCTAGTCTGGTAGGGTCCTTGGAGTAAGGTATGAAATTAATATTACTGGTCCCATTTTACAGATTAAGTACAGATTTACAGAGAATTTCATGAAGACAGCAGGGAGTTGGCCATAAATTAACGTTAAGCCAGCCTTCAGGAGAGGGAGGTGATGTGCAATGAGGAACACACTGGTCCAGGCTGTTTGTTAGGAAGTGACGGACACCCTGGTGTGTGGTTTGTAGAGCCCTACACGTTCCTGTGTGTGTCTCTGGGTGTTTTGGCAGCTGGTTGTCTCATTGCGTGGCCTTAAACCAGCCAGGCAGCCAAGTGATGCAGCCAGGAGCGGAGAGCACTGCATAGGCCAATTCCATCGCTGCACACTGGTGCTCCTGGTACTTGTAAGTGCTCTCTGAGACCTGTATTGCCCTGCACAAGTGGGAACAGCTGCTGGCTGGAGCACCTGGGCCCTCAGAGGGCACTGTGTGAGTCCAGAGCAGGAAGTCACCAGACACTCACTCAGGCTTCAGAAAACTCGGGTGCTTGAGCCGTGCAAGGAAATGGACGTGCCTTCCTGCGTCTAGTCTAGGGCTTTGCAAGTTACCCAGAGTTGGCTGAGGGACTCTGGGATGACCTAGAACGTCAGATATCTAACCCCAGGCTTTGAAAACCAAACAAGGCAGAAGTCACTAGGAAAAGAGAGTAATCCATAAAGGATGTTGCCGGAGAGTTTAAAAGAATTTCTTCAGAAGTTTCTTAAATTAGATTTTTCTTTTAATTACCTAGTTATCCTTCAGAAACTTGGAACAGTCCCATTTCTTATCAACATATTCCTTGTCAATTATGCACAGGCTCCGGCTTACAGGCTTGCGGTGCCAAGGGTGATGCTTAAGTACCAGGCAGCTGGAAGTTTTTCCTCTCTGGTTGAGGGGAGTGATAAGAATGCTAATGTGCTGTGCTGGGCTGAGCTGGTGGCAGAGGGGCTGGGGGCAGAGTGGGGAGCAGATGGGAGGCACGGAGTGGCAGCTGGGGCAGGGCTGCTGACCCACAGGGTGAGTGGGGGCTGGGGGAACCTTTAATTTTTGTGATTCTGCTAAGCTCTGCCTGCCCTCCGGTTCTTTGCTGCCTGTATCCCCAAATAGCTGATTTAAGTAATGCTTAGTAAAACTGCTTATTGGCACTTTTTCTTTTTTTCTGTCCATTTGTCTTATGTCATTCATGCTGCTTGATGTAAAATTAGGGCTGGGAACAGTTTGTGGGCATGTTCTGCTGAGATGTGGGCTGAGATGGGGTGGTTGTGGCGTGTGTGTGTGCACGATCTCTATGTGTGTGTCCTAAGATGCAATGACAATGGCGGTACAGGATAGCCGTGAACTATATTCGAGCTGTCTTGTCCTCTCTTTGTCCTCCAGCAAGGACTTGTTAGGAATAGGTGCGATAAGCACAGGTGGTAAAGAGAAAGAGCATTACAGCTCCCCTTCACACTGTCATTGGAACCCGACCAGAAGTCCATTTAAATTTCAGGTCCAGCACCTGATGGTGATTTTGACTGAACTCTGGTTAGGTGGGTGAGTTCTGATGGGAGGGAGGAAGGGGACTTCAGTGTGCTGTTGGGCTGGTTGTGGCTGCTCTTTCCCCACACACAGAGAGGTGCCCATTAGGAGGTGGCAGCTCCACTCGGTCAAGGGCAAGGTTTTCCCTTCCAGTCCTCACTTGAGGTGTTTAACCACTCCCGCACCCTCACCCCCAACCTTCCACCTGGGGCTCAGGTGTGCCCCAGGGCTCTGGGCTTGCAGAAAGGTAGAATCTCTTACCCCTGTGGCCCTTTCCCCCCTCCCATTCTTCCAGCACCTTCTTCTCTTTCCACAGCCATCTCGCTGCCCCTTCTGGTTTTCCTTGGCCTCTGTCAGGGATTTAGGCACCTGAGATCCTGCTCAGCCAGCAGGGAAGGAAGTTTTCATTCTGCATTTGGAGCTTTGGGCGTTTGCATTCTGGAGTCTTTCTCTCTGCCTCCTGCTGGGTGGAGGGCAGTGTGAGAGCACTGGAAATACAGAGATTAATATTATGATAGAAGCAGTGCCACGGGTCAATCCGTGCCTGCCTGCTTTGTCCGTGTCCGTTTAAGGGAACTGGTTAGTCATGATCAGATATAGTCATCATGATTCTCATCTGACAGTCTGTTAAGATTTATCTACAAATTGGTTTTGGGGAGGCAGAGGCAAATTCAGTGCCAGCTCTGTCACTTGTCTGCTGTGGGACTTCAGGCAGATAATGTAACCTCTCTGAGCCTCAGTTTCCTCCTGTGTGAAACAGAGGTAACGACGGAACCTGCCTCGTGTGGGCAACGTGAGGAAAGCTCTCAGCATAGTGTCCGGTTTGTGGGACACCGCGGTAAATTGTCATTACTATTTAGATGACTTAAGTGGTCTGTGCCTGCCTTGTTCTCCTTATTTGTAAAAAGGGGAGAGTGTCTGCCTTGTGTAACTTACAGAGATGTGCGAGAAGGCACTCGGAATGCAGCCTGAGAGGCTATGTCATAAATAAGAGTGTGATTATCCTTTTCCTATAACCGCACTAATGCAGTTCGGGCGGTCTCAAAAGTGCGCTTATCTGCTGCAGATTTCGGTCCTGATTTAGCGATGCCTGTGGAGCTGCTGGAGGAACCAAAACGCATGGGAAGTGGTGATAAAGGCTGCCAAAGACCGAGGCCCCTGTCCTGGAAACTTTCGCGGCTGCTGCGAAATGGCTTTGGGATTTGGCTTCCTCCTGCCATAAGGTTTTTGCCACTGGAAGGTGGTGAATGCCATCCTCTTCTCTTGTTGGAGTGAATCCTTGAGCATCCGTCCGATTTAGAGATTTGCCTCCTTGTCTCTGGTACCTACCAGGCCACCTAACTCTGAGAAGGGGGGCTGAAGAAGTTAAAGGAAATGAAATTCTGACGTGTCAGTCTTGCTTGATGATTGTTTAGTCTTTATCATGACTTAGAAAAAGTAGGAAATACGGTTTCAAATTAGTTTATATTGTTTTTCAAACCAGATTTCCCTAACCCATCAAAGCCCAGAAGTACAACTCCACCAGCCACTGAAAAGTCTCTCTTTTTAGTCCCTGCCGGCTGCTTTAAAGGGGCTCCTGGCTTCCATTTATCTTCATATGTATCTGTGACACAGCCCCTCATAAATCCAGCAGCCCGTCTGGTAAGAGGCCAAGAGAACATTGTTCATAGTGGCAAATATGTTTAATTTTTTTCACAGTCTGAGCAGAGCTATTGCCCTTGCCTATATTTTCATATATTAGCTCTACCAAACATTGCTTTCCTAGTCTCTATGTACAGGAGCAATTAGTCCATGCAGCTTCATCCAGGGTTCGTTTTCAGAAAGGAAACACACTTCTGAAAGTGCAACTCCACTAGAAGGATTCTGTGAAGGCACCTGGAGGGGGCCAACAGTGCATTGTTTTGAGGGATAATTTGCCCGGACCACTGCCAACCCGTTCTGAAATGGGCAACTTTTCTCCAGTAAGTTGCTTTTTTTGAGTATTTGGGAAATTGCCCTCCCTGTTTATAGGTCGTTGTGTGGCAGGTGGGAGGCCCCCCAACCCCTCTGCCTCCCTGCTCTTCATGTCAGCGTTACGGTTTAGTTTCACCGTGTTTGTGTTTGTGTTTGTGTTTGTGTTTGTGGTGTCATATTCTAGATTTGGAAAGCAGGTCCTCTGTCTAAAAGGCACTTGCTACATAAATGATTGTTTAAGAAAGGAATAAGCGAATGAATGAAAGAAAGAACACTTGGTTGACTTTTGATGGCAGAAAGTAGTGATCGAGACTCGGCATCTTCCTTCCTCCCTGGATGGAGACAAGGATGAAATTGATCCTCGAACAACACAAGTTTGAACCGCTCAGGTCCACTCGTACGGAGAGTTTTTCCCAATAAATACACTCAGTCCCGCAATCCACGGGTTTCCCCTTTGTGAATTCAACCAGCCTTGGATGGAAAACAGTATTTCTGCATTCCCAAATGTGGCTTCCCAGCCGCAGATGGAACGTACTGTTTTCCATTGGGTCCTAGGATGAACGGGGGGATGTCAAAGGCCACTGTAGAGTCAATCACTGATGTTCACACTAATTGAAAAAGTTATGCTGGAGAGAGAAGAAAGCTTAGAATTGCTTCCCGTACTGACTGGATGCCTCTCTGAACACAGGAGATTTTAACTTCAGGTGTGTGTTAACAACAGCTTTAGACCCATGTACGATTGAGACAGCTTTTGTTCAGAGTGTGTTGATCTCTCCGAGGTCAGCCTGTTGTGACCGGAGCAAGGATTAACCACAGCAACTGTCAGTCTGTCCCTGTAAGTGAGTATCCCCTGTGCGAAGGGAATCCCCCAGTGGGCTGTGGGCGAGCAGCCGCCGAGTCAATGGCTGTATTCACTTTCGCGTGGGTCGGGCTCAGGGAGCAAGGTATGGGCTGGGTGTCTGTTCCTGGCCCTGTCTGCCTTCCACAGAAGGACTGGCATAATCCAATGGCATGATTATACCCCCTTTCCTGCCCTGGTGACTCTGAGATAAGAAAAAAAATAATAGGAACTGTTTCCACACTGTGGTTCTCCGGTCGCGTGCTAGAGAGGGAAGGTAAAGGGAAGAGGGCAGAAAGAACGGGGAGGGAGAAAGAAGCAGAGAGCACTCAGCTGGCTGAAATCCCCCACAAGCCACCTAAAATCACATCCTCTCCACTCATGAATTCCCATCCCATCCGCTCATTCGCCAACTGTGTATGCCATGATGGTTCTGAGAAGCTGAGAATCTCTGGTTTTAAAGGTTTAAATATTTTACTGTGTGTTACTGTGGATAAAAAAATAACCATATTAAAGGAAATTTAAAACTTAATTCAGGGTGCCCTGGCTGGTGTGGCTCAGTTGATTGGGGCATCCTCCCATGAACCAGAAGGTAGCAGGTTGGAGTCCAGGTCAGGGCACTTGCCTAGTTTTTGGGCTCCGCCTCCAGCCAGGGCACGTGCACCAGGCAACAGATTGATGTTTCTCCCTCACATCGATGTTTCTCTCCTCCTCTCTCTCCCTCCCTTCCCCTCTCTATCTAAATGAATAAGCATGTCCTCAGGTGAAGATTAAAAAACAGTGGGACAAAACCTAATTCAGGGAAAGCAGGGGTCACTCATTACCCTAAACTATTGCATTTCCACTTTGTACAAGACTGTGCCTGTTTGAGCACCATTATTACTGGTGCTCTCTATTGCCACTTAAAAAAAGAAATTTCCTGTCGTAATGTTTACTATTTCTGCAATAGGTTGAATCAGTCAGACTTGTCATTGAACCCTAGAGATCATGGGTTTATAGTTCAAGGAACTCACCTGAGTCTTGCCTTTAAGAAATAGTCCAGCCCTGGAGGGTGTAGCTCAGTGGATTGAGCACAGGCCTGCGAACCAAAGGGTCACCAGTTTGATTCCCAGTCAGGGCACAGGCCTGGGTTGCAGGCCAGGTCCCCAGTAGAGGGTGCGTGAGAGGCAACCACACATTGATGTTTCTCTCCCTCCCTTTCTCCTTCCTTTCCCCTCTCTCTAAAAATAAATAAATAAAATCTTTTAAAAAATAGTCCAGTTATCTGAGTTTGTTCAGGCAAATAAACTAATAATAGCAGTAGCAGTAATAATAACATTAGGACCTAATACTAATGATACTATAATAATAGTATTGTATGAGTGTCTCGCTTAATCCTCCTATGAGGCAGGTGAACCATCACTGTCTGTATATTACAGCTGCAGAAACTGATGCTCAGAGAGGTTAAATAACTTGCCAGGGGCACACCGTTAGTGAGTGGTGATGCCAGAATGCAAATCCAGGCTATCTTGCTCCAAAGAGAATATAGAGTGAATGCAGACACAAATGTTCTACATTACAAGAAGCTGATTCTACCCTGGTAGTAAGAGACAATTTTAGCAGAACAGCATAGTATATTGTGGAGAGAGACAATAAATAAAGAATAACTTTCACACCTTTCAGGCACTTCCTGTATCAAACATTCTTGCTTTCCATTGCTGTTACTATAATTGGGGTGCTATTCACCTTCACCTGGAAATCTCTTCTCTTTAGTACAATAGCCACCGGCCACGAGACTGCTGAGCGCTTGAAATTAGACGTGTCCAAAAGGAGGTGTTCTATAAGAGGAAAACACACTCTCGATTTCAAAGACTTAGAATGAAAAAAAAAGAACATAAAATATCTCAATAATTTTCAAAAATATTGGTTGCATGTTAAATGACACTGTAGGAAACTTAATGTGACTTGCTTTTTGGTGTGCCATTTAGAATACTTAGCATTGTATGTGAGACTTGCGACTTGCACCGTATTCCTTACTGGGCGGGGCCAGTCTAGACTTTCTCATTTTGTAGCCCCCACTTTCAATTCTGGAGACTCGATGATGGGTTGGCCCTCAGGGGGTTTCCCTTTCAGGACTCATTTTGGTCATCTGAGCTGCCCAAGGGCAGCACTGAGCTGCTAGACTGACTGGACTAGTTGATTTGTTGAAGTGAGGGCTGTTCGCATTCATGAAAGCAGGTGATGAGGAAAACATTTTCTTCTGTCTGCTTAGCACCTGATTCCTCTGGAATTAAATGTCTCTGACAGGAACACGGCAGCGACTTTGCCCTGTGACCCCGAGACTGATCTTTCCTTTTATAAACTGGGCTGTGTGTGGACAGAGCTGGGGGAAGAGCCCTTGGCTTTTCTGCCCGCGGGTCAGTTATGGAATTCCAAGGGCCTCTGAAATGTTTTAGGAAACAGTACAGCCTGTTCCCTGACCCTTTCATTTGCTAGAGAGCCCGAAGCCTCAGTTATAGTGCCATCCAACTGTTGTTGGCTTGTCTCTTAACTGTCGCAAACCTAGGAAAAGGTCACGGTCTCAGCTCTTAAGGAACTTGGGGAATGCATAGGGAGGCACACTTTTTGGTCTATTAGGAAGTGGCAAAGACCGAGTAATCAAGAGCCAGATTGTGTGGCTCAGCCTCGAACATCAAAAGAAAGCCAGAGGAGGGAGTGAGCGGCTCGGGCTGCTGTGCTTGGGAAAGGCCTCTTGAATGAAACCAGTGGGCCTGGATGGTTGGTGGGTTTGGGGTTGTTCTAAGGTGGGGGTGTAGGTAGAGGAAGAAATGGGCACCCCAAGGCCAGTCACGGGAAAGTAGAAGTGAGGGGGAGGGTAAGGATAGACGCTAGCTACCTAGAGCCTGTTTGATTCGGGGGGAAGCCAGTGGTGTGTTCTTGGAAAGGGCCAAGACAGAGCTGGACGATGAGAGCCCGGGCTCACTGCTCTCAGGGACCACCAGAGACGTTCTCATCTTCTGTTTGCCGCAGTGTGGAAGTGGCACATCGGCACAGCGTTAAACTGTTTAATGAGCCATCCTGTAACACTTACTCTGTGGCACTTTATTTTTAAATAAATACATAATTACATAATGGCAAGAAAACTATTTCCCACTTAGAGTAATCAATTCAGAGAAACGTACTAAGTTAACGATACTATAAAAGGCAGGTGGATATAGTAAAGTCCTCAAGATGTTCACGTTGCACCTCACAGATGGGCGACTTGAGGCTCCAGAGGCCTCAGACCAAGGATTTGTGAAGCAGAGGCATGCAGGGTGGGCCCGAGGGGGGAGGGAACAGTGGCAAGGAGGCCAGTGAGCTAACTTGCAGGGGTGAGGATGGAGAGGCAACACCAGAGCCGTTGGTTGGGCCATTGCTCAGGCAGCTGTTTCATGTGTCTGCCTGGGTT
Organism: Phyllostomus hastatus; assembly: GCF_019186645.2. Lineage (NCBI taxonomy): Eukaryota > Metazoa > Chordata > Mammalia > Chiroptera > Phyllostomidae > Phyllostomus > Phyllostomus hastatus. The sequence continues at coordinate 110,628,029 of NW_025334041.1, read as the reverse complement.
CATCTGTGATGCCCATTTCAGGTACGGACTCCTAGTGTGGCAGTGGTTCTGTACAGTGGATGTGGGCAGGCACCAAGAGAGGCCTCAGGATTGAATGCTGACATTCACTGAGTGCTGAGAGTGAGCCACGTCCTATATACCAAGTCCTTCATTCTGCACAGTAACCCCATATGGTATCTGCCATTATTCCCCTTCTTTTACAGACAAGGGAGCCAAGGCTCTGGGAGGCTAAGTCATTTGCCAAAAGTTGCACAGCTGGGATTTAAACCCAAGGCTGTCTGACTGCAAGGACTTTTGCTACCACATATGGGGTATGGGCAGAAAAAGTCCAGCCATCGTTAATATAATGAGAGTGGTTTTTGCAACATTGATATGACCTGGCAGCCAAGGAGTGGACTGGAATGCGCATGTGTGAACAGTGCAACTTCCCTATACTAGTCGGTGGGGACTGTTGAGTGAGCATGTGTGCTGTGTGGCTGTCATGTTCAAAATGACTAAGCGACTAGGGCATCAGATTTTGTGTTAAACTTGAACATTCCTTTGTGGAAACTATTTGCACAATTCAGAAGGCTGCAGCTATGGGCAACTGGTGACTGGCAGCTTCATCATGACAACATGCCCGCTCATGCAGCATGTCTCGTGCAGAGTTTTTTGGTGGAACATCAAGTCACCCAGGTGACTCAGCCTCCCTACAGCCCAGATTTGGTGTCCCAAGACTTCTGGCTTTTCCCAAAACTAAAATCAGCTTTGAAAGGGAAGAGATTTTGACCACTGATGAGATTTAGGAAAATACAACAGGGCAGCTGATAAAGATCGCAACAAAGGATTTTGCAGAGTGTTTTGAACAGTGGAAGAGATGCTGGGAGAACTGTGTGAGGTCCCAAGGTGATGCCACACTTTGAAGGGGACGGAGACGTCATTGTCCTATGTACTGTGTGTTTTGTATCTTCTTCAATAAATGCATCTAGTTTTCACAGTGTGTGGCCGGATACTTTCCGGACAGACCTCCTCATATACTGCCTCATTGTTGATTAGCATTAATGACACTTTACAGCATGTTCTACTGTTTCTCACATTTGCCCCTCATTTAACCCACAATAAGGTTTCTATGATGAAGCTTGGAATTTGATTCATCTCTTTACCAACAACAGCAGAAATTCACCAGCCCAAAAACCCTGTTTGTAACCCCATGCAGCATATTAATAGATCTTTTCTACGGTTTATATCATCATTTAAGTGGCTGTACTTGGCCCTTTAAGAAGCTCATTAATCACTATATATAGACCACAACTTGTTCCTTTCAGCCCTCTGCATGTTTCTTCCCCCCATTGTGTGATGCCATCTGGTGCTATGAGATCATGCTTTTCGTTCCTTTTCAGAGAGCCAGCCAGATTCATTGCTCTCTAAACCCTGAAAGCCAGTTAATTTCAAAGTTTGCAAGCATGGCTTTGAAAAAAATTTGAATCTAATGCCTCCTTGTGGATTTCCACAGTATCACTCTTCGCTCTAACATTGCATGGACCTCCTGTCTTTACCACCATCCACGTGCATGCGTGCACTCATCTTCTTATCCAAAGGACCTAATTTGGCTTTGGTAAGCCATCAAGAAACTACTGGTCTTTTCCTGTGTGGTTCGTATCAAGTTGCATTGTGTCAGTCGTCTGTGTATGATGTAGGAAGCCCAACCTTAATAATATACTTTCCTCTTCGAATCTGTTAGACCTTCTGCTGTGACAGGGGAACGAGTGTTTGAGAACAAGGAGATCAAACGGCGAATGGCAGGCCTCTGACACTGCTGCTTCTCCGTCCTTCACTCCCACTTTCGCTTCTAATTCTGCCTGAGGTCTCTAATCATCTCCAAGGGAGTGGAGCACCTGGGTTGGAGCACATTTTCTTGCAGACTCAGCTGAGGAGCTCTGGGCTCACCACCAGTCTCCCCATCTTAGAGATCTTTGAGGACAGCTTGTTACTACTGTGCAGGGAAGACCTTATCACTCTCCCCACTTCCTCTCTCTTCTCATTTCAGGGATCCTGGAAGTTTAAATTTAGCCTTGGAGCCTGGTGGGGAAGGAAAGGCAATGTGGTGATATGTGTACTGCTTACCTCATTGCTGGCACCAGCCAGGCTACCCTGGGAAAGGGGGAGAGCACAGGGTAGGCTGCCTATCTCCTTTCTGCTACCCTTCCTGCCCACTGGGTTTGTGCCTGCTCCCAGCAAGGGGCCGAGGAGGAAATGGGCCCTGAGGATATTTGCAGTGATGTAAAAGGGGCCCACACATTTCCCTAGTACCGGGGTTATTCCAGGGCCAGCCCTTTGAGTCTGGGAGAACAATTTCTCCCTAGTCCACACCCCATGTCCAACATTAAATATTATACTTACTGAAATGTCACTGAGTAGGGATTATTTGCATCTATAAGGATTTTTAAAAATTTTATTTATTTTTAGAGAGAGGGGAAGGGAGGGAGAAAAAAGGGAGAGAAACAGCAATGTGTGGTTTCCCTTTGTACCCCAACTGGGAACCTGGCTGCAACCCAGGCATGTGCCCTGACTGGGAATCAAACCAGTGACCCTTTGATTCACAGGCTGGTGCTCAGTCCACTGAGACACACCAACTGGGGTATAAGAGTGTTTTTAACAGCTGCCAGGATTGAAGGATTAATAGCCACTCACATCTCTTCAAAATTAATCTAATAAAATTGCATTTATCCAAACAACTAATCAAGATGATTTACAATGAAAGAAGTATGTTCCGTTGTATTTTAATTTGAAGGGAGAGTAGATACTTTTATGGGATTCAGAAGACTTTAGAGGGGAAATAGGCTGGTATTAATTTATGCAATAAAAGTATAGGTTGGGAGGGAGGGTAGGAGAAGTTATTAAATAAAGCAATGCATACACATGCCCATTTGAAAATTTGCAACCAGGAAAGGGAGGGCATTTTTCAATAACACCCTTTCTCTCAAGACCCAGAACTCAGGTCAGAGAAGCTTGTACTGAGGAATTACATCAGCTAGCCTGGGGTTAAACAGGCTCTTGTGGGTTGTGTGGAGACTTAATCACCACCTAAACTACCAAGTAGAAGGTTGTCTTTCTGGAAAAATGTCTTCTGGTTTCCAGAAAACATACTTCCTAATGAACTTTCCGATGCAACCCATTTGAGAGTTAGAGATTGGATCAGATTCAGACACGTGTAATTTATCTGTGTTAACAATATTTCAGGCTGATTTCTCCCAACCATCTGTATACTTCTAGGCCATTTCTCCTTGAGGAATTTTGCATTTAGTTAATACAAACTCAGTGTTGTAGCACAATTAGGAGAGTTTAGATCCTTATCAAATTTAATACATTCAAAAATGAAATGTGACTTTAAAAAGTTATTTTGTGGTTTAGGTTTTTGCTGCTCTGGCTGGCCTCTATTAATGTGAATAATCAAGAGATTCCTATCCCCTCCCCCAGTCCATCCAGTTTACAATACATTATTCGGCCTCAGGTGTCCAGAATTCTATTACAAATGCAGACTAGTAAATTGTATTTCTTATTTTCTTCCAGGTATTGCGCAACGATGCACAGCTATCAAGTACCACTTCTCTCAGCCAATCCGCTTACGAAACATTCCTTTCAATTTAACCAAGACAATACAGCAAGATGAATGGCACCTGCTCCGTGAGTATTTCTGGGAACGGGACGGAGAGGAAATGGTGTCTTTCCGAACAAAAAGTATACCCACCTGCCTTCACAGGTTCGGCCTGAAAGATACTGTGTTGACCATACAGGGGCTCAGAGCCCAATTCGATGACTTGGACGGAGACTCAAGGAGTCCTTACACTGTTCTGTGGCCACAGCTCTTCCATGCATCAAACGTGTGAAAATCAGGCACGGGGCTTTGTGAGACAGTGAGACGTGTGTGTCTGCCCTGGTGGCATCTGTACACAAGTGGCTTCCTGAGCCTTTTCTTTACCAAGTCACCAGGTGCAAGGACCTGCAGGTCTAAGGATGGGCTCTGCCACTTGTCTTAGCAAACTAAGATTATATACCTCAGGTACTCCTGTTTTTTTTAATGCAATATTCATTTTAGCTATCATGTCTATCTCAGACCTTGGTATTTCTGCAAAAATAGTCTTATGGGTGTATGCCATCATTTTCTCCAAGGGTGTCTGTTACCTCTACATTTCAAAGGCAGATGTTACCCTTTCTCACTGTGAGGGAAATGTGAAACTCTAGGAGGATCACGCAATGTGAAGCTGAAGAGGGCTGATACTTACTGGAAAACCGTTGATTTATGCTGCCTTGTGATGGATAACTCAGGAAAGCAAAAACTAGATTGAACTCTTTTCAGTGTTTACCCAGATCAGAGGTGGACATTGCCATTTTGCATTGAAATAAGCAGCAACGACTTCGATGATCTTGTTTGGTGACCAAAACCACTGCAGAAAACCAAGCAAGGTCTCATTTTCTAAATAAGTCTCTCTGGTGGATCAAAAGGCTCTGTTTTGACTCTCAAATGCGTACACAGAAGCTCTATTGCAGTGGTCTAATATGTAAATATTATGATCGGCAAATTTAGGACTGGGAAAGTCATTGGCTAAAATGTGGTTTATTTCTGAATAGCATGACTTCCTGAAAGTTCTTTCTTGCTGGCTGATCTTAACGTTCCTTTCTCAGCAGATCTGAGTTAGACACTAATCTAAGCCTTTCTATGTCTTAGTTCTTTATGAGCATGTTTGGGGTTCTTCACATCTCCCTGGAAAGCCACATAGTCATCGGTTTTAGATCAGAAAAATAATCACAGGATCCTGACAAAGAATCTCATCTCCACTGTAGCAGGTTGTGCTCTGTTGTTGCCCAGCAAGACAGAGTCTGAGCGTTCTCTCTCAACCCTCTTTGAAGTTTGCGTGGAAAGATGCCTTTAGTCTCATGCATGGCTCCTCCTAAGAAAATCACACTTGGTGATTTGCACCGTGTTTACCAGAGAAGCTTAACAGGTCCGGTGCTAATGCGAATCCCATGTGGATTATATCTGAACCTTACACCTTTGAATGGTCACAGACAATAAAACTTGAACCACAGGGAATTTAGGACGTTGTCAGAAAATAGTGGCTGAACTATTATTACGTTTCCCTTGCTCAGAATGTGGATGTCTTAAAACTGCTTTTACCCTTACCGTTAAAGTCAGCCCCTTTAAATGATCACTGTTCCTGGCCCCTTGCTGTGTGGTGTCTATGCTTCCTTTAGGCAGCGATGTTCTGCTTTAATTTAGATGCTCTAAATTGGACATGAACAATTTCCTTAAAGGGAAGGGATGGTTTATCCATGGGTGACTAGGAGGAAGACCAGACACCACCTTCTCTGGAGCAGCCCTGAGATGGACGGCAGCCACGTGAACATGTAACGAGGTGGCAGCTGCCTGGACACCTCCACCTCAGCAGAGCAGCGCCCCCCCATCAACCTGGGCGTGCCCCCGTCTGGGCATCCAGGTGCGCAGGGGCTGCAGACCTGTCTTTGGGATCTGTTGAAAATTTTAAGTAGTGTCATAGAAATTTAACTAATGATTATAAAAATTGTCTGTTCAAAAAAAAGGAGGGGGACGGATAAGAAAACAAAGAGGTAAAGATAGCAGGACCGTCACCTCGACCTTGTAGGCCCTGAGACTGTCCATGGAATGTATCCATTTTCATAACATATACAAAGCTCTTTGTGCTCTGGCATCCCATGATTTTCCTTCTTCTGCTAATTATCTTGGATGTCTCTTTGTGTTTCGAGACTAGATTTGAGAAGAATCACTGCCGGCTTCCTGGGCATGGCGGTGGCTGTGCTGCTCTGTGGCTGCATTGTGGCCATGGTCAGTTTCTTCTGGGAGGAAAGCCTGACGCAACACGTGGCCGGCCTCCTGTTCCTCATGACAGGTACGTGCACCCCTACAGCATCCCCCCCAGCATCCCCCCCCCCCCCCCAGCAAAAGTCAAGGCTGCTCTGCAAGCAACTGGCTGCAGGTGTTTCCTCTCCACTTACTTTGTTTCCACTTGTAAGAAACTGACCAAAGGTCTTTGGCTTTCCTGGGTAACACAGAATTTAAAGAAACAACAGTATTAAAAACTACATTCCTAATTTCTTCCTTGTGGCCCATTTGAAGGTCAGATGGAATTGCCTTGTGTTTTATCTCTGTGAGTTGGCTCTTATTTTTCTGTCTCATTCTTTCTTACTGCACCCCTAGCTGTGGCCCAGACTCTGGCAAACAGGGGCCGCTGAGGAGGGAGAGGGCAACAGGTCAGCCCTGCCCATCCCCCCCAAGCTGAACGTCAACTCCAACTACATCTCTTAGTGATGGTGTCATTGGAGTCATATTTACACACAAACCATCCATTCGTTTGACTCCACATATAGTTAGTTTGTGAGGACTTTCTATGTACCAGACGCTGCTCTAGGTACTAGAGATACACACTGAACTAGGCAGACAAAATCCTTCTCGATGTTTGTTGTGGGGAGATGTAAACAATTCATGAGAGTAATAAAAGCGATGAAAAAAACGAGCAGGATGGAATAGGGGACCCAGCGAAACCGTGAGCAGCAGCCAGCCAGTGAGTGGCTGGGAGTGTGCTGCAGGCTGAGGAAGCGGGGAGGGCCAGCCCGAAGGTTGGGATGGGGTGGGGGAGCTGGCGTATTTTTCGCCACAGAAAGAAGACTGGAGTGGCTGGGGGCAGGGAAGGAAAGGAGAGGGTCACATGGGAAGCAGGCAGCAGCTTGGATTTTCAGTTATGAGTGATGGAAGCCACCAGAAGACTTTAAGCAGAGGAGTGACTTGATCTTCCAGCAGGAGATTGGCACGGTGAGGGTGGGGGCAGGGGATGGAGTGGAGGGTGGGCATGGAGACATGACTACAGCCTTTGCGACTAGCAGGTGAGGGACATCTTTTGCTCCCAAAAGGAGTCAGGGTCTGAGTTGACAGCTAATACTGACTTCGGGGAAGAAATCTTTCCTCCTGTTCCTTCACAAAATATTAGGGTATCCATGGTTAGTGAACGCCAAATGAACAGTTTTCTGAAGTATGTTCAGTTCCAGAACTAATGTAACTCTGGTTATGCAGCCATTTTGAGTAAGCTTATTTCTACTAACCTGGAGTTCTGTTACTCAAGCGACCACAAGTGGGTTTTCTGGCATCTCGCATTGTAACCATCACTCACTCAAGCCTTGTTAATCAGAGGTAGCAGCGCCCCTGTGGCAGACCCCGTTTTCTAGCTGTCTTTCAGGGCTGACAGGTAGTTGGTGCTTTGCTTTCCCATGTGGTCTTCCAATCAGCCTAGGAAACTCCCATCTGCCCCTTTCCCACCTCGTGAGTGCTGTGGGTCAACATTGCCAACGTCCCCACAGAGCAGAAGTCCCGCGGCCCCTGAATAGCTGTGAGCAGAAGACCAGCTTAGGTTTTCCAGATTCTGACGAATACATGGTGGCTTCCAGGACCATGGCACAGGGAGGCTAAAATTCTAGTTCCTGCGGTTTGGGAGGAGGAATTGAAGCCTCAAGACCACTGGGTGCGTGCCTCAGGGACTCATTTAAAATCCAAAGTATAGAATAAGTGGGCTAGGTCAGCAAAGAATCAGAGCCCATGCTATTCCATTATACCTCGGCTAGGCTCAATGGTCGTTTAAAATTTTCCCATTGTCTTCCCTCCCTTTGTTAACTGAGCCCTCATTGTCCCGGCTCCTCCCCGCTCTTGTCCCCATATGCTGAAAGAAATGCGAATCCACTCCCTCACCCCGACCCTGGGAAGGCCCACGTCACTGCGCTGGTCAGGAACTTGAGAGAAGCTGAGGCCCACAGAAGCCTCAGTAGGATGTACTAAGTAGGAATTATTTTTCTTGCCCATGTGTTTGATTGTTAAAAAAGAAGAGGGAGGAGGAGAAGGAGAAAGGAAGAAAGAAAGAAAAGAAAGAAAAAGGAAGGAAGGAAGGGAGGAAGGAAGGAAAGGAGGGAGGGAGGGAGGGAGGGAGGGAAAGAAAGAGAGAGAGAGAGAGAGAAGAAAGAAAAAGAAAGAAAGAAAGAAAGAAAGAAAGAAAGAAAGAAAGAAAGAAAGAAAGAAAGAAAGAAAGAAAGAAAGAAAGAAAGAAAGAAGGAAAGAAGGAAAGAAAGAAAGATATTTGTAGCCATCATCACATGGAACATAGTTAGTCTGTGGATTTCCACTTCACATCATCCCATCACCTTGTTTTAGTGCCCTTCACAGATGTTGCTTTCCTTATGAATGGAAGGCAAGAGCCTCCACCAGCAAAAAGATTACCGCTTGCTTTGTTGTGACACTCACTTTATTGGGGTGGTCTGGAACTGCCGGGCAGTGTCTCTGAGATATGCCCACAGCTTTCAAAGGATGCTTTTAATATGGGTAATACACAAATAATTTAGGATGTGCTCAGCATGTAAAACAACTGTTAGCAATAACATAAATCCCAGGGCCATAAAAGCCAGGTCCGGTGATTTTTCCTTGGGGGTCCGAGGGGCTCATTTGGTACTAAATGAAAGACACGTGGGCACTCAGCAGGGGCTGACTCAGAGGAGAGCTTGAAGCCAAATTTCCTCAGCCAGTTCCACCTCTCCCTGCTCAGCCCTTATTTCTGATTCACACGTGGACTGTCACTTGGAGCCAGACTAGCTCAGGGGTCCTCCAGCTTTATCATCGAAAGCCCCTGTGCAATTGTTAAACAAAAATAACACAAACAAAACAGCAGCCATAATAATAGAAACCCATAAGGACCCCCCACAAAAAAATACCCAACCAACACTTAACGAACTTGAAGTTTGATGACCAGCCCTGAAGAACTAAGAGACACACACATTGTTTTTCTTCTTGTGCTTTTGGTTGTCCAAACAACGTTTTTGAAATAAAGGGGAAATTCACTTATAGACCTCACCACCTGGAAAATTAGATTGTTGAGTTATTTTTCTTGCCCATATGTTTGATTGTTAAAAGAGGGGGGGGGGAAGAAAGAGAGAGAGAAAGAAAGAAAGAATGAGAGAGAAAGAAAGAGAGAAAGATATCTGCAGCCATCATCACATGGAACATATTTAGTCTGTGGATTTCCCCCAAACATCACACCATCACTTTAGTTCTGTGCTCGGTTTTTAACAGCTGCACGTTCTTCCACGGGGTGGATAGGCTGGGTTGTATTCACCTGTTCCCTTACTGTGGGATTTAAGGAGGTTTGTTTTATTTTTCCACTACAGATGCCTCTTTATTATCTTCATAAACACGGAGATAACTATGTTAATACACTGCATGAGATAAATTAGCTGTAGGATGTTCACATGCAGCAGCAGGGAAGGCGAGCCGTCAGGGTTAAAAGAATTCATTTTAATTAAGCAGACGTCTCTTCAGCAGCCCTTGTCAGCATCACTCCCACAGATTTTTGATGCTAAACTTAGCCCGTCCTAATGTGCTGGCGTCTTCATTCTCCACCTGAACTTATTAGCCGAACCTTCGATGAAGAACATCAGTGTGGTGACAGTTTGAGAGCTTTCTCCTTCTGCCTTATTGCATACAGACAGTTCTTGATTACACACGAGCGGAACAGCCATCCTGCCGGCTGTCAGTTCTCGTCAGGGAGCCAGGGTCCCTCCTCTTTTCTGCCCCCCCACCCCCATCTCTTTCCTGGGGCCTCTCAGGGGGTCCTCCAGAAGGACCAGGGCCGGGCCTCACATCCCCCAAGGTCTTCAAATGCAGCCCTTTGACTTCATGGCCTCTGAGGTTACACCGGTGGTCACGGAGGCATCAGAGGACAGAGGGAATAAGACGTTTACCTTCCACTGTAAACTGCTGCCCGTTAGGAGGACACACAGCTTTCAGGGCACCGGGAGTGAATATTTCCATCAGATTAAATGGTGCGTTCCATTCGATAGCCACAGTCATGTAATTATGATGATAATTTGTTGTCAGTATTTTAAAGGCTAAATTTACTCAATGCAAACATTTAAAAAATTTAAATTACAGTTTACATTCAGTATTATTTTGTATTAGTTTCAGGTGTACAGTGTAGTGGTTAGAAAATCATACTTTACAAAGTGATACCGCCAATGTTTCCAGGACCGACCTGGCACCATACATGGTCATTACAGTGTTACTGACTGTATTCCCTCTGCTGTACTGTACGCCCCTATGACATTGCATCTAACTTCCAATCTGTGCTCCTTAATCCCTTCACCTTTTTCACCCAGTCCCCCAACCCACCTTCCCCTTGGCAACCACCAACAGTCTGTTCTTTGTATCTGAGTCCATTTCAGTTTCAGTGCAGACATTTTTAAGTACAAGTTTTGTGTCCTGTTGTAGGGTCTTTACTATCTTTTAATATACTGGGCGTTTCAACAGTTGGATAAAGCTTGGTTCTCCCCTGATAGGGTTGCACTGCCTGCTGGATCCGCTCGCCCTCACTGGCTGTGCCCTGGGCTTCCCCTGCTGACCAGGCAGGGCTGCCCAGCCTGTGTTGGGACAGCAGATGAAGCAGAGACGGAGCCCAGGCTGCCTAGTTTACCCACTGACTATGACTTAAACTACAGGTCCTTAATGCCTTACCTGAAGCCCTAGGGGCCAGGTATGTTTTGGAATTCAGAACTGTAAAGCTTTCTTTTAGAAAGGTAACAGGGTGCATATATTATCTAACACTTTCAGCAAGGTCTGAGATCAAACACATTAACATGTCTGCAGCAAAACATATGCTCAGCTGGATCAATAAGGACTATAAATAGATTTATGTCCCATCAGGTCGGGCTTTGCCTTTTATGAGATTCCTGCAATCTTGCAGGAAAAGAGTGGATGTTCAGGGGATTTAATAATTGCAGATTGTGAATCTTTTATTTACTTCTTCTTCTTCTTCTTCTTTTGTAAAAATTTGTCTCTATCACTCCTGCTCAGTCATTCACTTAAGATAACTTAGGAATGGCTTTTTGAGCAATCTGTGTGAGGTCAGATGAGGCACTTTTTTATGGAATTGCAAAGAGACCAGAATGATGGGCAGATCATCCTTTGAAGGGGAATAAAAAGGTCAATGTCTAGGCCTTTGGGTACTGCAGATATGTTATTTATCAGGCAGGCTAACCAGGGTGAAGTAACTTCTACTTCCTTCCACCTGGTAAGCACATCAGAGGAGGGTGGTCCGCACAGTGGGCCCAGTTACCCTAATCACATCTCACCAGCTGGCCACAGGCACCATGAAGATTTTAGGGAGGAAAATTAGGTCGATGATCTGGGATGGCAGTATAATTTTTCATCTGTCTTGACCCAAAAATATCCCTTCCAGCCCTATAATTTTGTGATATCATGGTATTTTCCAATTAAGAATATTAGCAGAAACCCTTTTAATATTTTATTAGAAAAGTAGCTGCATACAGGGCTTTTCAGAACCAGTAATTATTTACATTTTTGAAGATGGTACCAGCAATAGCCAGGACTGAGCTCGGAACTCAAGAACCACCTCCCCGGGCACCACCAGCTGGGCTGCCGGGTGTAAGTGTCAGCCACGGGTAACTCCCAGTTGGTCAGGGGGGAACAAAGGGAAGGAGAAGCCTACTAGAAGAATGGAGCGGTGACCTCTGTCCTCATGAATTTTCAGGAAGGACCATTAGATTCAGAACTTTTGAATGAAGTGGTAATACCTTATCTTTTCATACCCCCACCCCATACCCGGCGTTAACTAGATTGCCACTGACAAAAATGCAGCATTATTTAAAGTCACTAGCTATATAGGCAAGACTGCATGGGCAACTGGGGATGAACTGGGGCCTAGGCTGGAGGAACTCAGTGTCCTGCAGCACGCAGTGTTGTTCAGCTGGTTTTGTTGGCTCCACGTGCTCAGCTGTGTTAGACTCCGTGGTAAACTCATGGAGCATCTGGGAGGTCTCTGCGCTTTTCCCTGAGATGCGTGCTGGAAAGTGGAGGGGAGAGAACCCTTGGGGTTCCTGATCACAGCGACCTGGTACCAATTATGGCTGTGACCACAGGAACTAATTCAACTAAGCTACCTCTAAGATAATCAGAACTGATCTTGGACATAGTAGATGATTGATAAATAATTCTAGAATAACTGATTAAATAACATTTTAAATGGCAAAATTTTGCTTAGGCCTATAAAAGGGTTATCTGTACAGGGCCCACATAAAAAAACACCTCCTTTTCATTATCAAATCTTTTATTACAAAATTATAGGCATATAATTCTGTAACATATCACACTCAGGCACACCATATGACATTGTATGTAGGTGAAATGTTCAAATTAAAACTCCAAGTTATTACACCCGTATCATTAACCTACCAACCACACTCAAGAGGGCATTACTTCTGCTGGACCATGTACACTTCATACGTGACCACACACCTGTGTGTGCAAGTACACGTGATGTTATGGGCTGAATTGTGTGTCCTCAAAACCCATATGTTGAAGTTCTAACCCCTAGTACTTCAGAAGGTGACTATTTGGAGAGAGGGTCTTGAAAAAGGTAATGAAGTTAAAATGAGGTCCCAGGGTGGGCCCTAATCCACCATGGCCAGGGTCCTTGTAACAGGCAGTTTGGACCTGGTCACAGAGGAGGGACTGCAGGCAGCACAGGGAGAAGATGGCCAAACCTGAGCCTAGGAGAGAGGCCTCGTCTCAGACTCCTCCCCTCCAGGTTAGTAGGGAATGAACTGCTGCTGCTTTGGCTTCCCCTCCCCCATCTGTGGTACTCCGTTATGGCAGCCCCAGCAAACCGGGACTCGTGAGCACCGTGAGATGTGCGTACACAACCAAGATGGGTTCCACGGTGTGAAAGCTGGCCTAAGACAAACAATCCAGGCACAGCACAAGTGTTTTCATCACTTAAACAGCACTCGTTCATGGTGTCTTTGAAGCTAGGTGGTTTTATTTTTACCTTTTTGAAATATCTTTCATAGGTCAGGTCTCTTTTGCAAAAGCTTTGGAAACCGTGCTTTTTCTACTCTCAGTGCACTTGTAATGATCAGAAACAGTCCTGCCCATCCCACAAATAATAGTGGTGGCAGCTATATAGTTGCGACCTTTTTAGAGATGTGAGCCTCTGAAAAGGAGGGACTCTTAGATATGCTCTTCTGTTAATCTTGGCTTTCCTCTCAGAACTTCAAGGACATTTTGGAAAGAGGAAAAAAATGCCACTAGTAGCCAGTGGGGGCATTTGTGGGTCTGGGGAAGGGCAGATGGGTGTGTATTTGTGGGTTCATAGTAACCCTTTCTGCCACTTCCAGCTGAGGGGGTAAAGACCTCAGAAAGTACAGCAGGTTTTCATCAAGGTTTGGTGAATGCCCTATTCCTGGAAGAACTTAAGTGGTGCAGAACTACGTATATTATTTCATGATAAAATAAATGCAAGTAAGTCATAAAAATCAGATAAGGGATCAGGTTTGCAAGGTGAGATGGATTCAAGGGTGAGCTTAGTAGCAAAAAAGCATGCTGTGAAGTCTCTGACTTTTGCTCCTGGTGGGCCGCTGATTGAGTTCTACGGAGTTTCAGCTTTCGGGCCACTTGGTCCAAGAAAGGCATTTCATTAGTGACGTCATTCACAGTGTCCCTGAAGCAACCACAGACCAAGAGCCCAAGGAAAGCTCGACTGCTCACGACACCGAGGGCAGAGAAAATCAGTCTCCGGTTAAATCCTCAGGTTAGATCATTTCTTACAATCCCTTTCTATTCAGGGTGAGCTGGAGGTGTCGTACTGAACTTCATTTCACCAAAAGCAATTTTATGGAGTTGGCAGGGGAGCGGTGCTAATAAAATCAACATTTAGTATAAATATCAAAGGGAGTATATAGAGAAAGAAAAATCCATGACAATCTATTTTTTATTTAGTTGCATGTTACCAGGTACTGGATTCACTAGGACATTTTGGGACCTGTTCTTGCTTTATGCCATATTTTGGAGTAACTGAATCACAGAAAATTGACACCATAAGAGACTTTAGTAACCAAGTTCTGAGCTTTCCTTTTCCTAGATGAAGAAACAAAGGCTCAGCAAAGCTAGGTAATTTCAAGGTCGCACAGTGATTAGTAGTAGATGGGGAACCAGAATTGCATTTCCTGCACCTCAGCCTAATGCATTTGGACATCAAAGGATGCTTAAAAGTCTGAGTTTGAACTCGAGCTTTCAGAGGTCATTAAAACCACAGTACTTGTAAAAAGCCTTGCTTTTAGGCATTCAGTTGGGTGCAGACAGTTAAAGGTAGAATGGAGTGTCTTTTCTATTATTATATTGTGCCTGTTGATACTCCAAAGTTCAATTATTTTCTAATTCCTTTATTGTTCTCTTTCCAGAATTTGTTAGAAGGACCTTGTTATATATAAACACTGTCTTTGTTTTGGTGCCAGCAAAAACATTCATGTAGATGTAAGAACATTTGCTCTTGACAAGATTTGAAAAGAGCGGAGTATTCTTTTTTTGCCTGGTTCATTCCTTTATGAAAGAATTCTTCCTATCACAGTCTTTCTTTAGAGAACTCAAAGTGATATGTTTGCCATTATATTCTGGAGCAAGGAATTGGAAGACGAGCTCTCATCCTTTGTAGAAAAGCAATCATTTTAGAGTTTAAAAACAATTAGGCAGAGGAGGAAATATCAAATTATCTCAGATCAAGCATTCTTTTAATTGAAAACATTTCTTTTCTAAATGAACATTTGGGAAAGGATTCAGGCTATGTGCTTTTACGTGATTTGAGTGGAGGCAGAATTCTAGCACCTAAAAAATTGCATTCAGATCTTTATTTCTTCCCAGTTGCTGCCTGTTCTGAGTTTGTTTCTGATTGTGTTTCTGATCCCCAAAAGCTCCATTTAAAAAGAGGAAGTATCTTAGTTTTAGCCTCTTTCTTTTCAGTTACCAAATCTGTGTCTCTATTTCCTATGGAGAGGCTGCACAGACCCCTAAGGTTACCAAAACAATTTTCCAGCAGATGGCGCAGCCCCCACTGTACACAAGGGATGAGCCAAAGGAGGAGGAAGAGATGTGTAGGACTTGGACTAGAACTGGGCATTCCCTTACGTCACTGGGGCCAGTTTCTGCTTTCATTACCCATCTTCAGCTCAGCAAGGGCCGCATTCTGATCCCCTGCCCATCCAAAAGGAGCATCCTTGGGGGTCCATTGTAATGGACCAGGAGCATCTCCATACTTGGAGCATCACTTAAGTACTAAAAAGCCTTTGTTTGGGGGATTTGTATTGGAGTCCGATTTTAGTGGAAGGACAGTTATACATATGTTTGTTGGTATAAACAAGTAAAATTTTGGGTCTGTCCATTTATGTCAACCCAAATGCCTATATTCTGAATGCTGAAGTATATGATCGCCTTATTCAGCTATTTTTATATCATCTCCAACTTCCTGGATTTAGTTTATATTATTTAAAACCTTTTATTCATTCATCAAGGGGGAAAAAAAACCCCAGCAGCCCTGACCAGTGTGTCTCAGTTGGTTGGGCATCGTCCTGCAGAGCAAAAGGTTGTCGGTTCAGTTCCCCATCAGGGCAGATGCCTCGGTTGTGGGTTCAGTCCCCGTCGGGGTGTGTATGAGAGGCAACCAACCAATGTTTCTCTCTCACATCGACGTTTCTCTCCCTCTCTTTTTCCCTCTTTCCCCCTCTCTCTAAAATAAATTAAATCTTAAAAAAAAACCCCACATGATTTGTTGAGGCTTCAGTAAGTGCCAGACTCTGTGGCTTAAAAAATGATTTAGAATTTGGAAAAAAATCATTTAAAGTATTATTTACAGGCAACACGATGACTAATGCTCATGGTAACTGAAAAAGAAAGCAGATTTTGTATGATGATTGCAACTAGACAAAAATGTGGCTGATCAGGTAGAGAGCAAGGGGGAGTGAAGACTTTTACATTAGGTTTGAGTGCTAAAGAAGAGTTTTGTCCTTGAAAGTAATTAGAATCGATATTAAGTTGCTTTTAATAATAAAAGTCAAATACAAATTTAAATATACATATCATTCAAGCAAGATAATTCTGAATAATTCAAGCTATTAGAATTTTCCCCTGGGTTCTTCGCTCCTGGATCTCCAGTGCCTAGCCTATGGTCTGGTCTTGCCAATCTTTGTTGAATGAAGTAATTCAAATCAAAAAGTTGTAGATCCTTTATTAATTTGAAGTGATCGCCTCGTCGGTTCATCTGATTTTCACAAAGGCCTCTGTGGCATTTGCCTTGTAGCAGGCAAAACTGTAATGATCATTCTGCTCTCTTTTTATTATTTATAGGGATATTTTGCACCATTTCCCTCTGCACTTACGCCGCCAGCATCTCCTATGATTTGAACCGCCTCCCGAAGCTAATTTATAGCCTGCCCAATGACGTGGAACACGGCTACAGCTGGTCTATCTTTTGCGCCTGGTGCAGTTTAGGCTTTATCGTGGCAGCTGGAGGTCTCTGCATCGCCTATCCATTCATTAGCCGGACCAAGATTGCACATCTAAAGTCTGGCAGGGACTCCACGGTATGAGTGTCCACACTCAAGTTCACTGCTCAGTGGCCCGTCCACAGTGAGGACAACTCCGGCGGGGAACAGAGCAGAGTTCGCATCAGGATCCCAAGCACAAAGCAGTCTTTCACATTCCAACCTGTTGCCTGCCAGCCCTTTCTGGATGACTGATAGAAAATCATGCAAAACCTCCATACCTTTCTTAGGACAAGACTACTGTGGATTCAAGTGCTTTAATGACTATTTATGCTTTGACTGTGAGAAATAGGGAGCAGTGCCATGGAACATTTCTAGGCTTAGAAAAAAAAGGAAATTGCAATGGAAAACTTTGTTTGGTTGCCATTTATTTCAGCAAGTTTGTATATAACACTTACCTGAGAGTCATTTCTATTTGCAAAAGAATTCATAACAAAGTGAGTATAATTTTCTTGTCATTCTATCATGCTTGTTAAATTTCAATACAGCATCTTCAGAACTTGTCCTAATGGTGTCTCCTGGCAGCACCAACTGTTTGTTTTTGTGGCTGTTCCGTGTCACAGGAAGATTCTTCTTCTGTTGCCTTATTTATTTTTTTAATTGAAGTCTCTTCTCCATCTTTGTACTGGAACAAAAATCATAAGGAAAACAGACCAACCGTGTAAGAGCTAATCCGTGACACTATGCAGTATTGTTTGAAGTCCTGTCTGTTGTCCACCCTCTGTCTCTTTCTGTTAACTGGATTTCCCCATTAAACAACTGGCCCCTTGTTAATCCAGGTGTGCTTTCCTGTCTTCCAGCTGTGGCAATGGGTTTTCCAGCCACACAGACAGATGAGAACCTTGTGTTAATAAGACTATAACGAAGCCTTACTAATTGCTCCATCTCCATTAGGTTGGTTGTTATTATTTGTCTTTTGTATGTAGCAACCACACACTTGCTATGCAAAAAAGGTGTTATTTTCAAACTTTAAAAAAACCAAACACCTTACTATAGTATTTTAAATTCCCCCACTGCCCTCTCTCTCTCTTCCTTTATCATCTGCCTGCTACTTAGCCAGTAATGAGGATTCAAGGTTTCCGACTTTCTCCCTCGACAACTAGGCCAGTAGGTTTCAACCTTGGCTGCCCGTCAGCATCATCTACACCTGCTTGCTTCAACCATGCCGAAACTGGACCCCACCCCAGACCAGCTGACCCTGAATGTCGGCAGCTGGGCCTGAGCTTGAGTGTTTTGAAAAACATCCCAGAGGATCCTGACTGGCAGCTGGGATTGAGGGCCGCTGTTCTGGGCCGGGGAGCTGCAGTTGGCGCCTTAGCAGCTAACACATATGTAACTCTTACTTCGGGCCAGTAACTGGACTACATTTTTTCCAGGTATGATTTCAGACTCGGAATGCTTGCTTCCTTTCCCTGGGTGTAGATACAGTACAGCAGCTCCAATCCTCCATTGTGTTTCCTTATCTGAAATGGAAGGGTGGGAACTAGCTCACTTCTAAGTCTTTCCTTTTAACTCCAACGTGATCCTCTGTTCTATACACAATGTGGGATCAAAATGCTCTTTAAAATAGAGGAAGATGCCAACTCATTTGGTACTCATAAAAGGATAATGATAACCTACCCTCCTCCCCTGCCTGGTGAAGCCTGACTCCCAAGTGGCAGTGTTCATATAAAGTGACACTCGCCTTTCGGAAGAGGTGAGGTGGTCCCGGACACCATTGGAGCTCCTGCCCGGGCCTGTGGGGTTACACCCGTGCGTACACGCCCTGGCAATCTCTCAGGCCTGTTTTATAAACCCGTCCCTCTGGGTGAGATCAGAGATGTACAGAAAGGGGCAATTATTTTTATTTATTACTTATGTGGGAAAATCTCAAAGCAGGAGAGCCGTTTCTTTGAAGTCTTCTTTAAAGATCCCCGTAGAAGATGTCGAGACTCTTGAACATTTATATTCCAACCACCAAAGCAGTGTCTGAGTGCCTGACTTTTGAAGTTTCTGAAAAGCTTCCTAGGGGTTTGGAGTGAGAATGGAAAAAAGCCTCAGACTGACAGAAGGTTGAAGGGTTCACGCACCAGAAAAATTTGCCCAGAAGGGGGAAAAGTTCAGTTAGGATTCAAACGTATTCTGGCGAGAACAAAGCCTCGCCGCGTTCCAGGCAGAGTCAGCTCAGAGCGGGAGCGGGTGCCCCAGGTTCCCGCTTTCTATTTCCCGCCAGGGAGGGCGAGCCAATGTTGCCAAATTTGAGCGCTTAGCCTCCAGTCCTTCGGATTCTCTCTTTTAAAAAACATTTTTACTTAAAAACATTTCCTTGGGCTTCTCTTAAGGTTATTTCCTTAATTGGCTTGTGAATGAAGCGATTGGAACAGCCGCACCACTCCATGTGGGGCAGAATAATGTATTGAGACAATTTGTTTTTTCTCTTCCTGTTCTCTCTGTCCCACCTCTACCCACTTGCCTGTAGCCAGAGACTAGAGAGAGAAAATGATGAGAGCAAATTTACAGCCAGCCAGTAAATTGCAACATCTTATCTTCCCCAAACTGAGGACAGGTGGAGAGCAAATGGTTTGTACCTTTCCTCTCTAACCAGCGAGTAAATAGCTTGAATTACCTTGGTCAGGGAGGTAGAAAACAGAGACCCAGTCAGTGCCATTCATGCCAGGCAAACCCAAGGACTGAGAGAGTCAGAGGAATAAATAACAACAACAACAATAAAAACAATCAAACAAATCTGAGACCGAGGCAAAGCTGACCAGAACATGAGGCTGGTCCCTGTATGCACTCATTTGCTACATCTACATGTTGTTAAAAACACACCTGGAACACTGATGACTACTCTGCTGAGACTCTCCCCTGGGACGCCCCCCCCCCCCCCACCAGGGTTCCTGGCTGCAAAAGAGACAAGAAGCTTCCAGGACAGTGCAGGCTGTCTCCGGCGCAGGCAGGCTCTCTCTGGAGCATGCCCACACCTTTTCTTTCTCTGCATGTACTTTCTCCTAAACTCTGAGGGTCTCCCCGAGGCTTGCGACCAGGGGAGCAGCACACAGTGAGTGGCAGCTTGTTTCAGGGCTTAGCTCCTGAACGTGTCTCCGAGGCCCCCTCTCTTCTGACGTTTTTAGGCAGCCAGAGCAGCCCCACCTAGGATCTCTCCTGCTGCTTGTTCTTCTATCCTAAGCCCTTCCTTTGTTTCATCATCCCCAGTTTTAATAAATGTACCCTCAAAATCACTTGGACTCCCGTTGTGAAATCTTTCCTGCAAAGTCAAGAACACACATACTACAGGCCGGCCCGAGGCAGACCCACTTGAGGTCCCATTCCAGTGACATCAGGACCTCAGAGGATGGCTGTGTGGGGCATCCAGGGACCCTGGGGCTCTTGGTACAATGCCTCTCATGTCCCAACCTGGAGCAGCAGACCAGTGGGCTCGGGAGGACCAGGCCTTGGAATATGGAGTTTCTCAGCGACAACCAGTCTGACCCTTGGGAGGCCCAGGGACATTAGCACACCTGTGTCTGCGTTTTGAATAATAATCGAGGGCAAATGCCCCCAGTCCTACAAGACAGAGCTTTGCATAGAATGTGAATTTACAGAACAGCTGGGATTGTAAACTAAAAATGTCCATGTGCCATATATAGACAGCATTTACAAAAAAAGAGAGCTTTACAATAGGCTCCACAGACCCATCGTAACAATGTGTTTTTTGTTTCCACCTCCTAGGGAGCCCTACCCTCCTTCTTTGGAGCACCATGGACCCTTGGTAGTCAAGAGTCCAAGATGTGGGAAACTTACATAGAATGCCATTTCTCCATCTTTCAACAAGTATTTACTGAACGCCTACTATGTGCCCCGCACTGTTCTAGGCACTTGGGAAACAACATCAAAGAAGCAAAACAGACCAGAGTTCTTGCCCTTGTGAAGCGTATTCTAATAAAATGCACTAAAGTACAAGTAAAAAAATAAACACTCTTTCAAGCCCTTAATGTTTTCATAAATCCAGGATTTAAGTAATTTGATACAGTTATTAAAATATGTTTCATTTAGTTCTGGCTGGCGTAGCTCAGTGGATGGAGCGCGGGCTGGGAACCAAAGTATCCCAGGTTCGATTCCCAGCCAGGGTACATGCCTGGGTTGCAGGCCATAACCCCCAGCAACCGCACTTTGATGTTTCTCTCTCTCTCTCTCTATCTCTCTCCCTTCCCTCTCTAAAAATAAAAAAAATATATGTTTCATTTGAATCACGCTGGCTGTACATTTTTACTTCATATCATTCTGATGTGAATTTATCCTCAGCAACATAAAAAGTACATTAACTTTTAGTTGTTGTTGTCGCCTTTGAAAGACTTCCCATTTGAAACTTAAATCCAAGAATGACAAAGGTATACTGCACAGAGAAGCCTCAGCTGCCTGAGCTAAAGATGAACAGGAACCTGGGATCCTGAAGACTCAGGAGGCCACAGGGTCAAAGATCAGTGATCCAATGGAAGGCGGTGCATGTGGGAGGCTCATGCTGCCCAGTCACTGCCCCCTCACTGCCCCCAGGGCTTTGCTCAGGCTGTCTCCTCTGCTGAGGTCCTCCACTCCTCTGCCTGGCTCCTGCTGACCCTCCCTTGTGACTCGGCTACAACACAACCCTCCTGGAAGCCTGCCTTGAACATCACACGGCTTTAACCCCTTTCCTGACCACTACGCTGCATCCCAGCCACCTGTTCACCCCTAACTGGATCAAAGAGCCTTGTAAGGTGGAAACTCGGTTGTTTTCCTGTATTGTCCTCAGTAGTTAGCCCTGGAACACGGTGCTCATAACTCTGTGGGACAAGTACATGAATTCAGAGTCACAAAGATAAATTCATCTTCCCTGGACAGAACTCCGTGAGCACCAATTTTAGGGAGCTTATAAAAATATATGCAGTAGTAAAATAGGCTAAATGGAATGTGAATATGGCTTGGTAAGCAACTAAGCCTCATTAGAATAATTAAAGGGGCTATTAACCCAAACTAACCCAGGTATCACGTGGAATGTGCTATGAACTGAGCACTACAGAGTATTTATTTGACGGCTTGAACAACATTGTTACTAACCCCAGTGTGGTTTTACATCTCAAATGAAAGCTTTCCCATTTATGTTCGAGTATGTTTTAAATCTCTAACTGGAGTTCTGAAAGGACTGCTTCAAAAATGACTACCTTTAAATGCAAATAGCTCTACTGACCAAGAACTTATTAAAATTGAATTATTTTCATTTCTCTAGGCCCTCTCCTTTGACCAGAAGGAGAGGAAGTTCTTGCTGCAGGGCAATCACCAAGGCTTGAAGATGCTCAGGGTGCCCCATTGCATACTGGGAACTTGGCTAGCCAATATATTTCCTCTCCATAGGCAACCGTTCTAAAACCTGTTAGATTGTGCCTTATTGAAGCTTCCATGGAGGAAAACAAATTGGTTGGCTATCAGATAAGATAATTTTCTATCTCTATTGCCTATTTTTTCCCCATCAGCATGTAAGTATTGTGAAATACTTCCTGCTGTGTGTAAGGACTTGGGTTACTAATGGGTCTCCCTCAGGCCCTCTCCTGGGGTCTCTCTGCCAACAGGAACTGAGAGGAGGCCGAGGAGGGGCTGGAGTGGAGAGAGCAGGCGCAGCGGAGCAGGTGAGATGGACCAGACAGCCAGCTTGCTGACGGCAGCAAGAAAGCGGGGTTTTGTTCTAGTGATGGAAAGCAGTGAAAGTGTTTAGAGAAGAGCAGTCACGTGGCCTGGTTTCTACTTTAAGAATGTCAGGGTTGGACTGGATAGAGCACGGACTGGAAGAAGCCAAGAGTGGAGGTGAGGAAACCAGTTAGAAAGAGGGTGTTTCGGGACTCCAGGCAACACAACTGCAGCCTGGATCAAGAAGGGGGAGACGAAGCTGGAGAGGACTTATTTTTGAGATGGAATTGACAAGACCTGCTGGTAAATTAGATGGAGGGGTAGGGGGAAGGGAAGGGGTATTATTAAGGATGACAACTAAGCAATTTTTAGAGTTAGGTTGTTTACTAAGGCAATTATGGTTCTTGTAGAAAAGGGGGGATAAGATAACCTGAAAAAATGAAAAAAAAAAAACCCCAAAACTAAGTTTTGTGGTGAATCCAGTGTCACATAGAATGGCATTTATGCTTTACTGAGTGGAGCCCAAGATTGAAAAGCTGTCGCTGAGAATATGGCCAATGGCCCCAATGCTCCTTTCTAATTTTCCAACTGCTGACTCACCCTCTTTGATTTGTAGTCATTCTCCAGAAGCTGCCTTTACCGGGGATGGCAAATAGCATTCAGTTTGAATGTGAACTTGGTCAGTTACTGGAGCCTGGGAAGACTTCAATCCAGCCACAGGGAAAGAACACAGTGATTGTGAGTGAATGGGAAGGGCAGAGGTCACACACTGGCCACCCCAGATTAAATTCCACTGGATGGACTACTGGCCTACTTTCCTTAAGCCCCAGCCGTGCTTTAGGGCTGGCATTGCCGGCATCCACAAAATGCACAGACTACTCCCGTTATGATCTGCTGATCTTGGATGGCCAAGGCTCTGATGATGTCACCATGGTGAGCGAGGCTTCTGAGGATGCAGGAACTGTACCCTCAGGCTCATCAGGGAATGTTCTAAATCTACTTAGGACCTTAGAGGTAAATTCCTTCACTATCTGCACAGATGTGGGTTGACATCCTCTGGGAGTTCTGGCAAGTCCATGGAAGCTATGCTATAGCAAGGGATCATGGGGCTTTGCTAGATCCTGGCAAAAAGAGGCTGGGACTCACTGTGCTCCCAGATCACAATATGGCCCTCACAATCACAGCCAGATGTTAAGCTTGTGACCTGTAGTTCTTGAATCATAAAACAGTTTTCATTTTTATCCCCAAAGCTTTGCCTGTCAGATTGACTGTGATGAGCACACAAATGCTTGCTCTGGAAACTGGGCCTGAACTAAACTTCACTCAGCTGTGGCTTCATTCCTCGCAGGTAATTCACAGCACATCTTAGCACACCTGTTGAGGCTGTTAAACGTAAGAATGCAAAAGAAATCCAGAGACCTGCAATAATTGTTAAGCTTTTCATCACTCCCTAAGCCTTGGTTTTCCGTTTGTTAGTTCTAGACTCTACTGGGTGCTCAACACACACACACACACACACACACACACACACACACACACACCACCTCTTTTAAAGCACTTGATTCTAAGAGGGTGATGCTAGAGTCCCTTCCCTGTCAATTCCCAGGTCTCCTTCATTCTTGTAAAGGTTAGATATAAATAAGTGGAAAAGAAAGCTCCTCTCCACTGAGGGAAAATCAAAGGGACTGACTTGGTTATCCCAAGCCATGCTCTTCACAAGTACCCCTGCTTTATGGATGGAGAACTGACACTCATAGAGGTTAAGTAGCCTTCTCTAAGGAACTGAGTGGCAGAGCCAAGGTTTTGATTCTGGTCTGTTTACCCCCAAGTTGATCCTCTTTCCACTCTCTCCACTTTCTCGGGTTAAAGACATGGACCCCTTACTCGACACCCAGTAGAAATGCCAATAGTGCATTTTAAAACAATATCTGAGCTTATTTTTCAGAATTTTATACATCTGGATGGGTTCACATTCCTCTTTGTTTTTCATTCTTCCCCTTGGAAGTTACTGCTCTGCAGTTTTTAATCAAGCTGCTGTATTTCTAACCAGAGAACACACTGCCCTTTGTGATTCTGTAAAGAAGGCCAGACCTATTTTTATCAGCACAGAACCTCTCCTTACGAGACTGGCCTTCAGGAGACCCTGAACTCTGCAGTAGCCTAAAGGTATGACAGCAATTTTAATTAACTTCTTGGCACTCTCCCGCCAGAGCATTTTAACAAATTCCCATGTCACCAGGGTGGCTCAGAGATTAATATTTAAGTGGGTAGGTCCTCCTTTGTCCTGTAAGAGCATTCCCTGTGGCTTTTTAAAAAATTATTAGATGAAAGCAATTACTCAGAAAAAGAGACTAGATAACTTTGTTGTTAGAGAGAAGACAAGGACTCAGGACTCATGAATTTTAGTCCTCATTCTGTGACTGTCTGGATGTGTGGCTCTGAAAATCATCTATCTCTTCTTGACCTCTGGGGCTGTCCACAAGCTGATGTGCTTTCTGGGGGCGTGGGCAACCACCTTCCATTTAAGAAGCCCACAGATAGTTTGGACATCTCTATAAACTATCTGTTTTCTTTCTCCAAATTGAATGTGAACTCGTTGTAAAACATAGCAGGTAAATTACACAAACAATGTAATAAAGCCATCTGATGTTGAGTCCATGCAAGGGCATCCTCCTGGTTTTTTAATTATGCATCAGAGAGAGTACTTCATTTCATATTTTCTCTCCGAGAGGTGAGTTGCTATGCAGTGAGTTAAGAATGAAACAAAAGCTCAGGACAGGAAGGTATATGAAGGTTCTGATCGTCATCCCTGTGGACAATGGGGGATGCTGAGGCTGAGCATTAACCCAAGGTCTCTCGGCCTGTCTCTAGCAAGGTATGTCTCCCGAGCAAGTGAGCTAACTAGGGTTTGAGGTCGACAGACCTGACTAGGTATCTGTATTCCTGCAAACATGCCGATGGAGCACCAGCCTCTGCTCTATATGTCTCTGCTGTGACTGCTGTAAATCACTGTCATGCCAATGTGTTTCTCACATCAAACAGACTTGGGAATTGAAACCAAACCAACTGTGAAAGGTAAAGTGGGGGAGATAAAACAGGTGATTAGTGCAGCATTGATTGAAAGAACGAGCCAGTTCTTAAAGCATTCTCCAAATAAAGTAACGACTTAAAGGGTGTTCGCAGGAATGGGGAAGGGTTTTCAAGAGATCGAAGTGAAGGTGAGGGAAGAAAGAGGATGAGCTGGAGAGAGGCGGCTCGGGTGGAGAGCCACACAGAGCCCCGTGCAGTGGGACTCATAGACGCCCTCGTCACAAACTTGTCAAAAAAAAAAAAAACAAACAAACAGCACACACAATTACTGCAGGAA
This sequence comes from Phyllostomus hastatus, assembly GCF_019186645.2. Taxonomy (NCBI): domain Eukaryota; kingdom Metazoa; phylum Chordata; class Mammalia; order Chiroptera; family Phyllostomidae; genus Phyllostomus; species Phyllostomus hastatus. The sequence goes on along the minus strand of NW_025334041.1, from coordinate 110,602,594 downwards.
GCCAGATAAGTGAAGAACGCAAGGGGTTAAGATGTAATTTAGTGCAATCTCCTCACTTTTTAAAGCAATCAGCCTGTGGGTCTGCGATACGCCTACATAATCAGGAAGGGGGTCACAGGAAATGTCACGCTTTTACCTAGTAACGACTGAGCAACTGGTTCTGTGCCGCGTGATTCCGGGCGTTCCAATGTCACCACAAAAAAAAGGAAAAGAAAGTCTTCCTTCAGGGAGTAATAGTTGAAAATGTTTTCCTTTTCCCTTTGTGACACTGGAATCCATGGATTTGGTCAAAGTGAGAGGGGACTCGCTCTAGCATCCTGAGCCTGCTCTCACCCTGTTCACTTGGTTGGCAGGTGACCTGAGAAGTAACCTGCACTTGGTCATTTATTTATCTGATCGACACTGAGCAGCTAGCACGAGACTTCTGTGCAGGGGTAATCAGTGAGCAAACCAATAAAGCCAGTCCCCTCAAGAGCTGTCATTGTAATGCAAAGAGATAGACAATAAGCAAAGAACTGGGTGGTGACAGGTGCTGTAAAGAGAAATGGAGAACACTAGGAGGGAAGGGTGGGAAGGGCGAGGGCGTGGCTCATCTAGAAAGGGGGGCCAGGGAGGCCTGGCCAACGCAGGTACCTGGAGCAGAGAGCCTGAGCAATGCAGAGGCGGAAAAATGTCGAGCGGGGAGGACGGAGGCCTGAGATGGGACTGAGCTCTGCATAGTCCAGGGCCAGCGAGGGGGTGGAGTGAAAGGGAGGGTGTCAGAGATGAACCTGGAGGGTGATCAAGGGCCAGATCAAGACTTTGAGTTTTATTCTGAATAAAATGGAAAGTTATTGGAGGGTTTTGAGCAGGACAGTGAAATGACATACAGAAAAACAATAATCAAAAAAGTGATACAATATGACTTACAGAACAACAGTAATCAAAAACCTCTGGGCCAGTGAATTCATTCCCCTTGGTTCCCATGCTAATATCGAGGCTGGTACTGGGCATTTGGGGCCCAAGGGCCCCGTTGACAGAATACATGGTTCATATGGACACTATTCCAAGGTGAACTCAATCTCACACAGTGCAGACATCTCAAGGGCGGGAGCCACAAAAGGGCAGCTAGAGGGATGACCACTAAATGGTGGAAATAATGTGTAAGAGACAGGGGGCCAGACAGGAGGGGACCCACAGTAATTGCTCTCATTTGTCACGCTCTTGGGAAAGCAGTTCTTGCTGAAGGAACTTGATGAAACCTGACAATATTAAATGACTGTGGCATTATGATGGCAAAATTATACTTCCAATCTTCTGATTCTCTTAAATGAGCTTGTCTGATTTAAAGTTGAGGTCTTCATGTACCTGGGTAAGTTTTCAGTTTTTCTTTAAACTCCCAACAAGTCCCTTATTTTTTACTCTCAAATATTTTCCTGGGTTCTGTCCCCCTTCCTCAGCCAAGCTCTCTCAGAGAGTGGTCTCATCTCCCGATTTCCAAGGGCAGAAATAATCCTATCTCTCAGAAACGTGGACTTCTGGCTGGCGCCCTCCCACCCCTGCCTTCCTCTTTCTAGAAAGCTGTCACTGCAGCATTTCCCATGAGGCCAGTTCACCAAGGAGCAACCCCAGAGCCTGATGCATAGCAAGCACTCAGTAAATGCTTGATAGCTGAGTGAGTGAAGGAGTAAATGAATGAGTGAAAGAATGAGAGAATTGAAAAGGCTACAAACACCAGGGTAAAATAGTGTTTGTATAGTACGCATAAGAATACTCACCTGAGCCCTGACCCTGTGTGATTCGGTGGGCTGGGCATCGATCATCCCACACAGTGAAGAAATGTCACTGGTTCAATTCCTGGTCCAGGCATATGCCTGGGTTGCGGGTTTGGTCATGGGTTGGGGTGTGTGTGAGAGCAACGATTGATGTGTCTCTCTCACACTGATGTTTCTCTCCCTCTTTCCCCCTCCCTTCCCCTTTCTCAATAAGTGAATAAAATCTTTAAAAATTTTTTTAACAATTACTAACCTGAGATTTCTCAGCTACCAGGATAGCTTTCTGAAAGACCTTACACTTCACCTGATTTTATGATTTCAGCCCAAAGGCTTTCTGCATAGCTCCTTGAACAATCCCATTTATCTAGAATCCGAGGGAGGGGTTCCTCTTTAAAATCAATGTATTTTGAATCCCTGATGGGACTTAGCTTTCCAGGTTCTGTGGAAAGGAGGTGTCTCCCCGACGGCCATCTCTTGCACGGCTTTCTTCTAAGTGTCCCTTTGACTCCCCGTCCTCAGGTCTGTCTGCAGGCATTCGTTCCCTTCTGACAGAGCCCGTTTAGTTTAGTTTGAGAAATGTTCATTGTTTTTATATGCCACACCCTGTGACAAAGGGTCATACTATTATGAAGTACTCCAACTATAAGACATCCTCAAATTTTGGAAAATTCTCCAAAAGCTTTTTTTTTTTTGTCTTATGCCTTTGATAATAAAGCTATTCCGGCAGAAACTGAAACCATGACTGGATACTGTGAGGTGTCTAAGATAATTCTCACCACTGCCTCTTACAACCTCCACTGTCATCGAAGTCAAAGAAGAAACATCTTTTCCTACCTGCTGTTCGCTGCCTCTTGGTTACATACATGAAGATGTCCACCCCCACATATATATTTTCCTCCTAAAAATGTAAGTAAGGCTTAGACACTTGATGGGGGAAAAAAACTATATTGTTCAAAGTCTTCGAGAGGCCAAAAATATTAAAAGTACTTTGGGGCGGGGGGAGCAAAGAACATAAAATTGAAACCTGGGAAATAAGGCCGCAGGGAAAGTGTAAAGTGCACGGGGCGCTCCGCCAAGGATGAGACAGGCAGGCCTGCGAGAAAGGAGTGCGCTTCAGCGCCCCCGCTGTGTGGGACAGGGTGCCCAGGTACAACCAACAGAATCGCCGCCAGGTAGTTCAGCGATAAAGGGGTTTATTTACAAATATAGTATGATGTTCAAGAGGGCCAGAAAATTAGTCTGGGTGGCTATCCAACCAGGAGCACCATCCAAACCCTATGACACGGCTATTGCCCCAGGGCTATGGGTCCCCCAAGGACCCACTGCAGCCTCTGCTGGGCACCCACACCACAGCTTGCACCATTGATGTGGGGCCCTGAGTACTGCCCTCTGTCCCTGCTGACCCCTAAAGTCAGGTGCTTGAGCTGCCACCCTTCTAGAAAGTGGATTCCATTATGGTGCCCACTTCATTAGAGGTGATCTGGTGACAGGACCTGGGAACAGGTACCCCTCCCACTCTCACCGTTGGCACTTTATTCTGACTTTGGGAGAAAGCACGCCATCTATTGGTCACTGGTTCATAGTACACCCAGCATCCTGTAGGGGGGCATCTCACCCTCTCAAGGAATTCTCTGTATGCCGGCACAATGGAGTGTTCAATGGGCTGTCCCACCATCCCATAAGGCCTTCTGTTTCCAGTGATGGCGTACATGCCAGGACTAGAAATCCTACAGGCCTATCTATTGCCTTACATCACTGTAAGTCAACTCTGGTGGGAAGCATTGTTGCATGGAAATAAATGACAGTGGATAATGCAATTTGGTAAGCTCATGAAAGGTGCTGCTGGCCTGGAGAATCCAAATCCAGAAAAAGTAGTTTTTCCACTGAGGACAAATTGTTGCCCTCTCCACAAGGGAAGGGCCTTCACTGTAATCCCCTCCTGGGCGTGGTACTACGACAAATCTCAGAGTTAGTTTCTGCTGCTGAAAGTTAACCAGCACTGGTGAGAAGGAGTCCTTATGGGGCCAGTGCATTATCTCTATGCCCGAAACCAGGGCCACTTGGTCCGTGAGGCCGCTGAGCAAGGGGGGCTGGGGAAAGGGAAAGACACCGGGAAGGCACGGGCCTCCTCCACAGCAGGGACTCGTGACTGTTCCAGTGGGACACAGGTAGTCTGCGTCTCCAGCCTCAGAACTGGAGAAGTTACCACATACCTTCTCATAGAGAATGGAGGCCATCAGCAGAGGACTTCCACAGTCTACCTCCGCCACATCTGCCCCGCTTCCCGCATCTGCTCCCACCGAGGGTCTGTTCTCCTACAGTGCGTGTTTTTGTAATGGGCATTAGCTCCAACATTAAGGCTCAGTCGGCGGATGATGTCACTGCCATGTGGGAATTGGGTGGGTTCATAAGCAATTTTCCCCTAGCACGTTAATATTGTATGCCGGCAGACAAGAGCAGCTGAATGCGAAGGGCAGCAGCGGAATAATCTAAACGAGCACTTGCAGGAGAACAAGGTCCTTTACAGGCTGCCCGTTCACCACACCGGCCTCTTCTTGGTTCAGGGTGGCCACAGAGTCTGTCTTGGAAGGCCTTACAGTGTAGCTCAGCAGCTTCTACCCGTCCTTCTTTCAGAGTCTGTTGAGCTGGCTTTGCCCTTTTCTTGGAAAGGTGAAATTCTTTTCTGATGTATTCATTTATTATCTCTATGTTCAAAAAAAACTATGTTAATTGGTGTTTTTGTTAGTGTGCAGGCTACAAAGTTTGATGGGTTTGGAATGGTTGGCCCCAACCTTATTTTTTTTCCCATAAATGGTTATTTTCAGTGTATGCATTTGAGAATAAAAAATTTTTTCAGAAGCACATTTATCATGTTATTGCAGAAATGTCTGCATGCTGCCTGCCCACGTGTAACCATGGAGACATTATTCACGCTCTTATCGGAAGCTAATTCTTCCACGTGCACACTGCCTTCATCCCCTTATCCAAGGGCGCTGCTCCTGCGTTTATCCTCTTTTTTCTGCTTCATCAGTTTTTGCCTTTCCTGCTACACTCTCATCAACATAAAAAAAATGCTGCTACTTGTCCCACTTAAAAAAAATCGTTCTCTGGATTCCACATGCCCTACCGACATATTACCTCCATTCTTCACTCCCTTTTTTAGCAAAACTAGTCAAACGTGTCGTCTATACCACCTCCAGCCCTTTTCCTATTTTCTCATGTGCCCAATGCAGTCTGGTTTTGCTTCTTCACTCCATCAAAACCCCATTGTTAGGTTCGCAAATGACCCGCACCGCTAAAGTCAGTGGTCAGTTCTCAGTCCTCACCCGACTGGGCCAGTGAGCAGCATGTAATGGCTCATCGCTCGCTCCCACAGCCTTCGCCCACTTGCCTTCCAGACAGCCACTCTCCCTTCCTCCTGCCACACTTGTTCCTTCTCAGTGCCCCTTGCAGGTTCCTCCTCTTCTCCCGCCGTCTGAGTGTTGGAGGAACCAGGGGTTCAGTCCTGTTCCTCTCCACCCCCACCAACCCCACATAGTCCTTTGGCGATCCCATCCAGTCTTATGGCCCCTATATGTTGAAAATCCCCAAATCTGTATCTCCAGAGCAGACCTTTTCCTTAAACTGCCTTCTCATATATTCAGTTGCCTACTCACATCCCTGCTTGGTGTCATATATGTCTCAGGTGTAAAGTTGAACTTCTGATATTTCCCACCCAACCTGCCCTTCTTGTGGCCTTTCCCCTCCCATTTGGTGGAAACTCCATTGCTCTGGGTGTTTGACCAAAATTTGCAGTCATTCCTGTCTCTTTTCCATCGATCACACCATACACACATCAAACACATCAGCAGATCCTGCAGGTTCTACCTTGAAAATACACCCAGAATCTAGCTACCTCTTATACCTTTATTGCTACCACCCTGCGGCAAGCTGCCATATTCTCTTGCCTGGATTATTGCCAAAAAGCTCTCCAACTGGCCTCTCCCCTTGCACAATCAATTCATAATACAGCAGTCATAGTGATCCTGTAAAATCTATGTTCGATTGCAGCCTGTTCAAAACTCTCCAGTGGCTTTGAGTCAAAGTCAAAATAACAGTCTTCCAGGTCTTAGCAACCTCACCCGCCGTCCCCACCTGCCACTCACTCAGTCTTTGTGCTCTCACTCCCCTGCTTGCTCATGCTGCTCCTGCCACCTCTGCCTACGCTGCTGTTCCTTCAACACAGCACATCCTTTCCTGCCTCCAGGTCTTTGTGCCTGGCTGTTCCGTCTGCTCTTTCAAGGTCTTTAAATATTTGCTCAAATCTCATATTCTCGTGATCTATTTAAAAATGTAGAACACTTCTGCTCATCATCCTGTCTTCCCTAATCACTTTACTCTGCTTTCCTTTCCAACTCCATCAGTTGGAACTGCTAACTTTTTCAGCTTCTAACTTTTCAAATAAATTACTTATTCTGTCTGTTGTTTCTTATCTGTGTCTCCCACTAGAATGTTTAGGGCAGGGATATTTGTTCGGTTCACTGACGTGATCCCAGGCCTAGAACAGTGCCTCGGCAGAGAGCAGAGAGCAGGTATGAATATAAGACAGGCGCGGGTCCCACGGAGCCTCCTGTGAGATGCTCTCAGGGGAAAATTCCGCTTCCCACCTGTGGCCCAACGGCCTCACTCTGACCAGTGGGCCCTGACACTGGGCCCACGTCACACGCCCCAGCAGAGCTGGAGAACAGTTTCCTGTTTCTGCTTTGGAGAGGCGGGACTGCCCGAATAGAGAAACGTTTCTAAAGCAGACGAGAAGCGAAGCTACTACGTTATGTTATTGGAAAAAATCATATTTTCATTAATTTCCTGTTTCTTCTCAAGCAGTACACACAAGGAATGCATTTAATTTAAAGAAGATGAGGTGACAATTTATTAATGCTTTTAGGAAGAAACTACCCTGGTAGAAACTACCCATTTTCTACCATGTTGGAGGATATCGGCTTAGTTCATATTGTCAGCATTCCCATTGATATTTTACATAATACAAGATGTATAACATATAAAATGTATTGTACATAAAATTATAGGTTCAAAAATCAGGTTTAATATCAAAAGAGTTAGCGTAAAAGTTTCTATATTCAAAAAAATCTGATAAACTATTACCGACCTGTGACGACTTTGATACACTCTGTGAACCTCTGAAAATTTTTGTTTGGTTGGTGCTCAGAAACACTGCAGGCAGAGCAGAACTTTTCCTGTTCTCAAAGAACACAAAGTTTAGGAGCACTTGAGTTTAATATCTATTAATTGTTCTTTGTCAGAAACACGAAGCCCTCCAGAGCCTAAAGCAGAAACACGTACTAAAAACCTGTGTCCAGCAGCCACGCCTCCTGTCTTCGGGGGCATTTGTCCACCTGCAACTCTGTGGCTCTCTCCAGATCCTAGGGGCAAACGCTTCTGCTGGAGGGCTGACATTCAAGGACCTGAACGTGGCTCTCAGTGTGTACACTGCTATAGTCCGGAAGAGTACGACTTCTTGTATTTGTGTATGAATGCATCTGTTTTCCCAAGGCTAACTTTGTAGCATTCCACGGGCACCAAAGAGCCAAACGGTGGCATTTTGGGTAAACGTTCCTGGTTACTGGCTTCCAAGGAAGGTGGCACTGTCTCTGACGTGCCAGTTTTTCCTTCGGGAGTCAAGCACTTTTGGGCTCCAGGCTCGTCTGTGCGGCGGCCGTCGGAATTCGAAGGGACGCTGCTCTCCTCGCCATCTGTGAGGCCCCTGCAGTGAGCTTCGCTGAGCAACAGTACGGCAGTGCCGCCAGCATGAAGCACTCTGTGACAGAAAGTGATAGCTGGCGTGAGTGTCCCCTTCTTTGTACGTAACAGACAATCCTATTTAAAGTGTTTGGTGGTTTTAATGTGAAATTTAACTTTATCTATATAAATATAGGGATTTTGATCATTAGGCAGTATCTTCCATAATGCATATTCATTATAGTATTATGGAATTGCCAGTACAAATCTGCTTTAATTATCTATTTTTACTCTACTTAAAAGGCAGCCTCAAAATAATTTATAATAATATTTTAATAAATGCTTGTATAAAAGAAAAGGCAAATGAGAAATCCTAAAGAATCAGCACATATTAAAGTCAACTGGCTGATGGCAGAAGAAAGGCACCAGGAAAGAATGAGAACATGAACAAAGGACTGGCAAATGGGAAGACCTTGAGCTTGTTGAGGAGAATTCATTTCAATCACTTGACCAAGGTCTGTATAGTACTTAAGTGGAAAAAGTAATGAATGGATCCAATCCTCTGAGTTGCTGTTGAGATTACTGAACAGTGGGAGAGAGGCCAGCAAAGAGAGGGTCTCAAACCCACACGGCAAGTTGGCGAGTCGAGCAGGAGTGAGCCAGGCCAAGGGATGTCCGGGGGCTGGAGCGGGGGAGGTGATGGAGGCAGAGAAAGCATCAGAGGCAGGGAGAAGGGACGAGGAGGAGGCAGTGAGAGTGGCTTCACACGAGGCTGAATGGCAGGGTGGTGGGAGGAGGAGGGAGGAGAGGAATTCTGTTTGGGCATCAGCAGTCAGCGTGGATTCCAGGAGATGGCTGGAGGTGGAGATCCCGGAGTTCTCAGCAGTGAACTGCAGGTAAAGCCATACTGCGGGTAAGACCACCTGGGGTGGCAGTGCACAGTGAGAGGAGAAAAGGGGCCAAGGAACAGAGACTCAGAGGAGGAAGGGCTCATGAAACACGAGCCTCAGGGAAAGTCTAGACGAAGTGATGTCACGGTGTCCCAGGAGTACAGTCACAGAAGGGAAGGGTCTCAGCAGGGTCAAACGCCACAGGACTAACAGGTGAGTAGGGTTACAAGAAGTCACTAGTGAACCTGGAGCAAAGGCTGGTCTGTGGGAATCAAGGGGCGCTGGAAGGTGAGGAAGCAGATGTCAAGTGCAGACTACTCCCAAGAAGCTTGATAAGGAAACTGGAATCTCCTCAGGGCCAGCAAAGATGTCAGGAGCTTCCCCTCACAGGCCGATCAGCAAAGCTAGATACATCTGTCTCCAAACGCCACTGCCTCTACTTCACTTCCATCCTCAGATCCCACCTGCACCACTGCACAATCTCCCGACAGGTCCTCTCCACGCTTGTCACTCTCCCCACTCCCCCTTCCCAGTTTCCACTCAGAAAACACATGTAAACCCCAGCTAACTCTCACTTCCACTCTACTTCAAACACCTTCTGAACTCCTACGTGAGCTGACCCTCACCCCTACTTTCCCACTCCACTGCCTGCTTGCTTCCCTTCGCTCACATGGTCTGAGCGGCTGACCTTCCTTCAGAGGCTCGAACTCAACAAGCTGCTTCTTGTCTTAGAACATCTGGCCTTGCTGTCCACTCTGCACTTATCACTCATTCCCCTTCTCATCATTCAGGCCCCAGAGTTCAAATACCGTCTCCTGGGAGAGGCCTTGGGAGAGGTAGCCACTGCTTCTCTCTTAGTCACTCTCCCACAAAACATTCTGTTTTATTTCCTTCACATGATCTATCACCACTGGAAATTATCCTGTTCATTTATGAACAATCTGCCTGCCCACACTGGAATGCAAGCCCCACATGGGCAGGGACTCTATCCTATCCGCAGCTCTATCCCTAGGGCCTAGCAAGAAGTGTGTGGGGCACGCAGGGCCTCCAACAGTGTCCAGGGAGGGATGACTGAATCTGCGGAGAGAGGAGATGAAGTGGGCGGAGTGTGGTCCGTGAGGAGGCAGGAACCGAGAGGGTGAATCCTGGCTGGAAGAGAGGAGCCTCTCCTGCTGGGGCGCTCCACTGAGGGGGTGGGGGGTGGGGGCAGATGAGGCTGTGTACCACGGGGCAGAAACAGGAAAACACTCAACTACCTCTACACACATCAAAGAACACAGAATTAAAATAATAAACACGATAGAACATATTAACAGAAATAAAAACCCTGCCACCCTGAGTATGGCAAGGTTATGAGAAAATGAGTACTGCTTAGATAGAAACTGGTATAACTTTTTTTAAACAGCAGTTTAACAATAATGTATTAAAAATATAACATGTATAACCTTTGACCCAGCAGTCTCACTTCTGGGAAATTATTCTAAGAGGATGTAACAGTAGAAGTAGTAGAGTAACAGTGACCATACAGTGATTCCAGGCTGTTTTGGATACATTGTTATATATCACTTAATCCTGACACGTGTCCTTTCAAGTGTGTCCTCTTAGCATTACCATTGTGCAGATGTAGAAACCAAGGCACTCTGGTTTTAAGTAACTTGGTCACATTAACTTTGAAAACTGTACAAGGATGTTCCGAGTGTTGTTCTTTATGAAGATGAAAAATTGGGAATTACCTAAATGCACATCCATAGGTATGGGTTATACAATGGTGTGTGTGTGTGTGTATGTGATACTGTCTATGGTAATCACGAAAAATTATGATATACACTATAACAACTTATCAGAAAGGAGATTCATGACATGTTCCTAAGTGAAAAAAAGCAAGTTACAGTACAGAAACTTAAGGATGCTCCTATTTATTTAAAATTGAAAACATGTACCTAATGGTGTATTATATATATTATATATGTGTGTGTGTATATACACATGAATATGAGAGAGGACTAGTGGAACTTTCATTAAGTTGTCATTGTAGATTTTTTTTTTCAAATAATGGAAATGATAAGAAAGTGAAAATCACCTGAAATCTTGCTACTGAGAGATGAACATTATTGATAAATATCCTTCTAGACATCTTTTCATGTTCATATACACATTATTTTTTACTAAGAAAACTATTTAGAGTTTATAAAGCAACACTTCCCGAATTGTATTCCTCTGAATACTAGCGATGGTATGATATATGGCTTCCTGTAGAAAATGAATTCCATAGCCAATAAGTTGGGGAAACTGTGTCAAACAACAGAAAAGAGATTTCCCTTTTGCCTGTGAACCTGCAAGAGCAGGTGTAGAGGGTACAAATGGCTGTGAATTATTTGACCTTGGAACGCATTAAGCTTTAACCTTCCACCCCACTCTCCGTTCGCAGCAACCTGGTGTATTTGTTGTTCTGAGCACCCGCCTTCCGAAGCGTTTACTCAAGAAATACTTCTTGAACATCTTTATGTATAAAACATTGCATGGCTTCCTTTCTCGTTCTTTCCAAATTTCTAAATTTCACTGAAATCTTGCTTCTCCAATGAATCCATCTCAAGCTTCTTGGGCACACAGTGACTTCTTCTAGGTGAGCAAGTTCAATTTCTAATTTTGCTCGTATGTTTTCCAAGATTATATTTGAGAGGAAAGTTACAATATCATGCTTCTCTGAATTACTCACAATGCTCTGTCCTCATGAAATGGTTGCTAATGAAATAAATTAGAGCAGGAAATAATCGAGCCGAGAGTGCGAGCTCACGCTGCCAGAGCAATCGTTGGTCCGACAGTCGTTAATTCTGATTGCGTGTTCTTTCTCGAAGAGTCCAGTGCTGTTTTACACACAGGACCAACTACTTCTTGCCTCTTATAAACAGCTTTACTGGCCTCTTGTATTTTTTCTTATTTTTACTCACACAATTCCCTTTCCCTTCCGTTTTCTATCTGTAGCCTTAAACTATTCATAAACCACTGGGAGAAAAGTTACATGTGTGTAAGTACATTTCTATATATTTCCACCCACTTCCGAAAAGGGCCTGAAGTGGTTTGCACTAAAAAGTCAGGTACGAGCTAACAGTTACAGTTAGCTGACAGCACTTTGTAGGTCCCAGCACTGCTCTTAGAGGTTTAAATCCACCGAATCCTCAGAACTACACTATAAGGTCGGTACTATTATTTTAAAAAGTGGCACAAAGTGGCCAAGCAATGGGCCTGTGATTGAAGAACTACTAGCAACGGAGCTAAGACTAGAACCCAGGCACCTGGCTTCGAGGCCTGTACCCTTCACCGCTCTCTCAAGGCACGTAAAACCTCAAACCACAGTCAAGTCAAACCGTAACGGCTGTGGGCAGGAGGCAAGGATGCCTGATCGCAGGAGAAGGTTCTTATGTCCAACTGCATACACTTTAAACTCATCCTGCTGAGGCGCTTGAATGATGTGGAAAATTTTGAATATCTTCCTGATTCTTAGATAAATATTTAAATTTACTGCCACAATGTGAGGGCAGTCATATCTATCACTGTCTCATTTTCAATTACTTAGAAAAACCAAAACCAGCCGAGAGAAAGTCAGGCTGATAAGGACTGACTACTCAAAACCCTGCCCTCCACTGCTTTGTGGAGATGCCTAAAATACGCAGCATTTGATTGTTAGGTTAAGCCGTTGTTTCTGGAAAGTTCTATCAAGGTTAAATGTAAGTCACTACTCACATAATAGTGAGTTGGCTTAAGAGTACAGCTGGTGAATTATTAATACCTAGTCAGATGCAAAGCCTGTGGTTATTAACTCTGGTTGCACAAAAGAATCAGCTGGGGAGCGGTAGGGAACACTGACAATGACCTCAGAGCCTCGGAGAGGAGAGATGGAGAGTGGGCACCAGTGTTTTTCAAAAGCTCCTGAAATAATTTTCCTAGGAAGTCGGGGTTGCAATAGCTGCTGTGGGGGGTGTGGCACCAGGCAGAAGGGAGTACAGGGGCTCAGGAAGTGTCCGCATTATAGCTGCTGCCCAAAAAAGATCTCAGGCAACATTTCAAGAGTTAGGTAACTGTATTAACAGAGCAAGCTGCTTAGAAGTAAGATACTCCAAAAAGAAGTTAGGAGCACCCAGGTGGTAAGAATGAGGTGAGATGACTCTCAGTTGAACTAAGACTTCCCATCAAGCTTTACTTCTCCTTACAGAACATCAGGCTTGACATTGAATTTCTCCACCCCAGGCCCACGTGATTCGCTTTTTCAATTGGTGATGTGATTTATATACAGGCTGTTGAACATTTATGTTGCCCTGCTCTATCTAATGCTCAGCTGAAACAATTTAATAAGAATTGACCGCTTATTCACGTCCTTTCATTCCTCTATGCATTCTAGGTTCTCTCCTCACTCTAATACATTAAATGATCTTAAAAATACAGATTCGGGACCTACTGTTTGAACCTCTCAAAGAAGCACTTTCTCTGAATTGCATTCCCCGAGGTCAACTTTAGCAACCACAACATGAAGAACACTTCTGCACTTTCACTGCACCGTCAACAATAAAGGCATTGTCTTTCCTGTGTCACTGTGTCCTTCTGTGACTGCTCTGTTGTGTAGTAGCTGCATGATCCTGAGAAAGTTCATCTTTCTGGGCACCAGACTCCCGTCTGTGAGGTGCGGGGGGAGGGGGGGCGGTGGGGGGAGGATTAACACACCGACTGCTGGGTTTTGTGCTGATTAGAAGTAAATTACCTAGCTCAGTGACTGACATGTCGGTCACCACTTCAGATACACAAATTTCAGGCAGTAAAAAAAATAATAACTTTTTTTCTGAATGAAACATAGTGTAAGATGATATGGAATAATTATTTATTTCAATGATAAATTTCTGATTTAAAACCTTAGAAAATTAAGCTACACAAACTCTAGGAAATTACTAAAATGCAGTAAAATCTAAACTGAAGAGCTGTGATACATTTTGTCTAAATGTCCAATAGCTCAAAATTACGGAAATAAATTCAACACCTTACCTTTCCATTTCTCGGAGAATGCTTTTGATGTCTTTTCCTAACTTAAACTTTTTCCCAAATGGAATGTCAGAAATAATAACATCGACACTTTCTGAAGGCAATGGCAATTCTGAAATACAGAAATTAGAGAATCCTATTCAGTGAGTTCAAGTATTTGTAATCTAAATGTGAGAAAATTAAAGTACATGGGATTATGTTTGCATATTAAATAAAATTTAGGGTGGCTAATATTATTTCTAAGAAATTACAAGTTTCTGAAAGGCTTTTAGAATTACTGAAGATAAATGGTACAGTAATTATATTCCATTCTTTGAAAATTGGTTTTTCAGGTATGATAAAATATGACATAAGTAAGCAGAATTTTAAATTAACCAGAAAATTCAATTCTTTAAACATATTACATGACTAGAAAATTGCCAGTACCAAGAAGAAATACATTATGTTGTCTAGAAGAACCTTTTACAAAAATTATATTCTGTAGCTTTCATTTTTCTTTTCACAGCTATTTTTAAAATTTTGCACATATAGATCTATTTTTAAGTATTTTTTATTGACTATGCTATTATAGTTTTTCCTTTATCCCCCCTCCACCATGCCGCCCCAACCCTCCAGCATTCCCCCCTTAATTCATGTCCATGGGTTGTATATATAAGTTCTTTGAGTCCTCTGTTTCCTATACCATTTTTATCTCTCCCCATCTATTTTATGCCTACTAATTATGCTGCTTCTTTTTTTTGTATAAGGTATGCTGTTGGACTCCTTCCCCACCAGCATAAGCAAGAGAGGTGGCCCCAGACACCTCAGCGACCATGGGAAGGCTTCGACACCGACCCCTGGTGTTGGTCACCTTCTCCATGGAGCTCCATGGCTTGTGCGGAGAGGAGAGACAGAGGGAGTTAGAGAAGAAAATAACACTAGGAAGGCTGTCACCTGTCTTTAAGAGCTTATAAATAGATGAACTTTTGAGGTCACCAAGTCCAGTCTCCCAGTGGATGCAGGGATCCCCCTACCACATGCCCCAAAGGGTCACTGCAGCTTTGCTTGGGCAGTTGCAGTGCCAGGGAGAGTGCTGCTGTGATTTACCAGTGAGCATCCCCACGCTTTGATTTTATACACATCTTAGCTTATCTACACAAGATTCCTAAAGGGGGACTGCTGGTCAGAGCTATGTCCGTTTTGCCCTGGCTGGGCAGCTCAGTTGGTTGGAGCCTCACCCTGTAAACCAAAGGTTGTGGGTTTATTTCCAGGTCAGAGCACACACCTAGGTTGTGGGTTCAATCCAGGTTGGGGCATGAACGGGAAGCAACTGATTGATGTTTCTCACATTGATGTTTCTCCTCTCCCCCACTTCCTCTCTCTCTAAAAGCAATAAACATATCCTTGGGTGAGAATTTAAAAAAACTATGCCCCTTTTACATTCTAATAGCTACCAACAAATTGTGCACCTGTGTGAAAAGCATGCTGCAATGCCACAGATTTATACAAAAATCAGTTCCTGGCTCAAACAAAGGGCTTTCTCATAGGTAAAAATGTTCCGCAACAGATCAGACTGCCTGGGTCCACAGTAGCACATATGTGTTCCAGAACAGAATGGATGGTCAGCATGCCCTTGACAGCATTACGACATCGGGTATGGGTCAAAGGTGCTGACGTCTAAGGGACCTCGGGTATTCAGAAGCACTCAGGACTTCCCCAGTGTCCAGGCCTCTGCATAGTGGCTCATCTGGCCTGAGCCCTCCCACATGCAGTGTTTCCCCGGTCAGCCTAGGAGAGCAGCCTGACAGCTGCCGGAGGTTGCTCTCCTGACTAACTTGGGCCCCCTCTCCGAGAGTCTGCAAAAACTAACTGCTGAGCTCTCCCCATCCTCTGTCCCCAACGCAGGGATGTCCATCCTGTCACAAGCTGGTGCTGCTCCGGTACTGCTGTAAGCCTCCACTGGTGGTCTCCGGAAGAACACTAGGTCTTCCATGTGTGCAAACAGATCCCTTTTGCACCTGAAGTGGGGCATAATGGTAGGCAAAAAGCACAGCCTGTGGCAAGCTTTAGGTGGAGCCGTTTTTTTCTCACAACTGTTGATGGATAACTGCACGAACTTCAAAGGAAGCAGCCTGGTCAGCACCAAGCTCTTGGCTGACTTAGGTCACCGTGCCTGGGTGTGTTGGTCAGGCACAGACTGCATAGCTGACAGCCTCCAGGCCGACAGCAGGACATCAGCTATTATGAGGTCAGGGCTGGTGTATGTGATGCCACAGTGACCACTTACACGCCTTGTGCATGTTGATTACTTGTCCTCTTTTGCTGGTCTGGATGAAGTTACTCCAAACGTGGGTATGCGCTTGAACGTGGTAAACCTGTCCTTGCACAGCTGCCGCTGCAGCTTCCCCGTGGATCTGAAGGATGTGGGTGGCACACGGCTGCTCTGGGCGCTGCCCTGACATAGTGTCCTGTCGCCACCCATGCTTCTCATCAGGGCCGCTGCATGTCCTCTCCAGAACCTCTGCCTGGTCTGAACTGCAGCCCCCCAAGGGCCGCCTTCAAGTTTTTGCTGTCCATTGTGACCTGCATCGACTGTCACACACAGCGCCTCGTCCTCATCCCCACGGCTGCCCCCACAGGAAGGGACAGCGTCTTCCTGCAGACAGCCACTGCCCAAGGGTGCCAAGAGTAAGTACCAAATTCTTATGTGTTTCGCATGTGACACAAGTATGCTTCTTCAAGGCCCCTTGAGTTCACACAGCTACCACAGGCAATGGTATGTAAGTGATCAGCAGTCACAGGAAAACTATCTTTTACTAAATCTATAAAGGTGATACTAATAGGTAACAAATACTTAAGGCTTTATAAGATTTGAATGTATTTTTGAGTTTTTTAAAGATTTTATTTATTCATTTTTAGAGACAGGTGAAGAGAAGGAGAATCAGAGGGAGAGGATTATCATTGTGTGGTTGCCTCTCACGTGCCCTGTACCAGGGACCTGGCCCACAACCCAGGCATGTGCCCTGACTGGGAATCGAACTGGCGACCCCTTGGTTTGCAGCCCGAAATCAATCCACTGAGCTACACCAGCCAGGGCTGTTTTTGAGCTTTTGCTTAATGTTTTCTTTTATAGCTATCATAGAACTTCTGTGAAACATGAACTTCAGAATTTAAGAAGGTACACAAAGGTTGAACAGGGAGTGCTTTCCTAAGAATCTCTTTATCCTTCTCAAGCCTGCATTTAGTTGTAGATGTCTATAAATGGCTTTCTCAGAAACTCAAAAAAAAAAAAAGAGCAAAATTCACTGAAGAGTAGTCATTTGACTCAAACAAAAGTCATGCTTCCCAGGGCACCGTTTAAGTGCATTTTCCTCAGCTGCGCATGAGAAGTAGCTGGCTTTGGGCGCAGTGTCCTTAAAACAACCAGTCTGCTTTAAAGTAAATGCTAGATGTGTCTACAAAGAGATCTGCTTTGTCTGGTCAGTGATATCACCATGGCCCTCACAGTGGATGGTAAATGTCAATAGAAATTCTATTCAAGATGTGTTCATCATCAGCTTTCTTGACAAATGAAAACTCAGCACTGCAGATCCTCGAATGAGGTTATTTCATGTAGTATCATTTTGTTATAAAGTAGATGAGATGCTGTAGAAACCGGACTCTTGCTTATATCAATTAACCTGTGGTAAAATTGGTTTTACTATACACCGTTCTGCTATAGTTCCAAGAGCCTATCAACATTAAGTGAACACTTGCTGTACAGTTGTCCCTCGTTGTATCGAGGTTCACTTATTGTGGTTCACTGTATCACAGGCTTTTTAAAAGTGAACCGTGATAAAGCAAGGGACGACTGTACTTCACTGGTGAGTACCCATACAGAATTTATATGTTGTTAAAATCACGTAGGTTTAAGAGTGTAGAAAGTGTTTAAGAGCATATGAAGTGTTTATGAGTGTGGGAAAGGTGTATAGGAGTGTGGGAAGAGTTTATAAAGCCTTAAAAATATATATAAATAATAAAATAAATATAACGCCACTACTTCATAGATTTTCACCTATTTCGGGGGTCTCAGGAATATAACTCCTGTGATAGGTGAGGGATCACTGTATTCACTTTTTCATTAAATAGGCACTCAAAAATATTGCTGCTAAATGTTACAGAATAGCAGTGTTACTAAACAATGGGAAAGTATTCATACTATACAATAAATGACAAAGCATTGTAGCAAAAACAATCAACTCCCTATGGTAAACTTCTTATCCTCTACTTCCTACACATATATCACTGACACCTAACTCACTGTGTCCCACATTTGCTTCCTATTCCTCCACCACCCCCGCCCATAGGCAGCCTGACAGCCTGATGCACCTTGCAAATACGGCATGGGCCACAGGACACCTGGCTGAAACACTGGGGCCAGGAAGGGTATTAGAGGAAAACTCACACTAATACAAAAGAAAATGTAACTAGCCCAGCATGGGGATACTGAAACCAATGTAGCCTTACTCCTACAAGGGTAGAAATGAATGACACCTGAGAACAAAGCAATTGTTACCAATAATCTTGTTATAACTCTTTCACTGAAGAAATGTATGACAGGCTATAGAATGTCTAATTGGAAGGAGTGAAAATGTTCTCCCTTTTTAATCTGTGTATAGTTTTGTGATTTTAATTAACTATACATTTGTTTCTTTTGCTCAAATCTGTAAATATTATAGCACCCCATCTGATACTAAAAAACTACATCAGTAGATTTAAAGAAAAAAGCCTACATCAGTAGATTAAAAGAAAAAAGCCTAACCAATGTCTATTCATTTCTTAAGACAGCCTGTAATATAATACCATTTGGTTCCAAACTTTCATGATGTTTAAAGTTTAGGAATAAATACACCAATTTCTTTAGATTTTATATTTAAAATTTTTAATTTTAGAAAAAATTCAAACATATACAAAAGTAAAGAGAACAGTACCATTAACCTCCATTACCCAGCCCCAGCAACGTTCAACTCATGGCCAATCTCTCTTTCCAATTGATTTTTCAGTTATAGTTTCCTTTCAATATTATTTTGTATTGGTTTAGGGTATACAGCATAGTGGTTTGACAATCATATACTTTATAAAAAAACACATGTAATTTCTGTATGGTAAAGAACCACCTCCTTTTGCATGAGTTAAGGATCATGAAATAAAGTAAATGTTACTGAAATTAGAAAGACTAAAGTCACAAAAGTGCACAAAGAGAATGAAGTGTGCTAGCGTCCTGAACACCCCCATGCCCGCAGGCCCGTACCTCAGGCGGTGTGTTTGGTGCCACACAGTGTGTGCTCCTGTGATAAACCCTCAGCACAGCTCTAGGGGGAAGGTGCTACTTCACACTGTAGATGAGAAAGTGCAGAGAGGTCCAGTACTTCGCTGAAGGACAAGCAGTTTAGAAACGATAGTGGAGCCAGAATCTATACTCAGTCTCTTTGAATCTAAAGTCCATGCCTGCACTTAGTATAGAAAAAAGGTGTGCCATCCGCACACCTGTCACTGTTGAACAAGGGATTCATGGTATCAACAAAGGTAAAACCAAACCAGTGAAGAAAATAAACACTGTGTGAAGTGATCTTAAGAAAGCATGGTTTGACTTAAATGCTTAGGGAAACTATATAAATGTTGTTTCCAGTCATGAATCTTTCAAAAAATAGAAAAGTTACAATTATAATATCGGAAGTAAACTGAGTATTAGCCTCACCAATAGATTACAAGGTATAAACAATTCACTATTTATGTAAAGTGAGTCTTCTTTTATATTATAATTCTAAAGATATTTGCGTAAGTTCATTTTCCCAAATGTCTGCACTTTTCACGTCTTACCTACGACGGAGACTTTAAGCAGCGCGATTTTATCCTCCAGGCCCGCGGCTTTCAGGTTGTCACGCGCACCTTGCAGCTGTGCGTCGCTGACGTCAGCACCCACATAGTGCGCGTCCTACGAGGAACGAAGTTCGTGTTTTAGGTATGAATAAAACTATCAGATATTTTCTGTAGTTGAGAAAACCTACTGCCATTTTCTCAGATGATGGAAGTGGAGTCAATAGATGTGTTAATCCAGGCTGAAGCGAATTCATAGGATTTCTTTAAAACGGTTTCAATAGCAAAAATTTTTGTTAAAAATTTAAAATCTATTAAGATATGACTACAGAATTTGGGGATTAGCATAATCTGTCATGACTAATCATTGGAATTACATTGTGTTTATTATACTATTAAAAAATAACATAGCAATTTAATTAGCCCTTCATAAGCCATTTCACAGTAGAAAATAGTGACTCAGATAATTGAAATAATAGCCCCCAAAAGGCAACCTACTTGTAAATAATTGATAAGTAAACATACATACACCAATGAAAGTAAATATATTTCTTAGTTTACCAGACTTTAGAACTTACCGGCCATTCTTTAGCAGCTTCCAGAAGTATTGTTCCGAGTCCACACATTGGATCTAAAACCAATGCACCAGCCTGTGGACAGAAACACTGAGTTGGTACTTGAGTCTACTGTAATAAAGTATTATAAAAGAAACATAAACCTTGAGGAATCAGTATTTTAAGAGTACAGGTTCCTGTGTGCACTTCAGGAATTTCAGGTAGTTAATGCTCCAAGGCAAGTACATGCGTGGCCTGTGCAAGGATCAGGCAGGACGGGGCTGAAGCACAGCGAGCGAGCGGGAACGTGCATGGTGGCGTCAGAGAGGTGGACGGGCAAGGCGGGCTGGTTTATGCTGCACGTAATAACAGTCTCCCAATCTCAGAGGTTTAAACAGCTGTAACCTCATGTTGCATGCTCACAGTAGGGCTCCTGGGGCTTTTGCTCCTTACTCTGCAAGTCAAATTGAACAAAGGGTCACCATTTGGTGCACAGCCATCATTATGGCAGAGGGAAAAATAGCATGACAAGCTATGCATTAGGATTTAAAGGTGCCATCTGCAAGTGACACATATGTTCACCAACATTTAACTGGCTAAGGCATGTCAGTCACATGACATACCCAATTACAAGGGGCCAGGAAAGTGTAATCCTGCCTGCACCTGGGAAGAGAACAGGAAATCTGGAGAAAAACACTAGTCATTCCCATTCTGGGGGTCGCATGTCAGATCTGGTAGGTACTGTGAGGATTCTGGTTCTATTTCAAAAGATGGGAAACCCTTGGAGAGTTCTGAGCTGGGAAGTAACAAGACATTACATTTCAAAGGGATCATCCAGATGATCTGTGAGAAGAGAACAGAAGGGCAAGAGTGTTAACAGGGAGGCTACTTAGGGGATCCAGGAGATGACAGTAGCTTACATTAAGAGTGGCACTGGTGGGAGTGGTGAGAGGTGGTTGGATTCCGGATATATCTGAAAGGCAGAGCCAACACGGTGGACTGGACATGGAGTGCTAAAGAATGGCAGCATCCTGAGAGGCATAAAGCTTCTGACCTGAGCAACTGGAAGAGCAGAGGTGCCCGTTAGTGAAATGGGCAGACTTCAGGAGGAGAAGCTTCAAGGGAGACAAGAGTATAGTTCTGGACGTGGTAATTGTGAGATACCTCCTGGACCACCTATGGAGACCACGTGAGCCACGGGAGTCTGGAGTTCAGAGGACAGGTTCGGGCTACAGGGTAAACGTGGGAGCAGTCAGTGTCAGTCTACGAAGGGTATTTAAGGCACCAGAACCGGATGAGGCATACAGAAGCGAGAGAAGTTAAAACAGAAGACAGTCTATGGGTCGGACCCGGATGATCTCGTAAGTACAGACGTTTGGTAGATGACCTTTTAGCAACGCATGCCGAGCGTCGCACACGCTCAGGTAGGAGGAGAACCCAGTGTCATGTTCCCAAAACAAAGTGGCCAGAACCATTTCAAGAAGGAGGGTGCTGCTGGTGGCGAAGTGCTGACGGGTTCAGTGTGAGACGAGCGGTTGCGGTGGAGCACTGCTGATGGAAACCTGAAGGGAGTGGGAGCAAGTGAGAGGGGGAGGAAGAGAGGTCGGGACGGCAAGTGTGGGCCACCAGTTTCAAGAGCTTTTCTGCAAAAGGAAACAAAGAATGGGGGTGGTAGCTGGATGAGCATGTGGGTTCAGGAGAAAGTTATTTTCTTAAACTTGCAAGATATTACAGCAAGTAAGTGTACCTGCTGATAAGAATGGCCCAGGAGAAAGTCAGTGGGTAGGTAAGAGGGACTGGAATCCAGTCCACAAGCAGTGGACTGCAGCAAGGGCAATTCACCATGTTGGAATGGCAATAAGGCAACGTGAGTGGGCACTGATTCCAGTATGCTGGCAAATTTGGTGAGGAGAACATGGTGAATATTTATGTCAAATGAGAATCAAGAGAGTTAAAAGTGTGGGCAAGGAAACAACTGTAATGGCAGAAAATAAAATCCACGCCATGAGGGAGGGATGAGGACAGGTGATGAGTACTGGGCAGTGGTAGGGTCGAAGGCTGGAGGTCCCAAGGGGCTACCGAACTGTCTTAGGGTGCTGGAGGATGTGAACAGGAAAGAGAAGGTGCTTAACAGCAGGCTTCGTGAAAGTGAGATTTTGGGGAGGCATTCCCTTCCGAGTATGGTAAAGTCCAGGATGTACCTAGGGCAGGTCATTAGAGGTAAGGAAGCTGAAACTTTGAGGGGTCACGTTATGGGGTGGACAGTGAGACCATAAAGAATTACAACAGGAATAATGGCCTATATTCTTATAGGAATGACAGGAAGAGATCTGTATACGACTGCAATAATCCGATGGCATGTGCTTCAAAGGCACTGAGAGGTTTGGGGCGGAAGGAACAATGAGGAGCAAGCAGTACACCTACCCCACCTCTAGGCCCAGTGGTCCTTTGACTTGTCTACAGAGGAAGCAGGGTGCTCAGTGGACAGACAGTCAGGTTTCCCTCTGCCAGAGGGTACCTAATGGAAAGGATCAAAATGGAGAGAGAGAGAGAGAGAGAGAGAGGAGAGAGAGAGAGAGAGAGAGAGAGAGAGAGAGAGAGAATTTCAGAAGCAGAAAAAAGTAGTTTTAGGTTCAAGTCTCTAATGCAAAGCAGTTGAGGTAATAATTAAATAATGAGAAAAAGTGGCTGAGCTAGAGAAATAATAATAAAAATTTTACAATCATTAGAGAGTCCAAATAATTATTATAACTATAATTATTATAACTGTAATTATTACTATAGCAGTCATTAATATTATACACTTTCTAATGGTAGGCACTGTTCTAATCACTTGATAAATGCTAATTCATTCAACTCTCACATGACCTTATGAAATTATTCTTTTCATCTTGCAAATGGGAAACTGAGGCACAAAGATGTTAAGTGTCTTAACCAAAGTTTCCTAGTCAGCAAGTGGTGGAGCAGAATTAGAACCCAGGCAGTCAGACTCCCCGTGTTATGAGCAGGACAGAAAAGACACACATGCATATTCTGGTAACAATCCTGACCCTTACAGGACTAAAGACAAAAGTCTTACCAGTTTCTGAGCAGAAAGAATGAGGTGGCGGTAAAGGAAAAGAAAATCACTCTGGCGCAGAGAACTCGGCTCTCACACCGGCAGCTAACAGACAGCGGGACAGCACACACCGACAGCTGAGAGGAAAGAAGTGCAACTCCAGCCGAGAGGGACACGTCCGGGATGAAAGGAGGAGACGGGAGGATGGCAGAAATTCCGATAGTGTGCTACTAAAATACCACATGCGAGGGAAATACTCACGGGAGGACCGTAAGCCAGCAACAAGCAGACCAGAGCGGGGGCCCTTCCTGGGGAAAAACAACGTGAGACCCACCGTGAGGACTGACACCCTCTGCAGCACAGCACACCTTCGTGTGCTTGCACAGAAACGTGTTCGTCGTACACGACTCTACCGATGATTAAGGGCAGGCTGGTAATACAAGTGCTAAATAAGAACTGTGGAAACAGACAAGACATACCTTAAGGGAATCTGATACATGATCAATGATTTAGGTCAATGTAGTAGTCGGGGGTTGGGAGTGAAAGAAGATAAAGTGTTTCCAAGGTCTCACTGCAGAAGGAGTAACGGTGGGTCAGGAGGAGAGGAAAGTGCCTAGAGGTCTCATCTTCTGACAGGGAAGAAGGGGAAGATGAGTGTCTTGGTAGTAAAAACTGTCCCATCAGAGGACGAAGTAGATCACTGGTTGTAAAGTAACAGTAGGGTCCTGTGTGTTCTATTGAGAGAGCTGGGAAAGGGAACCATTCATGGGCTGGGACGATAAGGTACAATCTCCAACCTCAGGGATAAAAAGAAAATGATTACGAAGTAACTTGGTCAGCCTAGCAGAAAGGAAAAGAGTGAACTGTAAGAAGTGGGAAACAGAGTAAAACAGGGGAAACACAGCCAGGTGTGTGTCCGAGTCCTGAACTCTTTCTCCGGAAGCCCGGGACACAAGCAGAGCCGTGTGCTTGTCAGAAAGCGAGCTGAAAACAAAGCTGACAATAACGGAGGGTCCAGAAATATTAGGCAAATGCAAAGAAAAAGAAAGGAGTGAAAATATTAATAACACATGGTGAAATTTAGGTTTTAACTCACTATTCCAGGCAAAGAGAACGCATGTAGTAATTAAAGGAGCCACTCAGGACAAAGCAGTACAGACATGTGTATGTAGCAAACTACAGAGCGGCTGAATAAGGCAGCTGATAAAAATGCAAAAGCTTAAAAAATGTCAGTGATATTTCAAATGCCTTTCAAAACTAAGCAGATTGTAAAATAGTAAGTAAAGAATACAGAAGACACTGACTAACAAAATACAATTTTTTTTCTTATGCCCATGGAACATTTCCAAAAAATAATCAAGATCTTGGTCATAGAAAAAAGGTTAAATTTTAAGAAGTAGGGGCTTTACAGGCTGTGTGACCGCGACACAAAACATTAGAAAGAATAAAATGTGGCTACCCTTTTACCTTTTCATAGGCAAAATATTCTCAGAAGTCTAACAATATATAAAAACATCACCACAGAACTTCATAAGGGTAATGGCAACAACAGCAGCAACAAAGAACAGCAAGAGAAAATGATAAAAGAAAAGAAGAGAGAAAAAACAAAGCAAGCAACCAAGATGTCCATAAGTAAGAGACTGTGTAAGTTAATTATGGAAAGGACCTCGCTATCATCGTAATGGGAACGTTTCCTTGCCTTAATTTCAGCGACGGAGGCCATTGCCCACGCAACGGTAGACCGCAGCCCTGCGGTCCTGATGTAAGCCCGGCTGGCCAAGGGAGCCCTGCAGAGAAAGGGGGACCTGATGACACAGCCACTAACACTGTATGTTAAAGAAGAACCTGATGTAGACAGAAACGAGTAGCCTGCCCATACCTGTGAATCGCCTTATCATGTTCATATAACACACACTGAATATTCCCTAAGCTGGGCGTACTTGACCTTATCAAAATAACTTCTGTACCTGGCATCTTGTTTAATCAGGTAGTGAGATACTTTAGAAAGGTAAAATTTTTAAATGATGAAAATTTAAACCCGTCTGTGTTTAACTTATAAAATTTAATCACACATGAGGGAAATTTTAAACAAGTGTTTAAATACTTCCGTTTTCCCATATCAAAAAGACGCTTCGTTTGCTGATCTGGAGTTATCAAGAAGAATATGCTGTTTTGTGTCAGGTGTAGTATAGGAGGAAGGACTGGATGGATGCTAACCCGTGAAATATGTTTTCTATGAAAAGTCCCTTGTGTAAGTATGCTGTTCCCTCATTTGCATCTTTCTGCACAGACGAAATGAAGCATGACATTGCATTGTTCGCACCGAAGCCGCCGGCTCCCAGATGCGTCCTCTGGTCTCCATCACATACGTATGCCTTTGCACTTCACCCCCACCTCATCGGTGCCGCTGTCGGTGTTTCCGGATTTGGCAGAAAAGTTTAAAATATTATTTCTACGTGTCTAATGCAATGGACGAGCATTCCCTTAGAAATTTCAATGTACTTTTCTATTTCATTTACATAATTTGTTCCTAAGATATGAAGACATGATT
Organism: Phyllostomus hastatus; assembly: GCF_019186645.2. Taxonomy (NCBI): domain Eukaryota; kingdom Metazoa; phylum Chordata; class Mammalia; order Chiroptera; family Phyllostomidae; genus Phyllostomus; species Phyllostomus hastatus. The sequence goes on along the minus strand of NW_025334041.1, from coordinate 110,577,188 downwards.
TCAAAAATTACTCTTTGTTTTGGGGTTAGGCTTGTTTCCAACCCACACTAAGAGGGCTCCTCTCTGAACATTATTCGAAGTCACAGTGTTCTCCAAAGCCTGTCTCTTTCCTCATTGTTTCTCATCTTTGATTTTGTTACCTTGTTTTTTGTGTATTTATTTTAAACCTCTTAAAATCTTATAATTAGTCCCTTTCAAATAAAACAGTATAATTGTATATTTACTGTTACAATGAGGAAGCTCTGCATGGTAAACCCATGGGAGTTTGATATTTTTTAAAGGTTTTTCAAAAAATAACTCACATTGCAGCCCTGGCCAGGTGGCTTGGCTAGTTGGAGCGATGTCCCGTACACCAAAAAGTTACGGGTTCCACTCCAGGTCAGGGCACATACCTAGCTTGCGGGTTTGATCCCCAGCTGGGTAGCATATGGGAGGCAACTGATCAATGTTTCACACATCGATGTTACTCTCCCTTCCTCTCTATCTAAATCAATAAGAAAAAAACATATCCTTGGGTGAACATTAAAAAATAATAATAATTCATATTCAGATAGTACTATATTCATAGATTTAGAATCTAGTATATAAACTTTGCAGGTGGAATGACTAGAAATATTTTGATCAGTGAGTTTTGATACTACAGGCTAGTCTTGGCAACTGTCTTGCTATAAAACACATTAGTTAAAACCAGAATTTAGAGATTATTTTTCATTCTAGGCACCAAAATCAGAGACTTGGTATGGAAAACTGTCTTTGTCCATATACTGCTAAGTGCCTTTTTGAGTATCAGGGATTTATATAGATAACCTTTGAAAATTTTGACAGTTATGTGTATATTTTGACCAATAGAGGTTTTATTTATGGAAGCCAGACCTATCAACACATGACTAAAGTGAATGTGTTATTTTTCATAAACCTGGACAAATGGCCTGCTTTTACTTCAACAAAAGGGTCCATTATATCAATCTAATAAAATTAGTTAGGAGAAGAAATTTTTCAGAAATAAACTCCTTGAGCCCTGGCTGGTGTGGCTCAGTGGACTGAGCGCAGGACTATGAACCAAAGAGTCACTGGTTCGATTGCCAGTCAGGGTCCATGCCTGGGTTGCAGGCCAGGTCCCCAGTATGGGAAATATAAGAGGCAACCACACATGGATGTTTCTCTCCCTCTCTTTCTTCTTCCCTTCTCTGTCTGTAAAAATAAATACATAAAATATTAAAAAAAAGAAATAAACTCCTTGAAAATAAAAATATTTCTCTACTTTCCTAGAATCTGGCTAATGTGTTTAATCTGATTTTGAGTTGACTTTTACATAATATGAAAATAATTGTGGTTTTGATCCCCTTCTCCACATATATGCATTTCTTCTTTATTCTCTTACACACCATCTGCTATCAAGACAAAGACACTCATCGACATTTCTAGCTGAGACTTGTCATCTGAATCTGAGATGTTTATTTTTGTTTATTTATTTTTAAAGATTTTATTTATTTTTAGACAGAGGGAAAGGGAGGGAGAAAGAGAGGGAGAGAAACATCAATGTGTGGTTGCCTCTCATGTGCCTGCTACTGGGGACTTGGCCCACGACCCAGGCACGTGTCCTGACTGGGAATCGAACTGGTAACCCTTTGGTTTGCAGTGCAGTGCTCAATTATTGAGCCTCACCAGTCAGGGCAAGATCTTTATTTTTAAGTGTGTGTTTGCACACTTTTTACCTACCTAGACTACTGCAAATTCAACAGGTATAAACTGAGCATACCCCTTTCACTGTATTTCATATCTCAATACTTTTCTTCATTTTCCTGGGCTACTTTCCATCTATATACTGGGTGCCCTAATCTACACGTCCAGCCTAGACTTGTCACCTGCACTCCTGAGCTATAACTTGAAATATCTACTCAGACACTGCTCACTGAATACACTGCCTTCCCTACATTTCCTCCTTAGTGAATGACACCAGGGATGTAATTTCCTTGGCAATATCACAAAAATCACAAATCTGATTATATCACTCTGTTGCTTCAAATATTTACTGCTTTTTAAATAAGATCCAAGTTGTTCAGCACAGCTTACAAAGACACTTCATGACTTGTTTCTAATTGTTGGGTCTCATTTTCTGCCACTCTGTGTATTCCGTGTCCCATCTCTACTGAAACTGCTTGCTGTGCCCACATAAATCAAGCTTCCTCATTCCTCCATGCCTTTGCACATGCAAATCCTTGCTTGTGAGGTCCCTTCCTTCTCTTGTCCATTTGAGGAGCCCTTCCTAGTGTTCTCAGTGTAAGTGATACTCCTCCATTCTCCATTGAAGTGATTTATTAAGGGATTCTCCTCCATGTCTTTTGCTTACCATCCTCCACCAGAGACAGGTCCCCTCTTCTGACCCTAGTCAAGCATTTATCACTTATCTGTTCCACACCAAACTGAATTCCTTGAGTTTAATATCCATCTTCCTCCCCTTGAATGTCTAGCATAATGTTTAGCATATACTAAGTATTCATTAGGTGTTTCAACAGAAATTAATTGAATAAATTAATCCTAGTCTAATAAATGTTTCTCTTTTTCTTCCCTAGTTGCTGATCTATTTCAGAAATAAAGCAGTTGAAATTTATTCAACACTTACTGTGTCCTAGAAATAGTACCAAGCATTTTCACGTAGGTTATCTCATTTAAGCCCACCCACAAAGCAGTGAAGAAGACAGTATTATTCTCCTCATTGTATAGTGGAGAAATATGACAATCTGCCGAAATTTGCAGTTAATCTGTTCAGAAGGCAGAACTAAAGTCCATAGTTCTTATCCACTATGCTATATGTGTACACTGTGGCATCGCTGTACACAGTTAATGTTCGAGATGAATTTTTAAGAATTGTGTTGTTTTTCTATTTTAATTAAAATTCTAAGATGCCAACAGACTAATAATTTCAGCTTAAATATAGGCTGGTGAAAATCACTTAATAAGAGAAATAATTAGATATAATTTTAAGTATGAATTATATAATCAGTGGATTACTATGATAAAATCTTTCATAGCTTTAACTGGTCAGATCAAATCATACCCACTAAGCTTCATGAAAACGCTTTACTGGCTAAAGTAAAGAACTCGAATGCTTTGCCTTCAGCCCCCTCTGTTATATCAATGTTTCACAATGGAAATGCAGTGCATAAGGTTCTTACTTTTACAAACTCTCCTGAGGGACAAACCTGAAGCTTGGAATATAATATATACCTGAACACAGGAATTCCCACGACAGAGTAAATGTCATTTAGATGTATAAAGATCTGAAAGAACAAATACATACGTTAAAATGGAACAGGAAATGCATTGCCAAATTACTGATAATTTGAAAACTTCCATTTTGAACCAAAGAAGGCCTTATGTGATATATGGAAAAATGTTCCATAATATTTTTCTTGAGATGAAGTGCAGTAAGTTTTAAGTACATTTCATAGAAAAATTTGAGGTTAATTTGGAATACAAATTATATGGAGACTCATGTTATGAAGACCTCAAGATTAATTTTCTTCCCAAAGATTCTCTGACTTATAACTGGATCCGAGTTTTCGGCATTGGGATTAGGGAACACTTCCTAAATCCCCCCTAATTTAACCTCAAATAAGAGTTGAGGCCACACAGGCCTACCAAAGGCTACATACTTTTAGTGTAACAGAAAACTCTCTTCAGGTCAAATATATTGTAACAAGGGTGCCTATCTTAGGTGAGCTTCCTCCTCTCTATTATTTTTATTACCATAAAATGGACTTGAATGTCTGTTATAAATAGTAGCCCAAAATTATCAAAGTCAGAATCTTACTTTTGTAGTCTGATAAAGTTTATGGAATATTCTAATTCTGTTGTGTGACCTCAGGAGCATATGAACCCCAACACTTTCACCCCAAGGTTTCTTTTCATATATGTAGTTTAATCAGGACTATTCCAGTATTGATAAATTTTCATCAAGAAAAGTGATCTGGGATGAACTCCCTTTAGTCAATTTAATTCCTTGATCATCAGAGCTAAAGCTTCCAATTTTTTATTATTCAACTTCAGCAAAATTATTTACTGCGATTCTCTTCTATTTCAAATTTGTACTAAAGATATGATATATTGACATTTTTATATATCAGATGTTATTAAGAACAGCTTCTCCCTCTGAATTTTTCTGTTACTTTGCAGAACAAAATTTGTTAAGATTTTATTTTTCTGTCAATTTTGGTCACAAATTTTACTGTGTGTGATTTTATTATTATATTTTAATGGTGAGTTTAATATTTTTAAAGTATATTTTATTGATTATGCTATTACAGTTGTCCCATTCCCCTCCTTATTTCTCTCTGCCCTGCACACCCCCTCCCACCAGCATCCCCCCCACCCCTTAGTTCATGACCATGGGTCGTACATATAAGTTCTTTGGCTTCTCCATTTCCTACACTATTCTTAACCTCCCCCTACCTATTTTGTACCTACCATTTATGCTTCTTATTCCCTGTACCTTTTCCCCCATTCTCCTCCCCCCACATCACTGATAACCTTCTGTGTGATCTCCATTTCTGTGATTCTGTTCCTGTTCTAATTGTTTGCTTAGAGGGTTTTTGTTTTTTTAGGTTCGGTTGTTGATTGTTGTGAGTTTGTTGTCATTTTACTGTTCATATTTTTTATCTTCTTTTTCTTAGATAAGTTCCTTGAACATTTCATATAATGGCTTGGTGATGATGAACTCCTTTTACTTGACCTAATCTGGGAAGCACTTATCTGCCCTTCCATTCTAAATGAAAGCTTTGCTGGATAGAGCCATCTTGGATGTAGGTCCTTGCCTTTCATACCTTCAAATACTTGCCAATCCCTTCTTGCCTGCAAGGTTTCTTTTGAGAAATCAGTTGATAGTCTTATGGAAACTCCTTTGTAGGTAAGTGTCTCCTTTTCTCTTGCTGTTTTTAAGATTCTCTCCTTATCTTTGATCTTGAATGATGTAATTATGATGTGTCTTGGTGTGTGTTTCCTTGGGTCCAACTTTTTTGGGACTCTGAGCTTCCTGGATTTCCTGAAAATCTATTTTCTTTGCCAGATTGGGAAAGTTCTCCTTCATTATTTTTCAAGTAAGTTTTCAATTTCTTGGTCTTCCTCTTCTCCTTCTGGCACTCCTATGATTTGGATGTTGGAAAGTTTAAAGTTTTCTTGGAAGTTCCTAAGCCTCTCATTTTTTTGAATTCTTGTTTCTTTGTTCTGTTTAGGTCGAATGTTTATTTCTTCCTTCTGCTTCAAGCCATTGATTTGAGTCCTGGTTTCCTCCCCCTCACTGTTGGCTCCCTGTGCATTTTCCTTTATTTCACTTTTCTTAGCCTTCACTTTTTCCATTTTTCGAGCATACTCAACCAATTCTGTGAGCATCCTGGTTACCAGTGCTTTGAGCTGTGCAACTGATAGGTGCTATTTCTTCATCACTTAGTTGTATTTTTTTTCTGGAGCTTTGATCTATTCTTTCATTTGGGCCATTTTGTGTGTGTGTGTGTGTGTGTTGGTGCACCTGTTAAGTAGTAAGAGGCAGAACCTTAGGTATTCACTAGAATGGGTCAACATTGATCAATTATGGCTGTATATGGCTGTATGTCCTCTCCACCCCGGCTGCCCATATCCGCCTCTCCTACTGGTCTGGATGTTTCTTCCTTAACTTCTTGGTTGTTGGACTTCCATACAGTGTGATTTTCTGGCAGTTCTGGTTTTGTTTTTAAATTCGTTGTTGTCCTTCTTTTGGTTGTGCAAGGAGGCACAGTGTGTCTATCTATGCCTCCATTTTGGTTTGAAGTCCTCTGATTTTAGTGTTGCCAGTTTTGTGTTATATTGGTCATTTCTATCAATAATAGCTACCATTAATTGCATCAAATGGCTGATAGGAATTAAATTAGCTATACTTATTTCTGAGCTAAACTATGGAAAAGAGTGATTCTGAGATGGGGAGATAATCAAAGGGTGATGAAGAGGAGGAAACCAGGGAGCAGGAGGGGAGATGAAAGGCAGACATCCTATGTCAGAACATTCTGGAGGTCAAAGTAATTTGCATGACAGGAATAAAAGATAGACGCCAGGCATTACTTTTTAAAAGTGAAAAATATCACATAAAGAATTAAAAAATAAACTAACACTAGATGTTCTGATTTGGCCAGCAATTAATGTACTTAAAGCTATACAACAATAAATTAATGAATTATGAAAATGACTAAACTACCTATTCAAATTTATGAGATGGTTCTTAAACAGTGAATAATATTTTTGGTAGCCAGCACTTATTTTCCCGTATGTTATGTTTTGTTCCAATTAAAAACAGTGTAACCTCATTAACTTTAAAAAGTAGAGAAAAAGAAAACACATCCTATAACCCTAACAAAACCACTGTTAACACATTACTGAATTTTGTGCAGCCTTTCTGTTTTCCATGTTTCTAAAACATTTGCTAGAATCTTTATTATAGAGATTTGTTGTGTACTGCAATGATTGTAGAGAGCATCTCCGCAACCTTATAATAACTGCTTTTTAGCTCAACTGTGACAAAACAATTCCATCCCAAAACATTTTATTTGGATGAGACATTTTCACACTGAAAACTACTAGCAAAATTATCTGCACCGTTCTACTGCTACAGAAGAACAGATTGCTGTATCCATGTAGACAGGCTTTTTGAAACTCTACAGCAAAATTGAAAAGTACAGTAGATTAGTTGACAGTGTCTTTGAAGAATTAGGTTATAAGCATTTATTGAAAATAAGATGAACATACATTACCTCTACATCTGGATCCCTCAAATCTGCTTTCCATCCAAATTGTTTCATAAGAGCAATTCCAATTATTCTTCCTACCTCCTGGAAAAGCAGCAAGTTATAGAAAAGATAAGAATATTATAAATAAAAATTTAAGTTTAAATATAAGTGGAAACTAAAAGAGTTAGTAGGAAAACCAAGTCTGACTATGTGATGGGGATTTAAAATCACAGTATTAAAATATTATACTACAAAACTTTCTATTCAAGGCAATAAGGCTGCATTTTACCTTTTTCACCCCCTCACCCCTTCCCTCCAAAACATTCTATGACATTAACATCTACTCATGTATAGTCTCTATTTTTGTAATTTGTAGAGAAACAAAATAAGCAAATTGTGACCTGGTAAATAGAGCCATTCTGGGTTTCAGGAAATGGATGTAAGCTGAAAAAGATGAACTGTTTTACCTGCTCTAGGTCTATATGCTTTAAAATGACCAGATCATTAGCATTAGCCTCAAATTTTAGGGTCTGATTTTAAGGTTGGCCAAAGAACTCACACCTATGCTTTTTCTATCACTGACCTTTGTAGGGGTCAACTGACAACCGCTTCTTGAAGGAACCTGCTTGCAGTGTTCACCCTCCCTTAGATGGCTGAGACCTTGAGTGCACTTATGTATTTGCAGTCTGGGTCCTAGTGGCAACCACACACGTAGGGCCTGGTGCAAAGCAATCACTCAATACACACAGAACTGAACTAAGGAAAACCCAAATGTCAGGGTTCTCTACATGCAAAAGATACCTATAAGTTTAAGAAAACTTTTGGGGAGAGAGTAAAAGGAGATAAGTGCTCGGAATGGCATACTATTCCTATTAAGCATCTGAGGTAAAGTTAAAATGGAAAATGCATTTTTAAAGAGATTTAATTATATGATATTAGGCCTGGTTATCTGCCTGAACCTTATTATTTATTCTGTGAAAGGTTCTGATCTCATTTTAAATCTAAAGAGTAGCTAATTGTTTTGAGGGAGTGAAAGCCCACTTTGGAGGTGAGTGTACCTGTGCAGAAAAGGTCTTTGCCACGGCTCCACTGCAGCGACAAGACACTCTGAAAGTCAAGTCATTCTGGCTGGGGGTGCCAGCGGCTTCCGCTGCTTCATTCTGATGTTCTTCTAGTTGAAATTTTTCTCTGCTAGTGAGAAAATCTCCTTGTGCCAGCGTTTCCTCTTCTACTTGTTTTTCCAGCTGGCATTCCCTGTTCTCTTGTGTCTTTTGCATTTGTTCTGCTTTTAATTTCTTAGTGATAATGGTGTCATTTTCTCCCATTTTTCTTTTTAGTAGGTTAGCATCTCTTTGAGAAAGTCTTTTCTTTTTTGCATCAAGTTCAAGAAGATTTTTCCAAATTGAAATGGTATTCAACCAACTTTCAGGATCATCATTTATAAGTCTTTGCATTTCATTATATATTTTTCCTAAAGAAATAAAATCTCAGTTTATCTTATGTTGAAACTTTAAAGACAGTCTATTATATTCATGACCCCCAAATTCCATTATCTTTATTTTTATAAAATAAGTGTTTTTAACTAATCACTTTCATCTGAAATTTGTATCATTTAATATAAGAATAATGTGCAAAATAAGGTTCATTCTTATATTTCATACTAAATATCAAAACTATTTTAAAATTCTTATAGGATTATCATATACTTTAGCAAGATCATTTGTCCTCAGTAATATGTACATCTCTTCAATATATGCCTAGACCTAGAGTGTGTATCAATCTTTGGAATGATGCTGATCTTGCCTATAATATTCAGTCGGAAAAAACATAAATTACAAAACACAGGTCTCAGAAACACAGCAACTGAATTTTGAGCTATTTTAGACCATACGGTACCAGTGCACACCATGAAGGGAGTTTCCATAAAGTAACGCGTCAGGTGCAGAACCCGTTCACAACTTAGGGACTGTCCTTAGGGACTTAACAGGATGTCATCTCTTCTGGATGGACAAGCGTTATCAAGAAGACCCAAGAGTAATTACTTTGTACTTCTCTAATAATGTGTGTGGAATATTGGAATGACATTATATTGACCCCACAGTATAATGTCTTAGTATTTGTTTTAAAATAATTTTTTCTGCCTCATCTTAATTTCCTGCCTTTTGTACCTTTCTTGATACAATTTATTACAGTCTGCACACTACATGATCTCTTGGGCAGAATCAGCAATCAAAATGAATCTTAAGGCAATGTTTAATCCAGCAGTGTCTGGACTTTGTTGCTTTTATCAAGATTCTTAAATTATTTTAGCCACATATTACAAAAACAGAAAATCTCTTAAGCCCCCTGTAACTAATGCTTTAAAAAAGGCTAAAAGTTTATTCAAACATTTTAGGTCCCCAATACAGGCAATTTTACTCTACAATATTTTTCTACTTATATCACCCATTAGTTAAATTTACAAGGTGACAGTTTTGACCAATTTATCCAGACAATACATTTTGGGTTATTAGATGTCCTCCATCTAAATAAATGCAACTGACCATACACATGCGTAGAGAAGGTGTGCGATCAGATTTCTCAAAATGAAGTGTGACTCAGGGCACGGAGACCTCAGTAGGACAGGCAGTGAATTGCAAAGAGAGGAGACACAGGTGATAACATTCAGAAAATACAGAGAAATACATAACCAATGGTCCCACAGGTAGGAATGAATCTTACAGATGTCAAATGGCTACTTATTGTCAGGCAGGAAACTCTGGGGTACGATATATGGTGTGGATAAAAGCAATAGGTATAATATACTGTACCTTTATTTACAGAAGAAACATTAAACGGAAACTGCTTTTTAATCAGTAAAAATAATCTTTCTGCGGATTTTAATTTTTTCAGCATATTCAAGTCAGAGCAGGTGGTAAAAAAAACTTTTCCTGAAACATATTCAACCTAGGGATAGAAAAATAGATATGTAGTTTAACGTAGTGTAGAATAAGAACCATTTCCCTTTCCCCCTTAATGAATTAAAACATATGATCTAGATTAATGATAAAAATGACCATTTCTGAAGGATCTAGTATTTCTCAGACACTATACTAGGCATTCTGAATACATTCTTTTCCCCCATCTTTATAACAACTCTCTCAGGTAGATTTTATCACCCTCATTTTACAGGTTAGAAAACTGAGGCTTAGATACATTTAAAAAATTGTAAAAAGCCACCAAGTCAGTGACCAAGACCATAATCTTACTATGTCATGCCACCATCTGTAAAGTGTGACTGTGCATTTGTGTGCACACACACTAGAAAAATAGAACACAAAATACTCAGTGATTATATTGCTAAACCTCACACACTGTTGGAAAGCAGGCATCATTAGTAAGAGTCTTGGAGGAGAATCCTACGAGACCTGGGAGGAGGGACTCTAATGAAGGAACACAGGGCAAGCGGCAGAGGTGCGAGTGACAGGGGGCTGCGGTACCCCGCAGGTTAGCACGGCAACACTTGCTGCGTTCTGCTGACCGGGAATGTCAGGCGGATGGATGGTGTAGCTCGGCCAGCTTAATAAATGGCCGTGACATGGCGTGCCAGCGATGGTAATGGTCAACCATCATAGACTTTTGATGAAAAGTGACAGCACCAAATTAGCTGGCAGAAAAAAATTACTTTGGAAGAGGCGTAAAGAGCTGAGTGTAGAACGTGATGCTGGAGGGAGAAGTAGATTACTGAGGTAGAAATAATGAGACACTTGGCTGTGGGAACTGAAAAATGGATAGGAGCAAGAAATATGCACCAAACAGCAACGGGCTTTGGAGACAGGGTAGCTGTGAGGAAAAAGACAAGGAAGACAGGCAAGTGAAAAGAGCGTCGACTCGTGGGGACTCTGACTGGGTTCAGCAGTGCGGCAAAAAGTGTTCACTACCCATGGAATCCTGCACCTTGTTTGGGTCCGCCCAGCCCCCTGAAATTCAGGATGGGTGTGGACTGTCTTGAAATTCTCCTTTCAGCGGTGGCTGAGGGCTGACCATCATGGTTCTAACACGTTTCTAGAATGGAAGCGTCAGGGAATTCGGGGTGTCCCACATGTTGGGGCAGCTCCCATTCAATGGGAACTTGAACTGTGTTTTTTTTTTTAATCTGACGTGGTTTGAGTAAGCTTTTTGGATGGTAATTTCTGGGGTTACCGTTCTACGTTGATGAGAAAGAATATCTGCTGAGGAAGCCCCAGGTTGTCGCTGATTCGAGCCCCAAAACTTCTGGTTGTAAGTTTAACAAGTTTTGAGGATCTAATGGACAGTATGGTGATTATAGCTAATAATACTGAATTATATACTTGAAAGTTCCTAAGACAGTAGGTCTTAAATGTTCTCACCAAAAAAATACATGGTTATTATGTGACAGGTGGAGGTATTAACTAATGCTATGGTAGTAATCAGTGTGCAATATATAAATCTATCAAATTAACACACTGTATACCTTCAATTTCCACAATGTTATGTCAATTATAGCTCAATAAAGCTTGAAAAGTAAATAAAAAGAAAGCCCAAATACCTTAGATACCAGCAATGTAGCTGACTAAGAGAGATGAAGTGGGGAATAAAAAGGAAATTTAGGAATCAATATTTAAGGGGATAATGAAGCAGCTAAAACAAGAGTTTCTAGCTTCTAGAATTTACTTCTTTGTCATTACAAAGATGACATTTTTCCACTAAAGTCCAAACTCAATACATACCTCAAAGTGCTTAGAACTTGAAAACAAAGTTTTAAAAAGTACATGTTTAAAAGTTTACATTTTTATATTCTGACATTAAAGCCACCATAAAACAAGTAATGCACATAAAATACCTTGACAAGATTCTGCAGGGAGTGAAATAAATACTTCACTGAAAATGTACAGTTTTAAGGTTCAGGTCCTATAAACAAATAAACTGATACAACATCTAGACTAGTGATTTTAATCTAAGTAGTCAGTGAACTATATATTTATAGTTACTTAATTGTACAGAGATCTTATGTTTTGTCCACTTATTTGAACACCTAGGGAAACATTATATACAATGAGTTTTTCTAAAAATGTCTCTTTTGGGGGAGGAGGGGAAAGATTTTCAAAAAGAACATAACTGAATATCAAGTTAATTAAGAAGACCTATATGATTTAATTTTTTTAGGGTCAAATCATAAGAATAATATGTGCTGATGCTTTAATGTGCTAAATATATTCACAAAATCAAAATCAACATTATTCTCTTTATTTAAAAATCAACATAAGGTCTACTCTTTTATAACTAATAAGCATATAATTAGAAGTAGTTTACTAAATTGTAAAATAGTCACTGTGAAAATGACATAATTATAAATATGAAAGTACTTTAAAGTCTTGCCCTTTATGAAGATAAAGTATTATAGCTTAAAGCAGTAGGGAGAATGAATTTTAGTACTTATGATTTCAAAAATGGCTGAAGCTAGTGGTACTCTTTTTCCTTAGTTTACTGCTTGTAACTGATGGTACTCAATTACAACAGTTAGGGAGAAATGTAGCATTTTAGAATATTTCATCCTAATATTTGTAACTTCAAAATTTACATATATATACCATCTGTTTATTGCACTTGGAATTAAATCATAACTAAGTGTCTAAAACCAGCTGGTTTCATGTCTAACACTTCCAAAGATAAAATAACAGCCTTTATTAAAATAAAAACAGCTGTTATGGGCTAGCATATCAAAGCAGTTAGCATTCTTCCCTTTCTTTTAAAATTCATGGTTTCAAGTCTAACATAAAGATGAAATTTAAGTATAGGTAAAATGTACAGTAATATAGGGAGATACCAAAGTTTTCCTAATTCTATAGATGCCAGTTAGTTTTGGAATTAATTTAAAAGTGCTAAGGGAAGAGTTGAGGTGATGTGTTAGATTTTTTTTGGTTCATTTTAGAAGAGAGAATTAAGAATATATATTTTACTTAATTTGTAAAAAGCCATCCAATCTAAAAGGAACACCTAGAATCTTCAAAACAGCAACTTTGTGCAATCATCCCACTAAATGAAATAAGCAGACCACCTGCTTAGTTCTGGCCCAGTACCTTCTACTACCGTGACCTCATTAAAAAAAAAATCCATTGGCTTGTTCACTTGGGTCAATAGTCTTTGCTCTGTGGGTTTCTACAGGTTGAGGAATCACTTGACAAGGACTTTCTGGCTAGCTAGCATTCGGAACACATCTACTCTATTGAATTTGATGTTAAAAATCACTGTTCCTACTATTATTCTTATAATAAATAGATTTAATAGATTTAATACATTTAACATTGTTACAAAGTAAAGTTTAATTGTTCCCAATACATTTCTTAAAAAGGGAACGAGTGAAAAATGTATTATGTCCCGATATAAAAGACATTATATATTATATTTAAAACACATATATTTATATAATATAAATATTTAAAAAGACCCAGGAGCCTAAAAAGATACCACCAGGAGGTAAAATCTCAAACCTGAATCTGACCAAGCTCTAGATACAACTTACAGGATTGTAATCGACAGGAAACACAGAGCACAGAGGACCGAGGTAAACTACACCATGGAGAAGCAAGTGGCAACATCTAGACCAGGCGGATTCCAGCAGTGTTGTCTTTTTAATGCTAACAGCTTTCTGTGGCAAGGAAAATGTTCCATAACCTGTGCTAATATAGTTGCCACTAGCGCATGTTGCTTCTGAGCACTTGACGTGGGACTAGTGCACCTAAGAAAGTAATTTTTAAAAATTTTATCTGATATTAATGAATTTTAATTTAAATAACCACTGCAGCTAGAGAGGACCCTAGTAGAAACACAGCTGTGTACCTGAGGTCAGAAAGCCAAGCCTGTTGGGTTATGAATGGTTTTGACATTTTTAAAGGGATATGCAAGCAATAATAAAACACAGCAGAAACCACAACGTTATCCACAAGGCCTTAAAAACACCCCACATTTTTGATCCACAAAACCTAAAATATTTCTTTTCTGGCCCTTTATAGAAAAATTTTGCTGACCCCTGCTCTAGACTATGGGACAAACAACCTAACTTTTTAACAAGCAAAACGCCCTGGGAAAACAGAGAGATGGGAGGGGAAAGCATAGATTAAGAGACTTTTACCAGCCAATCACAACATGTGGGACTTATGTGAATCCTGATTTAAATACACACACTTTAAAACAAAATTTACATTTATGAAGAAGTTGAAATCTGAAGAGTGACAAGATATTTGATGAAAAGAAATTACTAATTTTTAGATGTGATAATGATATTGTGGCCTATATATTTTAAGAAGAGCTATATTATCTTTTTAATATTATACTACATATATTATGCTACAAAAAGAGCCCTGATATTATAGATACACAGGGAAATATTGACAGAGGAAATGATGTCTGGGATTTGCTTCAAAATAACATGGACTGAGGAGTAGAGTAAGTGTGACGGAGCAAAATCCACCGTGGGTTGATGGTTGTTGCAGCTGGCTGATGAGTAAGATTCATGATCCTGTTCTGTCTACCTTTATGTGTGTTTGAAATTCTCCATAATAAATTCTCCATAATAAAAAGCTAAAATGAATACCTAGTCAGAAGAAGCATCTGACAGGGGAGAGAATTTACAAGTTAAAATGCAAACACCTTGGGCTTACCTTGTGGGGCTGGCAACTAGGGATATGCATTTTCAACAAGCTCCCTAGGTGATTCTCATGTTCACAAAAATCGGAAAAACACTGATCAGAACAGAGTGATTACTTTGTAAAATTACACAAACACTTCTGAATTAATCTGTTTTGTATTAAGATTCTACACTATTAATTTTCTTAAAGCAAACCAAAGTTTCTAACAGTGTCTCTTGTCATTGCAGGCATGATTTTAAATATTCCCGTGAAACTAATTCTATAGGAATGTTTAACTGAGCACCTACTGTTTGCCATACACCATACTACGTGTACTATGGATCTGTCTCAAGGAATGCAGTAATCCTTTAAAGTACGTATTATCATCTCTATTTTATATCCAAGGAAAGTGAGGCTCAGAAATTTGAGTAATTTGCTCCAACTTACACATCTATTAAAGGACAATATAAGATTTGAACCCATCTTTGGGTTCTAAAGCCTACGTACACTTCTTACAATGATGCTGTTACGGAACAACCTACACGCAGGATTCCAGGACAGTTTCCCATGGTAAACTTTGGCGCAGCGGTAAATAAAGCACATGGGCTTCGAAGCTAAAGAGATTCAGATACAAGTACCAGTTCCACCATCCAGCATGGGTTTTCTCTTTATTTCCTTGTAGCACGGAGGTGAAAATGAACTATCTTGTAGCACGGAGGTGAAAATGAACTATTGCCTAGGGTTCTTTTGAGAATTAAATTATAACATGTACATAAAATGTCTGACACATTTTAAGTGCTTCATAAATGTTAGATGCTATCATTATTATTTCAGACGTGCCTTCACTTTGAGAGTCTGTTTCATATTAGAGAAGCTGGGATGGAATTTCAGAGGTTATCTGTTCAGAGACCATTTCCAGGCATATCTATCCTTAAAACACACAATGTCAGAATATGGAAATCCCCAAGTCTCTTGGCATTTAATTGTTCTCATGGACAAGAAGTTTTTCCCTACAATTAACTGAATTTTGTTGCTGTGACTAAAATACATAGCTCCCCTGCCCCCTGCCCAATCTGATTTTGTCTGTAGAGAAGATGGAGAAGAAGCAGATGGGGTCTTCTTTTTCCCAATAATGTGACATATACCCAGATGGGGTCAAGCTTTCTATTTCTCATACCAAGAACTCCAAGTTAACATAAAAAAAAATTAGTATGGCATTGTTATGGCCACAAAATGGTCAAGGACTGGACCCAGGAGACAGCCTGCCTGACAGCCTGGGTTCAAACCCCAGCTCTACCATTTCTGCTACATGACTTGAGTAATTTTTTGGATTTACCTATGCTTTATTTTCCTTTTCTGTTAAATGTGAAGCCTACCTCATAGGGTTGTTGTGAAAATTAAGGAGGTGAATACAGAGTAACCGCTCAAGAACATGTGCCTGACATATATTAAATGCTTGATGTTAGCAGTTGTTATTATATTGGCTACACCCAACACTCTATTCAAGTCTGCCACCCAAACCACCAATGGCAGGTAGTCTAACAAGATGCCATTTTCATGACCTCTTCTCGCCTGCTCTGATGCCACCCTCTCACTGCAGAAACGACTTCTGTGGGCTTCCAACAACAAGGGAGCTGCTAGAGGCCTCAATTTCATCTAGCAAGCCTCAATACCACATCATTTGCACTGTCATATTACCCATCAAGATACTAAAGGCTTTTTGTTACATCTTTTTCCTCGGCTTCCAAGAAACCAGACCCGCATATCCTAAATGAAACAAAACTGATGCTTAAAACCTTGTTCATTTTACTGAAATTAACAACTTATGAATACCAGAAACTAGTCACTTTCTCTGAAAGTTGGACTGAGGCCTCCAAGAGCATCATTTCTCTAGCTACCATTTACTGTGTGTTTAAGGTGTACTTTACATACCCTTTACCATTTTAGCTGCCCAACAAAATATAGACTTACCGTCACCTCCAGGAAACGGGCAAGTGTCAAGTAACAGAACCTGAAGGTTATATTTGTGCTTAAAAGATGGGGAAAGGATTCTAATTTTGACAGGTCTAACTCTAATTATAGGCACTACCAAACACTTTCTTTTAAAGAACCCAGGAAACAACTTGCTTCCACCCCCTTTTTAAACGATTTCAGCCGTGACTGACGTGCGGTTACAGACGTGCAGGGAGAGACAAGTGGCGGTTCTCTCCTGCAGCAACGGAAAGACCTGCCAGTAGAACTGCGAGGACGGGGGTTGTCGCCACGGTCGGTCCGCGGCTGACAGCGTGGGTCGCGTGCCCTTCCCGGGTCCAAGACGACCCAGCGGGGAGGGGGGCAGTGGAAGGGCCTCCCTCCTCCCCTCCGGGGCGCAGCGAGGCCGACTCACCTGCACGGCCTGCAGCCGCACCCGCACCTCCCGCATCAGGAAGGGCTCCAAGCCGCGGCCCGCTGTGCAGAAGAAGCGGGCGCCCGCTGCAGGCCCGGAATTGCGATCTCCGGGCCCCGCCGCCATAATAGTTCGGGGCGCGCCCTCGCGGCTCAGGGGTCACGTGGCCTGGAGCGCGCGCGCCGCGCGTTCCAGTGCTCTCAGAGGCCGGTGCTCCTGGGTCGGTGGTGGGTGGGTGGAGCTAAAGCCCCTAACACCCCCTGCAGAGAGTGCTGGCGAAGGTCAGGTCATCTGGGCGTGGCCCCAAGTGAGTCACCTTGGTTAAACTGCTTACAACGTCCTCCTAGGGACATCTGAAACGATTTAGAGTCATAGGTGGAAAGAACATAATTGATCATCTAATCTATCTGATTTATTTTTCAAATTGAGGAAGTTGATGTCAAGAGAGGCCAAGGGACAGCGAGTTACTGGCCTGGGTGAGGCAGGAACCTAGACGTCTTAATATCTAGTATAATGAACCTTCTCCATTCCTCCCAACTCCCTCTTCTCTCCTTCATCCCTACTCGCTACTCTCCTCTCAGAAGGAGCCTTGCTCTATTTTCATCAAGAACTGGGCCGAAGCTGGGAATCCCCAGGACCAAGAGCACCCTCCTCTCTCCAACTAAATGCCCTGATGGTCATGAAACAGCTCGCAGTTCTTAACGTATTTAACCACCAAGGCAGTGAATGCACAGTCTAATGTAGGCCACCCGATTTGATTGGGTCTCTTAGCAGTACTTGGAGGGAACGTTGTTTAACTCTGAATTACAAAATGGCAGTGAAAATATTTCTTGGGAAGAATAGAACCCGTATTACAAAATGAACACCATTTGTTGTGCATTGGTTTAATATGATTTTGAATCTATTTGTTTATGACAAGTAAATTGTTTTAATCCACTCATTCATAAACAAGACAAAAAAGGTTTTAGTTTTGCTCTAAGGATGAAGTTGTGTCAGGATGTCATCTCATCTGTTGTCCTTGGTAAGGACTCAGCTTAGCTGTTGAGGGGTCCTAGTGGGCACTTATCCATAAGAACATGTGGAAATGCAACTATGAGACTATCAAGAACATGTGGAAGTGCAACTATGAGACTATAAATGTAGTTGACTCTTGGATAGCATGGGGTTAGGGACACTGACCCTTGTGCAGTCAAAAATTTGTGTGTAACTTTTGACTCCCCCAAAACTTAACTGCAGTTGGCCCTTTGCATCCAAGGTTTCAAACAGCAGTTTCTATCTGAGATAGGGAATCCACAAATGGAAAAATGCATTTGGGAATGCAAAAATACTGTTTCCATTTGAGGTTGGTTGAATCCACAGATGGGAAATCTGAAGATACAAAGGGTCAACTGTATTCATTGGAAAAAAAAAATCCGTGTTTAAGTGAACCAGAACAGTATTTTCAAGGTCACAAGGAGAATTTGTGAGGACTGTGAGTTTTGGTTTGAGCAAAGTGACTCTTCACTAACCTAAAAACTCTGGGAAGACCCTTGGGGCATGTGCTCCTGTCTTGGTGAGATGACTGCGTTCTAGAATGGTAACATTGTGTCTTCATGTATTCATTCCCTAGCAACGGGCTCTAGCAACAAGAAACATTCTTCTTGTGCTGGCAGCTGGAGATCAGCTTTTGCTTGGTACCCTTCTCTTCCATCGTGCCTTCTGGTGTGAAAAGGTATACCTCTTATTAAATTTGAGCATCATGTCTTCATCTCCCCTTGCCTGTATCAATAGTGTAATTAATCTGTCATTTGTTTAGAGTATGTTATTTCTTTATTGGCTTGTTAAGAGATATTATGCTATGCTATTCACTTGTGAAATTATTCTAATTCCCACAACTAAATATTGTTGGTTAATATACAGTCTCTAAGTGTAACTTTGTTCCCTCCAAAACAAAGTAAAAAAAAAACAGCATTAAAGCTCTGTAGTGATATGAATAAACAGAAACTTTTAAATGAATTACTATCTCTCTGGCAAGTACTTCCCTGCTCCCCACTCTCTGCAGCTCCATGGCCTACTGGGACAGTATCATGAAGATTTTTAAGGAGTCATGTAACAAGGGTTTTTCAAAGGTTCAGCCCTAAGACTTCTCAGATCCTTCCATTTTGGTGAAATCCTTTCTTTTCTTTTTTTGCTTCCAGACTTACGTTCTCCTCTCAGCAGTTGCCATAGCTCATTACAAGTTCTCTAGACTTTGGGGTTCCTGACTCTCAAGCCTATCTGGGGAGACCTGTGAAACTTCCTTAGCACTTTCTACATTCTGTACCCAAGATGGTAAGCACACCGACATAACATACCCCATCAATTTAACGACTACTGGACACCCACTCCTTGCCAGACACCACCTGAGGTCTTGAGGACACAAATACTAGTTAGCAAGGTTCTAGACCTCAAGGGGCTTAGAGGATGATGAAATTGATTTATTAAGGATGTATTCAGGATGCTGTAGCAGCATAAAAAGGGGGCAGGGAGAGCTTTCTGGAGTAAATCACTCCAGTGCCAAGTGCTGAAAGGTGTGTAAGAGTAGAAAGACTCCTGGGGATGGGAGTGGTGGTGGAGGGGTTGTCGTGGTGGTATAGTGTAGAAAGAGCAGCAGATGTGAATGTGAGCATGTGTGTGTGTGTGTGTGTGTGTGTGTGTGTGTGTGCGTGGTGGAGGGAGTGGGACAGGAAGGCTACAACAGCAGCTAGGTGTTATTAGAGCATAAATTATGAGCTGAGAAATGGTTGGAGATAAAGATAGAGAGGTGGGTAGGGACCAGGTTATCACAGTGCTGCCCAAGGTGGCTGGGCAGCAACATGTGCTTCCGGACAGAACCATGGCCCAGCCAGTCTTCCCCTTACACCCCACTCCAGTTTCCCTTCTTCTGTTGTCTTTCCCCCTTCAGGGGCCTTTGGACAGCAAGGTCAGGGACTATCCTTCCTCCAGGTGGGGGGCCAAGTGCATTTTCTCCCCTTTGGACTCTGCTTCAGCACAACTCGTCCCACAATGCCTTTCACACAGTGTTTGAGATGAGATGGAACAGGTGCAGTTCCACCTCTTTAGGGAGAAAACAATTGGGTTTCCGAGGGGAGAGTCACCTGGAATGCTCTCCCCATTACTCAAATACTCTGTCCTCTACTATTTCTACTTCTTATTAAAAAAAATGTCTGTACTGAAAAAGAGCCATTGATCCCTATAGATGCTTAGCACACCCAGCTGAGTTTTGCTGTTTGGATATTGCATATTCAACATGCAGGAAGTTGGAAGTAGGCAGGAGCATTTTTAGAACAGATACATTTTTAAGTGAGGTGTTTTAGGAATTTAGGGCAGTATCATTTGCTTCGAGATCTCTTCCTATTTTGGTGTGATTGGCAATTCCTTTAGTTCTTAAAAGTGTTTGATGTATATACTTAGATATTAAAATGCAAATGATTTCAATTGTGAGATCCTTGAGGAGCGGATGACCTCATTCATCTGGGCATCTCTGGAGAGCACACGGCCTGCTTGCCTACGGAAGGCTGTCAGTAAATAAATGTATGCTGAATTGAATGGAATGTGACCAAGCAGAAGGTCACTCACGAAAGAAGGTCACTCCGCTGGGAGGAATTGCTATAACCACCAAACCAGTGGGGGCTTTTGTGATCCAGATGTGGGGATAAGGGTAGGGTACTAAGGTCAGCATTCAAGGGTATAGGAGGACCCCAGAGATAAAATTCTTCATGGCTTTGCAGCTGAGTGGGTTTGGTGGTGAGCCAGGGTTCTTTCTCCCCAGGAGAGCAGCAGCCATTGCTACATACCAACCCATTCAATTGCCACTTTCTCCAAAATGTCCACTCTTTCCCTCCTCCCAAGCCAGACCTGTGCTTATACTGTTCCCTTTGTTTGGAACCCTTTTCTCTTCTGTTTCTTTTCTTCAAGGCTAGTTCAGTGCCACATCTTCTGTGATGCTCTCTCCTGCCTTTCTTACACCCTTTTACTCACCTAATATTTTATACCTTTGTCATTTATTCATTCATTCATATATGTTCAGGCCATGGCAATGTGTCAGTTAATGTGACGAAGTCCCAGCCTTTGAGAAACATTCAGTTCAATGGGAGGTAATGGTGATGGGTGCTGGATTGCTCAGAGAGACCTATAAATCAGGGGGCCATGGATGCCACTGGCTTTACCGCCTAAGCTCCGCCTCCTGTCTTCCCTCCTACCTGGTCCGTGGAAAAATTGACTTCCATGAAACAGGTCCCCGGTGCCAAAAAGGTTGGGGACTGCTGATGTAAAGGATGACAATTCAATGTGACATGTGGGAAGGAAAGGAAAGCAATGTGACGCGTGGGGCTGGCATATAGTAGGCACTTAATACACAAGGTTGAATACATGAACTTATTCTGAAGTCGAGTGAGCATTTTCCATTTTTTGTCTTCTCAGCTTCCTTGGAGCATCTTTGCCAAGTAGAGGTATTCCCTGCCTTCGGAGGCCCCCTCCCTGCGGTAGGTAGATAGTTAGTAAGCACCATGGAAGTCTGTTGAACTCTTGCTCATACAGCCCAGCAGAGTCCCTTGTAAAGAGTAGGGTTTTGTACAGTTTCAGAATTCAGTTGAGCTGTGGCGTTGTGAATAGATGCAGGCCCAGAAGTCTGTCAGACATGTAGAATCCAACCAAATCACTGCAGATTGCAAAAGAAAGAATGAACATATTTTTTATGGCTGCAACTGCAAAAGCAATTTGGGAAAAAGCTGTTGGTCACACACTGATTAAACCACTTACGTGCACACAGTAATCACCTTGAATGGTGCTTCTTTGAACATGCAATCAAGAAAAAGAAAATTTAGCAAAAAATTATTGCAGTGTGTGTGTAAATACTGTCTTTAAATGTTATTTATTCATTAGTGTTTATATCACTGTAGTTTTAATGTAGCATCAAAATTCGAAAGATTCAATCTTCATGCTTTAATCTAGAGAGACAATTCAATTGCTTTAGTTATACAGTGCATGAAATTATTTTGATGTACAAATAGAGCCTACTATTTCCAGTGCTTTTGGAAAAAAAATGTGCCATGTATTTAATGCATATTTTGAAACACTAGGTTATTTGATGTGATTTTATTTGTTTAAATATATTTTGAGCCCATAAAACCATATTTATATCTGATAGACCCTTATAATGTTCCAGTTGGAGGGGAGTCTGGGAATTATTTCTTCGATACATTTGCTGACTGAACGAATGACTGAATCTACAATTTTCTTCAATTTACTTGAATGAACTATATTGCCTACATAAAGTAAAGTAATTTTCTCCTCACAGTTATGTTCACCTCAGTCAGACTACTGTTTTAATATTCCTTTTCTCTTGTTCCATTTTGTGTGTACATTTACCATGAATTATTTTCCTTTAGAGGTTTGCTATTACCTATCTTCTATTTCTTAGTCTAAAGAAACCTCCCCAAAATGTCCCAAACTAGCTAGAATCTCCATATTTTGTTATTTTTCTCTTTTATTTTTCTGTAAGCCTTACTGCTTTCTGGTTGATAGTTATTTTACCTGTTTTTTTAAATTTCAGTGTTAATTGAAAAATATGACCCTAAAACTCAAACAGATGCGATTTGCAGATAAACAAACCCCACCAAGGGACGGATTTTATTTTCTCAGAAACATAGAGTACTGTGTTTTATCGTCAATGGTACTTGGCAGAGCAGAATCTGAAGATTTTATTAGAAGGTAGGCTTAGTTCAGTCAATTCTTCTCCCGTCGTTGGCACGAAGAGCTGAGAGTGCCCTGTGGGACAGACAAACTCACCGCGTTATGTATTCATCTCTATTATTGTGTTTGTTGAAGGGTGATCATTCTTTGCTGTCCACGGCCACTCTTTGTTGTTTTGAAAAATAGATCTTAGCATTTCTGAAGCTATTTCTGTTATATATCCACACGTAATCAGGCTTGCTGTCCCACACTTTGCTTATAAAAGTTTGAAATTTAACAATTAACAATATACTATTTACAATAAATGCTATAAATTTGTATAAGTGTATGAATTGTCTAAGCAAAAAACAGGATAGCTACAAAACAAAAGCATGCAGCCTGCAGTGCCAGCTTAGGCAACCATTTGGTTCTTTCATAAAATAGCTATGGAATAAAACACAGTGCCGGAAATTACTTGGTCTGAGAGTTGAGCTTCTAGATCACAGATAATATTTGTATCTTTTATCACTGTTTTGCTTTATTGCCTGTCACTCAAATCAGCTTAGATGACACAGGTCTGCTGCCTCATAAACTTCAAAATTGAAATTAGCCAGGTCGGAGGAAAAATAATCTTAAAAGCTGCCCTCAGAATTCACCGTAGGTACAAAATATACTTTGTTTGTGACAATTCCTCAGTGGAGTTCAGTGAGGCTTCAAGTCACTGACCCGAGAAACACAGGGATAAACGAACTGTTCTGCATAAGATGTTAGCAGGACATAAGGAATACTGTGGAGGAAATATCAGGCAAGGAAAGGAGCTACGTGGGACCGGATTGTAGGAAGTTGAGGTGGGGGTGAAATTGCCTGTGGTGGGGTAAAAAGCTTCTGAGAGGGATGTTCAATACTTAGTATAAATTTGTTTCTGGTGCTGACAAGTTAAACCCCTCCAGGGACCCAAACTTTTAGTAAAACCAATAGACGAAACATAGCTTTGTGACTCGGGTATTTTAGAGTTCTAAGAATCGGGTATTGTGATGTTGAAAAGGGGCCACACCCTGCATTTGGGTCGTGGAGATGCTGATCTGAGGAATTCAGCCAAAGCAGGTACTCAGAGCAGAGTTGGTAAGGGACATCCAAGTGTGTGGGTCTATTCCCAGGGAATGCACAGGGAGGGGTGCTGTCACCGGCACCGGACCGGGATGTGGGCCAGTTTTGGGTGAAGGTGATCCAGTTGGCAGCTGGGGTGAGCTGCATTCATCGCTCACCTGGAACAACAGATTTTATACAGACCAAGTGTCTAATACTCACATGCTTATTACTTACTGTCGACAGAGGTAGACATTACAATCTTGGGGCAATCCAGGGCAGGCTGACTAGTGGGGGTTCTAATCAGGGGTTGGGCCCAACATTCTCAATCTTATATTTTTGGATGGTCATTTTCTTCTAGTTTTTTAAAAATTACTTTAAAACAGTGCTAGCACATGGATTAGTCATTAATCAGAATGGCTTAGATCTGGTATCAAGACATTGTATGTAGTTTGTGCTGGACGTTGTATTGATTGTTTACGTTGGATGCAGATTGTAGTGTAGATTTCCCGGACTTTTTAGGCTGGGCATACACAGTCTTTGAAGCCGCAGTATGTGTCTTTAACTGTGGCAGCAAGCTGGGCTTCTTTCAATAACGAGTTCCTAAAGTGGTGAAAGAGCATGTGTGTTGGCCAGGGAGAAACGCTGTTATAAGCCTCGAGGCTCTTTGTCTACAGGGTGAGAATAGCAGTGCTGGTTTTGGTGAGTTGGAGTTCCTCAAAGGCAGGTGTGACCTTGAGCGTCCAGGGAAGGGAACTGGAAAACACAGAGCAGCGTAACAAATATGGAAACCACTGTTAATCCAAACAGTTCCAGATAAATTTGACACCCCTCTGTTTTAAATGCATTGGTAAGTATTTGTACTTCAATGGGTATACATAGAATTAAAAACATTTGTATACATCATTTGGTTGAAAACGGTGTTAGGTGATAGCTTCATTTGGAAATTGTTGTTTCATCTTGAAATCATAGTTAGCTTTTTATGCAGATGCTGTCAAAACAATATTCAAAGCTTTAACAATCTCAATAATATGATAAAAGTGGTAGGAACAAATGCAAAGAAAAATGGGGAAGAACGGCTAGGCAGAAATTTAATCCAAATTTAGTTGTTAAAAACCTAACTGCTAAAAGTGAACTGCAAACTGACCCCAAATTACATATTTATTAACTGTTATTTAATGTAGTATTTTATGACATTCATTACAATAATTTCATTTTTGACATGGATATGAAAGTAGAGAAGCTCAGGGAAAATAGTAAGGACCTAAGGAAAATAATTCACATATGAAGGATTAAAAGGAGATGAAATTGCTTAGCCTGCTGAAATGAGATAAGGTTAAAAGCCTTAACTACCTTCCAAGAGGTAAGTGAGATTGTTGGTGGAATGCTGGCCTGTTTATAAATGGATCTGAGCCCTGGCTGGCGTAGCTCAGTGGATTGTGCACGGGCTGCAAATCAGGCATCACAGGTTCGATTCCCAGTCAAGGCACATGCCTAGGTTGCAGGCTATGGCCCCAGCAACCGCACATTGATGTTTCTCTCTCTCTCTCTTTCTCTCTCCCTTCCCTCTCTAAAAATAAATAAATAAAATCTTAAAAAAATAAAATAAATAAATAGAACTGAAAAAAGGCACCAGCTCAGCCCTTGAAAGCCTTTTGAGACTTCCCAGTCCCATGGTCTGACGTCCCCACTGCTGGGCCTCTGATTCCTCTCCCATTAAGGTACCTTCTGGGTACTTCCGGGGCAGCAACTGCTGTTGGCCACTTTCTAAGCAAGGTAGGTGTCCCAAGATCAGGTCACAAAGGGTGAATTATAGGGCAGAGGTAGATGGTTACTGAAAAGGGTAGTTGGTTCCCTTTTCTCCACATTCTCATCAGTACTTGTTGTTTGTTGATTTGTTAATGATGGCCATTCTCACTGGTGTGAAGTGGTATCCCATTGT
Organism: Phyllostomus hastatus; assembly: GCF_019186645.2. Classification (NCBI taxonomy): domain Eukaryota; kingdom Metazoa; phylum Chordata; class Mammalia; order Chiroptera; family Phyllostomidae; genus Phyllostomus; species Phyllostomus hastatus. Next base: position 110,551,703 of record NW_025334041.1, on the reverse strand, counting down.
GGTTTTAATTTGCATCTGTCTGGTGGCTAGTGATGTTGAGTATCCTTTCATAGTCTCTGGGTCCTCTGTGGGTCCTCCTTAGAGCTAAGTGTCTGTTCAGATCCTTTGTTCATTTTTTAATTGTGTTGTTTGTCTTCCTGGAGTGGAGTCATGTGAGTTCCAACAAATACCACATGATCTCACCTGTAAATAGAACCTAATCAACAAAACAAATAAGAAAGCAAAATACAACCAGAGACATTGAAATAAAGAACAAACTGACAGTAATCAGAGAGGAGGGGGGATGGGGGGAGGGGGGAAATAGGGCAGGGGCCATCAAGGAACATGTATAAAGGACACAGAGACAAAGCCAAAGAGGGTAGGTTTGAGGGTGGGAGGTGGGGGGATGTGGTGGGGTGCAAATGGAGACAAATGTACTTGGACAACAATAAAAAATAAATAAATAAATAAAAAAGAGTAGTTGGACCATTATCCACTTCCATAGGTTTTGATAAATGAAAAAAAAAAATCCTTTGTTCTAGCATAAACTCTTTAGTCTTACTCCTTTATTAGGATTTACATCACTGGTGTTGGGAATCGCCCTGCCTGGTATCAGAAGCTGTAACCCCTGCCTAGGCTAAGGCTGAGGGAATGACCTTGGACTGTAAGCCAGCAAGAAGACAAAAGCTTATCTCCCTGGCAGGAGCGCTGCTTCTGCTGCTTCATTCATAACTGGCCCCCAAAGCCTAGGGGGTTAGCCAATGACGGGTAAGATTCCCTAAGGGGGGAACGATCTAAGACAGTCATGAGCACGTGAGAGGTCCTCTGTGGGTCCTCCTTAGAGCTAAGTGTCTGTTCAGATCCTTTGTTCATTTTTTAATTGTGTTGTTTGTCTTCCTGGAGTGGAGTCATGTGAGTTCCAACAAATACCACATGATCCCACCTGTAAATAGAACCTAATCAGCCCCCTTTGGGGGCTACAGCAAAAGGGGGTGATGGACCCTTGCCCCTCAGCTTTGACATAGCCTGAGTCCTCATTGTTTGGGAGAAAATCTCCTAATCTCTTGGCTGCCTTACTTCCCTTGCTCCACCTAAGCCTGAAACAATGATAGGGTGGTGCAGCTCTGTGCTGAAAAGAGCGGTTTCCCGGGTGATCAGGCCTAAGAAAGAATATATAAAATCCTGTGAAACCTGCTTTGTTTAGAATGCTCTCAGTCCAGGGAAGAAGTAAGTTTGTTCCTTAAAGTTTTTTACAGCCCTTTGACCCTGACTCAAAATAGGCCCTCAGACTTCCTTGTTACCTATTGTTTGATCCTTCCTTCCTAGCAATGAGTAATGAGCTTTACCTGAATTCTTATGCAAACAAAACCAATAAAAAGCCTCTCCCTATGGAGGAACGGGGCGTGCTCCCCACTAGAGAGAGTGGCCATTCCATTCCTACTTCCCCACAGGACTTGGCTATCTCTGTGTATGTTTTTCTTGCATGTTGATGAGCCATCTGCTGTGTTTGCGGTCACTGCTGGTCGGTGGTTGCGTCACATTGGTTTTTAATTGTGGTAAAAAAACCCCCACAAAATGTAAAATTTACCATTTTAACCATTCATTTTAAAAAAGATTAATTAATTAATTAGAGGGGGAGGGAGGGAAAAAGACAGGGAACAAAACATCGATGTGTGAGAGAAACATCAATGGGTTGCCTTTCCCATGTGCCCTGACCAGGAATTGAACCAGCTACATTAAGCTTTTGTGGGATGATGCCCAACCAACTCAACCACACCAGTCAGGGCCATTTTAACCATTCTTAAGTGTAAAATTCAGTAATGTTAACTGTATCCACATTTTAGTGCCACAGATGTCTAGAACTCTTTCACCTTGTAAAAGTAAATGGCAGCTCCCCATTTCTTCCTTGTCCCCTAGCCCTTGGCATCTGGATTTTGATGGATTTTTATTTTTTCACATGTTTGCCTCCCTTACTGTTCTCTAGGCTGGAGAACTCACTCTTCCTTTGTCCCCTGGGCCTGTCACTTAGAAGGTGCTGAATGAAGGCAAAGACAATAGCCGAATGCATCTTTTCAAGCAGAGCTGTGGTGATTATAGTAAGTGGAAGCACGTGGCTGGCCCTGTCATTTGCTTTCCTCCCATCTCCTTTTTTTCTTCCCTTCTGAAACAAGACCCAAATTTCATTCACAACGACAACATGCCTACTCCTAGCAATGGTCTTGAATGGTTCAGTCAGTGGTTCTCAGCCCCCCATGTAAATGTGCTCCCTCTCCATAACTCTGCTGTAATTGGCCTGATGTGGGGCCTAGGCATTGGGATTTTAAAAGTCTCCCAGGAGGGAGGGTTCTCTAGGAGTAGAGAACCATTGTCAGGCAATCCCGTTCTTCTCTGCTTTACATTTGCTTTTCCAGGCTTTTTAATCCCTGGGGATGGTCATTTGACCTAGTTCTGGCTAGTGAAACCATGCTGGACTTTCTAGAGAACTTTTCACTTTCCTGATAAAAGGAAACTCCGGTGTAGAATCTTTTTTTTTCTGTCTGGAATGCAGACGTGTTGCCTTATGCTATGGTAGCTGTCTTGCAATCATGAGGCACAAGCATTAAGAACACAAACACAACAAGTTAAGAATGGGGAAGCAGAACATAGGAAAGAACCTGGATCCTTAACAACTCTGAACCCTGGGATTACCTACTTTTTCTTGTTAAGTAAATAATAAGGGTCTTTATGGTTTAGTCCCCTAACAGTGGCTCCTCTGTTATCACCTGCCTTACAAAAGCACTCTGAACTGAAACAAAGGTTATCCTAGACCAAGCTCAGACTGAATGCAGATAAACCCCCAATTACACACTTGCTTAAATGCATAATTGCTATCCCAAAAGCCCATGATGTTTTCCATAAAGCACCCTGATACAGCTCTCAGAAACAGACCAAGGGTGGTTATATTGATGCCATAATTATAACTCAGATTTGCATTTCTGTTTTGATATTTCCAGCCACTAATATACAATGGTAGCATGTTATATCTAATTAAAAAAAAAACATTAATTCATTGAACAACTCTGTGCAACCCATGATTTTGACTAAGCATATGGGAGACATCAGTGAGCCAAACTTAAAAATTTACCTGTAGCACTTATATTCTAGTTTAGGGAAGCAAGCAAAGAAACCATCATAGTACAGAAGGTACATAGTGTTTAGGTGGTGAAAAGTGCTATAAAAAACTAGAAGAGGCTCAAGCAGGTCAGGCATGCAGGAAAGAACAAGATACACAGTTCTAAGTCAGGTGGAGAAGGCAGGCTCCACCGATTTTACTTTCAACACTTGATGCATCTTTAAATACTTAGATAAAAGCATCATTATTGAGAACAACATCTATCCTGAAATACAAGATCCGTTTTCTGGATCTGTACAGCAGCCCCTAGGTGCTCTACAGAGCGCCAGTGACGTTTACACCTGTTAGTCAGAGATAGGCTAAGAACGGTTGAACCTCGGTTTTGTTGAGATTGTGTGTCCTTTTGTCTTTATTCTCATCAGATATCTTATGGCATATCATCTCTGAAATGAGATATCATTTATGGATGATATCCCAAAACTTGGCATTATTTTCTGCAGTTTGAATTAGCAGAATTAAAAACAATAGTTTTCAGAAATCATGACTATGTCTGTTTTAGGTGCTGGGAATAGGACAGTGAAAAGCCTGAAGAGGCCGGTGCTCCTGGAGCTCACTTCCTGACAAAGGGGGGAAGTGCTCTGCAGGTTAATGAGCACGCGAGAGTCCCCTGCTCCCTTGGGGTCTGAGTGTATTTAGCACAATTTGACATAGCAGGACCCTGTGATGGCAACTGGGTGCCCCATTTGGAGTAGGGAGGGGATACCACCAATAGTGGGCATTTCTTTCTGACTTGTGGCAGGTGACACCTCTTGTGACTCTTGGCTCTCCTGCCTGCTTTGGTCAATTTATAAGAATTTTGTGAATTTCCAAGGAAACCCCACCCACCCATCATAAATGCAAAGTGAAGGGGAAGAGAAAGATATAGGAATTGTTTCCTCCTAAGAGTCTTCCTCAGATTTTACCTCAATTAATTGGTTGAGATATTATAAAAATCATGTACATAAATTATTTTTTGTGTAAAGCATTTAGAAGGGTGTTTAAAAATTACTTTTGAGATAGTGGTAAAGAGCTAGTTATTTATAGAAATGTCACCATCTCCATAGACAGGGGCTTGAATAATTGAAGAGTAATTATCATCAGTTAAACATAAAGGTTCTTGTAGGGAGTCCAATGGGAACAATTCTTCACTGGCTACACCTTGGCTTATTTTTTTTTTTTAAGACAGGTCTTTTTTAGACGTGTGTCTGCAGTAAGTAAATTACATATACATGTCAGGTCCAAAGAAAAACATGAAAAAATTCTCTCTCTTAGACTGTAGGTTTAACAAAATTTACCATTATTCAAATGTAGTTTTCCCCTTGGCTGGTCTTGTTGATAATCGTACCAATTTGTTAGATGGTCCCTGCTTTTGTTAAAGGTTTTCTCTCAATTTGTCATAATCACAGTCACGGTTGTGCTATTTTAGACTGTTGCTGAATTACTTCTGGATGAAGTGAAAAGATTTGTCTACCATTCTACGATATTTAGGACACCACGCAGTTTTATTCAGTGGAAAATTCAAAGGCAGGGTGACCAGAAACTTAACACATACACATTTGAAAATTTTTTTAAAAAAGAATCCAGTCTGTGGTTTTTCTCATTGTTACAATAAATAAAGATTAAAAACCATTTTAATGTACTTGTGGGGTAGGGAATAGAGCAAACACAGAAAACCAAGGGGAAGGCCTCTCTTTCGGAAAAATATCCATGAAAAAGGAGGCAGTTCACCTTTACCAAACTGCAGCAACATCTGGGAATCCTGTTCTCCTTAGGGGAACTGGTACATCTAAGTTTTTTGCTCATCAAATAATTATGCAGAACAAACAAGTTTCTGGGGGTCAGGGCCTTCCAGAGACGTGTTCTAAGTTGGTTGGTGTTTTATGGCTGCGTGGTTTCAGCCCGGTTTGGTTTTCGAAGTGAGAAGAGAAAAAAAATGTCCTGTTTGGACCGCTCTGTGCTGTGCCTTCCTCCCTGAGTTATTGTGACCGCCTTCTGGACTGAAGTTTTATGGCACCAGCTGGAAACTCTTTATTTTCCCCGGGCTTCAACATCTGACAGAGGCAAAGCGTCCAGTCTCACAGCCTGGATTAAGTGTATGATAAAATACAACCTGAGGAACAAATTTAATAAATAGTAATCATCACTGGGAACGGTTTTAATAGGCTTTTTCCTGTTTATTCCATTAACACTAGCACTGCCTACAGAAATGAGATTTCGTGATGTGACATTATTCTTTCCTTCCTTTTTCTTTTTACTGTTCAACACATATTTCAGTAAATAAATGTCAGAAGGAAATCTGTAACTAATTCCAAGTTGCTTTGGTGTTGCTTCTGTGATTTTAAAAACCAACACAGCTATATATTTTGGGCATGGGTAGGCCTAATTCAATAAAAACATTTAGAAGCCAAAGAAAATCTTTTCCCTGTATACCCTAGGAAAAGGTGGATCAGTAGATGGAGCTTTAATGAACTTGTTCTAACTATTTTTCTGTTGGAGTTGGTGGTTTTACTTAAATACAATTTTAATTCAGTCAGTTCAGCGTTTGATAAGAGCAATGAAACAACTCAAGAGTTTGTTTTGGGGATATTTCTTAATAGTGGTCTAAATGCAAATGACCAATTGTGATCATTATTGCTGAGTCTTGATGAGATATTTAGGCAAGCTGCATTATGAAGACTTACAGGCATAAGAGGAAAAAAAGGCTTTAGAAAAAAAGATGGGTTTTTGAAGTGTTCCAATGATTACTTAGGAGGTTCCTACATTTTATATAAAGGGTCTCAGACCACATGAAGTCCGTGGTACTATGTCAGCCATAAGTAAAATGGTACTATTTATATAATAATATTCCCAATTAGAGATGTTAAACAAAAGATTCACAATCTTGTAAGAAACTTTACCTAAAATGATGACTGTACTATAATCTTTCTCTTTAGACTTCCTTTTTCACAAGAGATGGGTACTCTTTGAGTGAATATTCAAAGTAACACATTTATCCAGAGATGTGTCAAGTTAAACTTCCTCCACCACCAGCATCATTTTTGTTGCTCTAATTCCACTACCTGTATAAATTGGACCCCCTAAATTTTGGTGAAGCTTTGTTTCTCTTGAAATCTGATAACCCTGTTTATGTATCTCTTCAGTCCTGATCATAATGAGATACTGCTTTCCCAGTAACAGCATGATGGTTAGGGTTAGAGTGACCGAACACGCCCTTTGCACCTCTATGCTTTCTATGGCAGTGGTCACAAGAACATCTCTGCCCTATCATTATGACAGTTATTGTTAGGAGACATTCAAAGGCCTGAATAAAAGCCTCCTAAACTTGGATTTCCTTATATTTTGAGTCTATTCTCCCTTTAGAACAGACACCCTGCCCATTCCTCGCCCTCCTCCCCACAATGCTTTTGCTTCTAAACTTGGGTGTTCTTAGTAAGTGAGAGAATCCTGGATAGCAGCAGCCTGGACTCTCAAAGTACAGATAGTTCAGCTGCTAAAACAGGAAGATTTTTTCAAGTTTAAAAGAAAGTAATCTCCTAGAACATTGTTTCTGAAGTTGTGGTGGTTTCCCGATGTTCAATAGAATGGTATTCCATTTACCAACAGATATTATCCAATAGCATCTATTGGAAATTTCCGGCGTGCTAGGAGCTATGCTTAGCCATTTTCCTTTACATTATCTCACCCGTTAACTCCCAATAACTCCATGCTCAGCTGGGTGCTGTCATTAACCTCACCTTACAGATCAGAAAATCGAGGCACAGAGTGGTTAAGCGACTTCCCCAAAGACACACCTGGCTAAGGGGCAGAGCTGAGAATGGGACTCTTGTTGCATAACCTCAGAGCCCAGGTTCTTATCTGCTGTACTTCATGCTTTCTGCTTCAGAGGATATGCAGCAGATGCTTCCAGTAACTGTGCAGTCAATGCTTATTTAAAATGTGTTCACTGGTAGTCACAGTTGCACTGAGACCTTCTACTAATCTGTATGTCTGCACTCATTTAAATTAGCACTAAAGATTCATGCATTTGACCGTCACATTCAAATGCCCATTCTTAAGGCATTAATTTTCTTCTTACTTACCTGGTTCTTTTGTGTGTTTTACTCTCTAATATTGTCATCGGGGATATATTTTGGACAACCGTGTTATTGTGCAAAGAGAGTAGAATTAGAGCTCTACAGTAACGAATTTGATGTCCTGTTTGGGAGATGTGTAGACTCTCTTCTGTGGGTATAAAATGCTCTATATATCAAGGATTGAGCTGGTGAATTTTGTGGTTTAAATCTTCTGTAGCAATTGCTAGGATGCTTTCCTTAAAGGACAAATAGTAAATATTTTAGGCTTAGCAGATAAGCAGTCTGTGTTGTAACCACTCAGCTCTGCTGTTGTAATGCAAAACCAGCCATAGACAGTATGTAAATGAATGAGTCTAGTTGTGTTCCTATAAAATTTTATTTACAAAAATAGGCAGCCAGCCTGCAAGCCATAATTTTCTCAGTCATGTTCTATTATGTTGTTATCTACCTGATCTATCGGATTCTCTATGTAGGGTGTGTTAAAATTTCCAAATAAATCCATGATTTAGTTTTGATTGATATCCTTGAAAACCTGCCAGTTGTTACTTTAAAATTAGAATAGCAGCAGAAAATAGAGGTTGAGAAGGTGAACTCTGGGTTAGACAGTCAGTGTGTCCTTGTGTAAGTCTCTTAGTCCTCTGTGTCTCAGTTCCCTCCCCTAGGAATAGGGATAATGATAGTATTTACCCCTTAGTGCTGCTGAGAAGGAAAGCTCTTAGAATGGTGATTGGATTATGGTAAGCACTATATGAAGGCGAAGCATTATTTGAGATGTTGTTCAGTACATTTAGGGAATATAACCATTATGTCTTTTATATATTCTTTTAATCTTTATGTAGTATTTATGCCTTGCCTTGTACTTTTTGTCTTGAATTCACTTGCATCTGACATTAAAATTCCTTCTCTGGCTTTCTTTCGTTTTATACTTTCTTATTATATCTTTTTCTTTCTTTTCACTTTCAGCTTTTCTGTATATATGAGGGGGGACCACAAAACATAATTTATTTATAAAAAATTGTGTATTTATTCTTACATGTTTACACTTCAGTCACCTTCATAGTACTCTCCATTTGGTGCAATACACATTTGAGATTTTTTTTCACTGCTCAAAACAGTTTTTTGAACTAGTTGATTTTGATGCCTTTTAGTGCTTCTGCTGTTATTTCACCTTTTCCACATTGGCAAAACATTTCCCTCTGAGCACTTTTTTCATCTGGGGAAGCAAAAAAGTCATTCAGGGGGAGATTGGGTGGTAGGGAGGGTGGCACCTGAGGATCATGACATTTTTGGCCAAAAACTGCTAAACACTCAGCACATTGTGGGCCGGTGTGCTCATAAATCACCCATCATGAAATGGGCAAATATGTTGAGTCTTCACAAAGTTCACTGAAGCCCAATGCAGCCTCTCACACAACACAGGTTCATACACTGACACAGATGGGTTCCTAGGATGCTCACCTAGCGGGGGAAGCCTGTACTACAAGGGGCCCACCCTCCAGAAGATAATTCTGGTTTTTTGGGGTCCCCCCTTCTGTGTTTCTATTGAAAACTTGTTTTTGCATCTTTTTTTGTTTTTAAGCCAATCAGATACCCTTTCTTCTTGTTAATTAATCTAATCATTCATATTCATTTTAGTTGTTATAGCTACAGTTACTGCTATCGATACCATCTAATTCATATCTCTTCATCATACTCTCATTTGGTTAACTTATTTCTCCTCTTCTTCCAATGAATAAATCAAATATTCTTATGCTGTTTAGACAGTTACACATATTTTGTTTTTATTTATCTGATTGTTACTTAAGACTTATTAAGACCTATTTTTATGTTTTGTAGTTTTGATTTTACCAATATTATATCTTCTTTTTTTTAAGACTGGACTATGAGTCAGAATGCCTGAGTCTGAATCTTGGCATTGCTTATTACTGGCTGTGTGTCCCTGTACAATTTTCTTCACCTACCTGTGCCTCAGTTTCCTCATCTGTAAAGTAGAGTCTTACTTTTCTCTGACTGTAGCCTCTACTTTCCTCTTCCCTAAAGAAAGACCGTTTAGTATCATGCTGTTTTAGTCGTGGACTATTGTATTTATTTATTTTTTTGCCCTTAATTTTTTAGACAAGGTAAACTTTACTGAATTATTTACTCACCCCAACTCTCCTTATAGCTGGCTTTATTTTTATTCTTCTTAGAATACATTGTCAGAATACATTGTCAGAATAGTTTTCACAGCTGGTGTTTGTATGTCAATGTTCTGAGGCTTCGCATACAAAGAGCATTCTTATCATTTTCTCATATTCAAACAATAGCTTTACTGGAACAAAATTTAAGTTTCATCTTTACTTTTGAAGCACTTTCAAAATATTTTCCCATTGTTTCTAGTGTAACTGTTGAGAAGAGTAGAAATCTGAATTTTATTTTTTGTGGTTGAATTGATCTTTCTTTCTGGAATCTTTTAGAATTTTCTTTTAGATTTCAAAGTTTTTGAGTTTTCCCCCATTGATGTCTAGATTTTGGATTTTACTTTTCCTTCTATGTCATTTTTTTTGGCCCTTGGCACTTTATGTACCTTTTTAATCTAGGTCATTCGTCTTTAATGTGCAAAACTGTCTGTCATTAATTCTTCAAATATTTACTTCCTTTTGTTTACTCTCCCAGTATACTATTATGCAGATGGTATCATTCTGTTTCACATCTTTAACGTGTATTCATAATATCCGACTTATATTCCACATTTTAATGGACCCCTGAATCCTTCTCTGGGATGGTTTTTTGACTGGGTCTTCCAGCACACTAAATTAGTTTTCACTGCATTCATACTGCCTTTCATGGTTCTTCATTGGTTCTTTTATAAAATTCTTGTTTCTGCATTTCTGCATCATATAACCAATACATGACCTTATATGCACCTTAAATTCTTAGTGTGTTTCTTCCATTAATTCACCGTGCTTGCTATCTGTCATGGTGTGTTGTCTTTTGCTTTACAGCACTTACATTTTTTAAGTGCCATTTTCCTTCTGAGCTTATATCCCCTTGGAGATATTTGCTATCTTGGTTTGTAATGAGCATCCACAAAGAGTAGTTCAAAGCTTGGTTTGTAAACCTCTTTTGTGAGACTGCTATTTTCTCTCCTCTCAAGGTTATAACCACGTTCTGGATCCTCAGGGGTCTCTGGTGGGTTTTATGTTAGCTTTTTAAATGCATGTGGTTCCCTCTTAGTTATTGTTTGTTTGGGTTTTTTTGCTTTTTTTTTTTTTTCTGTTTTGGTTTTGGTTCTTCAGTGTTGGGTTCAGGTGAAGAAGCTAGCAGCCTGGACTAGTTCAGGGTCATGACACAAGTTTACATTCTTTATAATATTGCCAATTCTTAAGCTGTATCACTGTGTTTGAAAGGACAGTGTATACCATGGCTCCCAAATTTTAGTAATTGAAATAATCCCAGGCTCTTGCTGTGTAATTGACCTGGCCGTACCAGTCACTGTTTCTGGAGACTGCTGACATGAGAAGATAGAATGGTGTGCCTGTAGTAAATAGACTGGACCCAGCTTCTCTTTTCCTGATGGGCCCAAAAGGGCCAATACTTCTTTCAAGGACATAATTCATGCACTTGAATGATTATTCTCTGGTTCTACCTCTAATAATCCTTACCAGTTGTGATGATTTACTGTGACAGGATAGTCACATTTGAAAATTTATGTTATTTTAATAAAAAGTTTAAATTGAATTTTACTTTCATTGATTTCCACAAAGTCAAATAATTCACTTCAGCATCGTAAATCCTGCACCCGCACCGGGTCTGTCCAGCCTGATGACAAAGAGCGATTCTGTGCTTTTCATTCTCATGCAACTTCCTGCTTTTCGTGGGGAGGTTTGCTTGAGAGTGCACCAGGGTATCTTAACACCGGTCTTATGGAGCTCATATAATATTTATCTTTTGGGAGGAAAAAATTAGATTTAAGCTGCACGTCAAATTATTTTAGCTTTTTTTTTTTTAAGAGAGATTGCGGTTAAAGTTCTGAATGATAGTTAATTTTGTTGATGAAAAGAGCTTGTGCTTAGTGTTGAAATTAGTTCCTGAGATGACATGTAAAATCTTTCTCTGGAAATCTTTAAATATAGGATATATCGTTATCTTTGTGAGGTGGCTAGTTTAAGGGTATTTTTAAAGATGGAAGGATTGAGATGATATCTTTTCTAACTTTATATGAGCCTTTGATTGAAACTGCTCTTCAACTTTAGCTGACAAATGCACCCTTTTAAAAAGTGCTTTTGTGTAATTGATATTTTTCAAGGGGATGTAGGTAAAGACAGACATAGTAGAAGGAATCATATTTCATTCGAGTTTTGTATTAACCAATACTTCTTTCCTATGTCTCCCAATGTTTTCTATCTGCTACTACTATTTATTTTTGTCCTAATAACTTCTGAAAATATCTGAGGCATCCTCTTTACTACTCTCTAAGCCAGTTACAGGTTTTATAGCTTTCTTAAGATTTGCCTTTTACATGCACTCACTTTCTCTTTCCCTAACCTTTCCTTCTTGCGTCCCACAATCAAATATGTCACAATGCCCTAGACTAGAACAACATTTCTATGAGAGTGGTCTGAATTTTCCCTGGTTTCATTGGTCATTGTAATATCCTTGTCCCCTCTCTGCCCCTTGCACATTCCTTTCAGGGGAGAAGTGAATTATTTGCCTGGTAAAGTTGGGAACAGGGTGGGTACACCCAGACATTTCTCGTGTCTTATGGGACTCAGTTGCCTTCCCTGTGCTCCCACCCCCATCAAAAAAATAATGCATTTTCTTCTGCTTCTGCATGCTGCAAAATTTACGGTATTAAATACCTTCTCAAGTACTTGCCTTTGTTTCTAGAATTTCTGTGCTATTTCTGGATAGTTTCTTTGACTTGTCTTTCAGCTGCCTATTTTAAAAAATATATTTTATTTTATTTTTTTAGAGAGAGGGAAAGGAATGGAAAAAATGAAGGAGAGAAACATTGATATCAGAGAGAAACATCCATTGGTTTCCCAGGCATGTGCCCTGACAAGGAATTGAACCAGTGACCTTTTGCTTTGTGGGATGACCCTCAACCAACTGAGCCACATCAGTCAGGGGTCTGTTGGTCAGTTTTCTCTATCTGTGCCTAATATATTGTTTAAATCATCTGTTGCATTCTTATTTTTAGCCATTATATTGTTCAGTTCTAAACTTTTACTTGTCTTCTTTATAGTTTCTAGTTTCCTACCTAAAATTTTAATTGTGGCTTTTATTTCTTCAAACATAAATGCAGTTTTTGCTTTTTTCTTTTTAGCAGTCTATGTCTAAAAATTTCAGTACATCATGTTTTGGGGTCATTTCTCTTACTGTTTCCTTGTGTGCTTGGTTATATTTAAGTCTGTGCTGAACATTGCATTTAGAAGATATTTAGGAACTATTTTGATGCCTAGGATAATGGTATCTTCTCTCAGAGAGGACTTTTGTTTGGTTCTACTTGGTGTTTGGCAGTGCTACCATTCTGGGACCTCCTTAATCTTGGTTCAAACTTAAGATTCCTGGGCATCCAGATGACGGAAGGCTAGATTACAAACCCCTGGAGTGCTGATTTAGTTTCTGTTCGCCGCTACCCTGAGGGCATGCTGTCATAACTCCAGTGGAATGTGGGAATTAATTTCTCAGAGCTGCATCCCCTGGCAGTGTCCCGGCTTTGAGTTCTGGTGCCTCAGCCTCAAGAGGACTCACCATGAGGATGAGTTTATGGTTTCTTTTCCATCAGAGGCGAATGCCTTTGGAAAAAACGCAGCCTCGCCGTAGCCAGGCTTACCTTCCCTGGTTCTTGTCCACTTATCTTGCCTAGTAAGACCTGTTATTCTGTGAGCTGTTTGGGGGTCCAGCTTAAGAAAGTTTTAACGAAGTTTTCTTTAGTGAAATGGTTCGTTCAGATGACATTGTTTGTTGTTGCTTTTTCCCCCATGAGACTCTGCCTACTGAGATCAGAAACTTTGGTCTGCTCTTTGCCATGACTGTAGTTTGGGAGTGAAGGCTCTAGTGAGGCCAACACTCCTGCCACAGGCTTTTTAAGTTGTACTTGTCAGTTAGCTGATTGTCTGATTAAACAGGACGGACTTTTTCGGGGGAGAGGGACTTCTCTATTATGTATCCTAATCTATTTTTCTGTAGGCATTTGTTTTTGAAATAAAAATGGGCTTCTCAAACTAGGTAAGTTCTCACATATCACGTGGTTAGCATGAATTCTGATAATAAAGTCAATGGACATTCATTCAAAGATTTGAGAAACCAAGGAAGGAGGAAAAGAGATACGGTAAGATATTGACTGAATTTGGCAGGCGAGAAATTATTGGCTACCTAGGCAAGAGCAATTACTGGTGAGGTGACAAGAATGAATGAGAGCTGAGGAAGAGAGATAGTAAATGTAGCATGTTTTAGAAAACGGTTACAAAGGAAAGCAAAGGAGGAGGACAATAATTAGAAGGGATCATGGGAAAGAAAGATGATGCAGAGATGGAAGAGATGAGAATTTTCTATGCTTAGAAGAAAGAGCTAGTGCGAAAGAAGCCAAGGATATACAAGAGAAAATGGATAGACTTATTAAATGCATCAATTATCAGATGGCAGCAGGCTCAAGACTAGAGAAGTGAATGGGTCCTCTGACCAGACTTTGAACACATTTTCCACTGAGTTTGTTTGCTTCAGAGTTAGAACTTTTGGGATTCAGTCTGAGTGTCAGCTGTTAGGGTAAGTGCCCTTATGTAATCCTAAACCATGCTAGCTGCCCGCCCGTGTTTCCCCTGCCCTGTGCGTGCATCTCCCATTGAGCTCCATCGTAGGTCTGCGGCATCTTTTACCTTCACTGGAATCGGAGGTCCTTGCAGTTAAGACTTTGGTCTTTTAGTTCCATAATGATAGCTACTCAGTAGTTTATCAAGTGAATGACTGCTGTCCTTTCTGTATTTGTACGCACAACTCAAAAGGATAGATCAAAAATGACATTCTTTTTCTTTTTTTATTGTTATTCTATTACAGTTGTCCCAACTTTCCCCCATTTCTCTCCCCCGCCCTCCTTCCCCGCTCCCACAGTCAGTCCGCATCCTGTTGTCCACGTCCACGGGTCATTTATACCTGTTCCTAGACCAGACTCTTCCCCTATACTAAGTGAAATAAGCCTGGTGGTAAAAAGACAAATACCATCTGATCTCGCCTGTAAGAGGAACCTCGTGAACAAGACAAACAAGTGAGCAAACTAGAACCAGAGGCACGGAAACAAAGAACAGAATGACAGCGACCAGAGGGGAGGGCAGAGGGGCATTGAGGGGGGAAAGAAGGGGAAGGAGAAGAAGAAATGGCATTTTACTATTCCCCTGTGGTTCAAAGCTTTTAAATGTCTTTTTGCAGTCAACTAATAAGAACACAAATGGCAAACCAGGGCTGATTTATTAACTGATTTGTACTTTCACTTAGCTTTTACTTGTGGTAATGGGTCCTTTGGAGTCTCTTAGCTCTTAAATTAACTGAATGCAAGACACAGTGTATGTAGCTACCTTTTATGCAAACATTTCATTTAGCATTGAAAACTGTTAGTTTATGATAAGAATAAAATCACTTCCAACTTATTTTTAAAACAGCAAAAACAAATCTATAAATTTTAGATGCATTGCTGAATTAAAAATTCCCATTGTTTAAAATCCCAGGGACACAATAGTTATACAGTGAAGTCCTCCCTCCTACTTACCCCATCTCCAGCCGCCCGGTACAAATCCCCCAGACAATGGCGGAACGTGTGTGTATTCTAGAGATATTTTATGCTTCCACAGTCACATATATTATTCTTTATCCTCATTTTCACACAAATGGCAGCCTGCTTTACACATTGGATTGTGCCTTGCTCTTTTCACTGAGCAATGTATTTTGACAATACAAGACTTTTTAAATACTCTAGCCCCTTACAGGAAGGGGAGGTTTACACTCAGCGGCATCTCAGAGCCATTGCCAATAAGCAGCAGTCACGGTGCCCATTGCGGCTGTCTGCGCCTGCACGGGGCGGGCAGCTGCAGCTCTTCGCCGCCGTCGCAGGCAGCAGAGGGATGAGAGACCGCTTCAGGGGAAGCATGTGTCCCAGCTCATGTCTGAAAGCCTTGCAATTCCTTCTTCTTGTAAAAATTAAGAAGTTTCCAGCATCAAAGCTAACGTGTGTCAGCATTTTTGAAGATGATTTTGGAGATAATAGTGGAGCACAGAGGATAAGATTCCATGGCAAAGCATGGAAACTTCTGTACCTCTGACTCTAAATGTGATTCAGAGAGGTGGACTCTGAAGGTGAAGAAGTTTTAGCAATTCCTCAATCGGTTGATTTCACTAACATTTTCCTTTCTATGTCTGCACAAGAATGATAAATGATAGAATTCTGTTACTAAGTCTGAGGGGTAGCTCTGTTTAAAATAAAAATTACAACCGATAAGCATGTCATAGTTTTAGAAATTTGTACTATTTTGTCTTAATCAGCTGCATAGTATTTCATAGGATAAATATGCAATAATTTAAAGATGGTCACTTAGGTTGTTTGTGATCTTTTGCTTTTACAAACAATGTTACAGTGAATGACCTTGAACAGGGATCACAGGACTAGTAGATTTGTAGAATAATTTCCTAGAAGTAAGATTTATTTGTGCTTTTAAAATGTGATACATCTTCCTAATTAGCTTCCAAAGATGTGGGGGTTTTGTTGTTGTTGGAGATTGTCTTAGATTTATATTGTAGGTTAATTTAGGGAACAGTGACCATCATTACTGATGCTGCTTTTTCATATTTTCAATTTGTCTTTCATTTCTGTTAGGAGTAGTCTTTCCTTTGATATACATTGCATATTATTTTTATCTTTTTTGTTGGTATTGAAAATGCATTCTTCTAGGGAAACTTCTAACTGAAGTTAATAAAGGCAATTAAAGTTAATTAATACTTCAAATAAACCTTTTTCAAACTTTTGAAAAAAGGATACATTTATGTTAATTTAAAATTTGTTCAAGATTACAAAATCCCATTAGGAAAAAAAGCTTAATTAACAGCAGAGGAACACCTTCCATATTTCTTACAGGAAAACAAGGTTTTATTGGTGCCATGAAAAATATGCAGCAATAGCAAGGTAACAGTGTATCTATCTCTCTGGGTCTCTTTGTGGTTAGTAAACAATGAACAGATCTGGATGTTTGTGCTACTCTTATACCTGCTTTCAGTTTTAATGATGATGTGCCTGTGTAGAAATCTCATAACACTCCTTCCTGGGAACCACAGACAGTTACTATGTCCATCGTCCACACTACTTGGACATTGGCATCACCGGGTCATTTGGTAACTAATGTTCATACTTCACATCTCATTTTCCTGAAGAGCCTTTGGCAAGTAAACTGTCCACTACGATTAAATAGATTTGCAAAGAATTCTTACTCCAGATCCTCCCCTTCTATCCTCCCTTTTATGGTATCATTAGGAAAGAATGTTTTTCAGCGCTAATGTAAGTCCATCTGAAAGGCCACATGCTGTCATATTGGAGATACACCATCTTTGCCTGCTTCATTAAGCCAAGGTCGCAAGCTTTTTGTGGAGAGAAGCTACTTTTCTCTGTGAAATTGTGTTCTGTACCAAAATGTGCTTCATTAAAACTCTCGAACATAAAGTGAAAATTTCAACTGCAAAAGCTTAAGCGATTCCTGCCATCAACAGATTCCAAGTGATAGTGTATATATTTGTGCAAATAGTGTTTATTAGGCCTTTTTAGTACAAAAAATAAGGAACAAAGCAAAAGTAGCCTATAGTGTCACCATTCTGGTAACTCTCATTGTTTAAAAAACAAAGTAGTATGTGTGTGGTCAGAAGATTCAAGCAATCTAAAAGGAATGAAATGAAAAGTAAATTTTTTTCTTTTTACCCCAGACCCTTTACCCAACTTAAACTATTGTAAACATATTCCTAGGTGCCATTTTTCAAAAAATAGTTTTGCAGATATATATACTCACAATTTTGCATGTTTGTGACTATACAAACACTCATCTTTTTAAAAAAGAAATTACAAAAATGAATCACATTATGCATAATATTTTTCTTATGTATTTCACTTATGTCTTTAGGTTTCTCCATTTGAATATATATGAGATCTAGTTCATTCTTTATGGACATATTAAACATGTGGGCATATGGACAGCTATCAGTGGACATTTAGATTAAGATCAGGGCTTCTTTCTTTTATAAACGATGCTACAAGAGACATTCTTGCAGGATTTGGAGCACTTCTGAGAGTCTGTCTGTAGATTAGAGCAGGCAGTGTATGTAGCACAGTGATTAACAGCACGGATTCTGGTGCCGGATTGCCCGGAATTTGAAGTCAGATTTGCTCCTTACTAGCCGTGTGACCTTGGGCAAGTTATTTAACCTGTGCTTTAATTTTTTTCTTGTCTGATAACTTTAAGGATAGTTAACACTTGAGTTACTATGAGGATCAGTATATAAATAGCTTGAAATGGTGCTGGGCATATAGTAAGTAGTTAATAAATGCTAGCTATTATGATTATGGTAAAATTTGTGTTACATATACATGATAAAAGTGATTCTCAGAGAAAACAAGGGTGTTTTGAAAGTAGAAGAATAGAAGGGAGGTTAAGGAAGGAGAGAAAACAATGAAGAACAGAGAGAGAAAGGGGAGTGGGGAGATGGAGTGGAGGTCAGGGAAGAGAACGCTGGAGAGGAGAGAGAAACGTGGAGGGGAAGGACCCGCTGGATGAAGGCAACAAATCCGAGGGTGGAAAATGCTGACGTAAGGTTTGAAGAATAACCGAAAGCTCACACTGACAGGCTGAGGACTTCCTTGATTATTGTGACTATTTTACTTTGAATCCAGGCACAGAGGATGGAGTTAATTTCATCCCCCAGTTGATGACACAGCATCATCCATCCATGCAAGCTCCCTTTGTCATGTCCTTGCTCATTATGCACGGATTTGTTCTGGTTCATCTCCTTTGTCCCCATCCTGAATATCTTTCCCGTCCGCATCCTGCAGGCAGCCATCTAAAGTGTAGTAATTTATTTATGTTCTAGCAAGTTGTGTTTGGTTGTTTTGTATACATATATTTTTAATTTGCAAAAATGGTTTCGTAGTCTACATCTCACTCAGACTTTTTAGTTTCACTTCAACACCTTACTTCTCAAATTAATGTGTGTTTCTGTGTGTACACAGAGGCCTTTGGTCCTAGTTTCATCATGGGACTCCACAGTGTGCGCCCGCCACCTCCTGCCCATCCATTCCCCCAGGTTCCCCCGACACCTCCCACCAACAGATAACACTCAGTGAGTAGCCTTGTACGTGTCCTCTTGCAGACCCATGTGTGAATACTCTTGGCCTACAGAACCAGGAGCTGTGTGGCATGCGTTGTGTACACACCAAACTGGGGAAGGACTGCAGGGCCCTTCTTTAGAACAGATGCTCCTTTCTGCATCCACCAACAGGGCGTGAGGATCCAAATGTAGCCATGGTCTGGCATTCTCCTTTTCTCAGTTAATTTAATGCATTTTATTATTGGTCCCCTTTGTGTTTTCCTGAATACTAATGAACTTGAAATATTTTATGTTTGTCATCTTTTTTTCTTCTCTAAATTGACTGTTCATATTCTTTCCCATTTTTTTTCTGTTGAAAGTTACTCTGTTTTTCCCCAATTGATTTGCAGCACATAGTTCCTTTCCTATTGTAGCTATTAGCCTTTTATTGGTGTTAAAACTGCAGTTGCCACCTTCCATCATGCCATCTGTCTATCAGCTTGGTCTGTGATATGAATGGTTGGATGGAGCTCTTCCCTCATGGTCCGTGTTGCCTCTTGGCCACAAAGACCCTCTACTCTTCTCGCCCACTCCCCACGAACTGTGTGCTTTCTCCTTTCACACTGAGTCTTTAGCTCGTCTGGGGTCCACATTTGTGTGTGATGTCAGGCACTGACACAGTCTTGTCCCCTGTATTGTGAACTGTTCACACTGCTATCCATCATTAAGCTATGCCACCTGTATCACATGTTAAGTTTGGTTGTCTGTATTTACATGTGGTTGAGAGAGGAAAATGAGAGAGACATGGAGGGGCAGAGAGAAAGAGAGAAGAGGAGAGGAGAGTGGAAGGTGGCAGGGTAACCCATCTTATTTCCAGGGTAGACAGACACACTTTGTACTTGTTAAACCCACTAATCTGACTCTTGTAACCCTCCAGCACTTGGTCCCAGTTTATGGAATAACTGGGGGACGTTCTCATGGCCATTTATAATGTTGTAAGTCACCAATTAGATGGACTTGTCCAACTACCCTTCTCATATTTTATTTTATTTTTCTCATACAGGTTAACTGGAAGAGGACCTGACTGACTCAGAAGACATACAAGGTAGGTTAGAAATAGGCACCAGAGTTACCTAGAAGGAAATTATGGATGAGGAATCAGAGAGGCAGGCCTGCCTGCCTAGCCTGTGTTTTCATTCCAGTCGCATGCAGAACCTTGTGAGAAAAAGAAAGACCTCAGTGACTGTGGTTCTTCTGTACCTACTGGCTTTGGTCAGGGTTCAAGACATTGTTTCTCAGCCTCCCAGCTCTTTACTACCATATAAGTTCTAGTCCTGGGTCATAGTTCACTTTAGAACCTAACAGGCCCAGGCTTGGGGTCAGCTGATACCCACCTGGGCCAGCCCAGTTAAGTCCTCTGGACAGCCCCCAGACATTGGGACAGAGTCTACTTTTTGTCACTCAGTAGTCAAAAAACCCTGAGTAGTGCCATCCTGTTTTTCCACCCAAATAAGTGTTTCTTAGGGGATATTTCAGTCAGGGGGTATATTGGGTGTTGGGTTTTGTGCCATAGATAGCTTCAAAGGGAAAGACCATATTAACCTTCTCACCCCAAGCATTTTTCAAACAAAGCCCATGTGCCGTCCATGGAGTTCCAATTGTTCAGCCCTATTCCTCAGGTTGGGTGCATTTGATGTCCTGTTTTGGGTGACAAAGTGTGCAGCAGGGAAGTGGTTTAAAGGCAATGACTAGAGGTTGGTCCCAGAAAAAGTTACCTCTATTATCCCTGTTATTTCTCAAGTCCTCTAACCAGTGCCCGGAACACAGTAGGTACTCAATAAATATCTGTTGACTGAATTACCAAGGCGAGAATTCTGTCGCATTTTTATGAAAGGCCATATCACACATTTTATTTATGGGAATTTTCTGACCAGTGGCAGCTCCAGGATTTTGTGTAGGAGGGGGTCAGAGGCAGCGACCTGGTTGGGAGATAGCGGGAGGGGGTTAAGCAACTTGCTTTGATACCACATTTACATAGGTACCAGGGATAATATTTTACATATGTATATTTTCTCATTTATTTCATTCACTGAAATATTTTCCCACTCATACACTCTGTGGGTTGAATTCTGTACTGGGAGGGAGCAGATACCATTTAGAGCAAAGCCTTGCTTCTGAAATCAGCCTTTCTTTGACCTTAAAATAATTGCTTTGCAAGCTAGGTTCTGAAGGGCAAGAAGGAGGGCTTCTAAATTTTAAAAAATCCTGTTAAATATCAAGAGAAAACTTGGATGTCTGAATGCTAAATTTGTTTTGCACTGTGGTGGATGCTTTAAGGGTAGAAAGACCTCAGAAGAATTTGTCCTTATTGTTCTGAGAAGGGAGCAGGACGAGAGGAATGGACAGGTGCTAAGAGACTGGGCAGCTCTCACTTCCTGTGTGTGGTCGGTGGTGCAGGTGGTAGTGTCAGGGGAACCTCAGGGCAGAGGGGGGATTGCTTCTTGGCTTTTTGCAAAGACGGGTAGTGTATCTGTTTCCTGTTACCAATGTGAGAAATTGATGTAAACATAGTGATGTACCCAGCACAAATTTATTATCTTACAGTTTTGGAGGTTAGAAGTCTGAAAACGGTCTCTTTGAGCTAAAATCATGCTGTTAGAAGGGCTGTGTTTCTTTCTGGAAGCCTAAGGGAGAGTTTGTTTTCTTGTCTTCTCCAGTTTCTGGAGACCGCTGGCGCATGGTCCTCTTCCTCCATCGTCACCAGCAGCAGTGGCCAGTCGATTTCTCCTCACATCACGTCACTCTGAATCTTCTACACTATTGATGACATCTGTATGATCCGGGGTTATCTTCTCATCTCAAGGTCAGGTGGTTAGCAACTTAATTTCATCAACAGTCTTGATTCCCCTTGCCAAGTAACATTTCACAAGTTGTCTTAATTTTGGGGACTAGGGATATATACCTCTTTGGGGGTCTGGCCCTTATTCTGCCTAACAGAGGCAGGTAGCCTGGGATTGTCTGTGTGCCCCTCAGTCTGGCACAGTGCTGGAATGACACGTGCAGGCAGTAGTTGGATAACGGTGGGTGGGGTGGAGCACATCTTCACAGACTCCTGCACAGTGAGTTCCCAGTCCTTCCCTTAGAGGGGAGAGGTGCTGAGAGAACCAGTGGTTCAGACAGGCCTGGGCTTGGGAGGAAGAGGTTCTAGGGGCGAGTACTTCAGAAGAATCAATGGGACTAGCTACACCTCAGCAAGCACCAGCCCCCACGACTAAGGGTCAGGCTGGACCAGCCTTCCTGTAAGCACTGCCTGCGAATCGTGGCCTCCCTTTAACCACGTGAGCATGTCCGAGTCCGTCATGCACTCAGCTGCCATATTGCAGAGGAGGATGGGGAGAGGTTAGAAATCTGGAATCAGTGAGTGTTAACCAAAAGAGACTGAATTAGAATACAATTAGACTTCAGTTTCATTTGGCAATATTTTCTTCCACCAGTAGAGGGAATAGGGATCTACAAAAAGATGAAATTAATTTTGCACCATGTATATTTTATTCCCCCTTCTCCTATGTACTCGTACACAGCAAGCTGTCTGTGTATGAGCGTGCATATGTTTTGCTTAGATTAACACTTTTATTCAGTGTGGGCTTGAAATTGAGTTGAACAGGTGAGCAAGCTCTTTGTACTCAGTAGGTACATCTGAGGGAGGTGGTGGCTTCGGAATTGCTCCCCAAAGCCCCCACAGTGGCAGTAAGTGTGGACAGCCCAGAGGCAAGTACCATCGTTTGGAATGCAGCTGTTCCCTTATGACTGGAATGTGCAAATTAGCTTTTTCTATTCTCTTTTAAGTTTAATGAATTTTTCAGAAGTGCTACACTATGTCTCTAACCCTTCCGCCCACCCCCGCCCTCCCCCCAGGTCCGGGATTCAGCCTGTCACATCTCCTTAGTCTCCCTTAGTCTAGAAAATGTCCTGAACTTTCCTTGTCTTTGTTATTTTCTATAGTGGCACTTTTGACAAGTGTAATTATTTTGTAGAATGTACCTCAATTTAAATTCATCTGAAGTTTCCTCAGATGTGGATGCCGGTGGTGTGTTTTCGGCAGGAAACCACCAAAGTGTTGAACACTTCTTGATGCATTCCCTAAGGAGGCGCGTGATGTCTTTCTGCCCAGTGTTGGAGGTGTCAGCTTTGATTTCTTAGTTCATGTGATGTGAATATAAAAGGACAATTTCTCCCTTTTAATTAATAAGTAATTAGTGGGACGATAATTTGAGTCAATGTAAACATCTTTATTGTCTTTAAACTTTCAGCCTTGACAACTATACCAGAGCATAATTTTTGCTGTACATTCATATGTCAGAAATTTGTTCTGAAGAGACATTTATTTTTAACATAACAACTTGGAGTTAAAGTAATTGGGAGTTCACACTGGAAAATCTATTTATTTCATACCTCTAGCAATGGGTTGGTTGTGAAACATACATTTTTTTTAAAGCTCTGTGCCTAATATTCCAATCCAATAAGATGTTGGTTGAAATGAAACTATTTCAGCTAATAATTTTGCATTCTCTGGTGAGATTTATGTTGCAATTTAAGCAGCTGCCTGAAATGCAATAGAATATGAAATTATTTTAAAAGTGCAGATAGTGAAACCAGTATCAGACAAAAACCTCTTGAAAATAAAGCATTTTTACTTTTTAATAAGACATAAAAGAATTGAGTTGTAAGACATTAAAAACTTAGTGAACTCTAGCCATTATGATTAATTCTGTGGGTCAATCATAGATGCCAAAAAAGTCTCTCATTAAACATCCTCATTTTCCAGTGAGAAAAGGGCCAGATACTGGTATTGAAAAAACTGCTAACATATTGAAAGCTAATTGTTTTTGTCCTTCCCCTTTTTTTCCCTCTTCATAACATGAAGCTCTAGTTATATTTAGTGTTATGGCGTACATTTGGTGGTATGAAGCTTACCTGTGGCATAACACTGTGGCTGACCACCTACTGGAGGGACAGCTTGGGCCTCCCTGGCCAGGTCTGGAGCATAGACGATGGGTCAGCTAACTGTGTAGGGAGGGGAGGAAGGGGTTCGGAGCACACCCCTTCAAAGTAATGAACGCTGCCTAGGAGTTTTTTAGGTGGGAGCAGTGAGATCAGTGGGAGGGCTTACCTGGCAGAGGGAAGAGCATGTGTGGCAAAGGGGTTCCATCTGGAGAAATTTATGTGGTGGGAGGTAGGCACAGTGAGTACTTACTTGGTGTGAAAGTGCTTTCTTCTGTGGAATATTAGACTTCATGAGAAAAATAGCTCAAAATGCATCATGGTGCTTTCAACAAAATAATATCCCTAAGAAGATGATTGGACTTCCGAGATTCCGGGATTCAGGTTGAGTGTAGGGATTTTGATGATGACTTACAAAGCTAGTTTTCAGTGTTCCTTAGACTCATTTGGCTAACTGCGGATGGGGGATTTGGTTACGCCATAAAACATAGGACAGAGAATCTTCACAAATTTGGTTCAGAGAAAGCTGGGGCCTCAGCATGTAGAGAACAAGGAGATGATGGAACTGAGTGGAAGTAAAAGATTTGGTCTAGGGTTTCCGGAAGAAAGTGCCAGAAGTCCCATTAAGTATCACATGCACAGGATAGCGAATGACTTACGACACATGTCAGTCTCACCTGAGGGATGTGGACAGGTAAGTGAGGCATGGCAGTAGCAGTTTTCTGCTTTTCATTATTTATTGACTGTGTTATTGCAGTGAACTCTTATTTGGCTTTCCATTTCCAGAGTCTTTCCCCTCCAGGCTAAAGTTCTCAATTTTTTCCTTTCAACTGCTTATTATTTTGTAAGAATGCTTTTGAAGTGTAATGATATATGGAATTATTGGCTTTAATTTTTTATTTTGACATAATTTCAGACTTAGGGAAAATTTGCAAAGAGTATACAAAGAATTCCTGATGCCATTCACACAGATCCCCGTGTAAACACTTCACCTTTCTTTCTTTCTTCCTTTCTTCCTTTCTTTCCTTTTCTCTTTTTTCTTTCCCTCCCTCCTCCCTCCCTTCCTTCCTCTCTCTCTCTCTCCCCCACACCCTCTCTTTCTTTCTCCTATTTCAGTTGTCCCAATTTGCCTCCCTTTGCCCTGCACCGCCCAGCCCACCCCTGCCCCCACAGTCAATCCCCACACTGTTGTCCATGTCCATGGGTCATTCGTACATGTTCTTTGAGTAGTCCTTTTCCCTTCTCTCCACTCTTATTCCCCTCCATCATCCCTTCCTACAGCTGTCAGTCTGTTCCATGTTTCCATGCCTCTGGTTCAATTTTGCTTGGCAGTTTATTTTGTTTATTAGATTCCTCTTACAAGTGAGATCAGATGGTATTTCTCTTTCACCAGTTGGCTTATTTCACTTAAGTTCTCAAATTTTAATGTGCTGCAAATTGCTTGTTGATTTTGTCAACATGCAGATTCTGATTCCTGAGGTCTGGGGTGGGGCCCACATCTGTATTTCTAAAAAGCTGGTAATAGATGAAGATGCTGTTGGTGTGGGAACCCACTCCGAATAATGTTCTTAGGTTAATCATCTCACCACCAAAATTCCCATCATATTATTTCCCTGCTCAAAACTGTTCTGTGACCCTCAAATGCCCATCTGTACTAATTTTAAAAATCTTGATCTTAGTGTGTATGTCTTCCCTAATATGGCTCCAGACCACCTTGCCATTTACGATTCTCATCAATCTCTACTTACGGCTTTGGCTAACCTGATAAAGTGTCCTGAAAGTTCCTTTACCTGGTGGACACCCTCCACGAATCATATCTTTCTTATTTGTCATCCTTTTGCATTCCTGACTCTGTAAACCTCATAGTCTGCTCTTGTTTAGAGTATTTTTTGAATTTAAATAATTTTTTATTTTTCAAAGACAGTTGACACACTATATTATATTGTTTCGGATGCACAATCCAGTGATTAGACATTATGTAAGTGATTTTACTCACTAAGTTATCACCCTAATAAATCTAGTACCTATATTCCACCAGACATAGTTATTACTATACAATGTTATTGACTATATTCCCTATGCTGTACTTTACATCCCTGCAGCTATTCTGTAGCTACCAAATTTTACTTCTTAATTTCTTCACCTTTATCACTCATCCCCTCCAATACCTCTCCCATCCAGCAACTGTCAAAATGTTCTCTGTATCTATGTCTTTCTGTTTTGCTCATTCATTTATTTAGTTTGTTAAGATCTATTTTGTCTCATGTAAGTATTGATACCCCAGCTTTTGCTTCTTTGTTTGTTTCCACTTTTTAATTGACTTGAGAGAGAGAGAGAGAGGAAAGGGTGGAGGGGCAGAGAGAGAGACAGACAGGCAGACAGACAGACATTGATTTTTGCTGTCCCACTTATTCATTCATTCATTGGTTGATTCTTGTGTGTGTCCTGACTAGGAATTGAACCTGTAACCTTGGCATGTTGGGATGCCACTCTAACAAACTGAGCTACCTGGTCAGGGCTGTTGTTTTCATTTTCATGAAATATCTCTTTCCATCCCTTTACTTCAAGTCTCTATGTGTCTTTCTGTCTGAAAGGAGTCTCTTATAGGCAGCATACAAGAGGGTTTTGTTTTATTATCCATTCAGCCTCCACAATCTTGTGACTGGAGCTTTTAATGTAGTTGCATTTAAAGTAATTGTTGATATATATGCATTTATTGCCATTTTATTATTGTTATTTTTGATGTTTTTTTCCTCAGTGTTCTTTTTTTTAAAATTTTATTTATTTACTTTTAGAGAGGGAAGGGGGAGAGAGAGAGAGAGAGAGAGAGAGAGAGAGAGAGAGAGAAACATCAATGTGCAGTTGCTAGGGGCCACGGCCTGCAACCCAGGCATGTGCCCTGACTGGGAATCGAACCTGCGATGCCTGGTTCACAGCCCATGCTCAATCCACTGAGCTACACCAGCCAGGGCTGTTTTTCTCTTCTTTTTAAGAAGGCCCTTTAAAATTTCTTGTAAGAATGGTTTGGTGGTGATGAAATCCTTTAGCTTTTTCTAGTCTGGGAAGCTGCTTATCTGTCCTTTGATTCTAAATAATAGCTTTGCTGGGTAGAGTAATCTTGCTTTTTATCACTTTGAATATTTCTTGCCCATCCCTTCTGGTATGCAAAGTTTCTGTTGAGAAATCAACTGATAGTCTTATGGGATCTCCCTTGTAGATAATTGTTCTTCTCTTGCTATTTTTAGCATTCTCTCTTTGTCTTTAACTTTTGTCATTTTAATTATAATGTGTCATGGTGTGAGCCTTTTTGAGTTTATCTTGTTTGAGACTCTCTCTACTTCCTGGACTCTCTCTATTTCCTTTACTAGGTTAGGAAGTTTTTCATCATTATTTTTTTCACATAGGTTTTCAATTCCTTGCTCTTTCTCTTGTCATCCTGGCAATCTCATGATGCAAATGTTGGTATTCTTGAAGTTTTCCCAGAGGCTCCTTATACTGTCCTAATTTTTTTTTGGATTCTTTTTTCTTTTTGCTGTTCTGATTGGATGTTTTCTGCTTCCTTATGTTCCAAATTTCTGATTTGATCTTCTACTTCATCCACTCCTCTGTTGATTCCCTGTAATATATTCTTCATTTGTTAGTGTATTCTTCATTTCTGACTCATTCTTTTATGTTTTCTATCTCTTTTATGTTTTCTATCTTTTTGCTGAAGTTCTCACTAAGCTCATCTATTCTTCCCCTAAGATCATTGAACATCTTTATAACCAATATTTTGAACTCTGCATCTAATAGATTGTCTCCATTTTGTTTAGTTCTTTTTCTGGAGTTTTTTTCTGTTCTTTTATTTGGGACACATTTCTTTGTCTTTTCATTTTGGCTGCCTTCTATATTTGTTTCTGTATATTAGGTAAAGCTGCTATGTTGTCTGGGCTTGATAGAGAGGCCTTATTTAGTAGGTGCCCTATAAGGTCCAATGGCACAGCCTCCTCGATCACCTGAGCTAAGCTCTTCAGGTGTTCCCCACCTCTGTGTGGGCTATGTACACCCTCCTGTTATAGTTGAGCCTTGAGTGCTGTTGGCACCTCAAATCACCTGAATTTACCTCCAGGCTGTTTGGCTGTGAGGACTGGCTGTGACCACTGGAGGATCAGCTGTGCAGAAACTCACCTCACAGAGCAAGACTTCAGCAGGGCTCTGGTGCCTGCTGAGTCCCTGCTGTTTGAGTATGTCCCTTGCAGAGAAGGTTGGGTGGTACTTTGACTTGGTCTAAAGCTGTCTACTGGGTGCAGTGGCTCTGGGCTCTCCCAGGAGGTACAGGCCAAGGTAAGCCACCTGTGCCTTGGCCTGGGCTACCCAGAATGAGCGACAAAATGATCGGTAGATGGTTGCTACTTGTGTTGGGCTTGAAGATACCCAGGAGAGACCAGTCTATGAACCAAGGCTGGCTGACACTAGTGCTGGGCCTTGGGCATACTGAGGCCAGATGCTGGTTGTAGCTTGGAAATAGCTTAGGTTGGGCCTGCAAGTTAGGTGGGATGGCATCTCAAGGAATCACCAGGGCAGACAAACAGTGTTAGTTAGGTTGATGGAGACTCAGATATGGCACTTGCCTGCTGGCTCAGAAAAGGAATAATGGCCTCTGCCAGCACTTTTGTCTGGGAGAAAACTGCCCCTCCAGCTCTCACCCTGACACCAGACCACTCAGTTCTCCCCATATGTCCCTCGTGCCCCAGTGCTGGGACTCAGAGCAAGTGAGTCCAAATAAGTCCATGTGTGGGACCTTTAAGAGGAGTGCCTAGGATTCCAGAAGCCCTCTGTCTCTCTCACCTACAATCCAAGCTGGTTTTTACATCCAGAAGTTATGGGGACTTCTTTGCCTGGCACTGGAACCCTGGGCTTGGGGGCAGGTGTGAGGTTAGGACACCTTGTTCCTCAGGGGGGACTTCTGCATCCAAGATATCCCTCCCAATTTTTATCTGCCACACATGGGTGTGGGGTCAGCCTGTTTCATGGTTCTACATGATGGTTGTTCTATAGTTTAGTTGTAATTGTGATGTGGTTGTGGGAGGATTTGAGTTCTGCATTTACCTGCACCACCATCCTGACCCGAATTCTTGCTTTGAGCTTATGTACTTTTCATATCTTCCCTTTTGGGTTTTTGGTCCTTGGCAGCTGAGTCTGTGTTTATTCACTTTAGAATCCCGATAGCATCTAATTATGTGTTATCTGTTGACATATTTGTGGAATTGAATCATTTCATAATCATCATTCATATCATTTAGGACTCTTTGCTGTCAGAGAAACATGCTACCAGCAGTTAACATATTATTTAGATTATTTACTTTATTGGTATCCTGTTTTCCCTCATTCATTTGTAGTTATTGTTTACTGGTGTGTTTCAGTGTGTACCTGTGAATTTATGCACTTAAGTTATTAGAGCAATGAATTTTAATGTACCTATAATGCTAAGGCCTTCTCTGGCTTAAAAGTGACAACTGCCTTCTTTTAAATAGTAAAGTATGTGTTTTTATGATAGTTAAGCTCTCTTATTTTCTCAGTTATTGTCTGTGTTGTGGATAATTGAAGTTGCCAGAAGTTAAGCTGTTTTTTAACATTTCATAATAAATGCTTGCACAAATGTATTGAATAATGATCGTGGCATATTTTTTTACAGCCCAATAGACTTTGATTAAATTCCACAAATGTTAATTGGACGCCTACTACACATCAGCCACTGTGGGTGATAAAAAATGGATAACACGCCGTCCCTGCCAAATGGCAACTTTCATTCTGTGCAGCTCCTTGCAGAGTCTCCTATAACTCTTTCCTTTTACATTTCTTCATGTATGGGTGAAAGGTAGATAATAACAGATGGAGCTTCTCATTTTATTCAGCTTACAGTCTTGATAATCACCAAGTGTGATAATCCTATTTTACATTATAAATCACTTTACTGTATCCAAGTCTTGATTGATTGATGCTACACAGGTGGTAGCATTGTAAAATAGTTTAATATAAAACTGTAAACTTGGCTAAAAAATGTATTTACATATGGCATTTATTTTTTTTAATGTTAAAAAATTATTTTAAAGCCAGATAGTTAAAGTGACTGAATCCTTTTTAAAACTGTATTGCTCCAATCTCAAGGCAAAACGAATGCTTTTATATGGTCCTACTATTTGTAGCCTGTGCAACAATTGTAGATATTCACTGTAAATCATAGATTTAATGTGACAAAAAGTCAACTCTTGATTTCGGTGTGTCCCAACCTATTCTTCCAGTCACCTTCCCAATTTCAGGAAATACTATCTCCAACTTTCTCTTCATGCAGGCCAGTAACATTAGTGTCTTTTTCTTTCAATCCCACACCCAATTCAACTGTAAACACTATTGGTACTAACTTGAGAATATACTCTGAATTTGGTCAGTTTTTACTACCTGCGTCAGAGATGGTGGATCTTTATCTAAGTCATAACTACTAAGATATCGCTTTTATAAAACAAAGAACTACATTTCATAAAAGTGTATATATATTGTAGTCTATTTAACGGTTCCATTTTTAGTAGGTTGTTTGTAGTTTTTAATTATTAAAAATAAATTGCGCTGAAATAAGCCAATAATGAAAAGACCAATACTGTATAATTCCACTTGCCTGGGGCACCGAGGGTGGTCCAGTTCGCAGAGACAGAGTGGAGGCTGCCTGGGCTGAGGGAGGGGAATAAGGAGTTGCTGTTGAATGGGTACAGAGTTTCAGTTTCGCAAGATAAAAAGAATTTTAAAGGCTGGATATACAATAATACTGTATACTTTAACATTACTGAACTGTACATTTAAGTGGTTAAAATAGTAAATTTTGTTATGCACATTTTACTACAATTTTTAAAAAAGATAAAAAATAAACAGCATTAGGTAAAATTTCTAAAACTCAGAAACTATAAGAGAGAGGGTTTACAAGTTTAACCACATAAAAATTATAGGCCTCTCTGTTGACTAGGGAAATGCAAATTGTTTAACTGAAATGTTATCCTTTCACCTACTGTTTGGTCAAAGTTGACAAAACCTAATGTTGGCAAGAAAACAGGCGCCCACAAACCCTTTTGGTGGGAAAGCACATTGATAAGACAGTGGTCTCATTTTGGTGGGCAATGAGTCCATTGAGATAAAAATTTAAATGTATATATTCTTTGACTCAGCAAACTCACTTCTATTTTATAGAAATATATGCTTACATATGCATGGCAAATAATGTACAAAGACATTAACAAAAACTTTTCTAAGTGAAACATTGAAAATTATGCTAAAAAAGATTTCTTGTTCACAGTTGTGTGTGGGTGCAAGTATTTTTCTAGGGAAGACACCTGTAGATTTCTGAGTCAAAGAGTTTGCACATTTAAAATGTGAGCATGTACCATCAAACTCCCTTCCAAACGGGCTGTGCCCATTTTTCATGTACATGAGAATTTTTACATGTGTTACTGGAATTGGGTATTATCAATGTTACTGACTCTGCCAGTTTTATAGATGAAAAAATGACATGTAATCATTATTTGAATTTGTATTTTCTTGACTACTAATGAATCTGAGATCTTTTCATATTTATATTCACCATTTGTAGATATTTCTGTGAATTTTCATATACTTCAGTCATTTGTACTATCTTTTTATGTTTTTTAAAGTTTTTTGAAATTTATTATTGTTTGAATACAGTTGTCTCCATTTTCCTGCCACCACTTTCCCCACCCCCACCCACCCCCACCTCTCACCCTCCACCCTTCCCTCTTTGGCTTTGTCTATCATTTTATGTTTTATAGAAATAAAATATATATACTTTATATATATGTATATATAAATAATCTGAGTTTCTATCTCTTGCTTATCTATCTCTCTTTCCATCTACCATCTATCAGATTTGACTCTGTGACCCTAATCAGATGGGTAGGACAATAAGGTAACCACATTACCTTATCATCTTTAAGTGCAATTATATGCATCTCTCACAACACCTTTCTAGGGGTGAGAAGCTCTAGGTCAGCCATCATTGGGGTTCTGCTCTTAAACCTTCATGGATGTGAGGAGGTTCTCATTCGCAGATGACATATTCGTCCAGGCCCTTGGGCTCCATAGTCCACCCGCGTATCATTCGTATGCTCATTATTCAGTCTCTTACTGTTCGCTGCTGAACTTGGATACAAGAGTCTTTGCTAAGATTGGGACACTTTATTTCTATTTATTCTTTCTCTAATTTATTACTTATTTTGTTTTCATTTATTATTGGTTTTTATTTTTAGACCTTGAACTCATTTGGAGTTTGTGTGTGCCTGTATGAATGTTAAGTTGTATAGCAAAAAATACAAATTTTATATCCTTTTAGATATTCAATTTTCTGATCAACATTTATAGAATAATCAATTCATTCTCTCCAGACATAAAATACAACCTGTTACAAATACTAGACTGGTGAAGGATGAAAGTCAATTTCAGGTAGGAATAAAGACAGCAAGTCTTGGGCAAGGTGAAGTGAGCTAGAAAAGAAGAGAAGAGATTACTGATAGACTTGGATGTAAACAAACTGAACTAGAATCCAAAGAAAAACACCATCAATGGAATTAAGTTGAAATTGCAAAAGTGGGGACAATATTTTCTACTTATCTGATAAAGGGTTAGTTTTATTAATACACAAGAAGATGACTCCAATTAATTAAACAAGATAAACAATTTTTTAAAATAGGCTAAGGGCTTGAAGAAGTAAAAACAAAAATTCACATAGAGTAAAAATGTATAGATAAATATTTGTCCACTAGAAATGACACAAATTCATCTTTCAGCAGTAATATACTAGCTTGGATCTATCAAAATGGCAAGGTTTAAAAAAGTGATAAAACTCAAATTACTGTTTGAAACCATTGCTCAGGGGAATGTAAATTGGTACAGTCTTTTAGATGATCAAGTTGTCAATATACTTAAAAACTTAAAATATACCTATTGCTTTACCAGAAATTTTTTTAGGAAATTTTTCCTAGGTAAATAACCAGAAATGCTTACAAAGATTTACATACCATTATGTATAAGGAAGATAATCTAAGTACTTAATAATTAGGGGGATTTAAAAAATACATCTACATTGAGAAGTCTGTGTTGGCACTAGGATTCATGAGATAGGAAGTGTCCACACTTCCAGTATGTGTATTGAAATCTGCTTGTGAAACTAGGTGTGCACCGGTGATGTTTTTATAAAGCGGGGGCAGGGAGAAATTAGAAACTGCTGGCCCTAGTGAATGTACGTGGTTTGCGATGTTTTGTAAGCCTTTGTTGCTGCTTCCAAAGGGGCAGGACATCATATCATAGCCACAGGAGAGCTTTGTGCTGGGCATACATGCGCCTGCCATAGCTGGTGTTGTGATTTTAGGATGAGGAGAAAGGACAGCGGGACCTCAGTCTCCCATGGCACTGACAAGTGACTGCAAACACCCCTCCCCAAAGCCAGACGTGTGAAACTCAAAGTTCACGATTGAAGTTAGCTCCCAAGACGAGCATGATAGTGTCAGAGTTCTTGCCTTCATTTGGTATGAAACAGACAGTTTTGGAACATTTTCACTTCTTTCCCTCATGGCTCCCAGAGTGCGGGGTTTTCCTCCTCCTCTGCACTGGGTTTAAAACTCTGATGCTGCATTGCTACAAAACCCACAGCTACTGCTCTCTCTCCCAGAAATAGGCTAAGTGCTCTGAGGACAACATGCCCGAGACTGTAATTATAGGGATGGTTACTTAGGCTAAGTAAGCAAGGAGAGAAAAATCTCAGGGAACCTGAAATCAGGGTCCCCCACCCCAGTGGAATAAAGTCAGGGAGCCCAGTTGTGTGGGGAGCATCTTGTTTTGGTGGCTTGGCTGTGAGATTGTGTTTAATAAACCAAGCACCTTCCACCCACGGCTCTCTGTCCTGACAGCAACTACAGCTGCAGAAGGGCAGGAGAGGGGCTGGTCCTGCAGGGAAACGCCATTTAAAATTATGCCTAGATGCTCAGAACCAGAGGTCATTTTCCAAACTGTTTTGCTCACAGGGAAGGTCAGCTCACTGAAGCATGTGGTGTTTGTGCCACAAGATGCCACCCTTCCCCTGAGAAGAAGAGACCAAGGTAACTAAATAAGATGTCAGTGTTTTGTGGGTCCATCTCTTAGTTTTGTGTCAATGCGCTTCATCCAAGATGGAGTGTTTTTGTTCTGTAACACTTTGGTGTAAGGAAGGAAACTAGTTCCTTGATAGCGATTTCTAAAACTCTTTTAACCCACTTCGAAATATTCCTTTTTCATCTCATCTGACAATGGATTCCAAGCAGGCTTTATTGCTTTGGGTTCTTGGTGTTCGTCTAGCTTTTGATGTACAATCAAGCTGTTACAAAAGGTCACAAAATAATAATAGATTGTCACTCTATACAATATTGTTTCCAATTTTCTCCAACAGAGATGTTTAGATCTCTCATCCGTGGAAGTAAAAGTGGAGTTCCGCTTTTGCTTGTTTATAGGTTACTTCTATAAAAACCCCACATCTTCTCTGCATCCATCAGAACACAGTCATGCAAAGTTGAAGGTGGCCATAGCAAAAATCGATTGACTTCTAAAATGGAAATCAGTGTAAGCCATAGTCAAATATTCTTTGTGTTCTTAGCTGAAATCAATACATATTTGTTAATCATAACCCTTGAATCCACCTTTGAGTGGTGCTGAAGCAAAATGTTGAGAATTACCTCTATGGCCCTTGTCTATGGCCTTTCATTTACCGTGAACCTCCTGGTCCCAGCCAGTCGGCCTGCTGCTGGCGATGGTCAGTGCTCAATCGCCTTTCTGCGTTGGTTGAAAATAGAAAATTTTCAATTATTATTCTTGAAGGGAAACATGTAGATGAATGTTTCACTATTATTAAATAATTAGGTTATGTCTTTTTGTTGTTGTTGCCATAAATGTTTCAGCAACTTCTTGATGCACACAGCACTGGTTTCTTGTTAAACTGTTTTGCTGGAAAAACTCCTAAGAGTGAGGTTAGTGTGTCATTGGGAATTGAGTGGCAAAATTATGCCTGAATAATCACATTCAGGTTTCCCCTTTCACGCTACGTTAAAAGGGGTGCCATTTAGAAAAGGAGGAGAGGGGAAATGCATGGGGATGTGATTTTATGTCTGCGGAGTTCTGCAAGCAGACTATCCCTTTATAAGAATATCTCACATTCCTGGGAGGAAGCTGTCTCTATTTTTAGCACTGCTAGTGAAGTAAAAGGCATGGAGGTGGTTTTTAAAATTTCATCTGAACTTGAAATAGTTGAGGAAGCTATAACTTTCCTCTGCTCTCCACTTGTTACCAGTATGCCGCCGGGCTTTTCCGATCGCCCCGAGCGGCCTCATACCTGCTCCTGGACTGACGTGACTGCTCCTGAAGCCTGTTCTCTGTGGTTACATTATTGGGGGACACTGCAGTGGGCGCCTGTTCATAAACTAATCATGTGCTTCTCCATCAAGGTATTGTAGATGAGAAACAGGCTTGAGGAATATTGCTCCTACAACAAGCTGGTCCAAGTGATAAACCAATAACCAATTGATTTAATAACCTTACCCAGGGAGGAAAAGGAAACACAACAAACCCAGCAAGACTACTTTCTTTTAAGGCAAAAAAAAAAAAAAAAAAAAGAGAAACAAGAGAGAGGTTAGAGAGAGGCACATGCAAGGTGAGGGGCCTAGAGGGGATAATTGTAGTTTGCTCTTCTTTTTTTTTATCTTGGTTATCATTTAAAGCATTTTAAAATTAAGATAAAAATTAAATAAAAATATATAGAGGTATAAAGACTTCAAACTAGGTTCAAAGTAGGTCTTTAATTTTTTTCTTAGTTGCTTTGTCTGGTTAACTTCAGCTTTATCTCATTAGAATTAAGTCACCACCAGGAGACGCATGGCTATATGCAGCACTGGCCCCCTCACCCTCCCAATGCGCCCCACAAGCTCTTAGCCAATAGCTTAGGCCATGCAGGGAATACTGTGCTGTAAGAAATTCAGCTCTCAGGGGAAGTATGAATTTAAGCTGATAGTGCAAGAGTATTTCAATAGAGAGCAATAATGAGAGATACATAGTTCAACAAAAGTCCTACTAGGATGTTAAACATCTTCCTTAGTGCCCTAGCTTGATCAAGGTCCTCCCCCTTCCCAGCCAAGCTGTAGCTGGGAGTCTCACCAGCATTTACTAAATTGTTTTCAGATGGTAACTACTATGCTGGTAGTTCAGCAAGGTGTTAACAGCTGCTCTCCAAAAGTGAGATGCAATGAGCTGGGGCAAAGTTACTTGCTATGTGTTCTTTCCTCGAAGGTCCGTGGTGCCATTAGAACAGTGGAGGCTCTGAGCAACTTGCAGCAGGAAAATCTTGTTAACTTATAACTTCCTAAACTGATCACTGAGAAAGTCATGTTTTCACAACCCCAATGAACATTTCAAGGGATACCCAAGTTCTAAAGAACAATTTATGCAAAACTGAATTAACATTTCTCAATATAAATAAGGGAGTATAGACAGAGTTGTTTGGAGACCCCCCTTTTCTGACTAATTTTTGATGTGAATTTTAGCCTTTTTGTGTGTCCTATCGACCCAGAACCTCAGCTTCTGCTGAGTCACCTGGGATGAGACATCTATGATTGTCTTCAGAAATCTGAATCTCTGGGCAGGGAAATGAAGGAGAAGGGGAAGGTTGCCCAGGTTTTATAGTCATTTGTCCTTCTGGTTAAACACTGAGTTCAGATAGAAAGCAGAGTGGGGGAGTGAGTGGGCTATATATATAGTTTAAAGAGCAGGCTTTCATCTGCTAAATCATGATTTCCGAACAAAAGGACAAGACAAAACACACCTCACGGATACTGAGAAAGAGTGTTCAGTTGGTCAGGGGGGCTCAACGGTGAACTGGCGGGTGGGAGCAGGAGACCAGGGCACAAAGACACCTGGGTCTGATGGTGGGGGGGACTCAGGGCAGAAGAGGAAGCTGCTGGGTGGAGGTGGTGGTGGGTTATTTTCCAGTGGACTTGGAGTGAAATGATTTGGAAATAATATGTATTACTTCAGATGCCTAACACTAATGCTCAGACTGTAGTAAAAAAGAACATTTTAGGTTTCCTAACAATGAATACATTTGTTATTCAATTTTAAGTGAATATTGATTACCTGTTATGAGTAGCATGGTAAAAAGGAATTTTAGAATATTAAGAAAAATACGACTTTCAAGGAATGACTATGACAAATATTTTAGTAAGAAAATGAAATTGTATGTACAAATAACATAGTGCTATCATTTAGAGTAGAAGAATAATGTGATTAGAACTGAGTGTTGGAATATCAGTCTACAAGCGATAACCAGCGTGGGTCGGAATACAGATAGTAGAGGTAAAGAGACCAGGGAACAGATAAAAGTTCTAAATTTAAAAATGGGCATAAAGCATGGGGCTAGCAAACTCTTTCCGTAAAGGGTGGGATAGTGCATATTTTGCCGTTGGATGCAAGCAGCTGTAGGCAGGATGTGAGGGGGTGTGGCTACCGTTGCGGAATAACACTTTATTCAGGATCGTGGGTGGCAGTCCTGGATTGGCAGGAGAGCTATAGTTTTCCAACTCCTGAGTTACATAAAGGAAGCGGAAAGCCAACTGCTAATGAAAATATAAAAAAACCATTAGTGTATCATAAAGATATAACAATTGTGACTTTAGAAAAGAAACTTTAGTGAACAAGTCATGGTTTACTAATTCATTACAAAAAACCAGAACAGCTGAAAGTGTGTGTGACCTGTGCATCAGAGAGCTATCCTAACAGGGAGGGTTGCTGGGATGTCACCTACCGCACAGGGAGCGGAGTCAATAATGTTCTAACAACTGTGGGTCTTTGTCCTGGCTGCCTTGAGCATTCTTTCTTTGTCATTAATTTTTGACAGTTTTAATATAATGTGGTTTGGAGAAGGCTTTTTTTTAAAAAGGTTGAGATAATTAGGTGTTTTTTTGCTTCTTGGATTTGAGGATTTAGCTCTTTCCATAGGTTTGGGAAGTTCTTGTCAAGCTATTTGTTTGAATAGGTCCTCTGTTCTCCTTCTGGTATACCTATTATTATTTTTTTAAAAATTTAAATTGCTGTTGTTCAGTTACAGTTGTCCTGCCTTTTTTCCCCATTGCTCTCTCCTACCCCATCCCCCATCCACTCCCAGAGTCAGCTCCCCCCATTGTCCGTGCCCATGAGTCCTCTATTTGTGTTCCTTTGCTTGCCCCTCCCCTCCTTTCCCCCATTATATTGTTCTTTCTGATGGAGTCAGATAGTTCTCATGGATATCTTTCATTTTTTTTTTTTACTCTCAAGTCTCTCTTTTCTTCCATCTGTGTCATTTCTAGATTTCTATCTTTGATATCATGAATTCTTTCCTCCATCTGGTCAGTTCTGTTTCCTAAGCTTTCTAGTTCATTTTTCCTCTCTTTTATTGGGGTATTCATCTAAAGAATTTCTATTTGGCTCTCTTTTTATAGTTTCAATCTCTTTGATAAAGTACTCCTTTCCTTCATTGGTTTTATTTCTGAGTTCAATAAATGACCTGTGTTTTCTTGTATCTCATTGAGTTTTTTCAGAACTGCGATCCTGAATTTTCTGTCATTTGAATCATTTCAAATAATTTCTGTCATTTCAATGGCTTTAAGTTTATTTTCTGTAGGTTCTACATTTTCTTTCTGAGCTGCCTCATTACCTTGATTATTTATGGTATTTGATGCAGTCTTTCTTGGCCTGGCATCTCTGGGAATGAAATCAACTAACTTCCTCCCTCCCTCCCTCCCTCCCTCGCTTCCTTCCTTCCTCCCTTCCTTCCTTCCTTCCTTCCTTCCTTCCTTCCTTCCTTCCTTCCTTCCTTCTTCTCTTTCTCTCCCCCTGTCCTCCCTCCTTCCTTCCTTCCTTCCTTCCTTCCTTCCTTCCTTCCTTCCTTCCTTCCTTCCTTCCTTCCTCCCTCCCTCCCTCCCTCCCTCCCCCCCCCTCCCTTTTTTTCCTTTGAGGCACTTTATTTAGTAGGTTGGTAAGAAGTCTTTCTTTGGTTTTCCAGTAGATGGTGCTGAAGCACAAGTTTTTTAGTTTCCCCTGCAGTGCTGTAGCTTCTCAGATCTCTGCGAGGCAATGCAAAATGCCCTTGTTTCTTGAGGAGAGTGGTGTCTCTTCTGTGACCAGGTGGCCTCAGTCCCAGGGCACCACTGTCATGGAGGAATGTGGTGGATGATGTGGTTTCAGTCCCTGGATCTCAGCACAGTCCCTGGGGACCAGATGCAGCCAACAGTGCCACTGCAGTGGGTGGGGGTGGGGTGAGCTGGGCGAGGCTGGCTGGTGTTTTTGTAGCTTTGTTCTCTTTCTAGTAATGGTGACTGCCAAACCTCAGCCACCTCACCTCTTTATCTCCACCCCTTGTCCCTGGGATTAGCCTCAGTGTGTACCTGCTGCTCAGGGAAAATGTGTCTGTCTCTTCAGCTCTCAGAGCTGCAGATAATGTGCTCTGTAGCCCAACACTCACCGCTACAGCTTCTTCTGGGGCCCTGCTAGCTCTGGGAGGGTGAGGGAGGCAGCCGGGCTCTGTGGCCTTGTTTCTGTGTCTGGCAGTGGTGGTTGCCTGACAACCATGACACCCCTCTCTGCCCTGTCTCTGCTCAGGTCACTGGGTTCAGCCACAGTGCATCTGACCACTCTGGCAGGAATGCTCACCTCATTGTCCCTCTGTGCCACCTGGTTCCACCCCTCTTCTGGCTGGAGAGCTGCAGCGAGACCTGGGCTGCGTCCCTAGCACCCGTTTCTGCTTTGCTCCCTCCCATGCGTCCCTGCTGCAGAGGTTTTACTTCATGGACCTCTCAGACGTGCTTGTGTGCTGAGCAGGGGACCCTTTGCTGAACTCTGCTGTTCTAACCAATATGACTTCATGGGGAGAGACCGGGGACCTTCTCGTGGCACCATTTCTCTGACGCCGAGAAATAATCTGTATGTTATTTCCACCTTTTGGGGAAATTTTTCGCAAAAGTTTGAAAAGTTTAGGATATTTTTTAGGGCATGGAAAGATAAATCACAGGAGTGATGCCATGCTTCTAAGCATTATCCTGGCAACTTCAAGGTTAAGGAAACCTTCCCTACCACTCTGTTCTTTGCGTTGCGCTTTCATGGTCCAGCTCAGGCTTTTGTGGTGATATAAATAGCTTCTCCTCCTCTAAGTGTAAAATAAACTAGGACCGGATGTAAAATTTGGAGTCATAACCAAGTTTACAAGTTGCTGAAGGTATACCAACTCCCTTTGGTTTATTTCGAGCAGTTAATGTTCCCATTATTTTATAATTGAGTTTTTTACTAGGAAACTTTTACGGGTGTTTTAAAACCTAACTTCAATGTTGTTGTCACACACTGGGAAGGTTTGATGGGTCACTTGAGGGTAGAGACAATTCTGTATTTCAGAGATCCACTTTGAGGTTTATCTTATCTTTATTTTTTCCAGGGATGAAAATTAAGTACTGAAGTCCAGACACATTACCTTGCCAGAAATGCATCTGGGTACTAGAAGTAATTTATGGTTTTCCCATTACCTCCACTAAAACATTTTTCTTAGATAATGTGACCTTCATGGTTGGTGGTAAGGAAGGCATGATTTTCATCTTAAGTCTATGGTTTCTTAAAAAATAGTGGAATCTCTTGTGCATTTTTGAAGATTGTTTTGAATGGCAATATTGGGAAACTCAAGGTGTTTCCTGATCCTAATGCCTAAACATGTCGCAGTGTCTTATCAGAAGGAGATTTGGGGATTAAGTCCCCAAATGCTCAAATCTGAATGTGCCGGGAGAGAATCCTGGGGTGTGTTCTGAGCCGCTGGCGGGGGCTCCCCTGCGCGTGGGAACGGCCCAGGGCTGAGGGAGAGTCAGCACAGTGGTGCCTTCAGTCCGAGAGCTGAAGACTCAAGTGTGAACTGGGCAGTGCTTCAGAGACTGGAGCCCCTTGTCCTGCATGAAAAGATCCTAAGCAAGTTCTGTTCAAGAGTTGTGTCTTGGGAGGCATAGTTGTTAAGAGAGGGCGTGGCAGGACCCTTCGGGGGCATTGAAATACGAATACTGTGGGTGTCCACTTCTCAGCAGCACCCCAGGAGCCATGAAAGTCAGAGGCAGTGGCCGACAAGGTGCTGCCCCTGAGAGCTGCTGCTTGGTTTGCCTTCCCGGCTGTGGACTCCCTTGAGCAAGGACTAGGTCCCAACTGTTGACCTAAGACTCATGGGAAGGGCACCTTGTGTGAGATCATCGGGCTTATTCTACTAGTCACCCGGGAAGGAGAACACGAGGATCTGCTAAAATGTTTTGAGCGTTTGACATGTAAAAAATGTAGTAGGGGCAGGAGCCAGTTACAAAGTCCCTTTGATTTTTGGCTGGGTGGATATAGCACTGGGAAAGACATGTGTTCCTCTCTTCTTATACTCAAGTGATAAAGCCCTGAAGGTATTACCTCTGTGTTGTGCTTGAGAGCTCTGGGGTGCGTGTGCGTGCGCATGTGTGTGTGTGTGTGATTCTCTTGGGAGCTCCTGAAGCGCCTCTGACTCCGCCCTGTCCCAAAATTTGCTCAAAGAGCCTGCAGTCAGGTTTTAATGAGTAATCATGAAACTCCTCTTTACAGCCAGGATCCCACTGTTTTGCCACCAGCGCAGCCAACGAAGCAACCCACTGCTGGCGGGAGACAGTCACTGTGCTAACATCTCTCAGGCTGCCAGGAAGGAAACACAGCGGTAAAGCTGCTGTCCCAGGCAAAAAATTCCAACTTTTAGACCCAAACTGTTTTCCAAGGCTCCTGTTCAGTCGGATCCTGCGTGGCGTGAGGTGGCGCATGGTGAGGAATGACTCAGCTCTATTATTTCATGATGTCCCATCCCTTTTTCTCCTTGTAGGGGCCATACTTCCTGTTTGCCTCCCCCAAGTGGGACTTCCCTTGTCCCTTGGCCCCTCCGAGTGCCGGCACCCAGGCCGTTCCCTTCGTCAGCACGTGTCCGTATGTGCTCCCGTTCCCAACCTCTGGATCAGAACGTTTCCTCCCTGAATACACCTTTTTCTATAGCGTTCTGGTAGATGGTTTGCTTTCTTCTCAAGAATTTTAGCTATATGAGGAATTTTGTTCCAGACTCATTTATTTGGGCTGACAACAAAATCTGATATTAGGCCAATTTGGGCCTCATAAAACTTTGCTTCATTTTAACTGGTGATAGCTAGTGATAGCACAGAGAAGTGAAATAATAGGCATGTAGGATTTCAGTGGCCAGAAGGTACTTAAGTTTACATCATTATTAATTTATTTATATTCATTGATTCATGCAGTTGTTCAGTAAGTATGTATCGTGCATACACCCTATGGGAAAAGTGAGATTCAGTCTCTACATTTATGAGTCATCTGGTCTAATGGGAAAGCTAGCAATATTCAAATAATCACACAAATAACTTTAAAAATCACTATTGTAGTAACACTGTGTGCATGTAAGGAGAATCGACATAATGGGAGGTGAGAGACAGCTTCTCTGATTGAGTGACACTTGAGATGAGGTCTGATGGGAGACTGCATGTCACCTGGAGGCCCAGTGGTGTGGCAGGCGGGGGAGCAGCATGTGTAAAGGCCCTGTGGTATGGGGAGCAGGCACATTTGAGGAACCAAAAGGAGGACCGTGTGATACGAGTGCATAGAGCCTTGCTGGATTTTCAAATAGCTAGTGTGAGTCACGGAAATATTTTAGGTGGAGCGGGTCAGGTGATCAGAGTTGCATTTCAAAATGAATAGTGATTCAAGGAGCAAGAGTAGCCGGAGGTGGACCAGCCGCTCTCACAGTAGCCCGGATGAGAGTGAGGGTGGCTTGGATGGGGGTGGTGCCGTGGGGGAGATACAGAGATGTGGACAGAAAGGAAAGGCAGTAATTTAACAAAACTTGGTAAAGAGGAGAGGGTGATGTCAGTAATGAGTTTTAGAGTTTTGGCTAGCTTAAGTGGATGGTTGAGGGACAGTGGAAGAAGCCAAGTTCGTGGTGGAAGATCACAAATTAGTTTCATCTTAGAATGAGGTACTTTGGGATCGCTGAAATGGATTTACATATCTGGAACTCAAGAAAGGGTCTGGGATGTAGTTATAAAAGAAGGAACCAAAATTCCAAGTACTTCTTGCTTGAAGTCACACAGCTATTAGGTAGTAGAGCCAAGATTAAATTTGGGTCTTTTTTGCTTCTTGATCAAGCATCTCCTTATTGTTGCAAAGAGAGAAAGGCAGGTGCAGTAAGGTCGGCTTCTAAGGTAGGCATAGTCCCCTTCCCCTGCCTCAGTGATTCCACTGTTGATGGGAATGCAAAAGTAAAGTATTAGAAGAAAAGAGCATATGCTTTGTGCTTTCTGTTCAGTTTTACTTGCATTGTGAGATTTAAGATTTATAGTCACATTCTGATTTTATATTTCCTTTATATCTAAATGTTAACAACTTGCTAACAGATTGGATTTGATTGTCCCTGAGAAACAAAAGTATTACTCAATGAATAAATATAAAGTGATTAAAATTGATTGCAATACCTTGTCATGTTTTTAAAAGATAAAAAAATGTGGGTATCTTGGAAAGATTTCATATGTCAGTCCTGCTGTGGTCTTTGTTTTATTGTGATTTTTAGGTTTTTTTTAAAGCATTTTTATATTGTTTTAGGAGAGAGAGAGAGGAGAGATAACACTGATTCATTATTCCACTTACTTATGCATTTATTGGTGGATTTTTGTATGTGCCCTGACCAGGGATGGAACCCACAGCCTTGGCATACTTGGATGATGCTCCAACCAACTGAGCTCCCTGACCAGGGCTGTGGTCTTTATTTTAGAACAGCAATTCTCAACTTTTTCATCTCATGGCACACATGAGCTAATTACTAATATTCTGCAGCACACCAAAAAAAATTTTTTTTGCCAATCTGACAAAAAAGTACATATAATTTTGATTCATTCACACTGTAAGACTTTTGTTGTGCTGGCTGTTGTCATTTTTAACTTTACAATGGAAGGGAAAATAGGTCAGTGCCCCTGACTAAATAGTCAGATACTGCATGTTTTAAAAATGTTTGCAGCACACTGGTTGAAAATCACTGTTTTAGAAGATAGAAGAAAGTGCTACAGGAGCAGAACTGAAGGAGGACCACAATTTTCATCAAGACAATACTGGGGATATTCCAAAAGAGCCTGCGTTTTGTGTAGTCCTAGTGAACAAAGACCACCTGGGCCCCTTCTTCATTCTGAGGTGTCTGCTCCAGAGAGCGGGGCATAAAGAAGCAGTGAGCTGTTAAATACAGGAGCTTTACATTGTTATGATTTTCTAGGTGATGCGCTCGGAGCAGCATTTAAACATGTTAATGATACTATGAATTCCTACACTCTATTTGCAAATTTAAAATTACCTATTCTTCAGCAAGGCTCAAATCTAACTTTCCATTACATGGCATAAAAATGTCTCAAATCTTTGGTTTGTCTTTCAAGAGAAAGATGATTTAAATGTTCTTCAGTGTCCTTTCTCTTATCTCAAAGATGCTGAAGGGGATTTAAACCCTCAAATTTCCATTTCAGTGAAGTCCCAAGTTACCCAGAGAAGACTGCTGGCAAAGTCTCCCTTCCTTTGGGTTCCGCCTTGCTCCTCGCTCCCGCACCCCTCCCTCCGAAGGTCTGTGGGGCTGGCCGGGTGAAGTGGTGTGTTACACCCTCCTAGAGTGTTTTCTTCTCTGTATCTGTTTTCTTCTGTGTTCAGGGTTTGCTTTGTTTACCACTTGTTCAAGTTGGTTTTGAAATGAAATGACTAATGCTATTTCAATGTCATGGAATACATCGATACAGGGTGAGGCAAAAGTAGGTATACAGTTGTTCCTATAGAAAATAATACAATAATGAATTATTGTATTAATGATAATACAATAATATAATAAATAAACTGTTTCATGTACTCACAACTGTAAACCTACTTTTGCCCCACCTTTTATAGTATGTTTTGAGGGCTATAAGAAATGCCTTTAATCAATAATCCTCAAATAGCCTCCTCTTGGGGTAGCCTAATGCTTAAAGTC
Organism: Phyllostomus hastatus; assembly: GCF_019186645.2. Taxonomy (NCBI): domain Eukaryota; kingdom Metazoa; phylum Chordata; class Mammalia; order Chiroptera; family Phyllostomidae; genus Phyllostomus; species Phyllostomus hastatus. The sequence continues at coordinate 110,507,071 of NW_025334041.1, read as the reverse complement.
CCATATCAATCACACTAATGGGTGTGCCTAAGATGTGACCATCTTCCAGGGAGGATTTGGATTTAGGAAAGGGTGAGGAAAGCGTCTGAGACATTGGGCATCCTACTGCTCTAATCGGTGATAACGTGTGAATGCCCTGGTGCATCCTGGTGGATGGCCTGTGCCGTGTTACTGTCAAGTGTAGATGTGCGGCTTTGTGGTGAGATACCTGACAAGGGCTGGGACCTGGAGGCGTTTCAGGCCGCCACGGTGGGGGTGCAGTCCATATACCCTGCAAGCAAACATTGTGCCCATGTTGCTCACTCCCCTTACAGCGCCACATGGAAGCCTAGCTTGCCTACTCTCAGGGAGGGTGGTAGGATGACCAGATCACAAAGCGGGACTTTGTGTTCAACTCTTATTTTACTTTCATATCTCGCAGCAAGAAGAGTGCTTTTCAAATTGGGAAAGTTGGAACAAACAGACATGATAGATAATATCAATTTTGAGAGTTGGGTTCAAGTTTACAGACCCAGGAGTTCTTCAGTACACTCTCAAAATGTGCCAGTGTTCTTTGTTCAGTTATTGAGAGTGGGAATGGTGCCACAATAATGAGGATGTACACATCTCTCTCTAATGACTAAATGGAAAATAGTAGGTATGGGTAAATGTGGTTCAGGTAGGTGTGAGTGGGGGGCAGGTAGGAGCAAGATGGTGGCTACTTCACTGGCCACCTTCAGGAGTCTTTGTCACAGAGGTGGACTGCTTAGTGCATTTTCACTGCTGGGTTCAATCTTTCCTCCTTCTCCGTGGTTGAGATCCAAGTTTTCTCAGGATCTCTGGTTCTTTCAGGCTCCCAATATCCCTGCAAGAACACTCTTTCCCCAAGTATATTTGCTTATTTTAAAAAGGAGTTTTCTGCATTTTATCCTGAGAGTGGATGTGCATTGCTGCTATGGCCTGATGGGGTTCATTCTTGCAAGGTGGATGCTACTTTCCAACCTTGGTTTGTTGAATCTGACTTTGAGGTGTCTCAGGCTCTGTGGGGAAGAACTGAAGTTCCCTCTGTGGCAGCAGAGCTGTAATTTTTCCTGGCTCATGTTTCCTGGCTGTTCTCATTCCAAGTGCTATTTGTCTTCAAGGGTTCCTCTGATTTCTGATCTGCCGATTGTCAACTTTCTTGTTTTTAGCGCTGGTATGGGATATTCTTTTGAAATTATGGTTCTTTTCATTTCAAAAGATTTGAGTGATGAGGAGGAGCGTTACAGGACAATTTTCAAAAAGAAAGTTATAATTTATAACAAATATAGAATGAAAACATGCCACAGGCTTTTATGTAGCTCATTAAATAATGATAGAACCAGTATGTATTAAAACTCTTTCAAAAGAGAATTAAAAGAACAGGCAAATATATAGGTCATGGTGTGGCTGTAGGTATTTAGCTGGTTATTGATGAGGAAGGGGGGCAAAGGGCATTAGACATGGAGCTGAACAAAGTGGGGAACATGAGCCTGTTTGCTCCACCAGGAAGCTACAGCTTTTCACACTCCAGGGCATCACAGCCTTGCTCCGCCAAGGGGATTAACACTCCTTCCTTTCCTGTTCTGGTGCCGGGTTGTTGGGGAGCACAGGAGGAAATGCTGGAGCACAGATGTCAGTCTAACTAGGGGGTGTAAACCCATCCAAAGTTGGGGAAAACTTGGGAAGTCAGTTGGTCTTTTTGAAAAAGCTTCTGGTCTTTTCCAGGCTGCAGTGCAGCAATGGGCTGTAGCTGGAAACACATGCCACATTGTCCAGACGCTGGACTGGACTGGACTATAACATGGAGCAGAAACTCTGGACACTGGCGCTTGTCTTGGCTTTGCCGTGGACTTTTCCCGTGGTGTGACAGACAGAGGTGGGGCATAGGGAAGTCAGGAGGGGAACGCCCTTAATTTGACATCATCAATAGAGTTGACCACAGAACCCCGTCGTCCTGTGTGAGTCTCAGGAAATTCTTTTCCTCTTGACACCCCAAGAACTTGTTCCCCACTGATAACAATGGCAATGAGGAAATGAATTTGCTGATATATACAAAAGTGATCAAAATCCACGGAAAGATAAAATGCCATGTTTGGAATACCTTTTCCCACATGGGGATGCCAATTGTATTTCCACTGGTCAAATTTCACTTGCATTTCTTTGAATACAAATCATTTGCTCTATGTTCAGTTCTTTTAATAATTTACAGAGTTATAAAATAACTCACTGGGCATGACAGTGGGAGGCAGACATATGTGGAAGGCTGCACAGGACAGGACTCTTAATAATCTTTGTTTCAAGGTTTTTTCCATCCCCTGCCCAACCCCCAAAATACCTATTAATACCTATTGCCACTTCTCCTTTTTGCATTCCCATCAAGCTTTACAAGCTCCTCCTGTGAACTGAAAAGACTTGTCAAGGTTAACAACGATCTTCACATTTGTATATTCAATAGATGCTCCAAAGGACAACTAAGCCAAATTCTGAGCAGCATTTGATATAGTTGATTAACTTTCTACTTCTTGATACACTATCTCCCTTCACTGGCTGCTTCTTTTCAGTTCCCATCCTGGATGTTCCTCCTCTTTCAACCGCTAAGCACTGGAGGGCCCAGGGATTGGTTTTGAACTTTTCCTCACATATTCTTGCTCCCTAGGTGACCTCATCCGACACTAGGGCTTTAGGTAGTCTCAGTGAGTAAATGATTTCAAAATTTTTGTCTCCAGCCCTAGCATCTCTTCTGAGCTCCAATTTATATCTTACTGCTTGCTTACAACCCTGCAGAGGTTTCTTAATAAATTCAAAACTGGACTCTGGGGTTTCCCTCCTCCTTACATGCCCTTCATCCAGCCTTTTCTATTTCAGGAAGTGGCAGCTCTATCATTCTAGCTGCTCAGGCCACAGAACTTGGAGTCACCCTTGATTCCTTTATGTCCCCTCTCCAAATTTTGGGGGGCTCTATTTTCAAAATGTCTGTGGCATCTGACAATATTTTACTACTTCTACCACAGCTTTATTTTGGGTGTCCATGTGCTCAGATAAAATTTGGAGGCACACTTGTCATGGAAGAAAAATAAAATATGGATTTGTATACAAACAGAGGGCTCTGAAATAGTCTGCTTATTTGACCATGACATATCTGGGTATATTCACCTTCCCATTGATAGAGTACTTTCCCAAGGTCTCAAGTCCCATCTTAGCTCACAGTCAGGATCTCTGAATGGTACAAACTCCTTCCCAGATGTGGCTCTTCATGAACCAGCAATTCATAAACCAACACACAGGCTCTCCATTTTCAAATACCATGATAGGAGGTGGTGGAGTGGAAACAAGATATGTACAATGGAAACTCCTCTTTGGAAAAGCAGGGAAAGGAAAGCCTGTCCATAGCAATTATCAAATCTTTTTGGGCACGAGTAGTGATGATCCCTCTCCACAGTGGTAGCATAGCATCCAAGATTAATGAACTCTTCTGGGACCCGGGTTCTGCTTTCTGGGCAGAATCTCCTTATCTTTTGCTCTCTGTGGCCCCTGGCTCTGCCCATGACTAGTATCATCCAGGTTAAATCTGAGCTCTTTAGAGGGGATGCATTTCTAGGGGCCTTGATAATTTACAAAGATTGCTTCATGCTGATGCAAGCTTGTGGGCCAGGGTGTCTCTAAAGGGTTAAAGCTGCCTAAGTTTTTACAGGAAAAGCTTATAGTTTTTATGACTATAAATTCTCATGCTTACTTAGTAAAATTCTGGGCAGCCCCATGTACAAGGTTCTAGCCAAGGCCATGTCTGGACATAATTTTAAGGTTGAAGACACTAATTTTTTACCTCCTGGGCCCTGCTCCATGCTCTTCTCTTCTAATTTGATGTTCCCTATCTTGGGGCTGTATGAAACATTGGCTTGGGTGGGAAGGCAGCGCCTTTAATTTGGTTTCAAACAGAAAAATGTCATGACATTTACGTGGCCTTTGTATGCCAGAGCATCAGTGGTCTCTTGGAAAGGCTGCAGCTTTGAAACTTGCTTCTCATTGTTTCAGTTTAGGATGTAAAAGCAGTTGGCTTTCCAGGCCTGGAAGCCTCCACCATTGCAGTGTTGCAGAAAGAACGTCCTTTGGAGGGCTCCTAACTCCCCACCTCAACTTGCAGACCAGTTCGCTCTGGGCTGAGTTTATCTCATTCGCAGTGAAGGAGCACAAAATACAACATTTTAATTTTTCCCCGTTATGTCCTTGAATGTTCCAGGATGTTTTGGTCAGCACGTGGTACCCTTAGGTAGAGTCGGGCACAGTATAATCATCTATTTGCCACAGGGAAACAGGGATACTTCTTCATCCTGTTGTATCCGTGTCCTCTTCACTTCCCCTGACAGCTTACGCTGCATCAATGTCATTTATCCTGAGTTTGGTCCCACGCAGTGCCCAACTTCCAGGCATAAACTGCGGTTTTCATTCAAGTTAGATTCAGCTGAGAATAATGGAAAAACCCCAAACACTAGTGACCGAAATGAACTAGAAACTTGCTTCTCTCTTGTGTGAAGGCTGCGAATTGGCAGTCCGGAGCTGCTGTGGTGACTCTGGCCACGAAGTCCTCAGGGAGCCAGGCTCCTGCTCTCTATGCACTGTCCCTAGGGCATGGCCCCTGTCCTCGTGCACTCCAGCCGTCACATCCACAGCCCAAGGGGCAAGACAAAGGGGGAGAAAGGAACAAAAGAGGCAGAGGGCACGTACCAGCTCCAGTTCCTGGGTGTTACACGGCGCTCTGTTGTCCTTTTTAGCCCGAGTTTACTCATGCAGCTGTGCCATCTCCGCAGGACGCCGACCAAGGGGAGCAGAGCGGGCGCTGAGAGGCACCTCTGTCGTGGCGGCTGATTCAGTGAACGCCAGTGAGGTTCTAATTTCTCTGTGGCAACTCTGTTCTTATTGCAGTGTTAAGGTGCCCTTTCCCCCCTCGGCTTTACTGAGATGCGATTGGCAAAAAACTGAGTATACTATATTTAAGGTGTACGACTTGATGTTTTGATATATGATACCTTGCGTAATGACTCTAAGGTGACCTTTCAAATGCAAATCAATGACATCGTGTAAGTTACAGTGGAAGCTACAATAGCTAGGAATTCACATTCCAGCACTCCATGGTCTAGTGTTAACTTCTGAAGTTAATGTTAGAAAATACAAAAAATTTTTAACTACTGGCTTTTCTCACTTTTCAGCAATGTTCCCTGGCAGAAGCCGCACCCAGCACAACCCATTGTGAAATGATTTGCTCCCAATCATGTTAGTTAACGTGAGAACTAGGGCCAGCGCTCGGTTCTTTTGGTGTCTAAACTAAGTCTCTTCCCACGGTATCATTATGTGAAGAACATACTAACATATAGGACATAGACACGAAGGCCTGCATTTTCAAACGGGTAGAGAGTCCATGGGACCTCATTCTACAAGGAATTAATGGACATGTCACATACAATGGGGCCGTGTTCAAAGTTGAGAAAAATTGGTTGTTGAAAATACATTGGGCTTCTTCACTGCAGGGTCTCAGGCTCTGCAGCGTGCTACTGTGCATTGTGAATTCTCACGACAGATTTGTACTGCAGTTCGTTTGACCACTGAACTCTGTATTTCACTCTATACCCCTGTCACCTCACCCAGAACATTTTCTCATGGATTACAATGTGGGAACTGCTCAGATATTTAAGCAGCAACTACTTCACAGTGCTGCAGTGAATAAAAGGGCCCTCATCCCAATAACACACAATCGAATTGGAGAAAGAAACCATGAGTACATGAAAAATGAAAGTAAATTACATGAATTCATGTAACATTTAACAATCGTCTAATTAACGCCTACTATATGACAGTTCAGTGCTCCAGGGCCTGGGGATGAAACTGAACAACACAAATGAGATCCTTTGTCTTAGTTTACTTTTAAGTGAATAATATAACAGCTCAAGACAATGTTCATTTTTTGGCCAACATGTGTCAAATGAATAGTGTTATTCTCAGTATATGGACCGTATATTTTAGTGAATGCAGAATTATTTTATAGGATTCATGAGTGACTACACACACACACACACACGTACCAAACATTGTCTGCAGACTAAATATATCACTCAAAGTAGCATCGTTGTGTTGGAGGCTGTGTCATGTTTTAATTTTAAACAGATGTTACTTGGATAGTTGAAGGTGTTGTTATAGACAGAAGCAGCTATTGATTCTTTGGGGGAGGGCATCCCTGTATGATAACGGCACCTGGTTGGAAGGTTGGAACTAGCAGCTGTTTACGTTTGCTGTAAGGCGATGCAGGTAGAATGACCAGACTTCCGTTTCATGCGTCATCGGCACCTCAGGCCATGCAGGTCTCCTTCCCCTCTGCTCGGGTCACAGGTCTCACGCTGGCTTTTTCACTATTGGCTCCAGAACTCATTTCTTTTTAGGAAGGTGCAAAATAATCCACGAAGATGAGAAAATGATCCAGAGCTGGCCTTTCTTCACCCCACAGCACTGGCTGCTCTGCTGTGGTGATGCAGTGCCTGAGCGAGGCCCCTGGCTGGCTCGAAGGAATGCAGAGGCAATGCAAGATGCTAGCATTTCTATGGGGTGAGGGGCAGTGATGAGGTGATTCCCATTCCGACACTGGCATCCCCCAGGCCTGCTCTGTCCCTGGAGTGGTCCTTACCGGGATGACAGGAGCAGACCGGTTCTTACCTAGAGGGTTTGGGGCACAGTCTGCTGGCTTCTGCCCAGCTTCTAGTCTATACCTGCTGCATTTCAAGAAGAAATGCTCAACAGTGGCTCTGCCTGAGAGAGTTGGCTTTTGCGGCATGTTAGCTTTTATTCTGGGAAGGCTTATGTAACAAAGAGATCCTTGTAAATTGCGTCCTCAGTGAATCAGGAGTGCTCTGCAATCAAAGAACAATATTTATTGAGCATGTGCCATGAGTCTATATATCAGGTAGATGAAAAGAGGGACCCATGTGTATCGGGGGGAATACTCTGTCTCAAAGATGGGTTGCAGAGTGAAAACTAAGGCGTGGACCTGTGGCAGGGTGGCCCAGTGAGTGCATAGCAGGGGCTCAAAGAAAGAAGGCATTAGTAGGGTGAGGGAGTTGAGTTGAGTGAAAGAGGTAGAACTAAAGGTAGAATTCAGCATACCATATCTGCTTTCCTTTCTACTAATTGAGTCAGCGAGTCTCCATTTCATGTGGCTGCACAGTCCTTGGAGCTAGAGAGGGTCATAGAGATGCATACTCTTGGTGTGGGTGGTCTCTAGCTCATTTTTGTGGCCAAGGTCCTGCTCCACTGCTCAGGACACTTTAGGTCGGGAAGGTCAGAAAACAGATGAATTGCTTCTGATGGCTCCCTCTGACTGGCAAAGGACACCCGCAGTCCCCTGACTGGGCGTGAAGATGCTTCAGTAACAGTGCCCTGGATGTTGTTCCTAAGTCACTTTCATGAGGTGACTGGAGAGTGTGCACTGATGTTGCACAGCAGGCATCACAATGCAGTGCCGACGTAGCGACAGCACTGGCAGAAGGTGCTGCTCCCCTGGCGCCCCCAACGCCATGGAGCTCAGATGTGTCAGCGTCACAATGAGCTCCGTGCAGACACCCGCCCTGGCTGCGGAGGCAGAGGGGGAGAGCTGCTGCGACCCTTCGCAGCCTCCCAGGGTCAGTAATGGAAGCCTACCCAAGACCTGTGAGAGTAACAAGGGTTCTTCAGTGAGACCGTTCAGGGACAGAACAATGATGCAGAGACACAGAGAGGGAAAATAAAGACAACTGTTTCCTTAGCTGCGACCATCAAATTTCCTTACCAGCTGCTAAACCCTTTGTCTGCATTGCTATGTATTGCTACATAAAAATATATACAGTAAATTTAATTCAATAATCCTGACCACTCCTTTTGTCATGGTCAAGTCCTGAAGTTCAGGATACTTCCTCTCGCTTATGATTTAAGCGATATAAATACACCGGCAGTTCGATAGCGGGTGAGACCGTACTCCCCAGAGAAGCAGACCCAGGTGCCCAGCACCCCCTGATGTTTCTGTCTGCGTGCATCACCTGTTTCACATCTCTAGCCAGGAAGCTCTGATGCCAATGCTTATATTCAGTTTAGAATATAAAAATTTTTAAACAAGAGGCAATCCAGGGTTTTAAAGTTTATTGTATTACAGGGCTTTGAAAAGTTACCTCAGAAAGGAAATGAATGGAGAGAGATTTTGTGATTCTTTTAATAAGACAATGGAGTTGATGAAAATAGCTCTGAAACGAGGAAGCCTTCAGAAAGAGCAGCTCCAGAGCCAGGAAGCTGCAGGCCTGTGATCAGCGACACTGAGTTACCAGAGAGTAGCGGGAAGCACTGCACACTGATTGGAAACGCTGCCGTCATTTTCAGAAGCTCCATCGCTCGATGATGGAAACGGCTAATATGAGCTTCCACATTCCAGATAATGAATGCTGCATAAGGGATGGTGGAAATATTGCAAGGGAAGCTGTTAGAACAAAAGAAATTAAGCAGTGTTGAGTCCCTTGGCTGAGATTGTTGTGCCCGGGGAAAAATATATTACCCTAGACTGAAAAGAATTCCTGGTAACAAACACAGATGTGTTTTAACTTTTAAAAGTTGACTTTTTTTTTCCACACTGGGGTAGATTTTAATCAGGTTTACTTAGTCAAACAAACAAACAAACTAATGAAAAAAGGCAACATATTTTATCTTTGATTCTTCTCAGCAGGCACTCTTCATATTATTTTATAAATGTCAGTATTAATTCCAGGTTGTCTTATTACATGTAATGGTATTTGTTATAATGAGTTCTTGTACACGTGACTTTTGCTCTGGCCATGCTCTTGCTTTTATAGTCTCGAGCCAGCTATGGGAAATAGGTTTTATTTCATGGCACCAGCTGATCGGAGTGCGTTGGCTGTGCTGGGTGGGTGTTGGGAAGAATTCTGGGTCTGCTTCAGGGTTTGCGGGGAAGGGGAAGAGTGTGATTAATCTGTGATGCCTGTTGATGGGTTTGGAGGGGGTGGTGGTAGGGCTGGGTGCCATGATGTTACTCTTCTTAGGATTTCATGAGCCAGAAACCCAGAAACTATCTCCAGTGGATCTGTCATTAATCTGACCATGTAGTATTTGTTGAATTAAGTAGATACCGACTTCCCCATAGAATTACGTAGAGTATTGCCCATGTGTGGGTTGTTCAGACTACTTAGGGAAATGTTTTTATATCCAATGTCTTTGGAACTTAAATCTTAAGGCCTGACTCCATAGTAATGTAACATGAGAACTGAAGACAGGCTTTAATTTGAAAAGAGAATATTAAAATCTTTTGTGTTCAGAGTAAACATCTCATGAACAAGATCAGAAACACCAACTGGTGGTGGTGGGGCTGAAGCCACACACAGACTGGAATCAGGACTGGATGCATGCTTGGGGGCTGGAAGTTCGGTTCTTCTGGGCTGACGGTGTTAAAATTGCTTCTTACAAGGTGGGGAAAGAGAGTCAGGCCTTGAAACCAGGGCCCTGGTGGGACTTCTACTTCCTGTTAAGTGAAGGAAGCTGGGAAAAAACCTGTTGCTGACCAATGCCTTGGGCTGATGCCTTTAAGACCAATGCCTAGAAAGTTACCCCGATCCAGACTCTTAACCAAGAACCTAAACAAGGTACTCTCTAGGTGGGTGTCTGTCATATTCTTAATACTGCTCTGTGTTATAACTCTTACCATTAATAGTCTTAATTTTGATCTGGGAGTAAAGTTACCATGAAAAGCTGTGCAGGAAGGAAGGAGAGGAAGAAAAACAACAACAACAAAAAACAACTTTAACACAAAAATAAGCTTGCAAATAAAATCCCAAAGAAAGAGATGAGAAAGACAGCCAGTATAATCAACAATGGGACGATGAAGAAGAGGATTCAACCCAGATGCAATGAAAATGATAAAGCAACTTTAAAAACCAGCTTTCCTTCACTGCGGCATACTTCCTAGGTCCCATGTAAAAAATCTCCATTCTTTAGAAGTTTAGAGGTCCATAGACTTCTGAGACAGTTATTTTTCAGAGTATTATGTCCACATTTATCCAAGGAAGGAAGCAGCCACTGTTTGATGTGAGTATTGGTTTATTCAAGGATAGGGATCAATTTAGTTAAAGATGTCTTGTTATCCAAAAATAACACTTCAACTTCCTTTGTATAGTCTTTGAAACAAGAAAGCATTTTTGTAGCAAAATTTTAGAATTCCTCTTCACAACTCTTTGAAGCATGTGGAATATCACACGTGTATAAATGAGGATGCCAACTGGCAAGAGAGCCAAACTTCGGCTTGGGGTATCTTATGCTAAGGTGACTGTTCTTATAGATTTCATGACTTGACTTTGTTTGGAAATTGCCCTCACTTCCCTCTCAATTGCTTTTCACTGGTAGATGTTATTGGAACACTTCAGGCACAGCAACAGTGGCGAGGGAAACAGTGTGCCCTTATAACCCCCGGGGGAGTTGGGATGAGGTATAGTGTGAAAGAGAAGAGTAAATAGGATCCCATAATGATTCTATATTTGGAAGTGAAATTTAATAACCCCTATTTGGAAAAATAAAAGACTCTGTTATTTCTGTAACATAAGCTACTGAAAGGAGTGCTTGGCGAAGTTTTTTTGGGCAGGGGATGTGTCCACACAGGGATGAGAAATGCTCACATAATGGGAGCCATCAGGGCTGCAGAGTCGGAGATTTAGGTCTGAATCCCCGCTCCGCAGAGAAGGAGCTGTGTGCCTGGGGCAGATTTTTTAATTTCTGATCCTTAGTTTCACCATTGGTAAAATTGAGGGAGTAGTAATGATTATTTTATAGATTTGACATGAGTTACCAAGTAACATATAGATATCCTAGAACACTGTCTGGCTCATGGAAGGTACTCAAAAATTAACTTTCCCTTTGTAAAAAATGCATTCTTTCATTCGGATGGCCGTAGAGTTGCTTTGACTTGTCACATCTGGGCTGCAGCCCATCTGACATGGAGTCAGGCGCACACAGGCTCATTAAAATAAAGGTGATTTTGCAGAAGGGAGTCGTTGCAACACTCTTTTTTTTTGACTTGAGAATTGGGAGAGAGAAGTGTTTCATTTTGCTTGGTTTGGATTGGGATGGTTTCTCTCCCTGCCAAGTCCTCCGTGTGTGGAAAGGAAATGCCAAGTGTTGGGCCGGATCCCAGCGGTGAGAGACGAGGACATGACAGCTCTCAGGAAGTGCCCACCTCCTGCAGTCCACCGCGGGCGGCCCCACCTCCTGGTGTTGGGGGACACTCTCTGTCCGTGTTGAGACTGGGAGTAGCTGGAATGGCGAGCAGTATTGGTAGGCCCTTCTGGTCACAAGGGGAATATTATGAAGTTCCCAGGCAAAGCCGGTTCTTCATTGCAAAGACTTGGCATTGCTGATGGGCAGAATAGGTGGTTTCCTCTGTGGAGCTATTTGCTGGATGATTGACAAGCTCCCTCACTTGAATGTAATACTCTCAGCGGTCTTTCTTTCAGACATTCATTTATTTTCTGTTAAAGGTGATGCAGCAGGGGACTGTCTATTGGGTCTCTCCATGCTTGCTTCAGTCTTTCTCGTGTGCCTATGTCCTGCCTGGGCTGGCAAACTGTAACCTTTCTTCCTCAGACTTTCTTGCACTAGGGATTTACATCTGATTTGGGTTCTACCAATTGGGCGCTGTTAAAAGATATTTAAATTCAAAAGTCAGTTTGGAAGAGAGAATGGTGGTATGGCAGGAGACATTCTGTTGACTCATGAGGGTCCAGCAGGCGTGACATTGCTCCAGGGCCAGCCGTTCTAAAAAGGGACCACCGGGTCCCAAGATCACAGCTGGCACAGTGTGACCCTGAGTCAGCGGTTGCCACAGCATCTTCCTAATGCCAGATTCCCGACTGTGGCAGAGAGCCTGCTCCTTTAGGCCTTCCCATAAGCTTGCATGCATGCAATCAGCTGTATTAAACTTCTTTCTCCTAAATGGGCCACATGATTTATATTATTTGTAACTGAATCCAACTGTTGTATTTCTTTCTTTAATTTTAATTTTATTTTTAAAAATCAAAGTTATGGGGGTGACATTGGTTAATAAAGTCATATAGGTTTCAAGTGTACCTTCTGTGATGCGTGATCCGTACATTGCACTGTGTGCCACCACGCACAGTCCCGTCATCTGCTGTCACCATATGCTTGACTCCCTTTACCCTCAACTGTCTCTCTGGTAACCACCATGCCTTTGTCTGTGTCTATCAGTTAAAGTTTTATATGCCACATGTAAGTGAAATAATATGGTTCTTAGCTTTTTATGACTGATTTATTTCACTTAGCATAATATTCTCAAGGTCCATCCATGTGGTTGAGAATGGCAGTATTTCATCTTTTCTTTTGGCTGAGCCGTGTGCCATTGTATACGTGCACCACTTCTCCTCTATCCAGTCATGTGCTGAGGGACACTTTGTTTCTAACCATGTCTTGGCCACTGGGAACAGTGCTGCAATGAACATAGGGGTGCCTGTATCTTTGCAAATCAATGTCTTAAAATTTTCAGGTAGCTAACCAGAGGTATATTGCTGGGTCATATGGTAACTCTATTCTTAATTTTTGAAGAAACCTCCATGCTATTTTCCATTAGTGGCTGTATCAGTTTTCATACATTCTGACCAGCAGGAACCCTCATTCAGAATTTTTCTCCACAGCCTCTCTAATACTTGTAATTACTTGTCTTATTGATAATAGCAATTCTAACAGATGTGAGGAGGCATCTCATTATAGTTTTGACTTGCATCTCCCTAATAGCTAGTGAAATTGGACATCTTTTTGCAGATCTGTTGGTCATTTGTATGTCTTCTTGGGAGAAGTGTCTCTTCAGGTCCTCTGCTCATTTTTAATTGGATTGTTTGTTTGGTGTTGAGTTGTATGAGTTTTTTATATTATTTTGGATATTAACCCCTAGTCAGAGCTGTTGTTTGCAAAAATCTTCTCCCATTTGGTTGGTTGCCTTTTTGTTTTGTGGGCAGTTTCTTTTGCTGTGCAGAACTTTTTGGTATGATACAGTTGCATTCATTTATTTCTGCCCTCACTTCCCTGCCTTTGGGGTCAAATTTATAAACTCTTTTCTAAGACCAAGGTTCATAAGTTTAGCCACACAGACCAATGGAATAGAATTGAGAGCCCAGAAATGAAACTGCATGTATATGGGCAAATCATTTTCAACAAAGGACTCCAAAAACACAATGGAGAGACGGAAGCCTCTTCAATTAATGGTGCTGGGAAAACTGGAAAACCACATGCAAAAGAATGAGACTAGGCTATAGTTTGTCCCCATGTTCAAAAATTAATCTGGTAGTTGCATTTCAAAAATCTTTAAATCTCTTGGCTTACTGGATTTCATCCTTCACAACTGCTGCGAACTGTGGGTAGAAATGGTAGGAATTTTTATGGGGTGGAAAGAGAGAAGCTGGGTGACATAGTGAAAACAGCACGAGCTTCGGAGCCAGAATGCCTGGTTTTCACACCTGATCAGCCATGTACTAGCTACGGATTCTCAAGTAAGTTTTCTCTCTCTGTGCTTTAGTTTCTTCTTGTAAAGTAGGAACTGTACTAAGAAACTTCCAGGGATGCTATGAGCATTAAATAATGTAGAAATATATGAAAAGCATCTTTCATATAGCAGGCACTCAGTAGGTAGTATATATATTTATAAACAACTACGATGTGTGGACACAAAAGGTGAAGATAGAAGACTGCTAAAGTGAGTGTGTGTGTGTGTGTGTGTGTGTGTGTATGTGTGTACAGGATGGAGGTGGGAATGGTGAGGGGGGCGTGAATACTTAGAGAAGGTGTCAGGAAAGGAATAAAACATTTCGAAAGGGCTGGTGAGAGGTCGTGGCAGTCCAACTCTGATGCCTTACAGACATGATCACAAACCATTTTCTTACCCACAGAAATGCATTCCAATACCTTAGACATAATTAATGTTTGTACAATTCCCAACGTGGACCCCTTCAGACAGTGGTTTCTTTCCTTACTTGTTCTGTAACCGCAGGCAAGTTCCTGAACTTTCCTTTGTTGCAGTTAACAAATTGTATGGGTAAAATGGGGGTTAAAATAAGACTAATCTCCTGGAGTTTTTGAGGTTTAAATGAGTATAAATTTTTCAGAAAGGTGCTTGTCATATAGTAGATGCTCAATAAAATTACTATTCTGATTGATTAATTATAACTTATGTCACGAAGTCAGTGTGTATAGTGTATACAGGTGCATGACTTTATCTACATGTCTGTATGTGTGCTTGTGGTACACATGTATGCATATATAGGCTTGTTGCAAATGTATATATTTGAACATATGTGTGTGCGCACATGAGTGGATGCATATATACTTTTAGGTATGTGTGTGTCTGTATATTAAGTATACATGTATTGTTGATGCTCTGTATGATGCAAGTGCTTGTATTTGTGTGTATGCATTAGTGTTTATGTATGGGTGTATTTGTTGCATGTACTTGTGTGTATATGTGCTTGGTACATGTGTATATGTTGAGTGCATGCATATGGATATGTGCATGTGTGTATGCTGGGTATGTACATATGTGTGTTCACATGTGAATGTGAAAGAGTTGCTGTGTATGGTTGTCTAGGAGGTATAGTATATGACCCGGAGAATGCTACTTACATTACAACCCTATGTGGTGGCTCTGTGTGTGACTTGTAGAAGACAAAGTAGAGACATCACTAGGGGGCACCATTTCCTCTTTTCACGTTGAAATACAAGAGCTCTAGGTTTTCTCTACCCTTCTCCGTCCAACTAGAAAGAAACAAAAATAAGATAAAATAGACTATCTATTTTGTGCAGTATACATTTGCCCAAACTATTTTATGCCTGGTTTAATTTAATGGGTTTTACATTTACTGTTTGTCTTTGTTTGAATGCGACACAGCTGATTGGGCAATCTAAGGAACATTACCTCTTTGGAAAGTGCAAACCAGTGCCCTGAAGTAAGCTTGGGCTAAGCCACTCCAGAAATATTGGCAAGAGCATTTCCTGGTAGTTTAGGGACCTTCTGGGCCTTTGGGGTGTAGGACCAAATTTCGGCAAGAACGCTACTTCTCTTTGGCCAAACTCAGTTTTCATAAAACCATAGGATTTTAGACTTGGCTGCCACTCTGGGGAGATATTTAGGTGTTCTCAGTCCTTTATCTGCCTTCACACTCCTTATGTGTATGATGCAGTTCTAGCGAGCATCTCTCCTCATTGAGAACCTCGAATTTAGAGCAGCAACCTTTTAAATGAGTGAGTGCCCCCAAGGCTTGGAGTAAGGGAATTATTCTAAAGTCATGCAGCCAGGTGGGAACAGAGGTAGACCCAGCATCTAGAGATCTAGCTCCTAGTTGAACTTTCACATTTGTATTTGTTTTTATTTTTTCTGGTTTGATTACTACCAAGCTTTCAGGTATGGGTTTTAGTCTTGTGCTCCTGCAGTCTTTTCCCCAAAGGCAGGCAGAATAAACACCAAAAGGTTAACATCTTTATATTTTTGTATTATAGGTTCTCTGTTCAACAGATGATGAGAATGTGCAGAGCTGGGAGGAGTGGACTGAATTTTCCCAGCCCTCATATTCCCTATCCTGCTATCTTCTTAGCTTTGGAGATAATTCTTACAGTTGAATTTTGACACTAAGGAGAAGTCTCTATAAAAAATGTGTTGAGTAGGGTTTAAATGATCCCTCCACAACCTCTCTCAGCTTCTGAATTAAGTACTCTGGAAGACATTGAAAATCAGTCATATGGAGAATATGACCGATAGTTAACCCATTGCCAGAACTTGAGAGAAATTTCCTCAAATTACGTGGCTGAGAACTGGGTTGAGAACACAATCAGCAGCTTACCTGTGCTTAGAAACGAACTAAGTTGCCTTCGTAAGAGGAGGTAGAAGGTACTCTCTGTGCCCATTCCACATGGCTACATGTGATGTGCAATGCAGGACTTGTATTAACTAGAAAACCGCACATCCATCTCTATTACCGCATGGCTGATGTGTCAATCACTTCATGTTACCACAACATATCTCCTCTCTCACTTTCAGGGTAACACCTCCTTTCAGAGATTCGGACCTCCAGTGGGTGGCAGTGGTGGTGGGGGGACTTGCTGGGTTCATGATATCCTTGCTAGCACTGAGCCCACGAGTAACGGGGCTGAAAGCAGGTGCAGAGAGAGGTTTCTATGTACCCCATCTGTTCCGCACAGCAGAGAAGTAGACAGTCAGAGCTGGGGAAGGCATCATGGAGCCTGGCAGAGCTGCCCTTGAGGGAAGTCCATTCAAGACTGGGAACCAGTCTGAATTGTACACAACAGTCTATGGATTCGACAAGGACTTTAGATAAAGACTAAATGGAACAGAAAGTTGGGTCAAGGACATTCCAAACTCCTTATCTCTTGGCAAATGCAGGCCTGGATAGATGCCTCCTCATTTGAGTTTTAATAAAAATAAAATAAAATAAGCAACAAGAATATGTTTCCTAGGAGACAGAACTTTCTGCAAAATAAGTGAGAAGATACATCATTCTGAAAATTCAGAGGAGGAGCAGACTTATTAAAACTATTTACTGTAAAGATCACAAGGGAAATTTTAATAACTCTTTAGCTGCCTCAATAAAAGGCTAAGAAGACTTGATATTTATGAAACAAAAGCAGAACACTAGGAGGAGAGAACAACCAGAGATATAATCAGGGCAACTGGGGTGATAACAAAGAATAAAGAAATTAAAAACAAAGTAGAATTTAAATTCTCATCAGAGGAAGTAATGAGAAGAATGGATATTACTGAACATCAAATCAATGATGTAGAAGGCAAACAAAATAGCTCTCTCAGAATTCAGAGGAAAAAGACAGATAATGAAGATGAAAGATAAGATGATATTCTATACAAAAACATAACATAACACTTGTACATCTACACATTTGTGTGTGTACATGTGTGTATATGTACAGATATATGTATATAAACACATATCTATTTATTTATATGGTGGAAGACTAGAGAAGAAACTTAATCAGTTTATATGTTCCTGAAGATGTATCAGGGAATTCCAAATAGAAGCAGTAACTAACTATATATTTAAGCTTAAAAAAACTTTCCTGAGTTGAAGAATATTTAAATGGGTTGATTGAAAACCCTATATTTTTAGCAAAATCCCTGAAAAGCAACTGACTCAGAGTCATATTGTGAATTGTAAAAATACAGCCATAAAGCTTGCATATGTCCAAGAAGTAAGAGGAAGAGATTGCATAAAACAGAATGACTCAGCACGGCCTCTGACTTCACTGCTAGAACAAGTGTCAGGAAACAATGTGTTCTGGACACCGACCCAAGTGTCCAGAGCCTTGAGGAAAGTTGGTCATTCTGTGAGTATGTCCTTTCCCTTTATCGAGGGGAAGGCACTACTCTCCACTTTGTTCTACAGCTCTTTGTCCTGGTGGCTCCGGTCCTAGAGCAGAGTCTGAGCCTGAGACGTCATTGTGGTGGTGCCAGCTCAGAACCTCACGTGGTGGGCCCTGCGGAGATGTTTGCCTGGATGGAAAAGGGAAGGGATGCTGGCCTTCTGTGCGGAGCAAAGCCCTCTGATTGCACAGCTGCAGCCGGTGGCAGGGCTGTGGCTCCCCTCCACAGGTGTTCAGTTGGATTTGAAATGCCTGTGGGGTGGAAACAGGATGCCATTGTCCATGAAAATGTTTTTCAATCATGGATACTTCATCCCCCTGCTTCAGACATTTTTAGCAGCATCAGTTGTTTTTAGCAGAAAATCAGTGGACTTAGCAGAAGCCTACACCATCGCAAACCGGCCCCTGCATGATCTGGCTCTCATGTACTCTATCGGCAGCTCCCCGCCCACCCCGCCTTGCTCCCTGCCCATTGCCAGGCTGGCCCTCTGAGAGGTTCTGGAATGCACGTGCTGGCTCTTGCTTTCGTGACCCCCTCTGTCCGGAAAGCTCTCACCCTGTCTCTCCCTCTGACCTCTCCCTTCAGCTCAGGCTTCCCTGTAGGTCAGCTCTTGTCATCACCTCCATTCCTCTGATCCCAGCTGTGATTAGGTATTAGTTGGTTAGGGCCTGTCTTCTTAATTAGCTCCAGAGTCTATAAAGACAGTCTGTGTGGGTTTTGCCCATCATTTTGTCCCTGGCAGCTGGCAGAAGTCTGGGCTAGAGTGGACCCATCATAATTATTTACTGAATAAGTGGATATATGACCAAGTTTTGAGACCCAATTCTGTTATTGACTACCCATGACACATCAAGGTCCCCCCAGTTGGCGTCTACGAGACTTGGTTTCTTCCAGCCAAATGGGAACCACATCTACTTTCCGGGATTGTTCTGAGAAGCAAATCAGGCGATGCAGACGAAGGCGCTGCGCAGACACAAGGCACCGTGTGAGGGCAACTTGCTACTCGAGAGCAGAAGTGGTCAGGGCTGAAGGAGGGATAAAGCCTAATGTTGGCCCAAAAGGGAGACTTTCTCTCCTTTTCTACCCTCTTTCTTCATTCAGTGAGCCTCCTCTGATTGTTCTGTCATCCACGCCTGCATTGGGTAACAAAGTTGACACAAACCATTCACCTCGTAATGCTAATGTAAACACTGTCAGTATTTGCATTTTGAATATGATCTCTTATTAAAGAACAAAAGGCTTTGTCTAGTTTTTAATCAAATGTCAATCATCAGTGAGGAGAGGAGTTGGGCCTGAGCACCTGGGCATGGGCAGTGAAGCCCATGTGGACATCCCCCCCCCATCTCCTGGGCTCTGTCACTGAGCCCAGGCACTGTGGACAGCAGTGTCCTCTCCATCACTCAGGGGCCTTCTTCCTGGCCAGTGACGCCCATTCTTCAAGAATTCTACCATCTTCACTCATTTCACGTCAGAAGTCCCCCTAGAACAGTGTTTTGTTGATTTTGAGAATTGAGAATGTTGTGATTGTTTCTGAAAAAACTGGAGACAGTTCAGAAGTTTGCCAAACAAACATTACACTGTGAGATACTTTAGCAACCAGCCCACTAGCCCTTACCCAGTCCAGCAATCTCCAGAGATTTTGGAGGACTGGAGACCAGCCATTTCCTGGGGACTGGGTCCTGGGATGTGGAGAATCAGGAAGCAGGTAGCAGTGCTAAGTGAGGAAAGACAGACTATTACTGCTCTTTCCGGCTTGACTGGGAGCAAATAAATTCTGGAGTGGTTTTTATGGTTGACACATTGGTTGCCACTAACCAATTGTAAGTAATTGTAGATCATGTCCTTAAGATAAATTCCGTGATGGGAGGCATTTACGAGCCTACTTCATAATCACTGACTTTAAGGAGTTTTAGGATTTAGTGGTAGATATGAGACTTACGCACAAAAAATGAAATGATAACACAAGTAAGTACAATCCCCCAAGTAGTGGGAGGGGCAAGAAGTGCTGTGGGAGATGAGGGAGTGGAGAACGCACTGTGGACTGTGTGGTTAGAACTCGTGGTGGGGTGAGGGGGCCTTGAAGTGACTGGGAAGGATGACAGGGAAAATAGCATCCACATGGGTGGAGAAGGAGGGGTGGTGGGAAGAGACCACTTCAAGTGCGCAAAACAAGGTCCACAGGTGTTTCTAGATTCTGACATGATCCACTCCCCATTACCTCAGGGCTCACCCCTAAAAATGAAAGGTATTTGCAGAGCACAGGGGAAGCTCATCCATGACAGAGCTGCTGGCTCAGCCTAGCAGCCCACATATGCGAGATGACAGCTACCATTCTCACCTGCTTACAGGTGTTCGACCACCTTCTCCCCTAGATCATGCTGTTTCCCTCTATATGCTAGC
This sequence comes from Phyllostomus hastatus, assembly GCF_019186645.2. NCBI lineage: Eukaryota > Metazoa > Chordata > Mammalia > Chiroptera > Phyllostomidae > Phyllostomus > Phyllostomus hastatus. The sequence continues at coordinate 110,487,213 of NW_025334041.1, read as the reverse complement.
ATTTGCTGTAACTGGAGAACATGGGAACACAGATCAGGTGATAGCCTGGAAGAATGAGAAACCTGAATTCCCTCCAGCCCAAGCAAGCTGGATGAGGGCCCCAGCTGGGCATGTGGGTGGGGATCCGGGGACTAGTCTGCACATACATGTGCGACAACCAGAGAGGTGAGCATGTTTGGTTTTATTGTGATTCATCTCTTGCCCCTGCTGGTGCATTGGAGCTGGCTCTGCAGCTTTCAGCAAGAGACTACAGCACTCCGACCGGGAGCCTGGCTGTGCTGTAGTCAAGTGTGGATTTTCCTGCCTAACTCGGGCTTGGAGCTGGTCGGCCCAGCACTCCAGAGTTATAAAATGCCTGTCAGACTTGCATTAGGAAGCCTGCTCCTTGGCAGGCTGGTGTATGTCTCTACCAATACTACATGCACAGCAACACCCTCCATTCCAGAACGGCATTGCTCCCACAGGACACAGATTGATGAAAGGTCCATTTAGTCACAGGCAAAGGGGAGAAAGGGCCACTGGAAGAATCCAGACACTGGAAGGTAGCTGACCTTCAGTGACCAAAGAGCGTCAGGAATGTGGGGGGAATTCTCCTCTGTGCTTCAGCTGAAAGGACTCCGCTTGGTAAATGAGCTTTCTGAGAAGCTATGGGGAGGCAGTCGGGCTTCCTGGTAGCAGGGGGTAGTCACTGTTAATGCTGAGTCATCAGGCTTTCTCCGGGAAGAAACTTCCCTTTGGTGTTAGTATCTCAGTACCCCGTTTTTCTCTTGTTCATCGATTTGCATTGCTTTGATTATTAGAGAGGTTGAGATTCTCTATTATTATTTTACTTTATTTTTTAAAAATTGTAATAAGAACACTTAACTTGGGATCTACATACTTAGCACAATTTATCAGTGTGCCAGAGAGTGCTGTTGACTGTGGGCACTGTGTTGTACAGTGGGTCTCCGGGCTCATTCATCCCGCGTGATTGGAATGCTACACTCATTGAACAACAGCTCTGCATTTCCCTCTCTGCCCAGCCCCAGGTGACCCCTCTCTGCTTCTGTGGGTTTGATTATTTTAGGTACAGGTGTTATCTGTGAGTGCACAGAACACCAGAAACCTGTAGGTAACATCTGGATGTGAAGCTGAGAGCACTTTTTGTCTTTTTTTTAATTACTGTGGTAAAAAAACACTGCATAAAATGTACCATCTTAATCATTTCTAAGTGTACAGCTCGGTTGTATTAAATACATATTCCCATTGTTATGAAACAGATCTCCAGAACTTTTCATCTTGCAAAACTGAAACTCTGTGCCCTTTAAACAACAGCTTCTCGTTCCCACCCTCTATGGAGACCACCGTTCGCTCTGTTTCTGTGAATTTGAGTACTTTACATACCTCATATGAGTGGGATCATGGAGTATTTGTCTTCTTGTGGTTGGCTTATTTCACTTAGCGTATGGCCCTCAAGATTCATCCATGTGACAGGATTTCCTCTTTCTTTTTGAAGGCAGAATAATTTACTCTCCGTGTACACCACATTTTATTTATCCATTCATCTGTCAATGGACATTTGGTGGTTTGTACCTCTTGGCTGTCGTGAATAGTGCTGGTACAAACATGGGTGTCCAGACGACTCTTTAAGACCCTGCTTTCTAGTTTTGGGATGGATAGCCAGAAGTGGGATTGCGGGGTAACAAGCATGGGTGAGGAGGGGAAGAGTTGGCACCGTGTGCACCGTTGCTGAAAGTGTGAAGTGGTGTAGCTGCTATGGGGAACAGCATGGAAAGTCCTCCCGAAACCAGAGAAGAACTGCCATGGGGCCCCGTTCTCTTCAACACGGCAGCTTGTGGACAGATGAGTGTGTTTTCTTACTGATTCTTTGTTGAACCAGATGCTCTGTGGTGAATAGAGATAGATAAAGTCTAACACATCAAACAAGCATAACTAGGAAACTCAGGAAGACCCCCAAATCTGGAGATTAGGGCCTGCTACTGTTACAGTCTTCAGGGGTTCCTCCTCACCTTCTGGGTTTGTTTTGCCCGCTGCCTGAGGACAGATGTCTCTTAATACCAGAGATCAGTGAAAAGGAAAATAATTTATTATTCATTTGAAGTAACACAAACTAAAGTTCCCCACCAATGCACACAGTCCTCCCAGCACCTTCCATGTGGCAAAAGGGAGTATCTCCAAAGCCTCGTGGTCCTGACTCTCACCCAAGCCTTATGGTCCCAGCCAAGACACCAAAGCCGTGTAGTCCTAAACAGATGCGTGGTCCCAAAAAGAGAGACACTCAATGGCTGCTGTGCCTCTGTTTAAATCCCAGTGCTAATCTTCTGTAGCCCCATTTCCGGCTCCTCCCACAATTGGCCACAGCTGCCCGCGTTTTGGGCCGGTGTGGCCCTGTGGTGTGGAGCCAGTTATCCCCAAGCTCTTCTGGACCCTATTACAAACTCCTATTTGGGGCTCCCCTCTTGGCTGCACCCTGTTACACTACAACATGACGAAGAGCAAACCTTATTACTAATGTCTCTGCTTAGCCCGCAGTGGAAGGCAATAACTGCAGGGGCGCACAGGGAAAGAGCTGTGCATTGTTTGTTGTAATATTTGTGAGTTCCACTTGTAAATAAACATGTTATCAAGCAACATAGGGTTTTTAGTAGTATGGCAAGTCGGCTAAAATAACGAGGCTATTAGAAATAGTAAAGACATAAAGTATTCATGATTATATTTTTCGGTGAAAAAAGGCTGGTTCTGAAATGGTATGTGCCACCAATTCCATTTGGGGGATGTGTTTAGAAGATATTTATAAAACACGAATGAACAGTCAATTCCACATTGTTACTGTAACTCACGTTGTACTCTGTGGAACACAGACCCGGAGTGGTAGCGATCCTAGCTGGTTATTTGTGGGATCACAGGGTCTTCTCTTTGTCCTGTAGTGCTTACTTTCTTTTACTATTTTTACAAAACACAGAACTTCAATTGTTTCTTGTAAAAATGATAATAAGCAGCAAATGAAGGAAGTTGCACTAAACCCAGGACCACTTCAGTTACTAGGAACATCATTAACCAGAGAGATCAGGTTTTTCTGCCATACTGTGAAGTCAGCACAGGTGCTCAAACTTCAGAGCATCACCTGGAGGGCTTGTTAAAGCAGATTGCTGGGCCCCTCCCCGAGAGGTTCCTATAAGTGGGCCTGGGACGGGCCCAGAGGGTGTGCTTCTGGCCCCACGGCCCCATCCTAACCGCCTCTGAAGGTGAGTGTGATTTGGTGAAAAGGGGCCTAGGTACACTGGATTTTGCCTCTGTTTTGGAATTTATGTGGCGACACAGATTTTTGGAAACCTCAGTTCCGAAATCCAGCCCTCCCCAAGATCTTCCCTTCCAACTCCAGGCCACGGAGAACCTTCTCATCACATAAGGTAAGTTCCCATGGGGCACAGACTTGATTTTTAATTTCTTTTTGAGGCCCAGGGCTAGAGAAACATAACAGATACTTCAAAGCTGTTTTTGACAGACTTGCTTGTTTTGTGCCTCTGTTTCCTACTCTATAATATGATGGTCATATAATAATTTTCCCTTGTAGACTCCACATGACAAATAGAATATACTGGAGACATTAGGATAAGATTTGTGTTGAAAAACAAGTTCCTGGTCCTTTAGAAAGACAAAAAATCTGTGTTTATGTGTGCAACCAGTTCTGAGTTAGGCAGTAAATGGATTGCCCAATACCCCAAAGAGCTCCAATAAGGCCTTAGACAAGTGGAGTGCTGTTACTTAAATTTATAGTATGCATTATCGAAGAATTGCTTTGGAAAGATTTGCATACATTATGCAGTTTGATATTTGTTAAAATTCATCTTTTTTTGACAAAAGTGTTCACGAAGCCTTTGGGATATATCATCAAGGTAAGAATTGCTTTCCTTTTTCTGGAGGGGTGAAGGGGAAGGGTACGAAGCAACCGTGCTGGGAGGATTTGAGGGTCCTAATGACGGCACTTGATATTTGCTTATCACTGTTTTTTTTTAAAAAACCTTTTACTATTTAAAGGTGCTTTCAAATTGCCTCATTTTCTCAAGCAAATGAGGTAGTCTGAGTTGTATGTTATTTGTGCCTGCTTTTGTAGATCTAGAAACTGAGACTTGAATTGGTTGTGACTCGCCTAAGACCACATTCTCCTGACGTGGTGGGTGAGCTGGGATTTTCAACCCAGGTATTTTCACTCTAGGTTTCTTCTTCTTATTAACCATATTGGTCACTTCTTTTATTCAGTAGTTTTCTGAGTGTCCTAGGGAAGTCGGGAAGACAAAGTGTTGCCCACTCAGAATGCTGTACCAAAGAGTTTTTTCAGAACTGTGCTGGTAGCATTACCACACAGTATTTCCTTGAAAATGCTGTAATTGCCAACATATTGCATTGTACATGGTTGTTGGGTGTGCCACCCTGAACAGGGATTTCTGTGCTAACTAGTGTGCAAAACACTGACTAGACAGAAAGAAAGAACAAAAGAAAGTCTCTCCGCAGCTGTCTGGGTGTCCACACTGTTGTCTGTAGGGTAACTGTAAAATTCCTAACTGTCATGGAGTGCGGGGTAGGGAATTCTCAGATGTTCTCGTTTGCCTTCAGGGTTTATGCCATTCTTGGACAAGCAGCCTCTGATACCTTCATACATGTTAGCAGGTTTTTGTTTAACAGTGATGAGAAGTGAATAACAGTATACCTGGAAATCCTGAGCTCAAGAACTGTTACAGAATAGATCCTCAAAACACTTTTTATGGGATGGTAATAGCGTCTCACAGTAGCCAACTTGTCTATGCTGGTATTAGAAGAGCTTGATAGAAGACCCTGGTCACCTGTGTCCAGGTTGGCAGGGCCTCCCTGGCTCCTCTGGCCAGTGCTCACCCTCATGCTCCTGAAGGTTGCTTCTAAAATCTGAAGAGCAAAAGGAATGAGGCGGGAAGCTGCACAGACCCGGATGCAAAACACCAGGCCTTCCCTATCATTGTGTGACCTTGAGCATGTTATTTAAGCTAGGTTTGATTTCTGTAACTCATGAAAATGGGATCAATGGAACCTACCTTGAAGGGTGGATGGAGGATTAAATGGGAATCTTTAAAGGGTGCTGGAATGTACAGAGCAGGTGCTGTATAAATGCTAATGTATTTGTTCACCTTGGAATGGTGTTGCAGAAAGGTAGAGGTACCCTCCCTTCCTCCTTCCCTCCTTCCCATCCATCCATCCATCCATTTTTTTTGTTTTCATTTTCAGTCTTACCTCAGACTTCTTGCCCTCATCAGGAGCACTCCTGGATAGCTCGCTACATGCACTCAGGAAACCTCCCGAGCACTACCCTGGGAATGCACTTGCTGCCAGCCTTGCCCCCTGCCAGCTCATTCTCCTGCCAGTTGCCTAACCAAGCATCAAACAGCAGCCCTTAGAAGGGACATGTCAAACTTAATCTATTTCTAAAGCACCAATATTGAATTAAATATTCTGGGCAGGGGCTGCTTTACTCAGGGACCAAGTGGCCAGGTGATTCACGGGGTGAAGCCAAAGTATGGATCCAAGTTCAAAGCCTTGGGAATTTCATTATTGAATGTTCATTACTGGGGTTTATGCATTAAGTCCATTTAGCAAATATTTATGGGAGTCTAACTCATTCTGTGATAGGCAGTGTCCTAGGTGCAGGGGCCATATCCATGAACAGCACAGACAGGATGATGTCCTCATGGATCCATTATTCTGGTGGGGGAACTAGAAAATAACCATAAAACAGATATGTTGTGTGATGTCACTTAGTGATGAGTGTCATGAAGAAAAATGAAATGGTATAAGGCATAGGAATGTTACAGAACAAACAAGGAGGGCCTGGGACAATATACTATTATTGAAAGAAGCCCCCAGGTCCGTTATGTCCGCCGCCAGAGGAAAGACATCTCTCAATGCCAGAGACTTGTGAAAAGGAAAGGAAACGTTTACTTAATGCTATACAAACCTAAAGTAGGGACCTAATGTCTTCACCAAAATTCCTAAAGTCCCTTAAAGCACCCATAAACAGACACAGTCCTTCCTTCCTTCCCTCTTTGCCCAGTCCAGAGTATGGTATCTCTTAAAGCTGCGGGGGTCCCTACTCTGGCAAAGGCATGTGGTCCTCCCTCCCTGGACCATGGGAGTCTCCACTCCTTCAAGGCCGCGTGGTTCTCTCCCTCAGGGCCGCGAGAGTCTTCACTCTGCTAAAGCTGTGTGGTTCTCTCATGCAGGGCTGCACATGGTTCTCCCCCTAAATGGCTGCCGCATCTCGGTTTAAATCCCAGCGCCAATCTTCCTCTGCAGCCCCATTTCCGGCTCCTCTCGCAATTGGCTACAGCTGCCAGATTCTGAGCAGGTGTGGCCCTGTGGTGTGGAGCCAATTGTCTCCAGGCTCTTCGGGATCTTATTACAGATCCCTATTTGAGGCTCCCCTCTTGGCTGCACCCTGTTACAGGAAGATGCCATTATAGAAATTCAGTTAAAGGTCTCTCTGAGGAGTTGATATATCAGTGGAAGCACAAATGAAGTTTGGCAGGGGGCTTTGGAAATATCTGTGGAAAAGAATTCCAGGCAGAGGGAACAGTGAATGAGCCTCAGGGTAGGTAGAGAGGCACAAGAAGGAAGATTTTAAGGAGATGTGACTGGAGCGGTGCTGTATTTTTCAGACCATAAGACAACACCTAGGTTTTAGAGGAGGAAAATAGGAAAACAAATTTTGAAGCAAAAAAGTGTTAAAATATTTAATAACATAAGTAACATAATATTTCACCAATGTAAATGTAAACAGAATTAACAGCAGCATTAACAACCATTATTCCTCCCAAATTTTGGGGGGGGGGGGGCGGAAAGTGTGTCCTGTAGTCCAAAAAATACGGTACTTGAGACCAGGTCTGGTGGGGACTCTGGGCCGAGGGGAGAAGTCTGGATTTTACTTTTAAGTTGGATGTTTTGAAGAAAGAGGTTACATGGTTTGGCTTATTCTTTTTTTTAATTGATTTTTTTTTTAATTGCTGAAGGGTAAAACTGACTTTGGTGTTTAGTTTTATGACTTCTTTTTAAAAATCCTCACCTCAGGACATGTTCACAGATTTTTAGAGAGTGGAAGGGGTGAGGGGAGAGAAAGAAACATTGATGTGAGAAAGAAACATCAATCAGTTACTTCCTATATGTGGATAGGGATCGAACCCACAACCTAGGTATGTGCCCTGACCAGGAGTTGAGCCTGTAGCCTTTTGGTGCATGGGACGATGCTCCAACCACCTGAGCCCCCCAGCCAGGGCTAGTTCTATGACTTTAAAAAATATATAGATTCATGGAATTACCAACACCACAGTGAGGATACAGAATAGTTCCATCATCCAAAAACCTTTCTGCTGGTGTCCCTTTATATCACAAACTCCCTACTTCAAACATCTGGTAACTACAACTTGACTTTTCATCACTACTGTTGTCTTTTTGAGAATGACATACCAGTGGAATCATACAGTATGTAACCTTCTGAGACTGGCTTCCTTCCTTTAGCATACTTTGAGATTCATCCATGTTGTTGTGGGTATCAGCATTCACATTTATTGCTGGCTAGTATTGTTACAGTGCAAAAGGGGGGGCCAAGGGCAGCTGAGGCAATATACTATTACCCGAAAGGAACCCCCAGGTTTGTTAATGTCCGCCACCAAAGGAAAGACATCTCTCAATGCCCGAGATTCATGAAAAGGAAAGGAATTTATTACTCATTTGAAATAACACAAACTAAAGTTCTCCACCAATGCACACGGTCCTCCCAGCACCCTCCATGTGGCAAAAGGGAGCACCTCCAAAGCTTCATGGTCCTAAACAGACTCATGGTCCCAAAAAGAGCCGCCCAATGGCTGCTGTGCCTCTGTTTAAATCCCAGTGCTAACCTTCCTCTGCAGCCCCATTTCAAGCTCCTCCCACAATTGGTCACAGCTGCCCGCATTCTAGAGCCAGTTATCTCCAAGCTCTTCTGGGCCCTGTTAGAAATCCCTATTTGGGGCTCCCCTCCTGGCTGCACCCTGTTACAGTATTGCATAGATGTACCATAGTGTGTCTATCTATTCACCCCTTGAAGGACACTGGGGTTGTTTCTAGTTTTTGGTGATTATGAATAAAACTACCATAAACATCTGTGTTCAGGTTTTTGTGTAAACATACGTTTTTGCTTTTTTAGGGTAAATAGTCAGGAGTTAGATTGCTTGAACCTACAGCAAATTTACATTAAGCTTTATAAGAAACTGTCAAACTCTTTTCCAGTGTGGCTATATCAGTTTGGGTTTCTATCAGCAATGTATAAAGGTTCCAGTTGCTCTACTTCCTTGTCAGCACTTGGGCATTTTAAGTACTTTTTATTGTAGCCATTTACTTAGTTTAGTGGTATCATAGCATGGTTCTAAACTGCATTTCACTAATGGCTAATAATGATGGTGAATCTTTTCATATGTGTGTTTTCTACCTATTGCCCTCTTTGGTGAAGTGTCTGTTCAGGTCTAATACTCAATATTTTTAATTATTTTAATTATTGAGTTTTTTAAAAAATATATTTCAATTATGTTGTTACAGTTAACCCAACTTTTCCCTCTCCCCCCATCTGGTACCCCACTTTCCTCTAGCAATCACCCCCCTTAGTTCATATCCATGGGTTGTGCATATAAGTTCTTTGGCTTCTCCATTTCCTATAGTATTCTTAACATTTTATACCTGCAAACTGTGCTTTTTAATACCTTCACCTTTTTTGCCATTCTCTCCCTTCCCCCTCCCAGCTGATAACCCTCCAAATGATCTCCATACCTATGATTCTGTTCCTGTTCTGGTTGTTTGCTTGATTTTTGTTTGTTTGCTTTTTAGAATCAGTTGTGGGTAGCTGTGAATTTGTTGCCTTTTTAATGTTCATAGTTTTGATCTTTTTTCCTTAATAAGTCCCTTTAACACTTCATATAATAACGGCTTGGTGATCATGAACTCAGCCTTACCTTGTTTGGAAGCATTTTATTTGTCCTTTGATTCTAAACCATAGCTTTGCTGGGAGAATAATCTAGGTTGTAGGTCATGCTTTTCATTACTTTGAATATTTATTGCCAGTTCTTTCTAGCCTATAAAATTTCTTTTGAGAAATCAACTGACAGTCTTACGGGGAGTCCCCTGTAGGTAACTAAGTGCTTCTCTATGCCTGCTTTTAAGAGTCTCTCTTTGTCTTTAACCTTTGGCATTTTAATTATGATGTGTCTTGGTATGGTCCTCTTTGGGTCCAACTTGTTTGGGACTCTGTGCTTCTTGGACTTGTATGCCTATTTTCTTTTCCAAATCAGGGAAGTTTTCTTTCATTATTTTTGCAAATAAATTTTCAATTTCTTGCTCTTCTTTGTCTCTTTCTGGCATCCTTATGATTCGATGTTGGCACGTTTGGAGATGTCCCAGAGTTGTTTTATACTATCCTTGTTTTTTTTTTTTTTTGAATTCTTGTTTCCTCTTTCTGTTCTAGTTGAATGTTTTTTTTTATGTTCCAAATCATTGATTTAAATCCCAGCTTCCTTCCTTTCACTGTTGGTTCCCTGTAGATTTATCTTTATTGCACTTAGTGTAACCTCCATTTCTTTCTTTATGTTCTGTAGTCAGTGCATCCATTGAGCATCCTAATGACTAGTGTTTTTGAACTCTGCATCTGATAGGTTGGCAATCTCCCTTTCATTTAGTTATTTTTCTGGGGTTTTGTTCTGTTCTTTTCATTTGGGCCATATTCCTTTGTCTTCTCAATTTGGCAACCTCCCTGTTTGTTTCTATATATTAGATAGAGCTGCTTTGACTCCCTGTAAAAGGCACTCATCTGGACAAATGTGGTTTCTTTAGATCCTTTGTTGGACTTCCACACAGTTAGATTTCCTCACAGTTCTGGGTGTTATTTGTTTTGAGATTAGTTGTAATTCTTTTAGTGGTTGCGAGAGGAGGTGGAAGTGTGTCTACCTATGCCTCCATCTTGACTGGAAGTCCCCTGTGAGCCATAATTTTGTAAAAAAATGAGTGTTTATTCTGTTGCTTGAAAGACAAAGTTGGCAGCATCATGGAATTGTGTCACAGGGCATAATTGTATGATTATTAATAGAAAAAGCCACCAAATGAAATCACTTTAAGCTTTAGACTAGAAACAGCCTAATGCTTTTTAATTCTGTTGTGAAAGGATTTTGCATTTAGAAAAAAGTTCTCTTAATTGAATTCTTTGGCACTTTCTTCTTCCCCATAAAATCTGTACCTTTGAGAGCTTGGGTGATTTCCTGGGCTTGGCTTTGCAGAACTCTGGCCAAGTGTTCAGCGGGAGATGGAAGGTTGGGGAGAGAGCCGATGACTGTTGAGATTCTGCTTAGTCATAGTTGATGAAAAGTGTGCATCTCGACTTTGCAGTTACAGAAGTCAAAGGAGGCAGCTCCTTGGAGGAAAACAGTCAGTTCTTAAGATCACTTTGACAAGAGGGGCCTTGACAACTGTGTGACACATTACTGGAGAATGCAGTCATGCTGGGTGCCTCTCTGTAGCGAAATATTTCATGACAGACACTCTTACCTTCTGTGATTTTGAGAGAAGCTGGAGACCTTGAAGGCTTTATATCTTAGGGTCCCTGTAGGCCTGGAGTTCATGTGCCAGGAATTGAGTCCTGAAACCAAGATCAGAAAGGGCCACAGTGAACTATGGCAAACACACACCAGCCTGTGACAGCAGCTGTGGCTCTCTGTGGGGTCAAATCTCTAGCCAGTTTGCTGCTTGCACAAAAGAAAAGGCTTTTCTTTTATAGGGAGGGGAGAGCAGGGCTGGCAGACACTTTTGAGGGGGAAATCAGGAAAGTGAGTGAGGGTGGACTGACAGCAGCATGAGTGGTTTAATGGGAAATGTTTCTCTCTCTAGTTGGCCTATCCCTGACATGAGCTGGTGAGGAAGATGTTCTGCATTTTAGTGCTTGCTCAGGCTTGGGGGAGACAAAGTTCATGGATGTAGGGAGAGAAGCCTGACTAAAGTTTGGACAGGCCAAGTCTGGGTAAGTAAGGGGCAGCTGTGAGGGGCGGCAACTTCAGGCTCTCTGGACAGCTGTGGTGGAACTCCTGAAGGTGGGCCCCAAGACCTGCCGCACCTGGAGGCTTCTCAGAAAGATTCCATGATCCCACCCTAGAGAACCTGTATTTTTAACAAGCTCCTTGGATTTTGATGCATACCCCAAGTTCGGGAACAAATTGTGTCATAAAGCAATTAAATTTAAAGAGAAGGCCTGGTTGAAAGCAGTGGATTTGCTGCATATTAGCTGGACAAATCACTTACTTATATTTAGCTTCAGTCTCCTGACCTTTAAAATGAGAATACTCCCTATTTCAAGTAGTCATTGTGAGAATCACAGTAATATTAATGTAAAGTTTCCATAGGAAACAAGGAAGAAAAATTTATTATCAGTGGGTAATAACCCACAATCCATTGCTGATTTCCCACCCCTCTCAGCCAGCAGGCCCAGGACCATTGTCTCCATCGGTGAGCAGCTTCCTACTTAGCCCAACACAATGTAGGAAAATCATTTTTCAAGTGTGTGATAATGGGGAAAGTAAAGAGATCTGAATTGGACAGGCTACTGAGAGTTTGATTCTAGGGCAGATCCAGTATTGGAATCCATCTTCTGGCACCCTTGACAGTGTACCTGTGAAGTATGTGTCCTCTGTCCCTTTGCTCTGTTCCATTCTTCTCCCTTCTTTCCCCTTCTCCTCCTGTTTTGCTTTGGTGCTATCTCTGTGCTAGACACTGTATGAGAGGCTGGACTGTAAAGATGAAGGAAACCTAATTCTTTGTAGGAGCATAAATTTGAGCCATAGTTTTGGATGGATTTGGAGCATGAAATCAATTTTCGTGGCCTTACCTGTCCAAGGACAGTTAGTCCCAGATGAAAATAAGATCGTTAAGAAGGACTAGGCTGTCTTCAGGGGTGGGGTATACAGCTCTCTACCCCACACATGAATATACCTTTGAAACTTTTATCTTCTGTGTTGGAGGAAATAACCCTGAGAGGTGAGTTGGGAGGATATTATTAGAGGGTCAAAAGAGGTATTATATGCAAATTGAAGATTATAAAGTATTTTATAGGAATAAAGTCTTTTTATTAATGAGGGCCCAGTTCACAGCAACAGTATTAATAACAGCCAAAAGGTAGAAACAGTCCAAATGTCTATCTACTGATAATGGATAAACAAGATGTAGTATGTTCATGCAAGGGAATATTACTCAACCATGAAAAAGAATGAAGTAGTGTTATGGGCTACAATGTGGATGCACCCCCAAAATGGTGCACTAGATAGAAGGGACCAGAGACAGAAGGTCACATATTGTATGACTCTATTTATAGGAAACATTGGGAATAGGCAAATCCATAGAGACAGAAAGCACACTAGTGGTGGCTGGGGGCTCAGAGGAGGGAGAAGTGGGGAGTGAGCACCTAATGGGTATAGGGTTTGCTGTTAAAGGACCTTGAAACTAGATACAGGGATGATATTAGATACAACATTGCGAACGTTCCAAATACCACTGAATTGTATACTTTAAAATAGTTAATGACTCTTAATTGAGGTAAAATTTAATTGAGGTAAAATTCCCATGCAATTAAAAATTTTAAAAGGAAAAAAGAGGGCACTGGTATTGTTTGTTCCTTAGGACCCTGAACACCTCGTGACAATGTGTAATTACCGCTGCTCTCGGGAAGGAAAGGTCTGGGTAAGGTTTTGGGAGGTCCCCTCTCGGTGAGAATCGGGTTTCCTTCTGTGGCTTGTGTCCCAGCTGAAGGAACCAAAGGTCCCCTTGCCTTGCACCCCTGAGGCAGCCTTTCTTTCAGGGAATGACTTCTTTTAAAGGGCCTAGAAAACCCATTTTTGTTAGCAAAGTTAATCATCTTTTCAGCAGCTTGGGATTTAATTTGACATCAAGATTTTTTACTTCTGACACGTCAGCATTTTTTTCCCCTGGGTTGTTTACTAGGTGAATTATTTCCTGCTAAGGTGAAAATAGCCTCCTTAATTTTATCTCCTGACACAATGTAAGTATCACTATTTCATTACTCCGCTTTGTAGATCAGGAAGTCAGTCTCCCTAGAGCACACATAATTTAATGGACTCAACCTGAGACTTTGCTAAGGTGAAAAATCGGCATAATGGGCCACTCAGTGATGACTCATTATCTCTGAATATATGCACATGCTCCCAGAGTCCTCCAGGGTCTAAATGTTCATCTGGAATCCAGGTACCTATTAGGGAAACCCACCTCCCTGCTGAGTCCCTATAATCAAACCTTATTTTTTAACACTTTGGAAGGAACACATCTAGTTTATTTTCTGTTCTCCAGGTGGGGTTTATTTTCTGCTCTCCAGGTAGCTGATTATGTTTTCCTGGAATGTTCGTTTTCTCCTGAAATTCTTTTTTTAAAACTCTAATGTCTAATTTCCGGTCTCATTTGCTTAAAAAAAAAAAAGATTTCTCTTTTGGCTAAAAAGAAGTGTCTCCTGGAGTCACGGGTAGTGGCAGCACTCGGGGGTAGAGTGACTCATATGGCAGGGGCTTCTAGTTAGCTCCAAAGAAGTAGAAATGGTGGTAAAGCGCTGGTGTGCGCTCTTTGAAACTTAATAAATCCCAGAGTCTCGTGTGGCAGTATTGCATCATGTTGCTGTTGCTTCAAGGAAACAGCAGTCTAACTTCAGAACACGTGAAGAATAATGTCTTTTTGTCTTTTAAATTATAAGTTTCTTTAGAAGGGTAGTGTGTTTTATGCATCCGTCTACATAGAAGGCTTCCTAAAAATTACATTTAGCACTCTTCCTTTTTCCATGGTTCCCAGTTCATGGAAGCTGCTGAAAATTGCTTCCCTCTCTTCTGGGTAATCGTTGCTGCTATGTCCCGTCCCTGGTCCTTTTGTTTGGCTTCTCCTGTGCTGCGACCTCAACACTCCTGTCCTGCTCTCTACAGCCCCTGTTTCCTATAAAGACCCCCAGTTGGAATGTTAAGAGTGTGCCTTTAACTGTCCCCCATCCCATGGTGCAGATCTGTCACCTCAACCCTGTGCCCAGGCTTGTCTCCCAGAACAATTAGAAGTGATTCTGCCTCTCCCCAAAATGCAAATTTACATTTGGGACTAGAAACCACTGTTAGTAGGGCCAGGAGAGTCGAGCCTCTTGTTTCTATTGCACCCAGGTATTTATACAGCAGCTAAAGATTAAGAAGGGGAGATGGGGAGGCAAAAAAGAACTGTAACAGAAGTCTGGAGCTGTGCAAGGCAGTGCAGCAGAGAGAGGTCAAGAGTGGAGGTTCCAGAGTCAGTTGATTGAATTTGGGTTCTCCATTTATTAGCTGTGTGATCTTTGCGAGGTTTACCCCGTTCTTCACCAGAGTTTTCTTCAAAATGGGCCTAATAATAGGATGTGTCTTGTAGGGGCACCCCAGACTTCATGGATCAGAGGGCCCTATCTTCTAACTTGTTTACTCCTGAGTCTTCCTGGAGTCTTGCCCTCAGGGAAAATCCTTCAAAGATTCTCTTTGTTGGTAGTTAGGGCCCCAGAGAAATGGATGCCATCAGTTCAGTGGGCTGCAGAAAGGCCAATCACCCAAGGAGTTTCTGTTCTTTCCGGTTTTACGGATCAGGCCTGCTGGGGTGGGTGTACTGTTCCACCACTAGTACTACAGCAGTTGGGCTGGTGGATAAGTGGTCTGCCATTTGCGTTAGTAACTTTATAGCATCTCCATGTTTGTTTTCTTTCTCCTTAGTGATTATCTAGACTATGAAATGAAAAAATTACATCATTGGTGTCCTCTAAAAAGCAGAGGAACAATGCATTAAGCATCCTTCTGCAGCCAATTTAGGGGGGTGATAAGCCCAAGGGATAAAGAATGCAGTGGTGGCACTAAGGAGAAAAGGGCAGCATGCTGAGGCATTGGAACCTGCTTCAGAAAAAGAGCTTTGAGGCACCAGACCGAACCTGAGAGGGGAAAGGGCCTCGGATGCAAGTGTGACCAAGACTGGCTCTAGAACTTGCAGGGTTCAGGGTGATATGAATGTAGGCCCCCTTTTTTAAAAAGTTAAGAATTTCAATATTGTAACAATAGCATGAAACCAAACTTGGAGCCCCTCAGCACATATGTGGTCCTGTGTGAATACAGCTACAGAATTTGTACGCCCATAAAGCTGGTCCTGAAGGTGACTGTCCCTGTGATCCCACTGTGGTGACACACTGCATTTGGATGGTAGCAGTTCTTGTCTGTAAGCTCCACGGGGATGGCACAAGCAAGAGTGTTCTGGTAAGGAAGCTGCTAGCATGCAGTGTGGGGGAGGAAGGAATGAAGGGAAGGTGGAAGGGAAGGGAGCCTCACCACCACCCTCTCTCCTCTGCCGGGGCCCCAACAGTACTGAGGTCGGGATAGGGCTGGAGGTGCTCTGATATAGAATAAGCCTTGTTTGATCTCCCAGCATGTTGGTTTTCTTCAAATTCTAGCAAACATTTTAATCAGAAATTCTAGAAAAGCGTAGTGACACTAAGGCTGAAGTGAAGATGATATAAAATCTCAAGAAGTCAAAAATGCATCTTTGCCTTTTGAAAGCAGAAAGGTAAAATTGGAGTGGGAGGAATAAAAACAGGGCTCGTAAACAGGATTTGATTTTCAATAGAACATTTCTTAATGTCATAAAAGCAGATGTCTTCCAGGGAGGCAAGCTGTTGAAGGATGGGGTGTTAGTGTTGTCAGATCGATTGAGTAACAAGATTTAACCTGAGAAATTTTATTTTCCTGATGATCACGGAAGAAAGCGCTCTGTTATTCTGGCCTCATCAATCCAGTAGAGTGTCATCTGGAAGGTAATTTACTTTTTCTTCTAGAAGTTGTTTTTATCTATGCTAAAGAGAATCTTAGAAATTTATATTCTTATAGTCCCAACACAGATAGATGGGGCTAACAAAGTGAATATCTAATGCAAGAATTCTTTAATTTACTAGAAAATAAAGTGTGCTGGGTTTAGCTATCTCATGACAACACACGATGAATTTCCATTAGAGTCTGATTTTGTTTGTTTTGTTTTGAATTTTTGCCTGTGAGGCCCTCATACCTGCCGAGCACAATGTGGAAGAAAAAGTACTTTCAGTGCTGTCAACAAATCATACAACTTAGTTTGCTTCTGAGTCTACATTTTTCAGTGTATGCAATTCACCTTGCCTGAACCATTTCCTAAAATAAATCTAAAGAATGCAATTAGTGTTACTTGAGTGCTCTGCTGGTGACCAGTCTGCCTGTTGATAGGTGATGGTAGTAAATCAGAGTTTAAAGAATTGACTAGTGGAATCAAGTCACTTTAAAAAAATTCTTACATGACCTTTTTTTTAATACTAAAAAAGCATACACTAAGAATATTTCAGGTTACGATCAGAATGATAAAACTCCTCTGGCGTAAAAGGATGCTCGCCGATTGACAAGAGTAACCATAATCAGCTATTATTTATTCGCTAAGGTAGAATAACATGGGGTGAAGCCAAGCTGAATCATGGACCTTGCCAAGAAGCCTTCTGAGGACTTGCTAGTGATGCTGAAGGGCAAAGAAAGGACATAGAGGACACACTGGAAATACAGAGCTCTTAATATGTGCGGGGAAATAGTGCCTTTCGTCTAATGGTCTGAGCAAGTCCTTCCCAGGTCATTGAGAGCCTGAAGCTCAGCAGCACGTTCTAAGGAGAAACCTACATGGGGGCTTTCAGTGTGTGAAGGCCGGAGGCTCCATTTCCATGGAACTTGGGAAGGTGCTGGGAGACAATGAGAGAATTTGCCTGTTTCTATGGATGAAGAAGCTTCATTAGGCCTCCCTAAAATGTGGTGATAAACTGATGTTTCTGTTGCCCAAGAAAAGGGGATCTTGTAGAGGATGTTAAAATTGTAGATGCAGAATGTGTGACACAGAGGCAGTTTGTGCTTGTTTTAAATAAACAGGGCTTTTCAGTGTTTGGCCAGCTTTCCAAAAGGCTTTGGCATTTTTCCTTTTACAGTAATGAAGTTCTGACTTTCCAGGGTAGAACTAGTGGAAATCTTCAATTTTGTGGGGGAGAGACTAATGTTCTTTTATGCTCTCTCTGACATCTCTAAGGTATGTTGTAGAAAGCGTAAGGTTAGTGGAATTGATCTTAGCCCCACATAAATGAGGTTGTAGATCAAAGCAAGGCAGAATGTGCGAATTAGGTTGGCCACTGCACCTTCTTCGGGGTACCTCGGCCTCATTCCGAGCGTGCTGAGCGTAATGAAACAGAGGAGCAGGTTAATAACTGAGTTCTTCTGGCAGTAGTGTGACTCTAAATGTCACCATTACCATCATGATTCTTTTGTCATCACAGCTATGTTTGTTTGGGGGTCACTGGGTGGTTATTGAGCTAAGCAATTTACATACATTACCTAAGTCCTTCTAATAATTCTACGAGGCAGGTATCATCATTATATTAGAAATAAGAAATTCAGGATTAGTGAGGTTAATTAACTTGGCATTTTTCTTTTTACAGCAATGGTTTAAATCCTATGCAAAAATAAATTGGAGCCAGGTTTTAATTCATATTTGTTTCCCAAATTGGTACTACTTTCTGATGTCTTCAGGGATTTGGAAAATTCAGAATCAAAGCATATACTTGGTCAGCTAGGATAAAAGCTACACCTAAGCTTTGTTGAAAAATGGAGTGCATGCTAGTTGTTTTTGCCATTAGCATCTATTTCCCTTATGAAAAATATACCCTTGATGATAGTCCTCAGTTCTTAGTGACATGTTTCAAAAGAAGTGGGCCCCCATACTTGATTTTAGGAATGGAGCAGGGGACCTAGGTAGGCATAGGCCAAGGAAAACAGCCGGTTCCTCTTGACACAGTGGTTGAATTAGAGGTGGACATCTGATCCAGGTGAGGCCAATCAGAGCTAATGAGACTCAGTTTTGGGATACTTCTTTCTGTATTTATTCGAACACTCTTTTCTACTAAACTTGAAATTGAGAGAATGTAGGCTAGAAATGCTGCAATCTCTTGCACTCCCAGGGTAAAAGCCTATTTGAAGATGGAACTAATGCAGAAAAGGCAGAAAGATGAAAGGAAATTGTGTCCTGGCCACAGCCCTTGAACCTGCTCCAAACTGTATCTGAAATCAGTGTGCTGGGCTTTCCAATTGTCTCAGATGGGCTTTTCTTCACTTGGAAGAGTAGTTCTAATACAGTCAAGGTAATGAGCTGATGATTGTCCCTAACGGTCCCTCAGTAATTCTCCCTTTGCTCTCTATACTCTGTCCCTTCTCCTGGGTAGCTTCTCTTTACTTTTTGTCTCCTTTCAGCATCTCAGGCAAAAAAAACTAAAAGGCCTTTGTCCACTGTTCTTCATGTGGGCCTGTTCTTTTCTCTACCTCATTTTTCTTTCTGGCTAGGCAGGTTTCAGAGGAGACCTTAATTGTTCTTAGAAATGTGTCCTACCTACTTCTCTTGTTCAAGGTTGTGTTCAGCTTTGTGTGTGGATAAAACTTCTCCTAAGTGAATCTAAGCAATGTGACTTTATGAAAGTGGTTCCTTTTACTAGTGCCTTATTATGATCTATAAGAAATGTAATTGTTATTATTCAGATGACCAAAATATATTTCTCATACATATTTGGTCTTCATCCACAATTTCTGTCTCACAGCTACCAGAACTCTCAGTCCTGAGCCTAAAAAATGGTGTCTCTTGTTATGTTAATGAGAGGACTTCTGGAAAGCACCTAAGGATAGGGGCTGGTTGCCCACAGAGCTGATCACATGATTGGAACAGAGGGAACTCCTTTGGCAGGATATGGGGTTCCCTTGAACTGTGAAACCAAAGCAGTTAAGTCCAAATAGAGGCTACAGCTGGGAATGTAAGAGTTGATGGGATTAAGGTAAGAGTTTGTAGAAGAGTTGATATGTTTCAAACAGGTATTAAGTGAAATGATTGAGCCTATAGTACCCGACTGTATTAAGGGATAGAAATTGGATCAGATTGGAAGACAGTTTTCTACTTGTTATTGTAAAACTGAAGGCATACAAATCCATCCCTCAAATGATATTAATTGGTCATGCTAATGAGAACCAGTAAGATTGCCTGGGCCCACACAGTGTAATGTAGAAACCTAGTGCTGGTGGGGACACAGACAATCTGTGCCTTGAGGCCTTTGTGGGACAGAGGAGGGGATCATGTCAGGTGCATAGGAATGCCTGTCAGTGATGACTACTGGGACTCTGCATGAGAGAACTGAAACAGCTAATGGTGATGAGAATGCTCAGGAGAGTTTCATACTGAAATGGAAATGGTTTTTCTGGGACCATGGTCCTTAGCAAGTGCAAGGAAGACATCCAGGAGAGGCAGGTTCCCCTCCCCATGCAGACAGACTCTGGAACTGCGTAGAAGATGCTGGATTCCACTGTCAGCAGGAGAGTGCCCAGTAAACCACTCCCGACCCACCAGTGAAGTGCTGATTGGTTTGTGGGCGACAATGCCAAGGTAAATGGACAACGTCCTGTTTGGGAAACCACTGTGTTAAGACCTGTGTATAAAAACCTGGTGGGAAAAGGTAAAAATGGATCACCTCATTTGGGGTGAATCAAATGCTGTTACTGTGACAGTGATGGAAGAGTGGACAGTGGTGAAAGCCCCAGTGTTCAGGTTTTCACTGAGTCATGGGCAGTGGCTTGTCGCCTTGGCTAATGGTCCACATGGCTACATGGTGCAATGGAAACCTGCGCTGCTAAAGGTGCCCATGTGGGGCCCAGCCCTGTGGAAGTTTGAAAGTGCATTAAAGTAGGGCATGTTGATGCCCATCAGAACTTTCTTCCAGGTTTGGAAGATGATTGGAGTTGACAAGCAGCCATCCCAGTGGGCTCCCTTGAGTGCCTACCTGGGGCCATAAAACAAGTGGACATGGGGGCACTGCAGCAAAGGCAGAGATGAGCTGACTATAGACAGAGGCCTCTCACATCCTCAGAGGCACAAGATTTCAGTAAGAACGGTTTTGTCTGCCAGCAAGAGATAGAGATGGCAGATGGCCATGTGGCAGATACCCTGGTGGGAAGACCCTGAACATAGATGGCAAGTGAGGCTGAGGCTCATAGCTCTTGGGGGCCACAAACAGGACCTAGCAGGAACAGACCCTGTCAGGACCTAGACTGGGCTTAGCTAACCTGATGGTAGGTGCAAATGCTCAGAATTGTGAAAGGCATGAACAGAATATAGGGCACTAATGTGGATGGCCAAAGAACACACTTTACAACCTGTAATGTTTGACAATGAGCAGAGACAAGCTCTCAGTACTAGGGTGACAGAGAATTGGAGTGGGCAGTGAAAACATTGGTTGTCTCAAATAGGGGAGGTAGAGGCACGAAGGGCGGGCTTACATGCCTTCAGGAGTATGGCTCACACTCAACAGGGACATGAGTGGGGCTAAAGGTGTGTTCCCACTGAGTGCGGCTAAAGGAGTGTTCCCACTGAGTAGAGATGTTTCTCTGGATCTGGGGAAGAAAGGGCATGGGGAAGGTGTCGGGATATTTTCATCCTCATATCACTGTAATTTTCTTCATTTCCCTGTTGAATGCAATGGTCCTAGGGCCAGGGATGTGACCACAAAGGCTGTAAATGGGGGTGCTTCCTCAGCAAGAAAGTATAACTGTTTTTAACCTCAATGTCAGACTACCTCAGAGCCTGATTGGACGGGAGGTTCTCAACACATCTCACAAAACAGAATTAACAAGGCATCAGCCATATTGCTAGGCAGTAAAGATAGCCCCCTAAATTCTGCACCTGTGTAATTCACCACCCCCCTCCAAAACAGGAGTGAACTGAGGGGGAGGCACTTGCTGGACTAGTATTGCTGCAGCATCTAACTCATCACTGTGGTGAACCTGATGTCCTTTCCAAAATTGGAAAGGTTGGGTATAAATAGAAAAAAGAAACATGCTTATGAGTTGAGAGCCAAATGAATGGGTTATGTAATGACAAAGACCAAATATTAAATTAATATTTTGAGAGAGATTTGGACAAAGAACTACATTTTCTCTCAGCCTGATGACACAAGGTGGCTGAAAGGGTGACACCAGGTATTACTGACAACTCCCTTGTTTTTACAATCCACCAAAGTCAAACGAAAGCCTGCACATCTGAATAGCTTTGCCCTGGGAGATATTATTGTATATAATTACCAACAGTTAGTGACTGGGATTCTAGTTACTTTCCAGTGTCTATTGATTTTTATAACTAGTTTGATATGAGGGATCTGTATTTGAAACAAGGGGGCAGACTATGATGTGGTAATTTATAGGGAGGTATGGGTATAAGGGAAGAGAGAAGGGGGAGATGGGGAAAGGTTGGAGGGGGTAGAAAGGAGAAAGGGGGAGACTGAAAGACTGATAAACACAAAGATTGGTTCCCAATCACCTTCTGTGTCTCCTTTCAGTCTTCCTGTGACCCAACCACTTCTCTTGCCCGTTGGGCTCTGTGAGACACCCATAGGTCCTTCCAGTAAAATTTCCCCTTTGTTTAGGCCAGTTCCATTTGGTGTCAGTTCTTTGTAAGTGATTCTCAGGAGAAGAGAGAATCCTAGGTTGTGGATATGAGAGTTGTAGGAAATCCTAGATTTCCCCCCAAATTTAAGAGTCACTCTCATGGCCTCCTGGACCAACTGTAGTTTGGCTTGTGATTGAGTAGTTCTAGTACTGGAAAGCTCACCAGAACCTGCAGACATCTAGACTAGTCTCAAATAGTTACCTGTAGTTGTCTGATTCATACATTCATCTAATTGTTCTTTGATGTGCTTTATACCCAGATTCTTCACCAACTTAATAGGGTCTCTCTGGACAATTTCGATATATCAATCAATGCCTTTCTAAAATATGGTTCCTGGAATGTAGCACTGTATTCCAGATGTGTAGAACTCGTAGGACTGAATTTCATAATTTGAACAGTATTCCTGTCATTTAGCCATTATAAGATTACATAATTGTATCAAGTCTTTGTGATAGCTTATGGTTCTTGGTTGTCATCGAGCAACATTTTAACTGGAGTGGTAGAATCCACCAAAGAAAGGTTAATTTTTAACAATATTGGTTGGTATACAGAAAAGATACTTAAATATTGGTAGTTATGTTTATGTGAACTATCTTTCACAGGTGAGTCAAAATGTCATTCTTAGTAAACCTTATACACAGCTTCAGATGGCTAAAGGAAATGAACTTTGGAGGGACCCAGAAGTCATTCCTGTTTGGCCTTAGTCCCTCTGACTCTTGGCTTTCTCTTTTCTGAGGTACTATGTGTGTTTTACTATTAAATAAGTCTTGTTGAAAATATTTTGATTTTTGGCATTGGCCTGTCAGGACTGTGACATCAAGAAGTAGTTTCTTCCTCCCTCCCTTGATTCCTTTCTTTTAGCAAAGAACAGTCCAAGTTGAAATGCACCTTCCAGGCCTTTTACAATATGCTCATTTTCGACCTTCCCTCCAGTGGCTCACCTTTAACCCCTGGTCTAGTCCCACTGTTCAATCCAGTCTCCTGGATTTTTTTCATCTTTCTATTTTGCTTGGCACAATAAAATATCTTCCCTTTTTTATTTGGCCTATCACAATCCTATTCATCTTTGAAAACATGATTCCAATTCCTCTCTCTGTGATGCTGTAAGGTGATAGAAAATACATATATTGCTCTCTGCCACCAGTTCCTGCCACAGAGCTCCAAAGTTCTGTGAGCTGCTCTAGCAAATTTATCAAACCCAAAAAAGTGTCATTGGAACCTTCAGTCTGTAATGGTTGGTCAGAAGCACAGGAGAATAATTGAAGTGTGTATTTGGTTGGGGGCAGGGGATTTGCAGTCTTGTGGGACTGAGCTCTTAATCTGTAGGATCTGATGCTATATGGGCAGATAGTGTCAGAACTGAGCTAAAAATTATAGGACACCCAGCCGGTGTCACACGGAATTGCTGCTTGGTGTGGGGAAATCCTTCTACATTTTTGCTGACCAGGAGTGAGTATTTTGTAATAAGTAGCAAATGAGATTCATGGAAGAGAAACACAGTAGGAAAGAATTGAGTTTTTTCCCTACTTAGAAAGGAAAAACTGAGTCTTTTTTCCCTTTTACAGATGCTTTTTTAGGTCTTTCCTCTTCACAGTAATTTCTCCAATTTTATATTCTAATAACAGTTTATCCTATGTACAGAGCAGGTAATCATTCTGCTTTATAAAATCTTGGCATATTGAACTTTTATTAATATCTTTGTATTATCATATCTTCCATGTTCTCTGTTTCCCCAAAAAAGCTGAAAAATGTTAACATTCCATTAACAACAACAACAATAACAAAAGGCAGGAATTTTGTGGGATATGATGCTTTTTTCCTCATCTTGTAATTTTTATTAAATTTTAATTTTTAAATTACAGTTTACATTCAGTATTATTGGGAGCCCTCAGCAAAATGCTTTGTACTTGGATACTTGAGAAGAACCTGTCAATGGCTGATGTTTTCTTATAGCTCCTAATCCAAGGATTGTTTAAGGAGAAAGAAATAAGCACATTTAAATAAAGTTAGGATTTAGTGTGTTTTCAGGCAGAGAATGTAGGAAGAGTCAGTATTTCTTTATTTTTAGGTCTCTTAATAAAAAGTTTTCTGAAAGGAAAACAAACCCAGAGCCAACAGTAGCATACTACAATCACTGTCATTTCTTAGTTTCTTGTGATTTGGAAAATAATGGTACCTCATGCCTTAAAAAATGTATGGCCATCCATATTAGAAAAGCTTGCCTTTACTCTGGACTTTCCACCAAAGATGACTAAAGTGACACACACTTATGATTTATCATTCCCATGTTAAGTTCTTTAAATTTTGAATTCACGTATCTTCTTTTTTTAATATATTTTATTGATTATGCCATGAGTTGTCCCATTTCCCCCCTTTTATTCCCCCCACCCTGTACACCTTCTCCCACCCACATCCCCCCCTTAGTTCATGTCCATGTGTCATACTTGTAAGTTTTTTAGCTTCTACATTTCTCATACTATTCTTACCCTCCCCCTATCTATTTTCAACCTACAATCTATGCTACTTATTCTCTGTACCTTTTCCCACTCTCTCCTCCTCCCACTCCCCTGTTGCTAACCCTCCATGTGTTCTCCATTTCTGTGCTTCTGTTCCTATTCTAGTTGTTTGCTTTGTTTCTTTTGGTTTTGCTTTAGGTGTGGTTGTTAATAATTGTGAGTCTGCTATCCTTTTACTATACATGTTTTTTTATCTTCTTAGATAAGTCCCTTTAACATTGCATAAAATAAGGGCTTGGTGATGATGAACTCCTTTAACTTGACCTTATCTGAGAAGCACTTTATCTGCCCTTCCATTCTAAATGAAAGCTTTGCTGGATAGAGCAATCTGGGATGTAGGTCCTTGTCTTTCATGACTTGGAATACTTCTTTCCAGCCCCTTCTTGCCTGCAAGGTCTCTTTTGAGAAATCAGCTGACAGTCTGATGGGAACTCCTTTGTAGGTTACTGTCCCCTTATCTCTTGCTGCTTCTAGGATTCTCTCCTTCATTTTTACCTTGGCTAATGTAATTATGATGTGCCTTGGTGTGTTCCTCCTTGGGTCCAACTTCTTTGGGAGTCTCTGAGCTTCCTGGACTTCCTAGAAGTCTATTTCCTTTGCCAGAATGGGGAAATTCTCCTTTATTTGTTCAGATACGTTTTCAATCTGTTGCTCTTCCTCTTTCCCTTCTGGTACCCCTATAATTCAGATGTTGGAGCATTTAAAGATGTCCTGGAGGTTCCTAAGCCTCTCCTCATTTTTTTTTAATTCTTCTTTCTTCCTTCTTTTCTGTTTGGTGGTTTTTCTTCCTTCTGGTCCACTCCATTGATTTTTGAGTCCCAGTTTCCTTCCCATCACTATTGGTTCTCTATGCATTTTCCTTCATTTCACTTAGCATAGCCTTCATTTTTTCATCTAATTTGTGACCAGATTCAACCAATTCTGTGAGCTTCCTGATCACCAGTGTTTTGAACTGTGCATCTGATAGGTTGGCTCTCGGTCGCTTAAAAGGATGAGTTCTGGGGGCATTGATTTGTTCTTCTGTTTGAGCCCTCTCTCTCTCTCTCTCTCTTTTTTTGGTCTTGTCATGCCTGTTACGTTGAGGGGCAGAGCCTTAGGTGTTCACCAGGGCTGGGCACCCCAGTCTCTAGATTGTGACAGTGTATGTGGGGGCGGGGTCAAGAGGGAACAATGGCAGCAGCTCCGTTCTCCTTGGGACTTCAGTCCCTTCTCTGGGATCCTGGGTTGCGCACTGTGCCCTGCTCCACAATCGCCGTCTCACTGGGTCTGCCAACTGCCACTTGCCTACTCAGGGTCCACCCGCTGCGATCTTGCGTGCCCTGGATGGCTTATGTGCCCCCGAATGCCTTATGCACCCAACTCTCTCTGCTCTCTGCACCGCGACCTGAGCCTGGCTGCTTGTCTCCACCCCTCCTACCAGTCTGGATGAACAGGTCTATTTCAACTTCTTGGCTGTCCAACTTCCATTCAGATAAATTTTCTGTCAGTTCTGGATGTTATTCTGCCTTGAAATTGTTGTTGTTCCAATCTTGGCTGTGCATGGAGGTACGGTGGGTCCACCTATGCCTCCATCTTGGGCGGAAGTTGAATCCACATATCTTCTTAATTCCTCCTCTCATGTTAACATCTGTTTTACAAGTCTGTGAGATTTACTCTGTATTATGAAATTAGAGATTATTAGTGCAGGTTGACTGAACTAATACTAATTCCAAACCTCAAAGAAAAATCTTAGAATTTTATTTGAGCATATTGGCTTTGGGGCATGCCTCTAAATATTGTAAAGTTCAGGAATCTGCCATAAATTGAACATATGGTTTGAACTTTCAGGTGTGCCTAAGCACTTTTTATTTTCCATCAAATAAGTTTACGATTTGTGGAGACAGTTCCAGAACATGAATTTTACTTTCTTCAAGGATCGCATAAGAAGGAAAAATATTTATGGGCTTCATTTCTACCAGAGTTCTCGTCAGCTGAAAAAGAACTGACCTTATGTTTTGATATTAACTGCTTTTCTGAGCTACTTTGCTCTTGTTTCCATAGGAGTTTTACCTGGGCCTGGATTTGTCACTGATCCCTAATTTCTAGGCACTCATGCCAGGGATTGGGTCAATGTGTTTTAGTACAATGTCTTTTGACAAGTTATTTTCAGTCTATAAATAATGCTTCCGTGTTTATGGAACTTTCAGCGAATGGAAGGAAATTTTCACTTTGTTGGTTGGCTCTAGTTGAACACAACACCATGGGGTCAGCTAGACTGGCCATTGCGTTGGGGTCTCATGGAGGCCAACAGTGGAGGGAGGTGGGCACCCTTCCCTGTTGTCTCTCCTAGGCACCTCTTCAAGGCTTTCTGAGGGACTGTATGTGTCTACAAGGATCTTAGGGGTTACTGCCTGCTCTAAGGTGGACCTGGGAGCCTTCTTGCTTGAGGGCTGTGTGCAGCTCTGTCATTGGCTTGGCCTCTCAGGCCTGCTCATTTTGAGGTGCACTGGCTGTCTGAAGCTGCCTAAGACTCAGCAATTTGACTTCTATGCTTTCTTAAATATGCTTTAACATTAACAGCATATTTATATAGTTACTTACAGTTTACTAAATACTTTTTAAGTATTATATTGGGTCTTTTTTAAGTATTATATTGGGTCTTTACAACACTGACAAGCTGAAGAGGAAGAAATTCCATGCCCAACATCACAGTTAAGAAACGTCATTTGGTCAAGGTCACACACATAGTTAAATGACAGAGCTCTCCATAGAGCAGGGTTTGTAAGCCTCAGTGCTGTTGACATTTTGGGGTGGATGAATCTTTGTTTTGGAGGACTGTCATGTGCATTGCAGGACATTTGGCAGCATCCCTGGCCTCAACCCTGACCTGCCAGTTGTAAACTGCCCCCAGCCCTAGGTTGAGATAATTTAGAATGTCTCCAGATATCACCCCATGTCTTCTGGGTGCAAATTGTCCCCAGTTGGGAACCACAGATCTAAAATAGAGGTAATTTTTTGGACTTCTGGCCAAGATGGAGGTGTAGGTAGACACACTGTGCCTCCTCACACAACCAAAATAAGGACAACAACAATTTAAAAACAAAATAACAACCAGAACTGATAGAAAATTGAATTGTGTGGAAGTCCAACAAACAAGGAGTTAAAATAGATACATTCATCCAGACCAGTAGGCGGAGTGGAGTCTGGTGGCTGGGCAGAGAGGGATCAGGGCACAAACAATGGTGGCACGAGGTGCACAAGATGGCAGCGGGCAGACCCGGGGTGTGGGGTAGCAACGGGCAGACCCAGCAAGGCAGTGACTGTGAAGTGGGGCACTGCAAGCAAGGTGGCTAGCTGACTGGGTGGTCCCAGATTCACACTCAGATGAACCAGGTGAGTCTGGGGAGCTAGAGAGACCTAACAACCTAGGGTCCCAGTGCTGGGAATTAAAGCATCAAGGCACTGATTGGGGACATCTGTGGGGGTTGAGGCACAGGGAGAGACCCACAGGGTCCTAGAATGTACACAAGCCCACCCACATGGGAATCAGCACCAGAAGGGCCCAGTTTGCTTGGGGGAAGAGGCAGAAGGAACTGAAATCTGACAGAGAGCAGAGCAAGTGCCATTGTTCCCTCTCAGACCCTTACCCCCATATACAGCATCACAACCCAGTGACTGGGTTGCCCTGCCCTGGTGAACACCTAAGGCTCTGCCCCTCAACGTAACAGGCATGACAAGACCAAAAGAGAGAGAGAGAGAGGGCTCAAACAGAAGAACAAATCAATGCCCCAGAACTCATCCTTTTAAGCGACCGAGAGCCAACCTATCAGATGCACAGTTCAAAACACTGGTGATCAGGAAGCTCACAGAATTGGTTGAATCTGGTCACAAATTAGATGAAAAAAATGAAGGCTATGCTAAGTGAAATGAAGGAAAATGCATAGAGAACCAATAGTGATGGGAAGGAAACTGGGACTCAAAAATCAATGGAGTGGACCAGAAGGAAGAAAAAACCACCAAACAGAAAAGAAGGAAGAAAGAAGAATTAAAAAAAAATGAGGAGAGGCTTAGGAACCTCCAGGACATCTTTAAATGCTCCAACATCTGAATTATAGGGGTACCAGAAGGGAAAGAGGAAGAACAACAGATTGAAAACGTATCTGAACAAATAAAGGAGAATTTCCCCATTCTGGCAAAGGAAATAGACTTCTAGGAAGTCCAGGAAGCTCAGAGACTCCCAAAGAAGTTGGACCCAAGGAGGAACACACCAAGGCACATCATAATTACATTAGCCAAGGTAAAAATGAAGGAGAGAATCCTAGAAGCAGCAAGAGATAAGGGGGACAGTAACCTACAAAGGAGTTCCCATCAGACTGTCAGCTGATTTCTCAAAAGAGACCTTGCAGGCAAGAAGGGGCTGGAAAGAAGTATTCCAAGTCATGAAAGACAAGGACCTACATCCCAGATTGCTCTATCCAGCAAAGCTTTCATTTAGAATGGAAGGGCAGATAAAGTGCTTCTCAGATAAGGTCAAGTTAAAGGAGTTCATCATCACCAAGCCCTTATCTAAGAAGATAAAAAAAAAAAAAACCATGTATAGTAAAAGGACAGCACACTCACAATTATTAACAACCACACCCAAAACAAAAACAAAGCAAACAACTAGAATAGGAACAGAAGCACAGAAATGGAGATCACATGGAGGGTTAGCAACAGGGGAGTGGGAGGAGGAGAGAGTGGGAAAAGGTACAGAGAATTAGTAGCATAGATGGTAGGTAGAAAATAGGGGGAAGATAAGAATAGTATGGGGAATGTAGAAGCCAAGAATTTATGACACATGAACATGAACTAAAGTGGGGGGGATGTGGGTGGGAGAGGGTGTGCAGGGTGGAAGGGAATAAAAGGATGAAAATGGGACAATTGTAATAGTATAATCAACAAACTATATTAAAAATAAAATAGGTAATTTTCACTTTAAATCTAGGTCATGTTTTTACATTGCTGGTGAAGTCCCACATTGCTTAGTCTTACATAGTGCAATATTCACAAAATTAAAGCTTTTTACAACTAGGTAGGATTTATATATAATGAAAACCTCCTTTATGAAAGTGAGGAAAATTTCATTTCCACACTTAAAGTGAATCCTTCCTTGATCTTTTTACTATAAGAATTAACATTAATGGGTCAGTTACCCATTTCTCATGAGTGGTGACATGTTCAGCCCCACCAATTCTTTATTGCATGGGAGGATCAATTTAATTCTCACTTAATTGAATATGCAGGGAAGTTTTCATTGTACAATGTCTTCTATATAAGGTGCCATGCTTGCCCTAAGGAAGTTAACAGTTCACCAAGAAAATAAAATAACCAAGGATATATGAAGTCTGGCACAGACACCTGGTAATATTTTAGGCTCTCCTTGATATCTGAGAGATGAATAAGATGTGGTTCAACTGGTTTTAAATGTTTATTGAATGTCCATTATGTGCAAGACCCCGAGCTAGGAGCCCAAGTGCACTACTTGGCAGCTTCCTCCAGGGACTGGACTCCTGTCAGGACAGCAACAGGATGCCTTGAAATTGCGTTGTTAGCAGCATGGGAGGAGGGGCTAGAAGCCCAGGAGGGATTTGGTGAGTCATAAAAAAAAAAATTCAAGGATTTCAGAGTAATATAAAAATACAAAAGACAAAACAATGAAGTAAGTCACAATCACACAAATTAGAAAATGAAATTTGTTGTCTTAAAGTAATTCAAAGTATGTGATTTTTATCCATTGAGTCATGTATTTCTTTCTCCAGCTTTGAGATAAAACTGATATAACAGTACAACCTGTTGACTTGATACAGTATTTGCAAAGTGATTACCTCCATAGTGTTAGCTAGCAGCTGCATCGTGTCATATAATTACCATTTCTTTCTCACGTGTCATTTCTTAAAGCTGCATCTTTATCAAGTGTAGCAAGTCATATAGGTAATGCCTTAGACCAGGGGTGTCAAACTCATTTTCATCTGCTGCCATATCAGCCTCGCGGTTGCCTTCAAAGGGCCAAATGTAATTTTAACTCCTTAACAGTGAAGGAGTAGTTACATTTGTACAGTACTAAAATTATTTCAGCCCTTTGAAGGCAATCATGAGGCTGATGTTGTCCCCGGTGGAAATGAGTTTGACATCCCTGTCTTAGACAGTGATAAGATTTACAGCTTGCCTGTGGAGGTTTATTTGTTTTTCCACTGTCAATCTGCTTTAGAATATTTTGGAGGAAAAAACTTACAGCAGTTAGACCTTTGGGGACAGAGAAAGACTAGCCAGAACTAAACTCTTAATAAACTCACTGATATTTATGAGGTTTGAAGACTTTTTCTGGGATCTGTGCCCATAGGGAAGATAGAAGGAAGAAAATTACATTTGAAGGCATATTATGAAGTACATTTTATTTCTTATGTGTGAGGCTGAATAGAAAAAGGAGTGACATAGAGGAAATAGATAAGCTAAGGGTAGCTTTTTATTCAAAACAATTTTTTTCAGTGAGTTATATATAAAATTGTGGGGCAAGAGAGAAATGGACCATGACAAGGTTACACATCTGGTTGGACTAAGTTTATTCTGTTGGGTTGTATGCTCATCCCTTACAGAGTGGGGAGAGTGAAGAGGGGAGAGTGAATCTATGAGAAGTGGTTGGGAGAATTAGCATTTCTTAAGCACTGACTGTGTGTTAGATGATTTAATGATGGTAAATAATTTTGTCTCCTAACAACCATCTATTTGGTTGGACTAACAGTCCTCCCAGCACTTAACAGTCCTCCCCCGCCCCCCGGCACCGCCCTCCCAGAGAGAACACTCCACTATATAGGAGAAAACGCAGACAATCTCAGAGATGCTGCATAATTTGTGGCTGTGATAGATCCCTGGTCTGTCTCATGGTAGAGCCCATTCCTTTTTCTGTAAGGGTTGAGTCATCAGGTTTATGCATCCTGATGATTTTTATCCTGCAAATGCTAAATAGTTTATGTCTAGGGATGTATACTTTGTTACATCAGTGCCTTCTATCCTTTCCTTTTCCTGCTCTCAGAATAGTCTCCAGTGGGCCAGTCACAGGATCAGGGTATGTGGAAGAGGAACAGCAGGAAATTTGGAATCAGAGCTATTTTCAAATGCCAGCTCTGCCACTTTGTATCTCTGTGACTTCGGGCAAGTTTCTTAAATACTCTCAGCTTCAATTTCTTAAACTGTAAACTCTAAGCAACATACATGTCTTTGAGGGCTGTTGTGTGGATTAACTGGGGTATGGCAGCATGTGGCCACATGCCCAGGGTCTAGTAAACCTCATAGCAATGAGAGCTACTCTCACTCTTTCAGTGGTTGGGGAGGGAAAAGAGAGTTGTCATTATGGTTCCCCACCCCCCTGCCCCCTAGTGGTGCTCCCACTCCTTTATCTTTCTCCGCCTTGGTTTTCTATTCACTCTGAGTTGTAGCTCTGGAATAATCTGTTTAACTATTTCTGGTGCATTTTCACTTTTTGCCAAATCCAATTGTATTGGGTATCATTCAAATTCTACTGTGACATAATTTGAAAGAGACTATGAGAAGAAAGCTAGTTGAAAACAAACTGAAGATTAGATCAAAGATGGCAGAGGAGTTAAATGGAAGCTACACTGATCTCCTCCCAGGGCCAATTTGGAATTACAACTAAATTGTAGATAAATCATCCAGAATAACTAACTGAACACTAGCTGGAGAGAAGCCTTATAATCATGGACAGACAGACGAAACTACTTCACCACAACCTGACTGGTAGGGAGTACATGAGAGGGCTGTCTGGGCTCCCATGGGTGTCAGTTAAGTGTAAATAGTTAATATGTAAATGGCTTAAATGCTCCCACCAAAAGACATAGGGTAGCTGAATGGGTAAGAAAACAAGACATATATATAGGGTAGCTGAATGGGTAAGAAAACAAGACATATATATATATATATATGTGTGTGTGTGTGTGTGTGTGTGTGTGTGTGTGTGTATACTACCTCCAGGAAACTCGTCTCAGATCGAAAGATACACACAGACTAAAAGTAAAGGGTTGGAAAAATATTTCATGCAAATGGAAAAGGAAAAAAAAAGCTGGAGTAGCAGTACTTATATCTGACAAAATAGATTTTAAAACCAAGGCTATACTAAGAGACAAAGAAGGACACTACATAATCATAAAGGGAACAATCCAACAAGAAACATAATCCTAGTAAACATTTACATACCCAACCTAGGGGCACCCAAATATGTAAAGCAAATCCTGTTGGACATAAAGGGAGAGACTGACAGAAATACAGTCATAGTTGGGGATTTTAACACCCCATTGACTTCAATGGGTAGATCTTTCAGGCAGAAGATCAACAAGGAGACAGTGGCCTTAAGTGACACACTAGATCAAATGGATTTAATTGAAATCTTCAGGGCATTTCATCCCAAAGCAGTAGAATATACATACTTTTCAAGTGCACATAGAACATTTTCTAGGATATACCACATATTAGGACATAAAACAAGTCTCAGTACATTTAAGACTGAAATCATACCAAGCATCTTCTCTGACCACAATACTGTGAGACTAAAACTCAATCACAAGATGAACATTTAAAAACACACAAAGACATGGAAGCTAAATAACATGTTGTTAAATAATGAGTGGGTCAAAAATGACATGAAGAAATCAAAAGATACCTTGAAACACATGAAGAGGACACAATAATCCAAAGTCTGTGGGACACTGGGAAAGCAATCCTAAGAGGGAAATTCATAGCATAACGTGTTTCCAAAAAACACAAAAAGGCCAAATAAACAATGTAACTTCACACTTAAAGGAACTTTTAAAAGAACAACAAAAAAGCCCAAAGTGAGTAGAAGGAAAGTAATAATAAAATTAGAGCAGAAAAAATGGAAAAAATAAAGTGTAAAACATGATACAAAAGATCAATGAATCCAAGAGCTGGTTCTTGGAAAAGATAAATAAGAATGACAACCTTTTAACCAGACTCATCAAGGAAAAAAAGAGAAGGGACCCGAATCAATAAAATCAGAAATGAGAGAGGAGAAATAACAACTGACACCAAAGAAATACAAAGGATGGTAAGAAAATATTATGAACAATTATGTCAACAAACTGGACAACCAGGATGAAATGAATAAACTCCTATAAACATACAATCTTCCAAAATCAGGAAGAATCAGTATATGAATAGACAGATAATACCTAATGAAATCAAAGCAGTAATAAACTCCCAGCAAACAAGCCCTGGACCAAACAGGTTCTTCACAGGTAAATTTTACCAAATATTCTGAGAACCAAAACCTCTCCTTCAATTATTTCATAAAATTCAAGAGGAGGGAAGGTTCACAAACTCATGTATGAGGCCAGCATGATCCTGACTCCAAAACTAGGTAAAGACACTACAATGAAAGAAAATTATAGGCCAGTATCACTGAACATAGATGCTAAAATCCACAACAAAATATTAGCAAACCAAATAGTGATATATCAAAAAGATCATACATCCTGGTCAAGAGGGATTTATTCCAGGAATGCAAGGATGGTATAACATTTGCAAATCAATAAATGTGATTCACCACATTAACAAAACGAAGGATAAAAACCACAAGATTATATCCATAGATACAAAAAAAGCTTTTGATAATCCCAGCACCCATTTATGATAAAAAAAAATCTCAGCCAAGTGGGAATAGGGGGAACATACCTCACATAATGAAGGCCATATGTGACAAACCAACTGCCAGCATCATACTCAATGGGCAAAAACAACAAGCATTCCCCATAAGATTGGGAATAAGACAGGGATGTCTACTTTCACCTCTTATTCAACATGTACTGGAAATCCTAGCCACAGCAATCAGACTAGATAAAAAATAAAAGGCATCCAAATTGGAAAGGAAGAGGTAAAACTGTCTATTTGTACATTGGCCTATTTTTGTATTTGATACTGTACATAGAGAACCCCAACGATTCTACCAAGAAACTACTAGAACTGATAACTGAATTCAGCAAAGTAGCAGGATACAAAATTAATATCCAGAAATCACTTGCATTTTTATATGCCAATAATAAACTAACAGAAAGGGGTATTAAGAAAGCAGTCACATGCACAATTGTTTCAAAATGAATAAAATATCTAGGAATAAACTTAATGAAGGATGTAAAAGACCTATGCTTGGAAAGCTGTAAGACACTGAAGAAAGAAATTGAAGATACAAATAAGTAGAAGCATGTACCATGTTCATTCATAGGAAGAATTAACATTAAAATGCCCATACTACCCAAAGCAATCTATAGATTCAACACAATTCCTAACAAGATTCCAATGACATATTTCACAGAACTAGAACAAATATTTCAAAAATGTGTGAGATCACAAAAGGCCCTGCAAAGCAACAGTGGTCCTCAGAAAGAGGAACAAAGTTGGAGGAATCAGGCTACCTAATATTAAACTATACTACAAGGCCATAGAAATCAAAATAGCCTGGTACTGGCATAAAAACACATAGGTCGATGGATCAGAATAGAGAGCCCAGAAATAAACCCACACCTTTCTAGCCAATTAATATTCAACAGAGGAAGCGAATACATACAATGGGCTAAAGCTAGTTTATTCAATAAATGGTGTTGGGAAAATTGGACAGATATTTGCAGAAAAATGAAACTAGGCCACATTCTTACATCACACACAAGAATAAATTCAAAATAGATCAAAGATTTAAATGTTAGACCCCAAACCATAAAAATCCTAGAAGAAAACATAGGCAGCCAAGTCTTGGACATTGCTCCTAGCAATTTTTGCATCAGATATATCTCCCCAGGCAAGGGACAGAAAATTAAAAAAAAAGTAAATAAATGGGACTACATCAAATAAGTTTTTTGCACAACAAAATTATCATTAAAATAAAAATACCCACTGAGTGGGAGAAGACCATATTCAGATACATCTGATAAGGGGTTAACATTCAAAATCTATAAAGTACTTACAAAACAACACCAAAAAAAAAACCGAATTAAAAAATGGGCAAAGGACACGAATAGTCACTTCTCTAAAAAGGACATACAGATGGCCAAGAGTCATATGAAAAGATACTGAACATCACTAATCATCAGATAAATGCAAAGTAAAACCACAATGATATACCATCTCACAGCTATCAGAATGGCTGTCATCAATAAACCAACAAATAACTAGTGCTGGCGATGACATGGAGAAAGGGGAACCCTTTAGCAATGTTGGTGAGAATGCAGACTGGTGCAACTTCTGTGGAAAGCAGTATGGAGATACTTCAAAAAATTAAAAATGGATCTGCCTTTAACCCAGCTATCCCACTTCTGGGAATATATCTGAAAGAACCTCAAACTAATCTGAAAGAATATAAGCACCCCTGTGTTCATTTCAGCATTATTTACAATTGCCAAGATACAGAAGCAGCCCAAGTGTCCATCAATAGAAGATAAGTGGATAAAACAACTATGGGATATTTACAAAATGGAATTCTAATCAGCTGTAAAAAAGAATATATTACCATTTGCAACAGTATAGGTGGACCTGGAGAACATTATGCTAAATGAAATAAGCCAGTCAGAGAAAGCCAAATACCATATGATTTTATTCATGTGTGAAATCTAATGAACAAACTGAACCAACAAGCAAAACAGAGACAGACTCATAGATGGAGAGCAGATGACAGCTAGTGCAGGGGGAAGTTAAGGGGTGGAGGGATTGAACAAAAAGGAAAAAGGACTCAAGGACATGGACAACAGTGTGGTGATTGCTGGAGGGAGCAGGATATAAGGGGGCTAAATGGGAATGGAAAAAATACAATAAAGATTAAAATTGAGGAACAAACTGGAGTCAATGGAGAAGAAATTAGTATGATTTTTAGTGGGTGTGGAGGATACCAGCCAGCAGTATCCATCTCGGCTGCGGATGTTTGTCGAAACATACTAAAAACATACACAAACAACCAGGTTCTGTGGGGGAATCGGGACAGCAGGGCCACTCCTCACATGGGGAGCGCCTAGGCCACCCTGTCTCGTGGAGGGCGCCATGGCCACTCCTCACGTGGAGAGCACCTCATCCCCCTGCACAAGCAGGGTTTTATTCTTGAATACCAATACAGTTTGCAAATTACAAGTAGTTAGCTTTTGAAAGGTGCTGGCACATTTCCTACTGGGATCCTAAGCCAGAGATTTTGTGGTTTTATCATTTAAAAAGACTACAGGACTTAAAGCTTAGTTCTGTTTCCTGCCCATGACTTCGTATTCTAATTAAAGAGCATCCTCCAGCAAGCAGATTTCACAGGGTCTTTTATATTCTATGTGTTGGGCCTGATTACCCCGGGAGTCCACCGTTTCTGGTCTGGACTGTACTGCCCCTGTTACTTCCAATGGGCCTGAGTTGGGCAGAGGAGACAAAGGCAGCTGGGAGACTTGGATTTCTCAAGGACTCAGGCATTGGCAAAATTGGTGATTGATGTCGATCACCCCGTTATTTCCACAGCCCCGCGAGTTTTTGTCCCTGTCATTCCTTTGTGAACGCGTCTGTCTTAGATTCATTCTCTATCCAAGAGAATTGTTACCCGTCACTGACTGCCATTCATGCATGAGGAATGAGGCATATGAACAGGCAGCGTTCGTGCCAGGGAAATAAGTTTTGTCTCCTTCAGTGGCTCCTGGTCCGGAGGTCTTTCACTCAGCCTAAGTCATGGGGGGTTACAGCTTCCTGAGACCAGACAGGGTGGCCCCAACAAGTGGGCAGGAGAGGACAGGCCATTACCCTGGGAAGTTAACTTGGTTCAGAGCAAGCTAGTTTCTAAAAAGTATCACTGGCACTGGGGACCAATGCGTTCTCACTGGATCTGAATGTGTCAGCCAATATCAGAGTTGCAGACTGCTTTTCCTTTAAGGGTTTAGTGCCTACCTGAGATAAACATAAACACTAATAAAGGTGGGTCTTGGTTGAATATTACCATTCCCACTCTGGGAGAGAAAACTCAAGAATAATGTAACCTACCAAGGTCACTCAAAATTAGTGATATCCTGTCACCTTGCTGCCCTCTTGAGAGTCTCTACCCTCTCCACAAGGCAGCTGCTCCAAAAATATCTGGAGTGAAGAGCTAATGCTAAGATGAAAGCAGCAAACCAGTAGGTCTCTCGTCCCCCGAGTGTAGTGTGCTTTTTTGTTAACCCCATGGTCCTTCCCAGGGTTGGCTGTGTGATGGAGGCCCATGTTCCAGTCAGGCAAAGAAAGACCAGCTAGAGGACTTACAGCCATGAGAACGAGGATGTTACCTGGCCCAGCAAGTTTTCCCTGGTTTAATCTGAATCATTTAATGTTAAAATCTGTTTCCTACATCTTATTCCAAAAAAGGAAAAAGAGACAACTCTTGGAGGAGGCAGTAGGAAGCAGGAGGAGGAGTGAATGGGCTCTGGGCCAAACTGCCTGGTGGGGTCTGGCCCCAACCCTTGGAGCTAGTGGTTGCCACTCTGACTCAATTTCCTCACCAGTAAAATAAGGCTGTTGCCTGCCCACCACATCTCTCTGAAAGCCCTGCCCATTCTTTAAAGCACAGTATAGCTGTGGTTCCCCCCATGAAGTCTTTTCCTGAGTTCCCTTCCTTGGCACTCTGACCATGCTCTATCTGTGCTGCCCACTCATTGGCACTTCCTCCACGTCATAAATATACATGTGTTTTAATTTAGTAAAAGGGCACAAGACCTCTGAGAACAAGAGACTGAGTCTGAGTCTTTTGCCCAATGCCTTAACCAATTTTTTGCAGACATTTCACTTAGCTGAATGAATGAAAAATCAAAAGGAGCAGATACCATTTTTGCTTAGTACCAGGCACTAGGCAAAATGGTTTATACAGATCACCTCCTTTATTCTCCCAAACTCTGTGGTGGAGATACAATGGTTTTTGACATTTTTTTTGGATGAGCAAACTTGGCATATGGTGGTTAGGTCATGCTGTTAAGTACTAAGGTCCAGACCAAGTCAGTCTTCACCAGTCTGGTGAATGTGAGAAAATGAGTTAACATTTATATAGCACTTCTTATGTACCAAGCACTGGTCCAGGCATTTACATATGTGGATTCATTTACTTCTCACAACAACCCCATGAGGTAGATGTCATACCCATTTTGTGGAAGAGAAAATGAAGGCATAAAGAGCTTAAATAATTTTCTTAGGATCACATAGCAAAGAAGTAGTAAAGCTAGAATTCAGAGTTAGGCAAATTATTTTTTAGTTTTAATTCTTTACATCTGGTATGTTCTTTTTCTGGTGGCCTATTGGAGAAGAAAACATACTAAGGCTTGTTGAAGTTGTATGGGACAACCATATATATATATATTTTTAATGATGGTATTTAAAAGATTAGTCCCCTTTTAGTTTTTAAAGTATAATTCCCTACATCCTATTCAGAAAACTTAAAACAGCATAAAATCATCCAATCCATGAATCTTCAGCAATGTTCAATTTTTTGAAAGATATGAGGATCATGAAACTAAATTAAAAAAATAGAATTCTTCTAAAATTCTTCTAAAAAGAATTCTAAAAAATTTTTCTAAAAATTCTTCTATCCTGATAGCTTGTCTCCACAAATGTGTGAGACTTTTTTCTGTTAGTCTCCTCCTTTCTTCCAGGGCAGTTGTTCAATGGTTAAAAGAAATACCAACAAGAAAAAAAAGCAAATCAATAATTTCTACTTCTTACTTTATCCCCTCTTTGTATTTCAGTCTCCCAAAGGGAAATCTAAAGGACCTTCAAATGGTTAAGGGGGCTCAGTTCCCATGGCTGACGTGATAGTCTGTGGGTTGGGCAGAGCGCACTGGTTTTAGTTACCAGCTTTGCTGGCTGACCCTGGAGAACTCTGCATCTGAGTTGCCTTGAATCCTCTGTAATACGATTAACAAGGTTGACCTCCCTCTTCTCTTTCTGGCAAGACTGTAATTTGAATACTGGGTTCAGGTTGAGTATTGACATTGTCCCTGAGCTTAATGCTATGAAAAAGAGTTTGTGGATTTAGGGAAGTATAAAATATGACCACTTGGCTTAGTGTGGGGGGGTCAAATGAGACTCTCAGTCCTTTTCATCTGTTGTCTTCCTTGGGCTCCGTCCACTCTCCTCAGTCTGTTCTCCTCCTCCATGTGGGTGTGGTCTGCATTCTCTTTTTCTGGACAGTGACTCTCAAACCACCTACCTGACAGCCTCTATTCCTACTCCCACCTACCCTACCCACGCAATACTTCTTATCACACTGTTGGGCAGAGTTCCTAACCATAGGGATACTATTAATAGTCTTTTTATTTTCATACATTGCATTAGCTGTACAAATACCTTCACTTGCCTGAGGTCTTGTCTACATGGAGATTTTTGTTAATTCAGTGCAAAAATAGCTTTACCTATTCATTTTACATTGATTCAATGACGTGTTATTGAATGGACCAAATCAGCAGGTTTGTGTGAGTGCACAAAACATCAGAACCCAGCAGGTAATATTTAGACATGAAACTTGAGTGCACTTTTTCTTATTGTGGTAAAAACACATTATACAAAATTTACCATTGTAACCACGTATAAGTGTACGGTTCAGGAGTGTTTAATATCCTCATTGTTGGGAAGATGATCTTCAGAACTACTGAATCTTGTAAAATTGAAACTCTGTACCCATTAAACAACTCTCCCCCTGCCTCTAGCCCCTTGCAACCACCATACTGCTTTCTGTTTCTTGACTTTGATTACTTTATATACCTCCTAAGTAGGATCCTACAGGGGTTTTTGTGCAACTGGCTTCTTTCACTTAGCCTAATGTCCTCAAGGTTCATCCATGTTGTATGTGACAGGATTCCTTTCCTTTTTAGGGTGGAATATTTTATCCTATGCAGGTACCACTTTCTGTTCATCCATCCATCTGTCAGTGCACATCTGGGTGGCTGCTACCTCTTAGCTGCTGTGGATAGTGCTGCTACAAATATGTGTGTGCAAACCTCTCTTTGAGACCCTGCTTCCAGTTCTCTGAGGTGTATCCCAAGAAGTGGAATTACTGGATAATATGGTTGCTTTGTTTTTAATGTTTGGAGGACTTCCATGCTGTTTCTCATAGTGGCTGTACCATTTTACATTTTCACTAACTGTGCACAAGGGTTCCCGTGTCTCCATATCTTTGTCCTCACCAACACTTAGTGTTTTTTCCTATTTGTATAATAGTTATCCTAATAGGCATAAGGTGATCACTGGCTCTTTTTGTCTCAAGAAGAATGGAAACAGTTGTGGGGGATTTCTTCTTAATGTTTAAAGTTACTTTTTAGATTATAGTCCACATTTGATATTTTGCTTTGGTTTCAGGCATACAGCACAGTGGTTAGATAATCATATACTTTTCAAAGCATTCCCTCCAGTATTTCTAGTACCCACCTGGCAGCATATATAGTTATTGCAATAGTGTTGACTGTATTTCCTATGCTATACTTCTCATGGCCATGGCTATTTCGTAAGTACTAATATGTACTCAAACAATATCTTCACATTTTCTACCCAGTCCCCCAACTCCCTTCCCCTCTGGCAGCCATCAGTCTTTTCTCTGTATCTATGAGCCCATTTTTGTTTTATTTATATCATTCTTTAAATTCCACATATGAGGGAAATCATGGTATTTGTCTTTCTCTGACTAACTCAGACATAAGATGCAGGAAAATCAAGAGAACACCTTTTCTGTTTGCTGGTCTTGAAAGAGTGTGCAGAGAATAAAGACAGAAAGAGAGAAGGGAGATGGTAGGATGTACTGCCTGTCTTGACTCCTGCAGGTTTAGGCTTGAGGAAAAATAAATGTATTCTGGGTAAATAAGGTTCATGCCAGACAGAGAAGCTAATATTTTAAGGGACTGTTTATATTATTGAATCAGATTATATCTAAAGTAGATTGAGAAGAAGTTAGAGTCTTGGAAGAAAGAATATATCAACCATAGACTAAGCAATGATTTGCCTAACTCGCACATCTGAATTGTGTGAGTTAAAATTTTTTTGACCCTGTTATATGCTGGTGGGAAAAATCTGGTACTTCGTATAAGAAGTCAGCAACATTTTTAGTTAGGGGAACTATGTGAACATTTTAAGCCAGGAGACTGTCATTTACAAAGTTCTCTCTTCTACTTAGTACAAAAAATAGCACAAGCTGGCCATGAAATATTGCAGCCCCTTCTTAAGGCCAGTCAACAATTCTTTGCTCATCTAATAGCATCTTGTATCTATATAATTCTTCACAATTTATAGAACACTTTTATATGAGAAATGTCATTTATTCCCTTTGTTGTAGGGATCCCTGTGAGCTAGATGGGAATGCTTTGTAAGGGAGAAAGAAAGGCAGAACACTAAAATCAATGTGTCCAAACTCAGCCCAAGGTACCAAATTTAGGATTTTTTGAAAACACAACAATGCTGGAAAAAAATAGAAGGCAGCAGCAAAAGGGGAAAACCAAACATAAGATGGATTGACTTCATAAGAGAAGCCATAGACATGGGTCTATAGGAGCTGAGTGAGGCTGTTGAGGATGGGACAGCATTAATAGGGTTGCCAGGAGTCAGAGCCAACTCAACACATGCAACACACACCAAATTTAGTGAAGAGTGTAGCTGGGATTTAAGCTTATTTTTGATTCTGGTCTAGCTGAAGCTCATTGGGTTCTTAATCAGTTTCCTCTCACCCACTTCTAGTCTAGTGGCACACACAGAGTTGGAAAGGTGTCAGTACAGTGTGATAAGGATATTGACCATGGTAATCACAGGGTTGTAGGTGGTAAGGTCATGTGAAAAGGCTGAGCCAATACCCTGAGGCTTTCTGCTAGGCTGAATACATACCTGGAAAGTTGGAGCTCCTATAAAAAAATGGGTCCTGTTAATTTTAAAAACACCACCTTTCTCATATTCATCATTTATAATTCCCTTTTCAGTATCCTCAGGTTGATGGGTCCTTGCTAAGTCTTAGGGCCAGTGTCGCTTCCC
Organism: Phyllostomus hastatus; assembly: GCF_019186645.2. Taxonomy (NCBI): domain Eukaryota; kingdom Metazoa; phylum Chordata; class Mammalia; order Chiroptera; family Phyllostomidae; genus Phyllostomus; species Phyllostomus hastatus. The sequence goes on along the minus strand of NW_025334041.1, from coordinate 110,445,073 downwards.
AAACAGTGGGGACCAGGGCTACTGCAGCGGGAACATTTGTTTGCACTTGGGTCCTAACCCAAGAGAACTGTGAAAACATGTCAAGTATAAAACCAGTGGATATGTAAGTGGAAAATGTGGTAAATGGAAGTTGACTCAATCCAGTGGACATTGTAGGTCCCTTAGCGAGCAGATCAAAGAAGTGTTCAGGAGAAGTGCCCAGGTTGAGATAGAAAAGGCAAGTGGGAACTTTGGCAGATAAGCATAGGTGGGGTGGATGGGTGTTGATTACAGTTAGAAACCATAATATGCAAAGAATAAGTGAGAGAATTAATAATAAATGAGAGTGAGAGCATGACTGCAAGGAGGCTAGTTTGGCTGGACCACAGTTTGTAAGAAGTTGAAGGTGGATGTACCTGGAGATATAAATGGGGCAGGTTGAAAAGAGTCTCAATGCCCTGTTAACCATGAAAGACTTTAACATGGAAACGATCCACCCTCCACAAACTGCTAGGCACCAAAGGTTTATGGTTACCTAAAGCACCAATAGGCTGCTGTATCTCAGTTTTTCCTACAGAGTAAAAAGAACAGCTGCTTAAATAATTGTAAAGAAAGAGATTAACTTAGATATACAAACCAGCCAAGAACACTACAAAAATAAAATTATTGAGCTGTTTCATTTATGAACATAGATGTAAAAATCTTAATATATTGCATAGACAAATCTAATAGTTTTTAATGTATCATAATTAAATAGTTTTATCTCAAGAACACAGTGATTCAACATCAGAAAACTTATTAATGTAGTTTGTCACAGAATAAAAGAGAAAAACAGCTGAGAATTATCCTAGTGTTTCCTATTTGCTATGCTTTTTTGTCCTTTTAAAATTAATCATTTTTGGATAAACTTGAAAGTTTAGCTTTAATTTTTATTCTCATTACTTCTAAATTATTGAAAGTCAAATTTATACCTATTTCTCCTATCAACTTATAAAGTGGCTCTTGGAGGCAACTGTACTTGAACAACAATAAAAAACAAAGTGGACCTGTACTTATACCTGCCCCTGAGACTCCCATCCCAAATAAAGAGAGGAGGGCAGCACACTCTCACTTTCCTATTGCCTCTACCTGGCCCACCTCCATTTCCTAATTCTTTTGTCAACATTTTAAAGCGTTCTTCCCCTCCCAGATTGTTATGGGTGTACTTTCTCCTTTTTTCCGTTGCCCTTGTCTTCCCCATCTGTCACCTCCAGCTCCTTCCTTTGTTCCCATCTTCCACTCGCCCTCCTCCTGTTCCCCCTCTTTATTTAAACCACAAACTGAATAAATTTCTTTATTTCTAATTACTTCCCACATCTCGCTGCTTCCTTCTGGACTCTTGTCTCTTCTCCCTGTAGAGTGTCTTTGAAACAGCTCTAGTGTTGGTATATTTTTTCTCATAAGGGTGAGAATGCCTTTATTGTATCTTCACTTTTAGCATAATAGGATGTAATATTCTAGGGTTAATGATTGTTTTCAGCAGTTTGAAGATATTAGCACATTGTGTTCATGTATCCAGTGCAGCTGAAATATCTAACAGCAATTTTAGGATTTTTTATTTGTTAAGAAGATTTGTTTTTCTTATTCTCTTCAGAAGCTTTTGTCTTTTAAAAAGTTTTATCATAATGAATTTTAGGACTGACTTTTTCTTCTCAAACCCCATTGCTGTCTGAACTCTTCTGTGCTTCCTGGTCTATCTTTGGTTCTAAGAAAATCTCATCAGTCATTTCTTTAAAGAATTTCTTCCCTTTCTCTTTTGTGAACACTTGTACATCTGTTCCTTATATATTTTTACTTTTTTCCTTTCTATACTTGTGTCCTTCCTTATATTTCTGGGAGGGTTCCTCAATGCAATCTTTCAGCTCACTAATTTGTTACTTAACATTGTCCATTCTGTTATTAATTCCTTCTGTTTGAGTGTTCATTTCAATGCAATATCTTTTGCATCCAATTTTTCAAAAATTTAAATTCATATCCTTCTGCTTTATGTATTTAGCATTCATTTGCTTATTTTAACATAGATTCTATCAGTTCTGCATATTTGTTATACTTGCTTTAAATTTCTGTTCCATTGGTTTTCTTCATATATAAATTGTTCTACTAGTTGTTGAACTTCATTGATAGTCCAGGATAGCTCACTCCCCTGTGGGCTCATTAGCTCCAGCACACTGAATGGAGGATTAGGCCATGGGGCCACTGGGGGCTGTGTGTGCCCCCTTTCTCCCAGTTCTTATTTTGTAGCCTCAGTCTCCAATGTGATAATATTTTGTATCCCCAATGTGATAATATGTGGAGGAAGGGTCTTTGGGAATTAGGTTTTGATGAGGTTGTGAGGGTAGAGGCCCTGTCCTTACTAAGAAGAGGAAGAGCCCTGGCTGGTGTGGTTCAGTGGGTTGAGTGCTGGCCTGTGAACTGACAGGTCACTGGTTCGATTCCCAGTCAGGGCACATGCCTGGGTTACCAGCCAGGTCCCCAGTTGAGGGAGTGCAAGAGGCAACCAATGGATTGTGTCTCTTGCACACCATTGTTTCTCTCCCTTTCTCCCTCTTTTCCCCTCTCTGAAAAATAAATGAATAAAATCTAAAAAATAAGTTAAAAAATAAATAAAATCTCTTAACATGGAAGAGACTAGGAAGTAATACGTGTCTGTTGTTCAAGCCACCATTTATGGTATTTTGTTATAGCAGCACAACTGACTAAGATGGGCACTAAGAAATTCAAGTGGAGTCTTCATGTTTTTGGTATATAATGCCCTTGAGAAGGCATTTACCTGGTAGGCACATAGTTTGGTGGAAATGATTAGGGGATGGCTAATTTAGTGTGAAGTTCTTCAGCTTCAGAGGAATCTTATTAAAAAACATTGCTTTGTGAATTCTTACTAAGTGTCATTTGTAGACTGGAATACACAACATTAGTGCAGTTAAGAAAAATAAATATGTAAAACCAAATAGTAAAGGAAAACTAATATTTTAGGAAAGATAAGGAAACGAAAGACTATTTAAGCTATCTGAAGCAGAAAGAAATATTTATCAAAATGTAAATTCATGAAAAATCTTTATTTTCAGCTTTAGCTCTTTATCAAATAGTGTGAAGAAAAGCATATAATTTTTTATTCTGTTGCTATTATCTCATAGCCTGTCAGTCTCATCAACTAAACTGAGACAAATTCCCTAAAAAACCATTAAGAACCCAAAGTCATCATTCAGTGCCATCATTATCCTTTCTGTCATCATCTGATAATTAAGTAAGACACATTTTCAAAAAGCCATGGATTGTCATTCTAGTGCAAACTCTCTTCAATTGCACCAAAGAGGGAAATAGGAAAATAAAGTTGGCACATGATTAGCTACAGCAAGAAATCAATAATTCTGTCAGCTCTTTTTCCTTAAAGATGAAAAATATTTAAGTTTTTCTTCATAAACACTTTTAACATTTTTTTTCAGTTTAAACACAATGTAAGTTTTGGATATTAACCCTGTATCAATGTATCAGCAAATATGTTCTCTCATTCTGTGGGCTGTCTTTTTATTTTGCTGATGATTTCCTTCTCTGTGCAAAACCTTTTTAGTTTGATGTAGTCCCATTTGTTTTCTCTTTTGTTTCCCTTGCCTGAGGAGATATATCCGAGAAAATACTGCTATGAGCAGTGTCTGAGATTTTGCTGCCTATGTTTTCTTCTAGAATTTTTATTGTTTCAGGTCTAACACTTAAATCTTTGATCTGTTTTGAATTTATTCTTGTGTGTGAAGTAAGAAGGAGGTCCAGTTTCATTTTTCTGCATAAATCTGTCTAATTTTCCCAATACTATTTATTGAATAAATTAGCTTTAGCCCATTGTATATGCTTGCTTCCCCTGTCGAATATTGATTCTAAAGGTGTGGGTTTATTTCTGGGCTCTCTGTTCTGTTCCATTGGTCTATGTGTCTGTTTTTATGCCAATACCGTGCTGGTTTCATTACTATGACCTTATAGTACAGTTTGATATTAGGTAGCATGATTCTTCCAACTTTGTTGTTGTTTTTCAGGATCATTGTTGCTATGTGGGGCCTTTTGTGGTTCCATATAAATTTTTGAAATATTCTAGTTCTGTGAAATAATGTCATTGGAATGTTGATAAGAATTGTGTTGAATCTATAGATTGCTCTGGGTAGTATGCACATTGTAATGATATTCTTCCTATCCATGAACACAGTATGTGCTTCCAAAGTACTTACAAAACTCAACATTAAAAAACAAAACAAAAAACAACCCAATTAAAAAATGGGCAAAGGACCCGAATAGACTGTTCTCTAAAGAGAACATACAGATGGTCAATTGTCATATGAAAAGATGCTCAACATTACTAATCATCAGAGAAAGGCAAATTAAAACCACAATGAGGTATCACTTTACACCTGTCACAATGGCTATCATCAGTAAATCAACAAACAACAAGTGTTGGTAAGGATGTAGAGAAAGGGGAACCCTTTAGCACTATTGGTGGGAATGCAGATTGGTGCAGCCACTGTGGAAAGCAGGATGGAGATATCTGAAAAAATTAAAAATGGATCTGCCTTTCAAACCCAGCTGTGTTACTTCTGGGAATATATTTGAAGGAACCCAAAACACTAATTTGAAAGAACATAAGTACCCCATGTTCACTGCAGTGTTATTTACAATTGCCAAGATATGGAAGCAGTCCAGTTGTCTGTCAATAGATGAGTAGATAAAACAAGTATGGAACATTTACACAATGGAATACTACTCAGCCACAAAAAAGAAAATATTACTCTTTGCAACAGTATGGATGGATCTGGAGAACATTATGCTAAGTGAAATAAGCCAGTAAGAGAAATCCAAATAGCACATGGTTTCACTCATATGTGGAATCTAATGAGCAAATCAAACAAGGCAAATGGGGATAGACTCATAGATGGAGAGCAGTATGACAGCTAGTGGTAGGGGAGGTGAATGGGTGGAGGGATTGAGGAGAAAGGACTCATAGACAACAATGTAGTGATTTCTGGGGGTAAGAGGGTATATGTGGACTAAACAGTAATGTAAAAAATACAATAAAGATCAAAAAGATAAATAACAAAAAGCATTATAGTAAACTAAAAAAAAAGACCCACACAGAATAGATGGCATAAACATGTTTGACTAGATTATTTTCAAAACTTGAGAAAAATTACCAGACAAAATTGTAAAGACTTTCAAAAGACCTATAAAAGGCAGACTTAAATTATTCACATATTTTTAAAAGATTTTTTTTTATTTTTAGAGAGACAGGAAGGGAGGGAGAAAGAGAAACATCAGTGTGTGGTTGCCTCTCATGCACCCCTCCCCCGCAAAGGGGACCCAGCCCACAACCTAGGCACGTGCCCCAACTGGGAATTGAACCAGTGACCCCTTGGTTTGCAGGCCGGTGCTCAATCCACTGAGCCATACCAGCCAGGGCTATTCTAAGGTTCTTTAATTGACCCCAGGATTTTTTGACTACTGGCCCAAAATATACCTTTTGACTACTGGCCCAAAATATACCTAAGGGTCAAAATATTTTCTAACAAAGTATGCCCAAGAAATAAAGGCATGTATAAGTTAGGTAGAAAATAACATGTCTGACTGCCTCTGTGGAACATTTCTTCAGGAAGCAAACTCCTAATCCTCATCCTGTACTGATTCAAAAGGTTTTTAATGCTGTTCCCAAAGATGCAGAAAGAGAACCCAAGAATATTAAGTGGAACAAGCAAAGCTGATGGCATTCCCTCAATGTCACTCTGTAATATTGAAGTTATACTGGTATACTGGAAGGACATGACTTCCGTAAGTTTAACTGTTCTGCCCTATGTCTACTGAATATTTGACACTCTCAATAAACTAATTTTTCAGGACCTTTGTTTTCAAGATAAATCTTTTTTAGCAGAGATTTATTCTCAAACTAACTCTAATCCAAACAAATTTTTGATCCCTGAAAATGTTCCGAGTACAAGAAAAATAAAAAAATGTATAATAGGCAAATGGAAAATGTCAATGAGCAGTTTTTCTGCCAGATTAGCCCTCAATTATATCTAATTTCACTATTATCTATGTTGTGTTTCACTGCAGTCTGGAACTGTGTATTCTCAAAAGAGCTAGTCTTCCGTCTTTTTTGAGAGATAGCCTGTAAACTGAAATAACTACATTATAAACTGAATGTTATGACCTACAACCACATATATATAAAAAAATAGTGCCATTGCATGTTTGACAGGCTTAGATTATGCATCTGAAATAATTTGTTAAAATATTTTAAAGCTTAGTTTCATGTAACTAAGACAAAACTCTCCATTTTTACCACATCTCCCCATACAAACCTATGCCCTTTCCTGTGACTCAAGAGCTGTCCTGCCAGAATGAGGTGCCCAAAGGTGCTGCTTTAGAAGAGACAGGGGAGGGCTCAGCAAATACTTCACACATACAGCAACACTCCCACAGAGCAGGGTAATGAGAACACAGAGAAAGCTGTCTCAAGAAAAGCTAATAATTCTATTAATTAAGCTTTGCTTAAAAAACAAAACAAAACAGTGTTTTTTCAATACAAAACCTTCAAGGAGAGAATCTTGAATTTTATGAAAAGGTTGTAGTGCAAGAATTTTCTTTAAGCAGATTAAAGACAAAACTTAAGTTAAAGCATGGAAGTGAACAGACATTTCTAATTAAGATGCCAGTAATGAAAATCAGCTATTTTTGTAAAGCCTGACATTCAAAATTTAAAGTGAAAATTAGCAGAAAGATCACAGCAGTGGCACTGAATATTTTCAAATTTCTTACTGGGTTTTTAAAAAACTAACTTGAACACATACAATGTATATAAACAAAATGGTTCCAAATGAAGCAAATGAAAACTAAATGGGGGGTGGAATTCTATGGAAAATTTTTTCATAGTTTAGTATAACAAAAATAAATCTTTCCACAATTAAACCATAACTGAAAAATGGAATGTAAATTATCATGGGTTTAAAAAAACCTAAATTAGCACCACATACAAACAGAAGAATTTCCGCATACATTCATAAGGAACCCAAGCAGTAGCAACTATTCTTAAAGCTCAGAACTGATCACAGCTCACAGCTGACCTGACTGAAGTGTGAGGCTGAACCTGGAGGTTCGCTGAAGTCAGGAATTCAGATTTTCCAAAACATGAACTTTGACCTTGGCCTTCTGTCTTTCAAATTGAAGATGAAGAATTTCAACAGTTTGCTCAGAGCCTAACCTAACTAGGGCTATGAAGTTGTATCTAAGCAATTAAAGAGAACCACCACTAGAATGGAACAGCCTGCTGAGGTACTCTGTCTTAGCCTCTTCCAGCAAAAGACAATAATGAGGAAAATAAAGACATTCTTGTTATTTTCTTTAAAGCAAGTCAGCAGACACACAGAACACTAAACCAACTAATACATTAGCAAGGGAATTGAATGACTAAGCTAATCCCAGTTTTCAAAAGTAGAATGATTAGAAATGATTTTTAAACTGTTAGCAAAAGACTTTTACCCATATCACCATGGGAAATGATACCATTTTACTCTTTAAAACAAAGTAAATGATAGAATCATTGAATAAAAATTTAAGTCTCAATGCAAAAGAACACTGATTTGATTTCTAAAACCAATGCCAATGTTTTTCTTTTTCAAAAACTGTGCACATGAGTATATCTTAAATTCAAATGCCTCCAGTTTGGGAGTTTTAAAGTCAAGTTGTTGTTGCTGTTTTTAATAGTTGTTTCATTTAATGGCCAAAAAAGGGTGTGTGTGGGGGAGAAAAACAGAATAAAAGTCTCCACATTTCCATGACTTCACTCTTATATCTTATGTGCAGTGGTGGCAGCAGGAAAAAAACCCCTGAAAATTTATACAACAGCCATAGAGAAAGCACTGCAATCTTGCACCAGTATGCTAAGGTCTGGCAACTTTTGCTGTGTAGATCCATCTGTATCAGGTATAGACTCTACTCAGGAAAATGGCATCAATTTTAATGAGTTATTTCCTGGTTATTCTTGCTTAACTTTGTCCACTATAGGTTTTTCCTTTGAGTTGAAAGGTGTGGCTAGCTCTAAAAAATGTACAACAAATGCTTTTAAACAATTATTCTCCATCCATTCTCAACTTTGATGTTACTGTCCTTCCTGCTAAGTAGCTTTCAGTAAGTAAAACAAAAGCTGAGGGTTTCCATCCCCAGTGCCACTAAGTTTTTGTACTAAATAACTAGAAAGATTAGTAGGATTATAATTCTTTGACCAGTAAGATAATTCTTTTCCTTACCTCTCAGTCAAAACTGAGCTCAAATTTTCCACAGGTTGACACTTCCCATTCAATAACAGATGCAGCAGCCTTTTGAATGTAAAGAATAGAAGCTGCTCTTCCTTTCTAGGGGGGCTTTATTTAGGAGTCTGGTATTTCCTAAATTCTCTTTGAACGTGCTTGCACGCTGTAGGGCCAGGACTTGTCTCATGCCACTCCAATTTCACTGAAGACAGGGTACTTTTAAATAGACTGCAAAGAAAAACATGTACAAATGGAAGATATGCATTCATAAGGAATATTGATGTTTACTTTTGAAAATAAAAAATAGTTTTTATAAATCCATACATGTTTTAGGAATATAAAGAGTTCAAATATTACTGAATCAGTATGGACTGAAAAAGTTAAGCTACTTTGACACCAAATGAGGACCCCAGTTATTTTAACTTCCTAAAAAAATGTTAATACATGAAGAGACATTACATTTAAAATTCAACAAGTATGGCAAACCATGTGTACAAGTGCACTAGCTTAAAATATAGACTCCTAACCACATATAAAAGAGGTTGTGCTGTACATATTCATAATATGTATGCAAGTATGGCTGCATTTTCACTAACAATGCAGATAAGAGAAAGCAGCTTAGAAATAGTGTTTTGAATATAAAAAGTTAAGTTTTTAGAAAATTTATGTTTTTGCATTTTTGGCAAAAAGCCATGCCAAAAGGGAAAGAGTTTTAAACGTAAACAATGAAACTAAAAGGCCTAATGGACTGTAATACACTGAAATAAATGTTCAGAAAGATGTCAGGTCGATACAAGAAATTACATCAAGTGACACTTACCAGGTCTTCTCTTGTAAGATGCATGACTCCTACACTGACATTTGAGAGAAATGTTTAAAGCATACATTCAGCTTCCCAGATAAGTGCTTCAAGAAGTAGTTTCAAGGGCTAGTGCTTACAACTAACTTACTGCGTGAACTGAGGCCACTAAAAAGAAAAGAGGATGCTGGCACAGAATGAAACATTGTTATGCTATTAAAACAATGGCTTTGATAGTAAAACTGGTGAGGCTTTGATAGTAAAACTGGCGAGGTTTTCTTTGGTTTTAATTAACTACACTGTCACAAAAAATATTTTGTTTGACTTTAAAATGAGGACTATGTCATTAGTTGTAATGACACCTTGTCTAGTATATATTCTTCAGAACTCAGGTTGCATACTTGTAAACCATCTAGCTTGTTCCACAGATGTTCCTCTTCCTTCTACTTGTTTTCTTCCGGATCAAAAGTGAGAATGGAATCACTGTAATGACCATTATAGCAAAGGCCTCCAAGAACCATTATTTGTCCAGCACAGTCACAACATGGCCACTTCCACCAGTTGGCATGGAAGCCAAAATAAATGGTCCACTGATCAGCCTCTGGGTTGTACACTTCTGTGGAAAGGCAGCCCTGAGATGCAAAAGAGGCCCTCAGAATCATGCGGACACCTCTGAAGACATAAAGCTTGTCATTGTAAAAATCATCCTGTGAAAGCATCTTGTATAACTCATTTTGCTCTTATTTTCCCAGCAGTAGGTAACTACTTGAGTCCTTCTGGTCCATTGTTCTATGGTCCCTTCTTTATTGCAGCCACAAATGCACATTTGTTTGGAGGTAGACAGTGAGGTGATTCCACCAGTGATACTCAACTTGTTATTGCTCATTGTCACTTCATGTCCATATTTGTCAACTGGATAAGGATCTACAAATTCCCTTTGGTGATATCATAGCTCTGTTGAATAGAAAGTCTCATCTTTAGTTCTGCTTCCTGCAGTGTAAATGAACTGTGGACAGCAGGACCGAAGCCATGTTTAAAGCATGCAGTAGAGCAGTGACTCAGGGGCATGATGCAATCCTTCGAGTATGTGCAGTACAAAATGGTCAAACAGGTGATTATCTGAGCACTCTCTCAGAGTGTGCGCAGGAGAGCGACATAAACGTGCCTATCAGAGCTGATATAAACAACATATGCCTATCGAGACTGAGGAAAACAACATATGCTTATCAAGACTGAGAAAAACATGCTTATGAGAAACTACAAAAATGATGTGACTTTGCAACCAAGAGGAGCATAAGAGCAGGAGCATTCAGACGGACTGCTCAAGAAGCCAAGAGGGAGAGAGTGAGCCATGCGGCTCCGTTAAATTCTGCTCTGGCTGACTCAAGTGCTGCAGACTCTGCCTTGCAAGATGCTGACTGGCTGCCTCCTGGATCCAGACACTGATTTGGACTCTCGAGATTTGGGTTCATTATCCCCCAGTTCTCTTGCTGGTGGTTTCTGAGTGATGATTATTTTTTATCGGGTTACTATGGATTTGGATTGAATCTGCATTAATAAGAGCTGAGTGAATGGCATAGTCACCTGTGCTCCCTGCTATTCCTTGGTGCCAGCATTACCTGCAGGGCTAGTGGTCATCTGTAGGGCTAGTGGTCATTTAGGTGGCCTAGAGCTTTTGTTTCCTGAGGTCCAGGCCAGATGACCCGAGTAGTGGTGGAGGGCTGGCTTACAGGAAAGACTATATGGCAAAACACTTGCTCATGACAGCTGGTGTACCCAGCACTTTTAAATTCAAAATTTTTAACTCTTTAATTTTACATCTAGAATTTTGAGTTTTAATTTAATTGGCTCCCAAACTTTGAAAACAAAACCAGACCCCAGTGTGCGAAGAACGTGTGTCTTGACACATCACGTGTTCTACAGTGGTGCGCTGGGGCAGATGTGTATTATAGGCTGGGTGACAGTGGCTGGTCTTAATTAGAGGCTAAAACACGGCACCAATGAATAAGCTTGTGGTGGGCTTGTTTTTCTAACCACTCAGAAGAAACTCGGTGGCAAATGTGTGGGTGGTTGGTGAAGCAGGCTTATTATAAGGCTGAGGGATAGAAAGCAAGTTTGCTGAAAAATATTCATTGGTACAGCTGGTTAAGGTGGCAGATTATTTAAAGAAATTACATATAGTGGACACTAGAGTTTTATGAAATGTTAGCCCTGGGAAAGAAACTAAAGAAAGTCCTAACCTTAAAAAGGCTAAATACTCTCTGGCCAGTGGAAGATCCCTGCTTTGAGACTGAGGTGCAAGTTTGTAAGAAACTGCCTGTACAGACTGTTGAGGATGTATGGGTAGACCTCACTCTTCTGAGGAATCTAGAGCCTCTATAGAGCTGATAAAAAGGAATTACCAGCACTCCTTCCAAAGACATTATCCTAGTAGATGTCAATGGGCATAAAGGTAAAAATTGAGCACCCAGAATTATACAAAGAACTAAGTCTGCAGACAATGCTAGAGAGTCACTTTTAGTGACAATGATAAAATTAAACCAAAGAATCCTCACCCAGAGGATCCAGGTGATTATGATGACCCATGGGGATATTTGTATGCCCCTGAACCAGTAGTGCTAGGAAAGCAAATAACAGGTTATCATCACAGGCAGTACTCAGACACTGAGTACTCAGAGGAAGGAAGAGAACACCCCAGACAGGAATTGCAAAGTATGAGAGTAGGTTTCCAACAAAAGGATATGACAGATGTAGGTTGGCCAGCCATGGTTTGGGATAAAGGAGCTAATACTAGATTACTTTACAGGCACAGAAATTAGACAAATTTCGGGAATCTCAGAATGCAGCAAATACAGCATCACTAGAGCTCACACACACAGGACAAACTCCATTCTCACCCTATGGGATTGGAGAGCCAGGGTGTGGAGGGCAGCATGCCCTACAGGACATGACAGTACATGGAGGTCATAGGAGGTGGACGGATTTGAAACAGGTGACCAACATCACCAGGAAACAGACAGCCTTGTCCCATATATTTGCTAGGACAGGAGTAAATACACCCTTACAGGTAGCAGCGGTGCCTGGTGTGAAGAGGGTGATCCTTAGAGGAGCCTCAGCTACTTTAGAGATGCCATATAGGCTAGCCATGGCGCCGGCCAGGACGGCTGAGGACGGCTGAGGACATACTGAACATATTCAAGTTGTCATTAGAAATAAATGGCCGGCCTAAATTTACATTTAATGACAAAGTAACACAAAGGAGCAAATCAATGCCTCAGAGTAAAAACACCCCAAGAATAAATTAGGGTTATAATAACAATACAAATTGGCAGCCACCCCAAAACAGAGGTTGGCAACAACAAAATAGAAACTGGCAGCTGCCAAGGGGAAAGGGGTTACCGAATGAAGGACAGAACAGACGTACACCACGCAGGAGTCACAACACAGGTCAGAACTTCAAGTCTGGACACAGCAACCCGAAACAAATACAAGGACAAGTTAGAAAACCTGCACAAAATTTTTTCCTAAATAATGGGAAATGCCTCCACCACCCAGGCTTTCAACTGAAAGCTATAGACAACAGACCTGATATCAAACTTAAAATACTTGTAAGTGACCAGGAAAGAGTGGTTGAATTCCTTATGGATACAGGATTCCACATAATTTTAGTAAAAGAAGACTTTGAAATAGGACGTTTGCCTGTTAATGTAGGATTAGGTGGAAAGCTTACACAATGTTTTGCTATTAAGTTCTTTATTCTTAGATATAATTTAGAACCTTTAGAAGAGGATATATAGAACCTGCTGTTGAAAATATATTAGGAATGGATAACTTACCAATTTTAATTAGATTTTGTTCCATAAAAACCCTTAAACAATACTCATATAAAGTAAACCTAGCACAGGTAGAGAGAGAGCCAGTTGAGCTTCCTCAACCCTTCAAAGCTACATATATTATTAAACAACGTCCCTTTAATGGAGAACCAAAGACAAGAGAAAAAATACAAGAACTTTTAAGGGACGATATCACAGAAAAAGGGAGATCTCATCTTTGTAACAGCCCAGTTTGGCAAGTTCTGAAACCAAGCGGCCAGTACAGATGAGCAATAGACTGCAGAAGTCTTAACAAATTTTCACCAAAGATGGATGCTTGCCAGATGCTGAGGAAGTTATTAGAATAACAGGAACACAAAATATTTTGTTACTATTGGCATGTCAGATATGTTCTTCACTCTTCTCATAGCACAAGAGTCTAGAAAATATACTGCATTTAGCTGGGAAGGTACAGAGTACCAATCCAAAAAGACTCCTCCAAGGATACCTGAACAGTGCAGTTACACACTGCTGACCTCACAAATAGATACAACGAAATATGAGTCATCCATCATATGCCATATAGACGATATCATCATGATGCATGATGTCCTAGAACCTAAAAAAGGAAAGAGATAAGTTAATTGATGAACTTAAGGCCAAGGGGTAGACCATTAACAAGGAAAAAACCCATAGTCCCAGTATATCAGCAAAAGTTTGGGGGAATACAATGGATATCAGAAGGAAGAAAAGTTCCAGAATCAACAATAGATAAAATACAGGCATTAAAGGAACCTGCTAACAAAGCTGAAGCATAGCATTTAATTCGGGGGTGTCAAACTCATTTTCATTGGGGGCCACATTAGCCTCATGGTTGCCTCTAAAGGGCAGAAATAATTTTAGGACTGTATAAAAGTTGAAATTACATTTGGCCATTTAATTGGACTTTTTGGCTATTGGAGACAACATAGTCCTTACGTGGGACACATACTTAGACCCATGTATGATGTCACCAGAAAAGCCTCTGACTTTGAATGAGGTGAACCCACCAAACAGGACTTCACATTACTAAAGGAATATATATATTGGCATTCCAACAATTCAGCTATCCTAGAAAAAGTGACCAAATTAAATTGGATCTGATGACATTGTCCAATAATTATGGTACCTGAGCCTTATGGATCAAGAGTAGCCAAGGCAAATTGTATAAACGGGCTGGTTTCTGGACCAAACATTCTCCTTATCCCTCGAGCAAATATTCCAATTTGGAAAAACTGGCCTGACTTCTTTTTGAAGTACTAAAGGCAACTGAGCTTCTCACTGGTAACACTCACTGGTAACCATCGGATCTCAGATCCCAGCGCTGGCCTGGGCAAGACTCGGTCCTGAAGAAGTGGCAGGAGTGACACTGAACCAGAAGGTCCTGACACGGAAGTGGCACATCCAGAGTAGGGGTGTGACCGCTAAGGACAGCCAAGTTTCCTCACAGAGGAAATTCTCTAAGCAGAGAAAGGCTTGCCGGAAATAATTCCGAGGGAGGAGCAAATCCATGCCCCCACAAGGAAATGTGGCCCCTCCTGGTCTGATTCTCTGTCTAATTCCTGGTTTGCAGACGGCTCCCTGACCACTGAAAGTGGACATGTTGAATGGACAGCCACAGCTGTCAGGTCTCGGGACGACGCAACTCTGAGATTAACTGGTGAACTCTATCGGCACAGCATGCTGAACTCATGACCTAGTGTTGGTAGTGAGACGCTCATTGAAAGAAGGCGAGAAAATGATTTATATCTTTACAGATTCATGAGCAGTAGCAAATGGCATCGCTATTTGACCTCAAAAGTGGGCCCAAAACAGATTTCAAAATTAGTGGAAAGGATGTCTAGTCCAGAGGCTACTGGAAAGAATTTTATGAATCCAGTAAGAACATGAATATATGTGTGACATGTCTCTGCTCATCAAAAAAGATGACTCAGAAGAGACAATCTTCAATTATATAGCAGATAAACTAACGAGGAGAAAGCTACCTAAAAAGGAACTTCCTCAAAGTCAGAGCAAACTACTTTCTAAATGTAAGGACTATGGAGTCTATCTAGCCAAGATGCCAATTATTATAACTAAAAAGGATGGCAAATATTCTGTTAAAAAAACCCCCAAAAACCCAAAGAGGCGAAATGTGGGGAGATAGCTCCAGGAGTAATCCTGGAACTTCACAAGAAATTAGGACACTTAGGAACACATACATTATGTAAGTGGTAGGAGAAAAAGGAATCTGAAGGTCCTTGGCAGAAACTTAGAAGAGCCTTGAAAAACTGTGGCACGTGATTTAGTGAGCTGCATAGAAGGAAATTAGCACTGCATGTGTACAGACCTGATGTCTTTAGCTCTGTATGCCAAATGGGTTTCATTGTCCCCATGGAAGCAGGATTTCAAAAGAAATGTGCCTGCACCATGATAGATGTACATACAGGCATAGGTACAGCACAAGCCTGTGCTAACCCAGATGCCAAGGCAACAATCCAAACTTCAGCTGGATGGTGCAGCCATTATGGAGCACCTGGAATCACAGAATGTGATCAAGGAACACATTGCACAGCTGTAAGGTCAGAAAATGAGTCCAAACATTAGATATACAGTGGGATTTGCGTCTGGCCTAGAGCTCTGCAGCAGCAGGAAATAAAGAGAGGTTCAACAGACTGATAAAAAATAGATATAAAAAAAAAGGATAAAAAGACTGCACTTTATCCCAGTCCACCTTGGACTGGGCAGCATTCAATCCGAATCTAAGAGAAAGACCAGGCAGACTCACGCCACACAAGGCTCTGATGGAGCCTCCTTCCTACTCAACGTGGAAATGGAAGGAAGAACAAATGCCCACATAAGTTCACTACAAGAGCTCATAGGGGAAATTATCTCCACAGGTAATAGTTGCTGGTGGAGAAGGAAATACTTATTGGACCTCTGGAAGGCGAGGGCAACTCCAGCTTCAGGAGACAGAGCAAATCTCACCCCAGTAGAGAATTTCCTTGGGTAGGATGTATGTTGTCTGCACGCTTGGTCTCCTAGCTGTAACTTGCTTGCTTACAGGAATACCTGACATACCCCTGCTTGCAAAACTTATAGTGGTAACGGATTGCTGTAGCTGGACCCATCATGACTCTAACAGGGTACATCTTATTTGAGAGAGATAGCAGAGGACTATCTGATCCGATTTATATCTTTGGGCTCCCTAAATGGGACCGTCCTCCAGCATATGATAGGGCCAACAATGTTTAACTTACTGTTAAGAAGGGGCCATCCACACTGTGGCTGCAAATGCTGTATGTGCGATGATCTGACTGCAAAATGGTCCCAGCCAAGGGCATTTGCATTTGAGAAAATCATGCAGATCAAATACTCCTACAGCCCATGGCATGCTTGACAGAGCATATTGCATGCTGTCAAGTGCCAGGATACCTAAGACGACATTTTAAAGGTAGCAGGAAACTTACCTGGATAGAATACAATCTAGGAGTGGTAACCCAAACAAGAGCATTGCTGGGAAGGGAACAGAGCCTAGAAGCCAGGTGCTGGGTGAAAATTGACAGCTAAGTTGCCTTCCAGCGTATCTTACTCTTAGCATCTATAGGTTGTGTGCAAAAAGGGAAGCCTCTGGGAACCCAGACATTTCACTGGTGCCCCACGAACTACCAACCCCTAACAGTAAAATTATAGGACTATTATCTGCATTGTGTGTGTAGAGTTGGAAAGTTAATGAAGTGCAAAAAATGCGGAGAGCAAATAACCTTAAGAAACATAATTTGGTTTGGTGTGCACCCATGTGTTACTTTTTCTTAATTTTAACAATGCTAACCCCTACAGGAGCAAAGTTGTACCAGCACTCAACACCCTTTCCTACATTAGCTTAAGTTTGTTTGCTCATGCAAACCTTGCTTTTGGTAGCAATACTTACCACAGTACCTATTGCAGTACCTAAAACCATAGAGCCTACGGGACTCTATGGTTTTATCTGATTATCTGTGTGAAGACCACACAGATAATACTACATGGAGAGACTTCTCGCATATCACTCATGAGACTCTTAACCAAAACATGCACATACTAGAAAGAGAAATGATATAACTAAACATGGAGAGTCCCTCAAAATACATGAAACATCATGAGAAAAGGCAGCACGGGGAGTCAATCAGGGATTGATTGTTTGTGGAAGGAACTGCCCTGGCCCTCAATAAAAACACACACCCCAGGGACTCAGTCACAGAGCCCTGCACCTAAAAATGCGCTCGGGCTCGTGGGCTGATTTTAATTTTCTTGCAATAGCTGCAAATTTAATCTCCTACCTTCTAAGCGACAGGTGGAGTGGCAGGAAGGATGCAATATCCAATGTTTTAGTATTTGTGATTGGAATTGTATGTATCTACTACTTGATTAAATGGTTCTGTACTGCCAAATGCAGAAAAATGAGAGAAAGAGAAAATATGGTGTGGATTAAAAATTTTGGAATGTAACTGTATTACTTTAAAAGTGTTTGATAAAAAACTATGTGACCTAGGATTGTTTGGTGATGCTTTTGTAAAGGCACCACGGTGTAGCTACCAGGGCATAACCCATGTGCTGGTGTGACCTCAGGCCCCACGGCAGGATTTAAAGATAACCCCAGAGAAACTGATGCCCATGAGGCTGTTTTTAGGTTAAATAACCTTCCATTAAGAACATATACTTTGGATAATAAATTTACTTATAATTAAATTAATGGACAGATAGTAAAAAATCAATTTACAAGGAGAAACTATCATGGCCTCAGCATCAAGCCCTAGTATTACTAAACCCTGGAATGGTTTCCATGGAATTAATGGAAATTATATAAGAGAAAAATAATTTTACAAATTTTAAAAAGATAATATGTTCATTTTGCCACCTTTTGAACACCTTGGGATGCCTTCTTCATAATTCAATCTCATTATAATTTTTCTATTTGAACAAACCCTATAACATTGGGAAAACTTGCAATATTATATGCACAAAAGGTTTGTAGACATGTGACAATTTATGGATATTTGCTTTTGCCAACCAACCAATGCAATCCTAGGTAACATACCACAGTCCTGAGTGTGCATACAGGCATTGGCACCCTTCAACACATGAAAAACAGGTCATTTACAAATTAGCTGATGATTATGACCATAATAAAATCATTTTCAAATAACATCAAATTGGTGTGTACGTATGGTGACATGTTGACAGATTTTTCTTACTAATGGTCGGTGGACATGTCACCATGCATGGATACTGTCTCAAAGCCACCACATGGAAATCATCTGTAAGGGATTCCCCCAGTGTATCAGGTTGGCCAAGAAGTTCATTTGTTTTTTTTCCATAAGATGGTTCTAGTAGTAGTTGTCTTTCACTTTATTTGAATCAATTTTGTTAGATTGATTGTGACAACTGTCATATTAGTGTGCATTTAAAAACTGCTTATCAAAGTTGGTGAATTTTTGTGTAGCAATTTTACTATTGTAGAAGAAAATAACCATTTTCAGCATATTATGCTTTATTATTTCACAACTGAAATGCAAAAAAAATTGTGCAGTGTATGGAGAAGGTGCTGTGACTGATTGAATGTGTCAAAAGTGGTTTGCAAAGTTTCGTGCTGGAGATTTTGCACTGGAAGATGCTCCATGATTGGGTAGACCAGTTGAAGTTGATAGTGATCAAACTGAGACATTGAGGACAATCAACATTATACCGCATGGGAGATAGTTGACATACTCAAAATATCCAAATCAATGAAGTTATTGGTGAAAATGAAAAAATGTCTTATTTTATGGAAAAAAACACATACAGACTTTTTGGCTAACCCAAATAAAATTCCTTGTAAACACTGGAGGAACCAAGGGGTGGAATGTGGAGAGCAGGACTGAAACCGTGTTTAGAGCACTGATGCAGAGGGATGCAGCGATTCCTCCTGCATGTGCAGCACCCTATGGTGAAAAAGTGTGTTCATCTGAAAGGAAATGCCACCCCCTTAGCACATGCGCAGTAGAGCGGCGTAAACCACACTTGCTGATCGAGACTGAGAACTGCATGTTTACAAGAGACTGTGCAACAACAGCATGACTTTGCCACCAAGAGCAGCATACAAGCAGGAGCGTTTGGAGGAACTGTGGAGACAGCCAAGAGGGAGAGGCCGTGGAGGGGAAAGAACAAGACTGGCAGCAACCAACGGGGTTTAAGGGTCACAGCTCTGCCGTTTCCTCGTTGTGTGATCTTGGACGATTCTTGTAATCATCTCAGTCTCACACGTATTAATGGGGGAATAATATTTTTCTGGGCCAGCATTATTGTGAGGAAAAAAAAATCGTCTTCAGCAGTTTGAAGAAACCACAACACAAAGTGCTGAACAAATGTGATTATTTTGCTTGCTCAGTTTTCTGGTTCATACATGGCAAGCAAAGAAAATGTGAGTGGGTAGGGAGAGTTTCTGATTAGAAATATTTTGACTCTTGGGCAGTAGCTCACTTCTCTGTCCTCCAAGATCCAGTCAGCCTGAGTTTAAGCCTTAAGAGTAAGCCGTGGGTGACAGTGTAAATCCCAAGCCAGCGCTTTCCTCCACGTGGGCAGGCCTGCCTGAGGGAGCTGGCACTGCGCAGTCTCAGGAGGGTGCAGCCGGAGTTCACGTGCCTACGTTCAAGCGGCCCGTGGAGCCACAAAGAAGCTGTGTGATCTTGACCTTTCGTCTCTCATTTTCTTGGTACCCAAGGATTAAATGAACTATTCCATCCAAAGTTTTGAGAACAGTGGTTAGCATACAGTAAATGTACTTCAAATAATTACTAAAAAAAGGTCTAACATCTGGAGATACGGCCTTAGGAGCTTCTCTTGGTGATTGAATTGCAAAGGAAAGGCTGGCGCACGTCTCACATTTTCCATAGTTCTTCCAAACGACATTCCCCCAATTGTTTGAGTTTCTTGGGCATCTGCAAATGAGTGTAGACTTACACCTAATAATATAATTTGTGGAGTACCTACCATAGGCCAGGAATTGTGCAGACATTTTACCCCACAGTGTTTGTGAGACAGGCATATATTTTTTATTTCCATTTTTATAGAAGAGGCAACCAGAGCATCACAACACAGAGTGACTTGGCCAGGATCCTTAGCCAGTGGCAGGGCTGGAGCTGCGCTTGCATCTGGGTCCTCCAGAACATGTGCTTCATTCCACTCAATTCTAACCACTCGTGCCCTCTGAGCAGGCAGATCTACCCTTTCATCTTTAAATGACAGTGGAAACCTACATAACTTCACTTTAAACCATGCCTATATTATGGGAGCTGTGGTTTTTGTAAGTCAAGTCACATTCCATATTTACAAGGAATAGTATTGTTGAAACAAAATCCTGTTCATAAACCTTGAATTTTAAAAAATAAACTTGGATGTTACTCAGAGTGAGGCTTAAGTATAGTCATAATAGTTAACCTACCTAATACTGTTTTAATGTGCTAGTCCATGACAACCTAGAATGGGCCAGTATTTATTTAAAAAGTGCAATTCTTTTGTGCAGTTCCTTTTGATAAGGAGTGCCACCAATATGACAGGGAAAACAGAACAAAGTTCAGCTCTGTCAAGCCAGCTACCTGTTTCAGCCACTAGAGGGTAGTGTTGTCATTGGAATGGCATGAAGACAACAATTCTTTCCATTGAAAAAGCTGTGTGTGGACTATTGCTAAATTTACAATATAGAAAATGATTTGATGAAGTAATTTGATATGACAGGACACCCCACATGATCATAATTTGATCGGCTGTTATTGACAAGGTACATCTGGAAGGGGATTTTCAATGTCCTGTGCCTGGGTCGTGGGGGGTTACCTTAGGCCCCAAAAGAACTAGGTGCCACTGGGGATTCCAACCTTTCCTTCTCACCTTTCTTCCTCAGTTCCTGCCTCTCTTTTCCACCTGCAACTTGTAGGCACGCTGGAAGCGTCCAGTGTGAATTGCCTTCCCTTTGCTTCAAACTGGAATCAGGACCACCACAGAAGTCGATTCCTCACTTAATAAGTCTCTTAAATGAGCTCTTGTCACAGACATCATTCTGCTTGTCCTCCTTAGATCCCTGTGTGGTACATGGGAACTGCTGTCCTCATGCCTTTGTACATAGACAGAAACATAAAGTCCTTGAGCTCTCCAGACTTCTCCTGTTTGGCTGCGGAGCAGGAGCTGGATTAGAGGGTGCATTTGTCTTACTCAACAGTTGATTGTGTGATTTCCAGTGCTGAGTAGTGACTTCCTTGGTATATGGCCTTCCTCGCTTAGCCTTTTGCCGGCCATGCTTCCTCTAGAGGCCTCTCTGGAACCACTGGGCTGTCATGGGTGAGTATCCAGGACAAGTTATATAAGAATATTTTTTTCAAGAAAGACATATTTTAGCTTGTTTAAAATTTTATTCATGCTATCTCATAAAGCATGCCGCCCCATTAAAATTTTTAAGTATACTTGATATATAATCTTATATCAGTTATATTAGCTTCAGGTGTACAATATAGTGATTTGACATTTTGGTGCCTTGCAATGCGATCACTCCACTAGGTCTAGTAACCATCTATCGCTGTGCAAACTTATAATGGTACTACGTTCCCCTTCACCTTTCCCACTCACCCTGAAGCCCCCTTCCTTCTGGTAACCATCCCTCTGGTCTCTGCTTCTATGAGTTCTGTTTGTTTTTTGATTCCACGCATAGTGAAACCATGTATTTGTCTTTCTCTGACTTATTTTACTTAGCATAACGCCCTCTAGGTTCATCCATGTTGTCACAAATGGCAAGATTTCCTTCTTTTTTGTTGCTGTGCAATATTCCATTATGTGTGTGTATAATACATCTTCTTTATTCAATCATCTGTTGATGGGCACTTGGGCTGCTTCCATATCTTGGCCATTATAAATAATGCAGCTATGAACCAAGGGGTGCTTATATCTTTTCAAATTAGTGTTTTGGATTTTTATGGCCCAGGATATTGTCTGTCTTGATATATGTGCTGTGGGTGCTTGAAAAGAGTGTGTATTATATTGCTTTTAGGTGGAGTGTTCTATAAGTGTTTAGGTTCTATTAGGTTTTATTGGGTAATGATGTTATTCAGTTGTTCTACATCCTTGCTGAATTTTGAAGTAGTTGTTCTGTCAATGTTGAGAGGTATGTGGAAGTGTCCAAGAATATTGTGGATTGTTGCGCGTGGGTCACCAGCCAGCAGTGACCACGGAACGCTGTGGATGGCTCGCCGAAACACACGCGAGAAATAACAACACATGCACAGAGACAGACTAGTTTCTGTGGGGAAGTAGGGACAGAATGGCCACCCCCCCCTAGTGGGGAGCGCGCTGATTTACCGTCCATACCTGCTTTTATTAGGCTCATTTTGCATAATTCAGGTAAAGTACAGTACTCATTAGGGGAAGTAAGGAACTACAGAAAACAAAGAACTCTGC
This sequence comes from Phyllostomus hastatus, assembly GCF_019186645.2. Taxonomy (NCBI): domain Eukaryota; kingdom Metazoa; phylum Chordata; class Mammalia; order Chiroptera; family Phyllostomidae; genus Phyllostomus; species Phyllostomus hastatus. The sequence goes on along the minus strand of NW_025334041.1, from coordinate 110,422,688 downwards.
TGATCTATTGAGTTGGGGGTCAAAGAGCTGTAAGACTGAGGAACAAACTAACTTCTTCCTAAGACCCTTCTCATTCAACTGAGAGCATTCTAAACAAAGAAGGTTTCACAGTAATTTACATGTTCTTTCTTAGGCCTGATCACCCTGGGGAATCCGCACTTCTCAGTACCGAGCTGCACCACCCTGTCATTGTTTCAGGCTTAGGTGGAGCAAGGGAACTAAGGCAACTGAGAGATAAGGAGATTTTCTTCCAGACGCTGAGAACTCAGGCTATGTCAAAGCCGAGGAGCGAGGGTCCATCACCTGCTTTCGCTGCAGCCCCCCAAGTCCTTCTTTTGGGGGCCTCCCAAAGTGATCGTGCCTGGCTTAGGTCGTTCCCCCCGTGGGGAATCTTACCCATCTTTGGCTAACCGACCAAGCTTTTGGGGGTTCAGTCATGAATAAAGCAGCAGAAGCAGCATTCCTGCCAGGGAGATAAGCTTTTATCTCCTTGCTGGCTTACAGTTCCAAGGGCGTTCCCTTAGCTTTAGCCTAGGCGGGGGTTTCAGCCTCTGATACCAGTCAGGGCGGTTCCCAACAGTGGATATGTCTGGGAGTTTTTTCTCTCAGTCTGTCAGTTTTGGCTTAACATATTTTACAGCTCTGTTGTTAGGTGCATACATATACATCATAGCTATGTATTCTTTGTGAATTGTCTCCTTTATCATCATATAATGTCTCTTTTTGTCTCTGGAAATTGTCCTTGCCCTGAAGTTGACTTATTTGATATTAATATAGCTATTCCTGCTTCCCTTTGGTTAATAATTGTATGATATGTCCTTTTTATTTGCAATCTGCCTATTTGTCATATGAGAGTTCTGTAGATAGCATATAATAGGATCATTTTGTAGAAACCTACTCTGCCAGTTTTTTTCTCTCATGATTTTATTTTCTTTAATTCTTGTTTATCCTATTACAGTTGTCCCAATTTTCCCCCCATGCCCTCCTCTGTCCAGCCCACACCCTGCCTGTCCAAGTCTGTCTTTTTAATTGACATTTTTGGACCATAATATCTAATAATTCTTTATATATTAGGCCCTAAAAGTGCTGTTTACTTTAAGTTTTATTTTTCATTTCTCTTTTCTGTTTCCAGCCTTTTTATGGGTTACTTGAGCAACTTTTCAGACTTTTGAATCACCTATAGTGTTTTCGAGTGTCTTTCTACTCCATTCCCATCAGAGTCTTTTCACGTGTGTTTTATATGCAGTTCCCAGGGGTTTGGTCACACTTGGCAGGAGGAACAGGGAGAAGTGTGTCTGTACCGTCTTTCCAGAAGGGGAAGTACGACCCTGTTTTTACTAACAGCTTTACTGAGCTGTATTTCACATACTGCACGATCTATCCATTTAAGTGTACAGTTCAATGGTTTTTAGTGTATTCACAGAATTGTGCAATCATCACCAAAATAATTTGTAAAACATCTTTCTCACCCCAAAATGAAACCCCATTCTCCTTGGCCATTATCCTTTAGTCTCCCTCCCGCAAGCCTTAGGAAACTATTTTGTTTTTATAGATTTTCCTGTTCTAGATTCACTGTAAACAGAATCATATACTGTGTAATTCTTTACAACTGACTTCTTTCACTCAACATGTTTTCAAGGGACATTCATACTGTATAGCATGTATCAATATTTTGCATTATTGTCATTAATATTCCATTGTATGGATATGTTACCACTCAAAAACATTTTTATAATCATATTTTAACTATAATTTGATAAAACAAAAATACAAAGTTGAAAAATTGCACTTGAGAAAGTGTAAATTCTTGTTTTAGTTTACTAAGACCAAATGCTTTAAGTTAGTTACCTACAATTTCCTGTCTGTTGCCCTCTCCCTAGTAGTATCTGTGTCATATTTATCTCACACATGAATAACTGTCCAATCCAGTGGAAGGCATGCATCATAATATGAACTTCTGGGTGTGGAGAGAGAAAATAGTTTATTTACTCCCCACTTACCGAGGTTCTACTGTCCTGGGGACCGAGCTAGATAGCTGGGGAGGGGAGCAGCAGTGGTAAAGCTAGGATGTCTCCCTGCAAGTGGCTGCCAGTCCAGGTGGGCAGAGGAGCACTCAGTGTGATTTGGTCTTTGACTGGGATATGCACATGTAGCTCTGGGGATGTAGAGTAGGGACACTGAACCAGGATGGCTTTCCAGGGGATGTCATGCATGTTATTTGCAAGTGTGTGAGCTACCCAGAGGAGAAGAAAGAGGGGTTGGCAGGAGAGAATTCCAGGGAGCACATTCTGAGGCACAAAGGAAAAGAGAACACAGTGACTCTGGGGAAAGTTTTGCTGAGGTCATTAATCTTGGTTGCTCTATGTTGTCTTCCTTTTACTATTCAATAAACAGTTGAAGGAATTTACTTCCATCTCACTAGTATTAGGTACTGTATATGTCTCATCCTACACTGGACTCTGTGGATGATAGTAAACTTTGAAAGACATGGGTTGAGTCATTAAAAACTGATGCCATGTCCTTTCAGCAAGAATAGAAGGTGAAGTAATGCAGGGACATTGGGCTGTCAATAAAAGACCAGCGATCTACTTCTCTTGGCTCTTCTACATTGGGCAAGCAATGAAACTTTTCAGGATGATGTTTTGTAATCCAAGGGAGTTGGATTAGGTGCTTGCATTAGTCTCTAGCTGAGTTTCGCAGAGGAAAAGATGAGAAGTTTGTGTTGGTCTGAGAAGGCTTTATGGCAGAGGCTGGGTTTGAGTCTGGCCTTGAAAGATACACCAAGCTGACCACATCAGTGCGGTAGGCTGAGAACTCATCAGTGCTCTCTTCTCCACCCCACAGGACATCTGAAGGTAAGCAAACTCCCCAGAGGGGAGAAATACTGAGTCAAGACCAAGCTGGTAGTGCTCAGCCTGCATGTCCTGCAGGGCCTGCTACACTCACTCCAGTGCCCATGCCCTGTCCCTCCCAGAGTGGCCACTACCTCTCCTGCTGTTGCACCTTCTAAAAATTCTCTGAGACTCATTCTGAGTCCTTGTCCTCCAGAGATGACCTTCTGGACCTTTATGTTCTTAGGACTTTTATTTGTGACACTCATATTGTTCATACAACCTATATAATACTTAGCTTGTATTGCTTTGTTTGGCTTTTACTTTGTAATTATAGTTCAAGCTCCAGGAGGGCACAGGCTATGTCTTCTATCTACCAAAGCCCTAGAGGAGACTTAGAAGATCACTTAAGACAGGTGGTCCCCTAGCTGGATTATCAGTATCACTGGGGAGCTTTTAAAAGATGTAGATTCTCAGACCCCATCTTCTGTGTAATGAGTCAGATCTTGTGTTTGTGTGTGTGTGCATAAGTGTTCAGAGAGGGCAGAGTGGGTTAGAGAGATGCAAGGAGCAGCCCTTTTTTTGTTTTGGCTTTGTTCTACAACCCTTACCATCCGCAAAGACTCTACAAAACATATAGTGCCTCAGTATATTTTGCATAACACATATGATATACAGCTTACTTCCTCATTCTTCATTCAACATAGGACCCTGCCGTTTCTATCACTTCTTCATGACCCTCACTCAGATTCAGAAAAGATGGATAATTTTGTGTCCTGGGAACAGACAGAAAGCCCAGCCCAGTGCCATGTCGTTCTCCCACAGAGCTTACACTCTTTGAATTGTGCTCTTGTGGGTCTCTGGTAGCTTGCTCTGTACGTCGTGGGCTGGAGAACTGCCATCCTGAGTTTTACGTTGTTCTTTCTATATAGGAGGTTAGGAGGACCACAGTAGCCTGAAGATTCAGTGTATTATAATGCATATCCAATATATGCTTTGCTAAAAAATTTGATAAAGCATATAGTTACATTGCAAAGATAATGTACAACTAAAAATCTTCAGTTGAAGAAGGCAACTTTTCCCCCCTTGCTAAAAATTAAGGCGTAATTTCAGTATTTAGTCAGGACTTACTCAGAAAATACAAGTGAAACTTTTATAAAGAGAGATTTTTATTGCTTTGTAAGTCTAGTGGGAAATTAATCATACAAAATATTAAGGTGCCGAGAAAGCATTTGCAAGAGTGCAGATGCGTGACCATGAAACATCACAGTTTTCTGGTCAGTGCGTTTCCGGTAGAGTGGGCTCCTCCGTGACTGACGCGATCGTGACTCGGCAGTGCTGGGTGACAAGGGCTAATGTTTTCCCATGTTTTTAAGTCATTCTCTGGGACTGACTGTGGAAGCAGGAAATGCAGGGGGGAAATGCCCCCTTGCTTTGCAGTGCACATTGTACACAACTGGGACATTTGGGTGTCTGTCTCTCCAACTTGCTTCAGGGCTGTGTCTCTATAGACTGGGCTGAATAGTGAGATATTTGGTGTGCAGCATTTCTGCTGTCCTTCTAATGAAGTCAGTTGTCACATTGACTAGGATGCTTTGGTGCTACGGGAGAGGTGGAAGGAACAGAAGCTCAAAAGGCCTGGTCTACCTCAGACCCTTTAGGATAGACTCAATTTATATGGCGCCTCAATTTATACGGGGCAGGGCCAGCCATGCACAGCTCCACTGGGCACAGCTGGCATGGTGGCATTTCATTGGCTTCCCCAGGACAGTCATTGCCACTTGTCTACCCAGGAGATTTGTTCAAATGTTACCTTCTAAGACATATTGAATTTCAATATATATGGCATTTCTAATGACCACAAACTAACTCATATTCTATAGGTTCTATAGGTTCCTTTTTATTTTTAGAAATACCTCCTTTTTTTATTCCATTCAAACCTATTTTATTTTTAATAATTTCCTGAAATATTCCACTGGGATCAATTTGTAATTGGGTTCATTGCACGTTTTTATGCATACCAAATTTTACTGATCATAGCTTTTGTCACTGTGATTTTTTTTTTTAACCAGAACTTATTCCCATTATAACTGGAAGTTTGTACCCTTTGTCCTGCATCCCCCTCACCCCTACCCCTGCTACTGCTGTTTCCTCAACCCCACCCCTGGTAACTACCACTCCACTCTGTTTCTAAGAGTTTGACATTTTTATATTCCATGTATGTTCAAGGGAGACCAAATAGTATTTGTCTTTCTCTAACTTATTTCACTAGCATAATGCCCTCCAGGCCTACCCATGGTGTTGCAAATGGCAGGATTTTCTTGTTGGCTTTGATAATAGGGTCATGGTGGCCTCCTAAAATAAGTTTGGGGACATTTTCTCCTCTTTAAGTTTTTTGGGACGAGTTTGAGAATGATTGCTTTTAATTCTTCTTTAAACATTTGGTAAACTTCACCAGTGAGAAATCATCTGGTCCTGGACTTTTCTTTATTGGGAGGTTTTAAATTACTGATTTACTCCCTTTACTAATGATTGGTCTTTTCAGGTTTTCTGTTTCTTTATGATTCATTCTTGGTAAGGTCTGTGTTTTTGTATCCATTTCTTTTAGGTTGTCCAATTTGTTGGCATATAATTGGAACAGTCTCTTATGATCCTTTGTATAATATATGTATATTAACAGTTGTAAAGTCTCCCTTTTTAATTTCTAATTTTATTTGAGTCTCCTCTTTTTCTTAGTCTAAAGATTTGTCAGTTTTGTTTTTCAAGAAAGTAGCTCTTAGTTTTGTTGGTATTTTCTATTAGTTTTAGCCCTTTTCTTTTATTTCATCTCTGATCTTTATTTCCTTTAGCCTGCCAACATCCTCTTAGCTTCAGCGTCGCAGCACAAAGAAAACATTAAAAAAAAAAACTGGTAGAAAGATCCTGGAGAGGGTCCTGTTTGGCTTGGCTCCATTCAGAGACTGATCCTTGCTGCAATTATGGTACTTAGGGGAAAGGGAACTTTTGATGGGCCAGGACTGATCTCATAATCATCTTTGGAGGTGAAGATAGGGTCAGCGCCATCAGAATAGGAAAGATGCACTTTAAGGCTAGTGAAGAAGAAAGGGATTATGGGAATATCTGTACATTTGCTTTTCATTAGGCTGCTCTTTGCCTTCATTTTGGCATTGGACCAGAACATTGGGAGATTCATGAAGACCTTCCCACCGTTTTTTTTGGGGGGGGGGGGTGGAGCCTTGCTGCCCACCACACAAGTCTCTCTTTCCTGGTGTGAATACCACGGCTGTGCCTGCTAGTAGTTTTCTGTCTTGTCTTCCTTCTTTTTCCCCCTAGGAATTAGAGCTTGGGGTAGAGGTTTATGTGCTACTTCTTTATTAGGGAGTAAAATCTCAGGAAACAGGAGGGAAAGAAAATGGAAACGAGCCAGGAAAGGAAGGAAACTTGGTGTTAATTTTTCTGAACTTCTTGGGTAGGCGTATGTGGGCTCTGCAGCATCTCATCTCAATATCAACAGGAAATCTTTGGCAGGAGGCAAAAGGTATTGTACTTGGTGGAGCAATGAGGAGAGGCATTATATTTGGCTCCTAAATTACAAACAGATGTCCTCTTTGAGGGGGAGATACAAGTCTAGTCAGTCAAAGAGGCTTCTTCAAGGTCATGGTCATGTGCCCACTTCTGAGTGTTCTTAATGAAAAATTGGTCCCTTGGTCTAAGGCAATGAATGTTACATGGAATTTCATTTCAATAGAACAGACATTCTGTAAGTCCTTGGATGGTGAGACTGGGAGAGGCTCTGTAGCAGAGAAGGCAAGCCCATATCCAGAGTAGATATGGATTCTGGTTGGGATAAACTGCTATCTCCTCCAGGATGAAATAGATTTGGTATAATCCATCTGCCACTAAACAGCTGGCTGTTCCCTTCAGAATGGTGTCACAGAGGGCTCAACATTCATTAGTCTTTACTGCTGGCAGTTTGTGCATTCAGCAGCAGTAGAACTGGACTAGTCTTGTAGAGAAGGGAGTGCATGCCGTGGGGTCCTCCCACAGCCTCCCTTCCTGTCCCCATGATCACTCTGTTCATGGCCCCATTGTGTCAGCTGGAGGTGGTCGAGGAGACAGCCTGGCTGACATCCACAAGACAAGTCACTCTTAACCGCTTGGTTTGTGAGCATCTGTTCTGTGATTAGTGCCCTCCATAGGACATGACACAACGTTTGCACACTTTTTGTCATGCTCCTGTGTCCATCATTATATTTCTCACACAGACCTTTTTCTCTCAGTCGTCTAATCTGTTCCTTCTGGGACCCTGGCCAACCAACCATTTCTTTCACCATTGCCCATGATTCCTTGTACGTCGGCACTTCAGGCCACCCTTCTCTCCACTACAGAGTAAATGATCAAATGTACTGCTCACACCTCTGCCCACGAGGATTTCCTTAACCACTGCCCTTTAGGGCCCTGCCTGAGGGGACCGGAAATCCCAGGAAGCAGGGGTGAGGGAAAGGGGGAGTAAAGCAAGGGAGGCAGAAAATCTAACACAATGGTGTATTTCCAAAGTGGTATCAAGTGATATGGGTCTATAACTGACCATTGCTCAGAATAATCTGTTTGGGGAGAAAGGGAGGAGACTTTGTCCATTGGTCAGAGTTTTATTCCATATGCTAATTCTTATGTACTTCTGGATTGCATTTGTGTGGTTTCCAACTGGTTTCTATGGAGTTTCCTCTACTCTTCTACCTCAACAGGAAACCTCGATGGGGATGTGATATGGGTGTGTGGTGAGATGTGTTTGGGTTGTGCCCATGTGAAATAGGTCAGATTTCCCACCCAGTTGGTAGCCACTGAGATTGGGATAACCGGCCAAATGCTGTGCAGATAGGTGACTATGAGAGGATATGATGTGGGACATAGGGGTGCCTGGTTTGTCTGACATTCTTATAGAAAACTTACTTGCAGGGTGATGGTGCAGTTTTCAGAATACCCCATACACTATGGTTCTCCGAAACACCATGAAATAGGCAGGTACGCTACTTACTGGGCACATATAACATATCCCCAGGTGAGACTGAGGACACAGAGTTGAATTAGACTGTGCCCGATTTTTCTCTCTAGGAGTTTTTAAGTCAGTTATCCCCTCCTGTGACAGAGGAAGAAAATCACCATCTCCTTTTTCATTTTTTCCCAAGTCATTCAAGCAGAACGTGGCAAAGCTGGACCTATTAACAACATTTTATGACTCTTATTCCAAATGAACTGTACTGCCTGTACCAGTTATTGGAGTATTAAAAGCAGCAAGTGACTGGCCAGCACAGATTCATGACTCACTGTAGATCTTTAAGATCAAACAATGCCTCACACTACTACATGAGATTTGTAAGTTCTGAGATAATACCACATTGCTGAAGGTAGATCTGGGGCATTATTTTTTTAATGCTATATTTGCAGCAGGTGAGAAGACTGATAAATTTATTGTCAAAGAGTGTTTATCCTCTGATTATAGAAACAAAGTAGTCATACCAAAAAAGACAAAGAAAATAACACCTTATATAAACTTTTCAACCTTCCTATGTTGTGACTTCCTTCCTTCCAATATCATTTAATATTTTACTACGTGCCTAAGGAAAAGGGGCAGGGTGAGGAGACTCTGATTTCCCGTGTCCTGCTGGCAGGTCAGTGGGCAGTCAGGTCTTCTTGATGACCTCCTCCAGCAGCGTGTGACTCACTCTGACCAACAGCATGAAGCAAAAATGGTTCATCATTTCTGAGTGTCGGCCTCAAGAGGCTTCACACACTTCCATTTGCTGTCTCGGAACCACCGTTTGAATAATCCCAGGCTGCCTACTGGGTAATCAGACACATCACTAGATGCTCCGACACCCCAGCAGCTGTCAGGTCAACCCCCAGAAGCAGAGCAGTGCAGCCAATCTGTAGCTGAACACAAATGTGTGAGTGCATCCAGTGAGATCAGAAGAACCCATAGCCTGAATTGCTGATCCTTAGATTCTTATTTTATGATACCACATTTTGGGATAGTGTGTTACCCAACAAAAGTCAGATGAAACACTCATGATACTTTTTCAGTGGAGAAGATGCATTCATATTTGACGAAAAACGATCTTATTTGAAAAGTAGAGAGAATGCTGTTTCAATGACAAAAAGATCAAATCATTAGAAGCACAGTATTATAATTTATAAAAAGATGAAAATGAAAATATCAAGTTATAACCATGGCTCATTATTAAATGTTTATGAATCCATTTCTCTTATAAATATCCGCTGGAACTGTTAAGCAGGTAATTCTGAGAGACTGTATAGTTTAATAGAAAGGATGCTTTACTGAGAATATGACTGTATAGGGTTTATTTTAATTCTGCAACTAGAAAATCCTGTGGGTAGAGAGATGAGCTACATCTTTGTGGTCCTCATTTTTTTTTTTTTTTTACAGCTGCAAAACAAAGAACTTGTAACAACAACAGCTAAGGTTTATTGACTTTATCATATGACAGGGACTAGCCTGTAGACTTTATGAATTATCTAATTTCTTATAGTTGTGCTTCAGATTTCTCATCTATAAATGATATATAATAATACAACTTTCCTTGTTGTGAATAGGATCTTCTTTATTAAATAAAATGACCCTAGGTAATCTCTGGAGTTTAATGGTCCTAACAGTCTCATATTGATTTTTTCTTTTGTCTTTTTTAAATTGTTGTTCAAGTATGGTTGTTTCCATTTTCCCCCCACCAGTTCCCCTACTCCACCCATCCCCACCTCCCACCCTCAATCCTACCTCCCTTTGGTGTTGTCCAGGTGTCCTTTATACGTGTTCCTGGAAACCCCTCCCCATCTCCCGCACTTTATTCCCTCCCACTTCCCCTCTGGTTACTGTTAATATTTTCTTTATAAGGCAATGCAATTAAACACAGTAGTTTTTGTCTTTATTTACCAAATTTATTGCTAAGTAATATTAGTAGATATTTTTTAAAGAATTCTTTTTTCCCCTAAATTATAGAAAAAGTTTATTTAGAAAGCTACAGAGGTAGTGGAAGTGAGCCAGCTGGGCTATGTAGGCTCAGGAAACGAGTTAACAGAAGCAAAAGAAGGGCTCTTGGAGTTTAGGAAGAGAGAAAGGCAAAGGTAATGCACTGGGGGAAGAAGAGGTGAAAGGAAGAAGCACGGGCATGGGCATGTTCTTGAGAGAGAGAATGCAGGCTGGGTCCTTCGTTTTAAAGCCTGGGAGTTTACAGGAGATCTTGCGGGGAGGATCTCAATAGAATAGCTGATGTACCAAAATAAGATTTATTCCCTTGACTTCATCAGTCTTTGGGTGTGGTTGGTACAAATGGCACTAATTGGGCTGTTGTTATCTATCTCCCTGTGTAGGGTGATTTAAGCTATTTACTCCCTGATTGGGGAGAAGTGCAAGCCATTTACTCTTAAGAGTTCTTGGTTAGGGATAATGAATTCTTTGTTAAATTCATTGGGGATCTTTTTAGATTGACTTTCTTAAGCCAATGTTGATAAATCTTATACGTTTAGGAGAAGATGTAAAGATGAATAGCACATCAACAGTATGGAACTTCTCTTCATCAGCAGACACTATTTATGGAGTGATAAGGAAATTAGAGTAGGGGGAGATTTTTGAAGTACCTACAAGTACAAATATTCAGGACACATAGGAAACTCCCACATACCAATAAAAAAGATTTATAAATAGAAAAATGGGCAAAAGACTTGAATGGGCATTTATAAAAACAAATATACAAAATGCTGATAAGCATATTCAAAAGTGCTGGAAATCATCAGGCATCAGGGGAATTACATTAAATCAGAATAAATGGAATGGCTAAAATGAAAAAGACAATACTAGGTGTTTGCAAAGATGCTAGACAATTGGAATTCTCACACACTGGTGATGGGAGCGTAAATGGCACAATGCTTTTGGGAAAATTTCACATCTGCTAAAGGTGAAAGTGTGTACACCTTATTAACCAGTTATTTTACTCTTAGTTAGATACTCAGAAAATGTATATACCATGTTCACCAAGACATGCACAAGGACATTTACTGTAATACTCTTGTAACAGAGCAAAATTGGAAATCAAATGTCCATCAAAAGTAAATAAATATTGGCATGTTTATACAATAGAATATTTTGTTGTAACAAAACAGACACTGCATGCAACAGTGTGGATGAATCTCATAAAAGTCATGTGGAGTAAAAGAAGGCAGGCACAAAAGAATACATACTGTGTGATTCCATATATAAAGCTCAAAAGCAGGGAAAACTAATGTTAAAAGTCAAGAAAATCATTTCTTTGGGGAGGTGCATAATGACTGGGAGGAGCAAAATGTTTATCTTAGGGATTTTAATGACTGGGAGAGGGCATGAAGGGGCTTCTGAGATGCTGGAAATGTTTGATTTCTCCATCTGAATGGACTTTATGCAGATATGTTCATTCTGAATATTTACTGAGCTGCTTCTGACTCATATACTGAAGTATAATAAATATACAGGAAAGTACATGTGTATTTTAAAAAATGAATCCAGCTTGGGAACTGTTGAGCTTCCCATAGGACAGCCAATGGTGGTAGGTTAACAATAGCACCTGGACATAGCAAGAGTGTGCTGTTTCACAAGAAAGACCAGCATGTTGGTGCTCAGTACTAGGTCTTGGGAGCTAGTGACTCAGAAGAGACCAGACCCAGGCATTTTAGCACTGATTGGTGATGCAGCATATTGGTGAAGATACCACTGGGGAGCCTAGGGGGTTGTGGAACTACTGGGTGAAACCTTACAGGCAGGAGTTCATGCATCAGGAAACAGGTGTTAGTGCTTAGAATAGGACAGCGTGTCCCTAGGTATAGACAGTATGTAATTCTCAAGCTGTCCTTTTCCTGTTGACCCATGGGTGACAGCTGTCTTTTCTGGCTGTGAGACATTTCCTTCTTGGTGATGATAGGCCTATTTTGCTCCTCAAAGCGATGCAATGTTCACTGGGGACCTGGTTGTGGAAGCATAGGAAGAGGCTGAGAGCTCTCTGGGGAGAGCTCAGTTCTAATGGTTGTAGTGTGATTCAGGAAGGAAGGATAGTTATTTCTTATAATTCTGTTAGTGGCAAGGGAAAACCTGCTGAGTGGGTGCTGTGCAAGATAATTAGAAGCAAAACCATATAATTGGAAGATGTCCTACCTTAGCTGCTACAGCTTCTAGTATAAGAACAAACAACAGTTGGTCCTCAAATGCAAATCGTGATATGGCATGAATTCATCTCACTAAGCATGAACCAAGCATGTGGTAGGAAATGGCAAGTAAATACTAATGCTTAAATAATACCTCATTTTATGCAGCACTATTGTCTTTTCAGAGAACTTTCACAAATATAATACCATCTGAAACTCAAAACATCCTTAAGGGAGGCAGGGCTTGTATTCCTTCCCATCGAAACAGATGAGTCATCTGGGCTCCAAAGAAGAAAACGTGATGTGTTCCAGGGCCTGCAACTCAAGAGCTTAGGCACTGGTTTCCAAGTGCAATGCTTTTCTGGCTCAGCTGTGATGCATGCTGGCAATGGGATGCTAACTAACGGCAGCATGGCATATTGAGAAAAAAAAATTTAACTTAGGCAATTTCACGTGTTCCTGATGTAGGACTTAGTTGTCTAGGTGTCAGCCTTCCATTCCCTCCCTCCCTCCCTCCCTCCCTCCCTCCCTCCCTTCCTTCCCTTCCTTCCTTCCTTCCCTGTTTTCTAGGAGCAGGCAAAACCTGAGTTTCCTGGATTCCAAAGACTGGCTTATGCTTCCACTTACAAGACTTCAGAGCCCTTTGCTGGAAACTTGTTATGCAGGATAGTGCTTCTCAGACTTCCGTGTGCATAAAACCACCTGGGGTGGCAGTTGTGGTAACATGCACATTATGACTCTTTGGTTCTGACATGAGAATCCAGATCTGCATTTCTAACAAGTTCCCAGCTGATGCTGCGCGTGCCTGCACCGCACAGTAATGCGGACAAAAGGTAATGCTCTTGTGGTTATTGCAGACTGGGAGCTTCAGTGTGGAGTTTTAGAGACTAAGGCTTCTAGAAATCGGCATCTTTGTCAAGAAACTTAAAAAGGTTCCCCCATACAACTACATTTAGTCATCTTTGTGAGTCCTGGATCCACTATTAAAAAATGTTTGGAAAATGTGCTTTTGCCACCTCACCCCCTGCCATTCTATTCTGTTTCACAGGAAACAGGACTTAGAGTTCAGGTGCTTAACTCATTTGTTCCTTTTTGAGGGGCCTGCTGTGTGACAACCACAATTCTAGACTCTGGGTATAAAGCAGGGGGCACAATGGAAAATGCCCCTGCCCTCATGAAGTTTCTAGTTTAGTGGGAGTAGAAAGAAGGGGAGGGGGCAAGTCAGACAAAAAGTAGGATGATTATAAGTGACACAGAGAAAAATCTTTTTAAAAAAGCAGAAAGAGGGAGATAAGGTAGAGGGCGAGGACTTGCAGTTTTAAATAGAAAGCCCTCCTTGAGCAAGGGACCTTGGAGCAAAGAAGAGAAAGGAGGTGAAGGGGTGAGCTAGAGGGAGAACATTCCAGGCACAGGAAACCACAAGCACAAAACCCTTGAGATGGAGCTGGCCTCGCATATTTGCAGAATAGCAGAAAGCCCAGTGTCATGGATGTGGAGGGGCGGGGGACAGTGGTGAGGTGGAGACAGGGGGAAAGGAGGGCAGCTCAGACACAGCCCCCCAGGCCATTGTGGGGACTTCGGGCTTTTTCTCTGAGTACTATCAGTTGGCTTTGGGTGGTTCAGCGTAGAGGAGCGAGAGTGGCGGAATCTCATTTATGTTATAAAAGAATCATCTGGCACCTGTGCTAGAACTGTAGAGGTTAAAGGTAGAAGCCATGAGACCAGGGAGGGCAATATTAGTCACCCAGGTGAGAGACTTGGGGAGAGAGAAGATGGCTTGGGCCATGGTGATTGCTGGTCCAGTGATGAGAGGTTGTCAGATACACAGGGGTTTGGCACAAATAACGCCCCTGTTTTATGAGCTGGTAATCTATACCAAATTGTTTATTGCAAAATCATAAGCATGTAGTTCTGTAACATAACAAGACATGCAAGCGCACCATATGACATTTTAGGCAAAATGTTCAAATTGCTGTCCATCTCCTGTGAGATATTCACGCACCCTACCAACCACACTCACTGGCAGTACTTCTGCTGGACCCTGTACTTAGACATGTGATTTTCCTGTGTTTCCCCGGATCAGTGGGAAACAGGGATTGATTCATCTGGGTGCTGGAATCATGAAACTCCTAGCAGTTGGTTGACAGTTATGAGATTTTTTTTAAAAAACTATATCACTCTACTTTGTCTCTGCTGCTGGATTATTGCTTCTTTATCATTTTAAAATTATAGAATATTGAAAGAAATGTTATTTGAGGTTAACCCTCAGCATTGCAGACTTCAGAACAATTTAGCAGCTTGTATTCCATTTTTAAGTTCTGTATCACATATGGGTATCTTTCCATTAAGAAGTAAATCAGGAGTGGCAGCAATTGTCAATGTTATTTTTCTTCATGTAATTCTACCTCGAGTGTTAAAGATAGAAACTCTCCTGAGAATTCACTGTTCTGGGGATGGCAAATACGTAGCGAATATCGTCACTGCCACTTTCCCGCCAGTGGCAGACATTGCTAAGTGACCCCAGCACTCTTTCACTGAGCCCTGATGGAGCATTGGAATCTTTATCAAAACAGCCACAGATAGATTACAGTTGGCATCAGTTAAAACCTATATGCCATTCCGTGTATAATCACTCTTCCTGACAGCTTAATAGCGTTGGACAGGAAACTGTATTGCGCTGATGTGCAGCTGGAGCCAGACTTCATCTTTGTCCTGTCAGATCCTGTCTCCATCACTTGCTAGCTCTGTATCCTGGATGAAACCTCAGTCTCCCTCTCTACAAAATGGGGGAAATAATAGTACCTATCTTATAGGTAGCTAGGAGAATAAAATAATGTACATCAAGTGTTTAATACAGAGCCTCACCTGATTCATTTAAACACTTAGTGAATCTCAAACATTATTTTTTGAATTAGTTTAATTAATCCTGGCTTTGCCACCTTGTTTTGTTTTTCTTTCCCACCCCCCCCACTCCTTCTCCCTCCTCCTCCTTCCTCCTCCCCCCCATCCTCTCTCCCCCGTCCTCCTTTCTTCTCCTTATCTGTCTTCTCCTTCTCCGCCTTCATTTGCAAGTGTTCCCACACCTTCTCCATAAAGGAGACCTTCCTTGCCCACACAGATATTATTGCAGCCCTTCAAGTTGTTTTAGCCTCCTGTGGCTTTGGGTTCAGTGGGGTTTAGTGTCCAGGAGCAGGAGGGCTGGTAGATGCATGGCGTAGGGAGAGCCACGGCTGGAGAAAGGGCCTTTGGTCTTGCAGTCCTGGATCTAACATTTTATGTTGGATCTGGACATGGACATTACCTTAGGGGCAGACATGTTAGCGACGAGGTACCCAGTGATATGTGTTCTAGTTCAAGTTAACTCTGGGCAATGATTTCTGCTATGTTGATGTAAAAGCTAACCACTCTGTTATACTGTATGGGAAGATAAACCCCAGGTTCCGTAGTATTTTAGTCATAAAATCCATTTCCTTAATTTGGAGCCTGCCTTCCAAAACCAATTATAATTAGGCTGTACACTTATGCACATAAATGCTGGCCATTGTCAAGGAAAATGAAGTTAATTGGGACAGTCTGGTACCAGTTCACGTGTGTTTCACCTTCAGTCTTCACGCCATAGCAACCAGCTCCTTCGGCCGAGTGGAAGGGGGCATGACTGGGTCACAAGTACAGGGGCTCCACGCACGTGGGTGAAGATCCTTGCATCAGTGTTATCTTCAGAATTAATCGCCATTCTGCTTATTGAATACACATCTTCTCAAAGATATGTTATATGTATCTCAGCTTGATTCTTGGAACAACATCATTAGTTAAACTTAAGGTGCTTTATGCCTTCTTTCTGGCCATAGAAAGGTATTTTCTGCTGTGGGGCAGTAACATTTTCCTGGGCCTCACCATGGCCTGGATCTTGGATGGATGACATGTACGTACTGGAGCTTTGCTTGCCCATCTGCCAATGACAGATAATTAAGAGACATTTTTCCCACTGAGACTGAATAGAGATAAAACCCTTCTAAGAAGACATAGCTAGGTGATGGAGAAGGGCATACAAAATAAAACCTTTATCATCTTTGGCCTACGTTAAACTTACTTTTAAAATTCATTCCAGCAAGATTTTACTCTGGTTCCTGTTTTTTGACAGAAGTCTGCTGGCAATCTAATTGTTGCTGCTTTTTAAGGTATTTTAATGTTTTTCCTCCCTTGATTACCTGTAAGTTTCTCCTTACATTTGCAGTAAGTTTTTCTTCCTGCGTTTGTTTTCTGCAGTTTCACTGCAGTGTCCAGCTGTGGGTCCAGGGGTATTCATTCTTTTGGGGACTCGCTATGATTTCAGATGCCTTTTTTCTGTTTGAGGCCATGCTCAGCTGTTACTTCCTTGAAGTGACTTCTCACCATCTAGATGTAAATTCGAATAATTTATTTCTCTTCCATGCCTCCTAACTTTCTTTTTATATTTCCAGTGCTTTATTTCTGTTTCACTCCTTTATTTCCTCAGATGTATCTCAGTTTATTAAGCCTCTCTAAAACTGTGTTTTATTTGATACTAATCTGTCTCTTGTTGTTTAATTTCAATGCTTAGATATTTTTTACTTTGAGACATTATGTTGATTTGTTTAACTTTTTAATTGTTTTACATAGTCTCATTCTCTTCTTTGCCTTCGACTTTTTATTTCTTTAATTTGCATAATATTAGCTGAAGTGCTACTGTTGAATTTTATTGCAGCCATATTCATGGATTTTATTATCCATTATTTTTTATAGTGTCTTATTCTTTTCTTAGGAATTTGATTTTCCATTAGTGAATTTAATACTTAAATATTTTCTTTCAAATTGCCATACTAGCAGCCAAAGTTTTTAGAATACTTATGCTGTCTCCAGCTCACAGCATTTTGTTTCCTTGTGTATTATTATTTTACACCACAATCCACAGTGTGGATTTATGGATGGAAAGCTATAACTCAGGTTGTGGGCAGGCCCCTTCAGAGCAGTCTTTGCATATATTCTTGACAGGCACTGTAGGGATATCTTGAGTCTGAAATTAATTTCTGTTAGTTTGTTGATCGGAAAATTCTGGGCAACACACATTTGAATTATAAACCCAAGGAAGTTCAGGCCTGGGTTTTAAGTGCTTACAGAAAATTTTTGTTTTTATCTAGCGTCTGATGGAGAAAGATAAATTTCCCTCTCATTTCCCAGCACTGGGGGGAATTTCTTTTCTTGTCAGAATTTTCACTGAAATAGTAGCCCTTCAAAGGTGCCAACTCAGCCTCGCCCCTTCCTTCTGCGTTGGCCCAAGGCCTCATCTCCTGTTTCTGTGTGGGCCTTGGAGCCCCGCCACCTAGCTTGCTTATCGAGATTGTTACCTCCACCTCTCACCAACTCTCCTAGGGCTGGTGGGACGTAAGCAGAACCCATTTCTCTAGTTTTCAATATTGTCTTCATTTCTGATGTTTGGGAATTCCCTTTCTTGTAAGCTCAGCTCTGGATCTCAAAGAATGTTTCTTATGTTTCAGCAAGCGTTTGTAAATGTTTGTCGTGGGAGGGTTTTCGAGTTATCTTACTCTGATATCATCCCCAAATCATAAGCCCTTCCACATCATTCATTTATTGAGTGCTAGTTAATGTGAGACACAGAGGCACTTTGTACTCGGGATGCAAAAATGTGTAAGACGTAGCCCCTGCTCACGAGATAGTCATCTAGTGAGGTCAGCACCCATGTATTTTTGAATGATAGTGTAATTGGCACAAAAAGGATAGATGTGCAATCCTTCTGAAACAATCTAGGGCCACCAAAGCTATGGGTGAGGTCGGGTCAGAGAAGGCTGCCTGGAAGAACAGATCCTGATCTGTTCCTGATCCTGAAGTGTGAGCACAGCCAAGCCAGGTTAAGGTTGGGGAAGAGGGAAGAATGTGCATGGAAAATCTGAGAGGACTGCAAACATGTCAGAACTACTGGAGGATGGAGTTCAAGGAAACAACCACATCTTGCTGCTGCACTCAATAGATTTCCAATTACTGATTGAGGTCTTCTAATGGCCTTGATAACAAGACAAGCACGATGCTGTACAGACGTAACATTCTACTTATAGAAAGGGAATGGTTCCTTGGGACAGTCAAGTCCTCTGGGAAACAGATGCCAAGAAAGAGTAGAAGTAAAATAGATTTGTTGTGGGTGATGTCTATACGAGTTGAAGGAGCAAAAACAGGAGAAGGTGGGGAGAGAGTTCAGGCTGCAGTGCAGGTTTCACACTTGTGATAGGAGACGGAAACAGAAGGACCGCTGATTGGGTAGGCAGAGCCTGAGACTGTGGTGCAATTCGGAGAAATTATTTGCCAAACTCAGGGGAGCTCTAGTACAGAGTCTGCAGTGTGCAGAAATTGCCAGGCCATTGCTCTGTGCTGAGTTCAGTAATTGGCAGGGGCTGCCAGGTTTAGAGCATAGCAGTGGCTCAAATGCAGTGGTGGATCCCAGGGGTTTATGGCAAGTTCTCTCTTGAACGTCTGTGTCTATCACATGCCTGATGGAAATTTCATAAACTGGCCTTTTGGTTCATATACAAGTCTAATGTGAATTTAATTATTGTGTACCTTACTGATACAGTAAGGAGGTATTAATTTCTGAGTCTCTAGGACCTAGGCCTGTAAGAGTGAAGATAAGAGCCAGATCATGACAGAATTGTCTAGTATAATGTCCAATGAGCCTCAGGTCTCTTGGCATTTTTTCTACCTGCCCGTTTCTGGCAACAACCCCTCTGTCTCATCGTGCGTCACATGCCTGCCTTTTTCGTCCTGAATGCAGTTCTTTTCCCTGGATTGTGCCTCCTGTTCTGGTGTTTCAGACATCCTGCTCACTCTAGGTGCATTTATGGGCCTCTTTCCATCTAGACTAGAGAAGAGGGCTAAAAATCCCACTGTTAGAAAACTTTGGGAATAATTATCCATAAAGAAATTTGAGCAATTTTAGAATAAGGTACACCAATATGAAAATACTAACAGATTTCTATCCTACTCTTCCTCCTAGGAAACTTTTATTTACTGAGAACTTTCTGAACATGTCATGGAAAAATTGGTCACATAATTTGAACCTTTAAAATTATATGCTGTTTAAAAATTTTTTTGAGAGAGAATGAGAGTGGATCATTGAGAGTGAGTCTTTTATGTTCCCTTTGTACACTAACCACTTCATCAAAGTTTAAGTTCATTTACATCTGTCCTTGAAATTCTTAGGGTATAAAGGCAAGGGAATGTCTCTCTGCCTTTGCGATTTTCATTTTCTTTATTTTGGGGCACATTCAGTGGATGGGATGAACAGTGAATCTGGTCCAGTTACACACATCTCGATACTTCTATGGCCCCTGTAGAGAATGTCACCTTCTGGCATATTCTGTCCCTGGGACTATTTATTCATTTCTTACATTGCAGAACAACATTTCCTAGTGGCAAGATTTTTTCTTTCTCCCAAAGAGAATTTGTTTTATCAAACTGCATAAAATATTCTTGGTTTTCACTTGACCTCAACTGGCATATTCTTGAAAAAAAAAAAAAAACAACAGATTTTAAAGCAAGTGATTTAGGCACACGTGAATCAAAAGCACTTCTTCCTTGCGAACTGAGTCAAGCCGTCAAATAACTAAGCAATTAGGTTCAAGGAAAATATATCTATGGTTTCTGTGTGAGAGGATGGAAAAGAGGAAGGATGTGAAAGAATATTGAGAAAATAAGGTCAGAGAAATTACTCCTTCTTAAAGATTTTCTTTTACGCTAAAGAAATGGACCCAGAACTGCAAACAGAGCTTCTAAAATCACAGGACGTTTTTATTTATAGTTAAATGCTGGAGGTTTTCCTGATGACCTAATGTGCATGCAGCTGAAGGCCCATTTAGGAATTGAATCTGAGACCTTGTGCCTCCCCAGGGCACAACAGGTCTAACTCCAGACAGACTCCCCCTTGCCTTTACCTGTTGAGGTCCCAAAGTGTCCTATGCGACACCCCACCTACGTTTCCAAGGCTCCTGGACATATCTCTGAACTGAAATTAGTGTCAATGAGCATGAGTGTTGACACCTAAATGAGAAAACCGTTCTATGGCATCTAATTAAAGGAAACTAATAAAACATGCAGAAATCAAAGAAGAACATAAGGAAACAGATAGTAAAGGCCACCAGGCCTGCACCTCAGGATACATGCATATGCAGATTAGTTCTCTAACCAGGCTAAATGCTAACTGCTCTCGCTTTATAATTGTTCTGCTCCAAGTGTTTATATAATTACTCCACTCTTTTTCTTGGTGTGTTTTTGTTAGATAATTCAACTAAATGTTAAGACATCAAATGAATAAATAGAACTGCAATTGACTGGGGATGATGCCAGCAATGAATATCATTATTAAGGCTACAGGTTTTACAAAGATTGGATTAAATGCTGATTATATCTAAATACTCCAGTGGGAATGTTATTAAAAGGTCTTTGGAAGGACTTTTTTTTTGACATGTGGTATTTGTTGTTGTTGCTCTTAATGATATTGTTTCCAAGTGGCTTACTCAAAATGTGAAAGGGACATTACCATGGGTTTAAGACTTTTTTTCTGGGGGAGGTGGGTGGGAAGGAAAGTTTAAGGAAAAGAAAATATCAGCAACATAGTTTTAGAAGAACATTTATACAGCAAAATAAATGGAAGATGTTTATTCGATTAATCTTGTTGGTGTCAGCCATCCAACTGAGATGACTGGGAACATTTCAGCCCAAGGACTTTGCTGAAAATCCTAAGACTCAGGTGAAAATGTCAGTGTGTAAATGTAGATATAAGAATAAACACGGTGGGGATGAGAGTGGAAGCTGAAAGTATAAATGTTATATATTGTGACCAAGTAGGAATAAAGCAAATGAGAAGTGGGAGGGAAAGGGAGAGGGAAGAAGAAAATAGAATAAGCTTCTTGATGGTTGTATAAGCAGTAGGTGTGGATTAAAGTAGGGTAACAAAAACTGATGAACCAGACAGTCAAAGGCAAAATCCAAACAAAAAAATCTGAAATGATTAGAGGCCTTAAAAATGTACAAGTACCATGGTAATCACCAGAACAAAAATACATAACATTTCTAAATACCATTTTTTTCAATTGAGTACAGAATATATGAATTATAGAGAAAGAAACATAAATTTAACAATACATATAATTATAAATATTTTGTCACAGTTAATACCAGAGACATCAGTCATATCAATAAATGTGAGGAGGTTTAACTTATACTAAAATAAAAGATATTAAAAGAAGAAAAGATATTCAATTTAGCTCATAAAACATGAACTAACTATATAGATGCTAAATAAATAAATAAAACCAGCTAACTTGATAAAAAAGGGGGAAACCACTTATTTATAAAATAAAAATGGACAAGGGGTGAATAACCTTTGAAACAGAAGAAATTTAAAAATTATTAATACAGCAGACTTCAATGCAAATTGAGCAGATTATTAATAGAGCAGACTTCAATGCAAATAAATTTGAAAATCTAAGTAAATGGATAATTTTTAGGAATATAGATTATCAAAATGTATCCAACTAGAGTTAGAAAGTATAAACAGATTGATTTCCATAGTAGGAATAGAGAAAAGTTGTTACACTACCCCACCAAGAAAGGACCAGGCCCAGGTGGTTTCGAAGAGAAATTATAGTAAATCTTCAAAGACCAAGTAGTTTTAATGTTATAATAAATTATTCCAGAGTTTTAAAAATGAACAAAAACTCTATAACTTCCTTTATGAAGCATATATAATATTCACATTTAATTTTGGTATATTACAAATAGGATATAAATTATAGACCAATGTTATTTATGAATATCGGTATAAAAATAACAAACATAAACTCAACACTGTATTAAGAAAATAATACATTCTGACCAAGTGGAATTTATTCTACATTTGCTTAATATTAGGAAAATCCATTAATAGCACATATCATATTAATAACTCTAAGGAAAGAATCATGTGAATATTTCCATCAATGGTGATACATTGATGAAATTCAGTAATTATAATAAAATCATTCAATAAAAAATGAATCAAGGGATACTTTCTCAATGTAATAAAAGATGTCTTTGTTACAAAAGCAGTATCTTACTAATGGGGAAGCACTGGAGGAGTTTCTACTGAGACGAAGAGTGGATGGCGTGTGTCTTCTCATTCACTGAACTTCAACCTTTTGCTAAAGGTGTTAGCCAATGCATAAGAGGACAGAAGTCAAAATATAAGAATGGATAAAGGAGAAATAGAATTATTTCAATTTGACAAACTCAAGAGACTCAAAGATACAGTCCCCCAAAACCCCAGAATTTATTTATAAAAAATTGTGTATTCTTACATTTTTAAACTTCAGTCATCTTCAAAGTACTCTCCATTTGATGCAACACACTTACTAAGATGTTTTTTGCACTGCTCAAACCAGTTTTTGAACTTGTCAATTTTGATGCCTTTCAGTGCTTCTGCTGTTTTTTTTTTTTTCTAATTTCATCTCTTCCACATGAGCAAAATGTTTCCCTTTGAGGACTTTTTTCATCCAGGAAAACAAAAAAAGTTACTTATGGGCGAGATCAGGTAAACAGGGAAGGTGGAGCACAGAGGGTCATGCTATTTTTGGTCAAAAACTGCTGAACACCCACAAGGCATGGACAGGTGTACTCATATATCACCCCTCATGGTATGGGTAGACATGTTGAAAGAGTCTTTCAAAAAATTAACTGAAGCTGAATTCAGCCTTTCATAACAATGCCAACTGGTACTCCAGAACAGAAGGGTTTCTAGAACAATCATCTAGCAGGGGAAGCCTGTATTATTACAAAGGGTCTACTCTACAGAAGATAATTCCATTTTGGGGGGTCCCCCTTGGTAACTCAAACACATCATTATAAAGATGTCAGTTCTTTCTGTGAATTTCTAAATTTACCACAATACCAATAAAGTATAAATATCCTTCTTTATGGAATTTTGAAAATTGATACTGACATTCTTATAGAAAGCCAAATGTAGAATAGCTAAACACTGAAAAAGAAAAACTGTAAGTGTGGTTTAATCCTATCAGACATTAAAACATATCATACAACCTCTATAATTAAAACTATGAAGAATTGGAGCTTATATAGACAAAGAGACCAGTGAAACAAGAAAAACTCAATAATAGATCAAAATTCATATGGAAATCTGGCATATGATAAAAACTAAAGAACTTGTTAATGAGGAAAACTTAGAATACCTGGTAGCCACATGGAAAAAAAATTCATACTTCACACTACACACAATGTAGTTTAAAATGCATCAAAGATCTAAGTGTAACGACAAAACCATTTAGTGCAATAAGAAAACACGAGTGAATTTGTCTTCAATCTTGGTGTTGGAAAAGTCTAATTACACATCAAAATCTATAGGCAGTAAATGAAAAAAGTGATAACTTTGACTACATAAAGTAAAACGTTTTTAACATATAAAAAGACTAACTGAAAAATTAGAAGAAAATATTTGCAATATATATTTTTTGCGTGTAAAGAATACTTAAACATTGAGGAATGAAGGGCCAAAACCCCAAAAAGAATATAGGAAGGAGAGAATGATCAGCTAATTCAAATTAATAGGTAGAAGTAGCCCTTTAATTTTAAATGTTGATGTAAGAAATGTCAAACCTGTAGAGAATTTTTAAAAATTTTTATTGAATGTATTGGAGTGATGTTGATTAATAAAATGATATAGGTTTCATGTGTACAATTCCATGGCACATTATCTGTATACTGTATTGTGTGTTCACCACCCAAAGTCAAGTCTCCTTCCATCACCATTTATCCCCCTTTACTCTCGTCTACCTCCCTCACCCCTACCCCTCCCATAATCACCATATCGTCTTTGTTGAAGACTTGTTTTTTCCTTAATCTTTTACCTTTTTTACCCAACTCTTCAACACCCCCTCCCCTCTAACAGCTGTCAGTCTGTTTACTATATCTATATATCTGTTTCTATTTCTTTTTTTCCTTTTTTTAAAATTACATTTTATTCATTAAGCTACTACAGTTGTCCCAAAGTTTTCCCCTTTGCCCCCCTCCACCCAGTACCTGACTCCCTCAGGCAGTCAGGTCACCATTGTTCATGTTCATGGCTCATGCATATAAGTTCTTTGGTTATTCCATTTCCTATACTGTACTTGGCATCCTCATGACTATTCTGTGGCTATCTATTTGTACTTCTTTTTTAAAAAATTTTATTTTAATTGTTCAAGTACAGTTTTCATTTATTTATTTTGTTCATTAAATTACACATATAAGTGAAATCATGTGATACTTGTCTTTCTCTGGCTGGCTTAGTTCACTTAGCATGATACTCTCCAGATCCATTCATAAGATTTCCTTCTTATTTATGGTGAGTGGTAGCCCATTGTGTAAATGTATCATAGTTGTATTGTCTACTCTTGTACTCATGGGCACTTAGGCTACTTCCAAATCTTGGCTATTGCAAATAACACTGCCATTCCCAGAGGGTCACATATATATGTTCGAATTAGTGTTTCAGGTTTCTTCAGATATATCCCCAAAGTGGAATCTCTGGATCAAAAGGCAGTTCCATTTTTCGTTTTTTGAGGTAACTAAACACTGCTTTCCAGAGTGGCTACGCCAGTCTGGATTCCCATCAACAGAACATAAGGGTTCCCCTTTTTCCACATCCTCACTAACACTTGTTTGTTGATTTATTGATGATAGCCATTCTGACATGTGTGAGGTGCTATCTCATTGTGGTTTTAACTTGCTTTTCTGTTTATTAGTGATATTGAGCATCTTTTCACAAGTCTATTGGCCATCTGTATGTTCTTTTTGGAGAAGTGTCTATTCAGGTACTTTCCCCATTTTTAAATGATTGTTCTTTGATGTACAGTTTTATAAGTTCTTTATAAATTTTGGGTATTCTCCCCTTATTAGATGTATCACTGCAAATGTGTTCTCCCATTCAGTGGGTTGTCTTTTCATTTTGTTGATGGTTTACTTTGCAAAAAATTTTTTAGTTTGATGTAGTCCTATTTGCTTATATTTTCTTTAGTTTCCCTTGCCCAAGGAGACATATCAGAAAAAATATTGCTATGAGAAGTGTTCAAGATCTTATTGCCTGTTTTCTTCTAGGATTTTATGGTTTTGAGTTATTCTTGTGTATGGTGTGAGAAGGCGATCTGATTTCATTTTTTTTGCATAAATTTTCTCAAACACCATTTATTGAATAGACTCTCTTTACCCTGTTTTATGTTCTTACCTTCTTTGTCAAGTATTAATTGACTCTAAAGGTGTGGGTTTATTTCAGGTTCTCTTTTCGGTTCCATTGATTTATATCAGCAATTTTCAACCAATGTGTCATGTCAGGCATAGTGGTTTACTGCAAGGGTTTTTTAAACATGCAATACCTGACTATTTAGTCAGGGGCACTGACCTATCTTCCCTTAGATTATCCATGGAAAATGACAACAGCCAAGACAACAAGAGCCACCCAGTGTGAATGAATCAAAACTATATCAATTTTTTTGTCAGATTGGAATATTTTTTGATGTGCTCCAGAATTTTATTAATTAGCTTATAAGTGCCATGAGATGAAAAAGGTTGATAATCATACACACACACACACACACACACACACACACACACACACACACACCCCCCCTCTGTTTTATGCCAGTACTATGCTGGTTTGATTACTATGACATTATAGTATAGTTTGATATCAGGTAGCATGATTCCTCCAATTTTGCTCTCCTTTCTCAAGATTGTTGTGGCTGGCTATTCGGAGTCTTTTAGGATTCCATATACATTTTTGGAGTGTTTGTTCTAGTTTCTTCAATTAGTATCTTGGTAGGAATTGAATTGAATCTATAGATTGCTTTGGGTAGTATGGACATTTTGATTTATTCTTCCTATCCATGAACATGGCATATGCTTCCACTTATTTGTATTTTCTTCAATTTTTTTTTCAGTGTCTTACAACTTCCTGAGTATAGGCCTTATATCATTGGCTAAATTTATTCCCAGGTGTTTTTATTTTCCTAATGCAATTTTAAACAGGATTGTTTTTAGTTTCCCTTTCTGATAGTTTATTATAGGTGTATAAAAATGCACTTATTTCTGGATATTTATTTTGTACCCTGCTACTTTACTGAATTCATTTATCAGTTCTAGTAGTTTTTTGGTGACATTTTTAGCATTCTTTATATACAGTATCATGTTATCTGCAAATAATGACAGTTTTACTTCATCCTTTTCAGCTTGGATATCTTTTAGTCTCATTACTGGGACTAGGACTCCCAACACTATGTTGAATAAAAGTGATAAAAGTGGGCATTGCTGTCTTGGCCCTGATCTCAAGGGACACAGTTTTAGTTTTTGCCCATTGAGTATGATGTTGGCTGTGGGTTTGTCATATATGGCTTTTATTACATTGAGGTATGTTTCCTCTATTCCCACTTTGCTGAGAGTTTTTATAATAAATGGGTGCTGGGTTTTATCAAATGCTTTTTATGTATTTATTGGTATGATTGTAATTGTTAGCCTTCATTTTTTTAAATGTTGTGTTATGTTTATTGATTTTTATGGATATTGTACCAACCTCACATTCCCAGAACAAGGCCCACTTGATCATGGCATATAATTTTTTAATGTCTTGCTGGGTCTGGTTTGCTAATATTTTGTTGAAAATTTTAGTGTTTATGTTCATCAGGGATATTCACCTATAATTTTCTTTCTTTGTAGTATCTTTATCTGGTTTTGGAATTAGGATAATGCCTGTCTCCTCCACGGAGGGCTCCCTGTCCCCTGTTGTTCCCCCTCTAGGGAGGGTCCCCTGTCCTTCCAGTTCCCTCCCAGAGTTCCCTGTACCCCCTGCTCTGCCCCCTTTTAGAGTTTCCTTCCCTCTGACCTGCTCCTGCTATGGAGGGCCCCTTTTTCCCCCTGCTCCACCTGCTCCATGGCGGTTCTTCTGTGTCCTTTCCCTCTCCTGTCACTCACAGGCCTCTGAGGTGTGTGTGCTCTGTCTCCAGTCTGCATGTCTCCTGCCTGCAGGCCACATGTAGTGCCCACTGTGTGTTCCTGAAGCACATTTCTTACCACCTTCGTCTGTGTAGATCGTACCTGTGCTCTCTAGGCACATCTCAGCTATTTCAAAAGTCACATCACAGAGTGATCTTTAAAAAATAGAAATTAGATCATATTTTCTCGTGCCTGAAAGCCTTAGTGTTTCAGGTCGCATTTTCAATCCTCCTGAGGAAAGTGGATATGCACCTGCTCATTTGTGCAAATTACAGAAAGGTTACATCAGAAGCTAATGAGAGGGTCAATTTAAAACTGATACTACAAACCCTGGCTTAGATTTTTCCCCTTCCCCTCCCCCCACAGTTTGTATAAGTCCTTCCTGCCTTCTTTCACTCCTAGCAGTAGGAACATTTAACATGAGAGCAACCCTTTAAATGATTACCAGACACACAGCATAGATTACCAAGTCATGGGAAAGCAGAGGTGGTTCTCATTTTGTGGATAGAGCTAGAAGGTCATTGTTTTTAACTTGATGGTTTAGATAATAGCTATAAATTATGACTCTATATCCTCCAAAACTGTTTCTCAAATTGTAGGTTTCAACCCATTATTGGGTCATGGAATCAATTTAGAGTTGTCACCAGGATTTTTTTCCCCTTATAGGAACTGAACAAAATAGGATGGAATCCAATACGATTGAAAATATCCAACTGTGTCTCACATTGCAAGGCTACAACTCTTTAGTGAGAAATTTGATATTGTCTACACGCACATACATACACACTTCAGCAAAGAATCATTAGAAATGCCAGATGTGTTTCTTAAAATGGCTTGCAGTCAACATTTGAAAAACTCTCCTGTAGAGATTCAGTGATAAATTATACTCAGATCTTTATCTCTTTCTCTTACATTTCTCGTAAGCCTCACATTTTGTATTCTCAGAATGCCTACTGGACATTTTCTCTGGGTTGTTTAGCTTTTATCTAAAATGGCTAATCCAAAAACTGAACTTCACTTTCAAACCATTTTATTCTACTAAAATTTTTATTTCTATTTAGTCTTCGTCCTCCCAGTTACTCTTGGGTCGAGCCTTTAGTAACTTTCAGCTCTTGCCTCTCTCTCACCATTCTTCCCCATCTCTGATCAGTGGGGGTAAAGAGTGTGGAACTACCATTAACCGAGTGCCTGGCATTTAACAGGCATCTTGCCACACGTTTTATATGTGTGGTTTCATGTAATTCTCACAATGCCCTTATAACAAGGCTCAGAGAGATGGAGTCCCCTGCCTGACATCACCCACACTGTGTTTCTGGACAGCAGCGGCTCTTTAGCTCTGTCTGTCAGGCCCATGTGACACCAGGTACCATAGCTTCTCTTACATCCTGCCACCTTCCCAAACATGCTTTCTTTAAAATTGTTTCTTCAGGAGCTTCGAGTGCTGTTGGAACAGTTACAGCCCAGGATAATAATCACTACATGATTTGGGGCTATCAGGGCCCATATTGCTGAAAGGACTTCAGAGCTCTAAATGCTTAATTAAAAAAAAAAGATTTATTTTTGGAGAGAGGGAAAGGGAGGGAGAAAGAGAGGGACAGAAACATTGATGTGAGAGAGAAACATTGATTGGTTGCCTCTCTTACATGCCCCAACCAGAAACTGAACTTGCAGCCTAGCCATGTGCCCTGACTGAGAATTGAACCAAGACCTTTTGTGGCACAAGATGGTTGCCCAACTGAGGCACACGGGCCCGGGCAAAACTCTTATTTTACAAAAAACATAATTAAGACACAATGCCAACTGGCTTGACAGAAGCCACAGGCTAATTTGTGACAGATTCCCAGCCAGAATTCAGATCTTGATTTTAGCGTAGTGCTCTTTTCATCTTTCTTATGAGCCTCTGGAGCTAGAACAAAGGGTGAAAAGGTGAAAAAAGAGATCTATAGAGTAAAGAGTTCTTAAGCTCCCCAAGGTGTCAGTCTTTAGATGCATTTGACTCCTAATCAAATGCTTAGGTTCACAAATTCTTTGAGATATTCTTCTGAATCCTTGCAGGTCCATACACTCTAAAAGCCCTTTATTGGCCAATGCTGTGCACACTTGGAATCCTGTCATGGAAAGAGAATATACAAGTTCTATGACTGGGCCCTCTAGTGATTTATGGATTTCAAATATTGGAAAACATAGGCTCACTGAGCCTTGTGTTTTAGTCTTCCCTTCAAAAGTTCTAGCTGGTCAAGGAAGGGTAGGGTTTAAGATAGTCAAGGTCAGAATTGTAGAAACAGCAAGTGGGTTTTTAATAATTGCCCTTCATCCTCACACTTGATCTCTTGATATACTCAGTTATTGCAGCCCAGGTACCCCGACTCCTTCATTCATCTCGACTTTTGGTGGATCTGTCCTGGCCTTGAGTTTGGCTCAATTCAGGATAAAACCACCTTTACATTCTTAGAAATGTGCTTTTCATTTACTTTCTTTGTTGAGAGTTAGGAGGTTGTTCAGGCTTCTGGCAGTTTCTCATGCAGCACTTGGTTGAGGACGGCATAATGATTAAATAATCTTTTTAGTATTGGGCTCCCAGTCTTCTTGAAACAGATAGGAGTGATGTATCAAAGTGAAATCTTTATTTGAATGCATTCTTTATGACAGAAACCACTTCAAAATGTGAAGGAGTTTTGGATTATTGATGGATTTGCCTGAGTTTTTAGATTGAGGCACACCCTGTAAAGAGAAGATTTTAGCAAACACTGAGTGCGGATTAGCCTAAAGTAAGCATATAGTTCTTTGGTTCCTTGTGGTTTAAAATCATTGATCATTTCAGAAGAATAGACCATTAGATACGAGACCATGAAAAATTGTATTTGTTCAGTGAGAGACCCCATTGATATCCAGAATTCAACATTTGTTTTTCCTTAGAAGGAAAACAGCATTACCTTTCACAACAAACAGGGAAGCTAGTCCCGGCTCCACACTCTTTGCAGTGATCTTTCCACCTCCATGCTTACACCTGTGCCCGTCCCTCCCAGTTCCCATCTGAATTCCTGCCCAGCCAGCTCCTCTTCTGTCAGTTCTGTCCAGTAAGATAGCACGTTTCTTTAGATGCCAGAGTCCTCGTCAAATCCTTATGAGATGTTCTCCTGAATCATCATGAGTAATATGTCTCTAAAAGCCCTTCTTTACTGGTCAAATGTTGTTACTTGTCTGTAATTACGTTAAGAAGGGAGAATAAAACTGTCAAAATTCCAGGCTACGCTGTGAAAATTAACTACACTGCACTAGCCCACACACATAGCTTGGCATTCTCAGAACTGTTATAATTGAGTCCACACAGTTTAGTATTTAATTGTTTTCTAATTGTTTTGAATGTTATTTTTTGTATCCACATCTAGACAAAAATCTATATTTGTTAAGCATCCATTATGTAAGGCACTGCTTAGAGTTGGCATAGATTTTTTTTTTTAAGTGAAGAGACAGTGACCTGAAATTATTGACCCATCCATTCATCACATACGTGTTTATTGAACATTTTCTGTGGATAGGCCCTGCATTAGGTACTGGGGATATTACATTAATGAAAAATCACTTACCTATAATTAACAGGAGCACTGACCAATACATGCTTAAACCAGAGGTCAATAAACTTTCTGTAAAGGGACAGATAATTATTTTGTATGATTCTTATTGAAACTATTCAACTCAGCCATCGTAAGAGCAGCCAGAGATGATATATAAGTGAATAGGCATGGCTACCTTCCAATAAACCTTTATTTACTGAAATAGGAGGTGGGCCAGATTTGGCCCAAGGCCATAGTTTGCTGGTTTAAACAGATAGGACTTCATTATTTTCAGGTAATAAAATGCCCATAGTCAGCTGCTATTGGATTTGAGGTTCCATCACATTAGTGCTCCTGTCCCTGAAGTTTTCCTGATTACTGCTGTCCTCCAGCTATTATTACACCAAGATAGGAGTAACAGGGAAAGGAGAAGGGATAAGCCACTGAAGAATGCTGCTTTTTAATGGAAGTCCTCACAGCAGACTTTTCCTAATGTCTCATGAGCTGCAACTCCTAGCTGCAAGGAAGGCTAGCAACATAAGCATTTGACTTTCTAATCTCTATTGAGAAATGTGGCAAGGGAGAGGGCTCACAATGGCTTTGGAGGAAGCCATGTCTACCACAGATATCATTGTCAGGACAAGCCCTGTCTTTGGGGAGATAGTTTGTAGAATCGCAGATAATTCTATGAATGTGATGTGCAGTGGAAGGGTCCGCAGAATTAGCAGCAGGCAGAAAGGGCATAACATCACTTTGGGTGGGGGTGAGGTTTTGGGGGTTGTCGGGGTAAACCATATTTAATTTCAGTTGTCAAGAAGAGGGGGATGGCATGTAGAGAAAAGTATTGACATTAAGTAGCATAATTATGGTAGAAACAGGAGCTGTAAATATTCAGAGGGAAAAGAGCTCAGGCCGGTTCTCCTGGATAATTTTGTCATTTTACTTGACAATTGCTCAAGTCTCTCAATGGATGAGGATGAGGGAGGAAGAGTGTTTTCAGCTGGTGGGAGCATAGTGCACTGAGGTATGGAAGCGGAAAAGGAAATGTGTTAGAAAAATAGGCCTAGCACTTCCTGTGACAGCAAGAGTCAGCCTTCCATGTGGAGAGCATGGCCAGCAGTCACTAAGGGGGAGCAGCAATACACGACCGTTATTCAACATGCTGTCCCACTTGGCTATTGTAACAAAACAAAGAAATAAGCAAAATATAACCAAAGATGTTAAAATATAGAACAAACTGACAATAACCAGAGGGGCAGGGGGAATGGGGGAAAGAAGGGGAAGGGTCAAGTCAAAGAACAGGTATAAAGGACCCATGGACAGACCCAAAGGGGGCAAGGATTGAGGGTGGGAGGTGGGTGTAGGTGGGGTGGGGGGAAGTGATGGTGGGGAAATAGAGACAATTGCACTTGAACAACAATTAAAACAGACAGACAAACATGCTGTTACAGCCAGCGGTGGCTGCTGATTGGCTCCAGGTCGGGGAGACCTGTTCACAAAACATGGGTCAAGTTGCTGCATATTTGAGACACCAAGGTCTATCTATAAAGCCAAGAAATGAATTGGACAGTGAGGTGGCATGGAAAGCAGAAGTCCAAGCAAGTTTAAAGCTAAGAGCAGATACTGTACGAGGATACACATTATAGGCAGGGATAAGGGCAGATTCCCAGCTGCTCTAGTCCAGGGCCAAGGACAAGACAATGGACCATGTTAAAAAACAGATACTTTAATCTAGGGCTCCTTTCCAATTTATAGTCCCGTTATGGGATGTTAGAGAAATACTAGAAGAATATAATGAAAGCAAAAAATAAAAACCAATGATAATTTGAAGACACAAAGAACTGTTATTGTTTTTATACCCTCTTATACAACTGTATGTAGATTTTGTCTATATTTTTATCTAATGCAAGCATTTTCCTTGATATTTAAGATTCTTTATAAACACAGTTTTTAATAATTATATAATATTCCATTGGCTAAATATACTACAACTTATTTAACTGCTGGCCCCAATTGCCCAGACCTGGCAGTGGGCCTTCCTGCCCACCTGCCTGCCCCAGCCGATGTCGCATGGAGCGGAGATGAGCCGTCCCTGCAGAGCCTTGCCCACATCATTCACTTGTGAACAAAGTGTGGGTGGCTGTTGTTTTAAGCAGCTACATTTTGGAAGATTTGTTACCCAGCAATAAATAAACCACAGAACATTTCCAGTTGCCTTCTAAGAGTAGAATCCTAGAAAAGGAAAGACTGTGTAAGAGTATACATGAAAAGCTCTTGGTACATATTGCCTTGCAGACCTCTAAAAGGGTTGTATCAATTTCCATTCCTCTTATCAGTTAATGAGAGTATCCATTTTTCTGTATGCTTGCCAGCATTGGATATTATAGTAATAATCACTTTTCATTTTTCAATGTTGACTTGTGTATTTAATGTATTTTTATTTACTTTTGTGCAAACTGTTTTTCTTTTGGATTTGTATAAATCTTTTTTTATTCAAAACACATTTTGATTTGTCCTTTAATAAAGGACATTATCCTCATATATTTATGCCACATTTCCCCAGCTTACTTGCTTTTAAAACTCATATCCTTTTAGTTTTGTTCGCCAATTTTTATGTAAGTAAATTTATTATTACACAGTCAGGTTTGTTTTTATTTTCCTCCGTGGAAGAGCAAGCAGAGGAGACAGTCCACATCGAGTGCCCAGCCTGCTTCACGCTGCAGCGCGATCCGTAGCTAGCACATGCATGGGGACAGCAGCGGTGAGCACTTGCCAAAGGCAACTGCTTGTGGCTGTGAATGTGTCACCAGAGAAGGACCAGTTTCCTTGAGGACTGTCAGCAAATGAAACTGTGCCAGAAACATAAATGGAAAAAGGCACGACATTGCCCAAGTCTGTGGATTGATGAGACCTATATCACCAGATTATTGCTTCTCTAATACGCTTCTCCACATAACAGGGCGTTGTTATGGAGCAAACACTGCCTTCATATTTAGAAATTTGAATTTTAATAGACTCCTCTGATACTATAGAGAATGAGGCTTAAAAAACTCAAGCATTTATTCAAGTTTTATTTTTTAAATTATAAACTTAGAGTGTAAAGTTAACATTCTCAAAAGAGAAGCATATGATACATTTTCATCACTCCCATGTGCGGCAGACTCCGGCCACCAGTCTGCATACTGTGGCTGAAGACGAGATATGCACAGACCACAGCAGTCCTGTGGAGAAAAAGGGACGGTGTGGTGTTCTCTTAGAATGAGAGTCCTGCGGCCACTTCTCTCAAGGGGAGAGCACACTGACCCTTGCCTGGATAGGCTTTTGTTTTCCTCAGGTCTTACATTAAAGAAGGATTTATTATCCTTCTATTCCTTCTATCCAATATCCTTCTATTACATAGAATATTGTTACCTACATTTTAGGTACAATCATGGAAATGAAAATAACAAATGCAGAAGGGAAAGGTGGTGAGCTGTTTAGCTCCGTCCTTGGGAAAATTCACACAGGCTTTGGAAATTACTTTGAAGATAGACAATAAATGTCTACTGTTTCAGACCAGGGTGAGGGAGCTTTAGCAAGAGCAAGTCGTAACAGTCTGTATGCATTTTCTAGGCCTGGTTCCTACGGGAAAATTGGTTTGAGGGTCTGGCTCCTGCCCACCATTTCACTTCTGTAGGTTTTCCATACAGAGCTGAGTCACATTTGCCAGATTTAAAACAAACCGATTCCCTACACCATGTGTCACTAATTAAAATTTTGGTAAATTTGCCTTCTTTTCTAAGCATTTTGAACATTTGAATTCTTTCTTTGTAAACAAGTATGTGTCCTGCTCTTCTTCCTTAATAGTAAATAACAGCACTTGCCTTTGTTGTTCAAACTATTCATAAATATTTTAATGACTACATAATATACTATTATGTATTCAGTTATTCTTTTTGTAGCATATTTATCTTTTTCTCCATTTTTCTCACTGTTACACGTAACCCTGTGAGGAACATCTCTGTGCCTTTTCCACCCTTAGTATTCCTTAGGTTAGCCCCGAGAGGTGAATTTATGGAATCAGAGCATGTGAAGTTCATTAAGTCTCTTAATGTATGTGGGCAAATATACACATGTACTTCTTCAGAAAGAAAACTTTGCTGTTTTCCATATGTTTTATTTTGCCTGGCTGGCTCAATTTCTGGTTGAGGCTTCAGAGCTTTCGGTTGCTGTGTCATTGCTAGCTGCAGACCTTATCAGAGGAAGCAAGGAAGAGGATAAGCATGGCAGTGGCCCAGAGGTAACTGGGTTGCAGATGAGCAGTGAAGTGTAGAAAAGGGAAGTGTTTAGAGAGATTAAATGCCCTTCAAATATTTGGCTGCTCAGTGGGTGTGGAGCTGGGGGCTTAGTCATTGACCTCCCAACGCTTCCTTATTATACGAGGCAGCGATTTAGCTGGATTGTATTATTAATATATAGACTCTTCAGAAGCAATAAGCAGTCTGAGAAAGACAGACAGAAATGAGCCTGAGGCCCTTTTTTGTTTGATGAAGCAGCCTTTGCCGCATCAGGCCTGCCAGGCCGGTGCTGATGTATTGGAAGACTTGCAGCCTTCTGGGCGTCTGTGGGCAGACACACTGGATGGATGGCCAGTTGCAGATAATGCATCCACACTCACAGAGGAAAATCCTCTTCCAGGAGCAGCCAGGGAGCTGAAGAAAATTTATCTGAGGCAGAAATTTACTTTGTACATTACATTGAACATTGTGGGATTAGTACCAGAAACTGGAGTTTTTTTTTTCAAGTTTCCACTTGGTTGGGCAGTGAGCTTTCCTTTTTTTCTCATTTGTATAGCTCTTTTCAGTCTTCAGTGTGAACCAGGATCACCCACAGAGTTTACTTAACTGCGTACTCTCAAGACTTACCATTAGAGACTCTGATTCAGAAGGCAGGAGTTGGGTCCCAGGAATCTGCCCCTTTTGGGTTGTCTGACTACAGGTAGTGAAACACTGATCTAAGGGCTGTGAGGGATGGCCAGGTGCGTTGTCCAAATCCCCCTTCCAGGAACAACTGTTGCTGGGAGTGCAGGCAGTGTTCAGCTCTCAGCCCTGTTAGGGAATGCCTCAGCTAGCAAAGCCCCCCTGCCAACATCCTACATCTGATGAATTGGTGAAATACAAAGACTCAGCCACCACTCACTTCATAGCCCACCTTCCACCAGAGTGGGTCCCAAGGGTCCTTTCTAATGAATTCCTGCACATCAGATTCTATCTCAGAGTCAGCTTCCTAGAGAACCTGACTATAAACAGGTTCTCATTCAGGCTCTGCAGGTGTATGAATCCAAAGCACAGGACAGAGGAGGAGAGACCTGATTGGGACACCCTCCACTCCATTTGCAACCCCATCGACACGTCTCCTTACCCAAACCACCACCAGCTTGCCCTTTCCCGTGTTACGTATCCTCTCCATTCCTTTCTGCAAACTTCTCATTTTTTAATTACCCGAACTGTATTCTCGGTTCACTCACTTGTAGTTCAACAAAGCTTTATGAGATCAATTTTAATCAAATTTGTCCTATTTGAAAACATTACGGTCTGAAAGAAATATGGAGTACACAGGAGATTTGTTCTAAGATCCCTTCCTCTCTAGAGAGATCATGGTTTGTGTCTCTTACTCTGAATTTATGATATGAATCCCAAAGGGAACTGTTACAAGGTTTGAGTCTATTTGTTAATTTTTTTCCATTGTTCCACCTTCCACCCATCCACCCTCATCTCCCACCTCACCTACCATCCATCATCCAGGATGCAAAATAGAGCAATGATTATGAGCAGAGACTTCAGTGTCAAAATAGCCTAAAATACATAATAACTCAATAATAATTGCACTAATATTTATAGAGCATTTATTCTATACCATGTTCTGTTGATTGAATCCTTACACAATCCTATGAGGTAGATACTATTAATCCCACACTACAGACAAGGAAACTGAGGCACAGAGAGATTCTATAATGCCCGGATCCCATAGCTATTACATTAAATGGCAGAGTTGAGATTCAAATCCAATTGTCTCTAAATGTAAGCTATCAAATGAAATATCAGCAATCATTTATTAATAAAATTATGGAATCACCACAATTATTGTTATTATGTGGAAAGCAAGTACCTTTTTCTCCTATCAAACATCTCTCAGTGCCCTCAGAAACACTCCTAATTTCAAAAGTCAGTGATGGAGGTCCAATACAGCAACACCCATGAGTCACTGAGCAGTGCCCTTGGCCTATTTCCAGGAACATTGGACATGCAGTGGTGCTTCAGCAGGCTTTATTCATATTACCCAATCTATTAACGTTGTTTTGAGAAACATATGCAATTAGTTTTTTTACAAAACTGTTGCTTCAAAGCTCCATCCGTGACACAGGTTGCTTTCTGCAGACCAGCAGTAATGGTCCTCTACCCAACATCTAAACATTCCTGGAGAATTGGTGATGGGTTGGAATCCCGGAAGTGTTCATAATGAAAACAGACTTCAGAACTCCTTAGATTGCTGCTGTTGCTTTACGTTTCCATTCTCTTAATCCATGTCCTTATTTATACCAGGCCTAGGGAAAAGGGAAAAAAAGCCAAATTTTGAAGCAAAACATTGGAAATGAGAGAAATTCCAGCTGCTTCAGCAAAAGGAAGCAGCTGGATTAAAGCAATAGAAATATAAAAACTAGATTACCCTCCATTGCTGAAGACTGAAAGACCTTTAAAATGTTTGAGACAAAAATGGAATTATATGATTTTAATTTCAGTTTAGATTAAGGAATCCTCTAAAATGTAGATTACTTTAAATGTCATAGTGAAATTTATTCTGAATGTTAAATGTTAATGTTTTCCAGGCAGTGGATTGGTTATTTATATCTGTTGAAATAATTAATAGGCTATTGAGAAATAGCCATTTTGCCCTCAAAGCCAACATTTCTGGAGCACATACTCTTTCCACTCCCAAAATCCTCCCCAGAACTTTGAGCTCTTTTAACTGTTTCTGCTAATATAGAGCTTGATATTTATAAAGTGCAGATATTTTAACTTTAATTATTCTCCCACCAAACTATGATGAAATGGTCTTTTAAAAAAGTGACCTTCAAAAGTATGTGGAAAGAAGAGAAGATGAAGAAAGTCACTGGACAGTTTTTTTCTTTATATCAGAAGCGAACAAATGTTTTCATGTACCGAATTACCACACACTGGACTCGCTGTCATTATCATCATTACAATGACTGACTATCATTTATGGAAGGGAAGCTTTTTGAGAGGAGGAAGTGGGCATTGCTGCTAGGCAGGGATTTTGTTGTGTCAGGGATGCCTCATGGGAGAAGAGGAGGAGGAAATGCTGAATTGGTTTTTTGTTTTAAAGTGTATTTTATTGATTATGCTATTATAGTTCTAGTTTTTTTCCCTTTGCCCTTTCTGCCTGGTACCCCCTTCTCTCCAGCAATCCTCCCCCCTTAGTTCATGTCCCTGGGTCATGCATATAAGTTCTTTGGCTTCTTCATTTCCTGTACTGTTCCTAACATCCCCCTGTCTATTTTGTATTTACGAATTAAGCGTCTTAATCCCTGTACCTTTCCCCCATTCTCCTTCCCCCTCCTTACTGATAACCCTCCAAATGATCACCATATTTATGATTCTGTTCCTGTTCTAGCTGTTTGCTTAGTTTGTTTTTGTTCTTGTTTGAATTAGTCTCAAATGAGCAGAAGTTTTCTAATTTTTGCTCAGAGCTTGATTTTGTCCAGTAGGCCTTGAACACTACTCAGACATTTTGGGAGGTATCTGTCTAGCCCATCCCCCCACCCCCAATGGTAGGTTATGTTTGTGTGGCATGACTTCACCTCCTTGTCATTACTGATTGGACAAAGAATAAATCTCTAACTTGAGCTGTACCAATAAGATTCTCCTTTCTTTTAGGCTCTTAATAGACATAGATGCCATAATCGGGGAGTGGAGGACACCAGAGCCAAAAGATCAGGACTAAAGTAACTTCAGGAGGAAGTGGGAAACCACTCTAGATGGTGTGGTTAGGGAAGGCCTCTACGAAGAAGTGATATTTCCATTGGAATGTGCCAGATGAGAAAGAACAGGCCCTGACCAGGTAGCTCAGTTGGTTAGAGCATTGTCCCACATACCAAAATGTTGCAGGTTTGGTCCCTGGTTGGGGAACATATGAGAAGCAACAAATCTCCCCACTCATTCCATTCTCTCTCAGATTTTAAACATATCCTCAGGTGAGGATTTAAAAAAAAAAAAGAAAAAACAGGCCATCGAGTAATGAGGGCCAATGCGGTCAGGCAGGGGCAGCAGCAGGAGCACAGCTCTGAAGGCAGAGCAGCATGGACTCAGGAATGAGTGCGAGGAGGAGAGATCTAGGCCAGATGCTGCCGGGACCTGTGGGCATTCGGGATTCTAGTCAAAATACAACCAGCAGCCGTCAATGAGTTTTAGGCGGAGCATTGACACTATCTGATTTAAGTAGTACAATGATCTCGAAGTAGACATTTCTAGCATATGGTACAAGCTGGCATGGTCAAGGTATTACACTACATATGTTTGTGGACTTAAATAGGATTGAATCTGGCCCTTTTGGGGACTACACCTATTACCTAAATAGCCAGAATTCAGTGGCATAGGAAGTTAATGATAATCATAACAGTAATATTTATAGATGTCTTTTTATGTGCCAGGCTGTAAATATTTTTAAGATAACTAATTCTATTTAATCCTCATGTTTTAGGTCAACTAAGTATTAATGGATAATTGGGGGTCATCATCTTTCCCAAGTAAACAGAAGTTCTGTAATTCATCCTAGCATGCAGACAGTAGGTGGCAGAGCTCAATTCAAATTCAGCTTGGTCTGACTCTAAAGCCAGAATAGTTAACAGACTTCTATCTTGTCTCTGGTTCTACTAGAGCTGACTGGGACTTCTGAACCAAGTCAAGTCCTACACTCATATTTTAGAAGTGAAGCATAAGTGTTAAGTGGTCTGGGCAATGTCAATCAGCAGCTAATTGGTGGCATACAGCTTGTTCAAGACTCTGTACTTATCATCACAGAAAGCATTGAATAGCATATGCCCTTGTATTCTATGTTCTGGTGTTACTTACATTTTTTCATAAGATTTTGGTTTGGTGACACTGCCAGATGGCCCACTCTTGCATTAGTGACAAAATGAGATTATTTCACTGAAAAATCAGAAAGAAATAATGATTATGTGTGGGGAGGAGGCCAGATAATATGCCACGCAAAAGTAGCTGAAAATCCATCCATGCTGTCACAAAGGGTAGGAGCTCCTTCTTTCTTTCTTCTGTGTATTCCATCGTGTAAATGTACCACAGTTTTTGATCCATTCATTTACTGATGGGCACTTAGGTTGCTTCCAGCACTTGGCTATTGTAAATTGTGCTGCTATGAACATTGAGGTGCATAGGTTCTTTTGGATTGATGTTTCAGGGTTCTTAGGGTATAA
Organism: Phyllostomus hastatus; assembly: GCF_019186645.2. Taxonomy (NCBI): domain Eukaryota; kingdom Metazoa; phylum Chordata; class Mammalia; order Chiroptera; family Phyllostomidae; genus Phyllostomus; species Phyllostomus hastatus. The sequence continues at coordinate 110,382,591 of NW_025334041.1, read as the reverse complement.
TCTCAGCAGTGGAATTGCCAGGTCAAAAGGCAGTTCCATATTTAGTTTCTGAGGAAATTCCATACTGTTTTCCACAGCACCTACATCAGTTTGCATTCCCACCAACAGTGCACTAAGTTTCCCTTTTCTCCACATCCTCTCTAACACTTGTTGTTTGTTGATTTGATTATGATGACCATTTTCATCGGGTCTTTTGAGTCTTTTATTCACCTTGAATTTATTTTTGTGTATGGTGTAAGTTGGTGATTGAGTTTCATTTTTTTCATCTAGCTGTCCAGATCTCCCAACACCATTTGTTGAAGGGACTATTTTTACTCCATTGTATGCATGTGCCCCCTTTTTCAAATATTAATTGACCATAGAGACAAAGGTTTATATCTGGGCTCTCTTTTCTGTTCCATTGATCTTTTAGGTGTCTGTTCTTGTGCCAACACCAGGCTGTTTTGATTACAATGGTCTTGTAGTATAGTTCTAATCAGGTATTGTGATCCCTCCAACATTATTCTTTTTCAAGATTGCTGAGGCTATTTGGGGTCATTTTTGGTTCCATATAAATTTTTGGAATATTTATTCCAGATCAGTGAAATATGCCATTGGTATTTTAATTAGGGTTGTGTTCAATCTATAGATTGCTTTGGGTAGTATGGACATTTTAATGATATCAATTCTCTTTATCTATGAACAGGGTATATGCTTCCATTTATTTGTATCTTCCTCAATTTCTTTCTTCAGTGTTCTATAGTGTTCTGAGTACAGGTCTTTTACCTCCTTGGTTAATTTATTCCCAAGTACTTTTTCTTGTTGCTGTAGTAAATAGGATTTTTTTCTTAGTTTCCCTTTCTGATAGTTCATTGATGGCATTTTTTATACTAACAATTTCTGAATATTGACTTTGTATCCCAGTGCTTTGCCAGATTTATTAGGTCAAGTACTTTTCTGGTAGAGACTATAGGGTTTTCCATGTGAACTGTCATGTCACTTGCAAAGAATGACATGATTTGCTTCTTAAAGTCCTCTAATATTTTCCTTATATATTTTGGGGGTCCTATGTTGGAGACATATATGTTAACAAAATTTATATATTTTTTGTTGGACAACTCCCTTAAGTATTAGGTCATGACTTCATTTGCCTGTTATGGCTGTTGTTTTGAAGTCTATTTTGTCTGATTATGTATTGCCCCCCAGCTTTTTTTTTCCATGTCCATTTGTTTGGAATATTTTTATCTACCGCTTCACTGTCAACCTGTGTAGATCTTTTGTTCTGAGGTGAGTCTCTTATAGATAGCATATGTGTGGGTCATGTTTTCTTATCCATTCAGCTGTCCTACGTCTTTTTGTTGAAGTATTTAGTCCCCTTACATTTAAGGTTATTACTGATAGGTTTTTATTCATTGACAGTTTTTCCCTTTGTGCCTGTGTTCCCCACTCCTGCCTCTCACTTGCTCTTTTTCTTCATCTTCTTAAAGCAGTTCTTTTAGCATCTCTTGCAATGCTGATTTGGTAGAGAAGTACTCCTTTAGCCTTTGTTTGTCTTGGAAGTTCCTTATTTTGCCTTCCATTTTAAACAAGAGCCTTGCTGGATAGAGTAGTCTTGGTTGTAGGTCTTTGCTTTTCATTACTTGGAATATTTTATGCCATTCTCTTCTGACTTGTACTGTTTCTGTGGAGAAATCAGCTAATAGCTTTATCAGAGCTCCCTTGTATATTACTAGCTATTTCTCCCTTGCTGCCATTAAGATTCTCTTTGTCTTTACATTTTTCCATTGTAATTATGATGTATCTTGGAGTGGGCCCCTTTGGATTCATCTTGATTGGAGCCTTCTGTGCTTCCTGAATTTATATAACTTTTCCCCTCACAAAGTTAGGGAAGATTTCTGTCATTTTTTCAAACAGGTTTTCTATTCCTTGCTGCTTTTCTTCTCCTGCTGGAATATCTATGATGTGAATCTTGTTATGTTTCATGCCCTGCAGCTACCTTAACCCATCTTTGTTCTTTTTGAGTCTTTTTCATGTTGTTGCTCTGACTAGGTGTTTATTTACTTGTCTTCCAACTTGCTCATTTGATCCTCTGTTTCATCTAGCCTGATATTAATTCCTTCTAGTGTATTCTTCATTTCCTCCTGGTTCTTATTCATAGTTCTATATCCTTTTTCTTGCTGATGTAGTTCCTACTAAGTTTCTTATAGTTCTCACTGAGTTCCTTTGGCATCCTTATAATTATTACTGAACTCTATGTCTGATAAATTGCTTGCCTCAATTTCATTTAACACTCTTTTAGAGATTCCTTCTTTCCTTTCAGTTGGATTTCCCCCCCATTTTAGGTGGCTCTTTTTGTTTGTTTCTGCATATTATATTGATCTGCTTTGACTCACTTCTTCATAGGGTAGCCTTCTGTGGTAGGAGTCTTGTGGGACTCAGTGGTACAGTCTCCCTGAACTCCTGAGCTGGATACTCTCGGGATGCCCTTTATGCAGTTTATGTGGGCCCTCTTATTGTAATTGGGTTTTGGTTGTTGTTGGCTCTTTCATTGGTGGATTTTACCCACTGGCTGGCTGAGTGTCACATCCTCCACCACATCTTGTATGCTGCTGTACAGGAGCTGCCTTTGCTGGCAGATGCTCATGATCTCTCAGCTGCAGCAGTTTCCAGAAGTTGGCAGAGTCCCAGCCATTAATTTCACATGACAGGCTCATCAGTACTGAGAGAATATGGGATCTTTTGATGTCATCTCTGGGTCCTGTGAGTGTGGAGAGGAGTCCAACTGGAGGCAGTGTGTCCTGCCCAGGACACACTCAGGAATGCAGGCAGGCAGAACTCACATTTTTTTTTCCTTTCTAGTAACAGAACATGGCAAAAACTTAAAAACTTAAAAATCCAATTTATGGCTCAGAGAAATACATAGTCTGTGTCATCACTTTAGACGCACAGAAATGTATGCTTGCTCAAAAATATCTGAATTTCACTGTAGCTCATTACCTGACTGAAAAGATATAACGATTCATTTTTATAGCCATATTAGTATAGCATAAAGAATATCTTATAGCCATTGATAGTATCTGGTGAATTAAGATTTTCTAATTCTCTACTTGTTTACCCCTGAAAGGTTTTAGAGAGAGGGCTTTGAGAAGGGTAGGGATGCGGAAGGCTGTTGCACTCTCCTACCTGCCAGCTCTGCCCTTCCTTTATTGGGGTAGTCCTGATTCCTCTTGCACATGGCTTTAATTCTGGAAACCCCCACAGTGTGTACAGTTTGGAACTTAGTGAGTGTTCAACAAGGCAGGTAAATAAATCTTTGTGTAAATTCACCCAGCATTTTGGTTTTGTAGGTCAAACAGTAATAGTAAGTATAAAAACAGTAATACCAGTTTGTTTTGATGCTGCCTTACATGATACTTAAAAGTGGCTGTAATCATAGTTAAATATGCATTTGAGCATTGTGCCTCCTTCCAGGGGTCTTTAGGATGTTGTTAGGTAGCTAACAGCTATGAGAGTAGATGGACATTTGACTCAGTTGTGAGCTTCTTGGCCTCTGGTCCCACTATGCCCAGATCAAGAAGGAGGGAAGGGGAGAGCAGGGGGAAATGGAGCAACTAATCTTGGAGTGGGGTAGGAGATTGAGGAATTAGCTGTCCTATCTCATGAAGACATTGAATCTCATAACATTGAGTCCAATTGCTATTTTTAGAGAGGAGTCGAACAGACAAGGGAGAGTAAGTGACCTTACTAGTCACTAGTAAGAGTTTGGATCTGACCTCAAGCCCTGTGCTCTCTCATTGGACGACACTGCCAATAACCTAGGCTGGGTGATGTCAAAATAGTGGTGAAGCCAGAACAAAATGTGGGCCAAGTGGCTTCTGTTTCTCTGCCACCTCCATTCTCTCACTGCCCCTTTGAGCACTCCCTTCTTTCACATTTTTTATTTCTTTTTTCCCTGTTGGTTATAAAACCAGTCCTCTCTTCTCCTGCTAGCTACTTCTTTGCTTCTCTTTCTTTCTCACCTTGGTTCTTCACTCTTTTTTTACATTCCTTTATCTTCCCAAAATTTTAGCTGTTAACTCATTGCTGTTCTACACTTTGAATGTTTCTCCCCTAGGTGTCAATTCCTGCAACTTCAACTGATTTGCTCATTGCTTCTTGGTTGCATGTAAGGCAGCTGCAAATGGCCATTGTCTGAGTACTGCCCAGTTTTGGGGGTGCAGTTCCCCAAAATCTCAGAATGACTAAGGCAGTCCTCTTATCCCATCCTGAACCAAAGATTTAACTTACATGTAACAAAATTAACAAACTTCTAATTGCTATGACAACTATTCTCTAAGGAGGGTGGAGCTTGCTTGTTCCTGCTGAAGAGTTGGTTGGTTTTGGTGAATGAGGGTGACCTGAAGCAGGATTTTGCTGATTTAAATTGGGAGAGCTGAATGGCTTTGTATAACTAAAGGAAAGGAATTTGAAATTCCATGAAGAAGAGGGTGAAATGCCATAGGAGGTGGACAAGAAAAATGAAGCCAGAAAGAGGGGATGCAGCTGGTTTCATAGGAGTAGGCCTGGAAACTGCCCAAAGTGAGGCAACTAAAAGAGATTTTAAGAATAAGGATGAATAAAAGTTGTGGTGTAACACCCTCTTCTGTCTCTCCTGCCCTGACTCCCTGAATCTTAAGTTCATTGAATTATAGCCATCCAAGTTTTCGGTATATGTTTAATTGATTGATTGATTGATTGTAAGTTGCTTATAAAGATAAGTTTGACCTTTGGGGAAATTCATTGCTGAGCAGAGAAAGCAAGCACATGAGAGAGAGGAGCCTGGAGCAGAGATGACCATGACCATGGGAATGAGGCTGCCCAGGAATCTGAAGGAAAGTTTGGGAGGAGGGCAGATGTGTTGGACTTGCACTGGGCATGGAACAGGGATTGAAGTTAATTTTATCCACATCTCAAGAGGCCAGGATTTCTTGGCCAACATCTGGTTTACACATATATAATTGGAACACTGATGGGTTTCCCTGGGTCCAAATTATAAGCACATTGCTCTGCTCCTCATAAATTGCTAAGAGAAAAGGTCAAAGAGGCTCTTATCCAAGGACAATGGCATGTTTACTTTTCATTTATAAAGAAGACCTTGGCAAAATCAAATGGATAAACTTGTTAATACAGCAAATGTAAAAAACCTGAGAAGAGTCTCTTCACTCAAGAGCTCATTGCCAGCTGGTGCTTTGCAGTTGCCTGAAACCTTGGAGAAGGGCTGGCTTGGGAGGAAGATTAACAACCATTTCCACTCAAAACTGAGAAGGGGTGCCAGGTAGGGAAATTGTTGACTTCCACAATGGGAAGACACTTTTCCTGTTAACATAGGATTGTTTTGTCCCTCTGGAATCAACTTAAATGGCTTTGTGCTCAATATAAACCATCATCATCCCCTCTCTGATTAGAATAAAACGAGTGTTGAGAAGAAGGTGATGTGAGCTAGGGTGCTGGCAAGCAGGACCCAGTGGTCCTCAATTCTGAGCAATGGAAGGGTTTCCAGAGAAGAGGGTATCTGTAAATAAAAATGCCTACCAATAGGGAGCATTTATGTGCCCAGCACTGTGCTCAGTAAATGCATCACTTGTATCACTTAATTCAATTTAATTCTCACCACAGATAGTAAAAATGTGTAGTTGGTAGAAGTCCTGTGGTGGCCCCACTTGAGCAAATGTTGACTTTTTAGGCCTCTGGAAGTGACTGAAAGCAATCTGTCACTACCCCTGTTGATTGATTAAATGTCAATTTAATTTTTACTGTGGTGTCCTAGTGCAAAGAAATTAAGTACATCACCTTTTATAGCTGGTGAGCTGCAAGGGTTTGCTTTTGGAAAAAAAAGATGGGCTTCTTTTTTTAGAAAACCCAGTGCTGGGGCAAAGCCAGGAAACTTGGGCTCTGTTAACTTGGATACATAATAATATTTCTTAGTCTCGGATTTCTTATCTGTAAAATAAAGGATTTGAAATCTTGTCTGGCCTCTCCAGCTGAAATACCTGTTTTGGTGTTGTAGAGCCCTGGGATCTACTGCTTTCTCTTCTACACTGATTCCTGACACGTCACTTACAAATAAGGGGTCAAGTGTGGACTGAATCATTGAACCCAGGATCAGGACACCCAAGGTTTTTGAAAGGTGCCCAGTAGTTGTGTCTTTCTGTTGCTCTCTCTTCCTAATTGGAAATAGAAACTATCTCCACTTTTTCTCAGTAACAGTAAATAGAACACCCTCAAATTTCCTCAAGTTCCATAGAACAGTCCATGTAAACAGGACATTGCAGCTAACACGGGAAGTCCTGCACATATTGTTGAAGAAAACAAGTTACAGGATATGAACAGTGTAACACCATTTATGTGACTCACAACAATTGTGTGTGTGGGTGTGTGTGTTTAGGCCTATAAATGCATAAAAATGATTAGGGGAATTTTAGGTTCACCTATATTTACATTTTTTATAAGAGAAAGGTATTTTTATTTGAATAATTAAAAGCAATAAAACTACTAGAATTTTTGTTGGTGGTGTGGTGATTTGCCATGTTTAGACGAAAACCAGGATATTAAGTCTCCAAGCATAGACCAGAAAAAATCAGTCACCTATGTGAAGAGATCTGATTGGTGTTTGTACGGTGGGAAGGTGGGTGGGTGTGGAAAGATGCTATGAGATGGGCCCAGTGATGTAGAGAAATGATGCAGGTGTGTGTTGTTGTATTTTGGAGAACTTGAGTACCAGCATCTTTTTTGGTCTGATTCTTGCTTAGTCAGCTGAACTAAATATTTTTCAATAGCTTATTGTATTCATTATTTCATTTCATCCTTAGCAAGTATCAGGGAGAGGAATCTGGGGCTCAGAGCAATGAAATGATTTGCCAAAGAGTATGCCAGCTGCACTTCTGTCTCCTCTCACCTCATCACTAGCCTGCTGATACATCCCCAGCTGAAGGCTCCCAGGGCGTGGCCCGATGGCGCAGTGGCCTGCATGGGATTGTGACAGTAAAAGGAAGAAGGATACAAATAGCGCTGAGTACCCTGCTGGTCGTGTGATTGGTCCACAAGAAACAGCAAATGGTATTGTTATGTAATGCTCCCACTATATGAATTTTCAATAACAGGGAAGGACAAGCCTCCCAACTCTAAGATGCACTAACACGGTTCTGCACTGCCCCCTCCCTCCAACCACTCCTACACCTCCTGGCTTTGCTTTAGGTACCTTGACAAGCGTGATTTACATTTCAGCACTGATCGTGGGGACAGGAGCCCATCATTCAGTTGCCCCAATAGTTCACAGTCCCTGACAAAGATTGAGGGCCTCAGCCTTGGCTGTTGCAGGAGGCAGAGGGGCACATCTGAATAAACTTGGCTTAATCACGGAGTGTCATGGTTGGAGCAGTTTATCAGTGACATAACATCAAATAAATAAATGACTCCTGGAAAACAGCTCATTCTAAAGCCAGCTGCTTTTATGGCTGAGCTTGATTTCCCTGTGATTAATGAGAATGTGCTGCCTCCTCTTTGCAGATCAGAAAAACAGCTTCTCAAGGCCACCCTCTTCCCAGCACTGTCTTGCCATCACTCTCTAGGACTCAAAATGATTCCATGTCACCCTTACTCCTTGTCTTGGGAAATGACCATCCTGTATAAATAAATAGGATGACAATAATTCGTATGTCATCCTAAGTCTCAGTGTCCTGCTGGGAGAGCGCAGCTTCAGGGTAACGCTGGCAATAATTCCCACCCAGGAGTGCCTTATGTTCGTTAGCAGTCTTCGGTGCCCTGGAAGGAATTCACTGGTATTGCAGAGAGATGTTCCTCTCAAGTAGGGGTGTAGCTTTTCTATGGAATGGAGGCCTAAATTCCACGTCCTGTGGGTTTTGCCATTGAGTGTTCCTCTGGACTCAGTCCTGTTGTATTTTCTCTTTATTATAACCCAAGTGTAATATTCTCAAATGAAAGATTCCAATAACACAGAAGCGTACGGAGGAGCTGTGGAAGTCTAGCCTCCTAGGACTCCTTTTTTTGAGAAGTCTGTATGCATCCTCCTGGCCTTCATTAATATATGACATATAGGCATAAATTCACACTTCTGTTTATTTTATAGGAATGTGTGATCATTCTGAATGTGATATTCAGCAACATACTCAATACTCAGATCTTTTAGAAATTGTGAAATATTCAGGCACCTAGAAAATACCCAAAATAAAAAAAAATATCCATATGTCTGCCACCTAAACTTTGTGAATGGTTATAGTTTGCTTTATTTGCTTCATATATTTTAGTAAAGATACACATTAGAAAGTTATATTAGTGCTTCTACTATACCTTTGGTTTGTCCTTTCCCTCCTTCAAAAGCAATCTTTTCGAAATTTGGTGCTCTTTATCCCTAATACATGCTTTTATACTTTGACTAAATTAATTGATGCATAACCTTATACAAGTTTCAGGTGTTCAATGTAGTTATTTGATATATGTATATATTTTGAAATGATCAACACAATGTTTAGTTAACATCATACATAGTTATAATATTTTTGTTGTGTTGAGAACTTTGAAGACCCACTCTCTTAGCAACTCTGAATAATACAATACAATGCCATCAACTATAGTCACCATGCTGTACATTCATCTGAATGACTTATTTATTTTATAACTGGAAGTTTGTATCTTTTGATCCCTTCACCCATTTCGCCCACTCCCTCACCCTAGCAATTGGTTATCTGTGTCTGTGAGCTTTTTTTTTCTTTTAAGTTTTCACATATGAATGAGATCATATAGTACAGTATTTCTTTGTCTGACTTCTTTCAGTTAGTATAATGTCCTCAACATCCATTCAGGTTGTTACAAAAGGCCAAATTTTATTTTTCATGGCTAAATAATATTCCATTATATGTGTGTGTGTGTATATGTACATGCATATATGCATGTACATATACACACACATAACCATACACACACACATAACCATATATATATTCACATTTTCTGTATCCATTCATCCATTGATGAGCACTTAGGTTGTTTTTATCTTGGCTACTGTAAATAATGTTGCAATAAATGCAGGAATATGTGTACACACACACACACACACACACACACATGCGCAAATGCGAGTTAAGGATCCTGGCTCCTGGGGTCCACGGCATTATAGATGAGATGAGACAAATTCACATGGACTATTGAGTCCTGTGGAGGAAAAGGGATGGCATGTCTTCTCTCTCAAGAGGAGAAAAAGCCTCAGAGCTCCTCACCACCCTCTCAAGAGGAGAGTGCCCTGACCCTTGCCTTGACAGGCTTTTATTGGATTCAATTTGCACAGGAATATGGGGTGTATACATAAAGCTCATCAATCATTGTCAGGCAGAACTGATTAAACAATAGATAACATTTAAAAAACTCTGAGGGTTTATTTGGAGTCAGGGTCAGATAGTTAAAGGGCCATAAAACGTTGGGGAACAAACTCACTTCTTGCTTGGACCCTTATCATTTAAATTGAGGATATTAGCAAAGTAGGTTTCATAGGATTTTATGCATTCTTTCTTAGGCTTGATTGCCCTAGGGAACCCGCCCTTTCCAGCACAGGACTGTACCCACTTCCAGCATTGTTTCAGGCTTAAGGCATTGTTTCAGGCTTAAGTCAGGCAGGGGAAGTAAGGCAGCCAAGAGATTAGGAGACTTCTTGCAGACAGAATGAGTACTCAGACTATGTAAAAGCTGAGGGGTGAGGGCCCATCACCCCCTTTTTCTGTAGACCCCCAAGTCCTTCCCTGAGGGCCCCTTCACAACCATGCCTGTCTTAGGTCATCCCTCTTTTGAGGACTCTTACCCATCATTGGCTAACCAGTAATCCACCCAGGGCCAAGCAGGGTGAAGAGAAAGGGAAGAGGTGGTGCCCCTACAAGGAAGATAAGCTTTGTCTCCTAAGTGGCTTATGGTCCCAAGGTCCTTTACTCAGCCTTAGCCATGGGGGATTACGGCTTCTGAAACTAGGCAGGGCAGTTCCCAACACATATATCTTTTTGAGTTAGTGTCATTTTCTTTGGATAAATAATCTAGAAGTGGAATTGTTGGGTTAAATGGTAGTGCTATTGTTATTTTTCTTGAGAAACCTCTATACTGTTTTCTGTAGTGGCTATACCAATTGGTAGTTCCACCAATAAACAGTGCACAAAGTTCTATTTTCTCTACATTCTCACCAACACTCATTTTGTTTGTTTTGTTTTTTTAAACAGCCATTCTAACCAGTGTGAGGTGACATCTCACTCTGGTTGTTACTTGAATATCCCTGATGATTAGTGTGATGATGAGTATCATTTCATGTACCTGTTGGCCATCTGTATGTCCTCTTCAGAAAAATGTCTATCTAGATCTTCTGCCCATTTTTAAATCAGATTTTTTTGTTTTTTTTCTATTGAATTATATGAATTCATTTTTTTAAAGATTTTATTTATTTATTTTTAGAGAGGAAAGGGAGGGAGATAGAGAAACGTCAATGTGCGGTTGCTGGGGGTCATGGCCTGCAACCCAGGCATGTACCCTGGCTGGGAATCAAACCTGCGACACTTTGGTTCGCAGCCTGAGCTCAATCCACTGAGCTATGCCAGCCAGGGCGGAATTATATGAATTCTTTATGTATTTTGGGTATTAACCGCTTATCATAAATATGATTTGCAAATATTTTATCCCATTTAGTAGGTTGCCTTTTCATTTCATTAATGGTTTCCTCTGCTCTGCAGAAATTTTTAGTTTGATGTAGTCTCACTTGTTTATATTGATTTTGTTGCTTTTGCTTTGGTATTAGATTAAAAAAGTCACCAAGACCAGTGTCAAGGAGCTTCCCACCCATGTTTTCTACTAGGAGTTTTAAGGTTTCAAGACTTACATTCAACTCTTTAATCTATTTTGAATTAATATTTTTATATGATGGAAGACAGTAGTCCAGTTTTGTTTCACATGTGGCTACCCAGTTTTCCCAACACCATTTATTGAAGAGACTGTCCTTTTTCCATTGTATATTCTTGTTTCCTTTGACATGAATTAATTGACCATATGTACATGGGTTTATTTCTGAGCTCTCTATTCTGTTCCATTGGTATTTGTGTCTGTTTTTATGCCAGTACCATACTGTTCTTCTTATTGTAACTTTGTATTATAATTTGAAATCAGGGAACATGATGGCTCCAGTTTTGTCCTTTTCTCTCAAGATGGCTTTGGCTATTTGGGGTCCTTTGTAGTTCCATACAAATCTTTATTGTTTGTTGTATTTCTGTGGAAAAAATGACATGAAAATTTTGTTAGAAATTTCATTGAATATGTAGATTGCTTTGGATAGTGTGGACATTTTTACAGTATCAATTCTTCTAGTCTATGAATGTAAAATATCTTTTATTTTTGCCTTCTTCAATTTCTTTGTCATTGTTTTCAGTGTAGAGGTCTTTCACTTCCTTGGTTAAATTTATTCCTAGGTATTTCATTTTTGATGCGATTATAAATAGGATTTTTTTAAAAATTTCTGTTAATTCATTATTAGTATGTAAATACAATAGATTTTTGTGTATTAGTCATACCTGCCACTTTACTGAATGTATTTATTAGTTCTGACAGTTTTTTGGTGTCTCTAGGATTTTGTATATATATAATATTATGTATGTCATCTGCAAATAGTGACAGTTTTACTTCTTCTTTCAAATTTGGATGGCTTCTATTTTGTTTTCTTGCTTAATTGCTCTGGGTAGGCCTTTCCATACTTTGTTGAATTAAAGTGGCAAGAGTGGACATCCTTGTCTTGTTCTGATCATACAGGAAAAGATTTCAGCCTTTCATCATTGAGTATGATGTTAGCTGTGGTCTTGTCATATATAGTCTTTATTATGTTGAGGTACATTCTCTCCATATCCACTTTCTTGAGGGTTTTTATCTTAAATTAATTTTATATTTTTAAAATACTTTTTCTGCATTTATTTAGATGACGATATAATTTTATACATAAAAATATGTATACCCTGGCCAGGTGGCTCAGTTGATTGGATGTGTCATCCTATACACCAAAAGGTTGCAGGTTTGATTCCTGGTCAGGGAACATACCTACGTTGTGGGTTTGATCCCTGGTTGGGGTGTATATGGGAAGCAACTGATTAATATTTCTCTTTCACATCAATGTTTCTCTCTCTCTTCCTCTCTCTTTAAAAGCAATAAACACATATACTCAGATGAGGATTAAAATACATATGTATAAATATGTTTTTACACATGTGTATAAAATATAGTTTTATTATCATTTTGAATGTAGTTAAAAGTATATAAATGGTATACTGTACATATTTTTCTACAACTTATTTTTACTCTTATGTTTATTCATGTGGCTAAATGAATAAACATAATGAATGAAATGAATTAACATAATGAATAAACATAAATGAATGAAATGTGACCATTCATTTCATTTATTCTATTACTGCGTTATGTATTCTATTGTGTTAACATATCACAAATTTAGTCATTCTCCCATTTTGGAACACTGATAGAGTCTCCAATGCTTGCTGTAACAAAGTTGAATAATTGTTGAATGATTGTGTGAATCATCTTCTGCAGGAGCTGAGGGTTTTTTAGAGTACTCACACATGAGTGGAATTTGGATTGTAGCTTATGTGCTGTTCATTTCAACCAAATATTGCCAGATGTTTTTTGAAGATGCTGAAAACGTTTTGAAGTTTTAAGAATTACTTTTTTCTTCACAATTTCCTTAGTTCATAATATTGTCAGACACTTTCATTTTTGGCTATCATTTTTTTTTCTCTAACTTGTATTTGTTGCTAGGGAGGTTGACAAAATTTTTCATGTTTGCTGGACATTAAAGTTTCCACTTCGGTGAATTGTTTACTTACATCATTTGCTAATTTTTTATTTTCATAATAACACTTAACATTTACAAAGCACTTAGTGCATGTCAGGCAAAATTGGAAGTGTTTTTAGCTTAAAACAAGAATAAGGTAAAAAAAAACAACAAAAAACCTCACCTAAGCCTGTGTCTGGCTCCAGAGTTGATGTACTTAACCACCATCCTATGGTGCCTGGTCAGACAGCGATCCTACCCTGTTCCTACTCTCCTTCTGTTTGTTTCTAATGGTTATTTTTGGCACTCTGTGTTTGCATCTGCACCTTAGGATCACATGCTTGTCAGATTCCAAGTCCTGTTGGAATTTTTAATTTCACTATGTGGAAATTATGGTTTAATTTGGGAAGACTTGGTACTTTCACACTACTGTTTCTGCCCATGAGTGGATGTATTGTATCTTTCCACATAATTATATCCTTTATTTGTCTCCTTTAATGACTTTAATGGTTTTTGAAATTTTCTCCATGAAAAGATGGCATTTCTCTTATTCTCTCTTTAATTTTTTTTTCCTGAGAAATGTATTGTTTTTGCTGTTACAGATGGCATCCTTTAACAAATTTATTTGTGTTTTTTAAAATGTCTAATGAAAATACAATTATTATACATTTACTTTTTTAGCCAGGAACTTTTTGGTATTTCTCATTTGTTTTAATAGTTTGAATATAAATATTTTAGATTTTCTAAAATCTACAACTATAATTTCAGTGAAGGGAAGGTTTTTATCTAAATCTTAAACCTTTATTTAATTTTCTTATGATTTCTTTTTTTCTCTTCTGGTCCTTGTCTAATAATGGAAGCCAGTATTTACCCGCCTCCTAAGAAGAGTTAGGAAGAATTTCTCCCCCCAAACACTCCCCCATAATATCTGGAATACTTTGTATAATATTAGGATTATCTATTCTTTGAATATTTAGTAGCACTTGTTTATAAAATTCCCTGGGCCTTTTTTTCTCTTAGTAGGTAGATTTTAAATTACTGGTTCATTTCTTAGAATTAAAAAAAATATATAGACCCAAAATTGTTATTTCTTTTTGAAAAATTACTTGTTCTTTAGAAAAGTAACCATTTGTTTTGTGTTTATATTGTATAAATTTTACTTTAAAATTTGAAACATTTTAAAGACATTGAAAAGTGTAGAAAATTATCTAGCAGTTATAAAATTTCAGCAAGTTAAATAGTTTTTAACTATTTGCCGTATTTGCTTTAGATCTTTCTCGAAGAGGTGGAAAGGGTGATAGAGGGAGAGAAGAAGGACGGAAAGAAGGGAGAAAAGAAGCAAATACAGGGTGAGGCAAAGTGGATTTGCAGTTGTTCTTATGGAAAATAATATTATGATTAATAATAATGCAAGAATAAACTCTGTGTTTCACATACTCACAATTATAAACCTACTTTTGCCTCACCCTGGATTACACATACAGCTAAAGATACCCCTTAGCATTTCATCTTTAGTTTGAGATAATCACTAACCTGAAACAATTGTATCACATTTGTTATTTTCATACCTTAACTGTGGTTCATATATATATCTTTTACTAATGCATTCTGTTGTTTTGTGTGGTAAGTTGTATTTACATAAGGAAGAGCTAGAAGTAGGTTACAGCCCTGGCTGGTGAGGCTCAGTGGATTGAGCACCAGCTTGTGAACCAAACCAATTCTATTCCCAGTCAGGACACAAGACTGGGTTGCAGGCCAGGTCCCCAGTAGGGGGTGCTCAAGAGGTAACCACACATTGATGTTTCCCTCTTTTTCTCACTCCCTTCCCCTCTGTCTAAAATAATTAAATAAAATATTTTTTAAAATAAAAAATAAATATGGTACTCTTCAGGGATTTCTTGGAACCCAAATTAATATTTTAAATATATTTTTTAATCACATGAGTGTAATCTTAATGTACTGTTTAGTTTCCTTATAATTAGGCTTTGGTATTATGCTGTGTATAGTTTTCTGCAATATGCTTTATTCACTCAACTTATATTTCTAAGAACCATATGTATTTTTTACGTAGCTGCATTCATTTTTCACTACTAAATCATATCTTTGTGTCATACTACAATTTCTCTGCTCATATATTGACAGATTTTTTTCTAGCTTTCTGCAACTATAGATAATTCTGTCTTTGAAAGATTTGATTTTTTAAAAAAAAGGAAAGAAGGAAGACAACTTATCAAATACTCATATGCCAGGCATGCTTCTAAAACCTGGGGGCATAACAGTGGACAAACCAGACAAAGATCTGTCTTTGCCCTCTAGAATCTAAGCTACAAACAGCTAACAAACAACACAAATAAGTAAAATGTATAGTGTGCTATATGATAATAAAAACTAAGGTAAAAAATATCAGAGAGAGGGCAGAAGGAAATCTTGGGAAAAAATACCGAGGAAGTATGCATTGAGAAGATGTTCTTTGACTAAAGACCCAGTAACATGAGGGAGTGAGCCATGCATGCATCCAGGGAAGGAGAATTCCAGGCAGAAGGAGCAGCAAGTTCAAAGGTCATAGGGAAGAAATGTGGCTGGTGTACTCAGGACCCTACACTGTGGCGGGGACGGCAGTGTGGCTGCAACACTGTTGGAGAACTAGGGAATGAAGGTGAGAGGAGAAGGTGCAGATCATGGAGGGCCTTATAAAACATAGATGGATATTTGGCTTTTACCGTGATAGTGAGTCCTTTCATTTCCTTTTTGGATAGGATCCCTTTAGCTGCTGTGTTGAGACAAGTCTGTAAAAGCCGGGATAGAAGAAGAGATCAGTTAGGAGGTTGTTTCAGGAACCTAAACATTAATATGATGATTCCTTAGTGAAGGGTATATGCTTTATCTCACTTATTTCTCACAACACCCCGTTGAGGTAAATATTATCACACCCATTTACCAGTGAGGAGCAGAGGCTCAGAGGAGGTCCGTCAGCTCTTTATCTAATTGTCTAACAGAACAGGATTTGAACCTGTGTCTGACTCTACTTCACTATGTGTATCCCCAGTTCACAGTTAACAGCAAAAACTACATTGCCTAATTTAAAACCTGGGTCTTACAATGGACTAGATTATTTATACCTGGAATTTTGCACAGATTGTCAGCTCTACTGGTTCAGCTCTCAGATAGTCATATCAATATAAGAAAGAGCTATTATTGAAAGGAAAATTTTAGCCCAAAGCACATGAAAGACACTATTGGAATTGTGGCAGCTGTAGTGTAGTTGTCTCCTGTCCCAGGCCTCAGAGGTGATGCTGTGATTACATGACTACAGTTAGATCCATTGAGGAGCATTTTTTTTTTCTGTTGACTACATTCCAACCTTTCAGAAGGACCATGACAACCTGTTGCCCTTTGGGTTCAATTTTTATAATTGCCTATTGAAAGTAATTGCTAGCATAACATTTAATCAATAGATTATAAACAAGATTTTGTGTTTCAGGATTTCAAAAGCTTCTACAAATCCTAGGAAGCCGTGTGTATTGATTGGACAGTGTGGTCTTCAGCTGTGCAATTCACATGCTGTCATAAAATTTCAAGCAAGACGGGGTCAGAATTACTTAGTGTACTACCTTTATTTTATAGGGGAAAAACTGAGGTGAAGAGAAGCTGTTTGTTTAAAGTGATTCATTGATCCAGAACTGAGCAAAGATGTACTCAGAGGTACTGCAGTGTCTTTTAAAGGCATCAGGCAGACATGTCTCTTTTACTTCTGGCTGTGTGACCTTGGAAGTGTGACTTAACCTTCCTAAGCCTCAGGGTTTTCTGTTTGTTGTTGTTGTTGTTGTTGTTGTTAGTTATCCAGTTTCACTAAAACAATTTTGCATAGTAGTTGGGAAAATTTACAAATGTGTCAAAGCTCCTGGGCTGTGTTTGGTATAAGATAAATGCTAGCTCTAAATTTATTTTTGTTGGGTTCAACAGTTTCTTCAAGTATAATTTTATTAAAGTACTGGTCTCCAAGTCTAAGTCCAAGTCAAATTTTAAGCCTTCTCTGTATTGACAAATAAAGCAGCTTTAACCTATCAAGATACTTATGCAGATACAAATTTCAAACTCATCATCATGAAATGATGTATTTTGTGAAGGGCCCAGGGCTCTAAGGACAAGGATAAAAGGTGGCTAGCACTACTATTACTTCAGAGTATCCAGTGAAGGAACTGTGGATGACTTTTTTCATAAAGAAATTCTGTGATTTCCCATTTTCAAGGGCCTGAAACACCACTCGTGCACCCAGCAAAGGTCTTTTGCCTCAGAGCTGCAAGTGCTTGAACTACCTTGTTCTTTCCAAATGGGTTTTCAGTGTGCTGGAGGGCATTTGATCGCAGTGAGGTAGACTAGGTGCATTTCCTTTTGGTGCTAGAATGAGAAGTGATTGAATTTGCAAGCTTGAAGTATGTTTATCCAGTCTTCACAATAAAAACGACTCCTTGTTGTTCTAACATCTTCCTTCAGAGCTACTATTTGCCAGAACAAAATATAACTGATCGTGGGGGATGCATTTGAATGATCTTTCGAGAGCGCGCAGTGCTATTGGAAGAAAATTGCAGTGTGTTAGGCACACTTTTATATTTTGTCTTTTCTGCCTTTAAAAAAATGTGCTGCTGAGTGAAGTCAGATGTAGCTCAGCTAAAGCCTCACTAGGTGTTCCTCGGTGGGGATGCTGTGACTCAAGGGCAAGTGATGGCTTTCTGCATTCCATTTCCCCAGAGTTCCTGAAGCTCTTTGATACCGACACACACTAAATAACCCCCCAAGAAAAACACGGTAGAACCGGATGTGGGTGTGTTGTTTCACTGTGGGGCGAATGCCATTCCAGCGATGGGAGCAAAGTGCTCAGTATCCAGAACATCTTCTTGATGTCATGGAATTGCCGCAGGAAATCACTGAAGGAGTCACTTTGAAATCATGGAGCCAGAACAAAGGCAAGCAAATTGTCCTGAAAAATATTATATCCACATTTTAGAGTAGCTTTATGAGTGATGAGCCATGCCTGTTGTACCATAGATAAGCTGTGGCTATTGACTGGGAAGCACCTACCAAGGGATACATTTTTAAAAATCTCTGTGCGGACCACTCAACTTCTTTAACACATTCTGCCTTCAGACGGTTTACAGGACGAATGACCCCTCCATAACTTTCATTCACTATTTCATTCACTTTCAGATTCTGCTCATCTTCATTCCCTCAGCACAGACATGCTCCATTCCCTCTTACCCTCTTTCCTTTCCCTCACACTAGGAGACAGCAAAAATGTGAACACCCCAACAGAATTTGTATATACTTGTTAAACTCACTCAGTGCAATCAAAGTGTTCTCTTTAGACTCCTGCATAACCGCAGCAATCAGCAGCCACTGGACTTCTATCCTGGAAGCTCAAGGCACAAGTTCATATTCTGGCATTGACGTTAGAAGGAGGAGAGCCTCAAATGATAAAATAATGCATTTTGTAGAACACGAACTCATATAATTTTACTGAATGGAAACTGGACACCTTATCTTGAATTTTTGGAGTTTGTGCCAAAGAATTTTAGTTCATATTAGTTCAGATTTTATTCAGTTCATGAGGAAATTATTGAAACATTAACCTTTAACATCAGCCAGAACTTATAACTGCTTTAACTCATTTTCTAAGAATTTCTTTGGTACTTGCAAACTTATTTGAATAGTTTTAAAATCAGTATATCACAAGCTTCCTAACAAATTATCTGACTGGATACAGTTTTGAGATTATGTTTTGAAATTAAATAGAATCCATAAGTATTGTATTTAATGTCTGGACATTGTAGGAAATGCTTTGTGCTGGTTTTGAAGTACAGGGGCTAGTTGGAGCTGGAGCGTACTTGACCTTCATGGGGTAGATTCATTGTTTTTACCATTAAATACAAATTTTGACCACCTCAATAGTTATTTTTAAAAACTTAATTGTTTGATTCATATATTCTAATTTTCTGATAAAGTGTTCAGTAATAATTTGGTTATTTTGGCTATACAGAGTCAATTTAAACACTATTGTAAGATTTTCATAAGTATCCATTACTTAATTTAATTATTTTCAACTCACATTCTGATATGGTAGAATATTAGTAAAAATATCATTGAGGACTTATGTTATTTGAGTTTTCTTTTTTTAGTATGTATATTATTCATCTATTTCCTTATCTACTTTTTCCAAATTTAGATTGAGTTAACACACAATTTTTAGAATTGAGAGATTTGATGGTGAACTACTGTACAATAACTTCCTTGAAGAGATGTGCCTTCTTGGGATGCTATTGTAATATTTTAATTAGTCCTTAGATGCCTATAAATACAGATTGGATTGAGTACATCCTACCCGGTCTATTTTCATGTAGGCAGAGCCTCCTTAGGTTTCTGGGCACGAAGCCCAACCCTTTGATTACACACAACCCTTTGAGTACACACACATTGGTCAGTACTCTTATGAGATTTGCTTTTGGGGTCAGAACTTAATCAGATCAGTTTTTAAGAATAAGAAGGGCTAATAGAAGGACAAGCAAGGACTCGATAGAGACTGAAAGTAGTAGGCTTCTAAGGAGAAGTGTGAATCTCTAAGCATGAAATAGAACTCTGAGAAAGGTTAGCTTGGTCAAGGGCAAGCAGGACACTCCTTCTGGCTGAGAATGACAGGAACTTTTCCAAGCCTGCAAACAGGCAGAGATGTAAGTGACCTGAAGAAGAAATGTCATCAGTAAGGCTCCAGGACTGCGTGACTTGGATGCCCAAATTTGACAGCTTGCATAGTCTATTCTCCTTAGCAGTTATATTTCTATGGTAAAGTAAAATATTGACTTTCTGACACATAAGTTTCATTTTCCTTCTGTGGCTTGGTTGAAGCAGGATTTGTGATTCCTTGAAGATTCTCAATTTGTAGCCTTGAAAGAATACCCCCGGGAACTGGCTGGCCCTCCTGTCAGCGCAGTGGCAGAGGGCTCTGACTGATTAGGGTAAGGCTCATCGATGATACGTTTAGCCTCAGCTATGGAAATGTCAAGATAATTAGTATTTGATGATGGCAAGTTTTCCCTTTTTAATAATGAGACTGAAAGCACACTAAAAAAGGATGTTAGTGATGGAAAAATGAGAAAGAACTAGGAGAGCTTACATAGAAATACAGCAGGTCAGTAATTTCGATCATTTAAACTCTGCAATTTGTGTGGTCCCAGTTGTCTTCACCATCATCAGATTCATCGGGAAATGCTCATTGTGAACTTGCTTTGAGCAAAGCATATGCTAGTCACTGGGATAGAGAGAAGTAGAACTGCAGGGGTGGGTAAAAGTAGGTTTACAGTTGTGAGTACACAAGTTTATTTCTGTTTTATTTATGTATTGTATTATTTGTCTTATTATTTTGTATGCTTATGATTTTAAAAGATTTTATTTATTTTTAGAGAGAGGGGAAGGGAGGAAGAAAGAGAAGGAGAGAAACATCCATCCGTTGCCTCTTGCACACTCCCCGACTGGGGACTGGGCCACGACCCAGGCATGTGTTGTGATTGGGAATTGCTTTGAGAGCCAAGTCCAAGCAACCAAGCTATACTGGTCAGGGCCTACTTATGATTTTAATGGCTGCTAATTTAACCTACTTTTGCATACCCCTGCCTTCTTGGGATGACACTCAGGGGGACAGGCTCTATGAGCAGTGACTGTGATGTAGTGGAACTGCATTTTGAATGACACAAGTACTCAGTCTCCTTTACATCCCTTCTCTCATGACTCTTCAAAGATGACTCCCATTTTTGTAGGATCAAGCATGAGGAATCCATTGCATCTAATTCCTTCCTACTGTAAGACACATTTCTCTGTCTTAGAGGGCTGGTGGCAGATAGAAAGGTTTAAGAGACATGGGATGGGTTAGTATCTATGAAAAGAGAAATGATATGCAAATATATGAGGAAGGAGAAGTAATCTTTTTTCAATTGTTTGAAGAGTACTCATACTAGTTTATTACAGGTGGACCCAGTAACAACCTTGGTGGGGTCTTAAAGTGATTTATTTCAGTTATTATTCATTTACCTGATTGTTCCCAAGACTACAATGGTCTAAATCAAAACAAGGGGAAAAAAATCTTGTCAGTCATCTGCTCAAAAATATTAAACTACTACTCATTGCCTACTAAGTCTGGAAAACATAATGTTGAGAGGAAAAAACGCAAGCTGTGGAAGTGATATTCACAGTAGAGTGCTATTTACATAATTAAAAAGCACAAAAAGAATACTATATATTACTTATGGATTATAGATATGTGGTAGAGTGTCATGCATGAGAATGCCAAACAGCAAATTCAAAGTAATCTTTAGCTATAGGGGTAAGGGAGGGAGGATAATGCAAATGAGAGAAGCTTCATATGTATTTATAATATTTTATTTCTCAAGTTCATTTGTGAGTGCACAGATGGCCATTATATTATTCTTAAATTTTTTTTTGATAAAATTCGTTTTTTAAAAGTTTCACTTAGAAGAGTAAGAATTAGAGATTGTGTTCTTTTTATGCATATGTTAAATCTTTGCATAAGTCAGTGTTATCTTATTTTTCTTCATCTCTCCCAGAGGTTCATGTGAGGAAATACAAGCCTAGTTTGGGTGGCTCCGAGAGTTCTCAGCTCTGGAGGGTCTGGTGGCCTCCTGTCAACCTCGGGCTGAGGACGGTTGGCCATGCACATGATACTTCTGAACATTTTCTGGACAGCAGCTCCCTGTGCACACGGTGTCTGCTCTTTTTATCTTGCATCTGCTGTCCCATGGTGAGGATTTACTTTGTTTGGCTGAGAAACTGCAGCGGGCCTCAAAAGCATTTTTTGAGAATAGAATTTTGAGCTGCTAAATCCATCCCGGGGCTTGGCAATTCTTTCCTTTGATGGCGGATCGACAGTGAGAAGGGCCTGAGCTGGTGCTTCGTAAATTGAAGAGCGTGGCTGACATCTTTTCCACTGAGACTTTTCATTTTGAGCAGTTTCTGGGAATTATTACTCATGGATACGTGACTGATCCAGGTATTGCAAACTGAGGAGCAAAAAAATGTTTTAAGTAAATTTATGGTTTTGTGTTGGGCCATATTCATAGCCATCCTGGGCCGCATGTGGCCCATTGGCCACAGGCGGACACCCCAGAGAGAACAGAAATGACTTGAAATGTACTTTCAGATCAAATGGGGAGAAATCAAATTAAATCCATCAGTTTTAATTAGTGTTTGTGTATTTAATGTGTGGCCCTAGACAACTCTTCTTCCACTGTGGTCCAGAGATGCCAAAAGGTTGGACACTCTTGCAAGTTTGCTAGTTATGAGAAGCAGGTACAGTCTTGAGATATAAGGAATTTACATCACAATAAGTTGTTGCCTGTGGATGGTATGGATGGATGTACAAAGGGAAACCCCTAAAAATAAGCCAAGAAAGGGAAGGAGTGATGAAGCAAATGCACAGGCCATAACCCATCAGATGGAGCACAGATCATCTATGTCAAGCGACTCCATCAGAATTTTCCTTAATAAAAGTGTTATATCGCCAACAGGTAAATTTTTGTCTTAACTGAGAAAAGCTTGCTTTCCTTATTAGCAAACATACAGCATACATATATATGTGTATATGTGTGTGTGTGTGTGTGTGTGTGTTTATCAGTATCTGTCATGTCTCTTTAAAACTCTAAACCAACTTGTTTTACGTGCTACAAAGATTGGAATCTAAACCAGATGAAGAACAAGTGCTACTCTGTCATTCAGAGTTTCTGCCACTGTTTCAGTGAAAAGGCTGTTCCCTCTCCTCAAGTTTTCTCAGGCAGGAAGTACTACTACTCTACTGCCCCTACATGGAAAAGAATGGGAAGAACGCTTGGCCTCTCATTAGCTCTCATTGTCTTCTCAGGGGGATGAGGGACAAATGATTGGTGAGAGGAAAAGGACAGGATTGAGCACAGAGGGCTCAGCCTTGCCCAGGTGTCTCTTGGAATGACCAGTTCTCAGCAGCTCTGCTTTGCTCATAACTGTGATGAACTTTCTAGATCAATCCTGCCTCTACAGGAGGTGGGGAAAAGTTCCACTTGGTGGGGCAACATACAACTTGGAGAGATTAGGAAGCTCATCTCTGGCCATAGATCAAGCCAGACTCTTTAGCTTAGCCTCATCAGAAATGATACTGTCATTTTCATTGTCATTTGTCCAATTCCTTTGTCTAAATGGGACCAGACTCATTACAAGGAGAAAAATGTGGTTAATGATTACCTCCCAACCCCAGTGACTCCCATGTGGTTTCTGTACATGAGAATATGTGTAGAATGAAGCAGGGAAGGGACGTGGCACTATATGTGGTTCTTTTCCTGGACCAAACATTACAAAATAGTCCTAAACACTTTACATAGGACAACCCCCTGCAACAAAGAATTATCAGGCCCAAATGTCAATAGTTCCAAGGCTGAGAAACTCTGACCTCAGCCTTTTGATCTAGAACACCTGGTAGAAATGTACTGATTGCGATGAAATGCTTGTTTGGAAAAAATTCCCTTTAAAATACAGTTGAACCTGATAAATATGTACATCAGATATCATGTTCCTCATCCTGTACCCTTTTCTTGGAATATTGTAGGACATTCTACAAATCACTCCATACAGTTTTATACAAAGTGTTATTTTCTCTCATAGTTTTTAAAACTTCTTCATGCTTTACATTCCCCCTTCCTTGAAAATAATGACTAGAATGAGTTATATATCCTTTTAGCCCACTCGCTCAATGATGTCATCAAAGTGGTATAGTCTTTCATCTCCAAAGCCTGTTCTCCATGTTGGCTTCATCCTCAACCTTGTCGCTAGATGGCTGCCTCAGGTCTAGGTGCCGCTGTTAAACACAGAAGCATCCGGAGGAAGAAAAAGTAAGCCTCTTCCCATGGCTGTGTTTTAGGAGCTGCTTAGGGGAGACTTGCTCTCACATCTCAATGGCCAGAGCTGGGTCATGTGGCCACCACTGTCCTAATTTCTGGCCAGGGTAAGAGGATTAACTTTGGATGGATCATACTCATCCCTGGAGTTGTCAGGGGGAGAGGGGTGGTCAACTTCCCCTGAAGCTCTTGACTATGGGTGAGGAGGTTAGATACATGAACAAAATTAGGGTTCTGTTAAGAAAGAAGGAGCACTGGGTGTTGGGTAGGCAGCTCACGGTGTCCACACACAAGAGTATCCCTGTCTGCCCTGAAGTAGCTCAGTGACCTTCTATTCAAGGGCAAGCTCATCCTGATAACATCATAGTAAGCTGAGTTAGTTCTGGATCATAAACTTGAGAACAGGGATAGGGATCTGTTCATAGATTTATTTATTACTTATGCCTTGACTGCTTTCAAACAGGACTTGAAGTGACTTACAATCAAAATATGTACAATAAAACTTTAAAAAAAAAATTCCATACCTGAGGATGTATTTGATTTTAGAGAGAGAGAGAAGGAGGAGGAGGGGAGAGAGAAACATTGATGTAAGAGAGAAACATCAATCAGTTGACCCCCATACCCACCCCAACCAATGACGGAACCCACATCCTAGGTAAGTGCCCTGACCAGGATGAAACCCACAACCTTTTGGTGTGTGGATGACGTTCCAACCAACTGAGCCACCTGGGCAGGGCTACAATAAAACTCTTAAAACCATGGTAACATAACTATGCTATGAAAGGATGGGAATAAGATTCATCTTTTTTTTTTTTTTTACTTCCATATCACTTATGTTAGTACTTTCACATTAAAAAGGCTTGAGAGTAAATATTTAATTAAATAAATGCCCAGCCCCACCCTTCACTGGGAGTATAAACTCTATAAAATAAGGAGAGAATCATTTCACAGTTAGCAGCCATGCTCCCTGAGGAAAGGCATCAGACAGAGCTGCTTCTCAGGCTGAGCTTGAGCAGAGTTTTCATGCTAAGGGCAGGCAGTACCAATGACGGTTGACCTTGCCATTGGCAGCCACCAAGGGATGGATTACCTCACACTGGTCTCTTCAGTGAGGCTCTCTCTGCAGCAAAGAACCATCTAGACAGCAGCATCTTCAAAACTCCATGGTCAAAAACGTATGTTTAGATTAATGTGTATACTGGTTTCTTTCTGATACCTGTATATCCAAGACACTAGAGAAAATCTTTACAACCAGCTAACCTGTAACTTAAGGCACCCAGCAATTTCATGTATGTTCTTTATCCCTCACCACACCACCCAGGAAAGGATAAATACAGGTATTTCCTTGAAAATGTAAATGAGTGACAAAACTTAATGCACTCTCTGGTTCTATGTTGGTGTTTGGATTTTAAATAGGAGCAAAGCCTACAGCCTAAGAAACTCTCCAATGGTTAGATCCAGGCACTAGAGCTCCACTTCTGGCAAATGTGAAGTGGGTCATTAGGGCCAAACTTTCCACTGGGAACAGTGGAAAAGCTGGATCGAATAGGATAGATATTTATCCTGAGGCTTAAGAAAGTAGCAGGACAGTGACAACTTATGGATGACAGGTATGGGGAAAGAGTAAAACCACATGAAGTGAAGGTGGCCTTTGGGGCTGCTCTTTCTCTTACAGCAGCAGTCCCTACCCCTTTAGGCACCAGGGACCGGTGCTGTGGAAGACAATTTTTCCATGGATGGGGCAGGTGGTTGGGCAGTTCTCTTACTCACCTGCCGCTCACCTCCTGCTGTGGAACCCGGTTCCTAGAAGGCCATGGACTTGGACTGGTTCATGGCCTGGCCTGGGGATTGGGAACCCCTGACTTACAGGCTTCTACCATTTCTGCAAGAGAATTCAAAGGCTAAGAAATTTAACCTTTGACCGATAAACACCAGAGTTAAGGGTCCACCAAGGAAAGGGCTCTGCCAAACCCCTCAGAGTCCTTAACAGTGCACTCCTTAGGAGTGAGGGTGAATTGGAAACAGACGGCTTCTGAATCATGTCAAGCCTTGATTGAACGGTGACAATCTGGAATTGCAAGTGCCCATAGCCTGGATCTAGAAGCAAATTTTAAGACTCCTGAGGAGAAAGACACCACAGTGCAGTCTGAAATTTTCTCCACATTTTTTATAATATGAGGAAACAAGAATTTGTGACCACGAGCAAAAAGAAACAAACAAAAGGAACAGACCCATCTTCTAATGGAGTTATTAGATCTGGATTTTAATATATACCTATGCTTAATATTTTGTAGAAAATAAAAGGGGAGAGTAAGAGACTGTGACAGTAACAATACTTTAAGAGATAAGGGTACAGAATTTTCCAGGACAAAAATCTTCAAGTCAGAGACACATACCCCAAGCAGGACTAAGACAAGGAAAGCAAGATAATCAAGAAGAAAATAGACCAAAACTAATAAATTCAGTAAATGTGAAGGAAGCTAAGGTGGAGGGAAGGGAAGGGGCAGAGAGGCAGAGACTGTCAGAGACAGAACAGATGGAACCAATAGAAAGTAAATGATAACATGGTAATTTAAACTCAAATACCGTAAGTAATTACATTTGAAGTAAACGTGCCAAAAATGTTGCAATTTAAAGATGAAGATTGTCAGGCTGGATTTTAAAAAAAAACCCAAAACCCAATTTTATGCTGTTTGTGAGAGATATATCTTAAATATGTATAAGGGTACAGAATTTCAGACAGTAGAGCTAAAAACAGCAGGGTTTGTGATAGGAAACACTCAGTATGCAGGAAGTAACTAACTGCAGAAAAGCTGCCTCTTCTATCTGGTGGACTGGGTCTGTGGCTAGCAAGTGATTATGAGGACACTGAGTAAGCACTGGCCGATTTCTCAAACATTTTTACCCCAGACTTGGCTATGAGTTTTAGCAGGAGTATAGATTAAGGATTTCCAAAGTTTTCATAATGAGATAGTTTTTCTGAGTTCTTTAAAGTCTTATGTCATTGGATAATATACAAGACTGGAGGTAGTGGTGGGAAGGTGGGGAAGGGCTTTTTTTCTCTTCTGTCCTTGAATCTCTTAAAGCAGTGGGTGAGCACTGAGCGTGAGCAGTTAGGTAGACTTGGAATTAGCCAGGGGAGTTGGCTGTGTCTTTTCAAGTTGCAAGAGTCAGTGAATTGCTTGGTCTTTTTTGGAGCGTGTGAGATTTTTGGGAGGGTAGATGAGGAAGTGAGAAAGTACAGGAAATCATCTTCAATAGTCAGATATTAGGGAGAAGTACCGTATTTTTCCGACTATAAGATGCACATTTCCCCGCCAAATTTGGGAGGAATAATGGTGGTTAATGCTGCTGTTCTGTTTATATTTACATTGGTGAAATGTTATGTTATCTATTAAATATTTAAATATGTTTTATGTTATTAAATATTTTACCACATTTTTTGCTTCAAAATTTTTTTTCCCATTTTCCTCCTTTAAAATCTAGGTGCGTCTTATGGTCCAAAAATACAGGTAGATCCTTTTTCAGTGCCACTTGTAGGAGTATTAAAGTGGTCACCTTATCTTTTCAGAAGTCTTTCTCCAGACTTTCAAATATGTGCCTTATTAATCCCTACCATTGAGAGAATCCCTAGCTGTTGGAGGATAGGAAAGCAATTTCAATTGCATTATGATTGCTGTTAATAATTAAAGCTAGTCTTTAAGATTTACTTCAGTAAAGTAATCATTGCTGTGATATGATCAGAAGTATCGTTTGATATAATTAATGCTTTATAATTGTTATAATAATTGCCCCTGGTATCATTATTACCATGATTATTTTTATCCTGACAGGACACTGACGTCCCCCTTGCGTACCACTGCTGGTTTTGTGTGCTTCAGGGTAGAGGGCACGAGAGGAAAGGCAGCTTTGGCTTTAATGGCGCTTCCTCTCTCTTCGGTTCCAGCTCATCTATGCTTCAACTTTAATTAAGCTCTGCTTTCATGTTAGTGAATGCCCCATCTAGTGTGTTAGAACAATAAGGTTAATTCATTTGGGGGTTCTTTTAAATTGCGGTTGCTGGTCTTGGAATCCAAGACAGCTTGGAACAAAAGGAAATCATCTTTTTGTGTCCCTGGCAAGTGAGGCAACTCACTGGTTCTACACTGACTTCCCGCACCTCCAGTATTTACCAGATCCAAGCCCTCCTTGTGAGGTTCTTGAATTGAATCCAGAGGTCAAGTATTTAAAACAAGCAGCCTTGGGACACTGTGTCACTATCATCTATGCCATCAAATCCTATCCCATATTTTTAAATGGTGCATTAATACATTAAAGGAAACCTTCAGAGAATCTTATGTAATAGGAAAAAATTATTTTAGTAATTTAATAAACCCTCCACTTCTTCCTTCAACCCATCATTTATTTACAGATTTTGGACTGACATCATAGAATCTTATAAATTGGATTTTTCTTGAAATGAGCTTAAAATGTTGCCCAAGAGACGATTCTCTCCTTCATGCCATTTATTTATTACATTTACCAGTATTTTGGCAAAAGACCACACATTTTGAAATTGGATAGAAAATGGAAGAAGGTGTATAGCTGGTCATTGTCGCATCTCAGTATCCACATGCAAGAAAGAGAAAACTACTTTTGACCAACAGTGAGGGTAAACTAGTTGACTTATGCTATCTGCACTGAACCCAGAGTGATATCCCAGTGTTACCACACTGGCCACCCACGGAGGCCCGGGAGTATCCTGTATGCATGGGTCAATGAGAAAACTTCATTTTCTCAAAGCCAGCTGTTGATCAGAATAGAGAGAAGCCACATTCAATTTAATGCTAGTCTCTCCAAGGCTACTCAGATAGTCCTTCACTTCTTCGCATTGTAGGTCAGTGCCCTCTAAGGTGCCATGGTTGGGACCAAGCAAGCACCTTGATATAATTCCCCCTGCCATCAAGTGTTTTAGGTTAATTCCTTAAGTCTTCATGAGCATCCTCTAACCTGATCTTCCTTTCTCCCTAGACTATATAATAATTAAAAAACCTGTTATATTCAATAAACATTTATAAGGTTTCTGTTGTACAAATAATTGTGCCTGGAGATGGGCAAGTACAACAAATACGTTTAAGACTGGCACTTTTCTTTATTGAACCATCAAACTTCCCATACGTGAAGACAAAAAGAAAAATTATGCTTTTAAAAGAATTCTTTAACAAAAGGATTCCAAAGCTAAGGGGAAAAATCTCATTTACTATAGCAACAAGAAAAATAAAGTACCTAAGAATAAATTTAACCAAGGATGTAAAAGACCTGTACTTGGAAAACTATGGAACACTGAAGAAAGAAATTGAGGAAGACACAAATAAATGGAAGCATATACTGTGTTCATGGATTGGAAGAAATGACATCATTAAAATGTTGAAAACTACTCAAATCAATCTATAGATTCAATGCAATTCCTATTAAAATACCAATGGTATATTTCACAAATATTCCAAAGATCTATATGGAACCAAAAAATTTCCTGAATAGCCTCAGTTGGAGGGATCACAATACCTTACAGGAAAAACTATACTATAAGTTTCATATAAGGCACCATAATCAAAACAGTCTGGTGCTAGCATAAGAATAGACACATAGATGAATGGAAGATACTGGAGAGCCCAGAAACAAACCCATGTCTCTATGTTCAATCAAGAGTTGACAAAGGGGGCACAAGCATACAATGGAGTAAAAACGGTCTCTTCAATAAGTGGTGTTAGGAGATCTGAACTAGTACATGCAAAAAAATGAAACTAGACAATCAACTTACACTGTACACCAGAATAAACTCAAAGTGGATAAAGGACTTTAAGTCATGACACCACAAAAGTCCTAGCGGAAAACAGGCAGTAAAATTTCAGACACCCACATAGCAATATTTTTGCTGATATATCTTCTAGGACAAGGGAAATAAAGGAAAAAAATAAATGAGACTACATCAAATTAAAATGTTTCTGCACAGCTAAAGAAACTATCATCAAATAAAAAGGGAACTGATTGTATGGGAGAACATATTTATCAATGATACATCAGACAAGAGTTTAATTTCCAAAATATTTAAAGAACTCATGTGACTCAACACTAGGAAGGCAAAAAAAACCAGTTAAAAAATGGGCAAAGGACCTGAATAGACACTTCTCCAAGGAGGACATTCAGATGGCCCACTGACATATAAAAAAATGTTCAGCATCACTAGCCATCAGAGATGCAAATTAAAACCACAATGAGATATCACCTCACTCCTGTCAGAATGGCTATCATTAATAAATCAAGAAACAAGTACTCATGAGAACATGGAGAAACGGGAACGCTAGTGCACTGTTGGTGGGAATGCAGACTGGTGCAGCCACTGTGGAAAACAACAGTATGGAATTTCTTCAAAAAATTAAAAATAAAACTGCCTTATGAACCAATGATTCCACTGCTGGGAATATACCCTAAGAATCCTAAAACACCAATTCAAAAGAACTTATGAACCTCTATGTCCATAGCAGCACTATTTACAGTAGCCAAGTGTTGGAAACAGCCCAAATGCCCATCAGTAGATGAGTGAATTAGAAAACTGTGGTACGTTTACACCATGGAATACTATGCAGCAGAAAGAAGGAACTCACTCCTATCTTTTGTGACAGCACGGATGGAATGGAGATTATGTGTCTTTTGCTGACCAGCTTATTTCACATAGCAGATACCATATGATCACACTTATAACTGGATCTAATGAACAAAATAAACTAATGAGCAAAGTCGAACCAGAGACATGGAACAGACTGGTAGTTGTAGGAAGGGAGGGGGGAGAGGGGAAATGATGGAAAGAAGCGGGAAGGGACTAGTCAAAGGACATGTATGAATGACCCATGGACGCGGACTACGGAGAGGGGGCTGACTGCACGAGAGGGAGGGGCTGGGTGGTAGGGGGAAAGGGGAAAAAATTGGGACAACTGTTATAGAATAAACACTAAGAATAAATAAATAAAAGGACTCCTCCTTTTATATTCTGTGGCCTCCCAGTAATAAAACAATAACATTCTCAACCTAACTTTATCCTGGAAGTCGAAGGAGGAAGGAGTTCTGCACTTTGCTGCAGGGTGTTCCCGCAGGGCTGGCTGTCACATCTGCTCTTCTGCTAGAGTAGCCAGAGCTGTTGGAACAGGCTCCATGAGAAACTAACATAACTCAGGAAGAAACTTTTATTTTTTGATAAAACAGATAAATTTAATGGACACCAGTAGGGTCAGGTGGATAGGAAAAACTGTGGTGCTATGAAATCTAAGATGGTAAACTAAAAAAAAATATATTTTTCAATTATATTGACATTCAATATTATATTAGTTTCAGGTATATAGCACAGTGGTTAGATATTTATGTAACTGCAAAGTGATCTCTAGTATGGTAAATTTTTGAGAAAACATCCACTGGAAAAAGAAGACTGCGACTCCTGAGCCAGTCTCCGGGAGGCAGTGCAGTGTTCTTGGAGCAGGATTGGGTTAGATTTCTGGCTACACTGCTTAAGATTTCGGGGAGCCTTAATCATTTCAGCTGTAAAATTGGGGTGATAATGCATACCTAAGTGGGAATAGGATGGAATAATATAGTACAGAAACATCCTGAAATAGCAATGATGATGATGAGAATGATGACTATCGGTAACGTCAGCCTGGAAACAGATGAAGAAGCTGACATCAGTACATATGACTCCATGGATTTATGCCCACTCTTTCCTGTAATTTGAATTGGACTTTCTCAGAGACACCATTTACGACTTATCACAGGTCATCTCATTCTGCTTTCCCTTCCCCAATTCCTCATGACTTATTCACACCCGCTTTGCCCATCATGATGTTGTGTTTGGAATATAACCAATTCCACAGTCTCAAAGCTTAACTGTTCATTCAATGAACAAATATTTATAGAGGCCCTGCTGTGTGCTAGGTGCTGGCAATTCAGTAATAAGTAAAAAAACATGATTTGATCTTTGGCCTCTACCAGGTCATACATGCCAAAACAGCAAAGAGGCCAATCGAAAAATCATCTAAGTCAATATAAAAATATAACCATAATACTTGCTATTAAAGGCAAGCTACATGTTGCTATGAAAGTAAATACATTCTGGGATGGGAGCAGGCATCTACTGATGGGGAAGTTATAAATTAGTGGACATTTTCAAATTGTTTGGTTGCAGTAGAATTTCTGACACCAGTTACTCTCATGTGGGAATAAACAGGAGGCAAGGTAATATACATTCACTAAATACCATTCTCTTGACATCTTTCAGTTCTTACGTAGACTTTTCTAAGTATAACCTTTAGACAGTGAGAGTTAGTCACCAGTCCGCTATCAACATATCTTTTTCTTCATTTCTGTGGAGAATCAGAGGACACATTTGCATTAGTCTTGTTTCAAGGTTCTGACACCAAGTATATGCACCATGGACCAAGCGCTGCTGCTTTCAAGTCCACATCGCCCCCATGATGCTTACTGGCTTTTAACTGAGATAGCCCGGGGAAAGTGCTAAATTAACCTTAGTTTCTTGAGCTTTGGTAAACCTATCACAAATGTTTAGCACTGGAAATTGTTTCAAAAGGCCTAGCCCTCTGACACGTTCATTTAACATTGTCGGCACATTTTTCTGGTTTAGACGAGCTTGCCTTTGTGCACCTTCTGGTTTATGAAGCTCTTTTGCCACCTCTCTGGATGTTTTCTTCCCTGGCACTTGCAATGTCTTTTTATGCACAAGTTTGCTCCTTTCAGAGTCTCCTGCTTACAAAAAAAAATCAGCAAAAGTGGAAATAAAGATGCTTTAGCTTCCTTTTAAACCCATGAAATTTTCAGACCCACAGGAGTAGAAGAGGAAAGCTCACTTGGTCAAATGTTAGCAGGCCGCCCATTTGTTCTCTCTGCTGGTGGAGAGGTTTGTTTTGTTCAGTGCTATATCACAGTACCTCGAAGAGGGCCTGTTATGTAGTGGGCACTCAATGAATATTCCAAATTTGACTTAATCTTGTGTTCTTTTGCAAGGTTCCTTTGGGGCTATAGAACTGTCTTGGCTCCATTCTATTGTCTGCTACCCATTCACTTCATATCCTTATGTGTGAATCATGTCAGACTTCCCATTGTCTTTAGTTGCTTTACCAGCTCATTCCCTATTTCCTCATTACACTCTAATTTCTCAAATTGAGCTGAATCTGGCGGCATTTCAGGCTGGCTTAACTGACCTATGAAGCCAGAGGATACTGGCTTCTAAATACCATGTTGAGAGCAAGGGTGATTGAGGCAGGAAGGTGCATAATCAGGCTGCCACTGCCTGGAGAAAGCTAGCCCGTCGGTGCCTTTGAAGACAGCTCTAGTTAAGGTTCAAGAGTGGCCACTGCTGTTAGAGTAATTACTACCAAGGAAAGTCGTAACACCCATGGTGGATGGGGCCTCGTTTCCCAGAATAGCTGAGATTCTAATTGATAACACACAGAGAACACAGCAAATCAAGATGGAAAGAAGAAGGCTGTTAATTTTAAGTATAAACTTCATTAAACAAAAACAAAGAGAAGGAAAATGAGTGTTAAGAGAGAGAAATAACTCAGTGCTCAGAATCAACATCTTTTTTGAATAATTTATTATGTTTTAGGATTGTTTTACATGCATTAATCTGTCATTTTTTACTAGTACTATGTCGTAGCATTATTATGTGTTCCTATAATTGATAAGAAAACTGAATTTTAGAAAGTAGAGATTGGTGGAACCAGGCAACCTAACTTTTTTTTTTGTTTCATAAATTACTTTATTGTTGTTCAATACCAGAGACATTGAAATTAAGAACAATCTAACCAGAGCCAGAGGGGAGGGGGGAGGGGACTGTGGGGAGTAGGATTTTCGGGAACTACTATAAAGGACACATAGACAAAACCAAGGGAAGGAGGGGAGAAAATGCAGGCAACCTAACTTTAAAAGAAATGAACTATTCTGACATTCTGAGTGCCTTATCTATGTACTGATCACAGTTTAAGTAGTACTTTCCTCTCAACTGTTTCTTGTTGTTCATTGAGTTGCCCTCGGGGTTGACCTAAAATTGGGTATTTGGTCAAAGGAAGTACAAGAGCATTTTTACTAGTTAACTTCGATTACTTCCTCTTAATAATTTTAGGTAGAGAAAATAGCACTAACTTTGGAAGAAGGAGAACTGGGTTTGAATGTAAACAAAGGCACTAAGGTATGACATATGAAAATGACCTGATTGGTGCTTGGAACATAATAAATGGGTCATCCTTAAATGTAAATACAGGAGAAAGAGATTTTAAGGGTTTTTTATTTTCTTCCACATCCATCTCTTGGAAGGAATAGAGATGGGAAATAAGAATAGAAGACGGAGACAGTGATGGGAGCAGGAGGGAGAGAACGTGTCCAGAGATGTATGACGCTGTCAGGTAGGCGTCCAGCGGCCGTCTTTGTCTCCCTTCACCTGCTGCCCTCTCCAGCTCCCATCTCAAGTCCAGTGTAAACATGAGTGAAACAGGAATCCCTGGCTTTATCTCGAAAAGATTCACAGCAAGGTCAGATTTGGAACTAAACTCCTGATGAAGGCAGGGCCTGTGAGCAGAGTTCCAGATTTGTATTTTCCATCCTTGACCGGGAGACACTCAAGAGTGAGAGGGAGAGGAGGGCTGAACTGGGGAACAGAAGTGAGGAGAAACTTTCCTGACTTTCCTTTGGCAAGATCCGTCCTAAATGAATCCTGTGCTTCGAGTGCAGTGTGGGATAATAAGCATTTTCTGGAAGTTATAAATGCCATCAAGTGCCTGAGACTTACTTCTTGGTATTTTAAAAAGGCCCTGAAAATCATGCTCACTTCTAATTGTCAAATAATCTGTTAGATCATAATGAGCTAGTTTAAATATGGAAGCAAAGATCAGACTTGAGTGTGACTCCAAAGTCAAAGCTACTGTGGACTACACTCTCCTCCACAGAGCCTCCTTCCTTGCTTTCAGGATGCCAGGCTGCAAGACTGGAGCTGCACACTCGTCGTGAGGCAGAGGGACAGTGACTTCAGGGATGAAGATGACTGAGTTTTGTGTGCTTTAGATTGCTCAGCACACGCAGGGGGACTGCTGTTAATAAAATGTCCGGGTTATCTGAGAGGTTGCCCTTAGATGAACTGCCAATGCTTGAAGAATGATACTACAATTAAACAAACTTAATTTTTCTTCGATGATAGCACTTGAGGATTGTGCAATTAGTGCTCCTATCTCTTCATTATGGGCATAAATTCTCATCATAGCAGCAAATTGTGGAAGCAATGGCTCATGGAGCACTCCTATTGAGAGAATGTCAGTGGGCCAGTATTTACTCTCTAAGGGTACTCACCAATTGTGGAGATACTGCTGGTGGCAGAGGATGTGACTATTCTGGAGGGGATGGGCCAGGGAAGCCTCCTCTAATGTGCACCACAGCATCATTGAGATGGTGCCCACTTGAACTGATTTATGAACTAATAGCATTGACGTCAGCCATCTGTGTTCCTGGAAAACAATAATATTGTAATATGTGTGGCGCCAGGTGGATGCTTGAACTATACATCAGGGCGACTGCTCTGTAAAGTACATAGTGCTTAGACAATCACGTATTGCACCTGAAACCAATACAGAATCGTATTGAATATAAACTAATTGAAAAAATTCAGCTTGATTTTTTGAATTTTCGTCAACTGACTCATTACTCTCTGAGCAGGTATTTGTATTTCTTAAGGACTTTATTTAAGTAGCATGCATAGAAAGAGATTTAGAGAATAAAGATAAAATTAAATGGCACAGAGATGGCATAGAGACTTAAGAAATGTATCTGAAAAATTAAAAAGTTTTAATTTGTCATCTAAAAAACCCCTAAAACAGAAGTATTAGTGTGAGCATATAAGTACTCCCAAGCAATTTTAATGTCCCTGTATTTTGTTTATAATTAGATTAGAGCCAATCATTCACCTAAAGTATTGGAAAATTATTTGTTGAGTTGATATGTTTACTTACTGAAGGCAGTAACCAAATGTATGAGCCTCAGTTTCTCACATTTATTGCCACTTATTTTGCATGTAGCACTGTTTTGTAAATATTTTAATCTTCTGCAACCATGATTATGTCTCCTTATCACATCTAAGCTAGCCTATTTTTTGCTTCTTTTCTCTCTCTGCTCTGACTTGTTTATTTACCAGCCCATCCTTCTGTAATCAGGCCTGTTGTGCCTTTTTCATATGAGTCTGCATAGCCGTACATCCCAGATTCATCTTGGCTTGTGCTGGTGATAAGGGGTTAGGAGGTGACGGACGAGACAGATGCTTCCAAGGGGCAGGGAGTGACCTTGGCAGTGACCTTGGTAAAGTGAAGGAGGCAAAAAGTTAGCTTTGTGTCTGTGGTGTGTGAGCGTGCACTCCGGAGGATGGGAATTCGGGCGGGTTAGTACAAAGCAGTTCGTCACTTAAGTTTATGGTGTTGGCAAAACATTAAGGTGGAAACAGACATCCTGTGGCCTTTTAGAAATGCAGAACTTGAACTTCTGAAAGAGTTTGTTCCTATATTTAGGAACTACTTTTTGAAGAGAAGTTAAAAGGGATTGAGGGTAGCACAAAAAAGATCCCTCAGTTTAAGGTATGGAGAGAATGTAGGAATTAAGTAGGAGAATAGAGAGCAGGGCCATGGTGAGAGGACACTGCTCTGAAAGTTAGGGAGGGAAAGTTCCATGCAGAGTGCGTGGTACACACTGAACTTTTCGGACTGTAAGACGCACCGGACCATAAGGGGCACCTAGGTTTTAAAGGAGGAAAATAAGAAAAAAATTTGAAGCAAAAATGTGCTAAAATATTTAATAACCTGTGACCCTATTCCACTGCCACCCCCGCCCCCCACGAGCCAGGTAAGCTACATTCAGACTATAAGATGCACCCCTGTCCTCCCAAATTTGGGGGGTGTGTCTTGTAGTCCAAAAACGACAGTAGATGCTGTGTGTCTTCACACATAGACACTAAATAATTCATTATTAAAATAAGTGGATAGAAGGGCATTCGACCCTGCTAAATGGTATGAGCTATTTAAAGAGAGTGCAGTGCAACCAGACCCTCCCTTGGCTCTATTTGATTCTTTTGTATTCACTTGTTATTTCTTGTTTGTTTGGTGTACCCCACACACCCTTAGTTCTAATTTATTTTACCTTGCTGTCTTAACTCATTTTGGAACAAAATAAGATATATATAAATAAAAGCAATTTTTCCTTCAGCAATTCTAAATTAGGAGGATATGAAAAAAAAATTGAGAAAATATTTACTACTCCAACCTCACCAGGAGATTTCTACCCCAAAGAACATTACTGTGAAGCTGAGTAAGCACATTCTCATGAGGACTCTGTCTCAGATGCATCTGGATATCCGTCATCATTATAAAAATAGATTTTCATTCATAAAATATGTCCATGTAATTTCTGTTCCTATGAATGACATAATGAAATTACATAAGGGGTTATACTTGATGCTGAAGAAAAGATGAGTGTGGATGACAAACGATATTTGTGGTAACTTCTATATATATATATAGTTATAAATTCTCCACTCAGAGCATTTCTGCAGTAATCAGGATGTGACTGCTTATTAAGAGCTTCACAGTTTTCCTTCCTAGATATTGAAGAAGTTAGGATTTAGATTTTGGCTGCTGTCACCCCAAAGCTTTCCTAACTCTCCACTCCACAAGCAGCCGCTCCTGGCTTTCCTCTGACTTCAAATCAAGGACCTGGCCTCCAACCTGCCGGGGCTGCAGGCTCAGCCATTTCCATCCCCGGCTGCACACAGGTGGCAGCGCCACCGCCAGAGGCTGTTGGCCATCTACCTCCTGCTGTCGTGCACCCTGCATTTTGCTACTTAGAAGCCAGCTTCTCTTTCTGCAGGCTTTCTGCTCCTTGGGCAGCAAGACCCGGAAGTAGAATGAATTTGGTAGTGGGCACGAAGTGAGAAGGGGTGGGAATGGAGTCTTTGGAGAAAGTTTCAGCTGTACTCACAGAACCTCTAAGCATGAGGCTATTTCCATTGACTTGGCTGTTCCCATCTATGTCTTTCATAAACAGATCAAACTGGAGAGATCAAACTAGGCAGAGCATATTCCTTTCATACTGCATCTCTGGCCACTTGATTTCCAGAATACTATTGACAGATACCAACTTAAATAAATTACTGCTTCTAATTTGACATGAGTCAATGCTAAAGCAAACAGACATGGTTGAGTAGGTTCGGGAGGTAGGCTAAAAGTAAGTCTTTTACAGGGTCTCAAGGTATGTCTCTCCAATTTTATATTTTCCCCATTTTGAGGGGGGAAGCACCCCAAATAAAAGAAACTCGATTGAATTATTGTTAGTTCCAACCTTAAATCCCTTAGGCCTTTTAAGGATCTTCCTGTGTTTCAGAATTCATTTATAGCAGACAATTTATGTACCACTCACATAATTTCATTCACATTTAATGCTGAGAAATTTTAAAATGGAAATGCAAGTAAATATTATATAACTAAATGATTTCAGCTATGAGTTCCCAGAGTTCTATAGTGGTGGGGCTTTGAATGTGGTAACTGAGCAGCCCCTGTTACTATTTAATGTACAAAAATTCCTTACCATTGGCCGGGATCTCTCTGTGGTGCCTAGGATTGTCTCATAATCCCAAATAATTTGAATTAAATATCAGCTCCTTTTGATTTTATCTTCCAGGTTTTTTGGATATTTTTTCATTGCATCTTTCTTTTCAATGACCCTGTACCACTGTTAATCCCTATAAATTTCTATGACAGAGCTGATTATCCAAGATAATCTAAATGGTTAATATTATAGAAAGAATGTATTGTGCATTAGAGTATAATTTTGTGATTAAGATTGAATTTCCGTGCCTGGATTTCTTGGAATTCTCAGTATTTCCACAGAAATAATGCTGTCACCTGTGCAGAAGAATGCTAGGAAATAGCCCAGTTCTCCTATCTCACCATTCCTCCTCGGTACAACCATTTTCTCTCGCTTGTGCTGGGAGTAGATGGCACTGTTCCCAGAAACAGTGTGCAGAACCAGTCCTAGTTCTAAGTGATCTATTGCTGCAAAGCCAGCTTAGTCCAAACTAAGCTGCTCTTCATCCACATCTGACCCATTTGATCTCTCAATTTCCTATACTTTGGTCACAGTTGCTCAAGATCCTGGTCCCAGAGGCAAGCATCAGACTGAGGTCCTGTGAGTTTCCATAGGAGGAGTCTGCAGGGAAAGGTGGATGTTGGAAATTATCTTTCCATGAGACACCATGGAACAGGGTATTCTCCAAAGAAGGATAGAGTGCTGTCGGAAGAGATACAGATAGGATGGTAGATAGCCATAAATAAGTAAAGAAGTCAATATCTGATAAATAACTGCCATATCAACTAAGAATAAAGGCAGAATTACATTCAGGAGCAAAAGTCTAGCAAAAATAATATTTGAGAAAAAATAATCTGAACTGTGCAGTGTGCACTCAGAGAGAGTTGCAGCCGGCAGCCCAGAAAAGAGCTTCCTTCTTCAGGGCTGATACACACTCGGGACTGAGCCCAAACTGCGGTCCAGAAAGGCAGAGGAGAATCTTGCCCGTTCATAACGTGCAGGATATCAAGGTTCATGTGTACCCATTTGAACGCCTGCCCCACTGCTCCTTTGTTGGACCAAGAGGCACAGGAGCCCCTCACTCCATTTCAAAGTCCCATGGCCTCTGCCGACGAACTATGTAAGGTCTGGCTTCCCACCATGCACCCATCTTGGTTCATATCACTATGTATCCAGGGCATCCTCCCAAAGACAGTCCTCTGGATTGCTGTGCTTCCTAGCAGAACCAGATTAAGGGGCATGTTAGAATTCTTAGAAATGTTGCAAATGTGAGGCTACTTAAATCAGATTTCCTTATAGAAAACACACATTTGCCCTATGTCAGCCAGGACCCCCAAGTAATAAACTTCATTTCTAAAATACATACTTTTTCATCTCTACCAGTGTCATTTCTGTGCCTACACATTATATACATCAGCCAGCTGGCACCTTGTGTCTTAGTTGGCTGGATAAACTGAACAATGTGTGGACCTGTTCCATGTACTGAAAATGAGTGATTTATTATTTAAAATCCAAATATTTTAATATTGTATTCCAAGAAATTGTCTGGTGTAAAAAATTATGAAGAAAAGCTAAAGAGAATGGTGGAGGAAGAAGAAGGAGAGGAACATAGACAAATAGGAGAATTTTTCTGAACAAAATGAGGAAGAATGAAAATTGTACTTTTTTTGAGCCCTGGGTGGATGCTCAGTTGGTTGCAGTGTCATCCCATAACTAGAAGGTTGCAGGTTTAATTCCTGCCCAGGGCACATACCTAGCATGAGGGTTCAACCCCTGATTTCTGGTCCAGGCATGTATGGGAGGCAACCAATTAATATTTTCTCTCTTACATCAATGTTTCTTCTCTCTCTCTCCACTCATTGTCCCTTCCTCTCTCTTTAAAAAGCAATGGAAAAATGTCCTTGAGTAAGGAAAAAAAGATTTTAAAAAGAAACTTGTGCTTATTTTGAATGCATCTCTCTAAAGATGACTTAGAAAATGGGAAAAAGGCCCTTGATCTTCTCTATTGTTGTCACTGTGGCATTGTCCAAACCACAGTGATTCCATGAGGGTTGGTGGTTCTTTTTCTATACATTCCCATGGGCAATGGGAATCTTTTCTAGGTCTGGGATCCCTGGTGCTGAGGTCCCACCTCCCCAAGGGCACACCTACCCACCGCTTCCTCCATATTCACAGGTGAGCAAAAGGTTTCTGGCTGACTTCAGAACACACAGACCTTTTCTTTCACTTTCCGAGCTCCAAAAACCTCCTGTAAGGCTGGAGCAAATTTCTCTAACTTCATTTTTGCCTTCAAGTACTCTTTCTCTTTAAATCTTCCAAGTCACCTAGCAAAACCTCTGCAAAGGATTTAGGCTTTTGGAAACAAAATCTGGGAAGCATGAGGTTGTGCAGCTAATGCTACTTCTTGCCCTTCAACACCTACCTCCAAGTAGGAAGCACTGAGCCTGCAAAGGGGGTATCAGACAGCCTGTAACCTGTGGCTCTCATGAGGGAAATCACCAGCATTATATTTTCAGGGTCCGTCCATGTTGTTGCAAATGGCAGTATTTCATCGTTTCTTATGGCTGAGTAGTATTGCATCGTATATATGCACCACATCTTTATTCAATCATCCATTAAAGGACACTTTGGTTGTCTCAATGTCTTGGCCACTGTTATGCAATAAACATATAGATGCATATATCTGTGAATAAATGTATCAAATTTTGGGGGTAGAGAGGTCATATGGTAATTCTATTATTAATTTTTTGAGAAACCACCATATTGTTTTCCATAGTGCCTGTACCATTCACTGCCTACCAGCACAGTGAATGAGGGTTTCTTTTTCTCCACAACTTCTCCAACACTTGTGATTATCTGTCTTGTTGATAATAGCCATTGTAACAGGTGGGAGGTGGCATCTCAGTAGTATGTAGTACTTATGTAACTTGTGGCCCTTTAAGATGCCCACGCCCTACTCCCTGGAACTTGAGAACTGCAGACGGATGAAATGGTAAATTTGTATTGTGTTAGGTCACTAAGTTTGTTATGGTAGCAGCATGGAAATAAGAAACAATCTATATTTTTTCTTCCTGAGTTTGGATCCATCTGAGAAATGAGACACAGGAGACAAAAGAATGGAGATAAAAAGTGTTAACTTTCCTACTGAGGAAGGTGATTTGAGAAAGTGGCTTTTTATTTGTGTTATCATGGACTTCCTAATACTTTACCCCTGAATTAGAAAGTCTTAATTCAGCCAGCCACTGGCAGAGCTCTGCTAACTCATTCTCCAGGACCCTGTTCCAGGGAGCTTTGCCCTAGGCAGAGAGCAGGTAATGAGAGTGTATACATCCTGAGGGTGGGAAGACCAGAGGGAGAAAACTTGGAAGTCACTAAGTCATACACAGCGACTGCTGCTATGTTCACCAAGTAGGCGTGTCACTCTCCCTTGGGAGGGGATAGTAAGGGAGCCAGAAATGCCGGAAGTGCTCTAGCAGAAGTCCCTCAGTAAGAGCAGGAAGGCAGGGGTACCTCCTCCAATACTTCCTATGTTCCTTAATTGGTGAGGAGAAGGAGAAAATATTGGGAGAAAGTTTATATCTCAAAATAAAAACCATCCTGTCACATGTTCAAGGAAAGTACTAGCTTCCCGTATTTTGAACATAAAAACATAATTTTTATCAATAGAAAATCAGATTTCCCCTTAATCTCTTTAAATAAGCATTGAACCAATATTTAAAGAAGTAGGATTGAGTCCTGACCAGTGCAGCTCGGTTGGTTGGATGTCGTACCACAAAGCAGAAGTCATTGATTTGACCCCAGCTGGAGGCTAGAGCATGTGTCTGGGTTATCGGGTCTGGTCCTCATTGGGGTTCACGGAGAGGCAATGGATTGATGTTTCTCTCACACAGCAATGTTTCTTTCCCTCTCCTTCTCCCTTCCTCCCCCCTTTCTAAATATAAATAAAATCATAAAAAAAGAAATGGGATTGAAAGGGTATAAAATCATTTATTCTCCTCCATACTGCATGTCTCAGCACGTCCCTGCTTTATAAACTCCCTTTCCTGTGTATTTTTTGCACTGCCTCTCCCCTGAAGTAATCTCCACTCTACTTTTTCTCCTTGTCTCTGTTAATCATTCAGAATTCCTGCCTAGTGATTAACAAAACCCCTTCTGTCTTCTAGCTACTGATTTAATACTCCCTACACCTCCTGGCTGTAGCAGAAACCTGGGTCTCACCTGAGGATGCTACTTACTCCCTGCTCTGAGGCTCATTCTGCTGCCTGCTGTGGTTTATCTCAGACTCCATGATTGCACAGAGAGATTTGCATTCCCTGAGGCTTCCAGATCATGATTCTGCCATCTTGCTTCTCTGAGGCTCATGAATTTTGTTTCCATCACTCCCTAATCTCTTTTTTGCTATTATCTACCGACTACCCAGTCATTCCTCATTGAACGTCCAATCCCAGTTGTGACTTGCCTCTGCTCCTGCAGTTCAATCATCATCCAGGGTGATTTTCATGCTCTGTGGACAAGCCATCCAATACTTTGGTCTCTCGGTTTCTTTCTCTCCAAGGACCCCTTCCTCCCTTCAATTTCATCCTTGTACATCAGCCCAGACTGTTCATAATTCAGACCCATTGCTCTGAGCCTGCTGACTTGGTTTTTCTCATTCCACCATATCATTGACTCCTCTGCCTCGGGCCTTTATCTCACTCCTCTCCAGCTTCCATGCAATATTCCATCACTTCAACTTCTCTCGTCTAATAACCTAACCCTTCTGTGTCTCATGTTCATTATGCCTACGTGGAGAAACCCTGAACCCTGGATGAA
Organism: Phyllostomus hastatus; assembly: GCF_019186645.2. Taxonomy (NCBI): domain Eukaryota; kingdom Metazoa; phylum Chordata; class Mammalia; order Chiroptera; family Phyllostomidae; genus Phyllostomus; species Phyllostomus hastatus. Next base: position 110,339,364 of record NW_025334041.1, on the reverse strand, counting down.
TTCAACCACTCACTTTTTCATATGTCTGTACCTGATTTATTGGGTATTACTTGGGGAAATTACACTTTTCTATAGACTGACATGGCCATAAATTTGTGGTCATCATCCCACTCTGTGTGTGATATTATGCAGCAATCTTTAATTCACTCATTTCGAATTGCCCCGCTCTTCTCTAAGTTCCAAACCAAATGTGCCCTTGAATTAAGCTGATAAATCTGGCTTCTTCTACTAAGAAAATAGATGTCACTAGACAGAAACTTCAACTTCGTGCTACCAATTTCATAAATCTACTTTTTCAAATCATATTTTTCTCCTTATCTCCTGCTGAAAGATAAGCTCCTCTTAGAAAGTCTAAGTCCTACACTCTGTTTTGAATTTTACACCTTCCTCATTTTTCAGGAGATAATCCTTTTGTGAAATCCCTCCTAATTCCAGCTTTAATTTCTTGAAATCTATTGACTTATTCCAAACAACTTTTAAATAGTCTCAGATTTCTGCCCTTGGAGTGAGGGGAAGCAAGTCGTTGGAGTAGAGATGAAAGTGAAAAACCAGTGCAATCGACCAAATCTTCAGGGGGTGATGAGCTCTGGAAGGGTGCCTGAGGACCCTTCGCTGGGTGTCTTTCATATTGGAGCTTTTAGCTGGGCCTGCCTTGATGAGATTAAAAAAACAACTATTTATTTTGACCAGGCCCAGCTCATATCTTGGTTTCCTGCATTGCCTCACGTCCCCTCCCAGCTCTTTCATAAAGTTATCCTCACTGATCGTCTTTATTTTCCAATCTCACATTCACTCCTCCACCCACCAAAATATGAGTCTGCTTCCACCACTGCTCTGCAACTGCCTTCATCAAGGCCACCAATGAGTTTGATGTGGTTAAATCTAATGGACAGTTTTCAGTCATTAATTTACTTGGCCTCCTGAAAACATGTGTCATCACTGACCACTCCTTTTTCAGACTCCACTTATTCTGGCTTCTGTGGTTATTCCTTAGATGCCTTTAGCAACTCTTTCTCTCGGTGAGCTGTAAGCATTGGAATTTCTTAGGGCTCTATTTTTCACTTTCTGTACTCTTCCTAGTCAATTTCATATGCTTTCCTGGTTTCACTGACTAACCAAATCCATCCCTGACCCCAGCCAAGACCTAGCTGTATCTATAAAACTTCTTATTTGATTTCTCCACTTGGGTGTTTCAACACACCTTAAAATCTTTTAGATGTCCAAGACTGAATTTATCTACACCTCTCAGAAGCTTGCTTATCCCTCAGGATTTTTTTTTATTGCATTTCTATAAATAACTTAAGACAAAGACTTGGCACTCATCCTAATTTCTCAGACCTCCCTGCCTGCCGATCTTGGATATATTGTCGCATTATCACTAAATCTATGGAGGGTCACACATCTTCTGTTCCTTATGCTAGCATCCTAGTCCCTGCAGCTGTCTCATCTGGGCTGTCACTTTAATCTCCTTTTTGATGTTTCTACTATAATTTTTTTCTGCTATGTCCTGATGTCTAGAAAAGTATTAGCTGTATAATACATAATCAGTGAATGAATTTAGTTATTCCTGTGTTTGTCAAATCCAGTCTCTAGTCTACAATAAAACATTCTTCAAAACAGTCTAATTATAATTAATTACTCCTCCCATTGCTGTAGCTTAAATACCTTCAACAGCATATATTTGCTCCTAAAATTAAATCCAAAACTTACAAAGACAACCTCTCACCTCTGCTACCTTGCCAATGTTATGGTCTCCTGCTTCCCCTTGTCCCCACTGAGCATATTCCATGTCATCTGTCTCCAGACATCTCAACGTGCTCTTACCTACCACACTCTTCACCACACTCTTTCTCCTTCGCTAACTGCTATTAATTCTTCAAGTCTGGTACTGGTTGTCTCTTCCTCAGACAAGCCCGATCTGACCTCTGGGTAACTTTTCCCCTTTGATCCTTTCATAGCACTCTCTGCTGCACATTTCATAGTATTAATACTTTTCACACTTCTGAAATATGTTATATGGTGCCTGTGTTCCACATGAACATCAAAGATGGGGCTCTTCTTGTTCACCACAGCTCTCCCAGCACATGTAATAGAATGTCTTTGCTGAATGAAACAATGAATGAATGTGACAAACATTCACTAATATGAATAATTCATACCCTTCACCCCATTCATATAGTTAACTATGTAATCTTTTTGTTCTTTTTCCCTGTCTATATTTGATTTCTGAATTCTCATTTTGTCAGTTTATAGAGTAGGAGATAAGATGAGTTGAACATAGGAGATGGAGATGTTTCCCTATTACGGGCCAAGATTTCTTTGGTTCTTTGGAAGTCCTCCGCTGGGACTAACTCTTCTGACCTTGGACGTAATCAGATCTGGAAGACCCTGGAGTCTCTGCAGTCATTCCTAATGCAAAGCCCCTTCTAATCCTTTAGTTTGCCAACTGTATACAAAGGTTAGTTCTCAAGAACACTTTTGAAAAAGTCCCTTCATTTTCAAAGTAGTTTAGATTAAATCATGTCCTGAGGGTTTCACTTTTGCTGCTGGTTTCATTGGCAATTGGCAAATTTGTCCTTATCTTAAACCGTGTTAAAACAATTCTACAGGAACTGACTCAAAAGGCCATTTTAATATTTTTATGGGAAGAAATAATTGGCTACAGTAAACAAATCAACATCTCTACTTAATGTATATCTCCAGCATTATCTTTGGAACATTTTAAAGAAGAAAAACCAGAAAAATCTCTTCTGTATGTCATGCAGAGCTCCTTTTAGCCTCTGGGAAATGATAGTGAAAAAGACAAATTGGAAAGAGAAATCAGAAAGTGTGGGAAGATAAAAAGATTATTTTTTCTTTATATATTTATTAGTTTGCTAAATAGCTTAACCTGACATCCTAAATCCTCTTTCCAAATGTATGGAATATTACCAGTAGTGGGTTTTCAGGAGGAAAAAATTGCCTATCCGGGGCCTGGAGGGACTGATAAATCTTTCCCTCAGGCTTCAGGATAAACACAGACGTTTCGGGCTGTTGCCAAGGCTAGGGATCAGTTATGAGATGTGACTTCAGGGAAATCGCCTATGAGCAGATTTCCCCCCCAAAATAGCTTCATCATGAACCTATCATGGTGCCAGGAATTTTGCAATTAATTATTTATTCCTCTAAGCTTAAGGGATTGTATGCTGAAGAGTCTTCTATGAAAATGCATTGTTTTCCTGAGAGGTCTCTGACACATGCGCACATCCCCGCCCCCCACCCTCCCCCCCCCCGGCCTCCCGCAACTCCCCACTTACCAGTTATGAATCCTAATTAATCAAATACCTATCCTTATGGGAAAGAAACACAGGGAAGGACACTCTGATGTTGAGACCAGTACATGCCAGTAATGGTTCTTTGGATGTAAGCCAAATAAAGTGATCTTTATTAATAACTTACTGGAAGGACACCTGTGGTACCAGGTGTCAGAGGAAAAGGCAGCCAATCGGGCTGTTAGAAGGACAGTAACCTCTTCATGCCTCAATTTCCTTGATTTAGAGATATAGTGCGGACTTCGTGAAGTTGTTGTGAGGATCAAATGAGTTAACAGTCATGCAATGCTTGGAAGAGTGGCAAGCCAGTGGCTTGCACTTAGTAAGAACTCAGTAAAAGTTATTTCTTAGTCTGAATGCAGAAAATGCTCAGGGGCTGTCAAGGGAAAGACCCTGATTAATGGAGAGATGATGGTGGCTTGGGTCAGGGAGATAGCCAAGGAGGTGACGAGAAATAATCAGACACTGGACTTACATAGAAGCTAGAATGCCAACTGTGTTTGCCAATAGACTAAATGTGAAGTGAGAGAAAAAGAGGAATAAAGAAGGATATCATGGCTTTGGACCATAGCACATGGGAGGTCATAAGTTGCCATTCACTCAGGTGGAGAACAGTGTGACAGGTGAAGAGTCTGTTTTCAGACATTGAGTCTGAGATGCCTGTAAGACCTCCAAGGGCAGCTGCATACAAGAGTGTGGTTTCAACCAGAGAGGCCCAGCTCGAGTGGTATGTGTGAGAACAGCAAGAAGAATACATGCAGAAGCTAAAACCATTATTTTCTCTTCTGATATTATTTCTATATGCTCTTTGCCTCTAGCCAAAGCTTCAGCTGTTTGGGTTTCTTTGTTTAATGAAGTGATCTAAGGCTTTGTTCCAGAGCTTCCTGAGTCTTTGGTAGCACATCATCTGGAACCTTCCACTAACCTTTCCTGTTAGATGTGGTACGTCAAGGTGGTACCACAGGATTGCCTGGTCGGACAGGCCTTGAGGGACTAGGGGAGCCACGTGGAAGAACTTGCAGGGAGAAAGTGCTGGGGTGAGGAAAGGGCGAGGAAAAATTGAGAAGGGAATTTTGTACAGAAAGGTTTATCTGCTCTACTGGTCCTCTCTCTGCGTCTTTCTACGGGGAACGAACAGAGCTCAGACTCCACCCAGGTCATTTCCCTCCCCCAACCCCTCGCACTCAGGGAGACACAGCTGAGAGCACCTCAGGTGGACTGCTGCAGCCCTCCTCCATGTCAGCACAAAAGGTCAAAGGAGATTATCCAAAGAGTCATTAAATGAAACTCAGCCCAGCTTTTTTTCTATTCAGTTTTTATTACCACCACCTGACTAATTACTGCACACAAGCAAGCATCAATTAGCTGCAGACACATACATGACAATTACTCTGGGGAGACACGACAGGGTTGAACAACACCTCCCCCTGGAGTGCATGGTAATCTGGCAGCGACCAGAGCGCTGCGGATAAGCAACAAATGCATCTAATTGACTTCATGGGAAACGAGGTCCTCACGTCAAAACATCTGGGTACAATTTTCTGGGCATTTAAACAATTCCCTGGCTCTGGAGAGGCCTAGAGTAGGCCCTGGGCTGCATCTTGACTAGATTTAAACAACCCCCCTGTACTCTATCTATCTCCACTCCCTTCCACTCCTTGCCGCATATGCCTGCCTTTCAGCTCTTGGCCAAACCTACTTCCTGCGCTTTAAAGTGACAGCCTTTTCCACCCACATCTCGTCACCCAGTCCTCTGCCACGTGGACTTTCGGATGTTTTATGGACAGGATAGAAGGGTCAGATGAGACACTTTGCACATATTCTTTGCCTCTTGTTTTGCTGAAAAAATGTGTACTTATCATTCAACTCCTCGCCTAAGGTCACTGACTTAACGTCACTTTTACTGAGTGTCACCAAGAAGTCAGCTGCTTTGGCCCTGGCCAGGCTGCCCATTTGGTTGGAGCATCACCCTCCAGCTTCTTGGAGTTGTAAAGGGTTGTAACTTCTCTTTCCAACCAGGGCACATACCTAGATTGCGAGTTCAATGCCCAGTTGGAGTGTGTGCAGGAGGCAAGAATTGATCTTTCACTTGTCTCTCTCTCCCTGCCCCCACCAACTCCCTCCCTCTCCCTCCCTCTCCCTCTCCCTCCCTTCTAAAACATCTCTGCTGACGAAATTAAAAAAAAGAATGTTAGCTGTTTTATATTGTTTTCCCGCTTCCTACCTCTGGAATGGGACTTACCAGACTTACAAGATTACAGATTTGTACTGTAATTTAACTCCTCACCCATCTGCTGGAATTTAGGAAATGTGTGCTTCTGATTCTGTCACCCAGGATCCAAGTTCATGAGCCATTTGCTGAATTTGGTAGCCTTAATTAATTGATTTTTGCTTTGCCAATTATAATAATTAGGTTAGAAAATATGACTGAAATAAGTTTTTATTCAATAGTTGGCACAGCTTTCCTGTAGTTAATTGCCCATGAATAAGAAATACGGGTGGGTTGTATTTACTCCCCAAGCTTGAGGAGGAGTGCTGGGCAGCCCCTGTGGCATTTGACCCCCGAGTAGCGGTCAGAGAACCATCAGAATCCCTGGCAGCACTTGGTGGGCATGCGGATTCCTAAGCCCTCCTTCAGACTGTAGAGTCAGATTCTTAAAAAATTGGGACAAGGCATCTGGATGTACAAAGAGTTCCCTCAGTGAGTCTTACAGACATGTTAAGTGCGAAGGGCACTGGAGTAGAAGAAAGGGAGATAAAATGTTCCTTCAGAAACATAGCCAGGATGTACTGTGGTATGAAATAGAACCATTAGGCACAAGACAATACTGAGAAGGTGAAACTGCACTTCATTTTGTGACAGAAGAGGGATGTTCTTTCATCCTCCACCTCTTACCTACATTCGTATCTGCCTTTCATCCCCGATGCTCTGCACACGTCCCCAGGCCTCTCTAATTTATAAAATTGTTCATTGCTGCCCCTACTGAAAAATAGTCAAGTCATACTTCTGGGATTCTGGGAGAATAACCGAAAGCGGCCTACTAGCAAGAATAACACCATAAAGTTGAAGACTTTAGAGAGGTGTTATTTTATCCATACAATGGAATATGGTTCAACTTTAAAAGGGGAGGAGATCTATTACATGCGACATCTGTGATCTTGAGGACATTTTGCTATGTGAAATAAGTCTGCCACAAAAGGTCATATACCGTATGATTTCACTTACCTGAGGTGACAAATGTCAAATTCACAGAAACAGAAAGTAGAATGCTTGTTCCCAGGGACAGGAGAGGGGGAGTTGTCATTTAATGAGTGTAGTCTCAGTTTTGCAAGATTTAAAAAGTTCTGGAGATCTCTTTCCCAACAATGTGAATGTACTTAGCACTACTAAACTATACGCTTAAAATGGTTAAGATAATAAATTCTACATTGTGTTTTTTAACCGATAAAAAAGGATATGTTTGTGCGTGTGGAAATTAGGCTCAGAGAAAGAGAGCGAGTTGTTAACAGTCAGCCAGCTACGTTCACAGGAGACTGAAGGCGGAACTCAGCCGCCGGCCTGCAGAGACAATGTCCTGCGCCTTCACCTCACTCCACGAGAGTGGGCACGCTCATCACTGTGGGGTGTTTGGGCCTCTTGTGGGTTTCTACACTGAGAGAAAGGGCCCCTTCCTTGAACTTCTGTGTATTTATCCTGTTTTCTGCCTCTACTCTGATGACATCTGCTTCATTCATCTTGCCTGGGAGTGATTTTGCAGGCATTTTTAGACTTGCCGGTACATACCTTCAAGCATGTAGTCTGTTTTGTCTGATTTGGGTGACCGAGTAAGTGGGGGCGCCACCCAATGTCTCCTGAAAATGTCTGTGTTTGCCCATTTCATGCACTGGGATTCTGTGTTAGTGTTTCATTTACAAGAGACAAAAGGGTGCCGATGCCAGGATATTAATCTGTTCCAACCACCCATAGATGGGGAAACTGAGAGGGGGATGAGGGAACTAGCTAGTGAGTAGTAAAGCCAGAATGAAAATTAGGATCTCTTTCATAATTTCTACTTTACTCCGCTGCTCTCTGGGGCTCTGCTTGCTAAAGAAGTGTAGCCCTTTGCCCATGAAAGCAGTTCTATTGAATTCTTTTCATCCTGATGTGTGTGTATGTGTGTGTTACTTCCTTTCCTGGAGTATGATGTCTCTGAGAGCATCTCACTCATCTTGGTGTCTGCCGTTGTCTGTGTTAGGACACAATGCTTGCACATCCATTCATTCATTCCACATTGCAGCTGCTGGGTATATACCTGCCAGTTACATGAATAAAGTCAGCAGTTCTCTTTTTCAAACTCATGGAGTCATTAATGTTGATCTCCTGTTAATGTGCTTTTCAGGGGCAAAATGTAAGTAAGCCTTGAAGACTGGTTGCAAAGGTAGAGACTTTTCAAAGCAGTTTTATTGTTTAAAAGGTAGAGACTTTTCAAAGCAGTTTTATTGTTTAAAAGATAATAATACATTGGAATATACTCTCATGACGCTGGTCTGTATGGCTCTTGGTGAAAACGGGACCACGAGTGGCCGATGGGGCCCCTGGGAAACCAGCGGCAGGGGCTCGGAGCGGGCGAGCTGCAGCTGTGCTTCGGGCGCTCCACCTGGTGATACCTTTTCCAGTGTTTCAGGTTCAGTGGGCTCAGGATGTATTTGCAGACTGCCTTTTCCATTTGCTTCTCAACCCCCTGTGTACTTAAGTGGCAATTTGATCCATCTGCTTCAAATTCATTTATATTTAAGTCATCTGAATGTTATTTGGAGGGAAGGAAATCGGAGAACTCTTTCTTTTGGATTTAGTTAACACAGGTTGATCCTCAATTCCAGGAAGGAAAATCGTAAACTAAAAGTACCATGATGGTTTAGCCTAATTCGTAACATAGGAGTCCTCTCTTCTAGCACAACATTGTGAAAATAAGTATCTAACCTTTCAAATTCTCGTGACTTCTACATTCCCATCATTCACCTTTCTTTGCTGCCCTTCCACGTGCCCCTTGGTGCCCTGCGGTCCTGAAGTAGCCGCCCAACCTTATGGGACCTGACACAATTCCTCATATTTTTAAACTCTCGCCTTACTCACTAGCAGACTGTTTATCTGATAAAGAAATTTGTAAGATGTTTATGGAAACTATTGGGATGAAACTAGCAATCATGAAACTTTATTTTCTTTTTAAAAAATATTTATTTATTTTTAGACAGAGAGGAAGGGAAGGAGAAAGAGATGGAGAGAAACATCGATGTGCGAGAGAAACAACTGGTTGCCTCTCACACGCCCCCAACTGGGGACTTGGCCCACAGCCTAGGCATGTGCCCTGACCAGGAATTGAACCAGTGACCCTTTGGTTTGCCAGGTCAGCACTCAATCCACTGAGCCACACCAGCCTAGGGTGAAACTTTATTTTCTGAAAGTAACTAATGCTGGGGGCTGGATTAGTTCATTGTATTCTCATAACCATCCTCGAAGGGAAGTTTTGATAGTATTGTCCTCCTCATTTGAAAAATGGAACTTAGGTCTAGAGAGGTCGAATGACCTGCCCTTGGTCATACTGTGTGCACATTGTCTAGAGAGGTCGAATGACCTGCCCTTGGTCATACTGTGTGCACATTGTTTAGAAATGGAAACTCAGGCCATCTGATCCCAAGGCCTGAGTGCTCACTGCCTCCTGTTGACTAGCCACCTTGTCAATGTGTTTGCATTTAAGGGCAATTTCTAGGATACCTTAACTGTAAGGAATGACTCCGACGGATGGGAAGAGGAAAAGGCTTTGGGAGCTACAAAACAATCCCATTGGACTCTTGGACCATAAAAGCTGTTGGGTGTATGAGAGAATTATTCCACTTTCATCTGAGGCTGACTCATAACCTGTAAAATATTTCCCTTTGTGAGGGTTCAGATATAAATGTACTTGCTTCAAGAACCTGTCCTGCTACCTTCAATAGAGAGAACAAACAAACATTAATTTAAAATGCGGCAGTACAGTGGAGTACAGAGAACGCCGTATCAGGGACAAAGGATGAGAAGTGGATCTTTATTCTCTGAGCCTCAGTTTTCTTGCCTGTAGAAAGAGAATAATAATTCCTACCCTACCTCCTGAGATACTGTGAAAAGTATCTTGAATTGTGAACTTTGCCGACAGCAAACTCTATAAACCCTGCAAGAAAATCACACGGAAGTACCAAAGGCTGGTGGCAACTTAGTGAGCCCTCCCCCATCCTCAGTCCCCTCACACTCCACAGGGGTTTTTTAAGGGATATTGAGGTTTTGTACTAAAATATACCATACGGTGGGAGTATGGGTATGAATGGATGGGACAGGGGCCCTCCTTAGAGTGCAGATGTTTGCCCTGCTTCTGGACCTCTTGAGAAGCCGTGGAGAGCCAACCAAGTTGTGGGGGGCAGTGCCAGAGAGTGACATCTCCTGCATCACCGGTGTTTCCTTACCCCAGAGCGCCCTGACCCCTTCTGATGGCCTTTGCCCTGGAGATTGGACTCTATACTTGGGCAACAGTTGCTCAGGACAACTGTGACTTATCGACTGTTTCAGATTCCCATCAAATGTTTCAGACTGCCCCTGAGAGAGTAACAGTCCTGCTCTCTATTCCTCTAGGGATTTCTCTGAATTTTACTTTGCCTCTTGTGGAGAGACACCAGCCCTCACGACAAACTGCCTCTTCTGCTATAGGCCCGACCTCCTCAATGCCCTCTTTGCAGGATTTAGCTATTGCATTTTCTCCAGAGACTTAGATCCCGCTCCAAAGCCTTCAGGTACCACACAATGTCACATGGGAAATGGCATGGTTGTGCTGCTTCCTAAATTCCAGGGCTCAGATGATCAAGGCTGTCATTTCTTAGTGCCAGCTGGCTGTCCTGAGGCTAATACTTGTCCCCTCTGCTTCCAGCATTCACTTCTTCCCTATTACTGCTCCCCGCACGGTTTCCCTCCCACCTTTTCTCAGTGAGTTTTCAACATGTAAGGTGGAGCTGATACTGACTACTGACCTCTGGAGTCGTGTGTGGCAGGGGTGATGATACAGCAGGTTTTAAATAAGAGACAGAGCAGGGGAATAGCATCTGACTTTGGAATCCTGGGTTTTAATCTTAACTCTGCTACTTGGTAGCTGTGTGACTTTGGGTAAGTGACTCAAACTCTCTGATCTGAAATTCCAGGTTTTTAAGATAATAAATAGTATGTTTTATACTTAATGAAGTTATTGTGATGGTTAGGTGAGAGAATGTGATGGTTAGGTGAGAGAATGCAAAAGTAAAGCTTACATGTAAAATCATTCATGTAAGAGGTAATTTGGTGATACCTATTTAAGGTCAGCTTTGGCCACTGAAAGGTTTTCTTAGGCTCTGCCGAGGAATAAATGCTAATCAGCCACAAAGTTAGGCAATATAGAGCTTTATTGGGGTTTGTGCACCCAGGTGAGGTTTCTGGTCCACACGATGGGGCCGAGGAAGTCGCACCCAAACAGGGAACATGGCGGGGTTTTATTTTCGGTTGGCTGTCTCCGTGGGAGCTGGGGATTGGTGCCTTTTGAACGAAGCAGCAATATATTATTGGTGGTTCTCTTTGGGCTCAGGTTGCCATGTGGATATCCGTTTTGGCAAAGCCCGCCGTTTTGGCTCCCTGGGTTGACGTCAGCCGTCTTTTCTGGGTTGTAGTTCGGCCGCCACTTTGTCCTACCCTGCCCATCCTGACAGTCACAGCTGGTGCAGTCATCTCGGTTGTTCGAGTCTGGTCCTTACCTTGCTATTCACCATAGGACTGAGCATCATCACTGCTCATCATCCCTTAGCTAAGGCCCCTGTTGCCAAAAGGGATCTTATTCTTGGCCCTGCCCGAGACAAAGCAAAAGCTGAGACTGCTCTTTGGCCTGAGATGTGTCACTAACCTTCCAGTTTGTCTTTCTGAGGGTCTGCAAACAACCCACAAACCCAGAGGCTGTCCCTGGCCACGCAACCACTGCCAGTTCTAGCTGTGGACTCCTGTCTGCGAGCCTCCTCTGGGAAGGCCCAGATATCCAGGGCAACGACAAAGGCAGGGGAGGAATTTGGGTGACAAGAGGGCAGCACGGGGCCCTCTTCTCCCAGTGCTGGTTTCTAGCCATGAGGCAGTGTTAGGCTGTATGAAGCTAGCCAAAATGTAGAAGAAATGTGGCTTCTTATTACCACGACTTCTACCAGGAAGAGGCAGAAACAGCAGGTCTCTAGTATGGAGGGTCTGTCTCTCTTTTCCTAAGAGCAAGTTAACCCCTTTTTATAATCGTGGTTTGCATTGCAAATTTCTCCTGGAACTGCCTCCAAGAGGCAGTGACTCTGCCCCTCATTGCTGTTTCTTTCATTTGCATGCAGTTTTTCTCATTTAAATCCAGTTGGCCTAAGACGCATGTGCGATTGCCAGCGCAGTGTGCGCACAGTGCAGCCTACACAGCCGCAGCCCTCCTTGGTCTGATCCACGCGGCAGTCTTGGTCATCCTCGCTATTGTGGTTCGGCTGCTTTACCATTCTCCTTTTCTCTCTCCCCTTATTCTCTTCCTTTCTCAGGGTCTTCTATGCAGTTTCTTCTGCATTCACTAATAACTCAGTTTCCATTAGCTAAATTTGATTTGTTCCTCCTCCTTTGTATCACAGATTACCCTTCAGGTCAATATTTCCCTTTGATTCCAGCACGTAACTCAATTTCTTTAATCACCAGCAACTGAGGGAGGGAGCAATGAGCTTCACTTCGGGCAGCAAGGACAGCCTGGGGTTGGCTGTGGCCATCACAGTCTTAGTGGCGGTGGCGAGGGGACAGAGATGGTAGGGAATTAAGATGGCCTGGGTCATCCAAGGAATTGGAAGGCAGGGAAACCCTATTCTTTCTGCTAGAAAAACCTTTTCATTATCTTCTAAAGGCTGAAAACGAGGGCTTTTCCTAGTTATAGGGCTACATTTACTCACACACATGCATACAGATGTATGTAGTGGGGGTTGGGGGTTGTATGTTAATGGCAATGATTCGAAACCAACCTTTTGCTTTACTTGACTCATAAAGAGTGGATTTCACCAGGCTCCGCCTCCACCTGGCATCATGGTGTCTCCACCCACCTCACAGGACTACAATATAGTATGGCCAAGCCTGCCTTCGGATGGGAATAACTGGTCACCTCTAAAGGATGCCATCGCTGCTGTCTTCCTTCTTTTTCCACTTTGTCATTCATCTGGCACTTTGACACTTTGTCATTCATCTGGCACTTTGACAAATTCACAGCTGTTCTTCCTCTGCCAGGGGATGTTCGGCCCAAACAGCTCTGTCTTTAAATCTACCACGAGGAGAAATTGAGAAGGACCTGAGTGTAGTCGCCAGAATTGTAGGCTGCAGCTCCGAAGGAGCAACCGGCCCTTAGAAGCTCAAATGTGGCTGGCCAATTCTCTGTGCTACTTTTCCACCTCCAGTATATCAGCCTACCCCGTTCTTCACAAGAGACCGCGAGCAAACGAGTGTCAACAGTTACTCAAGAACAAACCGTGAACCATGTGGTACGGCAGGCCCACTCTCAGAAAATAACAAACCTCTTCTCCGTCCTCCTTCCTCCTCTAGGAACTTTTCTGAATTAAAGGTTCTGGTCTAATCTGGGAAGAGTCACAAAGGAGGGCTTTAATTCTAGCTCTTTCACTTACCACATTACGTGATAAAATGCAAGAGGAAAGTAACTTCTCTGAGACAGTTTATTTGTAAAAAACCATAAAGGTAATATTTACAGACTGGGTGGTTACAATGATGAAATAAGGTAGTGAACATAAATGCTGAGCAGGGTGCCTGGGCACCTAGAGGACACTCATGATATTGGTCAGATGACTAATATTATGCCTTTCCTAAGTGGGAGCCATGGAGGGATCTGGAGCACCTCCCATCCAGGTGCCAGTGATAACCTGGAGACCAGGAGCACTAAACATAGGGAACTCCACCCTTCTCACTCCTTGCACAGTCCCCCATCCCTGATTTCCTTTGAAGGGAGGTTCCAGTGTGAAAGAAAGAAAGAAAAAGAAAGAAAGAAAGAAAGGAAGGAAGGAAGGAAGGTAGAAAGGAAGGAAGGAAGGGAGGAAGGAAGGAAGAAAGGGAGGAAGGAAGGAAGAAGGGAGGAAGGAAGGAAGGAAGAAGGGAGGGAGGAAGGAAGGAAAGAAAAGAAAGAAGGAAATAAGGAAAGAAAGTCATGTTTAAAAGCTGCAAGTCTAAATCAGATAAAGACAAATGCCAGGTGATCTCACTTATACGTGGAAACTAAAAGACAAAATAAACAAGCAGAACAAAAACAGGCATACATATAGGGAACATTTGACAGTTGCCAGTTGGAAGAGGGCTTGGGGGAATGGGTGCAAAAGGTGAAGGGATTAATAAGTATAAATCGGCGGTTACAGAATAATCATGGGGATATAAAGTACAGCAAAGGAAATATAGTCAATAATAAGTAATAACTGTATGGTGTCAGATAGGTACTAGATTTATTGGGGTGATCACTTTGTAAGTTATATGAATGTCTAACCAGTGGGCTGCACACTTGGAACTAATACAAGATTATACATCAACTGTAATTGAAAAATTATTTTTTTAAATCATCAGTCTAAGAATAATGACCAAGTATCATTGAAGAAGGTAGAACACTCAAGGTTGTCACAAATGAAACCACTTGTGTTAGGAAATTTGACACATGACAAAGTAAAAACAAGCCACACACAGAGGGCCGCAACTGTGGCAGAAAGCACGGGGCCTCATCATTGGCAGACCCCGGTTCTGTGTCAGAACTGCTCTTCTCAGGTTGTGCATTGTGCACTATAGCTCCCACCAATTCCAGGAAGAGCTACTGGAAATCATGTCCCCAAAGGAACGTACTGTAAGAAGGAGCAAGTGCCACGTGCCAGAGAGATGAGTGTAGTCATCTGCCCACAGGGAGCTCTTTCATATTGAAGAGTCCCTTCGTGGTGGACTATCTTTTCAGGTTTCTAGATTTCCCGGGAGTGGAGAGGGCCCATCACCTACTTTTGCCTTTACTCAGCGATTACTCTGTGGCTGAAAGAAGAGAAAGAACAAATTCAGAAATGTCTGAAAGGACACAGGCTCATTATTAGATGAGAGGCAAGCAAGGGTTGTATTAGCAGGTGAGGTACTATCAATTATACTTGGACTTAAACGAGAGGATCTTAAATAAGAGCATGGACCTAAGTCCATGAAAGCAGTAGGAATAATGAGCTTTCAGAATCTCCGCCCTTTAGAAGTGAAGGTCACAACCATGGCTTATATATAACAAGGCTCATTTCATGTAATATAAGAAATAAAAATATACTTTCAGGAAATGACAGGAAACTGGGCAGAAAATGCAACTGGTTGTGTTTTGGGGACTATCTTAAAATTTTAAATGGTACTGTAAGAAGGGGAAAAAATCAAAGACTATGTAATAATAGAATTAGGAAGGGCTCTGGCTTAGGGGTGCACCTTAGTTCATTGCTGCCCAAATGTCTTGATTTAAAATCTTTTATCCACTGGTCTGTCTTTCCCTCTCCAACTCTTTTCCTGACAGATGCAGTGACCAGAGATGAGATGGCTCATTCTTGCCCAGCTGGTTAATATTAGAGTTGACATTAGAAGTAAAATCTCCTATTAAAATATATTTGGAGTATATTGTTAGTGTAAAAAAGTCTTTTATTAAATAGCATATTTTAACATGTTTAATGAGAGAGAGAGAGTGTGTGTGTGTGTGTGTGTATGTTCATTCCTGGATGAGCATAGTTGATTTCTATTCTCTTCTTTTGACCATCTGTTGTATTTTCTTGATATACCTACTGGAAGATTGGTTGGTTTGAATAAAAAAGGATATTTAGTGGCTTATTTGACTGGGAACTCTAGGGACATTACTTCAGTAACACCCAGACTGAGGGGCTCACAGCAGGGTGCTCTCCCTCACTAGAGTTCTTGACTCAGTTTCTCTCTGTGCCTTGGTGTTACGTCCATCCACCAAAGATGAGCTTCCTCTACATGGCCAGGAGACGCGGCCAATGGAAACACTAGCCTTTGCTGTTTCCACTGTGTAACCCCAGGAGGAAGAGAGTTTCTCCAGAGGACTCTAATTGGCCCCTCTTCGACCATGTGTCCCTGGTAGACTCATGAGGGCTTCAGGAGAACAGGGCACTCATGGACCTGCCCAAGTCATGTGCTTCTACTGCAGACTAGGGCATAATCCCATGGTAGACATACCTGACGGTGGAGAAAAACTAGTCCACAAAGGAAAGAAAACATAATCCACAGGTTTACCATAATATGTTACTTTTTCAGTTTAAAAAACATTATATAGAGTAGTAGGAGGGAAATGGGGACAACTGTAACTGAACAGCAATAAAAAATAGTGTAGAGTTATTTTAGGGGGCAAAAAGCCTTCTGACTTTTCTGGTCTCTTCCCATCATCCCAGAGAGCTTCTCAACTTGCTGTCCCAATAAAATCAGTGTGGGACCTATGTGGTGACCTGGGTTCTAGTCCAGCCTCTCTAGTCCAATCACTTTATGTAAGTCCTGACTCTAACACTCTCTCCTTAGGCCTCAGCCTCTGTAATTATGTGAACATGTGAGTTGGGGAGAGATTCACATGGCTGATACACAAGTCTGAGAGACTCCAACTAAAATGTCCGCCGTTTTCCCACGGGCAAGTATCCTAGGGACACACAACAAATCTGTTCACCTATAATAGGTCAACTTTTCAGGATGCAAATGAATGTCTCAATATAATTATTTTTAATGTATATAATTATACAGACATTAAATTGTGCATTTTATAGAACATTATTTAGTCATATAGTATTTTGTCCTCTCATGTTTTATAAATAATTTTTATTTAAATACATAAAGTATTCAGCATTAACATCATCATCAGTGGAGCCATTTCTGAATTATTTGACTTCCAGAGTATGTCATCTTCATTTTCATCTAAGCTTTTTAGACATGGTCCCTTTTGAATTTGTATGTGATACTCATTCAAAAAACAATAGTATGCATGATTTTCTTCCTTTTAAAAAACATTTTATTTATTTATTTTTGGATAGAGGGGAGGGAGAGGGAAAGGGAGAGAAACATTGATTGTTGCCTTTCACATGCCCCCAACACAGGACGTGGCCCCACAACCCAAGCATGTGCCCTGACCAGGAATGGAACCAGCTACCTTTCTGTTTGTGGGACACTGCCCAACCCACTGAGTCACACTAGTCAGGGCAATTTTAGTTCTTTTTAAGTGTGCGTTTATGATAGCCACAATGTAGCTTATTGTTATATTGATTTTTTAAAATGATCTTGAAAAGTCTTGTTTACAATGACATCTGGCACTCACAATTATGAGCTCATACCTCAAAAATAATGACTATATCTTTAATAGATTTCTTGTTTCCTTATTATTTACAGATTAACTCATCATGTGACCTCTGTAAACTCCCAAATTAACATTGATTATGGGCATTTTAAGCTAACATGTTTAATCCAAAAGATACTTTATTATTCCAAATAAAGTTATATTGTGCCCATGTCTTGAGACTTTTTAAGCATGTGGATAATGCGAATCCCTCTTTACTCAGGGAAAATTTGGGGGGAAACCCTCACCTTAATACTTGTGATGGAAAGGGAGGTAAGAGGAATAGATGACTAAAGCCAGCTTTTAAAATTGTGCACGTGGTAGTAGAGGGAGGCAGGGATAATGCTGGAGAAGGACTCAACCACTGTCCAGAAGTAACCTTGGGTGACTCGCCTGTGGCCCTGGTACAGAGGCAGGTGTGGGCTGTGCTGAGCCGCAGAAGCCTGGAAGGGACCACTGGCACCTGGAAGCATAGTTCTAGGCATGAGTTAAAGGACAAAGAAGAGAAGGTAATTTTTAGAAGGATCCCTATGCCTGGAGTGATAGCAGAAGGAGAAGTCACCTGTGGAACTTTAACTCACTTCAATATTAACATGTTACACGACTTCCTCAAGGGCATGTACTTACTGTTCATGGAATGTCACGTTTCCAATCTGAAAGAGTTTGGAAACTGTTGATAACCACCACTGGAGTAAAGCTGAGAGGCAGATGACTAGTGAGTATAAGGCGTGTGATGAATAATCACCTCTTCTTCTGAGAGGCTGTATGACACACTCACTGGGTGTGGGGTGAGACATGATGATCATCCTCAGATGTCTGCTGTGTTAGAAGTGAAGGCTCGGAGGTATCTAACAGAAAATGAGAGAACGATGAGCTGGGCTTGTCTCAGTTTATTTGTACAGGCAAGGAACACACTCTGTGTCATCACTGTCTGATGACATGCTGGTTGGACAAGTAAGCTAATGTTTTTGAGAACGGATTTCAGGGGTCTAAGTGAATACAATGAATGATAATAACCATGAAATGTTACATGTTTGTTGATGAAACATATTCATGAACCTGGTTTCATTTGACCACACAGACCTCTGAAGGAGGTGGGCATTGTTTTCATAAATCCTCCTGAGAGAGGAACACAAAACAGGTGTGGAGTGGTTACATGCTTAGTGAGGAGAGCCAAAGGAATGCTGGACTTTCCTAGTGACGTGTTCCTCTTATGCAGAGAGTTCTGAAATCATTATACAGCTGGCATCCAACATAAGACGACAGCAGCATTTTCCACACCTCCCTTGTTCAACAAAGTCAAGGTAATCTAGCTGCTAGGATTATATCCCTACTCTTAGGGGGAGATGCCCAGATGGTGATTCATCCAGATTCAATGGCAAGAGAGATTATTTGGTTTCAGGGTTTCTTGTTGTTGCTCCTGTTGGCTTGATAAGACCACAGATGTAGCACATTTCAAATAGTACAAAGGGTTATAGTGAGAAATATGTTTTTGTTTTATGTGCTCCTGATGCTTAATCTTTCAGTTTTCATCCCAAAAGGTTACTCTCAAACCACACTCTATGAATCCTTCCAGAGAAATTCTCTGCATATCTGAGAACATCATTGCTTATCTCTCCTGCCAATATTTTAAAACACGAATAAATGGTACATTGAAATGTTTACCTTCTGATGCACCTTGGAGATTGTTCCAAATCATTACACAAAAATTGACCTTATTCTTTACAGGGGCTACTTAGTATTCCATTGAATAGATAGGGTGATTTATTCATGGACAGGTAGGTTTTATAAATGTTGAACCAAATATGTTTTATGAGTCTGTGTTTATATGTGAACATATAGTTGCAGAAAAAAAAAGTCTAGAAGTATGAACACTGTACCAAAAAGTCTGTGCATTTAAAATCTGGAAGACCTTGCCAAGTTGCCATTCAAAGACAGTAAGTAAAGTTACACCCTACCAGTTATGAATGAGTGTATGTACCTGTTTCCCTCATCAGTGTGGCCACAATCAAAAGATTCATAATATGCCAATTTCCTGGGTGAAAACTTATAGTTTCAATTTGTAGTTTATATATTAAGATCAATATGTCTGAAGATATGTTCCACAATTATGTGAATCTATTTTAAACTACTGAACTGTACACTTAAAAATGATTGCGATGGTACAGATGATATGTTGTAGAATTGTACACCTGAAAGCTGGATAGTTTTGTTAACCACTATCTGCCCAATAAATTCAATAAAAAGGAAAATATTATTATGTAATGAGCATTATTGCATGAAAGCATGTGAGAATCAACTGAAAAATATTACAAATAGAATTTAGTACAGTGATGGGGAAATAACATGCAGAAATAAATATGTAGAAATAGGAAATTAAATAATTTTTAACATGACTCAATAGCAACAAAACAGGTTAACAAAAACCTGGGAATAAACAACAATGTACAAGATCTGTATGAACGAATTGGAAAATGCTATCCAATAACAGAAACGTTAACCAAAAAAAAAAGGGAAATATTAAAAATGGTTAAAATGGGTTTAAAAAGTATAAATTACTAAATTTTAATATATCTAAACCCTATTTGTATTGTTTGTTCCTGTCCTCAGTCCATCTTTTTCTATTGGCTTGATACTCTATTCCTTACTGGTTTTTCAGAGCTCTTTTTATATTAAGGGAAATAGCCCTTTGTCACTTGCTGTAAAAATTTTTCCCAGTTTTAAATTTTTATGAGGTTTATAGTATTTTCCCCACACATTTAAAATTTATGCATGAGCATTTTAAGGTGCTATTTATTATTTAAAGACATTTGAGCTCTCTGTCTTATAAAATATTTTTTCTTCTGTTATTATTAACAGCTTTCCTTTGTTGGTGCTTTAATTTTACTTCCATTTAAATCCTTAATTCATTCAAAATATTTTTGTAGTAGGGAGTGAGACAAGGACCTAATAGTTTTCTGAGATGAATTAATAGTTGTTGCAGTATTTTCTATTAAACAATCGGTTTGCCCCCCACTGAATTAGAATGCCACCAAATTCCCTCATGCAACTGAGTCTTTTTCTGGACTCTCAATTCTGAATTTATCATTCTTTATTTGTTTATAAAAGTCTCAGGCTATTTTTATTACTGTGATTTTATAACATATACACTTAAAATTTATTTATATTTATTTAATTTATTTGTATTTATTTAATTTATTTATATTTATTTTTGCTACCAAGTTGTTAAACATTTTACTATTGATACAGAGAAACCAAAATAAATTCCACAATTTGAGTAGCCTTCCTAAGCCAATCACCCATAGCCACATAATCACAACCTCAAGTCATGATTTTCCTGAAATGCTAACTATGACCTCGATCAGTAAAGCTTTCTTCATGTCAACATGACCTTGCAGTTTTCTAGCCAATCAGCTGCAATCAAGTGAGCTTACACAGTACTGCTACCTGCTCGCCCAAAAGGAAGTTTTTAGTAACCAATCACATGAATGAGCAAAACAACGCAGCTCCTCATTCCTGCTTTACAAACTGACCTGGGCCTGCTGAGAGCAGACCTTCTGACCACTTTCAGTTCTGAAGTCTCCCTGTTCGCTAACAGCTTGTTTCATGCTCATAAAACAAAATATTTACGTCAGGGAAAGCTCTCTAAATTTTCTTTTGACAGTATTATTTGGGAAGAACATCACTATTCTGAACTTTTTAAATATCCTGAACTATTCTATATTTTTCACATGAATTTAAATATTATCTGTTGACCCTGCCCTTAACCTAAAAAACTGTTTGTATTTGGACTGTAGTTATATTCATAGCTGTAGATTAGTTAAGAATAATTGACATTGAGTTTTCCTATGTAAGAATAGGGACTTTACATTTAAGCAAATCTTCTTTTAGATCCCTTCATAATTCTTTAATTTAAAAAAACTTTTCATTAAAATATAAAATATACCGAGAAACATAAAATGTGCATAAATTTATCAGAAAGTTAACATACCCACTTAACTATCACCAGATCAATGATACAACATTAGTAGCACCCCCCAATATTCCCATTTTATCTCTTCCCAATTACCAGTCCTGGCCTTCCTCCAAAATAAATACTGTACTGGTTCCTACCATCAAAATTCTTTCACTTGTTCTTGGACTTTATAAAAATGAAATCATGCAAAATGTATTCTTTTATGTCTGACTTCTTATATTCAACCTATGTTTCTGAGATTCATGAAATGGTTATGAATAGCTGCAGACTGTTTATTTTTACTTCTATATTGTACCCATTGAATAAATATACCCACTTTATTGAACTGTTGTATTATCACACATGTTTTCCCAGATTGGGTTATTAATTTACACTCATGAGGTTTGGCCAATATTGCACACATATCTGTTGAAGACTGAGGAGTAAAATTGCGAGGCTGTAGAATATGCATATTTGTCCATTTAATAGATGATGCTGAGTGATTTTCCAAATTGACTGGACTAATTTACCTTCCCACCAACAGTGTCTGGTCATGTTCCAATTACTCATGTCCTCACCAGCACTTTACATGGTCTCTTTAATTTTAGCTATTTTGGTGGGTGTGCAGTAGTGTAACTCTGTGGTTTTCATCTGTGTTTTCCTGATTCCTAAAGTGGGTAATGCCTTCTTATGTTTTTGTTTGTTTTTGGCAACTTGGATAGTCTATTTTGCAAGTGCTTATTCTACTCTCTTGTATATTTTGCTATTAATATCTTTTTTCATATTTATGCATAGAAATTATTAAAGTTTTTTAAAGATATAAGATTATTCCTATATGTGAAAACTGGCATTCCAAATGAGATATATTCTACTATAATATTTTCTAATTTTTTTTTGTCAGAGTACCTTTGGATTTTTCTAGGAAGAGCAAGACTCCTTGAATCTTTTTTTCTTTGACAGTTCCATTGATGTCAGAATCTACCTTTATTTTGTCACCTTCAGTTCACAAAAGGAAACTCTTTCAGGTAGTAACTGACATTTATCTTGCTCAAGTCTTGCCCTTAATGCTATTTTCATCTGGCTTGTTGCTTTGACATAAATGCTGGTCAATAGAAGTACTTTTGCGAGTTATTGATGTGAATGCTGGCTTATTCGCTGACTCTGCTGCCGTGAAATGTCAGCCTTCAGTCCAAAAGGCCAGTCACACAACTAAGGTCACTTCAGAACTCGCTTGAAATTACACATCTTATGCTCTGAGATAAACTCATTTCTTGGCAGAGAAAACACCAGGTCTCCTGGGCCCATAATTTGGTGCCAGAGGAAAGAATTTTGCCTATTTGTGCATTCTGTTCTCACCTTCTAACTGAGTTTCCACAACAGTGTTCCGACCATCCAAAACCCCAGAGTGCATCATAGCAAACAGTTTGGGCTCTGTCTTGTTCACTTAAAGTGAATTTCTGCCTTGGCTTCTGATCAGATGCCCCAATTTCTTTGAAACTGGGGATTTACTTCCACCGCCGTTAGTCTTCCCAGCTAGAGTACTGCTTCTGAACCTGTGTTCCTACTAGTGGTTGCCAAATGCTGGGATTCTTGGATGTTCTAGTTTGCTACTGTTCTGTTTTCTTGATGCCATGCTCCACCCACTTGTCTTAGCTTAGTGGAATTCACTGGTTCTCAGTACTGTATGTTAGAGTATCTGGGGAAATAAAATTATCAGATATAATAAGGACTCCTAGTTAAATTCAAATTTCAGAAAAACAGTAAATAATTTTTTTTGGCAGAAATTAACATTTAACTGAGTATCCTGTATTTGTATTTGTAGGACCTGCCAACTAGAAAAAGTTTTGAAAAATACTTTTGCTTGAGCTCTACTACCTACCCTTTCATGTAAAGATTTTGATCTAATTGGTCTAGAGTGGGTCCTCAGCCAAATTTTTTATATTAAATGCTCTCCTGGTGCCAGGGTTCAAACCACTGCTCTGATTTCTTGGAACTGAAATCTTCCCTGTAAAGTGACAGACCACCTCAGTGGTCCTATTTAATCTTCAGACCCTGATTCTTCCTGGGCTTTCTAGTCATCTATCTTCTGTATGAACAAATATGGAAATTTAGTAAAATTAACTTCCAGAAGAAGTCCACAAGGATTTCTATACTCTGTCATATGGGGGCAGGGGGACGAAAGTAAATCGTATTTTCTATGGGTTCTAAAATCTTTTAACTCATCTTTAATTCCACTTAATCAATTACATGCAGACAATAGTTTATTTCATGGTTCTAATTATAAGTAGGTTAAGAGGAAATGCCTAACCTGGCCATTGGAGATTTCTTCTTAAATTCTTAGAGACGGTCTTTGATGCAAAGTAATTACCCTTAAAGCCCTCCACCGATGAAGCACGTGTTATTCCTGAGAGATTCTCATATGCATCGTGTAAGTGATCATTTGTCATCTTGCCAGTTGGAGGAAATTAATCCCAAGCTTGGTCAGTGACCTGCTCTTTTATGCCTACCCTGAGTATAGTGCTATGATGTCATTGCCCGGGAACAAAGAGGACTTCGTGTGAGTTTCCTTGGATGATTAGTGACCCTGCCTCTCTCTCTCTTGGGGACTCTTCAAAGATTTCTGTAAAATTTCTCCCCTAAACATACTTCGTGAATTTTATGATCACAATAAAAATGTTCTTTCACCTTCTGACCTGTTGCTATAAAAATATTGAAGGAACTATGAAAGAACTCATAAGATAAAACTTTGTCAGGTATGCTCTGATGCAATGTCAACTTCAACATAATTTCCTGAAATTCTATTGTTGGTTTCCCTGTGAAAAGGATTTTTATGCATTTTAGAAAACTTTATGCATTTCAGCTTAGAAAACTTGATGTATTTCAGTCTTCTGGAATGTAATAGTTTATCAAACTTAAGTGCTTGTGGTTGTAAACCAAATTTCCCATTTTTCACATTTTTCCCCATGTGGGAAAGTTAGGATTGATTTGTGATATTATGATGTGGGGGCTTATTAAAAAATAGACTCAGATTACTATTATTCTGCCCATAGCAGAGGCCTGGTTCTGCAAATATGCAACTTTCTGAAGCAGTGCTGTTTTTTGTACAAACATACAGTAACGACAGTAATGAATCCATAAATTCACTGACTAACTCCACAAATAGCAATAAGCTCTACTCTTGGATAAACAGTATAAAAGTATTAATATAACATGGAAAAATCTGCAAGGAAGAGGACAGAAGAGAAGATCTCAGGAACAGGTTTCTTTATGGCTGTTACTGTTCCCATCCAGTTCAACATTGGGGGTTTTTCAGAGTCGAACCCCTGTCCTGACACGTGCGGGTGTGAGTGCAGCACAGCGGAGGGTGCGCGGCCCCAGGAGTCAGACCATCTTCATGCTGGCTCTGCCCTGCCTGGTCAGCCGTGTGAGCCCCAGCATCAGGGACTTCTTTTAAGTATTTTTCATTTGAGAGATTGGGATGATAATAACTGATTCATAGTGGTGGGGTGTGTGTGTGCGCGTGTAGGCTAAATGAGATACTGTATGCTAAGTGCCTAGCAGTGTCTGGTACTCAATAAATGTGAACTAACGATATTATTATGGTTTATAGCACAGTAATAAGAGTACTTCGGCCGGCAGCACTAACTCAATCAGTATTTTAATCCACCAATATTCCTTTCTTACTCCACCCCTATTTTCTTATTCTGCAGTAAAATGAGTCACTTTCATGTCCATTTTCATGTCACTACTTTCATTTTTGTATTTTTCTTTTCCCAATTGTGTCTCGGTGGCTTCTCTTCTCTGTTTCTATTTTCTTAAACATAGAGTAAGAATCAAGTCATACTTCACTATGGACAGAGACCAAACAGAGATGTCTACCTTATGGCAGTGATGATAGCATGTGATATTTACATGGAATTTGCTACAGGCCATGCACTAATTTCATCTTTTTTTTTTTAAATTTTATTTTAATTGTTGTTGCAGTACAATTTTCTATCTTTTACTCCCATCCCAACCCACCTACCCAGCCCTCCCCTCCTCCCTCCCATTTCCACCCACGCTTAGTTTTTATCCATGTGTCCTTTATACTTGTTCCTGTATCACAGCTCCATGAGATGGGGAGTATATTAGCACCTATTTCACTGATGAGGAAACTGAGGCACAGACCATGTAATAATTTGCCTGTGATCATACAGCTTCACAGAGCCAGGATTTCAAGCCACGCAGCCTGGCTCCAGAATCTGTGCTCCTCACCTTTACTCTCTAGCACCCCTCTGGACGGGTATGAGGAGTTAGGCAGCTGTGATGTAGTTCAGCCACACATAGACTCCTAACATTTACCCTATGCTGTGAGATCAGAGGCATGGTGATTTTTCAAAGGTCACAGCAGGTCAAGTACTAGGTCTCCCGTGACTACCAAACATGTTGCTCCATCTCAGCCTCCCTCTGACTCAAATAAAATGAGGTTCCCTCGGTGACTGACCTTAAACGGTCTGTCATTTGCCTGTGTTTTTTTCTATTCAACCTTCATTCGTTCTAAAAAACCTCTGGTGTTTTCTTCGTTGTTCGTGCAGCCATTGTGTGTGTTCTAATCATTTTCTGACAACTGGATTTTATTTTTGACATCCGGACTTTGCTTTAAATCATATTCAGAAAGGCACAGGTGTTCTAGTAATTCGTTTCTATTGAATTGAAAAGCCTTTGGGAAAGGGTGTTTGAGAGAAATCTCTATGCTCTGATTTGTCAACAGAAGGAGATTAGTTAGGACTTTTGAGTTAATCTTCTGCTAGGAATTTATGGAACTCCGACTTAGTGGGAATCCTCACTACTGTGTGAGCAGTGAAGCACATGGTGGCTTCAGTTACAAAATATAGATTTTCTATATGAATAACAGCAGGGACCACAATTTATGCTTCGTACTGCAGTGTCCTCAAACATGAGTGCCCTCAGGTTAATCAAGGACAAGATTTTTTTTTTCACTTGCATCTTTGGGTCGAGGCTTCTATAGGCCTGGGACTTACATACACTTGGAATTTTTTGGCTAGAATTTTAGAACAGATGGCCACATGGTTTTTTTCCTCTAGGAAACTTGCTTGTTGTTTGTCCTCTAGTTCTCATGGTAACCAAAGAAAATTGTTAACATGTTTTTTCACACAAACTGAAATCAGAACTATCAGAACAGGTGCAGCTATTTAATAAGGGTCTGAGCTTTTGTTGTATTTTCTAGTTTATGTTACTGGATTCTTACTATACTTGTACCTTCTTTTTAGTAACATATAGTAAGAAAAAGAACCCAGAATGAATCCTTGTTGTGTGTAGCCTACTTAATACTTTTTCACTGCTCTAAGAAAATAATAATTTCCCTACAACATCACACCTTCGGTAAGGAAGGCCAATGTTATCACTCAGATGAAACGATTTCCCTTTCAATAGATAGGATATGACTGGGACCATTGTAGATAACCTTCATGTGTTTGGATTCATCACCTCAGATTTTTGAAAAACTTTCATAGCATTTTGTTTTTTAGCCAACAGATGAGATAAGGAAGCAGAGGAATTTAAGAAGGTCTGGCTCAGGTGCCAACCAAAGATTGAAAGTTAACTTTTACTAGTTATATATTTTCAGTGTGTGCACCGTTATTCCTTGAAATGGGCTGATGCTCACTGCCACTGCGTGTCTAAGCACAGATCCTAGGAAGTGCTACCAATAGTTCTGCATACATAATCATGTGAAGTTGTAGGGTCCTGGGAGGCTACACTTAGACCCCAGTAACTGAGCGTGGTTAAGTGAAAAGAAAAGAGTTCACTGGCAAATCTCTGGATCTGATTATGTTGTTTTCCCCTGTCTGGGTTGACCACATGGTATGTAGTCAATGAGCAGAGAGACTAGGCACAACTGGAAAATCTGAGTTGATGAAAATATGTCTGCAATGAAGCTAGTGTTATGGATAATCTTAGAACAGAGTGGTCATGGCAATAATGGAGAAATCCAGGTGCACTGAAATCCATTCATGGATTATCTACCACAGTCACATCATTTTTGCCATTGTTTTGGATAATCTTGTAATTTTCTTTGTTCAGATGTATACAGATAAGGCAGGACAAAACAGCAAGAAGGAAATATATCTGTTCTCCGTGGTTGTCTGAAATGCTGACAGTGGTGTTGGATGAGCTGTTTCCAACGTGACTTTGATGATGCATGAAAACTTATTTAGCGGGCTTTCCATATGTCTGGGAATATTAGTTAGTCTCTTTACTGATTTGACAGCCTATATAAGCTCTTATCACAGATTATAAGATCTATGATAATGATGAGGACTGTTGCCATGGGGTTGTATTCAATACATCAAATGTGAGTGGAACTTGTTTGACTAACCTGGAGATCATGATGATTGCATAAGTTGTATATATTGGTAGACATTGCTATCATTTTATGTCATTTTGGGAGTTTGCTTAAGCCTAGTAGATGTTTTCAAGATTAATAAAGAGAGGCCCAATAAATAACACAATGGTCATAGGCTTAAGATTTGGAATCACACAAACTGGAATCCAAATTCCAGTTCTGCCACTCAGTAGCTATGTGATTTTGAGCAAGCACTTAAATTCTCTAAATGCTGAGTTATTGTATGTACAAAGTGGCAACAATTGTACTCCTTTCAAAAGGTTTTTGTGAGGATTTGAGATATAGTCCAAACAAAGTGCTTAGTATACTGCCTGACAGCAAGCACCCAATAAATGTTGCCTAAACTATTACAATGAAGAGAGTTCAAATGTAGCTCATTTGGTCTTTTCATCTTTGAGCCTGGAAGATGGTGGTGGTGTCAAAGAAAATTTGTTCAGGTTCTTGTTAAAGACAGCATGGAATACTTTATTCAAGAAGAGAACTGCTGCGATGGTCCAGAAAGACTGAGCTCAGTTCTGAATAGAATAAGGACAAGTGGGATTTATAGCCAGGGGGCTGGATCGGGGTCAGTGGATGGACACCTACTAAGAGGAAAAACATCAAGGCTAGCTGAATTTTTGCTTGGCTGACTCGGCGTGATTTTTGCTGAAAGCAAGCCAGGGTGATTAGATAGCGGGAGCTGGGGATGAGGAATTTGATTGGATTTCAAGGGTAGGGAGGTTTTTACTAAACTGACTCCAGAAGATTTTTGTGAGAACTGAATGAAGCTGACCAGGGCCAGGGCTTAAGGTTGGGGTCTGGTGGAGAAGAGGTCTCCCGAGAAGCCTGACTCGGGTTTGGTCAAGGAGAGTTTTTGTCACTGGTATAAGAGGTTTTGTCTATAAGGACTTTAGTATCAACAAATTATTGAGTGTCTTATGAGTAACAGGTACTGTGCCAGGTTCTTTTTTTTTTTAATTTTTTAAGATTTTATTTATTTATTTTTAGAGAGGAAAGGGAGGAAGAAAGAGAAAGAGAGAGAAACATCAATGTGCGGTTGCTGGGGGTCATGGCCTGCAACCCAGGCATGTGCCCGGACTGGGAATCTGGGAACCTGCAATGCTTTGGTTCGCAGCCCGCACTCAATCCACTGAGCTGTGCCAGCCAGGCCTGTGCCAGGTTCTTAATAAATGTTCATTGTTTTACTCAACCCTTAAGAGAATCCTAAAGAGTAGATGTTATGAGTCTCATTTTTATACACAAGAAAATTGAAATTTAGAATGGTGAAGGAATTTTCTCAAGATTACCTGGGTGGATTAATAGAGCTGGCATCTGAATCTAGAGTTTTCTGACTCAACAAACCAGCATTGTTCCATCTTGAGCATGTGTAGCTGTGTGGGTAGGTCTAATTTTTACCTCCAATGCTTAGCAAATATTTACAGTGAATTAATATCTGTGTGAAAGGAAAGTTATAATTTTTTATACAAGTTCAAAGGAATTACAAAGGCTACAAAAATTATTTTGTGTTACCAAAGTCAAGGTATGGACCAGTGGTCAACCTCATTACCCTGAGCACTATAATGTCCCAAACCATGAAGTTTTATGTGGTGGGAGCTATGAACCTTAGTACGAGTGCATGTGTGTGTACAAGCACTTAACAAAGGTTGTAAATAGACACTGTCCATGTAAGGAAATCTATTATTGAGGAAACAGCCTGTGTATATTCCCTTCTGTGGTGTCTATGGGAGGTCATCCTTTCACCGGCCATATTTCTCCTCTTTCACAGGATTCCTTGCTTAATTGCAGGGGTGCTGTTTTAGGGAATGTGATCTGATGCTGCATTTTATGTGTAGCAAAGAACTTTAAGATCAATGTTTTAAAACAGACACAATACATAATTTTCAAGAGGGGTTCTTTTAAGAGTTTTTTCCAGAGTTAGAGTCCAGTCTCTAAAAATGACCTCTAGTTTATTTTTAAATTTGACTTTAAGACAATATTTCTGTGAATGACAGTTGCATTTTCCTTGGCCAAACGTATTTTACTTAATCCTAGAATCTTCCTGGATAATTTCTTTCTTTCTTATAAGAAAAAAGAAAGAAAATAACTTCTTAATTCCATGGAAGTTACAGAAGAATAGTTTAGAGGGAGTTCTGAAATCCTCACTGGGAGTTATAGGTTTGTGATTACTCTGGTTCCCCAGAATTCTCCCAATATATAATTTACAGTAGATGCTTAATCAATATTTATTTGATGAGTGAATGAATTTTTGCTATAGCTGAAATGTCCCTGATCCTGGCCTGGACTATGATATGGGAAAGCTCTGATTCTCCTTTGGGTTAGTTAGTTGGATCACACTGAAGATACATACAAACCGATAAAAAATGAGTGACTAATATACAAACATTTATATTTAAGTGTTAGGAAATATGGTAAGATTAGGAAAACAGTTAAGACAATGATTTGTACAGAACTGACTAGTTCCAGCATGAACATTTCATGGATCACAGTTTAACAAGTTAAACATCACATATAACATATATGTATGACAGACAATTCTGATTTTGATATTAACATACCATCGATTATATGCATGATAATTATTGTCAGTTCAGTTGGGGCTGTGAAATATATACTTTTTTGATAAGACATTTCAAAATACAACATATCTCAGGCAGCATGCAAGAAAAGTTGTTTATTGTACATTTGTTAGGACACGCCTTGCAGTAAGCTTCCAGTTTTTGGTAGTTAGATCAAGAATACAGAGACCACTGAAATAACAGTGTGGTTGAAATCAGCAGTTGTATTTACTGACTGAAAGAGAATTTCTGGTAAAAAATAAAACTCTCAGAATTCATTCATTAGGAAAATGCACAGTGATCATAAACTCGATTCTTTAAAAATTGTTTTTCACAAGTAATTCTCATTTATTGATAACAGCAGCTGCAGGAAATCTGAATTCTGAGAGCTGGTTGTGCATAAGAGCAGGAACTTCTTCTGTGGGCTCACATGGTTACAACAAAGATGCTTACCATTTGAAATCACATATTATAACAACTTGGGTGCTATACAAACATCACAAATATTTGGTGTTTCAGAGTCTTAACAAATATTAGGCTGTTGTTATTTCACAAACAGACTAGATTAACAGGCAGTGTGAATCACATATATCTTAAGATTTTAAAAATACATTTTATACAATAGGCTTCTCATTTATTCACTAGCATTTAATTTCAGTGGGTCTGTTTGGTTTCATACTGAGAGTCCTTAAAGAAATGATGGATATCTGGCTGACGCCAAGAAAGTCGGTAAGATCTATGTTTCCCCACAGGGATATGGCTGAGTGTACAGTGAATCACGTAGTCAGTAATGCAACATCCACCTTA
The DNA here is from genome assembly GCF_019186645.2 of Phyllostomus hastatus. NCBI lineage: Eukaryota > Metazoa > Chordata > Mammalia > Chiroptera > Phyllostomidae > Phyllostomus > Phyllostomus hastatus. Next base: position 110,308,930 of record NW_025334041.1, on the reverse strand, counting down.
TAACAGATTATTTTAAAAATTCAAATAAAATCTAATTATTTTAAAAGATAGTAGTTTGAACAAAACTGTAGAAATCAAAAATTTTATTTACAAAATATTTGAATATCTTTTTTAAATGGCTAGGTCTTGCTAACTGCACAATTTAAATGTCCTTGGTGTATGTAGTCTGATGACCTCCATACAACATTGTTAGACCTCTGAGCTAACTTATAGGACACGGCTCGGTGGGAAAATTACTTGAGGGTAATTTCCATCCACTCAAGGTACTGGAAAAGGAATGTTTTAATGTCTTCCATGTTAGACAAGATCTGTCAGTAACGATGGTGCCTTTAATTTGAAAAGATTAGCTGAAATTCCCAAATGTAATTTTTTGCAGTGTAAGAATTATAGGAAAGACAGGTAAATTTACCACTGGATGTTGGGATTCTAATTTCACATTATGAAACTGACCCAAGTCTTTGTACCTCTCATTTCCAAGGTGTCTGTGTATTACATTGGCTTAAAAAATATTTTCCTTGGTCCTTAGAAATACAAAATACTGAGTTTTCAAAAGACAGAGGATGATAGAGTGAGCATTTCTTGTAGTCACATTCATTATAAAAGAAGTTAATCTACATTTCACAGATCATTGAGCAAATGTCTTTGGCAGAAGACTTTATAAACAACTTCCTCCACTTCCAACATTTCATGTAGGCCATTTCTTTATGGTGAAATCAGTCGTGTGGTCACTTGTTCGCTACTATCAGTTAATAGGAAAACTCCACAGATATAAAAACATTTGAGTTTAGCACATATTCTTTTTGAAAGTTATATTCAGAGTGTATTGATTCACTAACACTAGAGAAGATACTTTACACGGGCATTTCTAACAGTGTTGCTTAAGGTCATAATTTTAACAATGTGGTCAGTGAAGAGGGTACGAATACCTTTACACCCCACAAAATGGTATCACTGAAACACACCGAAAGGATCCACTGGTATCTTTTTGATTATTTTATACGTGCTTCCCACAAAACGAGATATATATGATGCATATGCCTTTATATATGTGTGTGTTGTAGCTGTGTAAACTCAGAACGACAAGTTTTAGCGATTACATTCATCGGCATGAAAGAATAAAAACTGAAAAACTCAGGTATCCAAATGTATTACTGACACCCACTACTCAGGAATTTCGAAGTGCAGTGAAGTTATTTGTAAAGTAGCTCTAGATGTGTGACCGTCAACGAGAACATTAGAGTGGTTACTTCATTTTCAAGGTCACATCACCTTCACTCCATTTCGGCCTCTCTTCTTTCCACTGTCCCTGTCTCTGTCTCTGATGGCTATTTGGGATGGGTCCTTTAAACTGCGCACGTGGAATGTGAGCAGGCTGTTCTTTCGTGTGTGTCCTGTGCAGCAAATTCACGACCACCTCTCAGGAAGAGGCGGATTCTGGCACAGTGACCTGCCACCCTTTCTTTATGAATTGCTTGTTGCGCTGGCTCAGAATGAGTTCAGTTTACTATCCAAAGTATGCACCAAGTTTATTCAGTGGGAACAGTCGCCATCATAACAATCAAAGGTGAGAGAGGAGTTCCGAGTTTGATTTCTACCTGGACCCTTCCTTCTCGCCTGCCCCCACAGAACATGCCCAGTGGCATGGAGCAGGTTCCGTGCAGATACACAGTGTGTACAGTATGCTCGTTCCTGCTCTTGCCCTTGTCTAGGAAGCTGCAAATGTCTCCTCACTATGAGCTTTGTCCTGTCTACAAAAATTAATAGATGAAACCCAGAGAAGTCCCTGTTGTAGTAACAGTTGTGCCAACTATTATTATTATGGCTTCATAGTGTTGAATTGCACCACTGACCTATGAAAATCACCATGAATGGCACGGAAAGGTGAAGCTGTTGGGAGATCAAGACCATGACCTGTTACCTTCTAATGTCAAGGTTTTTTTAATGTACCACGTAAATAAGGGCCTTTGGAATATTTAACCTTATATTCTAAGCTTTCTGAGAGAAAGTTTAAATCCAGTTTTATTTCAAGATTTGAAGATTTGAGGCAAAAACACAAACCATGGGTTGTGCACAAAACCACAAGCCACCGTGGTGACTTTGCCTTGTGCTTAAGAGTATTAAAAAAAAACACTGTGTACCCCAAAGATCTGGAAGGGGGTCAACTTTCCAGATCTGAGTGAATCCCAGTCTGATCCAGCTGCTGGTCCTGCAAAGGAATACTTCCCATCACCAAAGCACCTTGACATTGGCGATTGTTCTATGAAGTGTCTTCTTGGGGAGGCTTTAACATTGAGTAAAAGAATATGCAAATGGAGATGGACACACGGTGGAGACAGAGGAAAGAGGAACTGAGTCCTGGCTGGAGCTATTTGGTGATCGGGTGAGTGAGAGAAAAATTGGACAATGAAGAAAGAGCAAATATGAAAATGCTCTGAGACAGGAAATGGACACCCAAACGCTCAAACTTTGACCCATAACAGGAGGGGAATACAGACTCTAGAGGAGCAGGTAGAATGCATTGTGATATAGTGATTATTCTTTTTCAGTAATTCCTAAAAAAGAACAGTCATTCCAAAATATCTAACAAGATTGGCTCCTCTAAGGGAGATGCAGAGGGATAGTTTTAGCATTTGTCTCCAGAAAAATCATTGTCGAGCTTCCATTTTAGGCCTCTTTTTGCATTCTTTGACTTGGGAAACATCAGAATATACATGGATGTTTTAAGTCCCAGTAAATATGATATGTAAATGTGATATATTCAGGTTAGATTTAAGGAAGCATGTGCATTCACACACACACACACACACAACTTACAGTCTTAAATTCCCTTTCCTGGGCCATTTTTATAAGTAAGTCACTTGCTGATTCTGCGCTGTGGTTCTGCACCAATTTGTACACACCTAGGAAGGGCTCCCAGTGGTCTTGGGATTGATGTCCCTATTGTCTGTGGTTTCCAGGTTTTATAAGCCATGTGACCTTTTGCAACTGTCTTCTAAAACCAAAAGTCACTCATAACCACAACCCAGTCAGTCCACATCCACTTTTCAAACCAGTGTCACTTAATAGAATTCAGTACCGGTACGTGATGGTTTATCATTAAGGCAAATGGGCCAGAGCAAAGCAAGAGAAAGGTGTCGAAGGTCATTGTCTGGGCCCTGGGCAGTCAGGCAAAGCAGATTAGTTGTTGATTTTTAAAAAGGACTAGGAAAGCTGATTAGAAATCTGACTGGAGAGACTGCCTTGAAGCTCAGTTATCCAGTAAGAAATATTTTGCAAGAATTAACTTTCCTTCAAATTACATTGTCAGTCCAAATGGTGGACATTTCTGCCCACTTATCAAAATGTGTTGGGGCCCTGGCCGGTGCAGCTCAGTCGGCTGTACTGTCACCCCATAGACTGAAAGGCCGTGTTTTGATTCCCGGCCAGGGCACATGCTTCGATTGTGGGTTCCGTTCCCCATTCCTCCTTGAGGACACATACCAGAAGCAAGCAACTGATGTTTCTCTCTTACATTTGTGTTTCTCTCCCTCTCTCTCCCCCTCCCTTCCCGTTTCTCTAAAAGCAATAAACATGTCCTCAAGTGAGGATAAAAAACAATGTGTCGGGCCTAGATGGAACCTTCCACTTAAGCTTCTAAGCTTTTTCCTGTAAGGAAGCAGTGTTGAACAGTGGGTGACATTAGATTTTCCTCACCACTTTGGAGCACTATTTAGTCGTTCTCAACCCTGAACACATACCGGAATCACAAGGGTTTGTTAAAACCCACATTGCTGGGCCTCCTCCCAGAATTTCTGATTCATGGGTCTGGGCTGTGGTCCCAGGTAGGACAAGAGAACTTGCTACTGCATGGTCCCTGGCAAAGCAGCATTAGCAACGACTTTGCAATTTGTTAATATGCAATCACTATCATCGGTTATTCTAAAACACATGATAGCACCCGCATCACCTTAATGGCATCCCCAGTAGAGAACTTTTCCCCCAGATGTTCCTACAGTGTAGGTGAGGGGCATATTTGGTTTGTGCTAGTTTAGTTATAGAGAATCTAGAGATTCAGAAGTTTAAGTATCACACCAGCACGTACAGCAAACCTGTAAGTGAAATGCGACAACAGCTCATGCTCTAAGCTATCACCTTCCTCTGAAGGGAACACGATTTTTCTGTATCATGAATTTGAGTCCCTAAAAGCCTATTGGTGGGAGACTCTACAGCCTCTCTTCAGGGCATTGTTTTAACAGCAGCATTAAACTTCTCTCTTACCACAGAGGCTGACAGTCTCCCTGTTGCCTCAGGATAATCAATATGATAGCAGCAGTATCTATTCAGTTTCTTCACTCAGCACAAAGGTTGGTTGACATTTTTCTAGTGAAAATCCTTTTTAAAGTATGTCAAATGCAGGAACCTCCATAGCAGTGTTAACAGGGGGCAAGAAATCCAAGGGCCACCCATGCAATTCAAATGATGAGGGATTAGGTTGACGCAGCTGTCAGCACACATCCTTATGTACAGACTGTTTGGGTGGTAGGTGGACCTAGGTCCATTCAAGAGGCTGGACTGGCACAAGGAGTCGAGGGAAGGGGAGATGAGTTTGTGCGGATGAGCAGCTGCGTGTGCCGCAGGAAGGCTCAATCTCTTCATGGGTCCCCTGCTGTACACCAAGTGCCTCCGGCTGATTGACAGCTGCCAGGAAGGCGTAAGGCAGTCATCTCCATAAAATGCTTATGGAGTAGATTTGTTGTTGTTGTTTTTAAAGAAAGATAGAAAAGAAACATGCCTTTCTGATGTAGAATTTCCTAATCAAATGTGAAATGGGGGTCAAATTCAATAGGACCAACTTACCATAATTATAAACACACTGCCGACTGCACATGAGTGGCAGCGCTATATAAGGACATTGTGAGAGAAGGGCAAGTAAATTTATCACTAGGTGGAGGTCAAACATGATGATAGTTTTCACAAAAATACTATCTATTTTAATTTTCTTAAGAGTGAGGCTCACAAGATCACCCTATTTGTTGCAATGCTGGAAATTTGTGTTTACCTTCCCCCCTGACAAATTTGGTTTTGTGCCTCCGTGCTTGTAAAACGGGAATGCATTACCGCTGTGATGTGGAAACAGTTTTGCCATTTTCGAGGACATTCTAACTGGGATTCCTTCAAGAGAAAGCTTACATGTGTTCCACTAAAGCATTCTTTGTTTATACAAGCAGAGTTCACCATGGTTGCTTGTTCTGTTTTCTTTCTCTTTGCCATGGAAACATCTACAGCCCTCCTGGTATATTTTCTCCCACTGGGTGCAATTTCAGATTGCTAATGGGGCATCTGGTTTGTGGCAAACCAGATGATTGCTAGGGGTCAGGTTTAAGTCTTTTCGTAAAATCTTTTTGAGTAGTAGTCGTCATTTTCTCCACAACGGGGGAGGTGTTTAAAAGACAGCTGAATTTGTAGCAAATGCAATTCTTTTTCCATCTTCCTTTAGAGTGCTTGTATCTTGGAATGTCTTTCTGCCCATTCAATGCACATCCTGTTTGTGTTCACATGCTTTGGTGTAAAATAAGTGCCGTCTCTTTCTCCTAAAAGGTTGTCATTAGGTACAAAGAATGGAAAATAAAAGTGGAATTGTTTACATTTTGCAGAACAGTGAGTTTAGCCTTACAAAGGTCACTGATGTGGAATCCATCCCAAGCCTGCTAAATTTGTTCTTGTAGGCATCCCCCAAAGGGAGAAACTTTTCATTCCTCTTAGGGAAGGGATTTTTTTTTTCAGCAGCACACAAAGAATTATCTCAAAATAAATCTTTAAATTCCTGCCAGACTTAGTGTGGTTTCACTGCACTGGTAATTAAGTATTGTGAGGAATGATTGGTTCACACCATAAAGCACCTTCAGCCCACACCCAGTGGTTGATAACTGGGAACCACGGAGCATGCGGGCCTTGGTGTGTCCTGGAAAACCAAGGTAAAGGTGAAGTCCCTCCATTTAACGATGAGGGAGTTCACGTCCAGAGAGAGTGAAGGATTCATAACTCTCTGAGAAATTTCAATACTGATTTTTCAAAAGAGGAAAGACCTGGGTCTCCGTTTTAATGTCAGAGTCACCAAAGAGAAGAGAACATTGTGCTCCCAGATGCCAGGGCCGAGGTCTTCTCCTCCATGTGGCCACGAAAATGAGACAGCTGGGGCTGTAGCTCAGTGAGGTACAGCCAGATGCCTCCAAGTCAGAGGAGCAGCAGGCAGAGTTAATATTAATTCATCAAGAGATTTTCTTATCATCCAATAGAAAAAACAAAGCTTCACTAATGGAGAGACAAATGATCTTTGGAACAAGTTTTTACCAACGTGGAATGTTAAATAAAAGACCGTTTGTCAGCCTCACACAGTCTCTGCCGTGTTGTAGGCTCTAGATGTGTCAGTGGGGCCGGAATCATTGATCTCATTGATTAAGGGCAGAATGTGAAGAAAATTAGTATTTCTATTTCCATTAAAAGAAAGTTACTTGATAAGCTTAAGAATGGCTCCAGTAAGCAGTCTAAAATTGATAAAATGTTGCTAGGCCAAAAAAACCCCCAACAAACCAAAAATAAAACAGATTAATTTAATTGGTGTCATAACTGGACTCTTCCTAAATTCAGGCCTAGAGTTAGTTATCTTGAAGTTACTTTTGCCTTAAATTCTTCACACCATCTTAGGGCACCTAGTTTAACACTGTACAAAATAAATGCTTGAGGTTTATGAAATTGGGTAATTAAGAAAAATAAACTCTTAGATTTAAAAATTGCTCCACTGCCTTGACTGTGTAGATGTTTTTAAAAAGTTTTAATTGAATATAAAGTGAGTCAATGATCCTGGAAGACACACTTGCTAAATTGACTAATTTTCAGTCCTCTTAGGTTTAACTTCTTTCAGGTTCTTTTTCCTCAGGTTAATTTTCCAGTTGATATTTACCTAGCTCCAGTATCCAGATCTGAATTTTAATTCACGAGCCCTGTCCAAACATTTTTGGAGTCTTGTAACTCTCCTGGATTTGTGAAGGCTGGGCAGGAAGGTAAAGTGGCTTTTAAGATCCTGGCATCAAAGCAGTTTCTGACTTTGCATTAGTAGTTGAAGATATTTATTTCCTCAAATATTTTTCCTGGGTTCCAGTCACTTAAAAAAGTGTCATTTTGTGAGTAAATTATTACTATGGAGACAATCAGAATGGTCTGCGTTTTGGTACAACACATTGACCAATGAGACACCTGTCTTTTTTTTTTTTCTCTCTTTGATATGACAAGCCCTGGAATGGCTGTGTCTCCTGAGAGAATTAGGAAATAAAAGGCTGAGCCCGGAGCTATGTCAGTCCCCTGGCTGAGTGGGTGTGGGAAGTATTCCACTGGGAACCGGGACGGATAAACACTTAGAAAGAGGAGCAGAACATCAGGAGATCCTGTCAGAAGCCCTACTCTCTATAACCCAGGAGCCTGTGCTGAACCCTTGTCATTGTTTCCAAGTGTTAGGAAACGTTTTGTCAGGTGCTTTAAAAAGACCCAACCCAGTGCTGGTCTCTTTGCAAAACAAATCAGGCCTTTGGGTAAAGCCATGCTAACACTCCCGATGGACCTCATTTTGGTATGTGGAAGCTTCAAGCTCTGAAGAGGTGTGAATTAATTCTAAGCAGTGACAAAGCAATTATTTTCATTTTATTAATGAGATCACTTTTAGGGTTGGATAGTCAGAACATTGGATAGGAAGGAAAAAATCCAAGTTCAGACTCCTCATTGCTACACCCAATCCACCTGGCTATGCTGTTTCTTTAATGTTTTTAAAAATTAGTTCCATGACAACCAGTTTGAAAAGGTGGTTTGTTCCCCACGCAGGCAATAAGCATGTGATTGTGCAGCAGGACTGTTGGCAAAGGTTCGAATAGAACAAAATAACCTGGCTCAGAGCTGAAAGGAATTGCTGTAGGTAACGGTCATATCAAGTGAAAAAAAGTATTTCCAGAATTGTTCTAATGTTCACAGACCATATCCGTCAGGAGAGTAAGGGTGGTGGTCTGGCTCAAGGACTAGGGTTCACCCATCTACTTTGCCTAGTTCTTGACCTTATCTGGTAATGGAATGAATCAGGATCTGTCTCTCTGGCCCCACTCACTGCTTGTTTGCTTCGGGATAATGTGTGAATGGAATGGTGGGAGGGCAGTGGTTGAGCACTGATGTCATTAAATCCCATGTCTCAACAATTAATGCACATTATCTTTATAGCTTCCAAAAATGCCAATTTTTTTTTGCTTCACTTTGGTATTTAAAAGCATCTCTCTTTGGCTTGCATTTAAAAGTTTAAAAATTTAACAAAATTTTAAAGGTGATAAGCAGCAGATCTAGCCCATTTTGAAAGGGAGGACAACTTTTCTCCTTTTCAGTTTCTCTCGCCATCTGCAGCTGCTTCTGAAGGTTGTGCACAGGGACTCAGAGTCAGAAGTAGGAAAAGGGGACAGAGAAGCCGAGTCATTGATGTCACCTACGGCTCCACAGCTTTGGTGGCTGCCAGACTCACTTCTCAACAATGTGAAACCCGTTGTTGGGAAAATTCCCAACCAATCTGATGAGGAAGATACTCATTTTTTAAAAAGTAAATCTATGCAGAACTTGTGAGAACAACCTGAGAATATCACAGATTAAATGTAGGCATCATCTGTCGCAAATAAGATTCAGTGTCAAATTTCCTATAGGGTTACCAATGGCAGCAAAAACCTATTCTTCTCAGAGTTTCAGGCTGAAACATCAAAGAAATACTTTCTTCCAAATTGTAACAATAATAGTTGTAGCTAATAAAAATAATTTTGTGTTTCCACAATGCTATCCTTTGCTTAGATCCAATACCACAACAATTTTGATGAAATTACAATAAAATGAAGTCCTTCCAGTTTTTCCAGTAGTAAGTGTCCCAAATAGGGTCCATTATATAACGAGGCAGTTGGTTAAATAGTCTCCAATGACTTGGCATCACCATTATGCCCCCATCTTCCCATTCCTCATCCTTCCTCTTGAAGGAATCCCATGTACCAAATGGTCGAAAGGGCTAGTTTGCCTGTTAGTAAGATCTCGGCAGGAAACTGCTTGCGACAAGACCACTATGAAAATTAAGTCGGTTCAGTGGACAACATCTAAGCTAAATTACAGATAGTGGAGTAGCTACGTGGCGCTAGATGATGAGGTATTTTGGCAGAACTGGGTGGGGCTCCCATTCCTCTTCTCCCAAAATGTTAAAATACATTTCTAGATAATGTCAGCCACCACTGAAAAATATAAAATCTCAACCTTTTAATCCCCCACAATTTGACCTAGACAAGAATATTTTTCCAACACCTTTGAAAAGGGAGAGAGGGTGATCAGAAAAATCAGAAAGGAGCCCTAACTGACCCTAAACGCTTGATCAGAAATGCTTGCTAAATGGAGGAAAGAAAATGAATTCCTTTAAAAAAATCTAGTTGTGTTTAGAAAAATACATATAATTAACAATATTCTAAGTAATTTCAAACAACTTTGAATTGCATCTTTAGCTAAAAAGGAGAAAAAACATCTCATCCCCTTCCATGTCTTCTTCCATCTCTTGCCCCCTTTTTTTATTTAAAAGAGAGATCTGATGAAAAGGAACACTGACCTGACGTGGGCTTTTCTGGCAATCCTAGACATAAAAAAATGCAATTCAAGTTATTTGCCATGCATTATCTATTTTTGTATTTCTGTGTGCATCTCTGTGCTCTAGGGAGCAGTGGGATGGAGGAGACAGTGCTGAAACCGTGTCTGATTCTCACAGAAATAGTCTTCAAACTAGCATTTCACATCTTTTTTTTGTTTGTTTCTATACTAGTTGAAATAGCCATTTTGGTAGGTAGAAGATAGAAAACAACAATTCTACTTGCTGTGCATGAAAAGGCCTGTGTTTCAGATGACTTTCACCTACAGGTATGTCTGGCTGGGCTTTATCATTTAATTGGGCTAGACGCCAGCTCAGTACCCCATCTGATACTGACTCTTTTAAATAATAAAACAGGTTTGGAAAGATAAACAACATCAAAATGGAATCAGCCATTTATCAGTGAAATAGTCAAGGTATTATGTTATGAAATTTAGGAACTTCACGGCTTAAAAAAAGAAGAGTGAAGTTATTGAAGGCATTATCGTGAGGTCCAGTGTATTTCACAAAATAACTCGATAACATGCGAAAGTGTGCCAAAAGGATCATTGTTTATTTCTTGGTTGCCAAAGCCAAAAGCTATGTATGCCCATCTTTGATTTTCTCATAAAAACTGAGAATCCAAGTTTAAGTTGTACTGTTGTTGCTGGAAACTGGTAATCCCCTTTTTAAGGGTAATGCCTTTCAAATATCTTAGACAAGGGCAGTCAGTGATGAAATAGTGACACATTTTCTTCTTGTTGATTCTCTCATTTTAAGATACATTTTGACAATCACATAAATAATTCTCACCCAAATCATTATTTTAGCTGTATTACTCAATTATATGAGCATTATGAGAATGTAAAATCTTTTAAGATTTCTTCCTTGGAGTATTTTTCAAAGTTTAATGTTAAGATGAGTATAAGAAGGTAGGAAGTTTCTGACAGAGCAATTAATTTTTCTCAAAACTAGACATGTGGGTCATATTACTTTTAAACATTTATGCAATTTAGTTTATTTTAGGTTAAATATTTTGAGAAGTGTTTATATATTTGGTTATTTCATAGGATTATTCCTTCCATTTGGAAAGACTGGGATCTTCCTGTTAGAATCTAGGCCATTACAAACCTAAAAATCACATTTTTAGGAAAAGTCTACTTAGAGAATTTTTCTATTGTCCTCCCACATGGCTTCAAGGGGTCTAATAAAATACTATTGTAATAACTATGTGTGGTGCCAGGCAGGTCCTGGAAATACCAGGGGGAACACTTTGTGAAGCATATGATTATCTAACCACTATGCTGTACCCCTGAAACTAATACAAAAGAATATTAAATGTAAACTGTAATTGAAAAAAAATAATTAAAAAATTTTAAAAATGAGAAAACAATTCTGTAAATTAACAATGATTTGTTTCAATTTGGGAATGTAGGAAAAACGTTGTTAAAAATCTCTGGGCCAGATCCTTCCAGGTAAATGAACAATTTGTAATAGAGAGGGGCTATAGATCAATGTCCCCTCCCCACGACACACTCCTGGATTTGGCTGGGTGGCTCTGTCTTTGTCATCAACGAAGTGGGACTGCTAGGCTGACACTGACCATCCACATTGACCCTGTGACATCGGAGTTAACTAATTTCTCTTCCAGTGTGTTTGCTTATTAACATGAAGTTTCCCACCATTTGCACAGAGGCAAGCACTTGGCGCACACATATTTCTTGGTGGCATGGAAGCTGTGAGGGATGCTTTCCTATGTTTACATACTTCACCTTAGCGGGTGTACGTGGGTCCTTATCCTTGACCCATACCCACGAGTATTGATAGAAAAAGCTAAAGAGATGGGCACTGAAGCAGGCAAAATGTGCTCCAAAGAGGAATAAAACCAACAATCTGCCAGAGCATGCCACTGTGACCTACAATGACTGATCTAACGACTCTTTTATAGGTGAAATTATATTTAATTTTTCCTGTGACAAATTCACTTTCAGAATAACATGTCTATGAGCCTTTCTCCCTTGCTGAGAGGCAAGAGTGAGCTGAGAGTGGAGGATGATGAATATAATGCAAGCAGCCCTGCAAGAACTACCAAGGTTAGAGATAGAGAAAAGAGATTAAGATGGCACATTCCCAAGGGGACACCTCTCTGGACCTTTGATAAAGGTCAGGGCTGCACGACTGTGAAGAGCATGGGCGGTCAGGCGTCTGTGAAGTAGAGCAGTGATTACAGACAGACCAGGCCGTCTGGGGCAGGCAAGCGTTCCTGCCAAGATGCGGGTCATAGTTTTAACTAGGAAGTCATGTTGAGTTTTGAAGTTATGAAGTGATGCTTTATTTCCTACAAATAAATACATAAAATAATAATAATTTATACGATGACCACTGATTTAAATGTCCTATAGGGGATTAAGTCAGGGGAACTCTGACAAAACTGAAAACTGGGAGAGCCTCCGAGTGCGCCATTTTCGACACTGTGGCAGGCAGGGGGGAAGTCGTGGGAAGCTAGATACTCACCATCTCCTATTGGCTGGAGACAGACACACTCACTCCCTTAAGAGACCCACATCACAGTGGTTGCCCCTCTTTTGGATAACACATCGTCTGCTTTGGGAGGTGATTAATCCTGACCTAATTAAGTACCAAAGATGAAATACACAACTTACAATTGCTTCCCCTTATGTTATCCTTGTCTATGAAATACCATCAGGACTACCCAACACTGGAAGTACAGTTGGTGGAAGACGACGAATGTGGCTAGAAGTAAGAAGGACATATGCTTAAAATGAAGAGCAGAGATGCGATCCATTACTGAAAGTTTGGCTTTCATTCTGACCTCCCTACAATGAATCCACTCATAATGGCCTCTTTCTTTCTCTGTAAGATAAATATGATTTTGTAGGTATCTTCTGCATAATGCACTCATTTATGGATTGAAATGCTAATGTTTTACCAACAGCTAGAATGCCTTGACCCAGGGGAGTGATGACTGCAACAAACGCCAAATGCCAGTTGTAGGTCAGGGTGAGATACAGTATTGTATATGGTCAATAGTGAAATGGTCAAATGTTCCTGAAGTTATGAAAGTATTCCTAAGACTTGCTCCAGCTGTAATGCCCCAGATCAAAGACAGAAAGCGAGAATCAAAAGAGATTCTCTACATCTTGAGCCAGGAAACACTGAAAAAAATCTTAAAGGGACTGATTTGAGAACATGAAGTTCCGTGGCCGTTAGAAGATGGAGGGCTTTATTTGCACCCAGAGGAAATCTGTTGTTCTTCTAATTGCTTCCACAAAGTTCTCAGATGTACACAGCGCAAGTAAGTCAGCTCACTTCATTTTGACGGGTTAGGGTCAGGGGCTTTGGTCTAGGTAATCAGCAGGGAGTCCTGAGTGGAAAAGGCAGTGTGGCCAGGGAGCTGTTGTTAGTAATGAGACCATTGGTGGAGAGGTGTTGCACTGGGTGTGACAGCCACCTAACCTACCAGAGTGTCTTCAGGGTTGCTTAAAACAACATATGTTATACATTTCTTTCCTTGAAAAGCAATGAGAAAAAACTTAGTGTGTTCGTTTATGTTGTTGACCTCAGAAACCAAAGCTCTATACAATCTCCATTTGTGGCAGGCTTAAATTAGAATCTTTGAGAGAATTTGAATTAGCTTATAAAGGCTGAGCCTCATTGGGCCACGGCAGTTTGCTGAAGGGATGTTTAACAGTCAAGGCTTCGCTGGTCATTTAATGACTCTTTTTGCCCTTTAAAAAAGTAAATGTTGGCTGCTCATCTTATGATACACCACAGGTTGGGTTCCGGGAAACATTAATTGTTGATCCAAGAAAATATTTAAATTATACCTTATTTCCTTCACATATGGAAGTGTTCCACACATGACCACATAGGAGTATAATGAGGAATTCTAAACATTTTAAAGATGGTCAGGTGAACAGAGTATCATTTGCATGCACACAGTGGACAACTAGGAAAGCCATTTGGTGATCAGTTACATTGGGATTGATTTGACGTAGTGCACCATATGCTAACATGTGATGTGTAACTGTTTTGGGGCTCACGTCCTTGGATGCAGAATAGATGTAGATAACGTAGTACTATGTGATGTAAGAAAACAATGAAATGGAGAAATGTCCAACGTTTATCTCAACACTCTCAGATAATATTCCGACCCTGGGCTCTCTTGGGACATTAAAAAGGAAAACACTGAGTAACCAAAGGATTGACATTTGCAAGAGTTGAATACTATTTCCTTTCTTTTGGATGAGGATACCAATTGCACAATAATACCTTTTGGGTTTTTATTTCTTTAAAACATGAAAACAAAAAATGAAGTGGATGACAATGAGGAGAGAGAATGTTCCATACAGAGTATACTGTATCACTAATGATTAAGTCAGAAACAATTAGAAACTTTATTTGTCTGTGTCAGTAATGTGTACCACGAATAAGGAACAGCACAGTAGTGCATTTCCCCCTACAGCTGTGCACAAGACACACAAAATAAAATAATCAAACAAAATAAAATAGTTTTACACAGCTATGATTATTAATAAACCCTGAACAACCAGAATCATATTTTCCCTATAACATAAGAATTTAAAAAGCAAACAAATCCAAAAGCTTTGAAATTGAAATTGACCAATGGCAAGAATTTCTCAAAAGTCCTTTGTAACAATTTGCTACGGGATCACCGACATTCCAAATATGGCTGAAGATGAGTACAAAAACCTTTCCAAAGTTTAAATGCATAATCCTTGACAATATTTACTTGGTGTTTCTAGGCTACCTTTCCATTTAGCAAATCTTCGAAAAGGGGGTTTAGAATGTGTCCCCAGAGGAGTCAGGCCACCAGTGTGTGGGGCCACGACAGGCCAGGAGTGCGTCTCCAGGAGGTAAGAATTGTAGAGGTGTGGGGCATAGGGAAGAATCACGGTCAAACCAAGATAAAAACTGGGGTTTATTGGGCCTCCTCCGTGAGATGCAATCCCAACAGGATGGCCTTCCTTGGTGTAAGATGAGGAGAGGTACCCGCCTGCAATACTGGCCGAGGATACCTGGGATGCTATCCCTACCTTATGCTTATACCCTCTTAATGAACAAATACATCTTAGGTATTTTAACAATTGTATTTGCACAGTTTCAATGTGTTTATTTTTAAAGTTTCATAATTGTGTTTTTCTTTGCAAGATAAATCTTGTTTCCACATGGCTGGGTTGATTTTTACTCAAGATAAGAGCAAGCACGTTAACTGTGAGCCCCCTGAGGGCAGGGACCTGGGCTGTCTGATTCATGGTTTAGACCCTGGGAGGTAGCAGAGTACCTGGCATATTGACTGGGTAACCAGCATTTAATTATTCATTCAGATGAATGTTTACTAAGTAATGAATGATCATGATCAATGAGTGGAAGAAAAAAAAATAAGTAAGAGTTTTTATTTCTTAAGTATCTTGGAATCAACACAGAGCGCTAGGGGTTGTCTCCAGCCAGGGACTCTGTAGATCATCTCAGAGAGGGGACCAGTATCCTTCCATGTTCCTCGTTAGCGGACTCACTACTTTGGAATGTGGGTTTATCCACGCTCTTTGGTATTTTTAAATAGAAAGAGCCATTTCTGTTTCAAGGTTAAAAACCTCCTAGTGCAATCCTCCTGGAAGGCAATCATCTCATTTAACTGCTGACCCTTAGTCCCAAATAGAGAAGATTCACTTTTAAAGACGCATCGGTCAGCTTGGCTTCCTTCTTACTCAGGAACTGCAGATACAACCAGAGGGGTCTGGATGGTGAAAGAAACAGGGCTCAAAATAGCCTTTCACATAAAAAAATAAAATGAACAAACCAGCACTATCTACCTTCTGTGCCAGACAGAGCAGATGTGAAAATAAATACTCCGGGGGCGGGGGGCGGGGGGTGTTGTGAGAACGGAGGCTCTCGAAGCCCAGGCGCATCTAATGCATCCACTTCTCTACACCTCTCTCCTTGGCCTTCCCGAACCAACAGGTGAGTTTTAGAGGCCTCTGGTGTGTTCCACATGGCTACTTTTCCATGAAGAGACTCTGAAGTTTACCTGTCGTCCTCTCAGTAGCTTTAGCTTCTTCCCATGTGACAGTTATTGCTTCTTAGAAATGAATGTGCAGCTCCGTAAACGATGACGCCATTTTCTCCTTTTATCCCTAGTCATAAACTCAGTAACAACACAACGGTTACAACTCAGGTGAAAAGAAAACTCACTTAGGTCTTCAATGTCCAATTAACATCGCTGAATGGGAGAACAGTATATGCTATACTCTACTATATACAGATAACGCTTTGTTTTGTTTTATTTGTTTTCTTCCATGCACTGTGTAACAGGTATCACAACAACATTCCCAAACAGGCACATGAAGAAGGAGCAAATGTTCAGTCACGACCGAAACAGGATTGTGCAAGCCATGGGTGCTTGTGAGAATGAAACCAATAGATGATCCCAGGCAACAGCGACATGGGACTGGGACACATATTGATGCAAATGGAAAAAGATGATATGCTTTTTGAATGAGGTGATTCTTTCTGTTTGCATGAGGACTGGAGGGCAGGAGGAGAGGGGTGGGGGTGGGGGACCGGGGGCGTTAGCTGGGCTGGGACACCAGAAAAGGGCCTCGCTAATCACAATCCAGAGCTAAAGAGATAAGAACTAAAGGATTCTGCATGTTCCTGGGAATCCAGGCAAGTTATTCCTGTACCTGTTGAACAAGAGTGCCAGGCATTGTATCTTTAAATATCAGACGGTGTCTAGAACTATCAGCTTTCCTGGCTCCATTCCAGCTCCCACGCTTCTTCTTGGAGACAGCTTCACCTCTGCTCACGTTCCAGAGATAAGCTTGGGTTTAGCAACATAGTGAAGACATGCTTCTTTCTTCTTCCGTGCCCATATCCTTTCTTAATCCAAAATAATTTTTAAAGTGTTTGGGGGAGGGAGAGTAGTCTTAATGACTTAAATTTTGACCAAAAATCCATTTGCATTGAGATTGGCCATCACCTCTCACGAGAGAAGCAAAAACCCCATTCTTCCCAACGAAACAAAACAAAGCAAAACTAAAATAAAAGGCAAACATCAACCACCTCCCAACCCCCATCAAAAACAAGCCAAAACAGAAAACAAATCCAAGACCTAATGACTTATGAACCTGGAGAGAACACAGCCTTCTAGGCCGAGCTGCAGAGACGGCCCTGCCTCCGCGCCTTGTTCAATGTGGCGATGCCCCTGGGAATGGGAGGTGATGGTTTCTCACTTCAGCCCTAGCAAGTATGCTCTTGAAGCTGGATTCCATCAGCAGGTAAGTGAACATGACAAATGTCAGTTTCCTCTGTTCATTGTACATAATTTTTTATGTATATATATGTATATATATATAAATTTACTACATCTGATTGTTCCTTTAGAAGCCTTTTATGTGGCAGTAGGCCTCCAGGGAGGAGAAGAAAATGTACAAGAGCCACAGGAGCACAAAGAGGCAGGATGTGAGCAGCTTGGCAGTCCGGGGCCCACCCAGCTCACCTCCAATTTCTGGCCTCCGCCGATACAGCAGCACCCCCACATTGATGAAAGCAAAAATGGTGAAGAGAGTGACAGAGAAAGCTAGTGTGCCAGGGGACACTTTGAACTGTTCCCCATTGGCCGCGTGGTAGATGGCAGCGATGGACCAGGCCACACCAATTCCCAGGAAGACATTCACCGCGTTGCTGCCAGTGACGTTACCGATGGACGCGTCCGCGTACTGGTCCTGGGTAGCTGCCACTTTGCTTGCAAATGTGTCTGTGGAGGAAGAACAAAATGAAACTTAATCAGCCTTTTAAAGATGTCTGTGGAGTGCTGTGAGCTTCAGCTGTGTACTCCAGAATCAACCCCCCGTGGAAACCCAGTGAGCACAACAGGGCTGTGACGTCCTCGGGAGTCCCAATGGTGCGGTCGGAACAACCGGATCCAGGAGTCAGGACTGGAGGACTAGGTGCTGGCTGTGTTACAGGTGATCTTGACCGAGTTCTTTACGCACAGATGCCACAGGGCAGCGTTGAACTTACAGGGCAGCATTTTTCAGAGCCATCATGGCCCATTTACATCTGAATCTGTGAGGTTCTTCTTAAGAGGGACTATTACGAGGCTCAGGAATCTGGCTTACCAACATGCCAAAAGATTCTAGGTCACTCAAGTTTAAAAACAGCTGTGGAGGGAATTACTAAAAGATGCTGAGTCATCAGATCTAGCTTATAGATGAGAAAGTTAAGGGGTCAGGAGATAGTTTCAAAGATTTAAGAGCGATTCAATAGTGGCACTGAAGCTAATTGAATTATAATAATAGCTGGCATTCGCCTACAGCCTTATGAATAGGAGAGCGGACTCACCTGTATTGCTGCATCAATTGTGATAATTCTATGGGGGGAGAAAACTTTATAGGTGAGGACACTAGGCTTAGAGATGGGAAGCAAGGGATGCAACATCTTACAGTGAGGAAGAAGCACATCAGGGCTGGAGCTTGGGCCTCCTGCCTTCAAGGCAAATGCTTGTTCACTGTGCCATCTTACCTTTCGCTGGGCTATGGGTACCAATGACCATCTTCAGTTCTTCCACTAACAGTCCTGAATGCATCGTTTTCTAAAGACAGGAAAGTCGTGGTGCATACAGGGAGTAGGGCAAAGTGACTTGTAGGCTTAATGAGTAGAGCGCAGGTTCAGAGCACCAGTGAGCCAGAGGGTCTCAAATCCTGCCTTCACAACAGAATGTGTGACCCAAGCAGATGACCTCAACTTCCTCATCTGCAAAATGGGCCTAGTGACACTCACTTCAGAGTGTCATTGTTTAGTTGAAATAATACATGTGAAATGTTTGTTTGGTACAAAAGTAAGAGGAGCCCTTTTTGTTGTTTGGAAAAGATAACATGAATAGAGCCAGCCAGATCAGTTTACTAAAAGTTGAGGTAGGATCTGAAATAGCTCCTTTAAAACCATGTAAACAAAGCTTGCAAGATACTCAACTTCTTTTCTGTGCAATTGCCTGCTTACTGATATCAAAGTCCTTTCAGCTGCCTTTACAAAATACCGTGGACAGTAGTTTATAGTAGACAGTAGTTTATAGTAGATGTTAATAACTTTCAGACTGAACTCAGATTTGCAAAGCCAGCAATGGCAGGTGTGATGTTACCACAAGGTGTCATGGCATGTGCTCTGGTCCTCTTGAGTCCGCTGGCATGCTCTGAGCATGCATGTGGTTGCATGATATCTGGACTACTTTCTCCCCTTGGTTGCTATTCTGTTGCCACCACCCTTCTTTGGTAGATCTCCAATAGGGATGACACATGGAGCATTTCAGTTTAAATCAGCCTGTGGATGCTTGTGCTTTACAATGAGTGAGAAGGTTATTTAGGCTGCTGAGTGGCTACTGAACCTGCAGTATCACATTCTCTCTGAAAGGGAACTCATTAGGCCTTAAGGGCCCATCTCGCTGACTCTGGCCTTTGTCTGTGATGGAAAGCAGGTTTTAGTTGCTATTTTATACATAAGCAAACATGCTTCCTCTGTGCTCTATTCATTTTACATGTATTGTCTCATTCAACCCTCTTAGCTCTATGGAGTAGATGTTATTATTCCTTATTTAGCAGAAGTGCCATTGGACTGGGTGTCAGTCAAAAGATAAGGATTTTAAAGCCAAATCTGTTGGATTTCAGAGCCCATTCTATGGGTCACGCCACACAGCCCCTCCAGGAAGGCTAAAGTCTTCCTTTCTTCTGGGTCCATTTCACTCAGGTTCTCGCACAAGGCTCTTCCCTTTCCTCTGCCAGTGGCGGCAAAGACTGAAGTGGCTGTAGGTAGTTTGCACCCCACCCTCCCAGGGGTGTGCTGCTTTGTGTGTTTAGATCCCACACTGCAGCCCAACCTGGACAATCACAGAGGCTGGTGAGGAAAAGCCAAGCAAGACTAATCTTAATGGTCTCCTGCACGTCATCATTAAGAGTTATTAGGAGCTGTTGCAGCAGCCTCAAAAAAAAAAAAAAAGAACTTGTTTTGCTCTTCTTTTTCAAGGACAGGCAGTTGAGCAAGGAAAGTAAAGGAACAGAGTCCTAGGCAGGAGGAAGCAGCTTATAGCTCGGCCTCTGCCGAGGGCACCTGAGATGTTCATCTGTGCTGACGTGGCTGCCACAGCAGCTGGCGGTGAACAGATGGCCACCTCAGGTGGACTGTCAGTGGGGGAGCCCCCCAACCCCCATGCTGCAGGGGCAGGTGACCTGGTGCTGTGCTGCAGCACACACCTGTTTTCTTCCCCAGGCCCGTGGTGCAGGGCATGCTGGACTTTCTAGGAGTCCTCTCCCCACACAGAAACCCTAGCTTCTGGGTGGCACCCCGCCACTGTGCCAGAAAGCAGTGAGGTATACAATCAAAGATTACTGGGTCTGAGGACCTCGAACACCTGTACCAGCCCTTTTACCAGAAATGAAGGACACACCTGGGCCCATAGGGGTTCCCACTCCCTCAAGCCATTTTTCAATAGCTTATTGTGAGCATCGCATGAGAATTCTTGTAATGGTACTTCTCCTGTTTGCAAGCGTCTTTCTCTGGATTCCTTAAAAATGGGTAGCCAAAGCAACTAGCTTATCACATAAATAAAACACATTTTGGGCCTCTTATTTATCTGGGTTATACATCAGGCCTTTTGCCTGTATACATCAGGGCTGTTGTCTGTCTTCAGTACAAAAGCCATGTAAAAGAAGTTGCAGAAATCCAAACCATTAACCTTAGCTCCAACAGACACAACTCTGTTTTCCAAATGAAGTGTGATGGAATCTCCTCGAAGTCCCTCCTTCTATGCCTTGCTGCTTAGTGCAGAGAGCCCTGCCCTGAATGCTAAGCCTGTAACCCACTGATGGCTGAACAGCGCAATAAATCATTCAAATGACACCCCCAAAGTAAAGCCCAAGAAATAACTACTGCCGTGGTCTCAGAACGGGTTGTAATCACACTCAGAACTTGGCCTCTTAAATACAAACATGTAAATCAGATTTTCAATGTGATCGGCACCAGCCAAGTCATGGGAATATATGTGTAGACATATCCCTGCAAGTATACTTCAGGCCAGATTTCTAAAAGAAATTTTTGCTTTTAACTGCCACCTTGAGGTTTAATAAATTTTAGATTAGTCGTATGGTCCTGCCTCCCTGGTAGCCATGACTGTGAGTCCGTAACAGGGAAGATGTGTCTGGGAGGCAGCGCGGCTGGAAGGAGACAGCACGCCACCGAGTCAGGTCATAGTTATTCCCCGCAGATCTGTCTTGAGTTCACTATATATAACCTTGACCAAATCATCTGGTTGGTATGCAGCAGGTCAACCCACTTCCCTTTCCTCCAGAAATTGTTTTTTATCTGAATTTCTCAGACTTTGTAGCTCCATGTAGATGTAGCCTTAAATGACTCTTTTGTGAAAAGGATAGTTCTTACGTTCCTGCAGGAGACATATTTATGTATCGTCTGGAGCACGCATTTCACCCCAGGTGATTTATCTTATTCTGACTCTTGGCATACTTTGGGGGCCAGCTGTTTACTCTCAAGCGACTTGTGCTCAGGAATCGACAGTGACAGTGACTGTAACTGAAGCCCATCTGCTGATGGAGACATGCCCGCATGCCCCCGGCATCTGTGATTACTGACAACACAGGAGACGGACGAGGGTGTGTGGAGCTTGGTGGTAGAGTAGTGGGAGAAGCCTCATCAAGGAGACTCTTGGCTTTTCTAACTCTGTGTGTGTTCTTGGGCAAGACACTTCACTTATTTAGGTTCTGGTTTCAATGTCTAGTACATAGAACCTCTCTCCAAGACTTTCCACAACTTCACTGTTTGGATGCTGCACAGGATACAAAGGGCTCAATTCACAGATATGATTTCAGTGTGATTTTTCTCTTTCGTAGGAGTTTGTACATGACCACCTTGCTTCATCTGAATTCACTGATGATAATAAAATATCCTCTCCTTTTAAAAAATAAATGACCTTCTCTGGCTGGTGTAGCTCAGTGGACTAAGCACAGGCCTACGAACCAAAGGGCCACTGGTTCAATTCCCAGTCAGGGCACATGTCTGGGTTGCAGGCCAGGTGCCCAGTAGGGGGCACATGGGAGGTAACCACACATTGATGTTTCTCTCCCTCTCTTTTTCCTTTCCTTCCCCTCTCTTTAAAAATAAATAAATAAAAATAAATAAATAAATAAATAAATAAGTAAATAACCTAAATGAAATATTTGAAGATCATAGGAAGAAAGATCTATAGATTTGAAGATATTGCCATTGATCAAATAGTGGCAATATTTATGAAATGAAACCACACAGCACAGAGTCATTTACATTTTAAAAACAGGTAAGAAGTGTTGGAAAATTATTTGTTCAAATCCTATTGGCCAGCTATCCATTTATATGAGTTAGGCCATGTAATAAATGGTAGTAGCGATGATTGCGTTTCAAACACCGTGTGTAATATCAACCAAGCTTGCAATACCACTGACATCGGAAATACTGGGAGAGTCCAGTTAAAAAATGGTAATTTGGGGCTACACCCTCAACCCACTTAATCAGACTCTCTGAGGAAAAAGACACAGGGATGTGCTTTTAACAAGTGCCTTAGTTTATTCTTTTTTGTACCAAGGTTTGAGAACCAAAGATCTGTAAGGCATGTAATAGACGCTATTGCTCCAAGTGCTCACAGTTTGGGAGCCTTGCTGGGAGGAGTAGATCCTGGAGGTTCAGGGAAGCAGCTAACTGGGGAGAGGCACGGAGAAGCTGATTTCTCTCACGGACTGCGATGCCCTCAGAGACAGTGGTCATTTGCTCATGAAACAACCTGGGTGGGCTTGGTGGAGGGGCTGGAACCGCTTAACTCTAAAGTTCTCCCACTCTCAAGTTAAGCTCTGCTTATTTTTTTAAAAACCTGTGCCAGCATGCATGCATACTATGAAAGGCCAAGGGAGGAGGAAAGTTAAATTAGTTGAATTCTGGCTCCTCCACTTGCCAGGTAAGAAGCTTACCTAATACGTCATAGGGTTTGGAAGGAAATGAGTGAACGTGAACAGCACTCGGAGTAAGGCCTGCCACTTATGAGTGCTCAGTATTATTGGCTATTTTTATTCTACGACAGCTAGACCCCAAGAGCACACACATGTAAGTAAGTGGTAAGGAATTCTGATTTGATGCAATGATCTAAACTTTTGGGGAGTTATAAACCCTTTAGAGATGTATTAACATTATGATCGTCTGCATTTAAAAATATAATAGAGCATAACATTGTTCTTAAAAATCAAAGAGGTTCTTTATTTTGAAAATCCCATATAACCCAAGTCATAAAAAGACATGAGATCTTCTGGTTTAAGGTCCTAATCTCACGAGTGGCTGTAAGGCTAGGAGTTTTGCTTAAACAATGCACGCATTCCTCTCTCTATTCTTTCCTCTCTTCCATGCACTGCTTGCCTTGCCCTTTTAGAAACGAAATGTAGGTATTATTTATTTATGTACTAATTCTGCTGTCACTGAGGAACTTAATGAGAAAAACCACACCCCCTCACTCTCATGCACACACTAGCTTCACTGGTCTATGAACAAGGGTCCTTGTTTGGCTTCCAAGCGAAGTTTAAGAGATCATGGGATTACAGATGTTTGATCGATCAATGACAAGTTAGGAGAGGGGTTATAAAAACCTGAAAAAGGGAAAAACACAATTTCTGCCCATAAAAACTGTCCCAGAAGAGAATGAAAAAGTAATGGAGACAATGACATGACTTATTTCTAGAAAAGAAGAAAACAGAAGAAAGAGCTCAAGACGACTCACGTTGGCAGGTCAGAACACCTGCTTCTACTCATTTTTGTCCTGAGTTGTTAATGAGAATCACCAGGGCAACTTTAGAAAAATACCATCTTGCTCACCTCACCCCAAGTTTGTGCTTTGTTGGTCTGGGATGGGCCTGAGCACTGGCATTTTTTAAAGCTCCCCCAACCAGACTGAGACCCTCACTAACCACTCAGAGCCCCCGTTCCATCACCTGTGTGAGGACAGCGGCACTTCCCTGGTATGGAATAGCTCTGACACATATAGATCAACATAAACAACCATTTTTGTTATCAAAACATGAATTATTTTTTATTTTCATATAACTTAAGTGTTGGCAGTTTGTTCCCTCTGGGAGTTAGTTTTTCCTATTATGAATCTGAAATCCTGATATATTTTAAATTCAAAGAAAAAGATTAATTTTAATTAAAAGAGAAAAATAATAGGGGAAAAAACAATCCCTATTATTTTTCTCTCTTAATTAAAAGAGAATGAAAACCAACAGTTCTATTTGATCTGCCTTCCAAAGTCTAATTTGATAGATGTTTTCTTTTAAAAAAATGATAACACTCCTCTCTTAAACATTCCCAGAATGGAATTGTTTTTTCAGTACGATGTTCACAGATGCTCTGAGAAGATCCAAGTTTCCCCTGCCTTGATCAAACCCCAAGCTTCATGGAGTTCGTTAAAATTTTCTAAAAATCCCTGGTTCTAAATCTTTGATGTAAAAAAAAAAACAAAACACACAACACATTTGGAGCCTTATTTGGCGCCTTTGAAAGGACTCTGAGTTTATCTGAGACTTCACTCATTCTATTCAGTTGCTTGGTCACTATTCCCCCTCCTAACCTTGGTCCGAAAAGAGCCCTAAACCACTGGCTGGGTGTGGAGCAGGGAAGCAGTGTTCTGACCTGGGTGTCTCAGGGTTAATGTGATCCTGGACTAGATCAGAATATGTATGATTGGCTCCAACATGATTGGCTAACTTTACTTTAGGAATCTAGCTTGTTTACTTCCCCGTCCTATCTCCCAAAAGGCTTATGCATATTATAGTGGTGGAAGTTCCAACGTGTACCTGATCGAGCAAGGGCTACAAGGCTGACTGACTGACTGGAGCCAAGCCTCCTGACTCTGGTCAACCTCATGAACAAGCAGCTGGGTGATGACCGTGGCCTCTGGCAGGTCCCAGTAGGTCCATGTGAATTAATGGTACTGCTGGGCATAGAGATACTTAGTAAGCTGAGGCCACTGTAAGAGGTTAATTTGGCCACCTGAGCCTGTGTTATTCTGTGGGTAACCACTATTATTACTGAAGAAAGCCAGTCCTAATTACTGTGACCTGCATACAGCATGTAGTTCTGGTAGCAAGGGGGCTAAGCGATGGAGTAGAACCCGACCCTAGTCTCCCATTCTCTATGTACTGGCTGTGTGACCTCAGGATAACTAACCTCTCTAAGCCTTTGATAGCTCATCTGTAAAAGAAAGAGAAAATATGTCCTCATTTGAGGCTCTAAAGATGATTAAAACAAGTAATGCAAAGAGGTTTAGCATGGTGTCTGAAGAGAATTAGTAGGTGCACAACAACTGTTACCTATTATCTATCAGAATTCTTTGTTCTGATGACAAAAGAACTGGTGTTATGTTGCGCGTGGGTCACCGGCCAGCAGTGACCACAGAACACTGTGGATGGCTCGACGATAAACATGCGAGAAATAACAACACATGCACAGAGACAAACTAGTTTCTGTGGGGAAGTAGGGACGAAATGGCCACCCCCCCAGTGGGGAGCGCGCTGATTTACCGTCCGTACCTGCTTTTATTAGGCTCATTTTGCATAATAATTCAGGTAAAGTACAGTACTCATTAGGGGAAGTAAGGAACTATAGAAAACAAAGAACTCTGCCGGTCTATTGAGTTGGGGTCAAAGAGCTGTAAGACTGAGGAACAAGCTAACTTCCTCCTAAGACCCTTCTCATTCAACTGAGAGCATTCTAAACAAAGAAGGTTTCACAGTAATTTACATGTTCTTTCTTAGGCCTGATCACCCCGGGAAATCCGCACTTCTCAGTACCGAGCTGCACCACCCTGTCATTGTTTTAGGCTTAGGTGGAGCAAGGGAACTAGGTAACCAAAGAGATAAGGAGATTTTCTCCCAGACGCTGAGAACTCAGGCTATGTCAAAGCCGAGGAGCGAGGGTCCATCACCCCCTTTTGCTGCAGCCCCCCAAGTCCTTCTTTTGGGGGGCCTCCCAAAGTGATCGTGCCTGGCTTAGGTCGTTCCCCCCGTGGGGAATCTTACCCGTCTTTGGCTAACTGACCAAGCTTTTGGGGGTTCAGTTATGAATAAAGCAGCAGAAGCAGCATTCCTGCCAGGAAGATAAGCTTTTGTCTCCTTGCTGGCTTACAGTTCCAAGGGCGTTCCCTTAGCTTTAGCTAGGCGGGGGTTTCAGCCTCTGATACCAGTCAGGGCGGTTCCCAACAGTGTTAGGAATATTAAATCTTTCGTTATGGTTTCCTTCAGCTAGGTTACCATAGCTGAGGGTTAATACATCTTTTGCAGGATTATGGGAGACTGTTTGTCCTTGATGTCCAGAAATGATGTTGGTGATAAGACCCCCCAGTAGAAGTGTAAAACTGCAGATAGTACCGAACTCTATATGTACTATATTTTCCCCATATATATAAACCTATGATGAAGTTTAATTTATAAATTAGGCACAGTAGAATATTAGCAACAGTAACTGATAATTAAAAAGAACCATTACAACAATACACTGTGATGAAAGTTATGTGAAAGGCTTTGGAGCCATTACTAAGTAAAATAAGGGCCACTTGAACACAAGCAGTGTGACATCATGACAGTTGATCTGATGATCTAGGTGGCTGCCAAGTGACTAATGGGTGGGGAGCATGTGCAGTGCGGAGACGGGGAATGAAGGGATGATTTGTGTCCTGGGTGAAAATGGAGCGAGAGGTGTGAGACTTCCTCATGCTACTTAGAATGGCATGCAATTTAAAACTTAAAAATTGTTTATTTCTGGAACGTTCCTTTTAATATTTTGGACTGTGATTGACCATGGGTAACTGAAACCATGGAGAACAAAACAAGATAAGGGGGACTACAGTATAAGAAATGTTCCCAAAGTTATATAGCCAGTAACAGGTGAAACTAGGATTCAGACCAAAGGAGGGTGGCCTTAGTTGAACTTTATGTTGTTAACTGCAAGTCCATGGGGTGCTGACCGTGACCTTATACATGAGACCATGTGTACAAAACAGCTGATTATTTGAAATAAAGGGAATAAATTGTTCTATATAGAAACATCAGCCTGACTCCTTTAGCAAAATATTATATTTGTATGGATCGGAAACATTAAGGAAAGGCTGTTTTTATGGAAGACCTCTCGTTCTCTCAGAAGTGTTCAAGACCATGGACTGATAAAAACATTTGTTGATTCCTTAGTTCCTGGCTTCTCCCGGCATCACATATACAGTCTCTGTGGTAAGTAAAAATAGGCTTGACTGAACCTAGTTTGAAAATAACATCAACTTCTTTATCTTTTTCATTTTGACCTGTAATTTTATTCCTTCTATAATAAACCCTTATTTTGATAATACCGAATCCATGAGAATAGAATGATTGGTAAGATTCAGTCAAGCAGCACTTTTGCTAATTTTGAAAAGGAAAAAAGGAAGGGCAGATGTGGGGCTAAAACAGCTGAATTAATTACCACCTTTCCAAGCAAGGGGGTTTGTTATTAGATACAACTGAAATTCTCTTCTTGCCTCAAAAACAGCCCAGGGCTGCCCTGCACGAAACAGTGTCCTCCAGCTCACTTCTCCTTCCTTCCCATTAGTCTAGCCCTGCTCCCATCTCTCTACCCTCCTAGTATTTGAAGCCTGGTTTGTTCTTCTCTGCTTTGTTCTACTTATGGAACATCCGTATCCTATCTGAGTTTTCTCAAATCCTCTTCCTCCTTTTCTCAAGTCCCGCATTAGAAATACCCGCAAGCCAGGTGAGAGTTAGAGATAGCTGAGAAGGACCTGATAGAAAGACTGAGAGAAAAATTCAAACAGAACCTGCCCACTCTCACCTCCAGGTCGCCTTAGTGAGCTACAAAGGACTCTAACCAAGCTATGCATGATGCTGAGACTGTGGACCCTGAAGATCCGCTGAGCGATACACTAAAGACACCCAACATGTGCCTTGGCCCTGCCCACATCTCCCCAGTTACTCATTCCACACAGACAGTCCCTTTTTGAAGGGATTGCTTTATGCAGTATAAATTCGGGTAAACAAGAGTACTATTAAAAGTGGACAAATAGAGGCAACTCAAGCCATCACTGCATACAACTTCAACCAAGCAGTAGAGGCAGCAGGTGACGGGTGAGGACAGGTAAGACCTGAGGGAGTTCTGGAAAGTTAAAATAATTCTCCCGTTTCTGCTTCCACCTTGCATTGCCTTGGAGTAAAATTTCCCCCATTTGCTCATTCCACTGGATTAATCATATGGTGCAAAAAAAGGCATATATGTCTCTCAAAAGTCTCAAAAATCCACACAATCTACGGTCCAGCAATGCTACTAAAAATCTAGAAGTAATTGAACCAGTGTGAAAGTTATGTGTGGCAATGGTAAGAGCTTTTATGTTAGAGAATAATTAGAAACAAACTGTCCATCATTTTTGGTCAAATAAATTGCAACTTCATTTAACATTGTGCAACTGGTGAAGTCATGATGCGAGGGGCACTGATGGAACAAAATATTCACAACCGTGAAATGAAAAAGCAGTCAATATAATGATGCCTAGTTGAATCCATTAAAACGTGGATACATATTATATATTCTTTGCAAGCACATTTTTGTGCAATTTATTTAAACTCCCCAGGATTTTAAAATTTGAAAGATAGATGAATGCAAGTGGGTGGTGAGCTTGCATAATTTCTTTTTCACTCTTTGCTTATTTCAAATAGAATTTTATTTACAAATAAAACATAGAGAATATATTATTTATGACTTAGGTTATTAAAGGCTACTAAACATACATTTAAAAGCAGTCTCATGTAAATGATAGGGTCTGTCTGGGAAGGGTCTGTCTGATTTTTTGCCTTTTCTGCTCTTTTCAGTAGGCACATGCAGAGTAGCTGGATCCTCAGTGGGAGACATCATGCATTCTACATACAGAGCAGGCATGTTTCAAACTGTGTGAAGGGTGGGGAAGATGAGCGATGAAGAGGACCTTCTCAGGACATTACCTGGACATCAGGGGCTGGCCTAGAGTCCAGAGTCAGGAAGGTGCCTGGGACAGGCAATATAGTGGAACAAAATCCCGAAAAACACACTTCACCAATTATAAAAGTTTGCCCAGGACTGGCTGTGAGGCAAGATGTGTGTTTGTCTGTTTCCCTCCCACCACGCCTGTCAAGCAAGGAGGGACTGCAGGGCAGAGCCAAAATCCTCTCTTCATTTTGTATTTTGTGTTACAGCAACATCAGATTTTATTTACCAACACAATGTTTTATTGACTTCAACTCACAATTGGTTTGTATGTGCACTTGTTCTGACAAATACTTTTTACAAGCTCATTAAGAGATTTGCACCCTTGAGATATCTGGGAAGGGATGTAATATCCAAGTCTTTCATCCTTGTGCTTAGGCTCTTACTGGGGATGCAATTTGTAATTCAAAGACCAGAAAATAAGGTGTAGAGTTTCATCTAAGCTGCTAAGAATATGCTATGAGGCTGAGCTTCAATGTCAAGTTTAGTCCTTGTCTCTCTCCCCCAGGCACCAAGCACAACTCTTAGTAGACAGTAAGTTTTTTGACAGGTACCTCTTATTTTTACAATAATCTCACAATTATCAGAGCAATGCCATCGATGTTATACTATTTGTTCTGCCTGACACTTGAGATGAACAGAACCCTCGGTCCCTTTTCTTCAGGAGAGAACACGGAAGCTTCCTGGGGCTCAGATGGAATTTGAGTGGGGTGGGGTAATACTCCACATTCGGTGATTTCTGACGCCCAGGTCCTTACACTGCAGGCTCCTCTCCAGGATCCTTTATCAAATCCTGCTTTTGCCAGATGTTACCCCATGCTCCGAATATGACAACATGCTGAGCTGAACTAACTCCCAGGGCTGCTGTAGATACCAAAGAGATAAATTATACAAATGCACCTTTTAAACAATGAAGCTATGCAAATGGGGTTATTGTTGAAACACTTCTTGTATTAAATGCAAGTGCTCTGCCCTTAATGAAATCATCATTAGTCACGGATGCTTTAATGTGGATCATTTGTTGAATATTCCAAAGTCATAACTAACTTGGGATATTTGCATTTGTAGAACAAGTGTTGGGGAGGAAAACCCAGGGCAGGAGAGTACTAGATGGTAAGAATTGAGGGGGCCATAGAAGCACCCCAGCTGCCAAATACATTAGGTCCTCACTTAGCATCATCAATAGGTCCTTGGGACTTTGGCAAAACAACAAATAAGGAAACCAATTTTACCACAGGCTGATTGAGATAAACAAGAGTTCAATTCCTGAGGCAACTCATCAGCATTATAATGAAAATAATTTGAATGAAAAAAACATTATTCAAGGGCTTGCTACCATTCAAAGGCATTATTGTTTGAAATGGGAGCCAGAAAAAGTAACACTTATTTTCTAAGACTGGAACTGCCTGGGTAAATTTGCGTTGGGAGAACCAGAGGTCTGAGTGATTTAGGTAATTTGCCAAAGATTAGCAGTACAAGCAGTCACGCCCCCTATTAAAACACCCCTCCAAGTAGACACACTCTGTCCCTTGATGCCATAATCCTGTTTTATTCAACAGTGTTCATCCCTGTTGCTATCTGAAATTTTGTCATATTTTTAAGTATCTGTCTTCTCCTTCTGGAGTGTGATCTTCATGGGATTAAACATAAAATATCTATCTTGTTTATCCATCCACCATGTAGAACAGGGCCTAGTACCTAGTCGGTGCTTGTAAAATGTTTGTGGAGTGACTGAATGAAAACAAGTGCAGAATGGCTCTTAAGCCTATGCCTTTCCACTGCATCCTACTGCTTCCTTTGTTTTAACTTTCAAACAATGGTGTTACTGCCCTTTTTAGTGCCTCCTGACTGGTGTAGAGGGAAGATCCGCTGAATATCTGATGATCAAAAATGCCACATTGCCTCAGGGCCTGGGTTCAGGCTTCCTAGTTGGAGGTTGGCATCGTGTGTTGGAACACAGCGTGTTTGTATTCTGAATATTACCTGACACTAATATATTGCTGTAGACTTGACCTTGGTGTAGAAGTTGTATAAGTCAGGGCTTAATCCTTCCTCTCAGAACAAGAATACTTGACACAGCAGAAGTCACTGATGTCAGGTCTGTCCCTTTTCTTCCTCAAAGTGAACCTTGAGAAGCACAGGACAAAAGGGCACAGTACCTGGAACTACTCCTGCTGTCGCCTGGCACTGAGCACTGACCCCTCCAGGGGCTGGAGCCGAGGGCCTCTAGTTTGACAAGCCAAAACCCCTAAACTAATCCGTTGTCACAGTTCAGCCGCTGGGAGCATCACCACGAAGAGAATCCTTCAGAGAAGGACATGGCTGAGACCCTTTTGCACATTTATGGTCATTTGTTATCTTACAACTCTAACTTAGGAATGAAAAGGTACAATTAGTCTTCTGCTGGGCCCATTTGAGACTGCAGTGGGGGTCATTTTAGTTCAGAACTATAGCAAGTCCTGCCTGTTGTCTCAAGCCACGATTTTTCTTACAGTGATAACCTAATAGTAGCTTCTAGTTTACGGAGGAGGACCTTGTCCGAAAGCCCCTTGGGCTCCAGAGGGCATGGGGGTGGTAAGGGGTGGGGATGGAGAAAACAAACACAGCATACAATGTTGTGATTGTAAATAAAAGAACCAAAATGAGCTACTTTCTCCTGGTGTACAAAAGACAGGATTTTCACATGTGCTGAGCTAAACAAAGCTTATCGAATACCATCACCAACAGCTTTAGCATTTCTGGGTCACATGCTAGAAAAGGTGGCTGAACAATGCGAAGGCATTTTATAGATTTAAATCCTTTTCTGGAATGAAGCAGAGTATAAACAAGTAATATATAGCTTATGTTCATTCCTGGGAAAAGGCAGGAAGTGAGGCTGTGCGCCGGGGAGTAGCGAAGGCATTCCAGCTGGCACCGAGCATAAATGCCAGGCAGCATGATTTCATATCTATAATATGCATTCTCCCCAACAGATATTAAAATTCTTTCATAGTCACATGTAAAATTTGCCTTTTAAATTGACTTAGCATTTTATTTGCCTTCTCTGCTAAAAATACCAGTGGGCCTTAAATTCATTTTGTTGCTCATGCAGTGGCCCCGACATGGCAATTAAGTGAGGCTTTTTTATAGCCCGCACTTATTCTTTTGAATTCAGTGTGTGTCATAACAAGACCGTGTCATTCTTTATTCAGGGAGACCGTGCACGTGGCCTCTGTTCAATAGGCCTTGGTCTCGGTTCTCTTCCTAATGGCTTCCATAGATTTGTATTGATCCACAGCGACACGCCGGGGTCCTGTATGAGGGTAAGAAGCTGAACTTGTGAGAGTTGCTTCCTTCACACTGTGTTATGGTCAACTGACCGAATTGACCAAGGACATTTAGCATTTATAGATCATTAAACGTGGGGTGCTACCCCAAGATTCACAGGGCTAATTCTGTGTACCACCGTACAATATTTCCCCCAGCAATTTCGATGACGTGAGCCAAGGTTACTTCTGGGGGAGGGTTGTGAGCTTGTGCACGTGTGGATCTTTATGCCTTTTAAAACAAAGCATCTGGTACAATACCAAATATACTTTATGTATACTTTTGGTTTACAAATGTCTATAGAGATTTTGTAATTAATAAACTAAAAACTATTTTAAAACCTTATAGAACCCATGGCAAAATCCTAACATTATGTGTTATTCGAGTGAGTACAAATTACAATCATGTCGAGAATCTATGACATTAGTATATTTAAAAATTGGTCTTTGAGAAAACTTGAGAAAAGACGCATGTGGAGAGTCAGAAAGTCCATCGGTGTGGACCTGGGGCTGGAGGTGGAAGAGGGGGTTTCCTGCAGCTGGCCAGGAGGGGTCTCACCGGGGTGATGGAATGTTCTAACACTGCATTAGGGTGATGGTGGCACAACATAGTGAGTTTACTAAAGAGAAATCCCTGAACTGTATTCTTCAAATGGGCGAATGTTATGGTAAGTAAATTATACAGCAATAAGGTTGTTAAAAATGCAGGCTGAGGCGTGAATTTGAAAGAAACAGAACAAATCAGTGGGCCTTGACAATTTTTCATCTTCAAATGTTTCGAATGTGAACAGGGAGAAATGAAAGTCATCATCTCAACATTTATGAGTCACTTGCTAGAGACCCACACTCTTGTTAATCCCTCTGGAGCAAAAAGGCCTAATTAGCGATCGCTGCACTCGGCGCTTGCTCTCTTTAGAATACACTTGAGACTGAAGAGAAGAGGAAATTTACATTCATACTCATCACACATTCTTAACAACAACTCTTCAAACACAACACACATACCCCCCTGTATATATGATGTTCCCGTCAAGCGCCCTTGCTCTGGCTCACCTAGAGTATGCAAGAAGGCCCAGACAAAGACTAGAATGAAATATTTTAGTGCCTCTCCTCTTGCACTGTGACTTTTGTGGGATGGAGTGAAGAAGGTAGCTGGTGTGGAATCGGGGCACTTATCCTATGACTCTGCTCTGCGGAGTTTCATGGCGCAGGCTTGGTACCCTACTCCCCCCCCACCTCCTGGTGGACTGACTTTGTTATCACCCTGGTCTCCCTCCAGCCCTGTGCTCGACGCCAGGCACCCTTGCAATGTGGCCCTTTGAGAAAGTAAGTCAAACAAAAAACCTTAAAAATACAAACTCTTCTACTGAGCAAAAAGGATGCTAATAGTTTTGGAATGAATCTTTCCCGGAATTTTACAGAATGCCCTTGGCCTGTTGCATTCAGTCTAATCCCCAGTGTTTCTTCATTTGGGCAGTTCTTGTGCCATCTGTGGAGCAAACTTGTGAAATCAGTGTCTAGCTCTTCTTCATTTCGCTCTGTCCTTATAAATGTTTGCTGTTGTGGGCTTCCTTCAATGCTGGTGACATCACATGTCCATGGGAAAGTGCGCTGCAGCGGTTCAGCTCCAGACAGTTCCTCACTGGCATGAAGTTAAGATCAGGGCCCTTGGAGCACCATCTGGGTGATTAGGCTGCCTGTGCCACTCCTATGGCCGTGTCCCCAGGTGGCTTTGCCTCTTGGCCTGACTGTAGACTAAAGGGCCTGTCTTCAGCAGCCCTGACCTCTCTCGGTGGCAAAGAAATTGAGCGCTTAGTAGAGTCTCTGGAAACAAAATATTCATGCCCTTTAGGATCTGTGGCACCACAGTCACACATTCTCTGTGAGCCCTAATTTTCTCGTGCTGAGGACACTGGTGCTCCATCTCCTGTATGCTACCAAGTGACTTTTACACAGGGCCACCACTCTATACATCCAGGGACGTGGTACTTCGTGTGTCTCCTGGGGCATCACTAAGGTTGCAGTATGCAACCTGCACAACCACTGGAGTTATTTTAGGATCCACTGAGAAATAAAGCAGCAGGACATAATAAATTGAGGTGAACTTGTTAAGTATACTCAAGAATACCTTAGTTACAGAATAATTGGAAGTCAGAAAATTAATAGATGAAAAATTCAAACCATCAGTAGCTAATGATTTTTTGTCACAAAAACTAATATATTTTCTAGTGGTAACAAACAGAAAATCTCATTTTTGAAAGAATCTAAGGAACAAAAATGTTTGGAGGAGGCAAAATAACTTCACATCACTTAATGATATAGCCTAAAGAACTTAATAGATAATGTAGAAAATAATTGTCACTAGTTACACTGAGAGCAATTCTCAAAATGTCAACAGGAATAGATAATTATTTCCTGCTTTTTCTACCAATTGTCAGTTGACAAAATGCTCTGAGATCCATATTACCAATCTTATCATCGACTCTATTTGAATGGCCCTGTATCATTATGCCTGTCTTACAGAGAAGAAAACCAAGGCTCAGAGAATCGATAAGTCAATTCCAGCCACACAGTGAATAATGGTTAGAAGTCCACTTTTCTGAATTCAGCTCCAAACCTCTTGTTACTAGACCCCCTTGGTGCACACTCATGAACGCTACACTAAGAGAAGGAAGTAAACAGCTAGTATAACTAGTCGTATACAAATTCCTTCCTATGGTATTTAGAAGTCCAGAAATGATGTAATTTAAAAATGACATGCATTTTCTCTGAAACAAAGTATTATTTTCAAAAAAGTTTCTATGTATACAGTTGGAAAAAAAACCCTAAAATCATCTATTTCTTTTCAATTCATGCCTTAAAATCTGTAGCATGAAATAATTCCTACTTGACAGAATCCAAAAGATATTCAAAACACTCCAAGCCAACCGAAGATCCGACAACGCCAGAGGCTGAGGGACAGGCTAGAACACTGAGTTTCCGGCCCCGGGAGTGCACAGGCAGTGAAGGGGAGAGGTAGGCAGCAGCAGACAAGCTTCAGCACAAGCTCAATCAAGATGTATGGACAAAGGCCAAGGACAAAGGCTTAGTGAGTCTATGAAAATATTCTCAACTCATCAGCATCTAAGAGTTTCCTGTGCAATTAAGAAAGAATTCGTACTTTGTTTTGAATCCACTAGGAGCAAGAAATAAAAGTAAAATCCATATTTGGAATCTTGTATAGAAGCCAGAGTGTCTTGACTCCATGTACCCAAGTTTTACCCAAGCAAGTAACCGTAGGCTGAAAGAAGGTGCCATTACAGGTGGTTCTTAGTATTGAAAAGGCTGGGTGCCAAATGTTCCTTCTGACATTTTCTTCCCTTGGATTTCAAAACTTATTCCACAGAAGCAATGTGATATAACGGTTATGAACCCATGCCAAGCTATTGAAAAATGCCTATTTAGCACTCCGCAGAGTATGCCTAAAGTTTTAAAAGTTCTGGGTCTTGGAAGCAGGAATTCCTGCAGAGAGAAAAATAAAGTTCCCAGTGTAGTTAAAATCATGCAAAAGGAAAAATGTTTCTGTTCTTAGTTACTGTTGCCCTGTCTTACTATAATACCTTGCTCAGATATATTCTATTCCTCAAAAATAAGACACACTATAGAAGTATCATCTCCCTCAGTTGTAACTTTAATTCTTAGCTATCTCTAGAAGGTGCTAGGAAGAAAGCAGCCTGACTGGACCAACTTATACTAATGTGTAAATGACTTACTTGAACATTCATTTATATGTACAACACACACACATGCACACACAGCTGCATTACCTCTGTGTTAGTTAGACAGCTAAGTGGCTGGATTTGTCCCTTAAAACAATGTGTAGCAGAAGCACAAAGACAGAATAATGATTCTAGCAGCCAGGGATAAAACAGAGGGGAAAAAAGGGCAGGATTTGTTTTCCCATGAAGTTTACATTTCAGTGAGGAGAGTTAGACAATAATATTTATTTGAATAAATGTATATACTGTTCAAAAATAAACCAAAAAATCCAGAAAGTAATATAGAAAATAAGGTGGTGTAATAGAGCAGAACTGGTTGACCACTTCACATTGCATGATCTCTTTGAAGTAATATTTGAGATATAATTGAGACAAAGAGCCAATCTTGTATAAAAGAAGGAAAGAGCATTTTGACAAGCTAGGACAGCCCTGAGAAAGGAATGAACTTGCTGCGAGGAGGACAGTAAAAAGGCCAATGGAGCCACAAGATAGTGGGCAAGGAGGACAACACAGTGGAAAGAGAGGCAGGGGGAATCGCATAGGTTTCTGTAAGCCAGAGCGCTGCTTCTAAAGTTTATCCCAAGTGAAATAAGCAGCCTTGAACGGTGGCTGGATTTGTCCCTTAAAACAATGTGTAGCAGAAGCATGAAGACAGATGGAAGGCTACGGCGGGTCTGAGAGTGTACTGTCCAGACCAGAGGGGCAGTGGTGGAGAGACAGC
This sequence comes from Phyllostomus hastatus, assembly GCF_019186645.2. Classification (NCBI taxonomy): domain Eukaryota; kingdom Metazoa; phylum Chordata; class Mammalia; order Chiroptera; family Phyllostomidae; genus Phyllostomus; species Phyllostomus hastatus. Next base: position 110,272,381 of record NW_025334041.1, on the reverse strand, counting down.
TAAGTGGGTTCGATCGAGAGATACTTTAGAGGAACAATCTGAAGAGACTGGCTGCAGGGATGAGGAAAAGGAACAAGGACACCTGGGTGGATGATAGTGCTGTTTTCCTGAGAAAGGCGAGATCTGCGACGAAATGGTTTGGTTGAAGGACAAGGCGCTTAGGCAGTGGAAATCAACAGTTCTATTTTGGACATGGTAATTTTGAGCTGCAAATTACACATCTGGCATCAGTACAGGGAAGGCAGTTGTTACATGAGTCTATAGCTCAGGGGAAAGTCGAGGCTGGGGATACACATTTAGTGATCACTGGCATATAGACAGCGTGTCAGCCACGGAGACCGATGTGACGGACCAGGGAGTGAGTTTGGACCCAGAAGAAAAGAGGGCTGGTGGCCAGGCTCTGGCTCACCTCAACTGCAACCCACATTTCATTTCACAGAAAATATTTTAGTCATATGGCTGCCACACTTTCAAGAGTTTATGAATAACAAAGATGCAGAGGTGGAAAGAGACTGTCCAGAATTCTTCTCCAGACAGACAGCTCTGTAAAAGGTGATTCAGGAAAAGCAGGCCCTTCCTCTACAAACCTGCTGGGCCTTTAGGCTCTCCTGTGTATACCTACCCAAAGGTTGAGGGGGCATGAAGGCCCTCAGAAACCTTTCTTTGCCAGTAGGTTATAATGAGCATTTGCTACCAGTTCTATGATGAAGAAGAAGCTCTCTCTCACTTAGAAAGTCCTAAGCACTTTTCCCTGTGGATTTTGAGCAATATGGTAAGAACCCTTCAAATGATCTTTAATTCTTCCTTCAGGCAGGGCACATTTCCAGTGACCTTCAGGCCATCATCAGCTAAGAATCTAAGAGTCTCCCTAGAAAGGGGCAGCGGTGTATCAGTTACCGGCCAAGAGCTCTTCTACTTTAGGGAAAGTGTCAAGACGTCAGCCTAGAGGAAAAGCTGGGCCCTGGGCCAGTGCCAGTTAATGGCAGGCTCTCAGTGAAGAGGACGAGTTTTCCTCATTCTTCTTCTGCCTGTAGCAACTGGGCTTCGGGAACATTAGCATTATTATTTTTTTTTAAGTCAGGAGATAAAATAAAGCACTGCTCGCAATTATCAGCATTGAGGAATAAGGTCAGAAATATTATGTTCATTCAGCATCTTGTTGAATTTGCACAGCTCATTTTTGAAAAAAGTTGCTATAGATAGGATTATTTGCAATTACCTATGAATATATTGTTTGGGGACCATGCTGCATAGTTAATGTTGTGTCAAATTACAGGAATTCTCCCAGTAACAGAGGAAAGAAATCTGTATCCCAACGGGAAGGATTTATGGCAGTGTAGGGGAACCATTTTGACAACAAATGATTCTGTTGTATTCTTCCCAGTAGGCTTCATTCCCTCTTGATGCCTCTCCCTGGGAACTGAGGTGGTGTTAAGTGGCAGAACAAATGAGTCCTCTGAACACTGAGGCTTACTGTAATCCACATTTTATGTTACAGAAAAATATTTTTAATCATATGACTGCAGACTGCTCAAAAGCACTAATGCAAAAGATGCAGACAGCCATTTTGCAAGATTGGTATCAGAGAAAGGAGCCGTTTTTAGATATTGAGATGAGTTTGGAAATTAAACAACAACAACACCACATTATTTTGGAACAAAGATTTGATGTAGGAAAAACATTTTAAAAATCCTTTTGAGAGCCAGAGATGCATTTGCTAGGACCAACTGCTGACTTTGAATAACTGATGAGAGGCCTAATTTCGCCTTCATTATCACAGTTTGAACATAGTCTCCTCAAGGGTTAAACCCACAGCCAATAGTAAGCTCATGTGGGCACCATTTGACACAGTGATTTAAGCCTGAGGCAAAGTGGACCCCAAAACATTTTCTTATAATAATTGCAGACAAAGCAATGGATAACCATGATGTTTAGTTCCTCTCGTTGTGTATGCGTATGTTCTCTAAACAAAGCAACTTAAAATAGGAATATTTTACATTTTTCCTCCTACTTGGTAAATTTCTGGTCATTTTTGAAAAACATTCAAAGTAAAGACAAATGTGGGACTGCTGGAGGAGAGCCGAGGTGAAGTGGGAGCCTGCTCTGCCCCGAGGACAGGCAGGCAGCCGGAGACTGCGCGTGGCCCGGCTCACTCAGGCGGGATCGAGCACGTCCCGAACCCCTGGCACCTCCATCACCAGAACCACGCCATGTGCTGTCGTCAGGACTCCCGAAGGGTCCATCTGTTGGGTGGCACCATGTAAATGGCCGACCAGAGTAAATCTGGGCCCTTCATCCCTGGTTACTCACAGATGAAGTGTCCAGATTTATACTGGTCAGGTCCCCCTAACCTATTCGACATAAATCATCACAAAAGCTACTGTTTTATCAAATTCCTTCTATATCCCAGATGCTCTACTGGGTGCAGAATTTATAGATGTTTCCTCCAGTCCTGACCACAGTTCTGCAAGTTAAGTATGGTTGTCCTGATTTTACAAATAAAGAAACTGAGGCTCTGAGAAGAGGCTCACTGAGATGGTAAGTATCTGAGTGGAAAACAACTAGAGGATTCCAGGGAAGAAGTAGACGTGATTTCAACTGCACTTGTTTTAGACTCAAAACCAAAAGCCAAGGTTGCCAACGATGGCAAATGTTAGTAGTAATCGCAGCAATTACCTAAATGCTGTGGTAAATGTGGGATGTTGAATGGTACCATCAGCGGGGCTGTATGTCCCCTTACATCCTGCCTGTCCCCCAGGTTGAGGATTGTAACACTTGACCTTGAATGCAGGTTGCTCAGAGTTAAGACTGCACATTTGTCAAGATGTCAACTAGTGCTGGGGAATAGGCCCAGAACTTCAGTGACAATAAGCTCTGATGTGTAGCAGAGTCACTTGTGAACTCAAAACACACATTTCTGGGCCCTTCCTCTAGATCTTCTGATTCTGTTGGTCAGTGGCAGGTCTCGGGCATTTGTATTTTTTTTAAAGGAGCCCAGGTGATTTTGATTACCCACCAAAATTTGAAAATTACTTCTGTCAGTGTCATGTTGGAAGGATGATGTCTTACTCAGAAGTCGGAGCAAACCATAATGAGCTGAAGTTGTAGGGTGGGAGAAAAATTCAGCTTGTAGGAATGCATGAAGGGATGTCCACGAAGTGTGTGCTTTGTGAGGTTACTTTTTCCCTCTCCTGATCAATGTCTTTCTCATTTTATTTCCTCCCACAAATATTTGGGTCAAGAGAATATCAGACCTTCAGTAAGGATTTATCTCAGTTATCCCATGAATACAGAGTTTTGTGGAAATAACCTAAAAGACAGAAGTTCTGTTCTTGGAGATGATTCTGTAATTTTGTTTTGTATTTTTGGAAGTGCTGATTGTATTGGGGAGCTCAGCTACAGATCCATCCATCACATCATCCTGTTCTGTCCTCTGGCCATGTAGTCCCTCTAGGGATGCCTTCCTGTCATCACAATGATCCTGACCAGCTTTCTAACCTTGAAAGATGCCATGATAATGTCTTGGCAGGGACATCATTCATATCTGTGGGCTCTTGTCTTTCAGAGGCCTGGTTTGTCATCACAGTCCTTTAAACTGTTAGGTAAGGTAAGGTCATAAGGCAAATGGGCTTTCGTAGAGGGGGTGGGGAGGCTCATACGTGAACGTATCCTCTACCTGGTACTGAAGTTCCAAGTGCGACGAACACCACTGCGGTCACAGAATCTTTCAGGCCAATGGTGCAGCCGAAGTGGGAAGCCAGGTCGCCAATGAAAGCGGTCAGTATGCCGATCATGAGGATGGAGACAATGAAACACGCCCAGCCATTCCAGTATTCTGTAGGGGGCACGAAGGCAAAGAGGACCTTCCAGAACACAGTCAGAAAGTGCATCACATAATCGAAACAGGAGGGCAGCTTCTCCTCCCCACACTCGTCGTCATCGTCATCTTCCCCTGGAAAGAAAGAAGTGAAGCGTTTCATTACAACTTGTGCTATTGGGGTCTCCCTCTCAACCAATCCCTCTTTCCTAGGCCTGTCACCTGTGCCCTCTGAGTGACCAGGAGACCATTAGAAGTGGGTGAAGTTTAGGGTTTTCCAAGAGTCAATCATCATGAAATAATTATTGTTCATGCTCAGTGTCATAGGTCAATGGCGAGAACTTAACTACATACTAGTTATGTGTAATGAACACACTCTCCTGTCACCTCTGGTGAGATCTGTCACTTCAGAGAAGCAACAGGGACTTCTTCCAAAAGTCTGGGAAGCCCTATGCCTGGCTCAGAAAGAAGCCTCTTTTGAAGGAAGGTAACTGTGATAGAGTTCTTCCACCAGGATTCTTTTCTTGGAACACATTTTCGTTTTCCAACTTCAGCTCTGGGCGGTCACGCTCCCGTAATCAGCTACAGGACAGTGCTCACACAGGGCCCTCCACTGTGGCTCTGGGCCCTGCCTATTTCTCCAGCATTATCCCCTGTGACTTCTTCAAACTCAAACTTCTTCCTAGCAAAACGGAATTATGATTTGCATCCTTCTACAAACCATATGTACTTTCTTCGTCTATCCTTTAGAACTAAATGTACTTGGCATATCCCAGTCCTCCCCTCTCTCTGCTTCCTGCTTGTCCTTTAAAACTCATTTCCTTTAAGAAACCTTCTCGGAACCCCCTTGCCCTCCAGCAAGAGCTGGAAACTGCTCCTCAGAGCTTCCCCAGCCCCCAGCACTTGTAACACTAGATTGGTGGATCTCACAGTGTGGTCCAGCAGCAGCAGCAGCAGCAGCAGCAGCAGCAGTGTTACCAGGGAACTCCTTAGAAACATTTCTGGCCCCACTGAATCAGAAACTAGGGCAGTGGTGGGTGGGGGATGGGAGGTGGCAACCACTTAAGCTACAGCCAATAAAATCATTTCCTTACTTTGCTTTGGTGTCTGCTCTACAAAAGTCTTTCTCCCAGTTCCTGCTGGTGGAGCACTCGAAGCATTTTTGGTTTGACCCTGCCCGATTTGAATCCACATTCACACAAATAAACTTTAAAGAATTTTAGTGAGCCTCAGTATATCTTTTAAAAACCATTTTCTACAGCATTCATGCTGTATGGTCGTTCCATATTTCTAATATTACCCTTACCTGACAGCAGAAGATGCTCGTAAATAAAAGTAATACATGTTATAGTTTGAATTATGTTCCCATCAAACTCATGCTCTAAGCCCCTAGCATCCCAGAATGTGACTGTATGGGAAGACGGGGCCTCTAAAGAGATATTTAAATTACAGTGAGGCTGTCAGGGTGGGCCCTAATCCAATCTGACGGTGGCCCTCTAAGAAGAGGAAGTTGGGACGCACAGAGACACAGACAGCACGGATGTGAGCACACAGGGAAGGCGGTGTGAGGACCCAGCCAGAAGGCGCCCTTCCCTCTCTCCCAACTCAAGGAGAAAAGCCTCAGGAGGAACCAAAGCTGCCAACACTTTCGAGCTTGGACTTCCAGCCTCCAGAAGTGTCAGAAAGTAAATTTCCATGGTCTAAGTCACCCAGTCCGTGTATTTTGTTACGGCGGCCCTAGCAAACTATCACAGTAAGTGCCCACTCGGAAGCCTTCTGCGCCCTGACCTTCATGAATGGAGAGAGTCATTCAGTGCTTCTATTGCCCACTCCCTTCTTCTGTCTTTTATCCATTTCTTCTTACTTTCTTTTGCTTTTCTTCCCATTTTCCTTTTACCCTACACATTAGCTGCAGGTAAAACTCATTGTGAAAGCTGCAATTGTCAGGGCTTATTGAAGGGAGTGAGAGAAAGAATTAATGTGGTTCTCTACTTCCTATTTTCTTCTTTCCCCACTCCCTACTCCAAAGGAGGGGGTGCTTCCCATACCCCAGGAAAGCTCCACCAAAGGACTAGACTTTCAAGTTATGTTTATTTTGTATCTGATCCTTTTAAATTTCTATATTGGTGGACATTTTATAATTTCATAGGGTATATGATCAAAACAGTTTGGAAAACACTGAATCTTAATCAGTCATCTATGAAAAACAGATTATTTTGGGTGTCTTAAGTCCATATGGTGAAGATGAGCAGGAAAACAAAAAATGAAACTTCTCAGAAGGAATGACAATTATAGAGAGTAGATATTATATTTGTCTTCAGGATGAAAATAATAACACCTTTACCAGGAGGGAGTGCAGGGGAACAATTAGATCACCTCTACAGTATTTGAGGATATTTCAAGATAATAGTTATTATGGTAGCTATTATTTTCCTATACTTTTAAAGATAGTGACTGTATTTCCCTACCATTATTTCATTGCTTGATCAATATGTTGGGTCCTAAGTTTACAGTCTAGGCCTTTAAAAAGAAAATGTAATCTAGCCCTCTGGGATTAACTTCACAATCTATAAGTGTGCAGTGCAAAATGAGGTGGGGGTGGGGGGAGAGAGAGGTTGAGATTTCCTTCTGGGGGCTTCTAGTATTACAAAGAATCTTAAATATTTGAATGCTCATGTCTGGAATGGGAGACACATCTGTTTTATTACATTTGAAAGCAGCGGTGGCTTCCCATCCTTTTTCCTGGGATCTCGCCACTCTTTACAAATTTTAATCTCCAACTCAGATGTCATGAAAATATTAAAAGTGAACACCAACTGCCATGCGTGATGCACAGTTAGCCTGCCTTGGGGAAGGACAGAGAAATATGCTCATCCATCACCATCTGGACTCGACTTAAAAGTCTGCTCCTTGCAAAGATCAGTGGAGCATCTAAAAAAACAAAATAAGCCTGGGAGCATCTTTGATGTGACAACAAAGTTGATGGTGACCTGCTGGGTGTATGTTTGCCAGCCCAGGGTTACTAGAGGCTTCGCAATTCTTCCGAGCCCCTCCCCTCCATTAGCAAGGAAACGGCAGGCTGGTGGGTTTCCTTGTATAGGATCCCAAGTCAACGATCCTCTTATCTCAGAATCCTTCTTTTCAGCTTAAGGGATTCTACAAATAGAAAGATAACACAATATATTTGATTAATCTGCCCCATGGCCTCTAAATGATTTCCTTGATACAGGTTGTTTGGGTGTCCTAAAAATATAACCACAAAAATAGCCAAATTATTAAAACCACAAAAATAGCCAAAGTATTAAAACTGCAAATAGTGGAGAGGGGATCACTTCATCTTTTGATGTAACAGCACTTGAGCTGCCGCTGCCGTGGAGCTGAGCACAGGCCCGTCATCAGGACTAGTGATCATGAAGGGCAGCCCCTGGGCTTGGCACCTGAAGATAACACAACACCTAAAGCGAACCAGAGATTGGTTTACATCCCTCTAGAGATGCTCAGGGTTTGGCCTCAGGGAGAGCTTTGAGAACCAGAAAAGGAGGCTGCTGGAGTATAGTAGTCAGGTGGGTTAGAAAACTTCAGTCAATTTGTAGTTCTGATAGCTTGTTTTGAGGGAAGGCACTTGACCTTCCTGAGCTTCAGTTCCTCATCTGTCCAATCAGTTTCCTAGCTCCCACATCACAGAGCTGTGGTGAGGACGAGAAGAAGTGTCCAAGTCCTTTGTGTTACTGTGAACCTCTTTGCAGACAGATGTACCATTTTCTATCACTGTTACTTGTCAGGGGGAAGGCAGTGAATCAGTATGACCTGAGCTTCCTGATTTCACAGCATCTATATTGTGTTTGAATGAAACATTTATTGCTCCAGCTTCTCCAAACTGCTGGATTTCAAGAAAAGAAAAGAAGGAAGAAACAGAGGGAGAGAACATGACACTAAGTGATAGGCACTGATCTAATTTTTTCTCCATGCTTCATTTCATTTGATCCTTACAATAACCACGAGAGATGGGCAGTATTAATCCCATTGCACACATGAAGAACCTAAAGTTCAGAGACTTATGCAACTTTCTACAATAATTACACAGTTGGTAAGTGGCTGAGTGGGGATTTGATCTTACAGTCTATTTACGGCACATAATGTCTTGTTGAAGCAAGTTGAGGACTGTAGCATCTGTTACATATTGATTCAAAGTTTGAATCTGAGAATCCCTCCTATGCCTAAATGCTGTAGAAATACAACATTGCTTTTTTAAGGAATTCAACAACACTGATCAGTAATGTTTGTTCTAATTTATTTTCTAGATATGATATATTTTTAGTAGTCAGCCATATGTTCTTTTCCAAGCTCTTGGGGGCCAAGTAAACACAGGAAAGACAATAAATGGAGAGCATCCCAGTTGTGATTATTTAGAAATCTGTGATTTAGAGTATGACAAGTTCTTATTTCCATAAGTCAAAAGTCAATCATCTAGTTTGGAATCAAACGTCCTGGTTTGCATCTAGCTCTTCGCCCTTGAATTTGGGAAACTGGCCTACATTATCACAAATCTGTAATGGGAAGTACTTTGGGGAATGTATGATGCTGATGTTACTCAGAGGGAGTGTCTGACTTTCTATTCCTTCCAGGTATTCATTTATATCTATAATTAGTCCATTTTTATTCTGCGAGAGAATCCTCCATTATGGACGAGTGGGAATGATCAGAACACTTTCAGGAAGTATGACAGGGTGACTTCTGTGGCCAACAACGCTGTCATCCATGTGATTTCATGAGCCTGACAAGTGTTACCGGTACTTAGCAGCCCTGTGCATTGTACAAATCAGTAGCTGTGAAGCTGGATCACTACAGTGGATTTCTACATTCTATGCACATTGTTTTGGGCATAATTTCTTTCTCAAATATTGTTCCTTTTTTTTTTCCAAGCAGGATTGAGTTCAATTTTGTGTCTCTTTAGTTTCTAAGCACCAAGATTTGTTGTCTTCAAACAAATTAACAAGGTAAGTTGGTTGAATGGGCTTTTTCCTTCACATATATCACTTTCTTTTGCAACCTGATACATATAGTAAATGACAAATCAAGTTCTACTCTTCTCTTTTACATTTCCACTTCTCTTTGTTTTCTAGAGTTCTAACAAAATCATAAAATATTTAAGATAAAAGAAACCTTAGCAACCAGCTAATTTACCCCTTCTCATTACAAGAGAAAAATCAAGAACTGTGATTTAATGGATGAATTTTTGTTCTCTTGTTTTCTTGCATCTGTGTGTGTGTGTGTGTGTTTGATATGTAAAAGCTTGAATTAAACCTCGTGGCTTTTATTGTTGTGTTCACTCAATGATCTAAAAACTTTTTTCCTTTTCCCTTTAACATGCTTGTATCTTATTTCTAGTGAGAAAATATTTATCCATCTCTTCCAACCCTTAATGATTTCTATATACCACTAAGTTTAATAACCTACAGATTCATTCCCAAACAAGAATTTAATCTCTTGCTCTGGATTTGGGAGAAGTGCTATAAACATCTCCTTATAACCCAATGGGCAGGAAGTACTTACTTATATATCCTCTGATGAAAAGTAGACATCTGCAATTTTTTGACCAATTGTATTACAAGGTAAGTCCTTAACAAGGGAGACCTCAAAACATACTTTACTCAAATTTACAGATACAGGTTGCCAAAGCAGAGAGAAAAAAAAAGGCAAGTATTTGATCCCATCAACGGAAACTTGTAGGTATTACTGTAGAAAATAACTGAACTTAAACCACTGGGAGGGTGTCAGAGCTTGCCAAGGTCAAGTCTCTATTTAACATGAATTCCTTTAAAAGCTCCACCCAATGGTCACTGTGCTGCACTTGAGTCTCAGCTACCAGGGCATTCGTGATCTCACAGTCCACGTTTCAGAAGCTCAAGCTGTCAGCTCGGGCTGTTAGGTTCCAGCAATTTACCCAGGTCCCGTCGCTCAGGCCGTGTGGCATAAATCCAGTCTGGCTCCACATGACATTCCTGCAGGCACTTGTCACCGGTCACTTGCCCATCACTCTCAACCCCCTCAGGGTGCTTTGTCAGGCTGGCCACACTCCTCTGAGCTGTCTCTCAGCTGGTCATAACCTCCCTTTGTAGAACATGGTGCTCGGAGCTGCATGTGACTCCAAGAGGCACTTAATCTGTCTGCTCTGGGGAAGGTCGTTCTCCTTTCTCCTTCTGGACACATGTACTGTCGGTAATGTACACATGGGGCTTTTGGTGGCCACATTACACATTGCCATACATACAGCTTACTTACACCTATACATTGACAACAACCCCTTTTCAATGCCATTTCTAGCTCCTGTGTTTCACTTCCCACACTAGCGTAACTGATTTTTGAGATACAACTGTAGAATCACTCATCTATCCTTATTAGGCTCTTCAAGAGCAATGATCCATTACTATTTTTTCAGTCCAAGTTAAACCTTATCATTAGGTTGACATCATTATAATGTCAAACCTGTATTTTGACATTATAAATGTTCTTTTTAAGAACTTTCCTTCTGCAAGACTTCTTCAAAATGTATTTGGACTGTGGAAAAAAGACTCTTGGTGTGGCTGGTTGTCCTTGGGGAGAATGGGAGCCCTGCTGCTGGTGTCTAGTCCTGCTGTCCTAGTCCTGTGCAGCTAAAGGCCTGAGGGCAAGGCTGGTGGTTTGCTGAAAGGTCCTTTGTCACTGGCTAGTGGGGAACAAAATGAGTGTGGGGGCTCCATGCCCAGAATCTGCTGTGCCTGGGCACTCACATCTAGGAGATCGAGTTCAAGATTGCTGTAGACTTGCAACTTGGACTGCTGGCCCGTTCTTAGAGGATACTGTATAGGTCCTATGAATCATGCCCCACACTGTGCTTCCAAGCTGGTGACAGCTATGGGTCATTCTGTCTCACAGTATCAGTGCTCGTTCTAGTCCGTACTTGGGGCATTAGGCACAGATGACATGTGACAATTCTGAGAAGGATGCAGGAAGGAACTCAGCTCTGTGAATGAATAACTTGCAACCCTGTCTCGGTGAATGGACTCCTGGGTGAAACGTGCCAAACAACAGAATGTTACCAGCTCAGGCCTCTGTCGTCCTTGTTAGGATGGTTAATACAGCACAAGAAATATCTAATGTGACAGGAATATTTCTCAGCAAATGCAGCCACTGTCAAAATGAAAAACGGATTCACTAAGGAGTTCTAGCCCCATGGAAGTTTGATTACTGGCAAAATGAATCAGTTTAAAGCTGTAAATTGACTGCTTAGCCTCTCTCTCTTTTAAAAATTCCTCTATGTGTTCTGAGCATCCCAAATGAGCCTAAGTTGACACAATTAGCCTTGTAAGTTTTTGCCCCAAGCTTTTTTTTTTTTTTCAAAATAACTCCACATCAGGCTGAGAATCTTGGAATTGTCATCCCTTACCACTTATTGATCGTAGGATTAGCAGAAATCCAAGTTTCTGTAATAGGTGCTCAAGTCTGTAGGGAATGTGCTTTTCTAAGAAATAAACCCTCAGCAAGTAGGTACCCAGCAAGAGGAGACACCTCCTGCTAGTTTAGATGGTTTGGTTACAGTGGGTATTATGTGGGCACACTGGGTTCTAAGATTGGCCTGAGGGCTCCGATAGATAACACTGTGTAAATATCAGCAGCTGTGTGGATTAGCCTCCTGCAGTGTGGGAAGTTGAGCCTTGGAGGAGCGGTTTGGGCAGCAGTAACCCTTTAGTTTTCAACAAACTGCTTAATGCTATGGTCTAGGGAAATGCTGAAATTTATATGAAGGGTTGAGTTGATGTGTATCAAAGGCTGCCCCCCATGCAGAGGAGTATAAAGACTGTCTGGATTTTAAGATGCTGCTGTGGTTGGTTAATCCAGGAGTTTGGGTTTACTCACTGAGTGCTTACCTTCATGCACGTGGGGAAACACATACATCTCACTTAATCTTCATCTTCCCAGCAAACTGCTAAAGTGGGCAGTGTTTTCTCTGTTTTTAAGGTGAAGAAACCAAGTGACGCTTGTGAGATCTAAAACCCTTTCCACTACTTCACTGCAATTACCTGACTCACTGATTCCAGTGAGGAAAATCTCTGTGGTTTGTCCAGCAAAAACCCATTCTGATAGACCAATAAACTTAGATGTTGTCTTATGAAACGTGTAATTGGGAAATAACCACCCTCCTTGAAATAACCCTCTGCATATGGTGTCATATAGAAATTACTGAATGTTTTTGGGGGTAAATGAATGGATTGTCCTACCTCCTTTCTTCTTCCTAAAGAGTCTGATTTTCCTTTCGTCTTTGTGAAAAGTTCCTCTTAGTGGTTTATATTGGCCCTGCTGGAAGTGGGATTCTCTCATTTAGATGGCAAGGATCTATCTCTCTGTGTAGCAAATGGGAAGGACTCTAGACCTTCAGCAACGGTGACTCCCCTCCTCTGTGACTGCTTTCCTGGTCTCAGGATCACTGGAAGGGACTTCGTTCTGACCATGGGGTTTGTGAGTTGGTTTGCTGGCAAAGTGGTGATAGAAGCTGAGAACCTAAGATTATAATCATGGCCTTGGTTTGCACAAAGTGATTGCAGTTACTCAGGACACCCCTCATCTGCTTGCCTGTTTTGTCCTCTCTGCCATGACTTTCAATGAGATCCTAGGAAACTGGTCCTCCTCTGAGAACAAAGGGGCTTTGATGAGTTACGTGTTCTTGGGCACCTCACAGAGATGCTCCTTGTGCTTCCGTTTCTTGTCCTGGAAACTGAGGCTACCCTTCGTTACCTCTCTCTTTTTGTTGTTAAAATGATAATTGAAATTTCTAAGGGAGCTGTGACCTTATATGTAGTGATATCAGTGTGCAGGGGGAGGAATGGCTCATTAGTGGAATTCAGATGGAACATCTCCATTCCCTCACTGCTCACGGACACTCTTTTTTGTAGAGAGTAGGCTGGCTGAGGTGGGCGTGACAATCGAGTTTGTCTGTCTGCCAGTGGCTTTTTAGTCTTTCACAAATAATAACCCTGCACCAAGCTGTTGTGATGCTTTTCTTCCACATAAACCACCCTAAAAAGATCTCTTTCTCTCTCATTGCCAGTTAAATTTTCGGCCTGTTTTCTTTACTTGGTTAAGGCATAGTCCAAGTGCCATTAAGTTGATAGGTCTGAGCTCTAAAAATATTTCAGGTCACTATTTTGTACCACAAGCCTAGGCTGAACCCCTAACCTGGGCCCATATCTGTAGGAAATCTTCAAAGGGAATGGAGAGGTTAAAAGAGGGACTTTATTTGTACCATTCATTTGTTAAGTGAATATTTATTAACTGTTTCTGTGTTGGGCATTGGAAATGTAGCCAAACAGACCCCATGGGACTTCCAAGGGTGAGAGATGGTGATCAAATAAAACAAATGATCAAACACGATGATTTCAGATCCTGATATGGGCTGTGAGGACAATGAAGTTGGGTGATACAGTCAGGCGTGACTGGGTACTGAGAAACTCTGTGGAGGTGATCTGTGAGCTGAGACCTTAGTGATGAGCAAGTCCAGATGTGGAGGGGGTGAGCCTTTCACCCAGAGAAACAGCTCATGTGCAGACTCTGAGGCAGGAGCAGAGCACCAAGAAAAGAATTAGGCCTGTTGCTTGATGGCCTTAAACTCCAGGAGGCACAATTGTGACAAGATGGAAAGGGGTCTGACCTTGGAATAAGAACCCCAGGCTGGGTTGAATCCTCACTTCTGTTTTCCCATCTTGCAAATGGGTTCATGAGTACCTACTGTACAGAGTTGTGGTGAGGCTTGTGTGAACACAAAACGAGTATTCACCAGTGGCAGAGCCACTCATCTCCATGTAATGCCTCTGAGTTTTGGGCCAGGAAAGCTTGGGTCTGTCCTTCGCCTAATGCTGAAGCATCACATCATCAAAAAGCCCAGAGGTCCTTAGGTAGTAACATCAGGGGAATAAGGGCTCAGGTACTGGTTCTACAAATGCCTGCTCTAAAAGAAAAATGAGAGTGATGCTGTACGCTCCAGCAAGAACCTCAGATTCTGAAACAGCCTCTTTGTGATCTTGGATGAAACTCTCTTGTTCTCTGGTCTCAGATTCTTGTTTACCAAAAACTGGAGAGATTGGAATGGCTGTTCTGTTAGCTCCTTTTCAGCTATGAGCTGGGATTCTGGTCAAAGATGCTCTCATGGGACCTCAGACACAACAGCCAGCCAGACATGACCAGGCACAGGCTGGGAAGTGTGTGCCGAAGCCTGTTGGTTCAGGCGAGGGGCTTTAGATTGCAGGAGTCAGAATGACAAGGTTTATAGAGAAAACAGGCTGTGAGTGGTAGGAATTAGTGCTGTAAGTCACTTTTATAGTTTTTCTCTGCCTTTGGGGCGCATATGTATGTGTGAGCGTGTGCGTGTGTATGTCTGTTGGTCATGTTTTCTCCTCTTTCTCCCTCTTAGGATTACCCTGAAATGTTTCCCTTGCTATAAACTGTGTACACAGGCTCCCTCCTGGAGGTGAAAAGCCCCCCACATCTGGTACATTGATTAGTAAGCGACAACTAAAACTATGTTCACAACGCTAACTATATTCACGTCTCAGCAGCCTCGCCAACAAAACAGCTCCTGGGTCCAATGATGGTATATTGTTTGCAGAGAGGAGCTGCTGCCTCTCAGGACAAAAGCTGCGTCACGCATGTGACTTCAGGCTTAAATGAGAAGAGTGCCGAATCATTCTGGAGCCTTCCAAAACAGTGTTTTCCTCAAGACTTTGTAATAAGCAATTTCAGAGAAAAGCAGCCCAACAAGCCAATATTCTTTTCATTAATACCGGCTAAAGCATATCCAGGGGCCAGAAAATAATTGCTTCCTTCTCCTGCCCTCTGCCCTCCCTCCCCGGTGTAGCTGGCTTGCCGCGTTGCGAAATGGGGATGGAGCTACCTGATTCAGCATTGTATTCTGCGATCACTGACATGTTTCAGCTGACGGACACCTTCGATTCGCATCATCTCCCTACCAATATGGCCCTAGTGCAGTTCCCACACGCAGTGTTCTCTCTGGAACTTCCTGTCATCCTCTTTCTTACTCATGCCCTCGGCTTTTCCTTCTTCTCAGTCAAGATCATGATTATTAGCTACATAACAGTAAAATTCCACTAGAAAATCAACAGTGCCATCTTAAGTGTAGATTTGCACTTGTCAAAATGTTTTATGTATACATGCATACATAAAACATAAATCCATGCATATGTGTCCCTGCATGTCCTGTGTATATGTATTTATTATTAATGAATTATATATCTCTGAAACTTTCTGAAACTTGGCATATGTGTGTGGGTATGTATGTATTTATATAGATTTTTTTCTTATATCAGACATTACAGTATGATATAGTGAAAAAATGCTTTTTAATACATTACATTTAGATTGAAAAGCATTGATTCACACATAAATTCATTTTTTTCAACAAATACTTATCATTGCTAAACACTGTCTTAGGTATTAGAGAAATAGTGTAAAGAGGACAGATTTGCTGTCATTTAAAAAAAAGGATTTTAATTTTAACTCTTCCTCCTTCTAAGAAGACATGAGCAGATCTGTACCTATTATAATAGAACATAAAATACTTTAGGATAAAATTAAACAAAAAAAAGTTTGAAGAAAGCAGAAATAAAGAATGCTTTCAGGCACTTGAGCTGAGTAAATTTTAAACATTTGGACAAAAAATGATTGACTAAACCTCCTGATGGCCAAGGTAAATAAGAAAACATTGAATTATATAGTTATTCTTTTCTAATTGCAAAGGTGATAAAAATTAATTTACTGGGAAAACAAAACTTTAAAGTGGAAATTTATTTTCAAAAAGTATAGTGTGCAACACCATGAATACTTACTCTAACTCCAAGGAAAGAGAGAATAATAATTCTCAACTATTATGCTTTAAAGGTAAAAATTAAAATTATAACTAAATTATAATCCAATGAGGGCAGTTTTGAAGTTGAAACTGAATGAGATATCAGAAAGCAAAGCTTTTTTAACTTCTTACCAAAGTGAGGAGGAGCAGGTACTGTATTTAGTGAATGTGACCGCTGGACGGTGTGTCCTAAGTATTAGATGTCTTAAACAAGCCTTTGCCAAATTACCCAATTTGTCTGACTTGTGCTCTGAGGCAGATATTCCATTTGATTAAAGTCAGAGCCCTACCTTTCAAATAACAGGACCAAGGAAACAAGTTGACATTTACTGCTGAAAATGCAGGGTCCATGAGAGAAGCCTTTATTAGTTCCATGTTCCGACCACAGTGGTCACCTATTTTAAACCCCTAATTTCATGGGTGAGGTTAGAAGACTTGTCCAGAGCTACACAACTGGTTGGTGGCCCTGAAAACATTTGGACTAAAATCCCCAGAGAAACCAAAGATCCCAACGTAGGAGTTCTTACATTAAATGGTTTATTTGCCATCCATATTAAACCCATCTTTGTCAGAAAAATGTGAATATTTTAGCTGCATTTTGAAAAAAGGAATGAGAACTCAGTTGGATGACAGCAGTACACTTCACATCTCCTGTTTAGAGTTTAAAATAATTGCTATTCTAATTAGTTCCAGCATGCTAGTGATTCTAAGCATGAAAACCTACCTGAATAGCTAATCAAACCAATAGGAACTAGCAGGAGCTCAGAGAAAAAAAAATGGGGGCATTGATTCTGTTTTGCTTCAGAAAACCTGACGTTTTTTCTAGCAGCAGATATAATAAATACAATTCCAAGATCAGAACAAGAATTTGGAAGTCCCTCTGGGTTTGTCACGATGGGATTAAGACTCAAATTAGAGTTGTAAGAAAGACACCTAGGGTCGTGCTGCCAGCTTACTTGGTTTGGACTCAGATGGGTTTTTATATCAACTGGCCACTTGTTAGTTGTGTGACACTAATTAACCATATTGGGCCTTAGGATTCTCAATTGAAAACTTAGGACAAAAAATACTTACAGTATTTTTTTCGGACTGTAAGATGCACTTCCTCTCCAAATTTGGGAGGAAAATGGGGGTGTGTCTCATAGTCCGAATATAGCTTGCCTGGGTCACTGTGGGCGGGGAGGCGGCGGTGGAGCAAGGTCACAGATTATAAAATATTTTACCATGTTTTTTGCTTCAGATTTTTCCCCTATTTTCCTCCTCTTAAATCTAGGTGTGTCTTATAGTCCTAAAACTATGGTACCTCATGATATAGTTGTGCAGAACAGAAATATAAAGCAGTGGCCATGCAGTAGACAGCCAATAAATGATAACATTACTTAAGCATAAAGTGAGCCATAACTTCATAAATACAGACTTTTGAAAGACTTTCTTTAAGGCAGTTGTAACTATTTTTTTTACGGAACCACATCATTTTTCATGAACCTCAGTCAGCTTATAATTTATAGACAAAGGATAAGTAATAATCATTATAGCTGCATAGGAAATGGCAAAATGAAAAGTCCCAATCTCTAACACCCCCCCTAAGTTGCTACCTTTTTATTTTGATTGTCTTATAATTAAGGAGGTTCTGTCACACCTAACACAGCAGGATTTTTTAACTGCTTAAATAGGATTTTCACATGACCCAGGGTTAACACATTAAGTGATGAGAGTGTCTCCTCAGTAATGATGCTCATTAATAGGGGAGATGCTAGAAAGATACCTGCTTGGACCAGATGGCCTGGTGATTCACTGAAACTCATTTGAGGTACTATTTTTATTATTGATTATTTAGGGCTTGTGGAATGGATCAGTCTTCAGGTTGACCATACTTTCAAGTGAATTATCATCCGGGGCACCCTAGGGTTGACAGCTTTTGCTGTTAAATAATTCAGTTTAATGGAGAGCACGTATTACTCTACATGGGATGCATGGATGAAAGACTGTTGACAGACATGCCCCCCAAACCAAACAGGTCTTCATATTTGCTTGGTAGCATGGGAGACCATGTCCTCCACTCTTATTTAGCAATAGTCCGGTCTCTGATTGGAAGCTACTGTGAAGTGCAGTGAGTGTGGACTGACCAGCCGCATCTACCAGCCTGGTCTCATGTACAGTGCCTGCTCTTCTACTGCAGAGGATTCCACAGGCACTTCTGAGCTCCAATCACAGAGCAGGGAGAAAGTGGGCACTTTCAAAGTGATCATCTCAGTTTCTTTGAGGCTACACTTAAAAAATTAAAAATATTTTTTCAATTATAGTTTCCATTCAATTTCATTTTGTATTCATTTCAGATCTATAGCATAGTGGTTACACAAGCATGTACTTTACAAAACATTCCCCCCGATATTTCCAGCCCCCACCTGGCACCACACATAGTTATTACAGTATTGACTATTTTCCCTATGCTGTACTTGGAGGCTATGCTTTGAAGAAAATCCTCTCATTTCTTTTCTTTTTGGAGAATAGATTGGACTATATGCTATAATTGTGCTGAATATTTCATTTAAGCAAGCCAGGTATGGGGCTTGCTAAATCAAGCACTTCTTTGTTGCCAAAATTACGTGGTTCATGAAGCTCAATGCCATGAAGGATACTGCAGGACTATAATGGCCTCTGACAGAGCCCCCACATTTTAATATTGAATTCTGTCGTAGGACTGGCCCAGGCCAACCCTCCCACTCTACTGGTGACAAAACTAAAGTTCAGAAAGGCTAAATACTTGGTTGAGGTCATTCATTTGGTAAGACACAGGACCAAGACTATGAAAAGGCTTTTTTTTTTTTTGCTACCTTTGAGTGTTCCTTCATTATGACAATGCCAGTAAACACCATGTCCCATGCTACCCAAAGCAATTTACAGATTCAATGCAATACCTATTAAAGTACCAATGGCATATTTCACAGACATAGAACAAACACTTCAAAAATTTATATGGAACCATAAATGACCTTGAATAGCTGCGGCAATTGTGAGAAAGAAGAGCAAAGTAGGAGGGATCACAATACCTGATACCAAACTCTATTACAAGGCCATTGTAATCAAAACAGCCTGGTATTGGCATAAAAACAGGCACATGGACCAATGGAACCGTACAGAGAGCCCAGAAATAAACCCAAGTCTCTACGGTCAATTAATATTCGACAAAGGAGGCAACAAGATAAAATGGAGTAACAATAGCCTCTTCAACAAATGGTGTTGGGAGAACTGGACAGCTACGTATAAAAAAATGGAACTCAAGTACCAACTTACACCATACACAAAAATAAATTCAAGGTGGATAAAAGATTTAAATATAAACTGTGACACCATTAAAGTCCTAGAAGAGAACGTAGGCAGGAAAATCTCAGATATTTCAGGCAGCAACATTTTTACTGATATGTCTCCTAGAGCAAGGGACATAAAGGAAAGAATAAACAAATGGGATCTCATTAAAATAAAAAGCTTCTGCATGGCTAAAGAAAACAGTATTAAAATAAAAAGAGAACCAACTTTATGGGAAAACATATTTGCCAATGATACCTCAGACAAGGGTTTAATCTCCAAAATATACAAAGAATTTACATGACTCCACTCTAAGAAGACAAGCAACCCAATGAAAAGTGAGCAAGGGACTTAAACAGACGCTTCTCCAAAGTGGACATACAGAAGATCCAGAGACACATGAAAAGATGCTCAATATTGCTAACTATCAGAGAGATGCAAATTAAAACCACAATGAGATACCACTTCACACCAGTCAGAATGGCCATCATAAACAAAGCAACAAATAACAAGTGTTGGAGAGGTTGTGGAGAAAAGGGGACCCTAGTGCACTTTTGGTGGGATTGCAGAATGGTACAACCACTATGGAAAGCAGTATGGAATTTTCTCAGAAAACTGAAAATGGATCTGCCTTTTGACCCAGCAATTCCACTGCTGGGACTATATCCTAAGAACACTGAAACACTAATCCAAAAGAACCTGTGCACCCCAATGTTCACAGCAGCGCAATTTACAATAGCCAAGTGTTGGAAGCAACCTAGGTGCCCATTAGTAAATGAATGGATCAAAAAACTATGGTACATTTACACAATGGAATTCTATGCAGCAGAAAGAAAGAAGGAGCTCTTACCCTTTGCAACAGCATGGGTGGAACTGGAAAGCATTATGCTAAGTGAAATAAGCCAGGCAGTGAAAGACAAATGCCATATGATCTCACCTTTAACAGGAACCTGATCAACAAAACAAAGGAACAAGCAAAATATAACCAAAGACACTGAAATAGAGAACAGGCTGACAGTGTTCAGAGGGGAGGGAATTTCAGAGGAATTTCAGGGGGAAAGGGGAAGGGTTTACAAGAACAAGTATAAAGAACACATGGACAAAAAGTAGGGGTGGGTGGAAATGGGAAGGAGGTGGGGAGGGCTGGGTGGGTGGGCTGGGATGGGAGTAAAAGATAGAAAATTGTACTTGAACAATAATTAAAGTTAAAAAAATACCATGTGAAAAAGAAAATAAAACAAAAAAAGAAAAAAACAATCACACCATGTCAAATATGTAAAATCTTTGTCAGGAGTAAAAAAATTTCAGAAAAATCCTCAGTCCTAAGTCTTTAAAATTGTCAGGTGACAGGACAGGGTGTTGACTTTCTGAAAGAATGTCACAAAGTTCCAGGCAGGAGGAGCCTGTGGATGCGGCCAGGCAGACAATTACTTCCTTTGTTTTTTACAGAACTGACCGCCATCCTCCCTAAGGGACTACGAACTAGGCTTTGGGAGACTTAGCAAATATTGAGGGAAAAAACCCTTCAGATTTCAAGCTGCAGCTCAATTATCCAAATCAATGAAGGCACATGCCATATAAGGTGCATGTGCACATCTATCTGTGTGCATGTTTAGTGAATATATGGGTGTGTGTATGTGCACACACTTGTGAATGTGTGTCTTTGTGTTTGCACACAAACATGCATGTCTGTGTGTGTAACAATTTTTATAGACACACAGGAAACGGGGCAAAATGAAAACTCCCAATCTCTAACAGCTTCTCCCCCAACCTTTTATTTTGATTGTCTTATAGTCACACTGAGACTCTGTCAAACCTGACTGAACAGGATTATTTTTTAATTGCTTAAGTGGGATTTCCAAATGACCCAGGGTTAACACTTTAGGTGATGAGAGTGTCTCCTCAGTAATGATGCTCTGTAATAGAGGAGATGCTAGAAAGAGACGTGCTTGGACCAGATTGCCTGACGATCCCTTGAAACTCATTTGAGGTGCTATTTTTATTATTGATTATTTAGGGCTTGTGGAGTGGATCAGTCTTCAGATTGACCATATTTTCAAGTGAATTATTGTCTACATATGCGTTCGTGGTCATGTGTGTTTGTGTGTGCGTGTTCATGCCCCAGGCACAGCGAGTGAGTGCACTGTTCATGCTGGAGTGAACCCTGGGTGGCGCTGTAGCCCTGCACTGCCATTCACCAGCTTTTCTTTCTGAGCAAGTTACATTGTTTTTCTGAATCGCCATTTTCTTATATATAAATGGTACATGTTAACACTATAAAACAAAACAAACCTGCGGTGTTTTTAGTCACTTAGACATTTTCATAATTAAACTGACTTGGCTTCATTTACACAAAATGTAGTTATAACTTATTGTAGCGTCTTCCATATGATTTGCCCCTAAGCAACCAAATGTGGTATGCAAAAGTACAGACAGCCCTTGTGGAAATATGTATGGCCTTGATGACCTTAGAGCAACTCCATGAGTGTGGAGCACTGGTCTCCAGTGTGCCTATGAGTGAACTGAGAGGTGAAGTCATCTGCCCAGAGAGTTTCTGGAAGCCTGAGACACAACCCCCATCTGCACCCCATGCCAGAGTTACAACCACTCTCTAGGTGGCCCAAGGCAGGCGTGGTGAACAGCAGTTCATCAGCAGTGGAACCGGCACTGTCATCTGGTTCTCTTGACCCAGCACTTCTCTTTGCCCTTCTCCTTGCCCTTCTCCTGGACACAGCTATTCTCCCATGTATGCCAGCCGGTACCCAGTTTCTTAAAGCCAGCCCTCCCTTCTGCCCTAGCAGAGACAGTGGAAAGAAGGAGGCATTGGGGGAAATTCAAACTGGACACACAGTGCATGCCAGCTTCATGTAGTCGTATACCGGCTGACTACTCTCAGAGCACCTGATGGCTGGCGGGTGCTGGCCTGGCCTTGTACGTTTCTGCCAGCCACTTAGCTGCGGCAGGCCACGGCTCCAGGTGTTCCGCCCAGGAAATGATAGGAGAACCGTTGGGGTGTGACTGCTTAATCCCTTCCTAGTCTCTGGAGTCTCATAAATCCTTTAACTCTTCAAATATTGAACAGTAAGAACTTGATTTACAGACACATTATGGTCATAGGAGGCCCAGCTACTGAGCTATGAAATTCAGGGTAAACAGGGGAACAGAAAGACCACTAGGGGCTACCTTGAAACTAGTTTAAATATAATCAGTGAGACACAGAAGCAAAATCCTACTTACAGAATTATTATTTTTTTGTTTAAGATCTATAGACTTAATTTTGCACAGAAAATTGCACAGGAAATAACCTCTCAGTAGGGCCATTGAAAAGCAATTTAATATTTTTAATAAGGCAAATCTTTCTGATTCCCAACTTTTTAGCCATGAAATCTTAAAATCCAATCAGAGCCTGTTTTTAATAAATGCAGCTTTACCAATTTTATTGTCCATTTCACAACCTGATGTGAATGTAAGAAAATTAACATTCTTTAGAGCTTAAATTTAATCCTAATGACAAACATTCAGCTCGCTAACTGCCCTTCAGTAATTTCATGCCTGTAAAATATGGGTATGTTTTTCTGATATTTGGTCTCAAAATTGTAAATAAGGTCGAGTTACCCAGCAGCCTGCAAATTTCTAAACAATTTTTTTCTGACTCTTTAACCATCATTTAGAAACATAAAAATGCAATATATTGCATGACAAATAAACACTCAAGAGGCTTTGCATCTCATTCATTAACAGTTCCTCAAAGGGTCCGGATGGGAGTAGGTCCCATCACAAGAGGGCTAAAAGCAGGGCACCAGGACAGGTGACAAGACGAGTGTCACCCAGTGAGAGGGGAGTGGAACAATTTTCTTACTCTGATGGTTCTCTCTCTTTGGGGCCATGGAGAGCACATTGGACTAGTCTTTAGTGGGGCAGTGCTCTGAGTTACGTAGTAAAGTGGTGTTGCCTAGCTGAGGCTCAGATTCTTCCTTAGAAGGTAAGAATAATCTTAACACATCCACTTCACAGGATTTTCAAAGGACTTAATTCAACCTAATATATAAAAATATTTGCAAACCCAAATCTTCCCGTTTGTAAAGTAAGGAAGTAGAGCATCCTTATGGCTGTTTCTCTGAGTACCTACTCTGACCAGGATCAGATGCACAACTATGGCCATGTCGGCGGCACAATCTCTCTCACTGTTTAAAACAACCCTTTTCCATTGCCATAAAACAACCCTTTTCCATTGCCATAGACTCATCATAAAATGGTTACCCTGGTCCCCGAGAGTTACAAAACATGTGTGAATGACCCAACACAAAATCACGCCAGTGCTAGAAAAGCAAATTTGGCATCGAAGCGTCTACTGACCGTGTCTCCCTGGCCATGGTCCAATGCAGCTCCTACACATGCTTCCTGTCTCTCTCCAAAGCCTGTTGTTCTCATGAGAAGCTCAACATCGTACGTACTTTCTATTTTACTTACTTGCTGTCTCTACTATTATGTAAGCTCCACTACAGCAGGGGTATTTGTTCCATTCACTGTCATATCCCTCTCACCAAGAACAATGATTGACATATAGAAAAATGAATGCATCATGCCCAGCACATGACCATTGTGCAGATGCTCACGTATCTTCAGCCAAAGGAAACCTGGGAACTATTAGGAATGGCTCCTTAAGATTCAGGTTGCTTTTAATATTTCAATTCTGATATGTCAAAGTCCATAATAAAATAATTTGGTCATCTTTCATTTTTTCTACCATTGGCCTCACCAACAGTTTCTTATTCAGGTTAGCTTCAGTCCTTTTAGTTTTTCTCTCTGTGAAGGGGGAGTATAATTCATGCCTCTTAGATTTATAGAAAACACAAGCCATAGTGAGGGAGTGCTATAAGCTGAAGCTTTGTGTCCCTCCCAAATTCGTATGTTGAAACCCAATTCCCAACATGATGGTATCTGGAGATAAAGGCTTTGCAGGATGGGATTAATGTCCTTAGAAAAGAGGTTCTAGAGCTCCCTCACCCCTTCCCCCACCTGAGGACATGTAGAGACGATAGCTGTGTGTGAACCAGAAAGAAGGGCATCATCACCAGACACCAAAACTGTCAGTGCCTTGATCTTATATTTCTTAGGCTCTAAAACTGTGAGAAATAAATTTCTGTTGCTCATAGACTGTCCAGTCTATGGTATTTTGTCGGTAGCCCAAATACTGAGAGTCTCCCCTTCCCCCATTAGAATTTACATGTGAATTTCAAATCTATTCTCCTAAGCAATGACTCACCATTTAATATTCATAAATGTCCATTGTAGACTCAATTGCAAGAAAACCAAGTATGATTATAAACAACCCTAATAATAAACAAGCACAAAAATTTTTACCACCCTCTGTTCCCACTGTGTTTGGGAGATCTGTCAAATTGTTCTGTGGCAGATTGGAAGGAGGGTGTCGTGTGAGATGTCATAGCCCAGCTGCCGGCGGTGCCATTTCCGAATTTTACAGTGTGGGAATCACTATTTAGAAAACTCTAGCTCTGTTCATTAGCTGTAACAGAAGATGAGCCTTCAGGGACCTTGAAAGAGAGAAGTCAGGGGGGATGGAGCAGAAGAACTTAAAAAAATCCTAGTACACCGTTGCTTTTGTGAATCTGCTAGAGGGGCTTTCCTCTAGCTTTCTACAATCACAGGGTGGACAAGGTTTGCCAATGCAGGAAAGGGATGCTTCTTTTCTGTATTTAATTCCCTCAGGCCTCTGGCTCCTTGAGTTTGAAAAATACTTCATTTGTAGGATTTTCCTAAATAAAACTCTGCACTTTGCTTGTACAGGAAGAAACAGAATGTGATTCTATTTCCACTTCTAGTGTGAGTACAGACACTTATTTGTCAGACGTTGTTGAAGAAAGTGTAAAATGACACAGATGGTCACGGCGGTGTCTTCAGGTCGGCCTGCCCCACCTACGAGTTTGCTGTGTCCTTTCTGACCTTCCCATGGCCACGTCTGCTTTCAGGGAATTTTCCAGACAAAGCCTCATGATTGGCTACCCATGAGAGAGAGCCACAAAAGGCTCATAAATTTATCTTGTCTATTTCCAGAGAGAAAGAAGCAATGTAGATGAGAAGAATGTCATGTTTGAGGACATCTCCTTCATCTAGAAAGCCTAAATTAGTCTCCAAAATGTGTGTATATGCTACACATACATTTATTTCTCTTTGAATTTTTATCACGGAAGTTCTTGGGTGCTTTGACATAGACAAGTCGTCACAGCAGGAAAGGTCAGCTCAGCACAGGTCATCGTAATTGATCACATGCAGAGAAAGGCACTCACCAGCACTGACGGTGATAGCTTCAATGAACTGCTCTCTCCAGCTGTTTGTCCCGACCACAAGGGCTAGGTTTGTCTTCTTAATAAGTTTGTCCACGGTACTCTGGAAAGGTTGAAAAGGGTAAGAGAAGAACTGCTGGGTTAGTTTAGGCCTTGGAAAAGCTAAGACCTTGTTGATGTCGAAACCCCAGGGTTATGTAAAGGGTAGCAGATGTTCGGCTCAGCACCACCGTATTGACATCAAACACTGTTATGATTATGCAAACAGGCATAGTCCTCACTTGGAAACATAACTGGGATGGAAACCTCTTTGTGGGAAATGCAAGCCTCCTCCACTGCCTAATGGCCAATGAAGAATGGCCTCAGTGTTCAGAATAGCAGATGCTGCAAAAGCCCACCCCTGCCCTCGAATGCCTTATGAACTTGCTTCTTGACTAGCTTTATCTATGGTATGCTGTCTGCAACTGAATTAACATGTGCTTTGCTCAGCAGTTACAAATCTGTGAATAGCCAGATGTGGAAGATAGATTATAAAACTACAAACTGTAATCATACTTTTGTTTACCAATAAATTGCAGCCAGACAGCAGAACCTCAAAACTGCTGCTATATGATCATCCATAAACGGATTTTTATCTGGCTACTGATCTTGTCAGCCTGGTGGCAGTCAGGGAATTTGCTGTCACCCTACTCCTACTGCAAACAAGAAAGTCCCAAACAAGGTATCAATCCATATAGTTTAGGGCACATTGCAATTCACCTTGCAGGAAACCTTCCCAGCCCCACCCCCACCCCCACTTTGCTAACACGGAACCTCTTCTTTTTCTTTTGACCTTTTGAAGCACTTGGTTTTTACAATGAGCACTTTCTAGTTTTCTAATTGTCACTTAATGTAACAACAGGAGCAGCCAGGCATTTGTAAGAAAACTAAGTAAGCAGATGCATCCAAAGCACAACCACACGTCACAGCCACTACAGGGAGCAGGGCATGCCCAGGGCCTGAGGCTGCTCTTCCCAGAGGAACTACCAAATTGGTTAGTCTACCACACATCCACACTTACAGAGCAGCCTCCAATTCCCACTAAGTGCAAAGAAGCAGAAAACACATATTATTTGTCTTAGGTCAAAGTCTCTATAAGTTTAATGCAGTGTATCTGAATTGACAATGGTTTAAGAGCGAGGGAGAGAGTGCACATTGTCAGCTAACTGGTACCAAAACAAAACAAAACAAAACAAAACAAAACAAAACAAAACAATCCGAGGGCCCTGTACTGAGGGCCAAGGCTAAATCAGAATGTCAAGTGTGTTAGTTCAACGAGTCTTTCGTACTGACTCGGAATGTGGAGATAACATGAGAGGGCCCATCTCCAGCTGGCCCGCTCTGTATTTCCAAAATTATTCTTTGCCAGCTTGTTTGTCCTTAAAGTGGTGACCTTTCAACTTCTACCCTGGTGTCAAGAACTGCAAGTGCTCCTGATGAGAGCTGTCACCATCACTGCTCTTGGCCACCACAACTTAAATTACATGACAAGCAACTGCCTTTTCTTTCTTGACTCAGCCACATCTCATCAAGCACTCTGAGTGTCTTGGTTGATGCCAATTCAGAATTCTGCATAGAATGTAACAAGAAATGACCTTGACTTTTCCTAAGTGTAATGAAAACTTGGGACAGGCCTCTCTCCTAAGGAGCCCTCTTTGTTCTGAAGCCCAGGCAGAGAATCCCAGGTTTATCACCTGGAGAGAAACTGTTGAACAGATAAATTGGTCTAATAGTTGAATGCAGACTTGCCTCAAGAAATATCTCTAAAGAACAAAGTTTTAAGGTAAGCCAAACTTAAAATTTATAAATATGTAATACTCAGGGTATATTATAAACTTCAGTTCATGTTAACACTGGGGAACTATGGGATAGCTTGGGTTCTTCCTAGGACTTCATTTGCATGTGTGTCCTCCTTTGACCTATGGGAGGAGGTGGAGTGAATAAGATGAATCTGAAGTTCAGACACTGGAACCTGGACATTGCCATCCATATTTACCTGGAGGTTTCCCATATGCCAGTGATCCATTCTGCATTGCCCTAGCCTTGTAAGCGACTGTTATAACCTCGCCCTTGGGGGTGGGTTTCAGGAAAGCCAAGCCCTCAGTCATGAGTAAACCAGAGTCCAGTGGGCAAAGCAGCATGGGACATTGTAAGGTGTCACCCAGATTTGGGACTTTACTGCAGTTTTGAGACCTTTAAACAAGTTCTTTAAAATACCCGTGGTCTAGAAAAAGAAGTTTCTTAAAGGAATAATATAATATCAAAATTGACACTTGAGGGCACTCCAGAAATCTGCCCCCAAGCTGCCCTTTACTGAGAGCAGTAACTGCACAGATGAACTTGGACGAGAAGGGAGGAAATAGTCTATAGAAACTGTTCTAGGAAGATTATCCAAAACAACTAGACTTATGGAAAGGGACTTTAAAGTTTTTTTTAATTCTTGCCCAAGGATATGTTTATTGATTTTAGAGAGAGAAGGGAGAGAAACAGAGAGAGAGACAGAGAGAGAGAAACATGGATGGATGTAAGAGAGAAACATCGATCAGTTGCCTCTCGTATGCAACCTGACAAAGGACTGAATCTGCAACCTAGGTATGTGCCCTGACTGGGAATGGAACCTGCAACTTTTCGGTCTATGGGAAGATGCTCAAACCAACTTAGCCACCCAGCCAGGACTTGCAGGACTTTGAAATGCTCAGATCATTTGGGTGGTTACCCGAGAGAGCTTTGGACTCCAGAGAGCATTGCTGTCTGGGAGACTGCACTGCCATACCCGACCCAACACTTCCTATAGGAAGTTACTTTGATGGCTCTTCCTAGTCACAGCCCACAGAAGGAGAGGGTTGGGGGTTGTCCTGTTAAGGGCAGAACACACAGTTCCTCACCAGAGATCTGGGAGGGGTGGGAGACAAGCTCACACAGAAATGCCGAGCCACAGAATCTCTGCTGCAGCAAGGGGCACCTGGCCCTCTAATTCCAGATGAAAAGAAGGTGTGTGAAGAGGAGTAAGGCTGGACACATCTGGACAGGCTGGTCCATAGACATGGGCAGCCTGAGATGTCTGTACTCTGGAATTACAGGGAGCTTGGGTGTGTGGAAGTTGTGTGCATGTTGTAAGCCTGGTTCCACATGGAACCACAGGTGAGCTATGTTGGTTGGGGTCTGCCTAGAAAGCACTGGTCCTGGAATTGACCCCTGCTGGCTCCTTGTTTAGGGGAATGAGTGAAAGGAAAAGTTAACAGATAGCGCTTCAGTTACCTGAAGGGGAAAGCTTAATTGCATTTTATCATTTAAAAAACCCACTTTAATTGCAAAAGCATTTTTTTTCTCTCTACCTGTCTTCTATCAGCTACCTCAATTTATGAACTAAATTTTAACAAAAAATGGGCTCAGCTCAAGAAAAAGAGGCCACAGAAAAGGAAAATCCTGATAAACTGCTGAGACTTCTAAGTTGGTGGCCTGATTCTCCTTTTTGGAATCCTCCTTCTGGTTTCCCAGACAGAAGCAGAGTGCTTTTAAAAAAATGAGTGGAGAAAATGCTGCTGTGTTCTGGATTTGTAGTCCTGGAAAGCCAGAGGAAGGACGCCCCTCTTCATGTCCTACCACAGAACGAAGTTGTGGCCGTGCTGGAGTTTTCACAGATGTTAGGGCTATGTGCATGCGACGGGATGGGAGGTGGGCTAGGGGCAGAGGGAGCAGCTACAGAATGACAGGTGTTTGTACCTCAAAGTCCTAAGCTCACCTCAAGGCCCATTTTGTTTAAATTCTGCAAAATAAGTGTCATTATCTAGAGAACTGGGAATCCAGTTTTATCAGCACAGTTATAAGCTCTTTGGCCATAGGCACTGTACCTTCAGTGTAAGGATTGTGCTAACATGTCCTGGGATCTTAAGGGGATGACTAAATATAAATGGGAGTTAGCTGATGGGATGTTCCATTGGGAGAGCTTACCATCTCCCCTTCAAAACAAAAGCCTCCTGCTTTGCTGCACCTAAGGAAAGCCACCTAAATTTCAGTGTGATTGTTTTGCTTCTAATAGATTTATTAGCTTTTTCAAATACAGCTTGCTTTCTTCCACACATAACACTCTCTTGGAATCTGCCTGTGCTTCTGCCTTGCTACCTTCTCAGACGAAGCCCTCCCGTTGGGCCACCTCTGACTCAGTGATTCATGCCACCCCCACGCCCTGGTTCTGATGCTGCTTGGTTTGTGGGAACTCTTGATTCCCTACTAACTCTCTAATTCCGACTCTGCTCTTAAGGCCTCTCCATTCATGAGCCATTTCCTGAGATTACATCTGCCTCTCTTTCCAGATGGATCTGTCACTAGGAACAGTTTTAATCCCAGGACAGCCCTGGCCTCCCGGGTGGGCAGCGTGGGTGAGCATACCTTGAATTCATAGGATTCTTCAATGATCACTTCCAGCTTGGTGTGCTCTCCCAGAATGGGGCGCCCCATTTCTGCAATGCGCCTCTCCTCCTCCTCCTTGCTGGTCAGCGGCTGCTTGTCGTCACATTCCTCTGTGAAAGGGAAGGGCAAGGAAGTGAGCAATGTGCTCCGTTTTACTTGGAAATCCCTGGATCAGGAAACCAAGAAGGAAGGAAGGCCTCATGACCTACCAAAAGTCCCTTGGTGAAATCATAAGGCTGGAGGGGAGTATTGGATAGCTCTTGGTGTGTCAGGCAGCATATCACTACGACAGCATGTGATCATATATAATGTCCCGTGTGTGCAAGTGCAGGCCAAAGCAAACAGCTTATAGGGGCACATCACCAAGAAAGACTCTGCCTGTAAGTTGCCTGCATTGTGGGGGTCATCAGCTTTCCCCTTCGATGCCGGCTCACCTAGCTGTTCGTACACATTCCTTTAGCATGTGACCAAAAGGAGACACAATTAAAGGAGTGAGAGTGACTCAATGGACAAAGGAATCTGGCCTCTTTCCCTCCATTTTCTAGAGGCAACAGAGAATGCCCCAGGGCCAAAGAGATGATGGAAGGGAAATTCTGACCTTAGCCTGTCCCTTGCCAGAAGCCCCTGTTGCAAGTTGAGAAGCAAAACATCATCATGTGCTTCAGTAAGATGCCTGCTCCAGGGCTTCCTGTCTGTGATGCGAAGCTGAAATGTGCTAGGAAGACCTTGACCATGTTAATCTTAAAGTAAACAGGGAGGGTGAAGGTGAGGCCTTTGGGGAGCGAAAACTACTCACCATGTGGGCATGATTATTTCCAGAACCACCATGTAGCTTACACTCCAGGAGGCTGAGGGGTGCTGAGAAAATGTTAATGGACTTGAGAGTCCATTAATGAGGGGAAGCTCACAGTTGGTTGCTCTCTGTGTGAAGGTCATTAGAATAAATCCCAGACTGAAAAGGCCATGCACATGTGAAGGACAAACACTACTCCTGTAATCATTTAGCCCCTTTATCCTCTGGGCCCAGGATGCTACAGCAAGACAGGCCACTTTCCCTCAGAGTCAAGTTAAATATACCTCATCTCCAAGGAGGTAGTAACGGCAGTATAGATTGACCTCAGCTCTGATACACTTGCTTTTAGAACTATCCAGGCAAACTATCCAGGCAAGCTGCCTGCAGTGAGAGTCTGTTGATGGAGGAGACAGCAGAAAGGGAGGGACTTCTGGCCCAGGTTCCTTTCCTTTGCATTTGGGCATTAGCTTCTGCAGGAGTCCACACCTCCTACTGCCTCCAAAGACACGTGGCTTTCCTCTGCTGAGGGGCCTGCTCCGGTGGCTCCATTTGATGCTCTAGCAAGTGTTGCAACAACTGGTTCCTAGGCCAGTCATTTCCCTGCTGGGGCACAGAGCAGATGGGCTAGAGGCATGGCTAGCATTTCACACATGCCATGTGTCAAAACCAACAGAAGTCCAAAGCAGAATGTGGCATATCAATGAATTCTTTAGTATGCACTCAACAGTGTCTTCCTGAAAGGGTATTTGAAAATCTGCTTTCCTATCCCCAGTGATTACAGGGTCCTTGAAGAAATGTGATAAAGACTAAAAAGAAGTGATTTTGGACTGACCAGAAACTGCTGAATGTTAGCAGATGCAAAGGAGAGGTGCAGGGGGATGAATTTTAGCTGTAAAGTGGTAATCTTTTTAAAAGTCAGCTTGGAAAGTTATGACCCAAGGGAAGGCAAAAGGTTCTGACTGGTGTCCCTAAGATTTGTCTTTGAACTTATGTGTGGGTAGTCAAGGGCGTGGGCTGAAATACGTGCTGTCCAGTTTACCCAGGGCACAGATCAGTGATGTTTTGATTACTACTGCCGTCTACTCCTTGATAAAGCTATTGTGTGAAATAACTTTAATGACTCCAGGATAAAGTTACTGGCAGTTTTCATAACAGCAGTCATATTAAGGTCCTTGTTCAAAACCTTGGCTGAACATGGATGCCTTGAAGACTTACATCAAGTTAGAATTATTTTTTTCAGAAGAAGAACTACTATAACTTAGATGTTTATTTGAATTGCAAAGCCACTGGGGTAGAATATTTATTATGCCTCCCTGCCTTTTCTATAGTTTACTTATAAATAGCAAGTTGCTTTTAATGGGATGCAAGGCAATTTTGGTAGAAAAAAACGGAGAAATTACGAAAGAAGGGTGATGTGGAGGCATTATTTAATGTCACATTTCACATAATGAAATGATTTGGAACATGGCACTGACGTGAGTACATGGACGTGGTAGGAAATGAAATTGAATCACACAGTGAGTGAAAATAATTATTCCCTTTTTAATCATCCTGCAGTCCTCCCGATCAAGAGGAAGTGCTTAGTTCGGTGCTGTGATGTCTGCACCTAGTTCCTGACATTTGGGTTTCCACCATGTAAGAAAGAGAAAACAGTTCTCAGGCAAAGAGCATTTGTCATCTTTATATACAAATACCCAGCTTGTAGTTAGAATTTAATACCTTTTTTAAATTTTAAACTTTTTAAAACCTTATTTGCCACCACTAATGATGAATAATGCTAGCTTTCCATTAGTGTTAGTGACAACATTTTCTTTCAAAAACTGATCTAGTAAAGAACAAGCATGAGGCAATTTTTAAAAATTACATTAAGTAAATTAAATAACAGTAGAGTTGTACAGCAAAAGCAAATATGATAAAGGAGGCATGAGAATGATGAAAATTTAGGAAATACTCTCTTAACAGCTTTCATACTAACCTAAAGGAAAGCCAGGCTTGTTGTTTCCATGACTTCCCACTCTTGCTCCAAATCTGACTTGAATTAATGCCAAACTTTTACCTATTGTCTACCTACCTGGAAAAGCTTCCCTATTTCCATCCAGCTACACGCAATTTATTTTTCAAAACCCCACCTCTTCTTGCATGAAATATCCCAGTTGACCTATTTAGGAACAATGGCTCTACCTTCAGATTAATTCCTTAATATCTGTGGTGTGTACTGAACACAGACCCTGCTAATATACTTCTAAAAAATTTTTAAGTCATCTTTATACACAAACATCCAGCCTGTAAACTTACCAAGGCAGAACAAGATGTCTACTGCTCTTCAAACTGTCCTCACGACCCCCAGAGCCTAGTACAATGTATAAAATGTAGTAGGCGCTCAATAAATACTTGTTGTGTGACTCTCCAACTCACTGTTAGTAAAGCCTCTTATTTGTTTTTGGTATATAAAGATGATTTGTTCATTTAACACACATCATTGCGCTCCTACAATACATCAGCACATCGAAGCCCCCTGCCCTCCCTTTTCCAGGGGCTCCTGGTCTAATGGGAAGCAAGGCATACAGATGGCACAGCTTCTAGGGCGGCCAGGTAAGGGCTGAGGACAAGGACGCAGGAGCAGCTCACTCTGCGGAGAGAATAGGGGCAAAGAGGAGATGTTTGCTCTGTGAAGAAGGTACCAGCAAGGATGGCTGGGTGGTGGTAAGGCCAGGAGGGGCAATCCAGGCAGACGGAAGTCAAAGCACAAAGGAGTAGTGTCCTGGAAGGGTCACGGCTAATTTCATTTCATAAATGTCATGAACATTTAAGAGATTATACTTATATGTAACTGAGAAAAGGCAGCTGGACAAATTCTATTAATGCTCTTGAATGATACTGATAAACTAGTATTTATGGTGCAGATTTTGGACATGCAAAGGAGAGAGCTGAGTCAATTTTTTCATGTCCTCTTTTAGATACCTTTTATTGAAAAGGGAACTAGTTTAACAGCATTTTTTGATCACCCATTACGTTTGTTTCCTTTCTACTTTGAGGGTTGGACCAAATGCAACCCATTTACTACGGTCGAGTCAGTTTCATTTCCTTACTTATGCAGAGTGATGACATACGGTGGTTTTAGTTTTGCTCCTCAGAGAAAATTAATTCTCTCTCTGTGTGTGTCTCTCTATATACATACATACTTTTCAAACTCGCCCTGTTTTATTGACAAGTTGATAATAAATCATATAACGTCATGGTCTTAACCAACCTACACAACATAAAGATCACGGGCATAACTAATAGCCACTATTAAAATCAGTATTGATAGGACATAAAACAGTCCTGTGATAACATCACCAGTATGGGAACCTCCCTTCTCCTGAGTAATTGATTTTGCAAATGATAAATAACAAAAGCTAGCAGGTGCCTGGGATCTGGACAGAGCAGGAGTGGGCCAAAGCTGCTGTTGATGATGCTTCCTGGCTCAGGCTGCATTTCAAAGCAGTGGCACCATGAGCAGCAAAGGGATGGGAGTGATCCCTGTTAGAAAACAACAGACTCCACGGGAGATCTGTGCCTGAGGAGCTACTGTGGATATTCTTTAATGTATTTGCAGTATTTAATCATAACAAACAACATCAAATTTGGAAAGGATTACCACGCTGGGGGTGGGACAGTTTGCTCCAGGTTATTGTAGTCCTTGACTCAGATCTGCACTGAACCTCTGAGAGCAGAGACCTCTTGATAGTTTTCAGCCCTAGGCTGGCCTCTCTGGTAAGAGTTTAAGGAGACCAGTAATTTTGTTTCTGTGAGGAATATTCTGAAACGACTCTGTAGTCAGGGCTGGGGGTCATGATTATTGAGTCAGGGCATGGGAAGTGGGGACGAGGAAGGCTCTACTGGGGCAGGTAGAAGCGTTTTACTGCCATGGCTGACAAGGGGCCGTGGAGATACAGAGGAGCGACTATTCATGTCCTTGTCCAGAGATGCGGTGCGGTAGATGGTTCCTGGGCCCTGAACCGAAGGAGATCTGGGATAGCTGTGGAGTTGTCTAGCCCCCCTGTCAACCTTCCCCTCTGGAGAAACCCCACAGATGTCCTATCATCTGTGCACATATGGCTATCATCCTGTTGGCTGAAGGCAGGAAAGGCAGGCTCTGGGTAGCAGTACTCCCTGCTTTCAAAGAGACTTCATTACACTTGAAAGACCCAGGCTCGAGCAGCAAGGTTTGCAGGAAATACGGTCTCTGATGGCCCATACTGCTCCCTCTACCATGCCTGCCTCCCGGCCTGTGCTGACGGGGCTGTGTGTTGTTGCTGATCTGCCATAACCCCCAGCTACAGAGAAGCCACTGCATTATTTAGCAATGTTTTAGAGGGACAAGGGCTAAACAGTGTCACTTCGCTGTCTACAGACCTAAAGAACACTTGAAGGCAGTTAACTTCAAATTAATTAAATTGGTTTTCCAGGACCACAGTGAAATGAGTACCTGCAATGGTGATTACGGTAGAGGGAATCGGATGTTCTCTAGCATGAACTTTCCTGAAGACAGGTTGGCCTAGCAAAAGGACAGGCAGAAAATGAGCAGGATAGATCGCACCGGTTTGCTAGCAGAGCGTTGTGGAATGAGCAAGCTAAATATCACACTGAGATGCACACATCACAAGCAATGTTAGGGGGTTGAGTGGTCATAGGTTACAGAAGTGAGAAGTGAGTGGGGCAAGTTCTCTATGAGCCAAACCAGATTATACGAATAAACCATACACACCAGAGTAGGGGTATAGCCAGATTGCTGCCAGTTTCTGGAATGGAATATTCATGTCCTTTAAGTTGCTACTTCCAGAAGCATCATGAAACAATGGAAAGCACTGGATGTGATGAAAGGTAGCCTGGCTTTCCTATTGGTGTCAGCAACATAGCCTAGAGCAGGCCAGTGCCCCAGTTTATTCACAATGGGAAATGGGGCCAGTAGTACCTGCTATATCTACATCACAGATTTGAGGGTCAAGTACATGACATCTGAGAACATGCTTATATATTTCCTGGGCATTCTGAGTGAGAGAATGAAGTATTCACTGGCAGGCTTTGCAAGGGTACACCATGGTCATAGCAACTGTCTGGATAACCTAGGCCTAGGGTTTTCATCAAACCCCTGGTTCAACTGAATGCCACATCCACCTGCTATTGGCTTCTACCAGGAGCTACCCAGACCTGACCTGGGAGTCAGGAGATGGGGACTTGGTGCCAACTCTGTCATAATGCTTGCTGTCCAAACTCGGCCAAAGCACTTCTCTCCTCTGAGACCCAGTTCTCACCTGTAAAATGAAGCTGAACTGGAAGGGGATTTGTTCCTCTAACTTATGTACTGGAGTGACTAAAGTGTTTTTGTTTAACTAGAAGAATTTTCAGTTTGGTTTCCTTCCATGTGCCTTGTTTACTCACATGATGAGCATAATGTGATTGGAAGAGTAACTTAAAAGAGGTATATTCGCCCTGGCCAGATAGCTCAGTTAGAGTGCCAATGCAGTATGCCAAGGTTACGAGTTCAATATCCAGTCAGAGCACATACAAGAATCAACCAATGAATGCGTAAATAACTGGAAAAAGAAATTGATATTTCTTTCTCTCTCTCTCAAATCAGTAAGTTAAAGAAAATGAAAGAGGTATATTGGCTGTTACATAGTTTTACACAATTAGGGAACTCTACAGCTGCCCATTTGGGGAAACAAACATGTCTCTCTCCTCTCCTAACTGAGCCAGGACACTTAATTGTATTAAAAATACCCAAATTAATGTGCCATAGTTTCCTCATTTTGGGGTCCCCTGGTTTCTCATTTGAGTGGCATTCACACTGATGGTATTCATGAGATAGCTGGCTTTGAATTGAAAAGGAGTAATGATGCAGGACAGAATGAAGCAGTTCAGAGAAAGGAAATAAAAGTGCTTGGATTGGAACAGTCATCACATGGCCTTGGACTTGAAGTCAGAAGGCCAGGCTCTGAGTCATGAATGGGTGATATGGGAAGATTCATCAATATCTTTACACCCTCATTTCCTCTCCTTTAAGTGAGAACAGTAACATCTTATTCCATAAGGCATAAGGTTGAGGATTAAATGATACAATAAATAAGAAATGCTTTACAAACTCTAATGAGCTATAGTGTATAGGGGGTTAATCATGTTGGATGTCTAGGGTCAAAGGGGAATGAGATCATAGGTCCAAACAAGAGCCTTTCAATGAGACAAGCTCTAGGAACAACAGGTAAAGATTTACAAATTCCAAAAGTACCTGCAGAACTTAATGGCCACCACTGATGAGATTTCTGAAATATAGGTACTGGGCTGAGGACCAAACAATTTCTTCAATCTCCATATACCCTGCTTCAATTTTAGATTTTTCACACTCAGCTGCACAAGACCACATAAGAGCTATTGGAAAAAATCCAAAGACTAGATTAATTCCTCTCCACTACCCCTGCACCTCAAAGCCTTGACTTCAGTGCCTCAAACTGACTTCAGAGAAAAGTTCTTTGGGACTTAGAACTGCTTTGGCTGTGTAGACCTGAGTTCCAGAATTTTCCTTGGTAGCATCTACAGAGAGTGGATTCCAGGCATTCCCACTACTTCAGGAGAAGAAAGGCCATGCAAAATGAGAGGGCAATGTCGAGATTCCCAGAAAGTTCTGGAACTTTCTCTCCTTCTAACAGTATCAATTTCAAGTCTTGGGAAGAGCTAACATCAACAGAAAAACTACTTTTCAGCTGAAAGTTTCCAACATAAGAAAGAACTTGATGAAGTACATGAAATGACAGAAAGCTCTAGAAGTGATTCTGTCCTCTTGGATGCAAGGTGTGTCCAGGGCAGCAAACGTTGGACATTCCCGGACAGATATCCTAGAAATTTATAGGAACCGTTTCTGGGAAAAGAACACTGGGATCCAACTACCTAGAAACTGAGAGAGATGAGGTTTCAAGTGACATGGGAGGACGGCCCTAAAAGCAAAATCCTGACATATTCAATGGTAAAGAAAATAGGAAGACATTTAAACACCTCAATGCATGTTAACAAGGCATTCTACAGCCAGAGATATTTACTTAAGGTCTCATTACCAGGCTGTTTAGGGCTGAAGTGCTGCCAGATACCATATTACTGGTACAATGGTAGACTTTTTAAAAGGAAAATACTTCGAGGAAGCCATGAAGCTCAACTTGCCAAAATTCTACTTTCCTCAAATTTCCCAGGGACAACTACCTTAGTGGGTGACAGAATCAGAACATTTCCAAGAAGACTTCAATGAGTTAAAATGATGGATGAGAGACAAAAGATTAAGAAAATTTAAAAATAAACGGAAATCCCTGCCTCTGGATTTAAAAACAGGGCAAAACGGGGCAGACTTGGCCTGGGAGAGAGCTTCAATTGAGTCCAAATGTTGAACAGTGACACGTCCTGTTCAGCATTTCTATCCTTTTCAATTTCTGCATCTCTGAGAGTCTGTGAGTCACTTTGTCATTAAACGTTTTGTCTGGAGTGAGGCAGTGGAGAGTAAGAGTCTGTGTGAAATTTCTTGTTTTCAGAACATTCCACTTTGGACAGAATCAGGTCAGAAGTACTTGATCATGTGTTTATACTAACAGCGGGTTAAGCTCACCCCAACTCCCACCCCAGCATTTTCAAAATTAGAATAGTTGGAGATATTTCCTTTTTAACTTTTGTGCTCAGCTCTCTGACTTCAGGAGAAAAAGAACTAGAATGCTGATATCTGCACGGTGTATTGGACGTGTGATGTCTATCTCCCACTCTAAATCTGCAGAGACGGGTTCGAAGGGTGAGAAAATATTAAGAGAGAACATTGTAAGGAAATACCTTCCTTCTGTTCACAAGAAAGCAGCTTCAGAGCTGTGTTGAACAATGCCATCATCCCAGGCTGAGCATGGTTCTGAATTTAAGGGCTTTAACCTTTCTGATGGGCATTTTGAGTTTTCATAGAGCATTTCGTAGTACCCTTCAAGTGGCAGAAATATTACTCATTAATCTGTAAGTGTTAATAATACTAAAGCATAAGTCCCCAAAAAGGGGTTTGTTCACATTGGCGAGGTGGGACGATGGGGAAGGACTTCTCTGTCTTCTCCCAGCAGGGTGTTATTCACTATTAGTATCCCAAATGTGGGCCACGGAGGAGCCTTGGATGTGACCTCCTATGTTTCCTGGGGGCCAGCATTTGTCTTATTTATTCTGGTACTTTCTGAAACATCTAGCAGGGTACATTGTACATCATCAGGGCTATGTGAACATTTGTAAAGTGACCAATGTCAAAAGGTGGACAATTACAGGTTCTCCATCTAAATTTGTGTATACAGAAACACAACACACACACATTGTTAATGTGCAAAACGTTAAATGTGTGAAATTAGCAAGAACACACCACGGGCTACATCTAAATGTTAACACAGGTTACATAAGATATGGGTTTGGTTGGTTTTTAAAGGTATTTGAAGAAAATAAAGGACATTAAAATATTTCTTACCATACAGGCATTTTCCTTCATTAAAAGCAAATAAAAATAAAATATTATTTTTTAAAAATGTATACAAAAGATGGTGAGAACAGACAGTAAAAAGTAAAATTTGATGTCGTTAGACTTTAAAAATTCATACCTGTTATTGTGAAGCCACCTAAAAAAGAAAAAAAAACAAATGTTATAATTTATTTAAATTGCACTCTTAATAACACACACTAGTGAGTGACATCAGACTACCTGACAACCCATGTGAGGGGCAAATATGTGCCAATTTATATTTATAATTAAGAAAAATTTAAAAGCATGGGTTCATGACATAATCATTATTTTTTTAACTATGGGATTTAATGCACAAATTTAATTCTGTGCATACCTAAGAAATCACTGATTTTTTAGAAAAGGTTATACTAAACTAAAACTGGAATATAAACTATCTGACCTTAACAAAAATGAGGCCAATGGCCCTAAATAACAATCTCGTTAGTAAATCAATAGAAATAAAAGTCAGAAAGCTATTGTATCACTTGACAGAAATGGAAATTAACCTAGAAAAATGGAAAGGAAATGCAAGAAATGAAATGCTTACCAAGCTCATTCAATAACAGGGCTGTGAAGGAAACAGACAAAGACAAACACAGAATAAGAGACCAGATGAATAATGAAAGTAAGAGGAATATCAGCAGAAAGAAATCCAGGCTGATCTGTAGACAGTGGTAGGGAACCACCGGTAAAATATTGGTGCAGCCCAGAGAATTGGGGCATTGGGAATATTTCCAAATAAATAATCCCAACACTAATTTCTGTAAATGTGCCATATATATATATATATACATGTGTGTATATATATATATATATATTTCTGTATATTATTTCTTGACATTTAATGAAAATTTCTACTATATATGTTTACACATAGTATATATACCTAGTTTACAAAATATAGTAGAAACATCTTATAGAGTTAATCCTAACTGTATCGGAGTGGGTGTTTTCATGAGATATTGCCTGGGAGTTAGTTAATTCAACATAAATGGAAGTCTTAAATCATCCAGGATCTCAGGTATTATATCTTTCATTAAAAAAAAACAGATAAAACCTCTTGTGAAATTTTATTTTGGCCACCCTTCCTGGAAGGACACTTTGGATAAGGTAAAGTTCTCTCTCTGTAGGTTCTATTGGCATGATGTTTTGGCCATCGAGGGATGATTTTTTGTGTTTTGTTTTTAATCCTCAAAACTCAAGTTCCAGGAATTAGTGCTTATTTGTCTGTCCTTATCTATGACTTCTGCACATTATAATTGGACAACCAGAATGCTTCTGTGGACACAAAGTTCCATGGAAACTGACATGGCACGGTGGTGGGGGCGGGGGTACATAATTTCTCTTTCAGGTCCTGTGCTTTGAACTCAGACTATACTGTGCACAGCACTTCATTTTGGTGAAAGCTACCTGACTGAATGTATCAAATAAAGGACCTCAGGAGTTGTAGAGAGGAATGTTACAATGACTTTCTCAGGCCCAATTTTTGCTCTAATAGTGGTGGCATTAGAGGACACTTTCTAAAACAAGTCAGTAATTTTATTTATAGTGATAAGATTCCACTTGGCTGGTGCAAAACTGGATAGTGCTATCGAGGAATTTCAATTCGCTCTTATATGAGGGCATATTTTATTAAAATGACAACTGAAAGGGCTGTATCCAAGCTGCTCTCCTTTTAGATAAAAGACAGTGCTTTGGAGGAATTCATTTAGAAGTTAAGTGCTTTTTCTTGTATGTTAATGAGGCATTGTTGATCCCATCTTTGTAAGAACTCAGCACAGTTCTCTCAAGTTCATTTTCCTTCTGCCCACGGGTCTACAGAGCATATGAAATAGGCTGAATTAGAATGGGTCCTCAGTGTTCCCTTCTCCATCATTCCGAAGGTGCCTGTTACCATTTTGAGGGTGATCAAGTCAGGAATGTAATTTCTTTTTTTCTGGTGGACTCTGAGGCCGTTGAGTTCTTATAAATGTGGGATTAGTTCAATTCCCCCAAATGCTGGGTCTGTATAGAAATTAGTCCTATATATTTGATTTTTTTACATGTAAAGGTTTAAATTTCTTCCAAAGTGGTCCATCTCATCAATTGTTTTTATGCAATTAATAAGAGCTATTAATATGTAGTATGCTCATTTTGTGCAAGTAGGATTTCTTTTAAAAGGGCCACTATATAGGATAATTATAGGAAGTCATAATAACTCAGAATAAAAAGTTTTCTTTAAAGCTGATAGAAAATTCTTACCCTTCCTTATCAAATAGTGGCCACATAGAATAGATATAGTAAAAAAAAACACAAAAAATTGTCTTCTTTATTCAAATAATTCTACAACTTTAAGTACAAATCAACCAAAAAAGCCTAGCTATTGAGGATACAGCTGCTTATTTTTTCCTTTTCATTATACATGTTAGGAATTTGTGAATTCTATAAGGAAAGAAAGATTTGGTACATAAGACTAGTTAGGCCTTAAGCAAGGACTAAATTCTAACTGAAGGACCATAGCCTTCCTAAGAAAATTGACTACAATTTCATACTTATGGTCCCTTTTAAATGTCCTATTTGATTATATAACCAATGTCGTGTCTAAATGAACACTAGAGTACTGATACCAGTACTCTTTAAGGATCTTTGTTCTTATTAAATATTTTTTTGAAACCTGGGTCCTCTGAAAATACCTAGTTATTTAATTCTTTTGAAATTTCCTACCAGTTGTCCTTGAACTCATCTCCCCCTGCTAACAGGAATGAAGTCGTCTTTATCACTGACATTTTGGGGGAGATTTAATAGTTGGAACCCAATTTGAGAATGATCCCTGAACTAGTGAGAAACTAAACGCATAAATCATTCTTTTAGATCATCATTTCTGAGTTCCAGAAATCTCTTCCAGTATTTACTAAATCTGGTTTCAATCAAGGTTAGTTGGCATTTCCTGGAGAAAATGGGCAGAGCTTGGTGCACTTGTGAGTCAGGGAAGGGCCATGAAACTGCTAAAGCTTCAGAGGAAATGAAGGATAGTACTTGGAAGCCGAGGAAGAGGAGAGAGTTAAGTGTGAGAGTAGGGAGACACGGAGAGAGAAGAGTACAATTTCTCGCTGGTATGTCTTTGTATACTCTCACACCTTTCATTCCTCTTCTTATCCATTTTGGTTCCTCAAGCACAAGGGAGAAACTGCACTCTTTCTCATATTCCTCACGGTCAAATATTCTAATGGTAATGATCTTCCTGTGGGAACACAAGACAAAGGCAAAACAAATGGTTGGAGTCACACGCTCATGCTGGGTGTTCACCAGGCCGAATGTTACTATGTGATGTTATGGAGGGAGAGCTGGCAACACATGGACCTCCCGAAGTATGTAAAAGGGCATCTGGGGTGCTCTCAGCTGGCCCCCAATAAGTTTGCTTTGCTAATTATCACATTCACAAATTCCTCCTGCTCCAATGAGCAGTCAGAAGGTAGCCCGAATTAGGAAGCGAAGTCAGAAAGGTGGCTTCATTTTGGCATAGCAAGCATCTGTCTCAACTTTCCCAGAAATGGAGGCTTGCTGGGCGGCACTGGAGATTAATAGCTCAGACCTGTAACATGCAGAGTGGCCAAAACCAGCTAATGGAGCTACAGGCCGGGCTCACGGCACCCCGGGTGAGATCTATGCCCTGTTACATAGGCGGAGGGATATGTGTGCTGAAGTCACATTGGAAGAGTGCAGGCATCCAGGGTGCCACAGGCCAGCAGAAGCTGTTGGGCTTGACCCCAGAGCAGCTCCCCCACCTTTCTTCTCACTCATCTCCACCAGGCGGGGCTCTCCAATCTCAAGGAAGAAGGTCTTGTTTTTCTCATACTCCTCATCATCAATTACCTTGACTGATATTGTTTTGCTGAAACAGAGAAGAATAGAAATTGACGAACAAGGGGAAGAGGAAAGTGAAGAGAAGGAACATAAAGAAGAGGAAAGCAAGGTTAATGAGCTGCACTTCCATACACAGAGCAACTGAGAAACTTCTGGACTGTGAGTTTTTCCTTCAAGAATGAGTATGGAATAGGTTTGAAAGATGGGAGAGGTCACCCAAGGCACAGCACCCCTGCCCAGGGCTACAGACTGATTTTAGGCAAAATACAGTACTCAGTACTAACAGGTTTATCATCATCATAAAAAGGAAGAGCAGAAGAGCAGAGACCACAGTAATAAGGAAAAAAAATTATTTATTCAGTAAATGCCGTAACCATAGGATTGTCTGGGCTGTGCCCTGGAAATCACTCTTTTACAACAAATCAATTAATCACATCAAAATATTAACAGAGTAATCTCTGGGTGTTAGGCTAATGGATTACTTGTGTCTTCATTGTGCTTTATTGTATTTTCAAATGTAATATTTTTAACATAAGATTTTATTGAAGTAATAAATGTATAAAAGCACCACAAAAGAAGATACAAAGTCCTTTATGTTACCCCACCCAATGGGCTAGAATTAAACTCTTTCCAGGTCAGATTTCCCACCTAAACCACGAAAGGAAGTTGTTCGTGCTTTGTCTTTCTAAAGGTGGAAGGACGCCTCCCAATAGCTGTCTCAAAAAGTGAGGGGTGAGGAGTTATGATGTCACAGTTATTTTCATCCCTCCCAAAGTCGAGTTTCAACTTTGACAAAATACATTTTACCCTTCTTTCAAACTCTATTGATACACTAAAGAATTTTGTTAAGA
The DNA here is from genome assembly GCF_019186645.2 of Phyllostomus hastatus. Lineage (NCBI taxonomy): Eukaryota > Metazoa > Chordata > Mammalia > Chiroptera > Phyllostomidae > Phyllostomus > Phyllostomus hastatus. The sequence goes on along the minus strand of NW_025334041.1, from coordinate 110,228,582 downwards.
ATTCTTCTTGTAACCCATCCTTTAGCACTTCCTGCCTTAGGGTCTTCTGGTTGTGAGTGACTGACAGGCAGGGGGGACAAATGCAAATATTATGCAAATCTCAACTTCCCATAAGCCTTGATGGCTCTGAAAAGAAATCTAATGTTATTTTCTAATTAATAACATCTTAATCTGTTTATGTATTGCAGCTTACTCAGAGCTCCTAAACACTCGTTTCTGGGAAAATATATACATTTTTAGTAACATTGGCCAAAAACATTTCTGACTAAAGTTTCTGAAACAATGAGTTTGTATAGACACACAGTTTTAATGGTATAGATATTATTTAGTTTTGGTGGAATTTTCTAGGTTTTCTGGAAGGAAACTGATATACACACACGTATATATACACACATATATGTATTTTAACTTTGTGAATTCAAATATGTAATCAAGTTTCATTTAGACCTATGCATGCCAAAGAGCATCCTACTATGAAGGAAGCTCTAGGCTTATAGGTAGGAGTTGCTTTCAATTTTCGAAGGTTCTCAGTCCCTGATGCTAGATGCTTTAGTCCTGCTTTCCTGGTCAGCATTGCAGGAGTGGGATCAAGTGGCTGGTTCCGGTCCTTTGGAACCCATAACCCACTCTCTGTTCCTTAGCTACAGAACATCCCTACATGATGCTCGAATCTCAGTTCTTCTCTATTACGGAGCTGGAGCTCATGACAATGCCTTTCCTTTCCCAGTTCTGTCCTCAAAGACTGAAATACCAAAGCTAGATGAGCAGCTGCAAATGACTAATGCAATAATTGTGATTTAGAGTAGTTAGATATTTACCAACAATGTGACAAAGGCAAACGTATCAGTGAACAGTTTCGGTCAGACTTTCAGAACAATTTTCTTAAATTCATCTATTTATGTGACTTATAAGAAAAATCAAGAAAAAGAACTCATGGACACAGACAACAATGTGGTGAGTACAGGGGGTGGGGAATGGGGTGGGTGGAGATAGCAGGAGGTATGGGGGGATAAAATGGTCATGGAAAAAACAATACAAACTGATGAAAAAAGAAGGATAAGAAGGATGTGGGAACTCATAGCAATTCTGAACATTAGAAGGTTTACTGTTTCTTTAGTAAATGCATAAGGAAACACGTGCATGTGCGTGTGCTCACACACACACAGACAAACCAGCCTGCTCTGACTGAACCAGGCTAATTCCTCAGTATCCCCAAACACAAAGCATTAGGGACAGGACACGAAGACGTAAGAAATAATGGGTGTGGTCTTTATTTCAGAACTGAATTTGATGTTATAAGTGAGATACAATTTACTCAAGAAAAACCTTCTAATTGTCTGCCCTCTATGTCATCAAACTTATGTATTTGAGGTATTAATTTCTATCCCATTGCCTTGTAATCATTAAACTATAGCATCAGTACGACCGTGTGTGGGAAAGTACTGGAGGGCAGTAGAAGGGCCACACTACCATTACCTGGACCTGCCAGTCCCAGACTCATTATCAAAGCACCTCATGATTGTGGACATTAAACTGAATGGCATGTTGCAGTGCTTTTGCTCACAGGAATTAAAAACATTTGATTTACCTTTCTTCATCTTGCACTCCCAACCCATCCTGCATCTCATCACGTATTTTATTAGATTGTAGAAATAAAGAAAGCACAGTGGAGATGGCTGGGGTAGTCGTGCTTAATGGGGCAAGTGTTTGTTTAGGAACAGCCGCCAGTGTCATGCTCAAGGGCAACACAACCACATTTTCACAGATAAACGAGAACAACCAAATGACATATTGTTTCTTATCCTTGATGAATTCAATCCTCCGTCACTGTAAGAGCTTGATTTTCTCTACTCTGAGTAGCTTATGAGTGTGAGAAATGCAGGGCTCTGCACAGTTTGTATAATAAAATAAGCACTTCGAATGTATCATTAGAGTATCACTATTCACGAGGGTCACGATTCTTAAACATCGTTTCGGCATGTGGTAGCTGATGCTGGAAAATCAAAGATGAGGAGGAAAAAGGAAACAGTCCCTCTGTGGGTGCTGGCAGAGTTACCTAAAATAGATAGGATTTGCATAATGGCATATCATTTCAAAATCATTAGTTATACAATCAATAGTGCCCCTGACAGAAGGAACCATTACATTTTATATTGATTTTGCTCTACTTGTGCAGTGAAGCTATTCATTGGAAACGATTATTAAAGGACACATCAATCCACTGTGAGAGGCAGGATGAAGTCAAGCCCTATGAATTGGCCCTCTGGGTCAGGAGAGGCAAACATCAAAAGGGACTGGTCTGCCTCCCTTTTGCTTCAGAGCAGAACTATTTCTCCCCTTGGCGAAGGTAGCAAAGGTAAAGCTGTCAAACAATTTTTAAAGGGATGTCTTTTGCTCACTTTCCAAGCCTCATGCACAAAAGAAACTGTTAGCACTTCTTCCACCACCAGGGATGTCGCCCAGGGTAGGGCTCATGGGGTGCAGACTCTCGCTACACTGGCCTGATGATCAGCACAAGCCCGCCTCTGCTCCTCCCAGCGCTGCAACAGAAATAGAGTCTCTCGGGCTGAGGGGCCTCACACGTCCCCTGGTTTGCCCCATCGCCACACTCCGATCCCGTGTTCACGGGGCTTCTGCACTGTCACAAGGGTCCTGCCTGCGAGCACAGGGTCACGTGTCTGTGCTTTCGTCCTGTTTGCCAATGGGAAATAACCAGATTGAGTGTCGATATTTCCGTAAACTGACAGGCTAATCAAAACAAGACTAGTTACACAGACATAGCCCTCCATCCAGTGGCAACTCCTGCACTATTATCACACTGATAAAGAACAAACAGAATTTTTCATAATTATTATGAAGAAGGTAAGGAGAATTTTTTACTTTATTTTTTTTTTTACTATCTCTCTAAAGTTGAACACTGTAGGATAAAAACTATGTTTTCTGGAAGCTAGTAAATCAGGATACATTAAATAATTTTCCCATATGGCCAACATTTTTATGGAAATACCTTTTGGTTCCATTTCTAGGGGGGCAAAAGCACTTGGTTAAGAAAGATCAATTCATTTAGTGGAAACACACAGGTTGTTCCTTTAGAGTTTTGCAGTGCCTTTTTTTTGATGACAGAAAACCAACATCTGTACTTGACGTGTCAGTCTCTCTCTCTCACCCGATGGGTCTCCAAGGACCTGAACACCCGCAGACACTCTAACAAGGAGTTCTTACACCAGGTGGTGACTAACACAGATGGTGAGAAAGGAAAGAAAGGTGGCTTTATCAGAGGGAATTAAAAAAAACTCTTCAAAGTATGTTCTAGTCTCTCATCATTAAGCCAATGTTGTATCACAGTCTTTTTTTTTTTCAGTTTCAGCTTCAATTTGTCCTTTTGCAATTTCTTTTCCCCAAGATTGCCCTGCATGTCTCCAGAAGTGAGAAAAAGATGAATTGGAGATGAGTTGGAGGATTAAGCAGGGAAGAATCTTCCTAAATCCTCATGCAAAAGATTTTAGTGAGGATTTCACATACTGAGATATGGCAATGGCTTTTTAAAATCTTACTTTATTCTAAGATTCAATTTCTCTTTAGGCATACTCAGAGGTCAGTGGACTGGTGGGCACCTTTCATGTCTTATTTCACTGGTCTTCCTAGCACCCCTAGAAACACCTTATACTACTTCAAACTGAGGGAGGACACAGCGACTCTGAGAAGTGAAGTGATTTCCAAGATGGCAAAGCCCTGTGGGTGGCTGCAAAGACCAAGACCCACGAGGTCCCGTATTTATTCAGTTGTGCAGTAGTTTTATGACCACTTTAAAGGAGCTGGATCATTATTTTAAATTAATATAGAAGTTTATTGCTCTATCTTTATGTTACCAAAGACTGCCTAGATGGACAAGGATAGATTATCAATTAATTCTCTTTTTAAAAGAAGTACAGCACATAGTAGATTTCATGATGGCTGTCTTGATGGGTCAAGTCCTCAAAGAGATAAAGGTCCTATTAGGATTAATTGAAAAGTGACATGGACATGTAGAGGCTCACCAACTCTGAGGACTTTGAGCCACCAACCAGTAGTCAGGGTTTCAAACGTAGCTTGTTAGGATTCCAGACTCCCAGGGCCCACCCCACACCCACCAAATTAGATCTGCATTTTAGAAGATCCCCAGGTGATGCCTATGCACATTAAAGTTTGAGAAGCACTGATCTGGAGAGGACAAATCTGGAGTGGCTTCTGCTATTAAGTCAGATAACGAATTAAGAGTCTGGTGATAGTGGGCTTATGTTTTGGAACTGTCTACATCTTAGAAGTATGCACAGAGCTTTGAAAACTTGAAATGCCTGGGTTGTGACCAAACTTTTGGGTTGTGGGACCCCAACATGAGTATAGTTTTTCAAAGTTTTTCAGGTGATTCTAATATGTAGCCAGGAAACTGGCTAATGGACAGCCAGAATGTATGGCTCAATGGTTAAAAGAATGCATTAAATAAAGAATAAATAGAATGTGAGGAAGTCGGAATCACAACTAAATTTTAGATCAAACTAGCAACCTAGGTTGAAACATGGGAGAAACATCTTGTGCTTCACCGATGCTCTTCTCTGGGTAACACAAAGTACCAGAAGTTGTTGTTTCCTCCTCTTAGGACATGCTGGTCTCTGCAGACAACATTAACAGTATAAGTGAGAAATCATTTTAGCATTCAGGCAATGGAGTTTACACTCATACAGAGTGATTTTCTTAACAAAGTGAAAGGAACTCTGGTTCTATTTGGAGACTGAAAGAACTAAGAGTGCCAATTGCCACAGAAGACAGTAATGCCTCATTGCCTCCAGGCCCCTGCCTCCCCACACACCCGGAGAGCCTCTGGGCCATGCCAGCAAAAGGTGATGTCCATGGGACCAGGAACTTTTCACAAGTAAGCCAGCACACCCAGACTCAAGAGAGAAGTGATTCAGGTTGGACCACATATGAAGGAAGAAGATCTGGCAACTGCTCTGAAAACAGAGTGATGTCTTTAGATAAGGCAAGTTTGAAATTTAATCTCCAGTAGCCCTGATGTTAAAAGCATCAGGATAAACTCCAATGATGCAAAAAGACAAATAAGTCAACTTAAATATGGGCAAAGAATCTGAATAGACACCTTTCCACGAAAGAGAAATAAATGGCCAGCAAGTACATGTGAAGATGCTCAACATCACTAGTCATCAGGGCCGTGCAAACCAAATCCACAAGGAGATGGGAACCCACACCCACTGGGACAGCTGCAGTCAGGAAGGGACCAGATGATGTAGAGAATGTAGACGGGGATCGGAAAGAACTTTCTCACATGGCTGGTGGGAATGTGAAATGGCGCAGCAGCTTTGAACACGTCCAGCAGTTTCTCAAAAGTTAAAAAATAGAGTACCATATGACCCAGCAATTCCGCTTCTAGGTATATACCCAAGAAATATAAAAATATGTCCTCTATATGAAATATCATGTCCAAGAAATACCAAGAAAACTTGTACATGAATATTCATAACAGCCAAAAAGGAGAAACCACCTAAATGTCCATCAACTGATGAACAGATAAGCAAAATGTGATCTATCCATATGATAGAATATTATTCCACCACAAAATGAGAAGAGATTCGGGTGCATGCTACCCCAGAATATGCCACCTCAGTACATTGACTATTTTGAACTGTAGGCACTTGAAAAACAGCAAATGCATTGAGAGGCTTTCTCTGTACTTTCCCGTATCTGTGTAAAGACTGATCCTCCAAAAGGAACTCAATTGTCATAAATCCTCTCCCGGGAGTCTAATCAGCCAGGGAAGATTGACTCTTATCACAGGAGAAAAGACTAGAAGTCAACGCCAAATCCAGACAAACTATGACACAAGCTGTCATATCTCCGGTCCATTCTTCTGCGGGCCCATTCATCTTTCTCCCAAATCATTACTCTTCCCTAAGAAGCCACACCCATGGCCCCTCTCCCTGTTAAGGCGATATTTAAGCCACCTCAGAGAATGACACATTTTTCCCAAGTATCTCTCATGTACACATGAGTTATTTTGTTTTTCTCTCGTTAACCTTTTTTAGCATATGGTCTAAACTAAGAACTGAAGGGCAGAGGGAAAATTACTTTTCCTCTCTGACACTATGACATGGATAGACCTTGAAAACATAATGGTAAGTGCAAGAAGCAAGATACAAAATTTCACATATTGCATGATTCTACCATATGAAAATCCAGAATAGGCAAATCGATAGAGACAGAAAGCAGATCATTGGCTGCCTAGAGCTGGGGGTTGGGAAGTACATGGGGGTGAGTGCCAATGGGTAATGGGGTTTCATTTGGGGCAATAAAATGTTCTAAAACTGATTGTGGTGATGGTTGCACAACTCTGGGAATACACTAAACTCCACCGGATTGCATGTTTTCAATGGGCAAATTGTATGGTATGTTGATTATATTTTTTTCCTTTTTTGTTGAATTTATTGGGGTGCCATTGGTTAATAAAATTACATAGGTTTCAGTGTACAATTCTATAATACATCATGTCTATTGTATTGCATGTTCAATTATATTTTAATAAAGCTGATAGTTAAAATAAAACAAGGATTAGGATGAAATGTAGTCTTTAGAAAGGCTGTTCTTTGGGTGAGAAAAGGTTGTTAGACTGTTCAGGGGTTTCAATAAGGAGTTTCAAATTTTGCTGGTGCTGCCGGACAGAACACTTGACATCAAAGCCAAGTGCCACCGCCGTGTCTGTCAGCTCCCACTGCCCTCAGTCCCTCCCTCCCCTCCGGTCCCCTCAGAAAGCTCCCTGCCTCCTCCAGGTCAGGGCTGCTGATGCTGGGCTTTGACACGCTAAGCATTTCTGGCAGCTGTTACTTCAGGCCTGGCTTCCTTGGCTGGTTTCTTTTCCCCAAAGTATAGAGTTTTATGGCAAATGTCAGAAACAGCATTTCCTTCACAGAATTTATGTAAAAAGGGAAGGACTGTAATTGTAAGTTGTACCTGCTGCTCTGGCTGTCACCAGCTCTCTTCCCATCACCGTGGGTATTACCCAGCACCCTTGTTGCCATGGATTTGTGTTCACCTGCGAGGTGAGATACACTTGCTACGGGTTGCCTTTGTACTACTTGGTTTAAATTCCTGGACCATTTTAAGCTCCTTCAAAAATTGATTTGGTGGGTTGCTTGGTGATTTGGAGTCAGGGGAAGAAAAGGGCAGTCAGAGAAGACCCATGCATATATGGTCGGCAGTGTCCGTAAGTAACTCGAATCAACTCCCCTGTCTAATTAACATTCCAAATAGGATAGGACAGGCTGTTATTTGTATTAATTCTAATAACATTTTCACATCATTTTTAGATTGTTGGTGAGAAACTTTGGGCATGGATTCGCTTGGGAATTTGTTCTAGGTTCCGTGCTCAGATGGCCACAGAAAAGAAAATAAATCATGACTTAGCCCTGCCGCTCCCTTTGTGGAGGTGTCAGCAGCACCAAACTGGGACACAGATGACTTGAGTTCATAACGTGGCTCTGCCACTGTCTAGCTGAGGCATTTGGGCCCATTCTGGCACCTTTCTAAACGTCGATGTTACTATCTATCAAATGGGGATAATGAACCTCATTTCACAGTGATTTTGAGGTTCACAGTGTTGATAGGATCTAATAATGGGATCTACAGGATCTAATAGGATCTAATGATGAATGATGATTCATCAGGTGTGGAAAATAAAATTTCATGGATGGTTTCAAAGATCAAGTGATATAATGCATGCAAAATAATTTTGCAAAGGACTGGAACTATAAACTGTTAGAAACAGTTATGATTAGTTGAAAAGCAGTGGCTTACACTGTAGTTCTTACTAACCTATTCACCCAGTCACTAAAAGGGGCAATTGGCAGATGGTGAAAGGGGTGGGAGGGGTCAAGATATATTTGATTGAGTAACGGGTAGTACTCTAATTCACTCATATGTGGCTTGGATCCCATCCCACATAATGCGGTATCCAAGTATAGAACCTTAAACTCAGCGAAGCAAGGGGTGTAAGACTACTGTTCAGCTTCCCAGTCCCGGCTCTGCCTGGTTCCCTTTTGCCACATTAGCTAGATACACAGAGGGGAGGGAAGCCATACTTTTCCGGGAGCTCCTGCTATGAAACAGAGCCTGACAAGCCCGGATGGTGCTATTCCGTAATTTAAATAAACTCCAAAGATGAGAGTTGCTAAAGTAGCTAAACCAAAGTAATTCTCCAGGAGGCCTTGTCATCTGTGCACTGATCTCTTTGCATTATCAAGTGGTAATTGAAATCATTGCTTCAAGCAGGGCAAGAAGCAGGAGCAGCTTACAATCCTGCTGCTCTCCAGGGAAAGCAGGGGCGTTTTGCAGAGCACTGGAGTGGGGGTTTTCCAATAAAACCTTGCCCTATTTTATTTTCCTCTGTTTACTTTTGAAACTGAGTGGCAATTAATTCATTTTTTTTCCCAATGTGAAAAAGAAGCCAATGCAATTCTTTTCTGGTCTCTCTCTTTTTAGCAATCAACTGTCAGCTTTAGTCTGATATAATATTCTATTATGGCAGGCTAATGGGAAAATCACATGAGTAAAGTTCACTAAGAGAAAATGATATGGATGTACTGAAAAGTGATTATAATTTTGTGATTTATAAAATCCATACCTTACCATTGCCTCACTCCTCTGTAGTCAATAAACTTCAGGCTTAAGGAGGGGAAAGTAATAAGGATCCTGGGTTTTGTCATCTAAAAGTGCATGCTGAGACAATGTGTTAATTTTGTGAAAAATAAAGCATTGGGCACCATGTTGAAATGCACCAAAATAGATCTTGGTCTAGATTTTTTAATTGTTTCATCATATTAGCATTGTGCAAGTTCCACAATAGCAGCCCTTTTTAGCAAAATGACAGAGAACTGTCATCATCTTAAAACTGACTCCATTGTTTGGTGGGGCTACACATTTGTCCGTAATCTGAGATCTTCACTATGCTCCTTAAAGGGAATGAAAACGGCCAAATGCTCTAGAAAAAGCTGTTTTAACACATTCTTCAGAGCTAAGGATTATGTTAAGAGCACTCTGTGGCATTGAGAATTTTTCTATGAACTGAACATATAATCATCTTGGTTCAGTTTCAGGGACTTCTGATAAATCCTCCATTTGCCACTGCCCTTTAGAAGAATTTGGAATTAAGTGAAATCAATATTGTTGAATTCCAAAGAAATTATTGGTTTTCCATCCATTTCAAGTGCTCCTTTCATCTTGAACATTTTAAACATTCTTGGGTTGTCACTAGACTCTCTGCAGAGATATCTTTGGTCTTAACAACTCTGTCAAGATTCGTGGTGCAAAGTGAAAAGTTACCCTGGAAAACAAGGAAGAGATTTCACTCCTAGAATGTTACAGGACAGCAGCTAGAAGATGCCAAAAGTATCTCTATCCGAAAGAGGCCAGCTTAAAAATAGAACACCGAGAAATAAAGCTGGCTTTCTTAAGTTTTTAATTTCATGTATCTCTCTCTGTTCCTTTCTTCCTACCTTTCTCCATAGCCACAATAGCCAATGGCAAATCAATCTCTCTGCATGCATCCATATAAAACATTCTAAAAGACAGGATGTCAGACACTTTCTTGAACATAGCTAAACAAAATCAATACCTAATGAATCGATGCTGATTTTTATCACTCACATTTCTATTCCACGCCTAATATTGAATTGTTACTATACATTAAATTGAGTAATTGATCCCCATGTTTTCATACTATATGAGGGGGGATGCAAAAGAAACCCCAGAATTTATTTATTTAAAAAATTGTGTATTTATTCTTACATGTTTAAACTTCAGTCACCTTCAAAGGACTCTCCGTTTGACACAATACACCTATCAAGACATTTTTCCTGCTGCTCAAAATAATTTTTTTTAAAAGATGTTTTTTAAAATTTATTTTTAGAGAGGGAAGGGAGGGAGATAGAGAGAGAGAGAGAAATATCAATGTGCGGTTGCTGGGGGTCATGGCTTGCAACCCAGGCATGTACCCTGACTGGGAATCAAACCTGCGACACTTTGGTTCACAGCCCGTCACGCTCAATCCACTGAGCTACACTAGCCAGGGCCTCAAAATAATTTTTGAATTCGTTGATTTTGATGTCAGACTTCCCAATTTTCATATTCAGGAAGTTAGTGAGACTAGGCTGGTGGTGGAATAAAACGGAATCCATACAAGCACAGACTGAGTCTTCAGAGCCCCAATAACGTACAGTCTTTAGGTGAAACCATCTACCCTCAACAGTCGCATGTTGACAAAGGCCAGGACATGACTAGGTGCTTCAAGTGCCTTTTCCGCCCCAGCGAGCATGGTGCCTGCAGAAGGTATTTGCTTAACAGATGTCTGTGAATGACTCAGCTATTCTCCTTGTCACAATTTGTACTTGAGTTCGTGCTGATCCATCAAGGCCTCTCAGACTTCTCAATAAAAAGCAGCCCACATAGTTTTTTAGATGAAAAGGTAGGCTTCTGAGTGTACATTTGGCCATGAGAGTGAGCAAAATAAGCAGTGTGTAGGTGATTCAAACTCATGCCTTGGGCCTCATTAGGGAGGGGCCAACGAACCTATTGGACACCCTTCAGATTCCTACAGCATGTGCTTTTGTCCAGCTATTCCACAAACCTTTACCGCGTACCAACTATGCGGCAGGCCCACGCTAGGTGTCAGGGATAAGAAGAGGAATGTGAACTCACAGCTTAGGGGTGACAGGCATGTAGACCAAAGATCACCTACCTCCACATGTGCTAAATATAAGTACGGGCTCTGTGCTGTGGGAACTCGGAGGGTGAGGAACTTTAAAAGGGCAGAATTGGGCTGGTTCCTGAAGAAAGAGTACAGTTTGCCAGGCACAAATGTACTGAAGGCTCAATGATGAAAGAAAAGGAAGGAAGGAAGGAAGGAAGGAAGGAAGGAAGGAAGGAAGGAAGGAAGGAAGGAAGGAAGAAAACAAAACACAAACTGGATCCAAATAACCGAGAAATGAAAAGGCAGGGTATATTTAAGAAATATCAAGTTCTGTCTCGCTCATGTTACGGGGAGCACGTATGTGGAGGAGGGTTAGTGGGAGGTAAGTCAAGAAAGAGAGCTTGGGGTCAGAAGAAATGTTAAATTATGTGGGCACAATTTTGTAATAAAGAGCCAATGGGCCTTTTTGAGTTTTGGGCTGCCATGATCCATTTTGACCTTTAAGAAAATCAGTCTAACTCTGAGATAAAGCTTATGTTACAGAAGAAAAAGAAGAAAGCGAAGAAGAGGGCAGGGAAGCCGCTGTGGAGAAACTGCTGTCTCCTGGACCAGTGGAGCTGCAAGTCCAGACCAGAACGTCCGGCGCGGTGCCCCTTCAGCTTTCCCGGCCCCCGGTCTAGACCTGTCAAAGCTGAAGAAATGAAAGAAACTGCTGTAATGCTCTAAATCCTTTTCTGCAACTTTAATTTCTTTCCGGCAGCTTTTCTCCTTCCTGAAAACTTGCCTGTGGGTTTGGGTTAGAGGAAACAAATTGAAATTCCATGAAACGCTCTCTCTGAGCGCCTCCTTTTGCCTGCAGCGATCAGCTTCTCATAGCAAGAAGGAGGCAGAACCTACACATTCTGCTGGAGAAACGTCATCCTTGTAAACTGACTTGATCTTCACGAACGGAAAATGTAATTATTGGCCATCAATGGAGGGCTGAGCACCTATCTCATTTTATTTTTATCAACCATGAGTGCCCTTGGCAAGGTCTATGACTGAATGATATCTAGATGTATACACTGTTTTTAAATGAAAGTATGAAAAACTGAAGTCTCAGGTTAATGAATTACGTGGACAATTGCTATCACATGACATTATCTTCTACAGTATTATACAGGAGAATTGGTGAGAGAATTACAACCAAATGATATAATGAATTGGAAATTTACATGTTGGGGTGTGGGAAAGGATAAAAAGAATATCATTCATTTTCCTGATACAGCGAGCAGTCAGTCACTAAGAAAAGTGACTCGTAGGTTACTGAGCAGGCAGCATGTGGTGGGGTGGGGTAGGGGGAGAGAGAGAGACAGAGACAGAGAGAGAATAGAAAACATCTGGGGTCTATGATGAGAAATAGTAATTTACTATGGGAGGCAAATGAGATGTAAAAAGATCAAAGACATGAATAAAATGACATCTGCTCCTTGCTCTTCTTTGTGTTAGGCAGACAGGAGCAGTGAGAGGTTGAAGGCAAAAGAGATCACAAGAGCCCAGCAGCAGCAGCTGGTGTTATGTCAGAGGGCCCGGCCTGACCCATCATGGTGGGAGGTCACAGGCTGGACGGGAACAAGACTGGGATGCAACCTCCCCACTGGACTAGAGCAGGGAGTTGGAAATGAGGGAGGCTGGAGAAGGTTGATGAGAGCCTTCCCAAAGCAGCCAAACACAGCGCTCAGGAAGTATGGAAATATGTGATCGATGGAAGCTGAGTAAACCAGTGGGTGGGATGGGCAAGACAGCATGAAGATGGATGATGTGGACTCAAGAATATAGCAACACCAGAAAGCCTAAGGACTACTATAAACAGCATCATGCAGCAGAACCCTGTTCTCACTTGAGAAAGGCACCAGTCCTCCAAGGGGCCTGATTACAGGATAGATGTGCCTTCATTTAGGATGAACTGAAGTCCTGAAATCAAGACAGGAAGGTAGATGCCAGGAAGGACATCAAACCTGACTTTGAGATAGATTGCAGAAGTCCATCAGTTCACTGTGCTGTAGGATGCACAGAGATGACATAGTGTTTGATCAATGACTGATTGGACTATTGCAGCTGGAAGAGAGGGCAGAATCTGACAGTTGACAAGCCTGTCGGGAAGGTGAGGCCCAGTCAGCTGGGCTAGTGCTTCTGAAATCCTTCCTACTTAAGGTCAGGGTGAGTGGGGCTCAGGAAGCTGGTGGGTGTCAGTCTGGGATTGTGGAGACACAGAGGAAAGGGATGAAGGTAGAAAGAATTTGAAGAAGATATTGCAGCCACCACAATGCCTTTTTCCTTGGACTCTTTCTACCTGCTCCCTTCCCAATCTCTTTCGTATGGTGATGTTTTTCTTTATGATTATCTACAATGGCTAGATATATAACTAAATGGTTTTTCCAAGGCTCTGCTACACCTGTGAGATATTTAACATAATAATATGAACGTTAAAGAATTTTATGGGGAGAAGATAATAAACACTGCTCTTGATATATTTCATGCACGCCAAGCTGGGATACGTATGGAATATGGGTTGTCAGTGAAGGTGAGAGGTCTCTATACATTTGTCATGCATATTGAAATGGAAATTGAAGCCACTCATTTGAGCTGATAGACTTTCTGCAAAGGCATGACCTTAAAAAAAATGTCAAGGCACATGGAACTTGATACTGCAACATTTCTGGTAACAGTGCAAAAAAGGAGAGGGAGGGAGGGAGGGAGAAAGAGAGACATGCACACACCAAAGCACCAGTTATGGGAAAGCTGAGGAATTGCCAGATCCTTGAAGCTTAGGGTAGCATGTCCTTTAAAAGAAAGGCTCTAACACGTCCAACCAGAAGCCCCATAACTGCAGAGAAAAAAAAGGGAATCATTTGGGCTAAGAGGTGACTGTTGGAAATAAAGCCAAAGAGCTGATTTGTGTAATGATTTGAAGGGAGGTAAGATTTTGGGGAGTAATGCTGTTGATAGCGCATTCAAAGAATTCTAACAGACAAGAGAAAGTGAATGAGATGACATACAGCAGGGGCAGTCGTAGTGAATGGTGATTTACCATGTGAAGCGACCTGAAAAAACCTATGCATTTAAGACTTAAATGAATCCCTAGTGAAAACAAGACTCGTGACATCTTGGGAAATCAGATTCTGAATCTGTGAGTCATGAGAATTATGGAAGGAACGTGATATTGTCCTGTGGGTCCTCAGAGCCAACAGGCCACCAGAATTTTCTGCAGAGCTTTAGAAACAAATATACAGGCCCTGACTGGTGTGGGTCAGTGCGTTGGGCATCATCCCACAAAGCAAGGGGTCACAGGTTTGATTCCCAGTCAGGGCACATGCCTGGATTGAGGGTTTGGTCACCGGTCAGGGCGCATACGAGAGGCAACCAATCAATGTTTCTCACCCTTTCTTCCTCCATCCTTTCCCTTCTCTCTAATAATAGATAAATAAATAAGATATTTTTAAAAATCTATAGATTTCTTGTCCTCACCATAGATTCAGAATCTCTGGATGCATAGGTGAAGGATGAGTGGGAGGAATCTCGAGTGTTAAAGAAACTCCCCTAAAATTCTACGGCAATGGCCATCAATTGGCATCAGGAAAACATTTCAGTAAACCTGCTCCTATGCTCAGGTTAAGAGGCTCAACAGCAAATATTAAGAAAGGGCACTTAAAAAAACCCCATCTTTCTTATCTGTTTAATTTTCCACATTAAACGGCTCATGAAATTTGTCCCTTTTCTGTAACACTTTTTAGATTGATGAGATATCACACCATCCATTGTTCAGGGTAAAAGAAAAGGAGGTGGTTCTTTGTGGCCTCTGTGGGCCTGTGAATTTTCCATCAAATCAACTCTCAGTGCATTGATTAGTGGTAAAAATCCATTTATTATTTAATAGAATTACTAAGTCTGTAAAGCGTTCTGCACAGGGGTTATTCTTCATGGCAGATCGATTTGTTCTTTAACCTGTATACCTCTCCATTAGAAGATCTTATAAAAATGCTCCTGGACAGACCACATACATCAGTGGCTACAAATAAGAGGGAGACTGGCATTTGTTACTGTGGCATTAAACCAGGTGTGTCCAGCACTACTCCACACACAGTTATTAGCCCCGGTTCCCATTTGGGGGCCAGAGGAAATAATTTTCAGTGCATTTCAGTAGTGATGGCCTTCCTGATAAATTCGCATTTACTGAGGGATGCACTTTCCATGCATGGGGGTACCTGTGCTATTTTCTCTGAGATTATTGGCAGGAATGATAGCTGGTGCCTCGGGATGCAGCTATAATTTTATGCTGCAGTGTCTAAGGCTGGGGATGGAACTAGTAGACCACGAATGCAAACAGCATCATAGAGAAAAATGTGCCTTAGGAAGTACTTGCCAATTTCTGAGCAATCAATTATTCCCTAACCTACACACTGACTTTTATGAATAAAACAGCCCAGGAAATGCATTTAATTAAGCAGACAGTTACAATAAAATAAGCTGTTTTCCCTCTTTAGCAAGAGATCTCTCTTTCATCCCCTCCCCTGTCCTGCACCCTTGCCCTCTAGTGGGTGTTTTCGTGGGTTCACTTCCATTTTCCAAACTCTCTTTCCTAAACAAAGACTGTCAAGCAAAATTGAGTGCCCTGAGTGAGAATGGGAGGTAACTGAATATTCAGAGTGAAGCTGGTTGCCTCCAAGACTCTTTCCAATTAGGAAATTTTCTCATCCTGCTACATCTTTTTTTTTTTTTTTCCACCTCTGTGGAGCCAGGACAGTGGTGTTGCCTGTGACGTTCAAGATTGGATCTGTTGCCACAGTTCCAGGAGAGAAGGACCTCCCAGAATGCCCCATGGGGATGGCTTTGTGGAGGAAAAGCAGGGCCTGTCTCCTGCATCCTTAGTTCTCTCAGTTGCCTATGGTACCAAACGGAACATAGGTCAGAAGGACCCCAGTGACTGCCAATCAGAAAAGGCCAGATGGAGAACAGCAGAGGACCATCAGCTCTGAATTTCTAGGAAGGCTTGCCAACTCTGGCCAGGCAGAGGGAATTATTAGATAATTAGATAATTAGGCATCTATGAGACTATTTCTCTGTAAAAATATAAAGAATTGAAAAAGTCATTGTGCATATATTAACTTCTCCAATGAATCTGTGATAGTTTAAATAAAATCTTTAGGGACAATGGAGTCATATAAACCTGGGTAAAATGCAGGGATTAAAAACAACAGGGTTAGTGCTAGGGGAGATAATGATAGCAAAAACCCTCTTCACCTGGGAAACCACTGTGTTTGACATGGTGCATTAGTCCCACACATGTGGGCTCCATGAACAGGACATTCTTTCAGGGAATGCTACTAACCTGAGATCTTACTTATATTTCCCCATCTAGAAAGAGGATATAAAAATGTCAACACTATATATTTATGCAGTATGATCTCTCAGATATCCAAAACACTTGGTGACGTATCTAACTCATATAATTTTGGCAAAATATTTCAAATGTTATTACTTTAATTTGCTATGAGAAAATTATATATTGATTTTTTAAAAAGACTACACTTAGTAAAACGGACCCAGGGTGTTAAGACAGAATGGAACTCAAAGTGAAAAATGAATCAATAGGTATGGAAAACAGGAGGAAGAAGAAGAAACCCCAAAGTCAGAGACCTTGGAATGTGACCTGCTCTCCAGGTGCGCAGACAGAATGTTTGTGAGCACAATACGGGGTAGGTTCCCCCGTTAAGGCACTAACTACCCTGAGAGTGTCTCTAAAATGTGGTCCCCAGGCCCTTATTACTACGCCAGCATGCACATCAAATCAGTCATCAGTCCTTTTCACCTTGGAGACGGGGTGCAGGGATTTCTCTGTGCCTGATGCTGTGAGCTTCCGGAGGGATCCCGCAGCCTTACAGAAAGTTAACTGAATAAAAACATATTCGTAGGAGTTAAGTTGTTCTAGGGTCCATAACTTGATTCTCCTTTGTACATTTCTAGATAGAAGGCATTATATTTTAAAATTCCTTGGTAATGCACTTAATAAATACAGAAATTGCAAATTTGCTTAATTTTATGACTCTAAAAATCAATATGATCCTATTTTAAAGTGCAGCTAGGAACGTTTGTATATTTTCAGTCATCAGATTTAGGGTATGTGATGGCGCCTACTCACAGTCCTGGAAAACAGAGGAATGGAATAATGTAATTTGCATCATATGGCCTTCCTGCAGTGCTGCACATGGAAATTACTCACGTGGGAGCCTTGACTGCGTACATGTTGGAGCACGGGCTTGCTTGGGATGGAGGTCAGAGGACAGGGGCGGTGTGCTCCCCTGGAGCAGCTCCCCTGGACCGACACATGCTACTCTTAATCCACCATCAGGCTACAGAGAATAGACCTCCGTCAGGATCACAGGTGTTGTCGGTCTGTACTATTCACAGGTGATCTGCATGCTGACAGGAACAGGGTTTATATTCTAAAGACTAGATACTACTCCAGAGCAAAGACTAAACAACAAAGGCAGGCTTTGTTGTTATGCAAAATTGTTTGAGGTACAAATCCTTCTTTGCCTTTCCCTGACCACACGAATTAGGAATCTGGGAGGAAGCAGAGCAAGTTCCCCTACACTACTGACCAATAAAGGATGTCCTCAAAATTCCTCTCCTCGTTTAGAAAAGGCACAGCTACAGAAACGCAGCCCCATCGTTTGTGCGTTTTGGCAGCGCTGCTGATTCTGCATGGTAATTGATCACTTGGAAATTGACAGGACTTACATTAGGCTCTTGTTCTTAGTTCCAGTCTTAACAGGGGAACTGGGAGAGGAATAAAGCATTACTCATCAGTGGCCGTATTTGGCAAAGGAAGGTCTCTCTCCCCCAATTACCATTCATCCTGATAGAGCTGTGACAGAGACCAGATGTCATTCCAATGTTAAAATTACATTGTTTTCATAACAAAGTCAGCTTACATCACTCTTAAATAGATCACACTAGTGTTCCTCTGTATACTGTCAAGGACGGGGTGAGCTAGATCTTTCCGGAGGACTTGCCAAGCACAAACTATAGGAGAGGTTAAGATTTTCACAGGGCACTCACTAGCTGGCTCCCAGCCTACATATCTCCGTATCTCTTTGCAGCATATTTCAAGTCACTGCAACATAAAATACCCTTTCTAGTGATTCCTGGAGGAGATTACAGGCTTGCTTTTGTGGTAGGGAGAAGGTCAAAGATCTCATTGGCTGGAGCTCTTTTCTTGACTGTTTTCTTTGCCCTTCCTTCTTGGGCCCCGGTGACCTTGAATTAATTGATGGCTTAGTGCTTAAGGGTATCCTGTGCACTATCTTTCCCATTTAACGTTTGGAACTTTGCAGATAATTCCAAATCCAGGGTCAGCATCCCTATAGACTCAGCACCTGTAAACCATAAATTTGTCCAAAGCCTGCTCAATCTATGATACAGCTACCAGGCCACCTCCTCTAAAAAGCCATCTATGAGTCATCATTCAGAACTACCTCTTTCTTTTCTGAATTTATCACCCACTTTTTTTTTGGTAAATTCACATGGCATATATCATGTTCTGATTCACATGATGATTTTGTTCCTGTCTGATCATCAACATCGGGCTGTTAACACTTCGAGAACAAATTCTTTCTCTGCTTCAATGTTGCATTTCAGAAGAGCAGGGGGAAGTAATCCTAAAATATGTATTGAATCAAAATATATATTAATGTCCATATATATTTTTCTTCTAGGCCAACACCATTCCCCTCACTCTAAACAAGCACTTGCAGAAAGCGCTGTGACCCACATGGAAGGAAAAAGGCTGCGAAGGGCACTGGGGCCCGACTGTGGACACCCACACAGGTGGGGAGAAGCTCCCTTCGTGCAGCCCACAGAGTCATGGTGCTCCAGACAGCCAACACGTTGCATCAGTAAAAACTCACTCTTCATGAATTGCAATTACCCTTGGTTGGAGGGCCTGTGTTTGCGACTAACAAATTATCTCTAGGTCCAGACAGAGTATCTTGCTGGCCTTCCTAGAAGATGTCAGTGCCAACCAGAATGCCATCCCTGTAAGCCACTTCAGACATGCTTTAAAAAGTGCCCCGTGATGAGCCCAGAAGCCGATAGGACTCAGTGACTGAACAGCAACACTGCGCTTGGAGCCCACTCAGACAGCAACAGGGGGCTGCTGCATTTTATGCCAATGGCTCACGGTCAGTAAAACAAAGGGATTACTTTAGGCAGCCTTCCCTTACTCTCACTAATTGGCTAATGTTAGCACAGCTTTGCTCAGACCCCCTTAAAGCATGTTTACTTGCAATTTCTTCCAAATGTCACTTATTAGAAACTCTGCATTCCTGATCCTGGAGGTAATAAACCTGGAGACACAGCTTTCATTAGCAAATGGAAAGAGGCTCCAAGTACCTTCAGAGATAAACAAATGAAAGGGCACGGAAGATTGGGATAGTTTAGAGCGGAGAACTTCGCTGGAATATATTCAGAGCACAGGTCTTCTGTTCCCCCATAACAATGCACTACTTTTGGCTCTTTCCATTTCCCAGGTTTGGGTTCCAGAAAAACCTAAACAGAAAATGTTCCAGGTTCATGAACTATTCCCAAAGCACAGGACTGAAAAAATCCCCTTCCATAGTAGGCCTACGGCTAAAGTTTCCATTGGCTGCCCAAGAGCTGCAAGAATAGCTCAGAGGAGTCTTGGTCAAAAATACATATGTAATTACAACATATGAGAAAACCGACAGAATAATACATGGAAAAAGATGAAGAAATTTAGTGCTGCTCATGCAGGAGTCTCCTTCAATCTAAGTTCCTAATTCTAATTTAGTGAGGGTTGAAAACAACAAATCACGTTTGAGAGGGGAAGAGAAAAAAACTGTGGAAAGATCTGTGTGTTCTTTAGATGACATTTGAAGCACACTTCCATGCTTTTAAAAGCCATTTGTTGCTGTTGCTCTTTGGGCGGTATGCTTGAATGCCTGTTCAAAAAGCATCCTAAATTTGGGATGCATTGTTCTCTTTTAAGACCACATTAGACTGCTACTTGCTACTTACTTTACAAGAACTGCAAAATTATTCCAGGTGCAATGTTTACAGAAAATTCCTATGAGCCTCTAAGGATGTTTCGAATCTATCATTTCCACCGTAATCCATGAAGAAAATCAGCTATAGATTTTCAGATTTTTTTCATCCCGACTCAGGGTAACCTCAACAACAACTCCATACCTCAGTCGTCAGCAGAAGTGACTCCACATTTTTGCCCTTAACTGAAGGAAAACAACCATATGGGCCTTGTTCTTAGCCAGCACTCCATTAGCTAATTGAATTGACAAAGCTCCACCAGTGAGAGACCATGAATTAACCCCATTTAAATGACTCCATCCCTCTGGCAGAGCTCAGGGTGCCTTGTTTCAGGGCCCACCACACGAGTCCGCCTCATTTTGAATGGGTTAGGCAGCCAGTGCAATAAAGATGCAATGCAAGCCACATACATCATGCTTTTTAAAGTAAAAAGGAAGGGAAAAATTAATTTTAATAATGTTTTCTATGCCTGATATAATAAAAATATTATCACCTTAACATACAGTTAATACGAAATTTAGTAATGAGAGGCATATTTTCTCATACTGGATCTTTGAAATCTGCTGTGTGTTTTATAGGTATGACATCCCTTAACGGGTACTAACCACATTTCAATGACTTAATAGCTCTGTGTGGCTACGGCACTGAACAGGCAGGACTGAGGGATGAGATCTCCTCTCCGTCTTCTTTCCACTGTCCACTGCTCACTCATAGCCATCGACAAGAGTTGGCTGCTTCGCTTTAAACACCTGGACATTAGCTGGACACACAGCCATTCATGACTGTGAATTACCCTAAAGATAAAAGAATAACAACTCCCTATTTTAAAAAAATCACCTCTTGCAAACCATGATCACTTTTTAGGTCTATAAAGTACTGGAGGTGGGATAAGGCCCAACCCTTTAGTAAATGATCACAGGAGACACCAAGCCTATCATTCTCCAAAATTTTGTCAACTCCCTACTTCAGTGCACGCTGTCTATGCTGGCCCACGGGCCTGGGGGTCCTGTCTTCCCACCCAGGGAAGTGAAACTTCCTACCAGAGAAGGGAAACATGATTGGACAAGGGAATGAGCTGTACTTGCATGATCTGTTGACATAAAAATTCTCACTGAGACATGGAAATAAAATGTATTCAATGAAAGATCTCATTGGAAAAATACAACTATGGAAAATTTTTTACAGGTTATTTTCAGGAACTCACTAAACGTAAGGGGAATAAAGAAAAAAGCTTCTACTTTGCAATTAGACAATGGAACCCATGAAAAGATTGAGGCTACAAAGAATGAATGAAGAACCGATTCGGTTGTGCCCTCACCTAATTTATAGAATGCCAGTGTGAATAAGCCTGTGGTATTACAGTATCAGAGTAGTGAAAAATTATTGAATTTTAGTCCTAAAATTAGGGTATGTGTCACTTTGCTCAATACCTACTTCTAGAATCAAAAGATGTCACTGTATCACCTTGGGGCATTTATTTTAATCTGTCCTGAATGTAATTATTCCATCAAGCTATTGTCACAAAATCCTATTAACTCAAAGAGTAATTGTGTTATTCACTCCTTATGCAGACCTTGATTTTGGTGCTTATTAAGCGCAACTTTCAGGCAGCCAAAATGAAGGATAAGGATTCTTATCTTTCAATTAAGCATCCTTACATCTTTTTGATTTTAGAAATTGTTTCCTACCTTACGTTATGAATATCAGTCTCAAAATAAAAATATGCTCACATTGTACTTCATCATAATGATACACACAGGCTTTAGAAATTCAGAGAAGAGTTGAAGGGTTTCATAAAAATTAGAATTAGCTAATGAATGCTGAGTAATCAAAGCATTATTGTCGTTTCTGCACCCACACCGGGAAATCGTTTGTGACCTTCAGCACCCCCTACTCTGCTGAATAGCTTCTCATTACCTCCTTCCCACTCACTTTACTTCTTGGAAAGCTTGTTGACCTTTACAACCCTCCCCCTCTCTTACCTGATCTTCGTGTACTCATAATTCTGTGCTTATTTTTTATGTGCAGTTTCTTAGAATGGACAAGTTTATAAAGCACCATTAACACCGTGAGGCCACATGCAGTTACAGACAGATGGCCAGGGCTAGCACATGCATGACAGAGTCCTCATTAGGTCTGATCGAGACCCGGACTTTCCTCTCCAGCGGCCTATCCATCTTTGGAAAAATCATGCCTTTCTGAAGCCAATCTTTTCATTGTCTCTGCAGTCTAGAAATAACTGTCAAGTTCAATAATAAAATCAATGGCTGCCTTTGACTGAGGGCCTACACTGGGGCATGGAGCTAGTGGGCATCTCTCTAATCATGTCACAACAACCACGCTAGCCTTTCCCCCTTCATTTTTTTTTACTGTGAATACTCCTTCGACCTGAAATTCATATAGATTGGCACCTCTCAAATAACTATAGTAGTTTGCTCTATTAAAGTATTTTAATGATGCTGGGACTTTTAAACTCAATTTTTTTGACATTTTGTTTGTCAAGTTGAAGCATCAGTGGATCTTAGAGTTGGGCTTTTCCATAGACAGCTAACAATGTGGGCCTGCAGTTTACATCAAAAATTGGGGGCTAAAGAGATAGATGGGAAAACCATCAATGCTGAGATGGTTTGGGTCTTATGTGTATGTTTCACAAAGGAGTGAGGTCCTTGGAGACATGAGCAGTGGCTGGTGGCGGCAGCTCGGGAGATCTTTGTATTTAAGCAGTGGGAAGAGAAAGAGACGCCATATGACGATTCATTATGGGCAATGGGAAAAGCTACCCAGCAGACTTCTGAGTGTTAGAGACGCCACAGGAAGAGCTCTTTCGGGCACCTCAAATGGTCAACACTATAGGGGTCCGCACTGCAGAACTCCTGCAGCTCTGGAACTTGGGGGGGATAATCAGTTGTCCTTAAGAGGCTGAATTCAGCAAAGTGAGGGGTTAAAAAGCCAGGTTGCAAGGGGCTGGTGACCCTGTTTTATTTACTTCATGGGAGTGGACAAAATCTTGACAAGTGGGGGAGTGTTCGTCTTGCAGGAAAAATGACTTTTCTGAAGGATTGAAGGGTGGAATGATGCACGAGTGTAACGTGAAAGGCATAAGTAGTGACATACGAATAAAACACGGAACAGTACATAATGCATGATCTATACTTAATCAAAACTCAATGCAGCAGAAATATAAGGAATTTTGAGTGAATTCATAATATATTCTCCAGTACCTTGCATCTGTCTTAGCTTTTTAAAATCTATACGTATTTAATATAATTTAAATAAGCAATAAAGAAGAGGAGAAGTAGAACAAGGAAGAACGTCAAGATGGCCCAGGGAAAGGGCAGAGGAGAGGACACAGTTCCTAGGCAACCTGAGGGAAGGCCTGCCAGCGACTGCTTTTTCTGGTGACGATCTGATGCTTATCAGCCACAGCTAGAGGGAGGGGATGCAGCATCTCGAAGGCATCACAAACACCTCAAGAAAGGAAGGATTAAGCATTAAAGAGTGAAGACATTCTGGCTCCCTTCTTTCCTCCAGGAAACATTGACATTTTTCAAGATCTTGGGCAGAGTGCCTTGAACTCAGACCTCCTCTTTAAGTGACACTGCTGACATCTTCCAGCAGCCACATGTAGACGTTGGTCGGAGAGACCCATGGATGGATCCATGTATTTGAGACAACAAGTGCATATGCGGAGGCAGAGCTGGGGGCAGGCAAAAGGCATAAGGCTAAGTCAGGGCCAGCAGCTGCCTACAGGGAACTCAACAGCACATCCGCATCTGATTTGTGGAAGTGACATCCTCGTTAGCTGAAAGCTAATACTGTGGTACGCTAGCTTTAAATCTTTATAACCTAAAGTAGATGACCAAGTTGATTCTTTCCTGCAGCTTTCCCCTCCAACTTTGACTTCAGAAAAGATGGCACATTTTCATTTCTAATTTTCAGCCTCACATTCCAGTTACTGGTGACATCAGCTTCCATACATAATTTTCTGTGAAGATCACAGAGTGACTCAGGAACCAAACCTACCATTAAAGATGTCTATTAGAATTGCATTCCTCTCCTCCCTTCTACCCTACACACAGGGTCCACAGGGAAGGGTCAGAGCCTTTCTCTGGACAGAATGTGTTTGACCAGTAGATGGAGTACGTGGTCCCCAGAACCTTGTTCCTGCTAGTTAACGCTGTAGTCTTTCAAACAGGGACAAAGCCACCATAACCACTAAATACTGAGCTTAATGTACAATGGCAGCTGGTACATGTAAAGAATGACGTGGATGGCTCTTACCAGAAGTGTTTTATAGGGATAACTGAGCAGGGGCATTCGTTAGCAGTAGGTGAGCAGTAGGACACACAGGAGTCTTAGATTCCTGAAAGTCCCTCTGCATCTTCACAGTTTTGCTTAACACCAGCCCAGCACCTGGGAAAGAATCTCAAATGCAATTTTTCCCCTTCTTAAATTTCTTTCAAAATTGATCATTTTACTCTGTGGTTTGTTAGGAGAGCGGGATGGGGGGTGGCGGAGAAGTCCACTCTGCAGCTGGTACGACAGGGAAGAGAGCTATGTCAACTCTCGCAGGCTGCCAAGCCTTTGTTTTGGCAGAAGCGCTGGGGATATTACAGTGGGGATAATTTATCACGCTTGCTTTGGGTGTTCCAAATTTGCAAGCTGTGGCTAATTTCCAGAGGCAGCAGGGCAATAAACTCCACTTTCCTAAAAGAAAAACAGTAACCACATCACCTTTCAATTAAATGGGCCATGGAAAATGAACAGCCACAGACAATCATGGATATTCAGAAGTCCCCAGGAAGCCCGAGTGTGGCTGCCAGTGGTGGGACAATACTGTGTGGTCCAAGCAGCCTGGTTTTGGTTTGATAGATATTAGGAATCAGCCTACACATCTACTCCTACATCTGTCCATCTCTGTACATGTTCATGTATGAATATGCATACACATGCACACGTGAACTCTCACATGCTCAACACCAAAACACACCAACTGTTGGAAGCTCACAGAGGAACTGAAGCCTCTTCAGCGATGACTCAGGTGAAGTTCTCCTCACAGTCCCTGAGGCTGGCTTCCTGACTCCGTCCTCACTCTCCAGGTGCCCTGACAGTGCTCTCTTGGGGCAGGGACCAAACGGCACCCCTCCACGTCAGTGAGCCCTGTCAGGTGGTGTCCTCAACCACGCCTCCCCCTTCTCCTGAAATATACCTGTTGCCTTTCATGCTGTCCAGGCCAGGTGTTCAGGAGCTGCTGGGCCTACCATCTATTTGTATATGATCTTATATAATGGATCAGTATTATATAGGGGATTTCCAGGTCACAATTCAAAGGAATAACAGATGACGGGCATTTTGAGCAGGCAATTAGTGGGGAAAAGGAGGGATATTTGGGGCTGAGAGTTTCATCCTGAGTTGCCTGTAGATGCTCTTACTAGTTTTGTGGTCCAGGATCACATCATCTATTTCTGCAGACATCCCAAGTACCTGTTCATTACAAAATCCAGACCAGGACCACACATGGTGCCTCTAACTTTACAGAAAGCAAGCTCAGCAGTTGGGATTTGCAGGAAAGAAGAACACAGAAGCCAGCTAGGAGTTCATGGTTTCCCTTCCTCTCCAGTTCCTACAGAGCAGACCACTAGCTCTGTTTCTGTGGCAGGACTTTGGTGTCCATAGATATGTTAATGGTTTTACAGGACCAATCCCTGTGGCTCAGAGAACCAGCTGGGGCCAGTCTCTACTTTCACATTCAGGAGCACTGTAAAGTCAGACACGGTCTTAGGAGTTTTGTAATGCACTAAGAATACTTTCCTATTTTTTGTGCGTGCTAATTCATATGAGAATTTCCAGTTTCCTTCCCTTGTTCTGCTAAAACATTCAGAAGAGTGTGATACACAGGAAGAACTTAACATATACCGGCTCTTATTATTTTTATCTTATAATTGCTGAAGTTACCTTTCTTGAAACCTATTCCAATCATATTCCACCATTCCCAGCCCCCAAGCCAGGGGAAGTCCCCTTTCGTCTCCCATGACCCTGTCAAACTGCCCTGCCCCGGCCTGATGCCTGACACAGGAATCCGCATGTAGGTACTAAAGGGTGACAAAGGGTTGACATTTCCCAGTGCAAGTTGTTTCTTGACCCGAACCTGCCCTTTGGGCTTCAGCCTTTATCAGGCTCTGCTCTGTCCCCCATGGATTCTCAGGGGCATCTCTTCCCTGCCCACAAAGTCGCTCTGTTTAGGAGGCTCCAGGCCATCTTTCCCAAGGCTTCCCGATGCGGCCCTGGTGTCTGGAGCTCAGAGGATGCTCAATGGGGAGTGACCTGGGATCCCAACCTCTGCCCTATATGCAGAAGCCAGAAGAAATGAACAACAAGGTAAGGCTTTGCTAAAATTATCCCACCTGTCAGTCTGTGCAATGACGAGTTTGAAGATTGTAATCACAACATTGACACACATAATGCTAATTTCATCCAGTTATATAACTGGATAAGCCCATCAAAGTTATATTTGCATGGCAACAGAACTGGGGTTAAAGAGTAAAAAAAATGTTAAGTATCACATACTTAATCTGGATTTTACCTAACAGCGAACATGTCTGTATTCTGAAATAAACAGGTGGTGAAGGGGAGGCACGAGGGCGAGTCTCCACATCCAGGTTTACAGGACCAGTGTTGGGGGCAGGTAACTGCTAATTCATCTCAGTGGTTAGTGAAGGGCACAGCTTTCAGCGTGTCATGGTAAATTTAGCTGTATCAAAACCAAATCCTATTTCCACCTGCAACCCCAAATTACAGTTAACTTGCAAATCTGGCATTAATGAAAATTTCAACAAATGACTACTTTGGATCTGAATTTCACTTTACCAGTATTTCTTCCCTCTGCTATTAGGACACCTGGACTAGTAGGCTTACTTTAGAAAATGTCCTATTTTCTGTATCTAGGTGTGTTTTGCTTTGATGAACTCATTACAAACAGTGTGTAATTACTTCATTGCGAACAAGGGCATGCCAATAAATTAGGCATAGCACTTTTGAACAAAACATGAGCAGCTAGGAAGACTATTTCTGAATGACAACATATCTGGGATGACCAAGTAGGTTGAAATTATAATACTATTATACATTTCCATTTACTGGATTGTATGTATACAGAGCCAAGGGAAACAAGAGGAAGCGCACGCTAGGCCTTCAGCCAATGTACTTTTCTGATTTTACAGATGATTCCATTTATCTTGGGTCTACAATGCTCTATAAAAGATGAAAACATTCTCCTGGGAGGAAAAATCAATTAACTTCCTGGCTTCCAGAGACTGGTAACCTTGTTTCTTCTCTTTTCGATTTCGGCAGGACACCCCCATCTTTGGACGAAAAATGCTGACCGGGTGTTCTGGGAACCTTGGCTCATCCCGAGGCTAATAAACGCGCGGTCCTGGCGGTGTGCCCAGCTTTTGTGGCAGGGAGTTACCCCCAAGTGTTTTTTTAAAAAAAACTTATACCAGAGTTTTATTTAGAAAGCAAGAGTTGCCTGTGCATTAGAGGAAACTGGTCGTCTGTAACTATCCAATTCAAATCCTCTTTCCACCTGCAACCTTGAATCAGCCTCCTCGGTCTGATATAACATCATAAAAATTTTTGTTGGGGAAGTTAAGGGGGGAAGAGTGCCTGTAAGACTCTCCTCGTTTGGAGGCACCCAGCCTATGTGCCCCTTTCACCAGGGATGCAGGGGAGGGGTGAGGTTGTGGAGATGAGTCCTGAGGGGGTGGTGCACAGAGGAGGAACAGCACAGAATGAGAAGAAAGGGCAGGAAGAAAGGGCAGGTGAAGAGCAGCTCTCACTTGACCTTGCAGGCTTCCCGTATGGAATTAAAATTCACAAACTAGCTGAGGCTAACAAGAAGTAATCATGGCAATTGCCTCATCTTGTACTGTCAGCACATGGCAAAGCTTGCTGTGGATAAGCGAGCAAGGAGTCCTTTCCAAACATTTCAAAATATTGGTAATGTGTTCTGTAATTTCTCTTCACCCCTCAGGAGATCACTGGAGACATTAGAAATTCTCAGTCCAATTTGGTGTTGCCAAAGTATTCCAAACCAGAAGAAACAGAAATGAAGTGGAAATATCTCCTTGCAGTCTCCCTCAGTGATGCCTTCTGATATATAACAAAATGTATCAACATTTTTGAAAAGGCCTTAAACACCACAATTACAATGTATTTTTTCCTCTTTCATCCTTTCAGTCTACTAAATTGTTAACCTATTTAACAGTGAAAGTCTTTTAAAGTCACTTCAGCTTCTGTTACATATCATTAAAATATATTTTTATTTTTATTTATTTATGTTTAAATCCTCACCTGAGGATATGATTATTGATTTTAGGGAGAGAGGAAGGGAGAGAGAAAGAGAGAGAGAGGAACATCAATATGAGAGAGAAACATTAATCAGTTGCCTCCTATATGCACCAACCAGGGATTGAACCCACAACCTAGATATGTGCCCTGACCAGGTATTGAACCCACAACCTTTTGGTGTACAGGATGATGCTCAAACCCAGACACTCGGCCAGGGCATGATGTTTTTATTTTTACCTTTTGTTAATAGTGATGTAGGAGTTGAATCAGTATCTTAATGAGCACGAAGTGATGTGATTACAGTCCAGTTTGGCATCCATGAGACATCATGAAAAATGTGATTTAGCCTCACTGGAGCTTCCCTACTACACACCAGTTTTATATATATATATATATATATATATATATACACATTTATGTATATATACACACACACACACATATATGTATGTATATGTATGTATGTATGTATATGTATATAACACACATATAACATACACATATGTATATATGTGTATATAACATATATATTACATACATACATATATATATATATGTCAAAGTTTGATTAGGCAGAGTATGACTGAAATTGCACCAGGTAAATAAGATTATTTTTATCTTTCTGATGGGTGGATCACTCTTTCGTTTGTTTCAATTTTTATCCCAGGTAAATGAGGCCAAAGTTGCTTGGCTCTTGTATCTTTGAAGCCATGTCCTTGTCACAGGCTAGCCTGGGGGAGACAATATTCATGGCTTGACCTAATAGGTTTTTCCTTGGAGAAAAAGAAAAAAAAACAGAAAGAGATGAATGAAGAGGAGAAAGACAAGGGAGGTAGGAGAAGGAAAATAAATAGTGAAGAAAAGAAGATGGAGAGGGAAAGGAGGTAAGAGAGAAGGGAGGCTAGCAAGGAAGAGAAAAAAATAATTGTGCTCCACGGGGCGTCCAGGGGTGCACCAACTCAGACAGCCGGACGTCTCTGACTCGGCTCCTTCGCTCCCAAGCGAGGGAGGAACAGCACCCTTTCTGCAGGAGGTCATTGGAGAGTCAGGCTTAAGCTTCATACTCCGCCATTACCTTTTAGGTGCTCATTGGGAAGGTCCAAGCCTGGCGGCCCCCTGGGCACGGGTCTTCATCCATTTGGTTTGCCACTCACTGGCCAGCTCGCCTGCAGATGGGTTTAATCTGCAGCTCCTCCTTCCTATCTTCCTGACAACGCAGTACTTCCATTAAGAAAAAAGCACTCAGCTATTAATTTCAGCTAATTCTTAACCTGGCCAATGAAATATAAGCATGTGCAATTTTGCATCTATTTTAGGGCATGGCTGTGGGGGCGGCTGAAACTCTGCTTGGCTTAGAGCTCTCTGCATTCATCTGATTTTTCCCAGTTCTGTCTCCTTTGTTCATCCTTCTCCTAACAGGCTGCCTGATGGTTACAAAAATGATGCAGAACTGAAATAGGCTCAGACTGGATGAAAGAGGGAACAGCCCCCTTTCTGCTTAACAGTTTTAAAAAATATAGCATTTTCTTAAGAGAATGTCCGAGTGCTCTTAAGTATTAGTCATTGCTATTTGAATGCTTTATTTTCCTAGGGGAAAAATTAAAACTCTCCATACCTGCTCTCTCAACCTGGGTCTTGGAAATTAATTGGGGTGGGAGGGGTTTGAGACCCAAACGCAACTAGTCTCTGGTGGCCTATTGATCACTGCGTCACAATATTTCACATATTGAATGTCGACCTCAGGAAAGCCAGCAGCAAGAAACGGGCTATCTAGACAAATGATTAAATATTTGTTTAACTCATTTCCATTAAGTAAATATTTTTATCACAAGAACATCTTTTTCCTAAATCCATTGGGTTGTCAGTATATTAGACGTGAGCATATCTTACAGTATAATAAGAGAAGCAGGGGGAAGATGAGCAAGAAGTGTGCCCTGTCTCGGAGACCATTGGGGACAAAGCAGGCACAAGCCTCGAAGAATCAGAGCAGGTCTTGCCCAGAAACTACACAGGGAGCCAAAGTGACGTGGACCTGGCATAGCTTAGCCACAAGTATGTCTCCCACAGAGATATTAAAGGGGCTGGAATTTTCACTTGCGGGGACTCAAACATGATGTTCTTTGGCAGGGAAGTGATAGCTAATTATCTAGTGAGATGGGGTTGTTCTAGCTTCTCACAGAGCACCTTACTCTTTTCACTGAACAGTGAAGGTGCAGATTAGAACGAGATCAGACTGTCTTCTCCTAGAGGCTCTTTGGGGTCCTGGGGAGGATTGAAAGGATTAAGACTGTTAATGAGATGTTTCAAAAGACAGAGTTAGAGAAGCCAAAGCTACACCTTGCCTCTCTTACAGATGTGCTGGGACTCAGGTCTCCTAAAAGCGCCAAATTCACTTCGCTATTTGGAACTGGAGGATACCAGGAACTGGAACACCACCACTTTATGAGAAAGAAAGGAGAATCCCTCCAGCTGCCAAGGAAGTCACAGCTGGAGAAGAAGAATGTGTTAGTATGTGCTTGGCACTGTGTTCGGTGGTTTGAGGTTCACATACCTCATCTAATCCAATGATTACCAGCCATGGCTGTGCATCTCAATCACCCATAGAAACGAAAAAATACAGTTACCTACATGTTCCAACCCACCACCCACCAGAGAATCGGATTCCTTTGGCTCTGGGTTAGCACCAGGAAAGTGTAGTTTTTTTTAAGATTTTATTTATTTATTTTTTAGAGAGGGGAAGGGAGAGAGAAAGAGAGGGAGAGAAACATCAATGCATGGTTGCCTCTTGCATGTGCCCCTACCGGGGACCTGGCCTGTAACCCAGGCATGTGCCCTGACTGGGGATTGAACAAGCAACCTTTTAATTTGCAGGCCGGTGCTCAACCACTGAGCCACAGCAGCCAGGGTGCAAGTGTAGTTTTTAAATCTACCTGGGTGATTCTGAGTCACTGCAGGTTTGAGAACTATTTAATCCTTACAACTCTTTGAGGCAGGAATATTACTCTATCTTCACCAAAAGATGAAAGCGAAGTTCATGTTTGACCGACCTCAGGGGAATAGAACATGGATCTATAATTTCTGGTTCCATAGTGTTTCCATTTAACACTACAGCTTCCCTGGAGGGTTGAAGTCTTAGGTTTTGAATAGGTAACTGTAAGACTTTCACCACATTCTCCTTGATCCTATAAGTGATTGTTCCGAGAGAAACTGAGGAACGTGTTTGTGGAGGTGGATATACGGAAAAGCACATCGCAGTCTGCATTGCTCTGGTTTCCACTCGGGTTAGTTGTGTGAGTGTGGGTGTGCTGCCTTGCTAACCCTCAGTTTCCTCATTTGCATGGTGGAAATGATAGACACCACCTCACATTGCATTTGGGTGTTAAATGCGAATATATATGTGTTAAGTAGTGCTCGGTGCATAGTAGTACTTAATAAGCAGCAGTTCTGTCTGCCATGTTTACAGCGACTGACAATCTTCTCTTGGCCACACAAGGGCATCTGTCCTATTCTTCTCTTCTTTCCCCTTGTCTTTAAACAAAAGACTGTGGTGCCTGGGGGAAAGGCCCTGAGGGAGGGGTCGATTCAAGGGTGATACTGGATCCTGCAGAATCTCCGTTACACCCAGTGGGGGAATACATAATGCCGCAGAGGGGGCTCAGAGTGAGAGTCAAATCGGGGACTTCACTGTATTTTGCTGTGTGTAATGCTCCCACGTTTTTGGCCCCAACTGACAAGGAAAAATAATCCTTTCTTTTAATTTAAAAAATTCCATTATTTATTTATTTATATTTAGAAACAAAACTGATTCTCATATTCCCGGGTATTATTTTGCATATGGATATCATTATTGCTTTCTAGAATTACACTTTCAATGCATAAGCATAAATAAAAGAATTAAAGACATTTATAGAGATATGGAATCAGTACTACCCATGTATAATGCACACATTTATTTTTCCCTCAAAAATTTGGGCAAAAAAGTGCATATTATACATGGCAAAACACCGTATCCTGAAGCCACATTTGCCTCTGACTACCACACCCTTTATTTTCCTCAGTGATGCTTTAGCGCAGTTGGGGCAGCTGCTGCAGACTGGCGAGGGGAGGTGAAAGCCCCTCCCAAAGATGCCTCTTGGTGAGGCTGCTCCCTAAGCATGGCACTTTACCTTGGCCTCACTTGGATAAACAGATTCATCTGGTGTAATTCTGTGAGCTGCTAGACAGAGACAAGTACGTTTAGCACTTGAATGGCGAGCTCCAGTGCTAGAATCGCTCTATTTATACTTCACTCTTCAGACAATCCTGAAATCTTTTACATAATTGCTCAGCTCCTGTAGCTTAGCAAACAAGTAAATAAGATGATAAGCAATACTCTCTTTTCCGTGCAGGTTTATGATGAATTCACAAGTCAGCTTCACTCCCCATTATTCTGGCTAACTTACCTGATGTACTTACTTTTAAAGTACATCAGAAGACAGTTGGTTTTATTGTTTTCCCTTTGGAAGCTGGACCTTGATATTATAGTTACTTTGTAAGCACAGTAGAGCCTGCTGGGTGATGGGCATGACAAAGGATGGGAAACCAGGCAGGTTCAAGTCTTGGAACACAATTATCCAGACTTAACCTTGCTGAGTCTATCTGGCTCGTCTATAATTACATAATGCTCCGAAGCTCAGGAGAGGATGGAGGTTGGGAAGCACTGTGTACCCTGTCTGTGTTCTCGTACTGCAAACTTCCACGATTCTAAGGGTCAGCTTTGTGGGCCATAGGAAACTGAAATGGCGGCTTGGAGACCCAAGCTGCACACGGGGGCCGCACACCTGCTCAGGCACACGGAAGGCCTGGAATGACCAGGTGCTTGCAAAAAATCTGGTTTCTGAACCACCTTGCTTCCAGGTGGTTCTTCCACAGATGGGTTAGCTATAGACCCGTCAGATTCTGGAAAGGGCCTGGATTCTCCTACCGCCCCCCCCCCCCACTCTGGGGGCAGAGGAGAACCAAACATGTGGGTTTTAGACTGAGTTTCATTTTGATTCATTCCCAGAAGAAGCCGTTCACACGGGAATGTCTGCAAGAGTAACAAATGAAGGCATTCCACTGTTAATGAGTGATCTAAAAGATTACATGGTAGATTTTTACTTGGTATAATCTTGAACTTAGTTGATAGAAGCGTCACTAATGAACACCTAATAATAGAAGGCAAGTGTAGGAAAACTGCTAATGCAATAAAATGTGGACAAAACAAAACTAGCACTGGTAACTTTCCTGGAAAGCATAGGGCTAGAAAGTGATTATGACTAAGAGAACTTTTAACTCTAGGGCGTCACTTGGGGAGGCTCACTACTGAGTTTTAAACAGGGTGGTGGACAGCTATACTTTGAGAATAACAGAGAATATCCTTTCTCGGTTATTCTGATTGGGTGTCAAAGCTCTGACTTTTTCCCCTGAACTCTTATTAATTATATAACGAGGACTCCATACGTTTTCATTCAGCATTTAAGTTTGCACTTCTTAGGATTCTTAGTTTTATGGGGATCAGTAGTAGTCTCCACAGCAAAACTTAGCAATAGAAAGCAGGGACCTTACATACAATACGACACCTTCCCTAACGTTCTCCTTACCAACTCCAGCTAGGGGTTGAGCGAATCTCATATTCTGTGATCTTGCAAAAGTGTTTTGTTTCTTTCCTTACACCCTAATCAGACCTTAGTGCTAAATGACCATTAATTTATCTCCTTGAGGAGGTTTCTGGAATTAGGGTTTGCGTCTTTTGTCTGATTCCCTACTCCCAGCACCAGGCTCTCTGCACAACCCCAGGGCAGTGCTGAGGATTGTGACCAAGGAGATAACTGTTGTTTTAGACTCAGTTTGTTCCTGTACCTTAGGCAACTCAGAGGACAATGAGCCGTTCTCTGCCTTCAAAGGGCTGAGAGTCTAGAAATGGTTATTACTCACATTTTATATACGTAGAATTCAGATCATGCTGGTGAATGAATACCCCCAAGAGGACATGTAATTAACATATTTATAACGGGTGCTTAAAATGACTTTTCACTTTCCAAATGTAATCATTTGATTCACCAAAACAACTTGCCTCGACCACTGGCCACAGTAAATAAGGCTGTTGACAAAGCCCTATTCCTTGTATGAAATACAGAACTTATCTAAGTTAGTCATTCGTCACATATCTCCTTCACATGATTTCACCTTAGTGTAAAGCCATGGCAATATGTATGTGATGCCGTTTTTCTTTCCTGCAGTAGATACGAGCTTTAATCCTTCTTAACAAGATCTAGATATGCCTGCATGAGAATTCGCATACATAAAGCAGCAAAGTGGAGTTAGTTTTAGCTCTCAGGAATGCGCGATGATGTGGCGAAGGCTGCGGAAAATGCTGCTGTCTCCATTGGCCTGGCGCTGGAATTACAGCCAGTTGGAGGCAGCTGCAGCTGCCCGAGAAACAGAGTTGGGGGTTTCGACAGCAGTGGCAACCGGCTGCAGCCCTGAGTCCTGGGGCATCAGAGGCCCTGGTGGGGCCTGGCATAGGCAGCAGTGGACTGGCATCACTGACTTTCGCTTAATGACAAGACCCCTAGGTCTTTATTTTAGGCCAACTTCATTACTGCCATATTCTAGTCTTCATTAGAGGTTTGGAAGGCAGAGAGATTTTTACATATGGTATCTGCTGCCATCTGTGTGGAAAGCAGAAATGTGTGGCTAGAAGCAATTTAAAACATAATTATTTTGCCCTTGCTGGGTGGCTCAGTTGGTTAGAGTGTTGTCCCATGCACCAAAACATTGTGGGTTCGATCCCTGCTCAGGGGTGTGCATGGGAAACAACCGATCCATGTTTCTCTTTCTCTTTCCCTTTCTCTCTCTCTCTCAAATCAATAAACACATCCTCAGGTGAAAATTAAAACAAACAAAGAAACAATACCTGCTTTGATGCACAAGGGGTCAGACTATCTCACCAAACCATGGGGGAGGGGTAGGCAGCAGTGGTGGAATCATGCAACACCTATGGTTACGGAGCTTATTTGCTCAATAATTTGGTTACGTGAAAGGTGCTCACTTTTCAGTTCTTGCAAATAATATATCTTGCTTGACTGCATCTCTTTTATTGACCATAAGGAAGAGAAAACAAATTGTTCTTTTCATGTATTTAAGCCATCATGGATTGAAAGGCTACTAGGTACCAGTCATGACTAATTTCAAATGTTCATATGCTAAAATGTTCACATGCTAATAAACCGTATTTATTTCATGCATAATCCAATAAGCAGAACCATAAAGCTGAACTAATTTCTACCTTCCATTGTGACTATGTTGCAAAGAGCTGTTTACCTGGCTGCTGTTCATATATAAACTGAATTCGTTCCACGTGCAATTAACAGGGATAAAACTTGAGTAGAAAAGGTGCCAATTAGAGATAGCTAATGGCCTCTGACCCCAGTACATTTGCATGAGTGTGATTTCCATAATTATAATTACAAAAACTGGAAAGTGAGAATGCTACTTCAAGAGAAATGTATTTTCTCATAGTGTTATTTGTATTTAAGAACATAAATCATGTAACTGGGAACTAATTAGATGGAGAAAATACTTCCCCCAAAGAGCCAACTGTCAGAGAAATCCCTTCTTTTCAAAACTGATAGAAGTTTTCCTTGTGTTAATCTCTCTTTTGTGTTTTCTGTGCAGCTGCAAAACTTCATCCATTTGGTCAGTCAAGAGTTGATGTTATTTGCAAGACTCTACGGACAAGTCCAAACAAACATTTACAGCTCTCCCTATTTCCACAGCACCACGCTGCCACTGTTGTCCGTGGGCCTCATCTCCACGTCCTTTCCTGGGAGGGTTCCCTGTGATCCTCTGAGCGTAACCCTGCAACGTCTTTTTCTAAAAATGCTCTGGGGATGCCTGGCCACCTTTGTGTTGTGTGTCATACATGTTATCTTTCGCCCTGTTGTATTCTGGGTTTGGTTCTTCAAGGAGCTGCTATTCATGTAAAAGTACAAGTATTAGGGAAAAGTATGTATGTTGAACCTATGAAAAATACAATCTAAGAGAGTCTAGATACTAATGACTAGGCATCGGTCCCAAGGGCTAGGTTGGTTCCTGTCTTATTTGAAAGACAGGAACTAACCAATTACAGCCTTTTGTCCTTTTGTGTTGTTTGTTGATCTGTGAAAGATCTTAGAGATCATCTACACTGAAACTTGTATTCAGATTTGGGTCTGAGGCCAAGAAGATGAATCGATTCATTACATGTTCCAGCGCTGTTCCTGGAGCTGTGGCTACAGTACATTCTAGATCTCCAGCTTGGAGCTTTTTCCCGGAGTTTTCCCGGAGCTTTTTCCCAGGCTCAGAGGCCTGGACATTGTATGATGAGAAGGCTACTGGCTTATACTGTGCTCTAGCCAGTCCAGAAACATTGCAGGTCCCTCAAAAGACTCAGTTTTTGCTAGATTTGCCTGGTCACTCCTGTTCTTCTGTACACAAATCCTCAGCTCCAGACGAAGCCTGGACATGCCTGCCTTCTTGCTGTTGGGACTTTGAGCCTTTCCCACTTCTTAGAATGCGCTGACCCTCACTGCCTCATTCTGATCCCATTAGTTCGCATCCCAGAGGGTGGCTTTCCTCCTAAGCGCTCACACATTACATCTCAGGTCAGATGAGAAGCACCATTGAGATCCACACATAAAAACAATATAAACACTCGCTCTCACCTCTTTTACACCCTTAATTCAACAAGTGAGGCAATTATAACTTTCCATCTCATCCTTCAGTGATCGCTAAAAGGACATATATATATATATATAACAGGTAGGAGCACGTTATGGATGGTTCAATGAATGGGAAATGTTTCTGTATTGTTCAATTTTCCCTTAAAATTATAATTGAGTGTTGTTTATAAGGAGTGATCCTATGTAGATATTGAATATAAAATTTAATGCAAATTTGTATGTAAGTCAAGTTCAGATCTTTACCATATTTACTTTATAGCCTACAAGAACATGAGCTAAATGTACTTTCATAAGCAACTTCAAAGAATGGCTCTGTTTGCTCTCTGTTTGGAAGAGCCCCTTAGTCTTTTTTGGAAAGCTTACCTCACATGGGAGGGGGTTGTCCACAGGCAGGTATCTGTGGCCATTGATGTGGGAAGCAGAAGTGTGAGTGTGGCTAGAAGCAGATTAAAACAAACCTGTTTTGATGCACAAGAAGTCAAATGCTCCGATGATATCAGCAAAGCAGGAGAGGGTAGCCATCAAGCTAGCCCTTTAAGGATCTGCCCCCTCTCTCAAGCCTTGCCTGTTCCTCTGACCTGGACCCCTTGCTCCTGGCTGCAATCTCTCTGTCTGAGGACACACGATAAGGAATACTCAGTATTTTCAGAAGATTGGCAAATGCCATTGATGAAAGAGCAGTACTGGTTCTAGGCACACTTTTTTTCCTGAACTGGAAAAGATAGTGTGAACAATATATAGACAAAATAGAGTTAAATTTTGATGATTCCAATACATGTATAGATATAAGA
The DNA here is from genome assembly GCF_019186645.2 of Phyllostomus hastatus. NCBI lineage: Eukaryota > Metazoa > Chordata > Mammalia > Chiroptera > Phyllostomidae > Phyllostomus > Phyllostomus hastatus. Next base: position 110,190,861 of record NW_025334041.1, on the reverse strand, counting down.
AATGAAAAACATTCATCCTTTCAGCATTAACATCTAATTTGGGTGCGTGTATTGCTGATAATATATCTATAGATCTTTACTGTTGCCCAGAATTCCAGATCTTCCCATTTTATCACGACAGGTGGGACTTTGGAGGGATGGCTGTCTAGTTGTCTATTTTGACTTCTACTTTTTTTGCCTTGATTCAAGGTCAAACCACTCGTTCTTTTCTGCCAGAACTTACTTCACATGGGTTTTCCTGTTGTGAACCCAGTGGTCTCACTATTCTTTCTAAATTAATTCTTCTGCAGAGCTGTTTACACTGATTTCCCCCTGTGAGCTCTGGGTGATTATATTCTCCCATGTCTTTCACATGAATCTTCCTTGGAAGACAAACGCATCAGGTTAAGCTGCTGTAGGGTGTGTGCATTTCTCAACCAGAGCCAGCAACACCTACACCAATAGCATCCACCTTCACCAACACCTGTAAAAGCAACTTACTTTGGAAACCAATTTTTTCCCAGCATTCTTGTTTGAATGTGAATCTGGTGCAGGACAGGGACACCGGAGCCAGGCCTGACTGTCTCTGGACTCTGGCCTGGGATGGCTATAGTGTGGGAGGCACTGGGCTACAGACCAAAGGGGATGGATGCACAGGCATAAGATAAAGTTGCTGAGAGGAAGAATCTTACCATCTAACAGATAGAGAAGGCCAGGTGAGTTTTGTAGGCAATGGGTCAGGGTCAAAGAGCAAAGCCAGGCTTGAGAGGCATGGTAGATTATTAAAGTCAAGGTAGACAAAGGGTCAGAAAGTAGTTATGAGTTTGTGGAAGTGGAAACCCCAAGGAGACCTTGGACTTGACCTGAAAGACTATTTGCACTCTGCCTTCTTTTGAATCCTCCACTCTGTGTGGGCACCTAGGTCCTAGGAATGTGCTAATGGAAAGCAGGGGAAATCAGAAGCGTATAGGCAGGTGTGTCCTCTCTCACATCGTTGCTCTGAGTACAGATAGATAATGTTGTTTTAAAAAAGACCACAAAAAAGGGCGGGGGAGAGATGGAGTATGTGAATGTGGTACAGCTTCCCACTTTTTGGTCTCCAAGTTTTTTCAAGGAATGACAAGGTTTATACACTCAGGGTGATGTGCCATTTAGACAGCACCTATCTGCCCAAAGAGTTTGGAGAGTAGGAGGTTAGGATGAAAAAATGGAAACTTAATCCTCACATTGAATGGCTCATGCAGAAGCACCCCAATAACTTTCTGTTACCTTCCAACTTTCTCTTTTCCTTCTTGCTGGCACTATCCCCCATGTTAGAGCTGTGTGGTAAGTCTTCTAAATTCCTGAAGTCTATGTATTCTATGAAGTTACATATAAGTTTCTATTATATAAAAATAACTCAGATAGTGTTCCAAGCTTAATGTGTAAGTTTTATGAATACATTTTTTATGAAATCTTTTTCTTCTGGAGGAAATTAATATATATCATTATGTACAAAACTAGTCTCCCCTAAGAGTAACAATGTAGGTACTTAGATGCTATTTGCAATAAAGTTTACCTTTGCCGTGATAATGGCGGTAACCTTTCAAGCGAACACATGCATACACCAGAACTTGCACCTGTCACTGTCACCATGGAAATGGCCCCAAAACATAACACACGAGTCTATTATTGAGGCAGTGTAGTTTCCCAAGTGAATTTTAATGAAATTGTAGCAGAAAAAAATATGGAAGCTTCTAAATTATTTAGTGAAGTTTGCAACTAAAATCTGACTAAAACCACACGGTGGTAACCTTCATTTAAAAAAGAAACAATAGTTACCAAATGCCAAGCACACAGAAGAGAACATTCAGGTTTATTTAGAGATAAATGAGGCACCCAAAGGCTAACTCTTTCATGTTTATCTTTAGCACTGACCATTTCAATCACTATTCCTGTCGTTGGTTAAGCACATTTGAGCATTAGCTGCCTGGGGGGTATATACTGAGATCACTGAGTTATCTGGGGATTTTTCCTAGTGTTGGTCATCTTTGGGCTCTCTGTTGCTATGATGTAAACAAATTTAGAATCAAAATATTTTTAATTTTTTAATTTATTGATTTAGAAAGAGAAAGAGGGAGGAAGGGGGAAGAGGGAGAGGGATGAGGAGACAGAAAGAGACCGCTTTTGTTGTTCCACTTGTTTATGCATTCATTGGTTGTTTCTTCTATGTGCCCTGACTGTGGATTGAATCTGCAACCTTGGTGTATGGGGATGATTCTCTAACCAAGTGAACTACCCAGCCATGGCTAGAGCTATAATATTTTTGATCTGAGAGACCCAAAGTGCATATATTCAAGCCCCTTATTTTACAGATGAAGGAACCAAGGTCTAAAAAGGTAAGTGATTTGTCCAAGGTACCAAAGTGGATGTGGCTGGCCTAGAAATCCGGCCCCTGACCCTCCTCACACAGAAGGGCTGGGCTGCCTTGTGAATTACAGCCCTCCTCCTGGGGTGTTCTTTCATGAAGGGAGGAGGTCAAGTTCTGCATTTGAATATCTAGACTTCATGGATCGTTTACGTCTTCAAAGGAACCAGTCCAATTTGCTAAATGAAACAAATTTTTAACTTCTTCCTTGAAGTATGTATCTCCTCCCTAAATATATTGATTGCAATGGGGATTACTACTTTGTGCCTTGGAAACTGAACTAATACCTTAATGTAGTACAAGAAGGGAAAGTTTTCTCGATTTGCCATCATTGCCTCACCTCTCTGTACTCTGAAATTGTGTGAATCAAAAATCCCCAGGCTCATAATAAAGCCAACCGTGAAACCAGCTTCACTTCCAACAGCCTGGGAAACTCATCGAGGGGGCTTAGCTCAAAGCCATCGGTGATGGTTGGGACACTGGTGTATGATTTTGAGCACACAGTTATGGCATTATACTAGGGGGAGGGAAGCCCTCTTGCTCATAAATTGTGACTGGGACGTGGGTCCTTCCGGAGACAGAGAGTCTTTATTATGTAACTCTCGTTAAGGGCCGACGGTACGGCAGGCTTGGTGTTGCGTCTCTGGCCGCGCTGAGGACTCCCCGGGCTCTCGGAGGTCCCCGAGACAGTGTGTCATACAGTGTTGATGGGTGGAAAATGCTCTCACTGATCAAGATGTGATTGCTTTGGCTTCCTCGGAGTTCAGCTTTTGGCACTTGAACTGGGCCAGTGTAACACTGTGGCTGGGAAATGACATTATTTGGGTTGGTTAAGAGGAGCCTTTGAATTGAACTCCTCTGTAGTAGTAAAGGAGGAAACGGTTCCCGCCATGTTCAGCAAGTCCCAGAGGAGCCCTCTTTCTTTCATTGCACGTGAGTGTGCATTATAAATACTTTTGTGTAAACATACAGATATATAAGATATGTGAAGTTTTTTGTGTGTGTATATATACACACACACATATATATAAAAGTAGAATAATTCATTCCATAAACATTTCTTGAGCACTTAACTAAATTGCCAGGCATACCATTCCAATATGTATGTCCACACACACACACACACACACATACACGTGTCATTTTAAAGTGGAGATGATGCATTCCTTCCTTACATGTAGTAAAAGGAACAACATGAGTAAAACACACGGGGTACAGCAGGATATCACATTTTCACCCTCTACACCCCTTCTCTGCCATCCCTCAGCTTTGAGATATGAATAACCTTCCTGCCCTTCAAATTCTGCAAACTACCCTCCACATGATGGAGAAAGAAGGTGTGGAGGTGGTCCATTGTAGGCCCAATTCAGAGCCTGTGACGGGGTGCCGAGCCCTCCACTTTTAAAGAAGGACTCCACAGACTCTGAGAAACCCTGTCACCTTTCATATCCAGCAAGGACTGGAGCTTTGGCATCATAAACATCCATAAATTTGTCCAAATCTACTGTAACTAGACAAATAGGTAGATGTAGTTTATTTTTATGATTATAAAATCAATATAGTTGTGTTGTTGAATATTTGGGATAAAAGATGTAAAGAACAAAATGGAAAGAGTAATTATATACAATTCTATAATTCCAGCAATGTTCTACTCAACAGTTTGGTCTATTTTCTGTAGCTTGCTATTGACTTTGGGGTGGACTCCCAAGAAATGAATATAATGGGATTTTGATGTCTCAACTGACTACATATATTGTTATATACAGAAGCAATGCCTTACAATTTCCTTTAACAGTGAAAAAGGGATGTATGTGTGTGTGTTTGAGGGAGAGAGGGAGGGAGGGGGGAGAGAGAGAGAGAATATACATAAGAATATTTAGAAGAAATGAGCCCACCAGGATTTCACTGCAAGCCAGAACTAAAAACATCCAAGATGTTTAAGTAGGCTTGTTTAGTTCTTTGTAAATATCATTTTAGAAAACAAACAAAAACAGAACAGTAAAAAGTTTGCATTGCATCTCATATTTGCAAATAGAGCTTATTTCATCCACAGTAAAATTGCTTGGTGTAATTTGTAATCTCATTATTGTTCCGGATTTTCCCCTTCCCCATCATGTTGCTTGTGTTTATATAGCTTCTCCCTGTGTCATGCGCTCTGAGCAGAAAAGGGCATAATTATAAGTCTCCATTCGCTAACAGAAACAATGGCTGCACCCAGCAACTCAACTCTCCCTTTGTAAAGCTCTACATAGAAAACATAATGGTGCAGATACTGTTTTGAATCTCAATAGCCTAAACATGTTAGGAAAACAGCTACCACAGGTTCTTTACATCAGGCACCTGTTTCAACACTTACTCTTGGTATCACTTATCCATCCACTCAAGAGCAAACCAACGGCCAGAGATTTTAGGATGCTGTGCCTACAATTACTCAATGATAGCAGGAGACATGGGAGATACAATCACAACTTGTAGTTCAAGACTTTCCAGGCTTCTGTAGAAGAACAAAAGACTAATTTGTGGTACTGAGAAAAGTTAGCCAGACTGTGAAGACAAACTTGAAATGCAGAGTATACCTTGCGCCATCTCCATGCTTATAGAAGCAAAGCTACTGAGGCTCTGCTCTTTATTCCATGGTTACTAAGATTATTTTCCCCAATCGGGGGTCTTTGCGAAGATCTACAGTGTCATTACAATGGATCAACCATTCCTTCCTTCCACAAACATGGACACAAGTGCCTACAGAATGTCAAGAAGGCAGGACTAGTGACACTGATGACTCATTTCACAGCCCCTAGTTTCCACATAGGGCAGCTGTGATGCTTTGACATGAAGGACGTCCCTAAATCTTTAGACTGGTAACTTAGTACTTAGTGGAGTTGTTTTCAATCTCTGCAAAGAAAGCAGAAAGATGTCTGAGCTCTAAATTCAGTATTTCAAAAGTAGTGACATCATGGATTCAAACGGAGCCTCACTCTAGGAAACCGGACAAAGGAAGGTGATATTACATCAGCACCACAGATGTTCTGAAGAGCGTTGCATTTCTCCTTTGGGATGGACTGGCCTGTGCGCTTGAAAGTGCATTCACAGAGAAAGGGGCACCGACTCTGCTGCACATTTATAGTGAAATCTATATTTTTTCCTGGAAGATAACAGATATTCAAGTGGGGAAAGAATTCCATCCGATGCCCTAGTGCCTTCCTCTGATGAGACTTAAGTTCTGGATAAACAAATACCGATTCTAAAACCTCAAGGGGACACTTGAGTCAGGAGCAATGTAAGAGGAAAGCAGGTAGAATACGGGGGCAGCCTGCAGGCAGATGGCGACATTTCTGAGTAATTGCGGAGCGCAGAGGGTTCTAGCGTCAGAGGTCCAACTCTCCATGGGCAGCTCCCCTTCTCCAATGTAAAAAATGAACACGAGAGTTATTTAATAAAAAGTGCTGTGAAAACACAGCTGCACACATTACATTCCAACGAGACTGCTTCCTCTACGCTTTCCCATGGAGAAACTTTGAAGCCTTCCAGACCTTCTCACTAGTGGGTTAGCGAGGAAGTAGAAGCTCTGGGAGTTTGGATTGAATGACGGGAGGTGAATAAGGAATGAGTCCATGCTAATGAACAAAGCCACAGGCTAACCACCTTCATTTATTGAGCACCTACTATGCGAGAGTCTTGTTCTGAGCCCCTTCATGTCTATTATCTCTTTAAATTTCCCAACCACGTTAAGGTAATGTCAGCCTTTCCTGCCAACCTATGAAGCCCAGGCTGGGAGTTGCCCAATGACTTTTCCTGTATAATCTCGCCCTCAGGGAAGACGTTACTCTGATTTTTCCACCTCATGTTTTTCCCTGGCAATTGCTGTGAGAGAATGTTGTTTTTGGAGCTGAATAGACAAGTGTTGTACATGATATGAAAAAAAATTTTTTTTTTTCCTGACAGAAAGCACTCGTCAATTTCAGTCTGTCTACGAATGATCGAGCCTTTTCCTACTGCTGGGTATTTTTAAATGAACAGATTTTACCTCAGTTTTCAGCAAACTTTTGCTCTGTGTGGAGTGCCTCCCCAGCCAGCCTTGGAAAAATTGGCAAAGAGGATCAGTCACACTGGAGCAGCCACAGGGGGCGCTGCTGCTGAAATGCAGAAGCTCAGGCCCCAAGCAGAGCTGTGGGAGTCCCAGCAGGAGCCTGTGGGTTTGTTCAACACAGGGAGGGAATGTCTGCAGGATAAGACTCTCTGCGCTCATTCTCTGGAGGATGTCTGCTGTATATATTTGCCAAGTGATAAGGATTCTAGTAAATGAAAGACCACTTGACTATTTACATAGTTCAAAGGTAGCTTCCTGGCTCTTGAGTTACATAAACGGCTATGTTAAAAACAGGAGACCAATATAACTGAGCAACCTAAAGTGGGCCATGATAGACACCATATGTGAGGATCACAAAAAATTTAAAAGACGAGGAATTCAGCATAAACTGAGAATCATCCCCACTCCAGTCAACACGAGTCTTATGCGTGTGGCACACAGAAGAGGCTGGAATCCTGCCCTCTGTGCTGCTGTCTGGACAGGCCTGTCTCCAGGGGTGACACCCATCTCTTCGGTTGGAGGGTCTATGGCTGATCCCTCTGATACTCCTTTCCAGACACACACACTACACAGTCACATTAAGTGTCTATAGATTAAAAAATATGTTCAAGGCATTTTTTTCCTCTTGTGACAAAATTGTTGGAAAAAGGCTAAGGGTCCACCTAGGAAGAACAGTGTGCAAATCTGAAGTGGATTAGTGAGCTTTTCTCAGGACAGAGAGTGTCTGAGAGGACAACTGAGCAAGCATGGAATCTGACAAGGTAAAATTTTCGCATGCTCTGACTTCATGCTGTACGCACCTCTTCGTTCCTGCCTGGAGAACAGCCTTTGGTGTACAGACTCGCTTGAGCCAGCACATTTAGCAGAAGAAGTCAAACCATAGCAGACATGTCCTTGCATTTATATTTTCATTTGATTTCATCTTTCTTACAAAGTTGACTCTAAAAATAACCACTCCTCCCCCACACTATTTGCTGCTCTTTTATTATGCACATCATGATAACTGTGTTAAGCAAGAAGCTTAACAAATAAAAACACAAACAAAAGATTTTAAAATCATGCCAAATATCCCCAGTTAGACATCATCTCTAGTTCCTAAGTTACAATATTTCACATATTATTATATAATAGGTAATATAATTATATAACTATGTGTCAGAGATATGTTGAATGTTATATATGTACATATAAAACCTTATTTTAGTCCAGAAAACCTATTTTGTGAATGAATAAATGGGTGTTTGTGGAGGTTAGGCAACTTGTTCAAGGTTACACAGTTAGTCAGCAGCTCAGCCAGCACTCATAGGGTCTGTCTCAGCAACTCATGACTTTAATCATTTGGCTATATGACCTATCTTGGACTGGTTTCTAAAACAGCTGTTTAATCTCTCTTCTTTTAAGAGTTTTAATAGATTTTAACTCTTCCTTTTCCTGGCTAGGCACTAACTTAAATTTTAAGCTGCACACACACAAGTTCCAATGAGGAAAAACAAAACAAAACAAAATGAAAAATGAAAACAAACACTCTCCATAGAGACTTCATAGCTGCACCCCTTGGCTATGGGTGGCTTCACCCACACCACAAGCACAGGATACACATCCCTCCAGACCTTGCTTTAGAAAGATGTTCTGAACAGGAGAAACCTGAAATACGCAGACCATAGCCTTGACTCTCCCTAAGAATGCCTGCTCTTATTAGGGTTACCCTGTTATCATGCAACTTTTGGCCAGAGTCAAAATAGGGAGACATCATTTTTCTCCTTGGGTCTTACTTCATGTGGTTCACTGTACATGTTTCCAATCAGTCCCCAAGACAGACTTTCTTCGCTGCAGTTCTTTCTTGAGTCTCATTCGGCCGAACCTCAGATAGCAGTGGCGTGGCCCAGGTGTTGGGCTGGCCAATCTGTGCAGGAGTCGATCCCTGCACAGCCTGCCTTTAAGATCTGCCGGTTGAGTGTGTTGTCTTTCCAACACTGCCCTTCACACAGACCTTTTATAGAGAAAGTCACTGCTCTTTGTTTGCTTCAGAAGGCGGATGGTGAACATGTAGTGCTTTGATACGCTTTCACATTAAGGCTGTTCATGGGAGGTTTGCACTCCGTTGAATAAACAGTTTTTAAAATTCTATTTGTTCACAGGCTTCTCTTAGGACATCTCAGGGGAAATTTTTAAATGTTTTTAATTTTATCACTTTAAAGGAAAGTGGGCAGAGGTGATTAGGGTTGTACAAACACAGTCTAGCTGCCAGTGCCCAGAAAAGCTGGAGCTCCAACAGGTTTCTGTTGAAGAAAAAAGTGAGCATTTTCCATTATTGCCTCAGATTCTTTCACCTTTCCCTACACTTTCTGAAATGAAACGTAATATCTGAAGGATGGGAAACAAGCATTTTAGTGTGAAAACACGCTGGAGTAGAAGGAAAGGCCTCGCATATTTCCTACAGACTGAAGCTGGAGGGGAATTTGGCCATCTTCCTGGGCAGAACTGGGGAGTTGGTACCTTAGCATTGACCCTTAACTATGTTAAGGCTTTGAGCCTTGGGGGATTTTCCAAGCACAGGGCACTGGCTTTCTGCACCCTGGAATGGAGAGGCCCAGACCCCCAGAGAGCATCAGCGGCACGGGCGAGGTGCACTGCTGAGCTGAGGCCCACCGTGTCCTGGCCTGTCAGATGCCTAACCAGGCCAAGTGCAGAGGGGCCTTGCTTCGCTTCACTTGCCACGTGATTGGAAATGCTTAATTGCAGAATATGCAAGAAGCGTGACTGAAGCAACGTTAGAACACAGCAAAGTGGTGTGTGTGTGTGTGTGTGTGTGTGTGTGTAGAGATGGGTGTAGCGTGGATTTTACTAATGTGATTATTGAAATAAACTCTCCCATATGCTAGAGCACCAGATGGTGCTACAAAAATGAGGGAGAGAAAAGGCTTAGGGCATGTATGTCACGTCAGCTGTACTGGCCACCTTACAAACGACAAACATTCTAATCATTTTGGCTTATAACTCTGTTTTAATTTTTTTGTAATGTGTTAGAGAAAATATAAATTTACACACAGAGTTCTCATAAAATGTATAAATAATTAGATTTCACAAGAGAAAAGGACCTTAGGGATTCCAGCGGTACCTTGGTACTCATTGTTAATTCGTCTCAGAACTCGTGACCAATACCAAAACTGACAAGTATCGAACAATAAAGCATTTTCTCTCGTGGGAGGGCGTAGTGACTCATACAAGTTCTAGCAAGTGCGATGAGTCCCAAACAAGCACGGAGTGCTGAAACACTTTTTTTCTCCTCAAAATGCAATGAGGACAAGGTTTAGGAGTTTTGAACTGCCGAGTACTGTGGTATGACTATATCTCCTCCAGCCCTCATTGTGCAGATGACGTCAAGAATTAAGCCAAAATACAGAGAAGTTGAATGATTTGCAAAGTCTTATAGGTAATCAAAGTCAGAACTATGATTAGAATATAGATTCCCTGTTTCCACGTTCAATGCTATTTCCACTATCTCCTGTAATGGACTGAGGCAAAAATAACTTATGTCAGTTATGCTCAATTCTCAATATTTTGTTGTTCCAACAATATTTTGTAAGTGTGTGTTCTCTGACCTCAAACTTGATTGAAGGTAGTGATTCTGAGTCCCTTAAAACAAGTGGCTTAATTTTTTATCTTAGTTCTCTATCACACCAAAAATATTTATAGCATTTTTAGAAATAGCATTCCAAGGGATAAATAAATAAAATTTTTCAAAGTTTTTAATGACATGAAAGCACATTAAGAGAACTAAATGTTCCAGACTGTGCATTATAAATAGAGTCCCAATGCTAAGGTGCACTTTTCCACACTCATTTGAAATGGATTTTAAGGTTTCCCTACTGAGGCCTTTTTGAAGGTGATAATAAATACCAGTTTTTTTATTCTAGGTTTAAAAACCTATATTCAAATTTCCTTTAGTGATACAAGTTAAGGCATAAATGAATTGGTGTTTCTAATCAAAACAAGACTAAACATGAGACTACTAGCTATTGATAGAGAAAATCTAGTTCTAATCTTTCAAATCTTAGGTCATCTCTGATTTTGAAGGGGTTGTGTTGTTTGTCTATTCATTGTAAACAAACATTTAGGCCATAAGCAATTTCAGAGAAAACAAACAAGCAAATCTACAACTAATGATGTGTTTTACTCTGATTCTACTGCACCAGAGACAAAATGGATTTTTATTTCTAGGGACATTCAGTGAGAACAGAATGACTGGCAGAGTTGATGATGTGATCATCCAGCCAATTGTCACAAGGTCCTTTGTGTCCTGCTATAATATCTTCTAGGAAACGAGCACATGATGGAAAGCCTTCCACAAAACTCTCTTGCTCCAGGGATGGAATTATGGCTCCTTCCAGTTTTCCTCATGTTGTTATAAGCAGCTGAAGTTCCTTTTTTAAAATCAAACAATGTCTGCTGAAGGGGACCAAGCTAAGGTCTGCACTATCATGCTGAAAACGTAAGCAGATCAATTAGTTGGGTGTTAAACCTCTCAGAGCTGCCATTAGCTCATTACTTATGTCTCTGTTATGACATCTGTCACATGGAGAACAGCCTCATTCACCTAGAGATGTCCGTGCATTCTAAGGGAAGATACTCTCCAAACCTGTTTAAGTAAATAGATCCCTGGTCACAAAAAATCTTAAGCACTTGGGATAACTGCTGAAAAACAATAGTAGTTTTCAAAATTCAGTCATGGTACTGTTCATTTGCATAATTCACCACGTTCCATAAATTTTCATAACTCTCTGTGCTTTTCAAATGGGGGGAGAGGCCTGGGCCTTACCCTGCCAGTCTCCAGGAAGGTGACAGGAGAGAGAGGAGGTGTCCCCCTTATTCCCACGCCTACCCTGGGAAGGGCAACTCTAGATAATTCCTCCAAAAATATTCAAGCTTTTAAAAACTTGGCTTTAATTTTTTTTTTTTTTTTACTTAAAGCCAGGGTATTACCATTGTTTTGAATAACTGTAATATATTTTTCATGTTGTAGGTATTGTAGTAAAAATCGCCAAAGAATCATTTAAATTTTGTGAGTATCGACAAATTACAATATATAAGGTGGCTCAAAACGCTTCCAGGTCTGATTATCTACCCAGACCTAACTTAAGAAAAGGGTGGTGACTTCACTGGAAATGACTCATTGATATTCAATCTGTAGATTTTAGTTGAAAAAACAAAACATGTTTTGATAAGTAGCAATGGTTGTCTCAGAGAAAGGTATTGCAGTTATATTAAGAGGTGAACAGGCAAATCTATTGATCTGCTTATCTATTCTCAAAGCCTTTGTGTTGTGAATGAGTGTGTACGATGGCACATGCATGTTCTATTTACTATGTCCGTCAAACCAAGCCATTGTTCTGTTCTTTGATTTAACAACCTAGAAACAATTCTTTAACTAAAGTTGTGAAATGGACATGTGATCAATATTAAAACACATTATGAGAATAAAAGATTTCTGGAAATATGGAGAAGTGTCCCTTAAGTATTCCTTTATTATTTGGAAGGAGGAAAAACTTAATATAGTTTAAGGAGATTAAGATTTTGGAATGAGTCTGAATTAAAATTCTTGCTTTCCCACCATGTGACAGGCAATGTTTTGTACTTAGCATCTTTAAGGTTCCGTTTCTTAATCTAGAAAATGGGAATGATATACACATTATAAAGAGATTCTTAGTACTAACTGGAGAAAACAATCTAAGACCTTGGCAAATCATAGATGCTTAACATTACCACTGCCATTTAAATCAGTGATTATTAACTGGCACTTTCCAACACAAATGATCTGGAAAAACTTTCAACATACACATGCCCTGATCCCATGATAGGAGAATCTAAGTCCAGAGTGGGACTTGTATGTTTGGAGAAAGCTCCCCAGGTAATTCTGAAGCACAACCCTGGTTAAGAATGACTGGTCTAACCCTAGCCAGGTGGCTGAGCTGGCTGGAGCACTGTACTGTACACCAAACAAAAAAAGGTTGTGGGTTCGATCCCTAGTCAGGGCACATACAGGTGGCAACCGATCAGTGTTTCTCTCTTATATCAATGTTTCTCTGTCTCTGTCTCTCTCTGTCTCTCTCTCTCTCAGAATCAACAAACATATCCTTGGGGGAGGATTAAAAAACAAAGAATGGCTGGTCCAGTTAATTTTAATTTTTTCAGTAGGTGTACTTAGGGAATATGACTTGGTTGTCACTGTAATGCTCTTCTACTGAAGAAACTCCCCCTAGTCAAAAGTACCAATATGGTTCAAATCTGTCCATGGCCCATATTTAATTTGGAACTCGGGGAGAAACAGGATGTTTCCCTAGTGTACTTCAGCACAATATAGCTGACATAACTGAAGTACATTTGCATGCAAAAGAGTGCCTATGGGCGTTCAGCAGTCCACTGACTGGATCCCAGGACTAAGGGAGGTGAGTTTGATCCTCACACCAACCTTTTAGTTTTCTCTGCCTTGTGGTCCCGGGCCTCTCAAGCCATCGGGTGAAGGTATCAAGCAGGCATGTATACAGATCTAGAGAACCTACCGAAATTGCGAGGAAGAATGAAATATTAGCAAGTTTTCATAAAGAAATGTTTTATTCATTCATCATTTTGAAGTTTATTTTTAAGAAATCCCCCCCACCCCTAAAATACTGAGTGTCTGAATAGGACATTGCTAAAATAACTAGGGTGTGAAATGATTCATTTTAAAATTACAAACAAAAATCTCACTAGAAAAAAACTCAGCGTATGAGGTGGGTAAGCTTTAGACAAAGGGAAAACCAAACCTGCTAGTCAGAGATAAAAAAAAAAAGCCTCCTTCTACTTTATGTTGCCAAGGAGACTATATAAACAGACAAACAAGGAGAAGTGGCTGGCTGGCAATAAGGCTAATGTGGAAAACCTCTTCATTGTTGTGTGGCATGCTTCTTTTCAGAGGAGCAGGAAGAGGTGGCTGGCAGACAAGGAGAGGAAAAAAGAATAGAAGAGTCTTTCTTCTAACGAGGGCCATCTGAGTCCCTGCAAGATGAACCCAGATGGCCCAGGCTGATGTTTTGGTAAATCACTTGGAAATAAAGTTTAGCAGCCCTACACGCATTGCCTCACGATTCCTTTGATACTTTACCCCTGCACTTTGATAAGCTGTATGAGAAAGAAGTCTCACAGGAAATCTCTTCATTCAGATATTCAACCTACATTGACTTTGTGCTCCCCAGGTGGGGGCAATGCCTGGAAGCTGGGGGAGAGAATGGGCAACTGAGTCTGCCTCACTGAGGTCACACTGAATAAGTAAATACACACACAAGTAAACAACTTATTACTTACATCTCCTTACTCTTTTAGTAGTATATGTAACCCAACCACGTAATGAAATGAAATGATTTCCCTTTTATTTGCTCCATTCACACAGAGCACTACAGGTAAATGCAGTGGATTTACAAGTAATTCCATTCCTCAAGATATTCATAGTGCATGGTATAAAAAATATACTCATTATAAATTTAGTAAGAACAATCTTTGTACTTTTATACTACTATACATGCAGTATGATCGATTATATAAAGGTGTAAAACCACAAAATTCTTACAAAAACTCAAGCAAACAATAAACAAACAGTGGTCATTAATGATGGATATGAAAACTATGGATTATTGGTTTTTCCTTCTTTTTATGTTTATCTCTAAATTTTCTATAATGTGCCTGTATGAATCTGGTTTCAGATGTTGAACTTTGCAGAGTTTGAAATGAGAATGATTAAGTTTGGCAAAACCAAGATATAAAACAGCTCTTTCTAGATCTGTAAGTTTGTTTCTAAGTTTCTTCTTTTTTTTTAAAGAAAATGCCTGTTTTAATGCATCTCTTCAAACCTATGACCATAAAAGTTGATCGTTTTGCATGGGGATAAAACAAAATTGCAAACCAGCTCTTATTTCATTGGAAAGTTTTCACTTAACTAGAAGGCAAATGTTAACATTGCTCATTACACACTAAAAGAAAAAAAAAGAGTTCTTTCCAATTGCTAAGTCATCAATAGATTTAAAAACAGAAATGAGATTGGGGTCTTAAGTCATTTCCCTACATTGTAAGGGTCAAAAAGAATACCACTTTGTGAAAAGGCAGCCAACACTCTGAGCTCAGAGTTGGCATGTTGCATTAACAACACCCCCTTTTTCTATCAAACTGTTCCTGATTTGAGCTGTTAAACATGTATTTTTCTTCGCAGGCTGTTGTAATGCTTCATCAAACAGAGAGCCTATTTGAAAAGGTCATTAGAGAACACGACGCTAAATGCAGCAGAGTTATTGTTTGCGACTCTCAAAAATATCACTTTCTTTAAATGGTCTAAAAATTTTACTTTTTTTTTTTTCCAAATTTCCATCCAGAAAATCATGAAGTTTTAATCTATAAGTTACAGTCTGCAAGGTCATGTCACACCAATGCCAGTCTAGTCGGTATGAATAATTGGTAAATGTATCAGCTCCACCAAATTCTCAGAAGACAATAAACTTCTGCCAGCATATTGGTTTCTGTTCATTTTCACAAGATTGACAGGCTCATTATGGTAATATTGACATCTCCACTTGTGAGCTCATACTGTGCAACTGTAATTTGGCATATGTTAATGAGGAGATAATTATATCAAAGAATGAACATTTGGACTGATGTGCAAGGCACCATTTAATTATAAGGACATTATGGGCTGGAGTCCTGTTATTGATTCTTCCCTTCCTTCCATCTTGTCTCTTTCCAACTCCTATTTCTTTCTAGATTTCCCTTCCTTGCTTTCTTTGCCCTCTTTCCTTCTTAATAAATGACAGATTTTTTTTATGCTATCTCTCTATGGCTGCACTTGAGAGAATTCTTTCCTCCTAGTTGTTGGTTAACATATGCAAATGTGACAGAATTAACATGACAAACAAGAAGGAATTCGAAATAAACTGAAATGAACTAGTGTCTCTTCTCTCTCCCACTTCCACGGTGGAAATGATGATATCCTCACCATCTGCACCCTAGCAGGCTGTGAGTGGGCAGGAAACCAGCTGGGGAGGCAGCCGCGGCAGGGCTCCAGGTCCTCAGCTTCTGGGAGGTCCCAGAGCTCATGGTGCCTCTCCCAGCTATTGGACTATATCTCCTGTCATGCCCATTCAAAGGGAGAATGGAAGCCATTTTTTCCAAGCTATTTTGTCTAGAGAGGATGTCTACTAAAAAGAGGGCTAATGTGGAGGAGGGGATAGCAATTTGGACGGGGTATCAGGGAACCTCGGTCTTTCGGGTCCTCTCATTGCAATTATGGGATCTTAGTCTGTCATGTTACCTTTCAGGAGTTTGGTTTTCTCATTTCTAAAGTGAGGGCTTCTAGTTTTAAAATTCCATGATTCCATTATGGAAAATATGTGCAGAATTAAGAAAAGAGTGAAAATAGTTGGAGGATGTCTTTTTTTTTTGCCTCAGTGTGCAAATTATGCTAACAGTAGACTGTCACTGCAATCCCAGGACATGGCTAAGAGGCAAGACTTGTGCCCTTGAGGTTTTCCCTGAGATGGTGGCCATGGCTGCATCCGGTGCCTCTGGAGGTGCCACCCTTGCGTCCAAGTGTGTATCGACTGAAATTAGGGTCGCGATGTAGTCAGCCATTTACAAACTGGAAGAACATGCAGATAGGTCCTGGGAGCTGCTCCTGGTGCTCTGCAGGAGCTCTGCAACACAGCACAGGATGGGTGACCACAGTGGGGTACTGAGTGCATCAAGAAAAATTATATACACTATACATGTGTACTATACATAGATATACTGTATATGTATGCTATAGATTACGTATATACTATATACCTCATAGGTACATATATATTCATAATTCTCAGCCTGACTCTTCCAGTCTGTTACAATCTTTTTAGCTGCATTTCAGCTAAGGACATAGTGAACTCTACTTGCAGAACCTAGCTCATTTGAAATGAACTCTACTTGCAGAACTTAGCTCACTTTAAATGAACTCTAGTGTACTATAGAGGTTTCCTGACTCACCAGCACACACCCATATATTTCAAAAAACTTCTTTAAATATACCAGAGGGGACAAGCTTTTAAACAAATTCTCAACATGCAGCTCCTAAACAGATGATGGCATTTGACTCACTATGTCCCTGTGCCACTATGGCCCCTTCACTTGCTCTCAGCTACTGGTGGAAAATCAGATGGGCCGAAATCAGAGGAAACCTGAGCAGTGATTATGAAACCCCTGTAAAACATCAGTGACAATTACTGACTTTTCTGGGACCTCTCCTCCTTTTTCTGACCCTCTTCACAGGAGCCCAGTTTATAGCCAGAACATCATCCCTAAGGTCCCTCAGAAAGGAACATGGTTACGGAGACGGCGACTCTTTCCGACAGCATATCAGACATGGCAAAGCTCATTATGTCAACACTCCCCCTGCGACAATCTAGTTTATACTTGAGTTAATTGAAGCAATTAATTCCCTTTTCAAAGCAGGGTGATTACATAAATACACAATTTTCCAACCCATACCCGTAAGGCAAGTGATTTCTTCGCACTGCCCTCCGTGTGTCAAAGAACCTTACTGAACTGAACTGTCCTTTGTTCTTACACAAGCTCTCAGAAATTCTCTAGCACCTCTGTCTGCTTCGTTCTCTGATCTGGTCAGATGGCAGAACCACATCGCCGCATGGGCGCAGGAATCCAAGGTTTATTAGGTATTTTCACACCACGACGATTGGTGATGCCTGGCCTGTGGCCCCAGGGACAGGAGTAGAGAGGAGGGCCAGAGAATGGCACGTGCACTCTGACAGTCACTGCTCAGTGCTCTGCTACGACAATTTGCCAGTGTGGGTGATGCTGACAATAATTAGGCAAACGGGATGCCAAACAATTGTAAGAAAAGCTGTCAAACATTTTGTGTTATTATCCCCTGCATAGGCCTGTGATTTATCATCACAGAAAAAGCACATTAAAAAAAATCTCTAAACAGTGACATTTTGTTCAAATTACAACCCTCGTCTTCACTGACTGCCTGCAGACTGACATCTCCAGGGTTGGGTGCGATGCTCAGCAACTTGCTCCATCATTAATCGAGTGGGTCTCTGGGGCAGGTTCCAGTCACTGTCAGGACACTGGGGTGCCAAGCGGGGAACAGTGTACCTCTCAGCACATGGGAAGCCACTTGCCTTCAGATGTCAAAGTGAAATAAAATAACTGATATCCACATTTCCTTTTCAGATTCTTAGTCACAATTGGCCCTAAAACTTGAACTAGTGGTCTTCTGCATTAAGACTTCTACCATCACATATTCACCCCTTTCCAACCAAGCCCTTATTTGCGATTTTGGCCTTGGTTAAAGTGTTTTTTAAGGGCTGTGATCTTTTCAATATAATGTCACATTTTCTGATGATGTCTCCAATGGCTGTAATTGAACCAGAAAGAAAAAGAAAGAGAAACAATACTTTTCTAATCTCTTTTTTAAGAGTCGGGCACAGTTTTATGAATAAATTCCTGTAAATTGAGGGAAGCTTTGCAAGGAGACATACGTTCAGAGATGTTGAGCCAATGAGACAGATGGAAGATGTTAATGTTACTATTTTGTACAAAGTCCATAGGCAGTCTCTAATGAAATGTCTGGGTTGCTAAGTGTTGAAATGCTCCCAAGGGGCTATAGGGTCTATATTTTGAACTTCTTAGAGAAATCCCGCCTATGATATTCCTGACTGATATTCTGGGCTGGAATGCTTCCGAGGATGAGGACGAGGCAACACTTTCATTACAAATACCTGTTCGCTGAGAGACCTAAGACTTAGATCTTCACTGTCTTCAATAGCCACCCCCTAGCTCCTGTCCAGACATCAAGATCTACTTAACAGTAGGAGCTCCCTACCTTCTAGATATTGCCTTGTTTGAAGAGCCATTTCTTTCTACCACTTGTAGAGAGCTTCTTCCCACTCCATCTTCACCCTCTTCTCAATCTTTAAACTCACAAGAGAACCTCTTCTTCTCATGATCCTCTTTTGTTAGACAGTCATTGAGTATCATTAGTATACTAAATCTTCATTGTATTTAGATAGATTTCCATTTGTAGAAACAGCCAGTAGTCGTTTTACCCAAAATATGACAAATTGTCCAGGTTAGCACACAGAGTAAATGAGCTCTAATTTACCACTGACCATGTATCTTCTGCTGGCAAACTTTGCACAAGGTATTCAAAACCTCCATGCTGACTTCTGGTCAGGGACTGTCTCACTAGATTAAGCTTGACTGGATGGCACTTAGACCTTTTCCAACCATCTTTCTTACCCAAATGCATGGGTCCTATGTCTCACACCTAAGAAAGTGGATAGTGAATTTAATGGGCTAATTTAATCTAGAGTGTTAACAGCTTATATCTGAATACTTTAATGTACTGCAACCCAACTAACACACATAAACAAACTCATTTCCTTAGGCCAAGAAAGTGAACAGAGGTTGATATTCTCTCTCATTCTCTCTCCCCTTTGTATGCAAATGTGAATTAGCCCCCACAACTTATTCATCTAATGCTGGAAGCTGTTTCTCATGGGCAAACCAAAAGGGGGGACCAGGTGAGGGATGTATGGAACTCAATGAAGACTCATCTCAGTTGCAGAATGAACAACTCAAAGACCTACAGCCTGTGAAAGCAAGTCTGTGGTGTCAACTCTGAAGATAAAGCACAGCTTTCTGACCAACCTCACCAAATCAATTTTTAAAACCTCTTTGTCTCATGGGTTTTCAACCTACTCTGATTGATTTAGGTTGATCAGAAATGAAAGCATTAGGGGTAAAGACCAAAATAAATGAACTTCCATCCTGCTGGAGTAGCTCAGTTTGTTGGGCATCCTCCTGTGAACTAAAAGGTCACCAGTTTGATTCCAGGTCTGGGCACATGCCTGGGTTGCAGGTTCAAGTCCCCTGGGGCACGTAGGGAAGGCAACCAATGAGAGTTTATCTCGCTCATATCAATGTTTCTGCCCTCTCTTTCTCCCTTCCTTCCCCTCCCTCTAAAATAAAAAATAAAATATTAAAAATATATATATTATTAAAAAAATTAATGAACTTCCTTTTAGAAGTCTTCTCCTTTGCCAAAGCTGATGACTGAATAACTTCAAAGACACTTCAGTTTATATCTGTTATACCCACACTCACTGGAGGAAAGGTAATATGAATTCATGCTTCCAGTAAAGCAGAGGCTGAGACAATAACCCCGGTTCCTTTGGATCTCAGTTGTGGTATGGTCTACTGAAATACTATTTCTCCTCTCTGAGAGAAGTTTGGTTTGTTTTTTTAAATTTATATTTAGATCTCCCACATGTATCCACAGTTTCTGAAACAAAGAGGCTCATTTTACATATCTGGACCTTTTCAGGCAAGAAAGCCAGACATACGGTTTTCTCTCCCTCATAATCAGACCCAAGAGTATGTGGCAAACATTTCAGAATTCAGTTTTTTTCAAGAACTTTTCATCTTATTTCCATTCACACTTTAAAAGGGGTGAAATTACTCAATGTAGCCACAACTGGGAATACAGTTTGGCTAAGAGTCAGGAAGGAAGAGAGATGGAAGGGTTCCTATAAATTTTTCTTTACAATCTAAATATGTTGAACACATGAAGACAGTGACAGAACCAGGTCAAAGTGGCTCTTGCTGTGCTTTGGGAAATCTTAGCTGTGCAATCTTCTGTAGTAGGAAGGCAGAGCATTCTGTCACCCTGACTGGAAGGCCAGGCTGGGGCGTGCTCACTGCCTCTGTTGAGATCAATTCCCCACAAGTCCCCAGGGAGCCTCTCTTCCATAGGAAACAGGGGAAGCCCAGCCCATCAGTATTCCGCACACACACTAACAGCTTGTGCTTGCAGAGGCAAACACTTCTCAGCTCCTTTCAGACTCTATTTGTCATTCTCCACCTTGGCCGGCAAGGTTTCTCCTTCATACTAGGCAGAGACACCAATCTAACAGAATGTATTAGTAATGGTCCTATTGGTATTTTGTTGGGGGTCTACTAGGGCTGAAATGTCCAAACTAAATGTGATGAAAGTTTTAGTATGTTTTGGGTGACTTCAAGCCCAAAGTCTCACTTGGCTGACTTGACTTCTTATGCTCGGAGGTTTAGGCAATGCTGCTTTTAAGAAAGGCGGTCTCATAGACTCTGAAATGAAGCAGCTTTTACATAGGCCATTCAATGGGGAAAAATCCTATGCTTGCCTGGATGTCAAGGTAGCATGCTTTCATTTGCGTGTAGGTATGCATGAATTTTTTAAAGAGGAAAATGTGAGCATGAGCCCTGCATAGCCATGCAGCTCAGACTTTGCACTGGGTTTTTCAGTAAGTACGTTTTCTTCTCACATCTTCCTGTTTAAGACAAAGACAGAATGATTGTGGGGTGGATGTAAAGTGAGGTGTTGGGGTAGGTAAGATTATCACTCTCATCAAAGTTTACATATGTGTCTTCTTTTGCACAGTGTTTGCTTAGTGCTTGCTCTACAAATAAATTTCCAGCTCCATGGAGACACAGAATATATCTGCCATGTTTAGTACTATATCACTGACATGTACACCACAGTGTTCAGCACACTATAAGAAAGGACAAATAAACACTGTGTCTCCTTTAAACCAATGGTTCCCATTCCTTCTCAGGTGGGAAGTTAGTATGGATCTTCCTGAGGCCCGCTGATGACCACAGCCAGTGATGGAGTGAAGAAGGTTAGCTGCTGACATGGTCTTTGATTCATCGGTGATTCCAGCAGTATCTGACTTGAAGATTAAATGAATCAAATTCTAATATTTCCTAGTACATTTTGGTACCCTGGTTTGTAAACTATTTTTAAGCTTTAAAAGAGAAACACTATCTTATTTTTAAGAGACAAAATGTAGCATCCATTGATTCACTCAAGAAATATGTTCTGAGCCCTGGCATTGTGCCAGGGGGTCATCTTGATTCCTGGGTGGACAGGGTAGACAGGTTGCTCATGGAGCCTTCCCTCTCATGGACTCCAAAACAACAGTTCTAGGCCAAATTTCTCTAAACACATGACATGGATACTATGTGAGACTTGTTCAAATTTCAATCCTATTTAGTTCTCTTGCCGCCTCTCTCACCAACTACGTGAGAGAACGAGGTGCCTGTGGAAGCACAGAATGAAGGGGACAAAGAGGTACCCAGGCATCAGTGCAGTGACACTGTTCAGAGCAAATGGTCCTTCTGTAATCCCAAGCAGGCAAGATATTTAAGCACTGAAGTGACTCCACAATACGGCCATGCCATCTCGGACGTGGTTCCACAATGTGAATATCCCTTTGGTGAATGATCTAATGTTTAAATAACCTATGGCATGGGGTCAAAACAT
Organism: Phyllostomus hastatus; assembly: GCF_019186645.2. Classification (NCBI taxonomy): domain Eukaryota; kingdom Metazoa; phylum Chordata; class Mammalia; order Chiroptera; family Phyllostomidae; genus Phyllostomus; species Phyllostomus hastatus. Next base: position 110,169,009 of record NW_025334041.1, on the reverse strand, counting down.
AGGTTATGGAGTCAGTTAAATGTCATGACAAAATTATTTAACCTTTCTAAGCATTAGTTTTATCTCTAGAGTAAACACCAATAATACCTAAGGTATGGGGTTGTTGCGAATACAAAATAAAATGAAACAGGGCATTGTTAGCATGGTAATTTAAGTGACACATAACAAATGAATAAGTGTTATTATTATGTAGTAATTGTTAAAACTGTTATTCAACAGAAATAGAGCATACATTTCATTAATGACTATTATCACAATACTCAGAGAAGTATATATAATTTGCATGTAAGAAAATTGAGTATTAAAGGGATAGAACATTAATACTTTCAGTGCTTCTGAGCACAGGGGAGGATTACACCTCATCTCTGCCTTGAAGTTAGATGTGGCCACGTGATGTGCTTTGGTTAATAAAATATAAGTAAGATAGGCATGTATTACTTTTGGGTTGGATCCTTTAAAGCCATCTTCCCTCCCCTGTATCACCACAAACAACATTCCAGAAGGAGGATTGTCCAGTATCCTGTGTCCTGAAGTGAGGACAGCACAGAACAGAGCCCCCTGCTAATGATGATGGAATGCAGCATGAGCAAGAAATCTCTGTTGTTTTGTCGCTGAGATTTTTGCAGTTGTCTATTATTGCAGCAAAGCCTAGCTTATCCTAACCTACCCAAGATTGAAACTATAGGATTCAAACCTAGGCCTTACAATTACAAGGCCAAATGCTTCTTGTTCCACCTTACAGATACCCTCAGTGCTTATTAGAAACAAAACACTCAGTGGAGTTAACTTTTACAGGAGAAAAATTGACTTTCCTGTTGCTCTTATTCTTGAACTGGAAAAATACTAATTTTTTTCTACACACATACAAAGAAAATTCCCTGAGCAAAGGTCAATGAAAGGTAACTAAACAGCTGGAGAGAGGTGGGTAGAAAGTTACACTGGTTGAAATAATCCATTAGTTTTGCAGAACTCTTTATTTCCCTCAGGTTCATGACCTGAAGATTACATGGGATGAAGGGAGGGCCTTAGGAAGAGCTTGCAACTCTAGCTACAAAATCAATTTTTAAATGATTTATGTGATGTTCTTCAGAATGAAAGGCAGTAATTCATTCCCCATGTGGCACTCAGGCTGCTGCTTAGATGTTGAAAATGATTAATTTTTATTTATGGTGTGCCTGTCCTCATACATTACTGGAAACAAGATTTGAGAGCATGACATTTCTATAGCATGTGATTATTTACAGAAGGAAGACCCAGGCAAAAAGAAAAAAAAATATGTGAAAAATCAAGGATCGCAACATGCACTGAAATACTGAAAAACTTTCCAAGACCAAACTTTCCAATCTGTTCAGTTCAATCCATTTAACATAAAGGGTCCAAATCAATTCCCCAAAAGGAGCCATTCATATATCACATCATACTCTTCACTAACTTCAACAATGAGAGGGTAAAGAATTAGAATTCTTATGGTGTTTGTTCCCCCAAGGCTGAATTTGAAAAGTTTCTTGAATTCAGTGCACATAGCTTATTTCTACTTAATCTGAAATGAATGCATTAAAACAATTACTATCAATGTCCCTTCTAGGCCACCATATGCAGGTACTTCTTTTTTTCAAAACTACAGAAGAACTGTATTCCCAGGGCTCCTATTCTTCAGCATGTCAGCCTGAGCCCAGTATGTTCATCACAATCTGAGGGCCAACCCCCTCCTAGAAAAAGGTTCCCATTTTTCCTATCGACCATATATCCTAGAACTCCTGATTTAGAGCCCACAATAATTTGATAAGGGTGGGTTATTTGCATTTCCTTTGTACCTTGTATTTTTAGAGTTGGGGTAAAGACCTTGAATCACGAGGAGGAACAGTATCAACTCTGAGGCCATTGGAAAGCAGCCTGCCCATTGCTTGCAGATACTAGAAAGCTGTGAAGAGAGGTGCCTGCCATTTTATCCTCTACCATTTTCTAGGACAAAATTTCCCAAGGGAACAGTTAGGAGAGCCAGCTCGGTCAATTACCACCTCCATCCTGGAGACCATTCACAGACGTGTGCACATTTTGTACCATCTCCTTCTCCTTGGATCATTGCACACTTTCCCCTCACGGGGCTAATGATTGGTTAAGCTGCAGGTTGATGCCTAGAGACCACTATTTCCTGAGTCATTAAGCATGGCCATATCCCTCTAGTGGGTTGTAAATAAAATTAATACTCTCTTCTCTTCTCACTAACTTGAGTTGTTTAAACAGCATGACTAGCTCATCAGTAAGTGGCTAGAATGGTATGACTAAGGATAAGTATCTTGTCAATACAAGTTATTTGTTAAGTCCTCTGGAAACAAAAGATGTAAACCCAAAGAGCAGAGAGTGAGGTTTTTCCCCTCCTGTTTGTAGTTTGCTTTGTGCGAGGGAGTCATCACGTACCAGCCACCTTTGAAGGCCCAGTTCATGCAGTTTGCCGGGGAAAATGGTGGGCAAAGGCATTCATAACAGAATAGGAAAGGTCAGCATGATAACTTCGCTTTCAGGATTAAATGTGATAACATATGTAAAACACCCACCACAAACTACCAATTGTTTTTTCCTTCTGTCTCCCACCCCATTACTAGAACTTATTATGCTGATCAGTTTGTAAGGTATATAAATGTTGAATCACTATGCTGTATACCTGAAACTAATACAAGATTGTATGTCAACTATAATTAAAAATAAATAAGTAAAACCTAAAAAACTGAGTAGGAAAAGAAAAAGGCTGTTCTACCACCGTCAATACTGAAACAATTTTATTACCTGGAACACAAAACAGGAATACAAAAGAGCAAGGGCTCTGCTGACCCAGGGCAAGATCTTGGATCATTCCCTTGGAGGAGAAAGACTGCATTTGCCTGAGTCACCCAGAGAGGTCTTATGTCTCCAGACAATTTCGGCTATAACCTTTACCCTTTATAAGGAACAGAAGTAAAGGAAGGTGGGCAGGGAGAAGATAAAGATTGAGATCCTGGAAACTTAACATTTCCTCTGTAAATGGGCTTGTAACACATACAAATGACTGATTTCTTCATTAACATTTTCCTGTCATGACCCTATTCTTCCTAGTATGCTTTCCTTCTTCTTGAGTCCTGTGGTAGCCTCTAAGAATACAAGTCCTGAGAAAGATACTAAGTACCCAACACGGTAGTCTGATTGTCTGCTTGCCTAACTCAGTTGTAAGCTCAGTAAAAGCGAGAAGCATGTATGTTGACCATATCCCAGCAGCTCTTGCAGTTCCTGGTGTGCCGAAGGTATTCGGCAACTATGTGTTGGATGAATGAACAAATGAATGAATGAGAAAAATGTTAAAGTCAGTCATTTATTCAGCACCTTGGGGCAGAGATGCTAGGCATCTCACTGGTCATATTGAATTCTCATAACAACTCTACAAAGTAGATATTATTTTTCTCATATTATTAGAGAAGAAAGAGCTTCAGTGAGTTTCATGTGAGTGTCCTGGACACAGGGAATTGTTTTGCAGTGGGTCCTTCCTATGTGACAATGAGGATCCTTCCCAAATATATTCCCAAGTCTCCTGTGTCCAGTCAACAGAGTAGCATTAGGAGGGTTCCTTAATGACAGCTTGCCTTTCCTCTTGAGCACTTATAGTCAGTGGGGTGGAAGAAAGAGGGAAAACACAATCACTGAATTGTGGTGGGTGTTTTACGTATGAGTATATTTAATCTGGAAAACAGACTTACCATGCCGACATTAGCAGTCTCATAATCAAATGACTAATAAAAAGTCAGGAGAGGTACAGTGACTTTTCCCAAGCTCCAGTTCACAGTGAACATGCGAAGGTGATAAAGACGAAGGGTCCTGGGCCCTGCCCCAGATGCATTAAAGCGGGCTTCCTGAAAATGGGGCCCAGGAATCTCCATTTTTGGCAGCACACCAGATGGTTCTAAAGCAAACTACAGTTGAGAAGTGTACTATGTCCATCTGCCTCTAAATGCACTCTCTAAGTGCAAGAAATTTTTCATGCACTTGCACAATGGTCTAGAGATGGAGCAAATGTCCCTTTAACAAGCATTAGGATTGCATTTGCAGCTTGGAATATGGAGGATGCCTGGCACCCCCCATTAATGTTAATGGGAGTCATGTGGTTAATTCTCTATATTCCATGCTGGAAAGTATTCCCTTTAGAACCAGGAGAGGCTATATTTAATCAGACCATCTGGATTCCTATCCACATGTATAAGGGCAGAAAATAGGTCACAGTTGGTAAGCTACTTTCTGGAAACTATTCCATTGTATCAACAAATTCCATAGTCCTGAAAGGACTCCTGCTCTCCTGCCTCCTTCAGTGAGTGAAAGCCCCAGAGTGAAGAGGTCAGAGAAAGTCCAGTGTTTAAGGAAAAAGTTTCAACAGCAAGAAAACACATAAAGCAAATCATCCCCCAAAGATACCATGTGGAATAAACTTGTTTAAAGCTATTAACCTCCCCACAACACATTTGTATTCCAAAGTAACCTGACTTGAAGTTCAGAGAACAGTGTGAGATTAAGAAACACGCACTGAAACACACAAGAACTCCAAATGTGAGCTCACAATGTCCATGAGGCTTGGAGACATTCATGTTCCTAGAAAATCATGAGGCCTAAGCCTATGAGACCTAAGAGGGTCAGGGAACCTGGTGTAAACAGAGTAGTGAGCACTCAAAGGCTTGGAGGACAATTCAATTACTGACTGTTTCTATTATAGGAGAGAAGTTCTAGAACTGCTTGAAGAATTTTAAAGCAAGAAAAAGATTTGTCAAGCTTGGAATGGCTGTGAACCTCAGTGAAGTCTTGGAGCCAGAGCTACTGATTACAAGGGAGCAGGGGCTGGTGGGTGCTGGGATCAGCAGGAGTTATAGGTTGTTAGTCCCCATCACCAGGCTGCCAATCAGTTACATCTCATGGGCCACTTTGATTGTTGCTGCTTGTAAAGCACCAAGGAAGCAGAGGCATAGAAAAGAAGAACACTGGGCCTGTGGCATGGAAAATGAATGGCATATCTTACTCTATTTGCCTTTTGATATGTCTGAGGGTCTGAGAACTCCCTAATTAAATAAGGTATTGCAGACTCCCTAGTCTAGAGTGGACAATAGTACAAAAACCCTCATGATAAATGATCATTAGGTTCTCAGGCCAGCACCCACGTCAGCCATGCTATCCTTGAAGCACAGAGAAGGGTGTAGAGCCTCAGAGTTACTATCAGTATTTATGAGGAAAAGCAAGAACCCAATTTTTTAATGCCGGGATCTTTCTACTTTATCCTAGCATTAGGCACCTTCCAGCTCTATTCCTAGGAGTTCTAAAGGGGGCTGGCATAGGAGGTTGTATTCATTTTTTAAAAAAAAATTTATTTATTTATTTTTAGAGAGAGGGGAAAGGGGGGAGAAAGAGAGGGAAACATCAATGTGTGGTTGTCTCTTGCATGCCCCCCACTGGGGACCTGGTCTGCAATCAGGCATGTGCCCTGACTGGGAATCGAACCAGACACCACTTGGTTTGCAGGCCGGCACTCAGTCCACTGAGCCACACCAGCCAGGGCTGTATTCATTTTTATTGCTGCTGTAACAAATTCCTCAAATTTATTGGCTTAAAACAACATAAATCTCTTATAGCTCTGTGGGTCGAAAGGCCTAGGCAGGTCTCACTAAGATAAAATTAAGGGGCCGGCAGGGCTGTGCTCCTTTCTGGACGCTCTAGGGGACGATCTGTCTTGTTGCCTTTTCCATCTTCTAGAGGCCACAGCTCACGGCTCCCTCTTCCATCTTCAAAGCCAGCGACGCTGCATCTCTCTGACCAAGTCTTCCACGGCCTCTGACTCCAGAGGAAAGGTTTTCTGCTTTTCAGGTCCCAGTGTGATTAAATCAGATTCACTGGGAAATCCATAATAATTTTCCCATCTCGACGTCCTTAACTCAATCACATCTGTCAAGGCCCCTTTGCCAAGGCAGGTAACATATTCGTAGGTTCTGGGAAAGGGGATGTGGACATCTTTGTGTGTGTGTGTGTGTGTGTGTTTATTATTCTTACCTCCTGGGGCAAGAAGTACTGAGGAGGGTGGTTCCCAGGGTTCAAAGAATCGTAGCTAAGAAGCTAGAGGCTAACTTTGTGGGGATTCAGGTAGGCACTACCTTTCCAGGACCCTTTAAATAGTTGAGGCTGGTTTTCTAAAGCTACATCTTCCCCGCTTTTTACCACATTCACTGCTACCACCCTCATTCTGGCCCATCCCTTCTCACCTGGACTGTACCCCAGTCCTTCCTCACTGATCCCCTATGGACCTACATCCAAACCTGCCCTGCCCCAGGCTTATAACCCACCTAACAACCAGAATTATCCTAAAAAACGCAGTCATATTATGTTATGCCCATGTTCAAAACTCTTTAATGACTGCTCACATTTAGAATGCCCCCTGCCGTGGCCATCAAGCTCTACCTGGCCTGGCCCAGACACCTCTCTGATCTGCCCTCGTGTCCACCCTTCCGCTCACGGGGCTCCAGCTGCACTGCCTCTGCTGTTCCTCCAGCTCCCTGAGCCAGCTGCTGACGTGGCCCCTGCTGTGCCCGTTGCCCAGAAGGGTCAACCCCAGAGCTTTGTGTGGTTTGTTCCCTTTTTCCAGACCCAGATGAAATGTGTCCTCCTCAGAGAGCTTCTCTGGGTCCCCTCACTGAAGTGCCAAACCCTTCCTTCACTCTCTGGCCCCAAACCGTGTGCATGTATTTAGTTTTCACGTTCCTCACCACAACTTGCTATTACATTTCTCTGCTTGTGTTTCTCATTATTTGTCTCTGTCACTAGAATGTAGAAAATTCCAGAGGGCAGGCAACTCCTCGAGCCAAGAACAGGGCCTTACACAGTAGAGGCACTCACATATCTGTTGAAGGAACAAACTCACCACATGTGTCTTCAGCACCACTTATGTGAAACTCACCATGACGGAGCACTGACAGACAGCCACAGCCTGCTCCTTCCCCTAAGCATCCCACTAATTAACTGGTTTTCCTCTGCAGACTCAACTTTTGCTGATGACCAAACTTTATTTTTTAATTCCCATTTCCATTACAAGGCTCTGTCCTGTTCTCACTCACTGTTGTATTCATTCATCCAATGAACATTTATCAAGCCCCTAAACTAGATTCATAGTAGATCCCTATTCCTGTAATAAGAACATCAGCATTTTGGGACATGTCCCACCATTACGGTGGCCTCGATGAGAAACAGTTAGGGGTTATGATTATTTTTCTCCTCTAATCCTACATGCATCCTTTTTTGACATATGAATTTATTTGCAGACAAAGATGAAAGCATCTTAAAGCAATGACAGAGACTCCCTAGATAATGAAAAGACTTCAGTCACATAAGAGTCAAGAAACATGGTCCTCACACCAACAGTGCAGAGGCTGTGGCGTGTGGACCGAGTCAGGTCCCGGAGCCCCTGCAGACTCTGCCATGTGGGTCTAGAAGGTCACACTAGTTTACTACGGCCAAGTCAGATAAGGCCGTAGACGTAGTCAGATTCCCAACCCAGCCTAGGGAACACACACCAGGCAATGTCCTTTTAAACATTTTCCACTTTTTGTTCATGACTGTGCTTGCAATTTTGTTTTACTTTGAGAACATATGCTAAATAAATGGTTCTAAATCAGTCTGAGCTAATTTCCATCTTGGGCTGACTCCCTGCCTTTGGCCCATGAGATGGGGAGCACTGACACTGGCCCTGTATGTACTACAAGACGTAATATGCCACCCCACCTGGTATGGCTCGGTGGATTGAGCACTAGCCTGTTCACTGAAGGGTTACCGGTTTGATTCCCAGTCAGGGCACATGGCTGGGTTGTGGGCCAGGTTCCCAGTTGGGGGTGTGCAAGAGGCAACTGATTGATATTTCTTCCCCTCTTTTTTCCCCCATCTCCCTCTCTAAAAATAAATAAATAAAATCTGTAAATAAAACATTGATATGCAGAGGGAGTCTGGACTCTGTGTGGGGAAATGCACTCATTCTACATATTCTTCACTGTTAGGAAGCATAAGGAGAAGCTTCCTATGAACAGACGACCCAAGAAGAAGCTACGAAGGCATACAAATCTTAGTCCTGCTCACTGATTTTGGGCAAAAAGAATACTTGATGTCAGAAACTTTATTTAAAGGAGAAGTGCCGTGGAAAGCCCCAAAGTACTTTAAAGGGTATCCAAAATTAGATGTTACTTATTAGTTCTAATAAGGGTGAATAAGGCTCAGCATAACTCTGTCCTTTGAAAGTGAGGCTGAGCGCTGACTGGCGTGGCTCAGTAGGTTGAGCATCATTCTGCACAGTGAGGGTCGCCAGTTTGAATCCCGGTCAGGGCACATGTCTGGGTTTTGGGCCCGGTCCCCGGTTGGGGGGTGTGCGGGAGGCAGCAGATTAGTGTTTCTCTCTCTCTTTCTCCCTCCCTTTCCCTCTCTTTAAAAAATAAATAAAATCTTTTAAAAAAGAAAGTGAGGCCCATTCATCAGTATGAACTAAATATAGTTGTTAACTGACCCCACAATAGTTCTAGGTCAGCCTGAACTTTTCCTCTCTGGTTTGATGCCTCGGGATGAAGTGAAGTTCCTGTCTCCCTCTGAGGTGCACTTGCACAACAAAGAGGGGAAGGAGTAAGAAGTAGTTAACACGCCACGATCCTCCCTCCATTTCAGCTTGGCAGGACAGACAGTCTTCTGTCTTAGCCAGAGCGCAGAGAGGTGGTTCCACTTCTCTGAGGGGCTCTGTGTCTCCCAGGACAGCTGGGTGTTGGTACTCAGGCAAGGGGCTGTGCACCTGTCCATGCTCTGCCCTCCTGCCAACCTGCCTCCTTATGAAAATGCACCACACTTGCTTTTAGACCATGTAGCCTCCTTTCCTCATTTCCTTTTCTCAACCACCTGGGGTCAGAGGACCACAGGAAGAGGCGGAGCAGTCTTTCTGGATGAAATTGACCGGACACTGATGCTTTCTCAGCTGTCTGTCTCCTAGGAAGACATTCTTATAATTGTTTTCAACCAAGACACCCTGGGGTATGGCATTACATACAGGGGTGGGCAACAATAGGTTTGTAGTTGTTCTTATGGGAAAGAATACAATCTGTTGCATGTACTCACAACTGTAAACCTACTTTTGCTCACCCCTGTGGTTTTAGCCCCACTTACATATATTGATTTCTCCAACTTTGCTTGTTGTAATGTTGCCAATATACATACATAATTTCTAGGATTGAATATGAACTAGGAACAGCAGAGTTAGGTTGTCCAGCCCCATAGGGAAAGGCGATGAAAATTGTGCCCCCAGACTTGGCGCCCACAGCAGGGCTAAAGGCCAGGGAGTGGGACCGTCTCTGGAAAATGAGACTTTGTGGGGGGATTGTTCAACTCTATGGGGAAGAATGGGATCAAGACAGGTTCACATCTCTTGATCACTTGCCATAAATGCTCATTAATAGAGATTTTACAAAAGATGAGGCAATGCTACACAAGGATCAACAGGCTTCTACTTGTGCTGTAGAAAAACCAAATACAAGTTTCATCTGAAAACTAAGTTCATTACCGTCAGTAAATCAAATGCTAGATGACCACCTCAATAAAAATGAATGACTCGAGGTTACAATATCCCCATAGAAAAAGAACAACGAACACTTATAAAAGCTCAAAGTGCTCCTACACATAATCTGGTTGTTCTAAACAAAGATGAGTTTATCAGAAGGTCCCTGAGTAAATGGATTAGGGTTGGAGCTGTGCTGTGCCTCAGCCATTTGGTTTTCCCCTTTTGTTAAATTGAGGCCATATACAGACATGAAATTATAATGGCACAGGATGCCTGGTTTCCACAAGCAGCAGGCAAACTATGGAAATATAAATTCATCCCTTTCTCTACTACAAAAGTACATCCTAGTTGAAGCATTTCTATTTAAATACAAAGATTAATCAGATTAGCACTAAAAATATTTGACAAATGATCAATTTTCCCAACATTACCATATTTTAAAAGAATGGAACAGGAGCTAAATGCTTACGGTTTATAATTAGAGCAATTTAAAATTGAAACTATCCTATTATAATTTTAAAATCCTAGAACAAGCAACAGTGAAATAGATCGAAAACAAAAAACTGTAGATACCACTGCGGTTAAGTCGCTAATTCTGACCAGGAGGTGCCTGCCTATAGGACAAGGGACTCAAGTCATTGTCACCTGAAAGAATGAGAGACTTGTGGTATGTTAAGGATCCAGAGTTAGCTCCTGGCTAGAAATGTCACTCAAAGCTTCAGTAATTGTACTAGGTTTTGGAAACAAGCCACTCTACCTGTGGAGAAAATTCTTCAAGTTACCCTCCAAAAGCAACACATTCTGTGGTGCTTAGGGTAGAGCCTGCTTTCATCCAGGGCAGCAGGTTGTCTGGGAAGAGAAATGGATTTAAAGCCAGAAGGCCTGGATCTGAGGCTGCTCTCCTTCACTTGGCCTTTATGCAAGAGTGAGGAAGCCTCAGTCCTCTGTAGCCTGATTTCTCCTGGTGTTAAAAGGAAAATACAGATTCTAGCCCTGTCTACCTCAAGAGACTGTGGTGAGAATCACATGGGGTAATTATGTGGAAGGTGCTTTGTAAACTTAGAAATACTCTAACAAGGCAGGGCAAGGGCAGGCAGTCCATACTGGAGTCTGAATCTTCTGCTGGGAGGTCGGTCTCCCAGCTGATGGGTGTTGTGGGGAGGGACTCACTAATGTGTCTGCTAGAGGGTGACCTCATCCAAGGGGAGGGGCAGAATCTCCCTAAGGCCAGATCCCCGCACATACCACAGTACAGTTTGACTCTGGAAGACTCATTCTGTAAGCCACCATGAGAGCTGATGGAGCACTGAGGATGTTTACATTCTAACTGGGGAAAAGATCCATAGAGCTAGTTGTGAAAATCAAACACATGAAATCTTCTGGTCTGTTTGATGACTTTAGATTGGCAAGTTTGGCAAATATTTGGAAAGTTTGAGGATGAGGGTTAATTAAGGATGCTTTTACCTCACTTCCTGTCCTCCCACCTGCTATAAAGCCAGAGCAAGAAGAGAAGGCAGAGAGCAGCCAGACTTGCTGCCCAATCTCCGTGGCTTCCCTTTGAGACCACGTTCCTTAAACAGATGTCTTGATGGAGGAAGTCCGTTGTTTCAGTATGTGGTTCAGACAGAGAAAACAGGCACTGAGACTGGGTTCCCTTCAAAACTCTATGGCTTAAGGAGAACAATGGATGAAAATAAGAGCCTTAACAGATTTGATGCATTTTCCTCACTTTAGAGAATGTTGATTCCTCATGCATTATTCTCTAGCCAACAGAAGCTAACCAGCTCATACTTTTTTCATAGACACTACAGTTTTAAAGGACGATTAATTTCAGCTACCAAAGCTATCTAGTGGTTTCTACTCATATCAAGGCCAGTGGATAATATAAAATATTTAGGGAGGGGTGTAGGGAAGGACAGCACTTTTCTTTGTCTTATTCAATATGTTAATAGTTCCAAGAAATTACTACTTCTTTAATTTTTCAAAAAGCATTTAAAGAGGCCATTGTTTTTATTGGGCATCTTTATTTCAGACTGCAAGAATTTTTTATTTCTCATGGTTAAAGTGATCCATGTTATAGGATTTATCCTGGACATGGACAATACCCAACTTAGGCTGAATTTCTATGGATAAAACTTACCGCTTATGGCAATTTAGCTTAGAATGGCTATTTTGAGTTAAATGACTTAGTTTAGAAAGTCTAAGTAGAAAGGTTATGAGATTCTTCTATACAGCAGACTACAGTTATTCAACTAAAAATAATATCATTTGTAAATTAAAAACCAATGATAGATTCTACTGCACAAACATCACAGTATAAGATGCAAAGACAGAGGAACAGGAAGTTAATATAAAAATACATGGCGTATGCCGATAATAATAGCAACAATTGGCATATTCTGGTTCTGCCACTTGCGACCTTTGTTACTCTGATATTACCCTCTCTGTGCTTCAGTTTCCTTATCTTTAAAATAGGGATAGTCATAGTATTTCCCTTATCAAGTTGTCATAAAAATTAAATGAAATAAATAAAATAATCACTGCGAGATATTTAGCACAGAGTCTGAAATGTTGTAAACACTTAACTAACATTAGTTGTAATAAAATCAGTAACATTTATCATTTGTATACATGAGTAAGTAAAAAACAAAGCACAAGAATGAGGACAACGAACACATATATATGTTCACTATGTGCTGAGCACTGTCCTAAATACATGTATTGTGTCTATTAACATATTTAATTTTAACACCTACCTTGTAAGGTTATTACCCTCATTGTACAGACAGGAAAACCAAGGCCCAGAAAGGCAGAGTAACTTCCCTAAGGGCACATAATGGAAAGGATCTGGCCAGGCAATCTGCAGGTGTCTCAGTGTTTCCTGAAGTGATTTGACAAATTTGGGTTTTTTATAATCTTCTTTCATGACATCATTAGTTTGTGTCTTTTTAAAATACGCAATGATTATTCTACAGTATCCATTAACTCCATAATTTATTTCCCTATGTCTTTGAAAATACAGACCCCACAAAATCATGATACGGGGAAATTAAGAGTTACTTTGGGTATTATACACATGTGCAAAAGAAAAGCATCTGATGCCAAATGTGGACAAAGCAATATTCTTCAGTGTTGAGAGGCAGCTCTGGAGAGTTAGGGCGTTTGATCTCTCTTCCACTTTTGCTTATAAGGGACACACTGATGGGATGTCTAAACATGTGGTTTAGGTGGCCCTTTACCTGTTCTTTCTGCCTATCTAGCTCCTTTGCTGCAACTGATGCCTGTACAATAAAACAGAACCCCCCCACTTGACATGAGGGCTCTTAAGAATCTTGTATAATTGAATCGATACTCCTTTCTGATAAGTTTTTCCCCTACATTTTTTTTTTTGAGTTGTCTCCAAAGCCCAGATGCTTAAATTGGTTGCCCTGGATCTTGACGGTGACTCCAGAGCCATGGAATTTTAAATATGATCTCAGACTTTTAAGACGTGACAGCTTGATTATTTTACAAGGCTAAAACCCTGAATCAAGCCTGTAATTTTAAGAATCAAAACTGTTTTCCTGTTGAGGCAGACAGTTTGTAATGTGTGGTCCACAGCGATTTACAAGCGGGCTACAGCTGTTGTCTCTTTGTGCCTCGGCTCATGCAGAGTCCAGGAGCTCAACCTCCGGGACGGCTGTTAATTCCGCTCTCATTTTAGACAGCTTTCCCTTCAACTAGCAATTTTCTGGCTTCCTACACAACACTGTAGCCTCATGGCATTCTAGCATTCACAGGGCACTTGGACAATTTAGCAATGATCTAAAATATAGGTTTTTAAAACAAGTGACTTATTTAAATGCCAGTAAAACAGAAATGACTCATGAATAAAAAGAAGTGACAGAAACTGAGAAAAATTACTCAAATCGAGATTGGGATAGATAACTTCTTTAGTATAAGGAGAAGTGGATAATATATATAATGCCCATTTGGGGCATCTGTGACCTCCAAAACTCAATGGAACAATTTCCAATGCCATGGTGGAACAAAGCAAGACGCCTCAGGGCAAACTAACATCTTTCATTGCACTTGGACATGACTCGGGAGATGCTGTGCCTGATTCCACGTTTGGCAGGCCTGACACATAGCTTCCCATGTGTGCTTTGGAAATCCTACTGTCGTCCTTCTTTTAGTGAAGAAGTCCTTCTATCGGCTTTGAAAATGGGATAGAACTAAAGAACCCAGGCACACGAAGTAAAGTGTGTTAACCAGGATGGAAAATCAACGCCGCTGGTATTTTGGCTTTAACGTGCCTGCGATGGGCACACTGCACTACACAGCTCTCGCTCCTGACCCTGTTACTGTCTGCATTTATCATTCGGCCTCTGATCGTTTCTTTCCAGCCTTTCTACGTTAACATTTTATTTCTTAGTTTCTTTATCGATAAAATGGTGATTAGAATCATATCATAGGGTTGCTATAAGTGTTAAATTCATTCATGTTTGTAAAATTTTTGAATTGTGTCAGGCAAAGAGAAAACACTAAACATTTAAATAAAGAGAATGTCCCCTGCTTCTTTTCCATTCTGATGAAAAAATACCTGATTAATATCTACTGCATCTGTATGTGGAAGACCACAGAGATAGGCCATATGATATTTACAATCCTAGGATCTACTTTTTTTTGTAAGAATAAGGCATTTTGAATTGCAAGCTGTGGAGAGCACTACATGCCGTAGTGAGAAGTTAGATGAGAAAAAGAAAGAATTGAAAGTCCTGGCCGTTAGATAGTGGTTGCAGCTTTTTAGGATTATTTTTGGCCCATGTAAATTGCAAAAGCAGACACGAACACTGATGAAACAAACCTGATTAAAATGTGACTTTTAAAATAGGGACATCTGCTATTATGAAAGCATCTAATCATAATAAAACCTGAGGAAATAGACATCAGAAAATAGCAGGTTATTTTCTCTTCCTTAAAAGTCCTGAAATTTAATTTCACCATTTCTAGTCACAGGGTAAAACATCTGTTCTAATGGAAAAATAACAAAACTCCATTTTCTAAAAGCCCCACTGCAAATTTTTCACATGAGCAGATGGAAATATGTATTCCATTTTTAGATAACTACTCTTTCTTGATTTAAAAATGCCAATGGTCAAAACACACAAATGTCACATTTGCCTTCAATCACAGAACTCTGATAAGCCTAAAAGTTGCAACACCACCATGTTTCATTAACTCATTCATTTATTCCTTCTTTCTGTTTGAAAACAGAGCGACAACGGGCACTGGGAATGCTGAAATAAAAAACATAACCCCTGCCTTCTGGCATTTACACTTTAGCCAGGAAGTCAAACCCCAAACAATTAAGATAAGGTGTGATTAGCTCTGTGACAGAGATAAACACAGGATGGAATTGAGGAGAGAGGATGAATCCAGACCAGCAGTCTCAGGAACCGTGACAGACATCTGACTGGTGGTGACATCGGACTGGTGTCTTTGAAGGCTTCGTGAGAACAGCCAGGCTAAGGTTCTCTAGGCAGGAGAAATGATTTGTGCAAAAGCAGAGATGGATACAAAAGCATTTGCAATTTCTCAGACAGAATTAATCAATCTCAGATACAGCACCTCAGCATGTTGTCTGTTTTTCTGTTAGCATGAACATTACATGTCTTTTTATTGATCTACATGCACGACTTCCTTGGCAGACACGAACCTGTAAGCAGGTCTACTCATCCTTGTACTTCCCTTGCCTGCACAAGTTTGATGGAAAAAATGAATGAATCACAGTGAGATTTCACAAGAAACACCTGTGAAATATGAACTCAGCAAAACACTCATTGAACCGCTCACCAGTAAGGGGAGCCTCTTTGGTTTTTGCAAACATGATCCCATTCCCAGGGACAGGACAGGGAAAAGTCTCTTAGTCTTTTCAAAGAATGTCATCCCGCAGACATTTTTGTGGTTATGGGGAGAGGGGTCTGGGAGATGTGCTCTCACATGGCATGGCTGGAATGAGGACTGGGAACTGTTTTTCCATCTACAAGTTTTTGGAAAAGGCAATATAAGAACAAAAAAAGCATCAGTGTCAGTCAGCATCCTCAGTGTCTGAGTTGAAAGGTGCTATAAACAGGGAAAAGTTTTATAGGGTATATCCGCCCAGGCCACTTGCCAAAAATAGCTAACAGAGTGGCAAGTCAAACCAAGCCAGGGCTTGTGAGCTGTGTCTCATGGCTTTGGAGTCCCAACCAGCATTTGTGAAAATTGTTCCCCAGCACAGTGCAGGGCCCTAGCCTGGTCCAGCAGAGAAGAGGTTCATCTCAGAGCGTGGGCAGAGCTCTGTGTCCTAGAGGCAACTTACAAAGGAAAGCTTTAAGGATAGGGAGCTGGGAAGTCCTGGAGAGGGAAGGCCCATCATGTAAAACTGATTTCTTTTTAAAAGAAGTGGAGCAGAGAGCAGCAATGATTTCAACACCAGTTTTCTGGGGGAACTTCTGTATGCTGGAATCAGCCGATCATGGTTATTAAGGGTAATGTTCTCTTATCCCCAGGAAGTGACTCTTCATTCTGGTGCTTTTGAGGCTTTGTCTTCACTTGAATCTTGGGTGGAATAAGGCACTTCTGGACTCACTCTAACCTAATACTCAAAACTGGGGATTCACAGGAGTCTACATCTTCTTCTAAAGACATGTGGTAGCAGTGGATTAGCTCCTGGCTTCTACGCCCCAGCCCAGCTCCACCAATAGAAGAGCAGAGCTTCACGACTACAGCTGGGGCATCAGCTCCTGCCTTTCTCCCTCCTTTGAATGACAAAATAATAACATGCAGCAAAAGGTCACTGTTCTGTTTTTTTTTTTCTTTTTCCTTCTTCTAAGGCATTTATTTTCCTTGCCTAATTCAGAGGCATGCTGGGAAATTTAACTAAATCTGAAAAGAAAACACTTTGAAAACCCTTAAGATTGAAGTAGTAGTAGGGAGTAATTTCCGATCTGGAATAAGCTCCACGAATCAGCGTTCTCATCCCAAGTATAAAACCACCTAATTTTCCCAAATAAAACTAACTAGTATTTGGGAAAAATGAGAATGGGTGTTACAGTTACCCAGTAAAGTCTCTTTTCACACTCAACAAAGGGTAAAGACTATACCTTCTGCATCTCTTGGCCAGCCAGAACACTGAGTATCAAACTGTGAGCATGAACAATGTTTATTGAAATTCAAAGACTGTCTTGTTTTGCATTTTGCATATGAACAGTCATTTATACACTCAGACACATGTAGACTGTTGACACAGTATTACCATTATTACCCAAGATTAAAAGAATAAATGGAAACTAAAAGATTTTGCTCTCAAGAGTCCTTCCTTGCACAATGTCCAATGCTAGGTAAGCTGCATCTGTTTCATTTTCCCACATTTCTTTGCTTGGTTCAATCTAGTACCAAAAGAAAAACATGCCATCGATTTTGGGGGAACAGTGAGATCCCACCCATCCTTGCTGGAATTAGTTGCCAGGAATTTTGAAAAAGGATTGTCTTCCCTTCCTGGCCAGTCTTGCCCAGAAACAGAGGACAGCTATGAAAAGTATCCAAACACTGGTTGCAAGAGCAACTCGACCTCTGATCCAGAATAAGCCCAGCAGATGCAGACATCCTTCCCACCAGCCCTTCCACATCTCGGACCCACACGGGATGTTGAAGAACCTGGAATCTGCCTTATTCTTTTGTCCATACAATGAAGGCCTGTGCTTATGCCCAGCTGGTCCTCTCTCATTAAGGGTTCTTCCTGGAGGGATCTGACTTTCATTAGTTTTCTTTCTCATTCACTTATTCTCAAAAAAGTCTTGATTCTTTACCAACTCACTACTTTCACTTTATTAGGTTAACTATTCTACCAAGCTCTCAAGACAATTTAGGAGCTATTGCGGTTGCAACATGGTGTCAGAACTGGCCCACTCAGTGAAAACAAAACAGAATAAAATAAAATCCACAAACTTCAAACTCCTGTTCCTTTTTCCCCCATGGAAGGAGGATATGAAAGTAAAGATATAGTAAAACTCGTGTCTTCACTAATTTCATAACTTCTCATCCAGTTGTACTGATGTCATACTAAAAGCTAGATGCTATTATCTTTGATTACTGATAAACCTGAAAAAACAAGTTCAACACATGGTAAAACATGTGGTCCTTGACAGGCAATGACTCACAAAAGAGAATAACAAACAGTTATTTGGAGAGCTCAGCTACTTGGAGACTATTATGTGGTTCATCAGGGACCACTTTAAAGGTGATTGTTCAGAGCCTCCCTCTCAAAGACACTTCCACAAAGCCATCAGCTGCCAATGACACTGAAGATTCATCATACATCTTGCCAACATAACGGTTTTTGTGACAGCCCTTTCCAGAACGCAAGAGAACAAACACACACAGTGGCAAAGCACAGAGTGAAGACGGATGCTGCCTCACTTTCTCTTGCACCCAGCTCTTGAAAAGTCAAAACGGAGCTTAAGCTTCAAGTAAGTTGTCCCCCTTTCTGTCACATGCAAAACGACTCCATCTCTAGAAGAATCTGGATGCCCCTGTGTGCCCTTAACAGCCTTCCCAACAATATACAATGAAGAGTTAGGTTTTCAGTGACAAACCAGGCTCTTTGAGGATAAAGAGCTGAAGATCGGGCAGGAGAAAAATAGTTGAAGTTAGTGGTCTACCATATTTATCTACCCGCTCACCCTGACTTAAACTTTTTTTTTTCCTGAAAAGCAAAGCTGTGTGGCAGTTCAGCTGGGCTTTGGGTGGAGTCCAGGACAAGCAAACTGCTCCTGTCATTCCAGTGCCTTGAGACAAGTAGTGGTCTCGGTCAGGTTAGAGAATACCTCTGCAAAATTAACCCCCAGGAGGTTAATTTTTAAAAACAAATGTCTCATCTGTATAACATCCTGCCCATACATCTCAGTGTTTCCATTTTTCCTAAAAGATTTCATTTAAAAAATACATTTTTCCTACACTTGATTCTTTGTTGTTGTTGTTGTTGCTCAGTCTTACAATGAACCGTTAAGTGCAGTTTGCTCCCTCTCTCTTCTTTCTCATGAAGACCGGCTGGTGAATGTCGACCTCATGAACAACTGCTCCCTGATGAGAAAAGCTTCCTGGCCCAGGGGAGCAGTACAGGATGCTGCCTGTGCTTCTTTAGGGGGCAAAGGGGCTGATCCCTACAGCCCTGGGAAGGAGCGAATGGCATGTCCATTGGATGGTTGTGTGGACAGGCTCTGGGCCTTCCTCAGTCCTCACTCTCATGCATTTCAGATGCTAGTTTTATATCCAGAGAACATCAGAGTTGGGAACACAATATAAGGCTCCTAAGCTATGGAATATAACCTCTCCCAAAACATTTTCCTTTGCAAAATGGTCAACCAGACTTTAGGAACAGGGAGATGGCAGACTTTTTTTCCTTCAAAAGACATTGATTAAGCTTCTATCAACACACTTGTGAGTTGGATACCAATGTCCCTTTTTCACAGATGAAGAAATGGAATTCAAGGTGCTCGCAGCCAGCAAGAGACAAAATGAGATCCTGAACCGAGGTCTGATTCCAAACCCTTTATATTTTAACCACTGTAATATGCGTCTGGATAGACATGGTCTTTAATTTTTCCACAACTGTGGAAGGAAGGTTCTACATCACAGCCGACCCATGTTTTCAATAATGGCATCGCGGACCATGAGCCTCAGTTTGGGAAATTGGTTTCTAGGGTGGTCTCGTGTGTGCATGTGTGTTTGTGTGTGTGTGTGTGTGTGTGTGTGTGTGTGTGTGTATGTGTGTGTATGTGTGTGTGTGTGTGTGTGTGTGTGTGAGGCAGGCACCCTGCTCTTCATATTCTCTCTCTCCAATAAAATATAATTAGCAATTGGTCTAAAATTAACTGTTGTTTCATGTCACCCCTCCAAAGCTGAGTATGATTTGTCTAAACCTAGGGAGTGACTACAGGAGAGTGGCCCACTGTCACAGACAGAGAGAGGGAGACCGCAGTGTTTACACCTGAGATAAGCTCGCTTCTCCTCTGGCCCTTGGGAGCCAAGCTAAATAATCACTCTTGATTCAACAGAGTATAATTATTTTGCTCATACAAGGTAAGGGTGCTTGCAGTGCTTTTGATTTTGGCCATTTGACCCACTGACAATGTGGGTTTTACAACAAAATCAAGTTGTTAATCCAATCAATTCAGATAGAAATGAGAATCAGTCCCAGGGGTCACTGGGAATCAAGAAAAGATAGAAATTTTTACTTTCCATTTGGCTTTTCTTCATGCTGTTTAATAACAGAATGTTTTGCCTGAAGTATGTACAGTACTTTATGTGATCTTTCAGCTGGAGATTAACTGCCAGAATAATGTGTGAGATACAAGTAATATTGCAGAAAACCCTTCGGGGAAGAATGTTGGGACCAGAAGTGCTCCCTAAGAGCCAGAGTTTGGAACCCTGAGGTGGTTCCCTGTGCTGTTTGTTCATCAATGCCCAGTGCCCGGAAGGGTGTCTGGCACACAGTAGACAATAGAGGATAATTACTCTCTGTTCAATGAATAAATCGAATCCTTTACTACGCTGCATTCTGCAGCTTCCAGAAGTGGGCTCTTTGATTCCATTTTTTTACTCCATTAATCTTCAAAGAGAAGAGGCTTCATTACAGGGATAATCCCAGGTCCACAGGAGAGCACCTTCTGTTGATCTGTTTCTGATCCAAGTGTCCACACTGTAGTCTATGCTGCAAACTCAGACCAGGACACAACAGATAGGCGATACCTCCTTGAGTTTGGTATGCCTGATGCACATTTATTTTGAGAGGTAACCAAGCTGGAAGCATGCTTATGTTAAAACTACTACATGAGCTTTCTTTAAAATGCAATCATAGAGGAGGGATTGTGACTCCTTGGGGGCCAGAAGAGACAAGACCTGGCTGCACCTTAATAGCTGTCTGTAAGATGTGAAATTTAAGTTTTAAGGCAGCTGGGCTAAGGTGCCAGTCTGATGAACTTTGTTCTCTCATTTAGGTACTAACCAGGCCTGACCCTGCTTAGCTTCCAAGATCAGACAAGATCAGATGCGTTCAGGTTGCTATGGCCATAGACTGATGAACTTTGTATCGGGTGACTTAGGCTGATATCTCAGATTCACTGATGACTCTGCATAATCTTGTGCTAAGATGAACCATTATGTTCACACATAGTCCATTCAGAACCATTCTTT
The DNA here is from genome assembly GCF_019186645.2 of Phyllostomus hastatus. Classification (NCBI taxonomy): domain Eukaryota; kingdom Metazoa; phylum Chordata; class Mammalia; order Chiroptera; family Phyllostomidae; genus Phyllostomus; species Phyllostomus hastatus. The sequence goes on along the minus strand of NW_025334041.1, from coordinate 110,148,215 downwards.
CTTTTAAGATTTTGTATATTTATTTTTAGAGAGAGGGGAAGGGAAGGAGAAAGAGAAGGAGAGAAACATCAATGTGTGGTTGCCTCTCGTGCATCCTTTACTGGGGACCTGGCCCACAGCCCAGGCATGTGCCCTGACTGGGAATTGAACCAGCAACCCCTGGATTGCAGGCCAGTGCTCAATCTACTGAGCTACACCAGCCAGGGCCAGAACCATTCTTAAGATAACTTTCAGTTGAAACCAAACAACAATGGCCCGACCATGTGCGACCTGGAGCAACTAATGATTCCATTGCTCTGTGGATCAGGTTGTCTTATAGGCTGGCAAGTGGGAGATGCATGCATTCAATTTGTCTAGCCACAGTTATTATTGAACCAGCTCTGCATGCACATTCTTCCTTGTACTTTCAACTTAGACATGGTGAGGTGGATGTGGCCATGGGCAGGCTGGAATCATGCCATAAGGCCATAATGAATGGCCTTATGAATGCAATTTGGAGTCAGACTTTAAAAAGTAACTTCCTAGGGTCCCTAAGTAATGTCTGCCCTCTTTCAGAGGAATAATAGATCAGCAAGTGCCCCCAACCCTTCCTAAAAGGTATTTAATACAATTTGGAGCTCAGTAAGTAATATTATACTGAGCTTCCAAATCTTGCTTGCTTGTGTGGCAGAGAGTATCTAAAAGGTTATAAGACCCACCATGTTATCAGTCTGTCAATAAATATTTATTGAACCACAGCACCTCAGGACAAAAGTATAGTAGACCTTTACTTTGCAGTATTGTGGTGTCTGGTTGAGTAGAGAACTCAAACACAAATATAATAATTATAGAGCAGTACAAGCCAGCCCAGGTGTAGAATTAAGTGCTTGGTTGAGATGTCAGTTAGTCAAGAGAATCTAAAACAGCTGTTTTGTATGTTGGCAGCAGTCTAGATATGTTCTCAGAAAAATAATGAGAGTTGGGCACTTACAAAGCTTACATTAGCCACAATGCTCCTGAGTCATAGGTTTAAGTATACAAACCCATGATGTTTTATTGTTCCAAGAAGAACAGTATCTGTGCGTGCACAGTGTGTGCACATGTAGGCAAGGACAAAGGGGCTCTTAGCTCCAACTCACTACACCAAGATGGCAGGGGCAGGAAGGCTGGAGCGAGGGCCAGGGGAGGCTGAGGAAGGGACAGGTGAGGATGAGAAGCTGACATGGAGGCTCTGCAGGGCATGATAATGAAGAGCCCTCCATCCTGGCAAGTGGGAGATGCAAGTTTGTCTCCTCTCCTCCCACCCGCTCTGCATTAGCTCCCTGTGTGATGCTAAGCCAGGCACTTGCTTCCTCCACACAGAGACAGAACAGTGTAGCAGCAAAGGGCGAACTGCTGTTTTCTTTTTGACCTCCCGGCTATCTCTAGGGGGCAGAAAGGTTGAAGGAAAACAGAACGCACTGCTCCCTTTGTTTCTCTGCTCCTCCCTGACACCACCCAGCATGGCCAAGCTGCAGGTCTGATCCTGGTCCCTGTGGGCATTCTGGAATGAGGAGGAGCACACAAGTTTAGGAAACTTTCATGGGCGGTGGTCTGAAGCAACAGCACAAGAAATAGAAGTGGATTTCAGTGTGAAAGGAGCCCCCTGGTCCTTTGGCATAGAAACCACTTCTGCTTTCCCCTTCCTCTGCCCTCCTCTGTGGCCGCCCCCAGCAGACTCTGCGAACCATACATGGTGCTTAAGGCAACGTGGTCTGTGCTGGAAATAAACCTGCATGGGGCCTGGATTCATGACAGTGTTTCTATGAATTATTTTTAAAAAAACATACACACACCAAATAAATCCACGCATGGAGAATTATTCGTAGGGCTTCACAATATGAAATGAACTTCTCATCTGCTTTGTTTTTATATTATTTAACAGAATCACATTTTAGGAAAGCTAATCATTTGTCATTAAAATACTTGACACAAATATAAGCGTTTTTTACAACTAGCTTATTATTTATTCATTTATTTATTTATTTTAATTGTTGTTCACATACAGTTTTCTGTATTTTACTCCCGTCTCAGCCCTCCCCCCGAGCCCTCCCCACCTCCCTCCCATTTCCACTCCCCACCCCTAGTTTTTGTCCATGTGTCCTTTATACTTCTTCCTGTAAACCCTCCCCCTTTTCCCCTGAAATTCCCTCCCCTCTCCCCTGTGGTCACTGTCAGCCTGTCCTCTTTTTCAGTGTCTTTGGTTATATTTTGCTTGTTTGTTTGTTTTGTTGTTTAAGTTCCTGTTAAAGGTGAGATCATATGGTATTTGTCTCACTGCCTGGCTTATTTCACTTAGCATAATGCTTTCCAGTTCCATCTATGCTGTCAATGATACCTCAGACAAGGGTTTAATCTCCAAAATATATAAAGAACTTACAAACTCTACTCTAAGAAGACAAGCAACCCAATTAAAAAATGGGCAAAGGACTTGAATAGACACTTCTCCAAGGAGGGCAAACAGAGGATCCAGAGGCACATGAAAATCGCTAGCTATTTTCAGTATCGTTAGCTATCAGAGAGATGCAAATTAAAACCACAGTGAGATACCACTTCACATCAGTCAGAATGTCTATCATAACCAAAGCAACAAACAACAAGTGTTGGAGAGGTTGTGGAGAGAAGGGGACCCTAGTGCACTGTTGGTGGAACTGCAGACTGGTACAATCACTATGGAAAACAGTATGGAATTTTTCTCAGAAAAATACAACTAACTTTTAAAGGCAATCAATGCACATTCCCCTAAAGAAAGAGAAACTACAGATGTTCCACCAGGCATTGAGAGAGGGGTGGAGGACAGACATTTCTGTAGGTGGTCAGAACTGGAAGCCTTGAGCAAGTGTTCTGCTGGGCAGGAAGAGGCCTGGAAGAGTGAATTTAGGGCAGGCTAAGGGCGCTCACAAGGAATTTGCAGAGAGGACTTTTGCCCATGATTTGGTCTCAAGTTAGTGAGCTGGACAGATGGTTCTACTAAATCAGGGCTCTGTATTTCCCTCATCACTGTGCCTTGATAGGCCTGGATGGGAGTAAAGTTCAATAAATATCTGTTTAATAAATGAAGACTGTAGTATGCATGGCTAGAATTACTGTTTTTCAATAGTTTTTCTGTGTTTTTATCTCAGTTTAGAAATAGGTGGCATAATATATTTTTGAGAAAATCCTCCTATTTAAATGTCTATATATGCCATCAATTCTCACAAAGCGTGGAGATAACATCAGATTTTAAACGTATGTTCTTTCCACGATGATTACTTCATCCCCTCCCTTAGATGACAAAGCCAAGATGATGAACTGTCAGAGAAGGCTGTGGCAGAATCGGGCCAGATTTACAATAATGGATGTCCTGGGATAAGCTGCTGTTTTCTCATCATCCAGTTTAAGTCTCCTAGGAGACTTTTTTTTTGGAGACTCAAATATAAGAGGATTGCAGGAAAGGGAAACTAGGTCTCCACAAAACAACAATGCATTTTTTTAAGGCAGAAAGTAAAGAATATTTTGGTTGTTGTTAGTAATTTTATGTTTTAATCATCAGAATTTGAAAGACCCTAAGTATCCAATTACTATGTCTAATAATGGGTAATACATTTTCCTCATTTTTCATGGATACTCTAAGTAGCCTATGTTGGTATCTTCCTGTCTTTGCCTTTGATAAATAGATGTTAAAAAAAGAAAACCAAAAATGTTTCAAGCAACTTGGTTAAACTCTAATCAACTGCCCTGGCAACTGTGGTATTTTGTCCATGGTTTGTGTCCATGACAGAAACGTATAACCACTGTTTTGTATAACTACTATTTTCCAGACATCCAAATTCAATGTAATATAAGCAGGCACAGTTGATGCCAACTAAACATCTCTGTTCTCGATTATTAGAAGTGTGTCCCCAAACAAACTTGCAAGCCTAGGATGCAAAGCCACAGGAAAAGCAAACAGAAGACCTGTGCAGTGTTCAGTCAATGGATTTAAGATTTTATGGCTCCATGGCTTTATAAGTCAGTTTCATACTACGTTCAATACAAGTTTAAAAATGAAAGCGAAGTCTACACATCAGTGACAGAGATATAAGTTTCCCAGCTGACGGTCTGCAAGGTACCTGAACCCCAAACTGAAAGTCTCTTCGTGAAACCCAGGGCACCATTGTCACGGTATGACCCACTCCCTTTGTAGATAAGTCACTGGGACATTTTTTCTTAAAGATGCAGGAAAGTGGGCTACAATGCTATAAATGGCATAATGAGAATTTGCATTTTGAAGTGGCCTTGTGGTGACTTTGCCCCCCACTCCTGTCATTTAAGGACAGTACTACTTCAGTTGCCTCTGAAAGACCCACACGACCTGGAATATTTAAAGAATAAACTCCTATGTCCCTCAAAAAGCCGTTGTTACTTGATATTAATGTACTTTTTCCCTTGGATTTGTCCACTGTTGTAAATTTTTTATCCTATTTTCATAAACCAAGCTGAAATGGACTTGCGCTCAACTTTTACTGTGAGGCTGAAGTCACACAGTCACAACCATACGTCGACTGTTGGAAAAGCACCTTCACCATGTTCACCACCCACGAGCTCGCTCCGCATTCTCACAAGTTGCAAATCGTAGAACAAACCTGTACATACATCAACATATCCCATTAGCTTCTAGCACCATGTGCTTAGCTGTATAATTATTTATGTTTAGTCTTTACATGTACCTGGTGAGTTAAATATAAACTACATAAAGAATTTTACATGTGATACAGTGGGAGGAAATCAAGAACAGAGAGAGGAAGACTACGCTACGGGGTCAATATACAGAATTTATTGTTTCTCTGACATATGTGGTCTCATCAGGGCAATGACCAAAGCACGTACAACCTTTCCAGGGCTCTTCTCCCTGTGAACATGTGCTAAAAGGGTCTTCAGATGCCTACTGCTCACAAGACAGACTATACTGATCCATCCTTGCTCTCATTTTCTTTTTTTGGGTGTCATAATGCAATGGCCTTTCGGAGGGTTCCCCAATAAAACTATGAAACAACCAGGGTATCTCACGTGGGGCTTTGGCTCATGCTGCTATGCAACAGCTGTTTCCAGAGACACACCTCTCGGGACATCCCTGGTCACTTGCCGTGACTAACACGATTATCCAATCATGGGGCTAAATCTAGCCCAGGAAAGCACGCTTCAGAATATAATGTGGTGTGAAATGAAGACCTAATAGAGAGAAGTATGCCTAGAGGAGTGATTGTGATCTTTCAGATCAATAAAATCTTGGAAACCTTCTGTAAATTGACTTCAGAAAATAACGGTTGCCTTTTAACTACACTACCGTACTTTTGGATTGGTCTTTTGTTAAGCCATTCTGATGAAAGGGCTGGACCAGAGGATTTACCTTAAATAGTGCCACCTAAGGATAAAAAGAATGCATTATTATCTTAACAAATTCAGTAATAAGAGCATCTATTCCTTCTGCTAGTGGACTTTCAGGAAGGGCGGAGAGATTAGCATTCAGAAATTCATCCTCAACTGACTCAGAGCGACCATAGAGTGTGTTAGAGGAGGGCCTGCGTAACTCTCCATCTTAATTCTGAATTAATTTCCCCCTCGTTGTGTTCCAGTGGCTTTCTTTCCCTTCTTTGAGTAGATCGTGTATATTTTTTCCTGTCACAAAATCTCTGCACAAGCTGTTCTTTGGTCTGGAATGCTTTTTCTCTGTTGTTTATTTGTCTAAATCTTACTTGTACTTCAGGTTTTTATCTAAATGCTACTTTCTGCCCTGACTGGTGTGGCTCAGTTGGTTGAGTGTTGTCCCACAAAGCAAAAGGTCTCTGGTTCGATTCCCAGTCAGGGCACATGTCTGGGTTGCGGGCCAGGTTCCTGCTTGGGTACACGTGAGAGGCAACCATTTGATATTTCTCTTGCATATCAATGTTTCTCTCCCACTCTTTCTGCCTCCTTTCTCTTCTCTCTAACAATAAATAAATAAAATCTTTAAAAGAATGGTATTTCCTTAGCAAAGAATTTGCCTAACCACCTAAACTAAATCATGTCCATCTTTTCCATCCTTTATTGAACCATTTAATTTTTAGCATTTTTTTCACCATCAGCATCGACCTTTTGCCTTATCTCCTTTCTTATTTCTGTGTCTCCTACTGGTATGAAAGCCTCTCAGAAGGAGGGAATATGTATACTAACTAAGTAAGTATTTGCCATATTAAAGAACTTAAAAACTAAGTGAATGAATGAAGTCTATGAGAACAACTGACAATTATATCGTAGGTTTAAAATCAAGTTGTACTGATGTTAGTGTTCAACTAAATAATTTTAATCAAATTGAAGTTTTAGAGTTTGTACACAAATTAGGAAAAGTTTCAGTGATTCATATTTCAAAATAACATTTTCCTCAAAGGAAGCATGTCCTCTAAGTGAACTTTAATAATAATATCTTCCTTAATATCAGTGACTTTAATGCTGAGTTTTATAGGGCTTTGTAAGTACAAGGAAAATCACTGTATTAATGTTAAGCGAAGGGTAAACAAAGCAGTTCTTTTAAGCATTTGACCTAATTTCTCTCTGGATTCTTCAAGGCAAGTGAAATTTCCAATTGGGTACAATTTGTGGGTGGCTATTCCACAGCTGTCCAATCAGAGGAATATACATGGAGTAGATTTTATAGAGTTATCAATGAATGGTGTATTCACTCATATAATTTTCTGTTATCAGAAAGAAAATGAAAGTCAAACTCTGGAGGTTGTGAATCAGTTGTAAAACAAGGTATCCATGTTACTTTAGGAACGGTATTGATTGGTACAGAGTTCAAGGCAATTTTGATTATTATATCAAAGTTTATGGGGCAGGTTTAGTAAGCTTTGAGTTTAGAAAGTGCTGGGATCAATTAAATCCATGACAACCTGTTTAGTGCTTTAAATAAAGTGCTGAAATGGTGTGAGAGAGACCAACTAGATTTTCCTGCTCATTCTCCTCAAATTGCAATAAAATATCTTCATAGTCAAAATTAGCATGGAGATTAGGTATGTATACCCTTTAAGTCAGCAATTCTACTTCAAAGAGTTTTCCTTATAGATTGTTTTACAGTCATAAAAATTATTTTTTAAACTATGTAGGTATATACATTTTATTATATTTATTGGGGTGACATTGGTTATTAAGCTTATATAGGTCTCAGGTGTACAACTCTGTAATGCATCATTTGTATATTGCATTGTATATTCACCACCCAAAGTCAAGTCTCCTTCCATCACCATGCATTTGACCCCTCTTACCCTCTTGTACCTCCCCCACCCCTGTTCACCTCTGGTAACCACTGTACTGTGGTCTTTGTCTATGAGTTTTTTGTTTGTTTATTTGTTAATTTGTTGCTTATTGTTTTATATCCCATGTATGAGTAAAATTATATGGTCATTAATGTAGTATTTTTGTTTAAAAAAAAACTTAAAACAACTTAACGTCAATCAATATGGGATTTGCCCCCCGACATACACTGTTTCTTTATCTGCCAGAAATTGTTTTCAGCATTTTTTGTAACAACAGCAATTTTCAGTTATTGCCCCTATTTTAAACATGGGGTAAAGTAGCTTGTGAGACTCCATAGACATATTAAGTGATCAATCTATGTAGGGTTTGAAACTAAGCAAGGATTTTGAAAAATGAAGTATATCTAAATTTACAGAAAAAATATCCAAGATCTATTTTTAGATTTAAAAAGAAGGCAAGTTGCATAATACAAGTATAGTTCTCATCAGTACTATATATGTATATCTGCATATGTCCACAAATGCCTAGAAAAAGTCTAGAGGTTTCTGTGCAAACCGATCAACAGTTACCTCTCATTTGTAAGCAGAGGTTTAAAGTGGACGCTCAGCCCTGACTGGTGCAGCTCAGCGGGTCGGGCACCGCCCTGCAAAGTGAGCATCATTGCTTTGATTCCTGGTTGGGGCACATGCCCGGTTGTGGGTTCCGTAGGAGAGGCAACCCACTGATGTTTCTTTCTCACATTGAAAGAGTGTTTCTCCTTCTCTTTCTCCCTCCCTTTCCCTCTCTCTAAAAACAAAAAAATAAAATACTTTAAAAAATAAAGTGGATTTTCATCTTTTATATTTTCTTAAACTTCTGGATTATTTTAATTTTATATTTTAAATGGCAAAAATTATGTATTTCTTGATTTATTAAAATAAAATTAAATGCAAATACTATTCCCACCCCTGCTGTAAATACAACTAGATACAACAAAATATACAAAATACAAGATACAAAAAGATATAATGTAAATACAGAAAAAAATAACATATAATGTTATATAATATAACATTAAATATAATGTATTTTTGAAAAATACATTACAAAAATATAACAAAATATGTAAATACAAAAAGATGTAACACCTACTGGCCATATTTTTGTTTCCTAATGATGCAAAGATGTTATTAAAGAATCCACTTTAAACCTAATAAACAAAACAAACAAGCAAGCAAGATATAACCAGAGACACTGAAATTAAGAACAAGCCGACAGTAACCAGAGGGGAGGTGGGAGGGGATAATGCAGGGAAGTGTTTTCAGAAACAACTATAAAGGACACATGGACAAAATCTAGGGGGATAGAAGCAGGGGAGGGAGGTGGTCATGGCTGGGGTGGGGGGGGGAGTCGTGGAGGGTAAATGGGGACAACTGTAATTGAACAACAATAAAATAATTTTTTAAAAAAATCCAGTTTTACATGGTCTACTCTGTATGTGGCAAATATGCAGTCCTGAACAGATGACTTCCATGGAGGAAAAAAACAAACAGAATGAAAGTTGGACTATGTTCAGTTCAGAATTATTCTCAGATTTCTTTAGACATGCAACATATAAATAAGAAAAATGATGAATAGAATACATCCATAAAAATAACAAAATTACTTAAATGATATTTAAAATGAATATACCGAATATAAAAATATAACAAAAGTTGTAATGATTTGGAGTATACTATAATCATTCTAAAAGGATTTTCATGTTTTCAAAAATACCTGTAAGCATGACTGAAGAAATGGAAATATTCTTTGTCTTACTATTCATTTTATTTTTAGTATTGTGCTGTGAAATTCTTTGTGATAAATTATAAAAGTCAAGATTAGAGTCTATCAGATTTTGATCACGAGAAAATGTGCTGCAAGAAACACCTGTGAATCATGACATTGAATTGGATACGTCCTAGATAGTGATCATGGTGATCAAAATATAATTAATCCTATAAATTAAATTTAAAACGCTCCTACTAACACAAGTACTTTTCTCTCAGTTCGCCCATACTCTCCGTTAAGAATACATTACATCTAGTGACACAGCTATCATTAAGGCTTAAAGACAAAATTCCTTTCGCCTGCGACTTCTCCCACAGCTCACTCCATGAGCAGCAGATGAGGAAAGAGAGCGTGTGCCTGGCAGGCTGCTGCTGGCAACGAGAGAACGGTTCTCCTTTCCTAGTGTCCAAGTGCCACACTGCGAATTTGAGAATTGCCCTCCTGCCTCTCGAAATCATGGCTGCTCTCAGGCTTTGGCCACATCACCTACTAGTTTTCTCTGTTTTGCAAGACATAAGGAGCAGGCCTCAAACCACTCTTCTTAATTCATTTAGTCAGATCTGATTGACATCGTACATTAGTACTCCCTCCATGGCAACTGAAGAATATTAAAAATGAATCTAGGGGGGAAATATGCCAGAAAGTGCTTCAGGTATATTTTTTTCTTAACTAGGAGAGCCCAAGGCAGAATGACTAGATCCCAAAATTTCTAGGAATAACATCATCTTGTTGAGAATGAGCTGAAATATGCAGATGCTATAGCCCGGCTCCTAAGAGGAATGTCTGCTTTTTTAATGAGAGTAAAGATACCAGCCAAGCAAAAGCAGTAAACTGATTTCTTTTGCATGAAGATGTCATGCCTCATTTAAGAGCTCTATTAAACTTCCAGTTAAAATGAGATTTTGCTACCTTCTGTGACTTTAAGAAACATTTTTCTATCTTTTCCTAGTAACTATATGGGTAAGAAAAAACTAGCTTGTGGTCTCTTCCAAATTTCCCTTAACAGAGGGACTTTTAGTGAACAAAATTCAAAATTGCAACTAAATGCTAAATTGCATGCTTTCTATACATTGTACATGCTAATGAATGGAAATACCAGAGGTAGCTTCTTCTGTACTTCAACCATCCATCAAATCTTCTGCAAACATGTTGAAAGAAAACACTGAATACAAAAGATTCATTATCTAATGTGCAAAAGGTAAGTCATGCAGAACTGGGCAAAACTGAAGTTACTGAAGCCAAAGTTTTCATTTTTTCATTGTTAATAAACTCACCTCTTAATATACATTCATGGTACAATTTGCTAAATTTTACTTTTGATTCTTTATAATTTCTATTTTTACCAAATAAAACAAAATCGAAGACAAGAATCTGCTAAAAAGGGGGAATGGAAATAAAACAGCCATGCCATTTTAATTATTGCATTTGTTGTAACGCTAGACAGCTCCACACACACACAGTGTTCGCCACCATTTTGCTGGCCCTCTAGCTGATAAAGTAGTAGTTTAATCTTTGCAGATGAGATCCAAATAAGAAACTGGAACTACTATTTACTCTATTTTGAAAGAAATTCAAAGGCTGTGGTTTCAACATTGTGGTCAACATTTATTAACTTGTAAAATGGTAAGAACATATACTCTGGGGCACCATTCTAAGGATGTGAAAGATAGCGTAGGAGAGCATGCTGAAAACTATAAAAGCCTCCATGAATGTTAAATATAGTTGTAGAGTACCATTATTGTTAGTTAAATAACATAGATGGCTGTTCATGTGGAATTTAGAAGTGTTTCTCAAGAACGCTAGCCAGTCCATACACTGACTGCCCCGGACCTTATCCCTCCTGTACCTCCCCTTCCCTCCCTGACCATGGAGTGGGAGTAAGGAGAGCAGTAATGAACCTGGATCCCCTGGGGGTGGAGGGCAAGGCTACCACTCAGAGAGTAAGAAGAAACAAAGTCCCAGACTCCTAATTCTCCAGCCAGGCAGCAATCTGGGGCACCTCACACCGAGTGACCCGGATTCGAGGTTGGCGGGCACTGCACAACCCACCGCTCCAGGCGGCACGGCCATGTGAGGTTGCTGTGTGGCACCTTCCAGCTCATGTTTCCGAGGCTCTGTGTCACAAACAATTTGTTTCTACATCCTGTGCCATCAGGATCCCGGGAAAGATGTCCATACTCATTATCCATGAAAGGAGTTGATTGCCTAAGCGATTTGCCTGCTTTCTACAGAGTGGAGAAAGCAATTACAGGCACTTGCAGCCACACGATTGCACTGTCAGCAGTCAGGCTCTCCTCCTTTCTTTTTCTTTCTTTCCCTCATTCTGCAAGAGAAACTGTAGACAAACTCATTTCTTGCTTGGATTGTTCATCTTGAACTTGAGAGCCCTGAAATGTGTGTTAATCCTGTTTTGAAACTGCATGTTATAAAAGAAGGGAAGGGAGATGCAAGGCAGTTACAAATCACTGGCTCCCTTCTTGGGAAGCGGCACTGTTGAGGTGGCGTGCAGACATTTGGACTTGGGGGGTGATGATGATCCAGGGAATTTGGGGGGTCTGGCTTTTTGCCTGCATCCTCCCTCACCTTTGATTCCATCACTACACTGCACCTGCAAGAGCTGCTCATCTGCTTCTGCCCAAACATCCTCTGAAGTGGAAATGCAGTTGGCTGGAAGAGAGTTCTAGCACTGTAAGTGAGCCCTGGGCCATTTCTATGCTCATGAGAAAAATAAACTGAGTGACTCGCCAAGGGGTAGACCTTTCTCCATATGAATCAGGTCAGGGCAATGGTGACAGAGAAGCAGCAAAATCTCTCCAAAAATCCCCTTGAGCCTTTTGAACTCCTGCCCTCGAACACATATAGATACCTCCATCACAATCCTATCCCTGGGCACAGGAAGGGAGCACATAGCACCCATATTTCCGCAGGGGAAAGGCTTTTTCACCTACTCTCTGTTTTAGTGACAAACATGGAAAGCAAGCAGGGTTTTAAATTCCCCCTGCACTAATTGTTCTCTCAGAAAAATCTAGGGCACTTTGGTCCTCTTGTAGATGCCAGGCATGTGTAAGTACTATTTCTCTTTATCCTCAGAGCAGTCCCATGCAGTCAGTATTCTTATTACACCTATTGTACCCACAAGAAAAGAAAACAGGCTTAGAGAGGTCACACAACTAACAGAAGATCATGCAACTAGTAAATTGTGGAGCCAGGATTTTCATCCTGTTTTGGATGATTCCAAAGCCTTTATGTTTTCCTGCTTCAGTGTCCGGTTCTTGAAATCTAGAATGTTCTATTCCATCGAGAAGCCATTGTACATTTCCTATTTGTTTCTTCAGATGGCTCATGATGAAGTATTGTTTCAGCTCCTCAGAATAAGGCTGAAATCAGAGTGCATAGGAGCTCAGAATCCTCCTGAGTCCCACTGTGCTTCTGGGAGCCCAGGTTTCTCTGTAGTTCAAAAATCAGACACAAGATTTCAGTTGCAGCCCCTGAATTATATACACCATAGCCTACAACTGGAGCTCAGACTCTGGGGACCAGAGAGCAGTCCTCTGAGAGGGGCTCAGGTAGAAGAACAATCGAAGGCTCCCCAGAAGCAAAGTAGGTTCAGTAGCTGAGTCAGGCAAAGGCCAAAGACAAACAGCAGCCTACTGAGAACTCATCCCAGCCACAGCAGTATTCATTCTTCATTTTGCCTTACTGAGAACCTTTTTGCTAATAATACTAAAGAGTCATATGGAAAAGTATTTAACCAAATATATAAACCAAAGAACTGAGAAGAGGTTACCAACACATGTCTCACATTGGTAGGCTAAGGCAAATTAGTTCACACTCAGGAAAAACAGATATTTAATCAGCCTTCTTGAGACAGAATTTTTCAAGGTGGAGAGAAATGGGAAAATAGGATTGGGACCCACAGCTTTGTGGGAACAGAGTGAGAAAAGAGGTCAAGGAAGTTCATGTGGCTGGAAGTCAGGTGGTCCAGCTTTGCACCCCTTACACTAAGTAGCTCTGTGACCTTGGACAATAACAAAAACAAAATAGTGATAACTTCTGTTCACTTAATTGTGTATGCCAAGAATTTGCTAAGTGCTTTATATATTTATATAAAAGTATAATTGTATACATGTCTATATACATTTACATATGTATATAAATATGTATATTTATATATATATATTATTTAATTTAGGATTCAGGACAACCCTATAAACTAAGTGTTATAAGTCACCTCTTAGAAATAAAGAAACTAAGCCTAAGTTAATATAACTTGTCCAAGGCAACAAAGCTAATTGGGTGGCTAAGCAGTAGCAGGACATAAGTATTAATGCCAAAGTCAAACTATGACCTTTAGGCCATCCTGTCTGTCAAAGTCTCAGTTTCCTTATCCACAAAATTATGAAAAGTGCCTGCCAGCCTATGTCTGGGAGTCCAGAGATATCTAAACAAATAAAAGAGGCAAAACCAACGAGGCATTTTCAAACTCTTCCTTTCTTGTATATTGTAAGCACTAAAAAAACGAACTGAAGCTGAATTCTGTGACTACACCCTGCCAGACCCTGATTTATTTTGGACAAGTGTCTGTTTCCAGAGTACAATTCTCAGCTGACTGTATGATGTTATGTTCATTCAGTTTAAAAACTTTGCACCATTCCAAGTTTTAATAACCCTCCCTCCCCAATGGTAGAAGTCTTTCCCTATGAGGGGGAAATTTTACTTTAAGGATCATTATTTAGCTGCAAACATACTCCTCATATTCAGAGTCTAATCAGTGGCCAGAGTCCCCATGGGGCTCACACTGGGTGGGTGTCAGGGTGGAAAGAGAGGCTATTGTTTGGGCACCCAGTCATACCTTTGCTATAAAATGACCTTCATAGGCAGAATACACTGGGTTCTGGAAAGTGCAGCACATGTCAAGGACAAAACACTGCACTGGCTTGACTTTGCCTTTCTTGGATCATCTCGAGTTTGGAGGATGCCCAGGTGTCTGGTTGCCCATGTTCCTGTGTACTCCTGAAGGTGTTGGAGGAAGAGAAAGCATATGGCAATAAAATGATATGCAAAGCCTAGTCATACTCGGAAATGAAGTCATGGACGCAATCCAGGAGCATAATTTTCAATAAAAACTCAGAGGAATCATTGGTGAGTTCCCAGAAGATTAAGCTACTTGTCCTCTTTGCAGTGTGAGGGATTCTGGGTTTTCCAGACCTCGTGTTGTTCAAGTCTGCAAGAAGTCTAAGACATAGATAATTGCTGAAGCTAATTTGGGATAGGGAAAGGAAGACCAGTTACTCTATGAAGGGACATGGGTCTTCATCCAACCATAGCCTGGGCAGCTGTCAACTCTCCTTCACCTTCCAGAGCAAGTAGAATGTTCCAGGCTATGGCAAGGCTGTGACAAGAGTCCTGAACAATAAGATGTCACTTACCAGGATAGTTTGATTAAGTCAACATCTCCTTTAAAAAGGGCTCCAGTGACTTTTAAAATATTTTAAAATAACAGAAGCGCAATATCAAAGTCTTCTCATATCTCTCGTAAACTTTAATAATGCCACAATGTTCAAACACAATGGCAGTATTTCAACCACAAACAAACAGAGAAAAGCTGCTGGGAAAACCTGATGAATGCTACCAGAGACACCTCCAGAAACTTCCTTCCTCTAGTTTACATTTGCCCTTTCACTCATATTTTTTAGTCCACTCGATCCCGAGTGAAGGAAATAAGGAGGATGTTGGAATAGCAGTTTTCAATATCCAGATTCCAGACATATCAGCCTGTTGCAGACAAGACTCAAACCCGAAGCATTCCTGGAATCCCCATGTTAATTACCACATTATCAAGTCCTGCGAGCTATTGTAGAAGGAGTCTGAGTAACTTGATTCCCCTAATGAACTCCAGCCACCCAGACAATGGAATGAACAGCCTGTAGCCAGTCTGGGCTGCTGCCTCTCACTCCCACAGTCTCAGAGCCTTGGCCTCTCCTGGGTTTGGCACACAGTCTGTCCTTTTCCACTGTCAGCCTCCTTGGTGCTGCTTGGCACGAGATCCTTGTCTTCGGCCCTGACTGCAGAGAGCCTTTTTCCACCCTTTCCCTGGACCCAGCCGCTGCCACTGGGGCTGCAGTATCTGCTCATTCATCACTGCCTCCGCCTTCTACAGTGTTGGTGCTGCACTGTTTCTCCGGGGTTACCAACTGTGGCTCGGAATTCTCCAACTCCAGCTGTTTTCTGGGCAGCAGCCATGCTCACCTAGAAATTGTGCTCCAGTGCTGATGAATCCACGTGGACTTCTTTTGCTCATTGCTGCTGGGTGAATTTGGACTTCTCCTTTTGAGCATCTGTAGTCTATATAGCCCACCAATTTAACATGAAAACTTGTTTGGTGAGTGCTTTTTGACTTTAATGAGCATGAGAATTAATTGAGGGTTTTGGTAAAATGCAGATTAGAATTTAGTAGGTCTGGAGTGGGGCTTGAGATTCTGTATTTCTAACAACTTCCCACTGTCAGAGCAATTCTGCGGGTCAGGATCACATTTGAGTGGCAAGGCTCCAGGAGAGAGACTGTGTCCTATGCATCTTTGTAATCCTGGCACTTCAACCTTGCTGTCACCATCACCACTTGGGGAGGCCCTTCTGTGCTTGCGGTAGTGGAGATACAAAGATAATTATGACACAGTTTCTGTCCTCACGAGCACGTAGTCTGCAGCACGGTTTCTCAACCTCAGAATTATTCACATTTAGGGCTGATAATTCTTTGTTGTGGGAGGCTGCTCTGTGGAGTTAAGGTATTTAGCCACATTCTTGGCCTCTAATCACTAGATGTCAGGTGAACCTTTAACCACTAGGTATCAGTAGCACCTCCTCAATACGACAATAAAAAAATAATATTTCCAGGCATTGCCAAATGTCCCCTGGGGGGCAAAACTGTCCCTGGTTGAGAATCACTGGTGTGGGGGTGGGGGACAGACATGGACATTAGTAACTGAAATGATGGATCAAGTTACAGAGCTGTGCATGCACTGTTCAGGAAAAAGGATTACCATCATTCCAGAGCGTGTGACAGTCATTTGGCATGTGGTGAGTGTTCAAGAAAAGTCCGTTAGATAAACAAATGAACTGCTAATGTCCTCACATTCCCTGGTAACTATAATAATTTGTGTTCCTGGCCTCATCTAGTGGAAACCATACTTGCACTTTCCAAAGATAATCACCTAACTACTTCACTGACATAATGACTTTCCATGGATATATTTATCAGGTGTATTACAATGGAAGAAAGAAAGCATGTCTTTCAGAATAATCCACATGGAGTATGCATATCTGGAAGAAAATGAGACTCCTCCAATAATAAATAACAGGTTTTTAAAACTGCTTTTTTTGGCATTATTTGCACACTCACGTTAGAAACCGACCAAAAGGGGTATGCGTACATGTAGCCCTGTAAATGGATTCAAGGAGAATGGTATATTTTGTAGCTTGGCTCACCTTAATGCATGCCCTTAAGCAGCTGTGTCCTTTCCCCTACAGGCTCCAGGAGGGTGAATGTATGTCCAAGGCACTGTCTATTCTGAGATGCTCATGTTCCTATGTGTGTGCATCTGACATCTGACGAGGAATGCCACGGTGGCAGGCCAGCAAGCAGGTAAGCTCAGGGGCCTGAGTAGGAGGGAAGCCAGGGAGAGTCCACATTTACAGAAGGGAGATGCTGAGGGGCAGAGCTACAGGCTTGTGGTCTTAGAATCAGATGGTAAAGCAAAGATAAATTACATCAGCCTTTGGACTCATATGATGGGGTCACAGCTGAAGATGTTTAGGTTATTTATTTTAATATGGAGGCAGGAAGAGAGAAGGATTTGTTTGAGGCAGAACAAAAAGTCTGCAACTAGAGAATACAGAGGCACAAGGGCATCTGAGGACAAATAAAAAGAAGAATGGAGAAGGGGGTGCTTAGCATGGAACATGTCAGTGCAAACTTTCAGACGTTACTTGGTAGATGTTCTTATTCCCTAACATTTTGTAAATGGAAGCCAGAAGTAGGCCCATGGGGAAAGTTCTTGGAAATACACACCGATTGAACTGGAATACCCAGAGTTGCCAAAGGAAAGTGTGACACTTGGTCCCGTTGCCAAAGTCAGTAAGCCTCTGCCCAAATAATGGCAAACCTTTCCTTTCAGAATGCAGTTCCTTAATTTGA
Source organism: Phyllostomus hastatus (assembly GCF_019186645.2). Taxonomy (NCBI): domain Eukaryota; kingdom Metazoa; phylum Chordata; class Mammalia; order Chiroptera; family Phyllostomidae; genus Phyllostomus; species Phyllostomus hastatus. Next base: position 110,130,943 of record NW_025334041.1, on the reverse strand, counting down.
GCCCCAATGTCAATTTCTGCACAGAATTGGAAATCAACAGATCTGAAGTGGAGGCCAGGCTCCCTGACTGGTTATCTTTGTGAAACAACATTTTTGCTCCAATTTTTCTATCCAGAGAATAGGGAAGCTAATACTTTCCACCCTGCTATGTTGGAGGAATATTGTGATGAGTCAGAAGACAAATCTGAGAGTACTTTTTTGTTTGTTTAATGAAGAGTGTTCCTGCATTTACTGAAGCAAAGGATGGCTGTGTTTCAGTCCATAAATTGAAAAAAATCATGATGTAAATAATTCAACCACAGAAAACCAAAACCCCTTGAATGATACTTCCTTTTGGTTTTGGTATTAGAAAATGGCTAGAGGGGTACAATCTCTGGTTAGACTTCTTAGCATGGGCAACCAAGGCTCCTGGTTACCAGAAGTGTCTGGTTAGTAACACACTTTGTTCACCTAAAGGAAACAGATCCACAAATGTCAATTTAGGACTACTGTCCCATGTCTATATAGTTTGTGCCTTTCTGTGGCATGAGATAACAACATAAGTTCTGGAACCCTCCAGAGGGGAAAATGGATAGTCCTGCAGTCTGTGTTAGGGGCCATTGGCAGCACTGGGTCATGATAATGTAGTATCTTGAGCAACCAATTCTAAAGACAGTTGCTAGGTCTATGTTATTAACTGTAAGAAAAAACTGCTAGGAGATTCAAAAAACTGAAATAATAAAACAATGCAAAACAAAATGACACTATTCAAGAGTTTTGTTCCTCAAGCCTGTGAAGCCCATTTTGTCCAATATTCCGACTGCTGGCAAACTGCTGGTCTCTACTAACACACAAAGCTACTCTTCTTTTGTGGCATCTGCCTTTTGCTAGTTTCTGGGGGGAAAAGTGCCTCTTGATTTGCTGCAGTGACATTATCTTATAATTTTTCCCTGTGGAGAAAGGAGCATGAATCTAACTGAAATGATAGGAATCTACCAGAATGGCAGCATGGCATGCTGGGAGTGGACAATCACCTAACTAGAACGCAGGTTCTGGATTCTCAATCCATCACTACTTTATGGCATCATTTTAGGCAAGTCTGTACCTCATCTTAGTCTCTTCTCCTGTAATATGGTAAGACTGAGCTAGGCAGCTTTCAGATCTGCCTGAAGGGATGAAGTGGATGAAGTGGAAGAGTCACAGGACAAACTGATGCAACATGTGATGGAAACTAACCCGTGACTCCAGTTTGAACCACTTCTGCTGAGCAGCAAATGAGAATAAGAAGCTTAGGAAGTGATGCTGTAAGGCTCTCAACCACCAGGACTTCTGGGAATCATCACTAATATCTGAGTGCTGTATACTTCACTCAGTAAGAAGAAAGAAATTCTCTGTTGGAAAAAATCAAAACAAAATAAAAACAAATCCCTAAAGGTGTGCTGGGCTCACAATTATTTCCGATAGCATTCAGTCCTTCAGGGGCGGAGGGAGCCAGGTAGACGCCATGGAGATCAGACACCTGGCTAATTAGCTCCGCTGGGAATGTAACATAGGGCAGAGCTTTGTCATCCCGTCTCTTTGAAGAAGAGTCTTCTCTGGGAGCCTTTAAAAATAGGACATGCTCTCAACAGGGAAGATGATGGGCATAAACTTATCTGCAGGAAGGGCATAGAAAAGATGGCCTTGTAAAATATTTGGGGAAGTGGGTCCTGGGAATGGTTGGGGTCCAGAACTAACTGGGGTATTGCGATTATGTTTATTCAACCTAAAATTCCAAGACATGGTGAAATATCTAGTTGAATCAATCATTTTGCAGGGAAAAAAACGCCACTAGTGAAATACAACTCATTGATGATGATGATGATGGTGATGGTGATTATTTTTACTGAGTTTAGCTGAGTTTGAGGGGACAGATATCGAGCTGGCAGTGCTTTAGGCAAAATCCCATTTCTTCCCTATTTACCTTCTTAGTCAAAGTACATTTAATGTTTTGGAAAAGTACATTTTCAGCACAGGAGTGAAGTTTGCAGATACATGTTGTGGCTCCCCTGCTGTTCTCTCTCTTCAGTGATCAAGATAAGCTCCTCCCTGGGGAGAAGTGCTTCAGGTTCTGAAAGGCATGCAGATAAAAAGCACCTGTGTTTTGAACTGTACCTACATGATCCCAATCATCTCCCTAAAAACTGGTTATTGAAATATTCCAAAATGCCTAAGCAATCCGTATTGTGTAAACAACTCCCTGAATTTTTTACAGAGTCAGCAGATATTTTTTATTGAAATGTAATTTATATCCCATAAAATCTACCCTATTAAAGTGTATAATTCAGTGGTTTTTTATCATATTCACAAGGTTGGGCAAGCATCACCACTCTCTAATTCCAGAGCAGTTTAATCACCCCAGAAAGAAGCCTTGTACCAATTACCAGTCACTCCCATTTTCCCTTTCTCCCAGTCCCTGGAAATCACTAACCTACCTTCTGTTTCTATGTTTTGGTTGAGTCTGAATATTTCATATAAATGCAATCATATAATATGTGGCCTTTTGTGGCTCACTTCCACTTAGCATAATGCTTTCAAGTTCATATTGTAGCATGCATCAACATTTATATCTTCTAAGCAATTACTATGTATAGGACAATAAGGAAGTACCAAACCTTTCTCCCCTTCTTTCCTTCCTTCCTCCCTCCCACCCTCCCTTCCTTTCTCCCTTCCTTCCTTCCTTTCTCCCTTCTTTCCTTCCTTTCTCCCTCCCTTCCTTCCTCCCTTCCTTCCTTTCTTTTTATTCAGATGTATGGAATTGGAGTAGAGCCAATGAACTAAGACCAAAAAGACTTGGGTTAACCCAAAGGAACATGGCAGATTTCACAGCACATAAGCAAGAGATGGGACTTACCTGGAGAAGGAGGAAAGCAAGCACTACAAGATAAAGAAGGTATCCAAGGAGAACAGTTAAGATCTCAGGACAAGGAGAGAACCCAAATCAGAGAAAAGGAGCAGTGAGAGGGATGAAGTCAGTGGCCAGGGGTATAGGCTAAGCAGCCAAGGAGCTAAAGTATTTGGGCTTGTAGCAACAGCCCTGACTCGGGGCAGAACCACAGAGTATTTGTATTGGAGGAACACTTAGAGCTATCTTCTCCAACTCTGTCATTTTAAAGATGAACAATCTGAGCTTCAGAGAAGCTAAAAGACCTCCCCAAGCTCATAGACCTTAGGGATTGCCTCCTTAGCTGCCTTCCTCTCAGTATGATATATTTTCCACAAATAGCTCAAAGCCACAGTTCCAAGACTTGGATTTGATCATATGTTAGTGTCAAAATGCAGCTTAGCACACTCATGCTATGCAAGAGCTAACTAAAGTTCTTAATATATTTTTACATTAGCTTAAGGAAAAACTCTGGTGTTTTTTTGACCTAATCCTTATTGGTTAATTGTCTAAACAAATGAGGCTCCTTTCTATTTTAAATAAATGCCATAAATTAGTATTAATTTATAGGTTTAGAAACTGAAAGAAATGAATGAGGTTCCCTAAGAGGTCAACCAGTGGAAAAGGCTAACTTCTGTACTGTGATTAAAACAGTGAAGCCTAGAATACGCACATAAGTATCACAAAATGATCACTAATCATCACTAATTGGTGAAGGCTTAGTATTCAACAGCATTGAAAAATTAACCGTTCAAGAGGCATGACTCTAAAAGCACTTCAACATTTGAAATTCAGAGCTGCAGCTTTTTAGTCAAGTTCTGCTAGGATCATGCTATAGAGGAAATCTGTGTTCCTTTTGAAAAAGAAAAATGAAAACTAAGACTAAACAGATCTTAGCCTTGAAATTGGTTAAAATCATTTTGGTGCATTCATGTAGTTGGACAATTGAAGGCATAAAGATGGTAGCACAGATGTGTATTTATTGACATGAAAAGTCTGAAAAGATTTGTTGACAGAATAAAGGTTACAGAAGAATATTTGAAGTTTGACATCTTTGCATACCAGATATATAAAGAAAACATCTGGAAAGACATTCATAAAATATTGAGAATGTATCCCCAAGTAGTGAAGTCATGAGAGGTTTTATTATTTTGTTTAGCATTTGTTCTCTTATTTTTATCTTCTAATTTTTCAATAATGAACATGCTCACTCACATAATTTAAAATGTTAAAAACAGACTTTATTGTGATTGCAAAATGAGCTCATTACGATTTGTTCCTATGAAACTATCCTTTAGAACCTATAACAAAAATAAAATCAAGGTGCCCTTGCCATCTTCTGAACTCAGAAACACTCAGTTCTTCCGCATCAAATATGAACCAATACAAAAGGGATCTTGTGAAAGGAAACAAATGTGTGGGGTCTTGACCTACTCCCCACCCATGCCCCCTTGCTTTTATGCCCTTGAATCTCAAAGAGGTACAGCTGCTTTCCACTCCTGTTCGTATCTTAAACTGGCATCATCTCGCTGAGTCAAACACAAAATTCATGGTTTAAGATTTATCTTCAAGCTTTAGGCTGTCTGCCTGATATCTGAAACATGCACATTTCCACTATCTTGTTGCAAAGTTTACAGAAGCATCACTTCACCTGGAACCTTTGCGGAGCTTGTTTTTACTCACCTGTACCTCATAGGAAAGTCCTCTTACTAGGACACTTTGAATCACTCCATTTGCTTATTCATGACGTTAAAGGCTACAAGAATAGATCTTGTTTATGCTACAAGGGTTCCAAACCACCAGGATCATTGTGAGGAACAACTGTGAGGGCACCATTTTCACCATAGATTATATTCATGGTTTTCTCTACAGCTGTGCAGTACACAGACTCTAACAGTGGTCCAGGAAACTGCATTCTATGTAACACACATATTCTCCTATATCTCCTGTAAATTTCACAAGTATTTCTAAGGATGGGCTTCTAATGCCAAAACCAAAAGATCACATTCATTGAAAACTACAAGATAGGACTGGATACCAAGCTCATCACATAAGAGAATCAGAAGCTCTCACTTTAAGATTTGGACTCTTGGCTTGTCAGATGTAGGTTCGACTTTATCAACTGCAGCAAATGTAGATCGGTTTTACATCTTATAATTTTTCACAATTATTCTCATGTTCTCAAGGTGTATTGCTCTGTTTTGTTTTGTTTTTAAAAAACAGCTTTATTGAGGTACTGTTAACATTCAATAAAACCAAACATTTTCAAAGTGTTCAATTTCACAAAATTTGATGTTTTGAAATCTTTATCTGTAAAGCTACTGCCACAATCAAGATAATTAACAATCCATCAATCCCAGGAGTTTCCTTGCACATCTATTTGTTCCCTCCCCAGGCAGCCACTGATCTTTCTGTCACAATTTGAAATTCTGATAGTTTTACAGAAATGGAATGATCCATTATGTACTTTTGGGGGGTGGGGCTGAGCCTGGCTTCTTTCACTCAGCAAAATTATTTTGAGAGTTACCCATATTGTTGTATGTATAAATAGTTCATTCTTTTTTTATTTCTAAATAGTATTACATACAATGTATAGTATTTGTTTACTCATTCACTTGTTAATATATATCTGGGTTATTTTCAGATATACAAGCCTTTCTATGCTTTCTTTTCTCTTGAGTAAATACCAAGAGTAGAATGGCTGAATTAAATGGTATGTATATGTTTAACTTCTTAAGAAACTGTCTCCTAAGGTGATACCATTCTACACTCCAGTCAGTGGTGTACAAAAGTTCCAGTCTCTCAATACACTGACAAATATTTCACATAGTCTTTTTAATGGGTCCTTCCATTCAGTAAATAGATTTTTATTGTGGTTATAGTTTGCAATTCCTTAGTGACTGATAAGGCTGAGCATCTTTTCAGGTGTTTGCAATCTGGATAGTTTTTTTTTTAATGAAATGTTTGTTCAAATCTTTTGTCAATGTTTATGGTGTATTTTATTAAAGGTTGAATTTTGAGCATTCTTTATATATTCTGGATAGAAGCCTTTTGTCAAATTATTCACCAATATTTCCTTTGGCATATCTTTTCATTCACTAAACAGTGTCTTTAGAAGAGTAGAAAGGTTTAAATTTTACCAATTATTTTCTCTTACAGATCATGCTTTTGGTGATGTACCACAGAAATCTTTGTTTAACCTAAAGGTCAAAGATTTTCTTCTCTGTTTTCTCCTAAAATTTTTATAGTTTAGGTTTATGACCCATTTTGAATGAATTTGTGCTATATAGCATGAGGTCTATATCACTATTTTTTCCTTGCACGTGAGTATCCACTGTTTCCAGCGACACTGGTCCCTCACTGAACTGAGTTTTCAGTTTTGTTTTTAAAGAAGTTATTCATACATGTCAGGATTTATTTCTATATTCTTCATCATGCTTGATTGGTCTACTTTTATGACACTATCACACTATCTTGATTATTGTAGCTATAAAATAAGTCTTGAACACAGGTTTTATTACCCATCCAATTTTGTTCTTCTTTTTTAAAGGTGTTGTAGCTATTCTAGATTCTTTGCATTCCTACATAAATATTAGAAAGAACTTAACAACTCCTTTTTAAAAAAGCCTACTGGGATTTTCATTTACATTATGCTGAATTTTTAGTCAATTTGGAAAAAATTCATGTCTTAAAAACATTGAGTCTTCATGAAAGGTACAGCTCTCCATTTATTTAGGTTTTCTTTAATATCTTCTCATCAAGGTGTTGTGGTTTTCATTGTACAGGCCTTGCTCATCTTTTGCCACATTTATCCTTAAGTATATTATATTTTTGATGATATTATAAATGAGACTGTTTTTCAAGTGTCAATTTACGTCCTTTGCAAGTATATACAAATGCAATTAATTTTTGCATGTTGATCTTTACCTTGCAAACTTGTTCAACTCCCTTTCTACTTTAGTAGTTTTGCTTCCGTAGATACCATCAGATTTTCAGTGTAAATCATTATGCTGCCTGTGAATCCAGTTCTACTTTTCTCTTTCCAGTCTGTATGCCTCCCTCCTGCCACCGCCACTGGCTAGAATCTCCAATATAACATGGAATAAAATCGTTGCAACCAGATATCCTTGACTTGTTCCTGATCTTAGAGGAAAAGCATTCAGCCTTCCACTGTTAAGTGTGATGTTAGTTCCAAGTTTCTCACATATGTCCTTTATTAGGTTGAAGAACTTCCCTTTTATTCCCAATTTTTTGAGAGCTTTTATTAGGAATTAATGTTGGATTTAGTCATTGTTTTTTCCATATCTATTGATATGATCAAACTTTTTTCCCTTTTTTAGTTTGTTAATATAATGATCATAATAATGACATAAGCATAATAATAATGATGATCAATAGAATAATTTATTTAGCACTTCACTATTTTTGCCACTAAGTTCCAAAACAAAGCAATTTCTGAATAAGCAAAAGATTAGTCAAGATAGCTGCCTCCAAGACATTAGGTTAGACTAGGTGAGAGAATGCTTTCCTAAGAATTCTCTTTTGAATTTTAATTGCATAAATGTGTTATTATTTATTATTGCCTTTCTGTCTGCATTTGCTAGATCCAGTTGGGTTAGTTCTGAACTAATTCAACTTTAAAAAAAGGGAAAAAGTGCAAGTGAATTTCAAAGTTGAAAAGCGACTAAAAAGTGGCCCCCAATCATGCTCTTTGCCTGAAGAATTGGTCAAAATGGATAAAGACAAGTGAGAATGGGTCACATGTCTATAATGGCACTCTCTTATCCAAAATAAACCTTCTGGAATAGTTATCTAAAATCTTTACATGATGGGAGTGTAGCAATCATCTTAGAAAACTATTTTCCAGTAACAGGGTCCCAGAGATATGAATTTATCTAAAATTTACCTTGGTTCTATATAGCCTTTGGCACATGGTTATAATACATTAAGGAACAAAAGGGGGAAAATACTCAAAAGCTTCTTGCAATGAGAACAGCTGTCACTGGGCTATATCAAGAAATGAACCTGGGCATGCAACCAAGATAAGTAATTGCACTGGCCTCAGGCCAATTTAAATTGTGTACTATAGACCTTCTATGCAGAAAAAAGTTCATAGGTTTTGTATTCAAGCATTGCATAGAAAAAAACATCATAAGAAAGTCTTTTGTTCTCCAAGCAGAACCTAAGTTTATGTTTGCAAGGAAACCTCTGTTTATGCTTGCAAGGTATCTAGAACTCCTTGACGTGGCGTACATGAGGAAAGGGAAGTGTAGGTTTGTGCCAATCATGGCCAATAAACACATATTGGGTCTACGAACCAGAATCCATTCAGGGACTAAACTAGACTTTCTCTTGCAGTTTAAGGGCATAAGGAGACCTGACGCTTAGATGTTAGGGAAAAAAGCAATTTACTAAAAGGAACACTACTGGAACAAGTTCGGATACCTCTGCAGAGCAGTGTGTTCCCTTCATTAGAAAAATCCTGGAGACGTTCAAAGGGCTTAAGGAATTAGAAGGATTTTTTTTTTATTAATTTGAGTATCATGTATGAACACAGAATTTTATTGACTATTAACAAGTAAATTTTGTATAAAAGTCTGTTTAGTGTACTATAAACTTTAAAATTAGGAGCATATTTTCTTTGTTTAACTGACAATAAATATTAGAGACAAAAATTTATCTGACATCATAAATTTTCAGAAGACATTTTTTAATTCTCAATGTTTGTTTCTTTAAATAGCTATAAGCATTAATTCAAGAACATCAACTTGTGAAGAAAATTTCTCCACTATTTTGCATGACTAAATAACATTTCTAAATTAATTTGTAATAAAAAGCCTGAAGTATTACATAAGCCATATGAGAATTACAAATAATATTAGTACTGTATGCAATACTCAGTATAAACCAAAACTTCCAGGAATACATATATCCAATGAAATATTTCCTGATAGTCAATTATTTTATAAAAATGGAACATCTATTGATTTCAGATTAAACTGTTACAGAATTATAAAGGCCAACATTCTACCCAACTGATCATTAATGCAGAAAAAGTTCTTTTTGATGAAATCACTAGTCGGACCGACATTCCCATACACTGAGTAGTGACCAGTGTTACATAGCCCACAGCTGCCAGTGAGAGATGAGAGGACACACGGACATCAGTGAAATCCACTGCAATTAATCTGTTAATAATGAAGTTATTGCAAGGGCCAAATACAATATTGGGTAGGCCAAAATGTTTGTATTATTTTTTTCTGTACGGCGGCTCTAGTAGTGCTTATTTGTCTTTAACTTCATTGGACACAATTTTATTAGATTGTATTGTGACAGCTTCATATCAGCGTGCATTTAAAAAGAACTTATCAAAATTGGTGAGTTTTTGCACAGCCATTTTAATATTGAAGATGGAAGAAAATACAAATTTTGGCATATTGTGCTTTATTATTTCAAGAAGGTAAAAATGCAAAAAAGATTTGTGCAGTGTATGAAGAAGTTGCTGTGACTAAGCAAACGTGTCAAAAGTGGTTTGTGAGGTTTCTTGGCACTATTGACATTTTGGCCAAATAATTCTTTGCTGCAGGGCTGTCTTATGCACTGGAAGATGTTTATCAGCACCCCTGGTAGCAGGAGATAGCAGACATACTCATAATGTCCAAATGAATGAAATTATTGCTGAAAATGAAAAAAATGTGTCTTTTATTTAATGGTAAAAACTAAGTGGACTTTTTGGCAGACTCATGATTCTGAAATCAATATAAAACTACAGATTAACATGAAGAGGAGATGCAGTTCATTAAGTCACCTTAGTCCACTCAATTTTGGAGGATAAAAGTATGCTTTTCTTTCTATTTGGCAAAGAGTCTTTAGAACCTGAGTATTTCCACATACCTTTCCTCAACCACTTGTGAACTTCAATGACTGAACAAAAACTCAGAGTTGAGGAAAAAGGGATGCTCCATAACTAATTTTGCATACAAAAATGTAGATTTAGAAAAGTCCTAGAGGAGAATATGGGCAGGAAAATTTCATATATTCCATGTAGCAATGTTTTCACCAATATGTCCCCTAGAGCAAGGGATATAAAGGAAAGAATAAACAAATGGAACTTTATCAAATTAAAAAGCTTCTGCACAGCTAAAGAAAACATCAGCAAAATGAAAAGGGAACCATATGGTTAATATATTTGCCAATGATATGTTGGACAAGGGTTTGATCTCCAAAATATATAAAGAACTCACATTTTGACACTAGTAACTCCACTCCAGGAAGGCGAACAATCCAATTAAAAAATGGGCAAAGGACCTGAACAGACACTTCTCCAAGGAAGACATAAGAGGGCCCATAGACACATGAAAAAAAAATGCTCAACATCACTAGCCATTAGAGAGATGTGAATTAAAAACAAAATGAGATACCACTTCACATTGGTCAGAATGGCCATCATAAACAAATCAGCAAACAACAAGTGCTGGCGAGGCTGTGGAGAGAACGGAACCCTACTGCACTGTTGGTGGGAATGCAGACTGGTGCAGCCACTGTGGAAAACAGTATGGACATACCTCAAAAAATTAAAAATGGATCTGCCTTTGACCCAGCAATTCCACTGCTTAGATTATACCCTAAGAATCCTGAAACACCAATTTAAAAGAACCTATGCAACCCTATGTTCATAGCAGCTCTATTTACAATAGCCAAGTGCTATAAGCAACCGAAGTGTCCATCAGTAAATGAATGGATCAAAAACCTGTGGTTCATTTACACGATGGAACACTATGCAGCAGGAAGATAAAAGGAGCTCCTAGCCTTCACAACAACATGGATGGGACTGGAGAGCATCATGCTAAGTGAAATAAGCCAGGGGGTGAAAGACAAATACCCTATGATCTCACCTATAAGTGGAACTTAATCAGCAAAACAAATAAGCAAGCAAAATATAACCAGAGACATGGAAATAATGAACAAACTGATGGTAACCAGAGGTGAGGGAGGAGGGCTGGTGGGGGGAGGAATGGGAAGGGTCAACTCAAGGAACATGTATAAAGGACCCATGGAGAAGGATAACAGTGGGGGGAACACTAAATGTGGGAGGTGGGAGTGGGTAGGGCAGGGGAGAGTAATGGGGGAAAATGGGGATAACTGTAATTTGAACAACAATAAATTTGTTTAATTAAAAAACATATATACATAGAGAACAGACTACCTTATCAGGATTATTAGAGAAAATAAACCTGGTTGATTTAGGCAGTATGGTCTTCTACAGACTCAATTATATTTTTCTCAGTATCATCCAAATATATTTATGAATTGGAAACATAGTTGTCTGAGTAGGTTCCTTTGTAATTCCAAGCCTGCTGATTCTTGAGGGCCTCAGGACTTCCATTTACCAGATGAGGTTTAAAAAATTACCAAATTTGACACTACTGACTTCTGATCCCATCTTGCCCCCTCACCAGTCATTATTTGGGTATTTAAATGCAGCCTTGAGAAGTATTGTAATAATATATGGGTTTGTTTTCAGGTTTTCTCACACTAATTACATGAAAAATTTGGATAACTCTGCTTAAAGATATTTCAGTGAAAAACTGAACATAAAGATAGCCAGTGTGTAAAAAGGTAAAAATAATCAGAGTGTGATAGATGATGCTTTCAACTCAGCAACAACGACAAATTCTCAGAACACCATTTGTTGGCATTTTGAGAAGTTAAATTGTTCCCATCTGCTGCACACACACGGCTTGTGAGTCAACTCACATTCCGATGAATTGCTCGCACCTTAAAATATAACCCTCAGTGAAGTGCGCCAGTGCAAAGATGTGGCAATAGCAAAGAAGAAAATACATGCCAGAGCAAGAAAGAGACAAATCAATAAACAACCCCTATGCAGCAAGGTCTCTCATTTTACAGTTCAGAGAGACACAGAAGCAGCCTAAGTGTGTGGAGTGGGATTCTCAGGGGAGAGTCAGGGGAGGACTTCACAGGGAGGGGGGCATTCAAATTATTCTAGAAAAATTATCTGCCAGGCAGATAATTCAGACAGTATTAATATTTGAGTTTAAGATATGTTATATTGTACTACCTTTCAATAATGGTGGATCTAAAATTAGAATTTGAACAGTATTACATTAGTGTGTAGTACTAGTTAAGCCAGTCTGCCTAGTTCTGTACAGCAGTGATTCCACTAAAATAGTAGTATGCTCTTGGACATGCTATTTAATTTTCCTGGACCTTAGTTTCCTCATGTATGAAATGGGGATGATAACAGTGCCTACCTTATAGTGATGCTGGGAGGATTAAATGGCATATACATGTAAAGTGCTTACTATAGTGCTTGGTGCTGGGTAGCACTCAACAATTATTAACTACCATTTATTATTATCGTGATTACCATTTTTATTATCTTCATTTTATAGGTGATAAAGTGTAGCTATAGTGCCCCCATTTCCTAACCTGTAAATTCAGTTGATAAAACAATGAACTTTTAAGTGCTGCTGTGGAATGAGGATCTGAACCTTGGCACTGCCAAGGTTGCTGTCCTAAATACCTTTCTGGCCCGTTTTGGTCTTCCCCCTTCATATATTACCTGGTAGTGGTGGTCCAACATCTCAGAACGGCCAACATCTAACTTGTGTCTCATCAGGAAAAGAGAAAACAATCAGGTTTCTGGGCCTTTGCTGTCCTGGAAACTCTACATCCCTCTTCCCCTGTCTTATGTCATTGCTCCCTGATCCATTGTTTTATTTATCTCGCCTTCCGCTCAACTGTAAACTCCATGAAGGCAGAGAATTTGTTTATTTGGTTCTCTGTCATACAGCTACTGCTCCAAAATTTTGTTAAACTGCTAATGTTCATTTTAGTAGTATGATAACACTGAAAATAACTTATCCTGGAATTGAGGTTGTAAGTTATTTAAAAGTTCAGCTTCTCTGAAGAAAGCTTTGGCTGAGATAGGCTAGTTCTCCATGACTCAGGCAGAAATACTATTTTTTAACCTCTTATTCAACTTCTCTGTGATATTTATTTCAGGCTAGGGACAGACAGAATTCATCACTTCTCAGATTGGTGCAGGGCAGTGGTAATGAAATAAGTTACCGCCTGCATCATGTAATCACATTGATTTTGCGATTCATATTTTTCTGAGTTAGATGAAATAGTTGTTTTGGTTTATGCTTGAGTAGAATTCTGACTCATCTCAGCAAACCACTGGCAAACCAGGCACTGATAGAAATAAATTAAAAAAAAAACCCTAAAAGAAATTTTAGGTGAAATAAGCTTAATTTGTAATTTGAAAATAAAATTCCTCAACCCTGTAAGTCTATTACTTTAAGTGGTCCTTACGTAAGAGAGCTATTTTTAACTAAAAATTATAGCAGCATATAAATCAGACAGAATACTATATTTCCTCAGTTTTTCAAAATTGCATTTATTTTCATTATACTGGAAATTGATGCTGGTGTTTGCCTCCCTTCTCATGTGGTGTCTGAAGCTCTCCATTGTCACTGCTGTGGATACTCAGTGTTCCACGGACAGAGCAGATTTCCGGGTGGGGTGAGGGCTGGGAAAAGCACAATAGGACCCAGAGGCCAGACCACAGGCTGTTTGGAAAGGGGTAACTAAACATGGATCCATGGTAACAAATGCTATCATGTGGAAAACTGAATTATTTTTCTTTCTTTACATCTTACACAAGCCTAGTAAACTTGCAAGAAATGGGTTAAGTTTGGAAGGGGCAAAGAAAGTCAAAATCATCAGTAAGTGATTTTAAAATTCTGGTGTGCATCAGAATTTCCTGGAGAAATGATCCAAAATATGATGATCTGAGCCTCATCTCAGACTACCAAAGCAGAGACTCTCAGGGAGGGGACAAAGCATCTGTATTTTTAAAAATCCATTTCCAGTGATTCTGAGACCCAGCACAATTTGAGAGCTAATGGCTTCGACTTCACCCTTACTATGTACCAAAGACTATACCAATCCACTTCTATGTACTACCTCAGCTAATCATCTTCACTACAACTCCATGAAGCAAGTACTGTTATTATTCTCATTTTACAGAGAAGTTCACCAAGACTTAAAAACTTTCCCAAAGTCATATGACCAATACATGAAGAAGCCAGAACCTCTGGCCCCAAATCTCATACCCTTAACCACTGTACAAAACTGCCTCCAACATATGGAACGTAATGCCCCATATAAATGTAGTCCATTGTTGTCTAAGAAAAATGTAGAGATATTGATGAATCTGTCCAAAAATAATACTACTATTTTTACCCACTGACTTTAACTGATGAAGAAAAAATATATACTTGAAATTCAGTCTGTCTTCAGGACTCTCGAAGTTACATGAGGATGGATCAGACACGAGCCTATTATCTCAGTACTTTCTGGGAAAGCACTTGGGAAGATTATTCTCCAGAAGTTGTTACTTTTCCCCCTCAACCTTTCTATGAAATATTTGAATGTAGAATTGCTGCTTGAGGAAAAGAATCCTTATGAATATTATAGTCACTAGAATTTGAGCAATCATTTTATGGATTTGTCACTCCAGTCATGAGCGACATAATGACTTTCCAGTCAGCGATGGGCTGCATACAGAAGGGTAGCATACCATGTAACCTAGGTGTGCAGCAGGCTATACCATCTAGGTTTGTCTAAGTGCTCTCTGCGACACTTGCATAATGACAAAATTGCCTAATGACGAATTTCTCAGGCCATGTCTCCATTGTTAAGTGGCACCGGACTGTATTATAAAAGGCTAATGGAAAGGTTTTAGCTTCCAGGAAACGGGATTTGGAAAGGAAGACATAAATGCCCAACTGAGTGAGTAACACAAGTCGAAGCAATGAGAATGCCTGTAATTTCTGGAATGCTCAGAACAAAGAGAAATCAAGTGAGACATTATACTACTAAATATATGTGATCACAATGAGAATTTCCATTTCCTAAGTGGCCCAATTAGCAGATGCTCATAAAGTCTTCAATAGATCATACCATTTGACATAAGACACAAATTGCTCAACATCGACTCTCTTTAATTTTGCTTTACCCTACTCTGCTCAGAGGCAGCTGAACCAAGGGAACCACCATATCCCGTTTCATGTTATTAGGCTTTTATTTCTCTGTTTGCTTCTCTGTACTATGAACCTTTACAACTGCTATTCAATTAATAACTGGAGCTCCCTTTGTTACCTGGTTGATCCAGCTTTGGCAGTATTGATCACTCTCTAGGCCATATGTTCTTTAGAGGAGTTGTTCAATACATGCTTCCTGAACAAACAATTAAATGAATGACAAAAATGTATGCCTCAGTAAGCATTCTGAGCCACAGGTCTGCTGTACCTGTCACGGAACTCCTCTGTTAGGCAGAAATCTCCTTCATTCAACCTTCCTCCATCAGCCATCACTCTGCCTCTCCAGAGCTACAGACAGTTCCTGCTTGGGGCAACTCCTTTACTATCTAAAAAAAGTTATCACAAACTCCTAAGTCTTAATTCTTCTTCCACATTCTTTTCCATCGTTTCTTTTTACAATATGACTTCTGGACAGTTCATGATTTTGATTATCTTTCTCTAGAGTTTGTCTATGTCCCTGTTAACAAGTGGCCCTAAGAACTGAAGATGGTCTTCCTGCTGTGGCCTGAACACTGCAGTTTTGTTTGCGTGAATCTTTATCTCCTCAACACTCCCATCCCATCCAAAAATAGTGTGTTTTATCAACATAGATTTCAAGAGTTTATGAGTTATTTTAGGTGAGCAATGGCTTGCAATGAACTGAAATGTCTTATTATTTTTCTTAAGCACTGAACTCTCTAAACAAGGGAAGTAAATACTATTTTTGAACTCCCACCAGTTGCAACATACTATGAGGTGCACTGAACATATGTAAAGATAAATGTCATAACAGAACAAACAAGTATAGTCTTAGGATCTAGGAAGAACTTCATTATTCATCTTCAATACATAACATTTGTGATGTTTGAGCAAATAGAAAGTATTCAGTTAGTGTTTTCCTGAATAAGGTGTTGATTTCTTTATCTGTTATGTGGGAATTTTATGGTAGCTCCCTTATAAAGTTTTCCTGAGGAAGCAGGATATAGGTACACTTCTGAGTATAGAACCGTGCATAAAGTTGGGTGCGAACATTAGAATTTGTTGTCATCATCACCATCACCATCATCCTCATATCACCTAAGTCATAGCTATATAGTTGTAGGTGTTTTTATTTTTAACTTAAGTGCCACAGAGTATATTTGTGTATATACACTTAAATATATTCAGTTTATTCTAGAAAAACATTTAAAATAATTATTCTGTTATTCAATGTAAACTTAATAAACATCCAATGTCTTCATCAAAATACTGATTCAGATACTGACCTAATGATGAAGGGTCAACGTTACATAAGTCCTCAAATCATTATGTCCTATAGCACTTCTGCACTTGGTTGTCTGGCCCGCCTGGAATCAGCTGATGGCTTTCTGAACACATAGTTAGCTTCCTTGGCATTCTGTATATAGTTCAAGTTGCTGTGGATTGCCCTAAACAAATCCACATCAAATTACAAGCTGATGTTAAAGGTGATAAAGAACTGGGGGTCTGCCCACTCTTAAGACATTTATTAAATAATAAGGAAGCCACTTTCAGTGGGGCAATGTCAGGTCTCTTTAAACTCTTTAACATTTCCTCTTTGAATCACTTTGATATGTTTCTTATTGTTAAGAAGACTGAGAAATGGCTTGATTTTAAACGGATCATGTAACGTAGGAGGCCATGCTTAAAAGGGACATTTTCCTCCATTTTCAATATTTTTTGAACTTGATCTTTTAAGTGTCTCCTCAAAAAGAGCATTTGATGAATTAATGAAAATACATTAAAATCAAATGTGGCTGACCTCTTCTCTCCTTGTGCCCATAGAACATTCTATCAGTCAGTCGCTGCTCAGAACAAAATTAGCCAATTTGGCTGTAAGTCATCAACCACTTTTATTTCTGCATTCTAACAGCTTGTACTTCTGCACTCCCCACTGTAATCATGGGAGAATGTGAGTGAGAAAGGGCCATGGAAACCAAAGGTAAAAGGCTGTGAGGTCTCTAGTTTGAGAGTTAGAAACCCTGTGTTAGATTTGGCTCCAGATGTTTTTCAAGGTCATACATCTACTTATGGTCCCACTGTCTCAATTTCCTCATATACATATTAAAAGGGACATGAAACTTGATCTTTTCCAAAGTCCCAGTATATATCTCTTTCTGTTATAAACATCTGAGAGCCAGATTTCTCCCTTTCAAATAATTATTTTAACATTGCCTAGAAAACATCTGTTAAGGAATATAATTGATTTTTCTGATATTTTCATGTATTTGGTGTATGGTTTGCACAAGTCAATTATCTAAGACATTCATAACCACTGTGACCATTTTCATCAGTTTTAAGTAGGATTCTGTTCATCGGAAAAAGAATTGAGTCTCAGAATTGATGTGCTCAGGCTGGTAGTGATCTGAACATGGACCAGAAGGCTCTTACTAAGGCATGGATGCTATGGCTTGTTATCTCCCATGTAATAAATCACCTGAGATACTGCAGAGTGTTTCCTAACTCATTTCATCAACTCACAAGCTTTTATTAAGGTCACTGTCTCCTCCGACCATGGAATCCTATCACTCATTAGTCACCTTAGGGTGTGCTGCTGAATCTCTAAGAGAATGTAAAGGACCATGATATCTGTCATTAGAGCTGATATAACATTTATTCATAAAATTCACATATGTTTAAACTGCAAATCCATTTCTTTGACTTTCTTTACTTCTGTTCTACTTCACTGAATGAGCTTAAAAAAGATTGCATCAGTAATGATTTCAGAAAGGCTGCTCTGTGGCTTTGTATAATATAAGAACAGGGTTTTGCCATGTACCCCTTGGTTTATCAGCTCAGTTTCTTGAATCACAGACAATTTGATTCATTTTTTTTTAATATCAAGGAACTATCCCATAGTCAGTATGGGTAATCCATAAATGTCTGTTGAAAAAGAAGGAAGCCATAATTTTCTCACATTTAATGTCTTCACAAGTTGCCATTAGCCAAGATTGAATGATATCAACTTAATATGAAATAATTACAAAGATGATTATAAAATTCCACTTCTGTAGTGTCTTCCATACATTGGGGGATATACATATATTTAATATTATTAACATACACATAATATGTACAGATATTATCATATTTAGAAATCTATGTACTATATATATCTATAAAATCTCACTGAATTCTTAGAACTATCTTCTATGGTAGGTTTTATAATCCATATTTAAATATAAATAAACTGAGATCCATTTAGTTTTTCTCAAGGAGTCGTCACATTCCATTCCATTAATACTAAAATTTTAGTCTAAGAGCTTTTATAGTTTAAAATTTGATTGAATGGTTAAAAATGAATGAATGTTAGGTAGATTTAAAGTTTATTGACAGAAGAGAAAATACAGAAATATTCTTAATCCTTTGTAAAGCAATAGCACATAGTCCACTATAATGCTTTCTCTCCCAGGAGCTTCTAGCATCTTTCTCAGAGACAAATTACAAAGCTGATCATTTTATTTAAATAGCTATCAAGATTGATATCCACAGCATTGTGTCTCCTTAATAAATAATCATCCTGATTTTTAATCAATATTTCCTTTTCAGGGTTTGAAATACAAACAAAAGCAATTTAAGACTTTGATTCCCATAAGAACTGCCGCCAAAGGTCTTGCAAATAGAATTGCCATTTCTGAGTCTCAAACTATTTCTTCACCTGTTCTTTTTTAATGTTAATTTGCTTAGCTCAAAAATAAATCTGAGTGCTTAATCTATTCAACATAAAACAAGTCTGGATTTCTGGCTCACTTGCCTGTTATAATCTTCTTTCCAAAATTCCCAATTTAAAATTTGATTAACACCCATTCCACAAATATTTGTATGGCAAAATTCAACTACCAGGAAACAGCATAAAGCAAAACTAACAGAGTGGCATTATGAAGGGACATATGACCAAAACAGCTGCAACTGGATGAGATGATTATTTGTCCAATTGCCCAGTTTGGGGAGGAAGGAATACAACAAAAACAAATTCTCTTACCAAGCAGCTTCTAGGGGTGTTTAACTCTAAATTCTTTGCTGAGATTTAAAAATATCCCAAATTGTTTAAATGATCTGAAATGATATCATAAATTTAGATCTCTTATCCAGGTGATTATTTCATCTTTGAATAGGTATTAGAAAATTATGAGAGAGCTGATTCTAGTTTCTGTTCTACTTCACTGAATGAAGTAGATCAGTAGGTCTGCTTTCTCCCTAAAAACTCTGTGCAGAAAAACTGCAATTAAAAACTGCAATTCTTTTATGGGGAAAATAACTTACATTTTCTGTTTTATGACCAGAAGAGGAGTTTAAGTTTTTAAAAGGTTTTTAGAATAAAAAGGCTGTAAACTATTTTGCTCATTTCCATATACGTAATACTTGACTTATAAAGAGATACCATATAATTTTTATTCCAAGCTGGACCAGTTGGTAACTAAAAGAGGCATTATTAATAATTACCATACATGTAAACCAAGATTGTCCCATGAAGAAAACTGGGACATATAGTTACTCTCTTCCTCCCTCCCTTTTTCTTTTAATTACAAGCATAAAGGTCACAAATCTGAAGTTTATTGGGAACTGTGCTATTATTGATTACTCACAAAGGCTGTATCTTGCCAAGTTCTTGGTTTAAATGCAAATGTTATAGCACTGTGCCATGTTCCGAAAGTATATCTGCAGTGTCTTCTAATGGTACAGTTGTTTTCTGGTGACAGTGTTGACACTATCTCACTTCTTGCTATGTGAGGACACATTGACTACAGAGGTGATGTGGGAAAGACGTGGTCCATAGTTTGTGCGACAATCTGACTCCCTGCTTATTTCCTTCCTATAATTCCCTCCAGATCCTGACAGTATGCTCAACACACGGCTCCTGCTACACATCAACATCCTTTCTTTATTCCCAGGAAATCCCCACCACATCCCTTCCCATTCTTTCCTCAATAAATAATGACCCAATTATTTATTTAAAGGTCTGCTTTCTCCCTAAAAACTCTGTGCAGAAAAACTGCAATTAATTCTTTTATGGGGAAAATAACTTACATTTTCTGTTTTATGACCAGAAGAAAAGCAGACAGTTTACTCATAAGACTGTAGGTTGATGTCTGGTGATTTAAGGAAAATAAAACTCTGCCCCTTCCTAGTAAGGGCAATGGAAAAACTTGACCTTTTCAGGTAGGTTAGAAAGAAGATATCTTCTGAGTGGACTGTCAGGCCTCTGGAACCAGGGAGGAGTCCTGGTCCAGCCCCTGGATGCTGCTTTTCCCTTCCAAACCAGTAGAGTAGATCAATAACTTGGTGAGTAGCACACCTGAGAAAGGCAAGGCATAATGACTACTTTCTCTGGAAATCCATTCATTAACTTATGAGCAACTCAAGTGAATAAGAAGGCTGTACCTATTTAATATTTCATCATTATGTTATAATAATATTGTATTATAAAAATGTCTTTTAAAACGTTTTCACTCAATTCCTTTGAGATCCAGTCTTAAAACCTGAATCATTCTAAAAGGTGTTTGACTTATTGTCATGGAAAATAAGTACCTTTTCACTTTGCTATCTCTTTAAATTTCACTGTCCTATATAGATTACCTAGAATGGGCAAAAAGATAAATTAATGTCTGTGCCAGGGCACCTTCCTGAGCCTGCCTCACATCAAAAAGCATGAATTGCCTTTTGCAATAGCCCAACAGGGAAGGTCCTCAACCCTGAATTGTCCGGAGCCGATTCACAGATGTACTGCACCTTTCCGCCAGCTGCTGTGCAATTTGTGTGGTGTCGGCACCGAGCATCATTTGTTCTGGCCATTTCAGGCAGCCCGAGCAGCAGAGTGAAAGAGCCCACTTGTCTGAACCAGCTTTTCAAATTCGAAGCTGACAAAGGCTACACAATGCCTGGAGAGTGCATCCCTCAGTTTCCCCATGAGCCCACCCTTGCCTTTCCCACTTCCCACTACCGGTATTCTGTTGACCCCACGATTTGGTACTTGTCTTTGCCTGTGATGCTGAACCCCTCAGTTTCTGGTATAGTACATTCCATGATTCATGACAGTAGGTCTTTTTCTTGCCAAGATCACCTCAGAATATTGATTAGAGGAAAGACCAAAAACAGTCACAGCATCTGAAAATACGGTGCTTCTGTTTGAAAGGCTCCACTGAGCAGCAGGAGAAGATTTTTAGAAAGTGAAGAAAGAGAAACATCAGAGAGAGGCAGACACACTTGTCTTGGAGTTAAAAACCTTCCTTTCTCACCCTTGGTCTTTTCTCATCTATTCCTAATTCTTTCACAGCCCACTCATTTACTACCTGCCCCTCACCCCATTTTCTGGGTTTCTCTACTCTCTTAAATTTCCTCTTCTTTATTCTCTCTCTTTAAACCTTATAACTGCCTAAAGGATAAGATGGTCCCCTTGTCCACAATTATGAGCTGAAACAAACTGGCGGTATTGATCAAAGGTGATGGTCCCACCAGGATCCTGACAGCCTAGTGATGACGAGTAGACTCAAAGAGAACACCTATCCACTTCCCGAAGGGCCTGTGCTTCATGTGTAGCCTTTACCAAAGCTGTTAGGTCTATTTGGATTAACGATGTGAGCATAAAGGTGACTATGTGGAAACAAGGGAAGGGTTCTATCTGGAGTGCACAGCTGTTGATCCTAAGACCTTGGCTCATTAATAGCTCTAATGGCCCAAGTGACCTTTCAAGCTCACTGCATAGTATTTGGTCCTCCCTAGGAAACAAATGATCACTTTCATGTAAGGTAACTTATAACAATGATATATTACTATAAACTTTAAAAAGGAAAAAGACCACGTGGGATCTATCTCTCTGTCTTAAAACATCATTTTAACCCATTCTCTTCCAATATTTTCAATATGCCCACGTTATACCTTTGAAACCATTGTGCTCAAATAATTTTGTGTCCTGCTTTTTAAATGATAATCACATTTCTAAGTTGGTAGTCTCCATAATTTTTAAAAGTTGTATGATTCTATTAAATAAAATATTTATATTTTCGCATAAGCACTCCACTACTACAATACTAGACCTTTGAACTGTCTTGATTAGAACTTTGGCAAGTATGTTTGTGCATATGACATTTTCACATTTCATATTATTTTTGTAGAATATAGTCCCAGAAGAGGTGTTACTATGTCAAAGGAGTTAACTGTTTTCTGACACCTAATACAAATGAGCAAATTTCACTTCATAGCTTTTTCCAAAAAGACAATCTTTTGAGCACGTTCTTTGTACAAAGCATTATGTTAGATGTTGAGGCAAAAATGAATGAGTTTAAAACACAATATTTGCTCTGAAACTCATATAGTCCACTTGGGGAAATATGACATACATGTGGAAAGAGAACTAATTATAGCAACTACAGGGATTCAGAAAGAACAAGACCAATACTTAGCAGGAGTGGATGAAGAGTCAGACTTTTAAAAGAGTCTTAAGACTCAATTAAGACTCCTAGGTTTGGGTGAGTTGAGATGGGAGAGTATTCTGGCTAGTAGACAGTGTGATTAAGACAGGAAATTAAGCAATCCAAGGCAATCCCTGCAACCCAAAAGCACCATGTGAGTAAATGTAACTCATTAGCCTGACGCACACAGATTGCAAACTCCCCAAGGGCAATTCCATTACTAGTAATAGTTAGTCACCCTTGTCCTTGGAACTTTCTCTTCCCTTGTTACATTTGATGTGACACTAGAGAGGTGTAGCTCCTCTGCCTCTGACTGGTCCTTCTTTCTTGCGAGTCCTCCCTCCAATGACCCCTTCCAATAAGGCATTCTTCCAAGGCCTCTTCTAGTCCTTTTCTTTCTTTATATTTTTTCTGTAGATAACATCAATTGATCTACTGGCTCTAGCCATTACTTCTTGCTGCTAATTCTCCAGTCTCTATTTCCAGTTCTCAATTCTCCTTTTCGGTGTGAGACATACATTTGCAGCTGCCACTGATAGCATTTAAAACCCAAGTCCAAAAGCGAACTGTTCTGTCTTCTTCAGATCATGTGACAGCCCCACTGACTGGAAGCATGTTGCCCTTGATGTCACTTTTGTCCTCACAGTTCACATTCAATCAAGTTTCCAAAATTCGTCCGAGCTTCACAGTGAATCCCATTTTCCTCCTATTGTAAACCAGCAAAATCCCTTACCTAGCCTATTTGATTCCTATCTGATCTGCTTCCCCCTCAGCTCATCCGTTTCAATCTGTGCTCCACACCACTAGGTACCTTCTTAAAGCATAGAGAAGGTTATGTCCCTTGTCCACTCAATAGATCTGGTCAGCTGGCAGAGTGAAAGCCAAGCACATTAATGTGTCTCTCCCAATCCTGGTCCTCTACTTCTCCTCACACTACAACAGTACACACACACACACACACACACACACACACACACACACAGTGGACTATTTGAAATTCGCTGAAAATAGACATGGGCTTTCACCCACCTGAACCTTTTCTCCTGCAGTTTCCTTTGAATAGGATACTCTCACATGCTCTGGCCTACTGAGATCTTACACAACTCTTCAGTCCAACCAAACATTACCTTTTACACTAAACCTTCCCAGATCTGTCTCCTCTGTTTGAACTCTTGAATTCTAATTTCCAGTATTCTACAGCACAAAGTAATTCACATTTCTGTCTGTATAACTAAAACATTCCCTTTCCAAAGGCTCAAGTTAAGAAATTCAATAAATTCACATGTTTAAATTTTCTAATCTCTCTGGCCAAAGGCTTAGCTTCCTCCACCAACTTGATAAATGGCCACTAGAAGATTGCCAGCTAAACGTAAAAGCCTTTAAGGAGCTGTTCAGTAGAATCCTTATGCAACAGGTGTGGAGAAGAGGAGAAGGAAGGAGAAAAGGCTGAGAACTTTTCCACGACTTTTTGCTCCAATCAGTTCTATGATATATCTTCAAAAGAGGGCCAAGAATTCTAATTGTTTGTCCCCATGGTTCTTTAGCAAGAATGTGGCATTGCCAATGTACATTCTTGTGCTGAGCTCTTGTGTCCACATTCCAGGCCCTCGCTTAGGTTACAGTGAAGGCTTTAAGTTCAGAAGACTGCCAGACGCAAACATTCCCCAATCCCATCCCATCCGTGTGATGCTGACTGGTGTCCTATTGTCACACCGTGGGGTGCCCTAGTCTCCCAATGACTCTGAAGTAGGATAGATGGAGAGAGAAGGAGGAATTTGCAACCAATGCTCCAGCTTTATTTGACACTTACCCTGGGAAAGTACTGAGCCAATAAAAAGGGAGGGGGGTGGAAATGCCAAGTTATTTAAAGACCAGGAGCTAAGACATCAGAAACATAAACTAATGTTTCTAAATAAAAAAGGGTGTGGAGCAGGAGTCTTTTTTTAAGACTTAAAGAAAACTGGATTTTAAGTGGTATTTTTGAGTGGAGCATACCGCCCTGTTTATTAGGACTCAAGGTTATTCCCAAGACCTATTGCTGACTTCCCGGGTTCATGACATTTAGGTGGCCACTGTATTTTTTCCATCTGTGTAGTGGAGGCAGGATAACGACAGTATCTGCTTTTGCCTACAGTAAGGCTGTGAAATAGGTAAAAGAAACATATGAAAGTGATGAGGATAAATGGTCATGTCTCATCAAGACCAGTTCTCCCTGTTATTCTTCAGGAGAAAATTCCCACAGAATTTAGTTTTACTTATTAAAAAACTGCACATGTTGTTGGATTCAATGTGTGAAAAGAATGAAACCACCAGTGACTAATAAAAGCAATCTCTAAAGCTGACTGCATTTGATAAACTAAAATAAAATGGAAAACTGGAAGAATATATGAGTGGCACCTAATACCTACCCTAAATGAACAAATCAGTCAGTTATTCTAAAGTGGTTACACACCAATAGACTACAATCCCATAGAGAAATGACTGTGCACAGAATGCTTCATAACCTTACTTTCTTGCTTATATTTGCAAAGGTCAATGCAGAAAGTTATAATTTCACAAATTAATAGCTCCAGATATAAAAAATAGTCCCTGTTTTGCACTGATTGCTAAGTAACTGGCTGACATGATTTAGTAAATTAGAATGTTCTGAACAAATTGCAGAATTTGCAAATTTGGAATTTAATGAATGCATTTGCTAAATATAGGCCCATAACTATAGATGATATCTGATCTATTTACTATTAAGTTACCTGAAAATTAGAGCCATATACAAAATAGAATGAATAAAAAAATTGTCTTGAGATAATAATATTTTTTTCCCCCAAGTGAAATAAAGTGCTCGTTAACAGCTTTGGAGCACTGGCTTTGAGTCCACAGACAAGGGTTCAAATTTTGGCTCTGCCTAGCACTCACCAGTGATCTCAGGAAATTACCTAACTTCTTTACACCTCAATTTCCGCTCTCATGCTCGGAAAACAAGGGCAACAATATCTCTGCTGCGGGATTGTTGTAAGAATTAATTGAGGTAATGCCATGCACAATATCATGCAAAGCTTGATGTCGGTGGACACATGACACATTCTCAATAAATGTTTTTTTATTATAATTATTAGTGAGGCTTAAAAAGTGAACAGTCTAGACAGTGTTTTTAACTTCATTTTGTACAGAACATTCATGGAACAATCTAATGCAAACACACACACACACGCACACACACACACACACCACACACAATGAAAAATACTTCCTCTACTTGCTACTTCTCTGATTCACTGCCATAACCCATTTTGATGCCTCTACAACCCTATACTAAAGAATCAGAAAATGTCACATATGTTACAGGAATTTTGTGTGAGTTAACACCATTGAATAGGATCGGCTTTGCGTAGAACCTCATCAATTATTTCCCTTTGTGATGATTTTTCTCAATAGAAATTTACTGAAGCATTTTTGTAGTGAATTGGTTACACAATAAGTATAGTATTTCTAAATCTTTTATGCCTTTCTAAAGGTCAGAGGCTGGGTCTACATAATTGGCTTTGCAGCACCAGTAGCAATTGGCTGCTTAAGTGGCTTTGAACTTTTCTACTGCAAATCCTGACTCTGGATTTACCCTTCACTTTACTACATAATTCAATTCAAACAACAAAGTGAATATCCTCTCTCTCCAATATGTGTATATGGTGGGGGCGGTCCCCTTACGCATTCTTATGTATCTTTATCAAGCCAGTCCATTTGAATGAAAGGATTCCACTTTTCTCTAAACTTCCTTTTATTCTGACCCTTTGACCCTTCTTTTAACATTATGCCTCAGCACTGCATGGTGATACGGGGGTGGGGTGGCGGGTCAGGACTCAGTGATCAAAATTGGGTTAGGAACACAATTCTCTACCATGTTGAGAAAAGAACAGAGCTGGCTTAAATCCAAAGGTCAAATATATGCAGACTTTCTTATGGGAAAGGACAGTCAAACCTGTTCAAAGTCTCTGAAGTGAGTTTAAAATCCTCGACTACCAAAATTAACCATCCAGCTGAATCACGCTGGTATTCCCAGGAATAAAGTTAGGTTGATTAGCTGTTCCAGGGTTATCTGTTATCAGATAAACAAGGAAATACATTTTACATGAATACTTTTGACCAAAATGGAATCTGACCTTCTTGGTGTAAGTTGAGTGGGTCTGTGGGAAAAAGTCAAGAAAGAAACAAAGAAATGAAGATTGGAAATCACTGCTAGTTGATACATGAATGAAGTGCTTGAGAATGAGTGAGGTGATGTTGGAGCTATATCTCAAGAAAATTAAAATTTACAAGTCAGAGAAAATGGGGCACTATATTTCCCTAAAATGTCATGCCATGGTTTTTAGCATGACATGCTAAATCTCTGCCTCCGGTTAAAGGCAAATGGCCGGAGTCTAAGATTCTCCACTCTGCTCCAATTTCAGGGATGACCTTGGCCTCCCTGGGTCCACTTTGGGTGAAACCTCAAAGACACATGAGCATTGTTAGTATAGCAATGACCACGCCATGTTACAATAACCTATTTACATGTCTCCTCCACTGGAAGGCAGGGGATATATTTATATCACACTACACCAGTGTCTGACACATTTTATATATTCAAATAACCAAACAAATCATGAATGAATGAGGATTTAACCAGGACAGCAAAAGCCTTGCAGGGGTCATTCTTGCCTGTAGTTAGTAATGACATTCACTAAGAAAACCTCAGAGCATCCTACATTATAGACAGTTCTGAGTACTCCTGTGAGACTGAAACTCATCCACAGGGCTCCTTCAAGTCCCAGGTAAATCTCTTTTAACCAAACTTCTTGAAAAATAACTTCATATCCCTTAGGGAGGTTATCTAAACTGACCCTTTCTGCTGGGACTGCTCCAGCTACTGGTCTAGGCTCCATTTGTGGAGATGCTGTCAGAGATATGGGTTGTTAGGTCCGCGCTGGTTCACCACCAAAACAGGACCTCTGTGTCCTGCCAGCACGTTCCATTTTGGGATCCCTTAGTTTTTTTATATCTACTACTTTTTTAAATGGAAAAAAAAATTTAAATGAAGTCTGTGAAATGATCATGGACTTCAGTGTCAGGGATCTGAGTTTGAATCTTGGCTCTGCCACTTTCTGTTTGACTTTGGGTGAATTAACTTCCTGATCCTCAGTTTCACGGCCTGGAAAATGGGGATAGTACAATAGCATTTACTGCATAGCAGGTAGTGAGCATCAAGTATAATGCACCTGACACAGGACACCAAATAGGTATTCGGTAAACAGTGGCCTTAAATATACCTAAGATATCAGGAACAATTTTATAATGCACAAAAGCCAACTAATTTTTTTCAGGATGTCTGGAAACACAGCATATGTTGCTTCTACTTCTTAAACCTGATAAATGTGTTAGGTACTTACTTAATGCACAGGGCATATTTACCAGTGCTGCATAATTTTAAAAATATAACTTTTTTTCTTTTTACTTTAAGAACAAGGGAAAATAAAATTAAGTCACTGTCTTTAGAATGTCATTTTGAGCTTTATACCTGAATTGCAATATTTTCTTAGAAATAACTTTCCAGGCAAGAATGCATCATCATAAATAGTAATACTGTTTTGTCAACATCACAATGTTGCTCCAGGTAGCTGATTTATACAAAATAATTTTGTTTTCTTGCCTTATGACCCTGAATTCTCTAAGCTTTAAGAAAGTGCCTGACTTTAAATAAAACAGCTTACCAAAGTCAAACCACAAACCACTCGCCTCCATTCTGGCCGTCCTCAATAACACCGCAGTAGTTAGCAAATCCAAATACTGGGCACTCAGTGATATTATTCTGTATGGATTAACCTCTTACTTTTCTCTTTCCCTAGATACTTTTGCATAGTCTCCTAGACTTTTTCCCCTTGATTTCCATTCAATTTATTTTTCTTATTGTAGTCCTGCATTCCCATTTACCATATGTCTCTAGGAAAATAAACAGTTATTATTTCTGTTCATGGAGAAATGTCCTTCTGATGATTCTAGGAAGTATTCTTATTTCAGTTATTATAACTTTTCTAAACTACTGCATAAACATTAAATTCCTTGATTCTTTTATCTGTCATTAAATCATTCTAAGTCATCTAAATTAGGTTTGTCTAACTGATTATTTGGCTCAAAAAATCACATGATTTATTATGAGGTGTAACTGTACAGAAGCCCTTGAGGTGCAGGAGGTAAAGTACCTTGAACAACATCACCCAGTTCCAAGGAACTTCAGAAATAAATACAGGGTCCAGGGGCTTGGATCTCTCTTAAACAACCTCTCTCTGTCTCTTTCTCTCTCTCTCTTTCTTCAATGAGACTAACATCCAGCCAATGGATTATCTTAGTGGGGCAGCATCTAATCACTTTTCCAAAAGACATAGACATTTGAGGTTTCACCATAGGAGAAGCATGGCCCTCCTACCTATAAGACAAATCTTAACACATATAAAAATAATGTTGGCATCTGCTAACCTGTAAAAACAAACAGACAATAGCATGAATGTGTGGGGAAACCAGCTTTTTATAAATTGAATAATGTGAAAGGAACACCGACTATTCTGAGAACATTGAGCCTGCCGACTGAAGGCTACTCTGAGGTGGAACACGAGTCAGAGCTCCTGGCCCACAGGGTGTGGACTTTGATTCAATGACAACTCTGTACACTTCCTCCTATGGCATCAGACCCTACGGAGAGCACTCAACAAGTATACATGAATGATTACTGAGAAGCAAAATGAACAAGGCTGTAGGCATGTTTTCATCAGTTAAGTCACAACAAGACAAGATTCCATCAGTACCTTGCAATAAGACAAAATTAGTGATGATTCTTACTTTGAAATTAGACGGTGAATGTCTTCAGTAATTGGATTTTCTGCTTTTTATAATTTTTTAATAGGTCTCTGTACTATGTACATTACAGGAAGTCAGTAAAATGTTGGGCTATGAAATAGCCGGGATACGAAATATCTGAAAACAACATGCTGTATGATACAAATATAAGTAAACATAAATGTAAAAGTAATTGAAATGGTAAACAGGAATTACAACTTAAATTACAAATTAACACACAATCTCCTGATAGAACTACCTTTAAGCCAGAGATGATGAACTTTTCCTGGAAAGAAAAATCTTGGCCTCTGATAATGGGCTACTCTTGTGCTCTCAAGGAAAATAAAATAAGATAGCTCACAACACAGATGATGCAAATACAGAATCTGTCCCAATTTTAAGAACTGAGATGATTTATATCAGTAAAAAAAAATGTTCACTCTTTGCCCCTAGCATCTTTTTTCGTGTGTCTTTGTTTAGTTCTTAGTAAGCATGGGGAGATTAGGTTACTCCTTCCTAAGATGTCATGATGCAATCGGGGAGGCTACATGTGCTTCATGTCAGATCAGGGTATCCTGTTTAAAGATGACCAGTGATTAGATCTAGGTAATGTGCCTTCTCTCCTTACATGTCATCTAGAGAGTGCCAGCCGTGCTGTGTGTCCCTCTAGTGATCTTTGGCAATCCAGTTACAGAGAAGTGTCAGGTTCTCTAAAGTCAAGCAAGGACAGAAGCCACTCCGTCCTTTTTACATACACTTGGTTTTAGCATTTGTTTTAGAAACATGTATTTTACCATTTTCACTATAATAGGTTATGAAAAGAAAGTAATTGAAGTCAAGGTACATGAGATATTTTTATGTACATGTATGAAAACCTGTCTGGTATATAATGTTAAAGGAATAATGTAGGTTTTGAAATAGAATGCAATCTCTAATATCAGTTTTGCCATTCTGTATATAAAACATGTTTAGTGCAGAATGGGGAAATTTTGAAAAGTACTCAGTGATTAACAATGACTTGGGGTAAGGCAGTATAAGTTCAGTATTGTGAAATTCTTGCAGTTTTTAAGGCATATATGAATGGACGGATGGATGGGTAGATGGATAAATAGATATTAGTAATTAGAAAAATCATGAACATATATCATTATGCAGAAAATAATAATCAAGATATAATCTATTTTATAAAACCTATTGTGTATCCCTTCACAAGTTCAGTTAAAATGCTAAGTAAATAAAATGGAAGAGATTTCATTACTTCATCACTTTTCAGAACTTTTCATGTGTACTGGGTTGTCTATTGAGAATACATAGTAATAGGAAGCAGAATAACAACGTTCACAGCAGAGAACAGAGCCTCGCAGTGCTCATGGCAGCCTGTACCCCTGATGAGTTTTGGCCTATTTGCTTTTAAGTCAAGACATATTAGGTACCCCCTGGATATCAGAGATGGTGGTGTAACTTTGATCAACATACACGTCTGACAGCCATAAGGAACATGTCCATTTCAAATGACTGGTCAAGCGGGTCAAGCGGGTCAAGCAGGGAGTTGGGAGACTGGGCTTGGCAAACACAGCTCACCACCCCCTCCCACAGATCCCAGGTGAAGGGTTAGGATTTTCGCTATGTAATTCTCTACCCAAAAGGAGGGCCCCACAGTCGTCAGGGTTTTCATATTTTAATCCCTAAGTCTGGCCTGGGCTAATTTATTTCTTGCTAGATTGCAAGCTCCATGTAAGAGTAAAGAAAATGCAAATTAAGCATACAAGTCACCTTACAGGTCTTTAAGGTGGGAAGCAGTCTGGAGTAGTTATTTCAGAGACAATGAGAGAGCAACACACACACTCACCACCCAACAAACATTGGAGAGCAATGCTTGAGTTTTTGTTCTCTTTGCTTAAGGCTTGGATTCCAGCATAAGTTCAAATTCCCTCGAGAAAGTCCATTTTTTAGCTATTTCCAGCTATTTCACAACCTACTATGAATTGTATTATGTGACACTTGTGGGAGAAAGTGCTTGAAGGGGCTGATGCCCAAGACTAGGAAGGTTGGAGTGGTTTAGGGGAAGAGAAGTAACTTGGCCAGTTTCCTTGTTTGGTGTAGTATTTGCCTTGTATACTCCCTGGTCTTTTGTGACTATTTTTTTTCACATATAGAAAAATGAGGTTGATAACGCATTGGGTCCCTGAAACAGGCTAAGTCATCTTTAGGACAGAGTTCAAAGAGCACTAGGAAACACCCTTCCCTGGGAAAGCTTGCTTTTCAGATGCATGTCCCAAATCTGGATGGATGGAGAGATAGGTAGATAGATTAGATAGATAGACAGATAGATAGATAGATAGATAGATAATAAGTAGACAGACAGATTGGCAGACAGACAGACAGATATATAGCCAACAAGCAAGGAAATGGTGGAGGGTAAACAGAGGGTAAACCTTCTCATCTGGTCCTGACCATCCCTCTAATTAGGATCACAGCACTCATTCAGAGTACTCTGGAGTCTGAATCAAGTAACTGCGATAGAAGCTCTGTTCACTTTTGCAGGTTACTTTATAAAATAGAGAAGAGATCCTTCCATGACTTTGCTGATTTTCACAAGGTCCTTCCTTCTCTTCCTACTATCTATGAGTTAAGGATGTTTTGTTAAAAGTAACAGAAATGTTGTAGTGTTTTCAAAATATAAAATGAATAATATTACTGTAGAGGTAATCATAGTGAAATTTGGTAGTTGATACCATAGTTTTCCAATATTCCGATAAAAGACTAGTAAAATGTGAATGGGAAGAGAGAAGGATGAATGGCTAGTGGGGAACCAAGAGTTTCTAGAAAATGTAAATAATAAATGTTAAAACTTGCTTTATCTCTGTATTTTTCCTTAGTCATCAACATGCTATTATGTGTTTTTTTTTTGTGACACATGAGTTAGGGAACTTACTAAAAAAAAGTGGCTCTTTCTCTTATAATAACTAATATAACTAATAATCTAGTTATTATAACTAATAATCTATAATAACTAATATAGATTATAATTTTACTCAATGATTCTAAATTCTCACAGAGTAAACTTTAATGTCCATTATCACCCACCTATTACTGTACCTCTCAGATGGAGACCCAGAGAGTTTAAGTAGTTTCTAAAAAGACCAATCACTGAAAATATGAATCATATTGTATATCCTCGACACTGTGCTAAATGTAGTAGTCACTTTAAGGTTTACACCTGGGTGAAATGTATCCACAGAGATTCCCACTGGGTACAGTAAGAGATGGTGAGCACGATTCCGGTCGTCTCCTGAAATTTCTGTATCAGCTTGAACTTCCAGGACCTCATTTTCTTTATGAGTTACATGAGGATACTAGGCTAACTCAATTTCCTCTTTCTCTATGAGATACTCAATACAAGGAAGGGAAGGCAAAAGATATCTGATATGATTTAGTGTAAAACTTGGGCAACGACTACTTAAAAAGAGAGGCTGAGTAACATATAATAGACCCTCTAAAGAGTTCAGCTGCAAATGACCCTTTCAAATTCTGTTTAATTATACATCTTCTCAATCTGTCTGGCCACAGGATAACCCCCTTCTGCATCACCTCTTCTTGTCTATCACCTATGAGCAAGTCTGTGAGTGTTACTTAGGAATTTAAAACTCGAGTTTTAAGTAACACTTTGGGGAATTCTGGATTAATCACCTCTGAGGTCACTTGAAATTCTAACTAGTCTAACAACTTACTTAAAATTTATATAACACTTACTACCTGCCAGGCACTGTTCTATTCACCCAACAAATACCAGCCCACCCAGGTTCGGTGAAAATGCTAGTACCTGTGATGGTCAGCCTTGTATGTACTAGGGCCCATGGGACCATATCTGTATATGCTAAATTATTCGGGTAATGATGCAGAGGTGGTAAAGGTAAAGGCATTATGAAGTACAAATTGCTAGTTTTAAGAACAGTCACAGGAATGTAAAGTAGAGCACAGGGAAGGAATATGGTCGGTAGTAGTGTAACAACTACGTATGATGTCAAATGGATACTGGACTTACCAGGGTGATCACCTCATGAGGTATATTCACTATGTTGTACACTTGAAACTAATATAATATTGTAGACCAAGTGTAAATAAAAAATAAAATTATAAATAAAGTAAAAAACAGATTATAAATGAAACACAGATATACCGTAAGTTAAAATTGTGCTTATTACTGATTAAAAATAAAGATGTTCATGACAGATTGAAGAAAAGTATGAATGGAAAATATAATTTGGACACTGCTTTGGGAAATGTTCTGTCTCATTTCCAAACCATTCTACTTATCATTTGGAATCAAAGAAAAATTCTAAGCTTCTGCTAATGATTGGATGAGTGTCCAGACTATTCTTTCCCATTTTTATTATGGAAGTGTTAGTGACTAAAATATACAAACCCATTCAATAATCAATTGAGGGTTAACAACGCACTGAGACCTGGGTCAGGTAGAGAGACAGAGGTCCCAGGAGGTTCACAGTCATACGAGGAAGACATGGTGTGTCCAATGGCCATTTTGAGCCAGGGATTCGGCAGGCAGAAGAGGGGAGGGATGGCCAAAGAGAACTCCAAGGAAACTCACTGACCCCTTTTCCTGAGACAACTCAGAGACAGGCTCTGCTGATTCTACCAACTGTCCAAGACTTTCTTGCAATATTCTTTCCAGGTGTCTAGGAGCGAGTCTGTGCCAATGTAGGTGAGGAAAAAAAATGCACTGGAAAGGAGTCAGTGCTGACCTGCAGAGAATTTCTCCCCAACCCTCCCCCTGACCCTCAATGACATGAAAGGAAAAGGACAAAAAACCAGTTCCACCCAGGTGCGCACCACAAACATGTCAGAGTGGTTTTGGCTCCAAGAAGTTCATCTTTGAGTCAAACACCCAGATCCACTATTTATTTCAATGTAAACTATTAGAGAGAAAAACATCTGGGAGAAGTGCACTCAACAAGCATCTGTGGAGAGTAAGCAATCTTATGAAGCAATATTTAAGTGCCACAAGAAAAAAAGAATCACAAAACTTCAGGTCACCTAGTGGCCTTAGTCTTGGCCAATCTAGTCCCATGTACGCACATTTACTATCTTGAGGTCGGGCCTACCGGGAAGCTCTTGTTCAGAATTGGCCTTAGGTCCTGTACCAAGCAGGGCCTGGATTCTCAGACTGATGTGATGCCGAGGACCTGAACCTAATACTCAACGCTGAGCACTGAGCACAGTCATAAGCATATGAGATCCCCGAGCCTGTACACATGCTTCCCCACCCGATCGCTCTTGCCCTGACACCCATGTGATGAACCAATTGCACAGGTCAGGATGAGCAAACTGTTGAGAGCTCTGGGAGTCGCCTTCAGTGTTTTGTTCGTCTGTTTGTTTTAAAGAGGGAGGGTAAGATGTTACAAGCCAAGGATTTTCAAATTCTACAACTGATTCCATTTGAGTAGCCCAAGCTTAGAATGCAAAGCTTTTCAATCCTGCTTGCTGCTCCAGGGTCAGGATACTCTCTTCGCTGTGCGGTGGATGCTCCTGGTTCCCAGTGATGAGAGTGAAGAGCAGAGAGATGTTGTAACACTCTGTCTCCGTTGGTCCCAGTGAATGCATAGCAAAAACCCTTATCTTCGGGTCCTACTACTGTTCTCAGATCTCTTATCTTTTACCACGTGTTCTAAAGAATAACTATACCCCCACCTTATCAATAGCAACATAGGTCCTTAAAAATAAACATGCTTGATAACCGTTAAAGCTGCTTCATAAATTATATTTCCATTTATCTGCAAAGGAAGTTGGAGTGTCATGGGGAAGAAAACA
Organism: Phyllostomus hastatus; assembly: GCF_019186645.2. Lineage (NCBI taxonomy): Eukaryota > Metazoa > Chordata > Mammalia > Chiroptera > Phyllostomidae > Phyllostomus > Phyllostomus hastatus. The sequence continues at coordinate 110,095,811 of NW_025334041.1, read as the reverse complement.
TATTGCTATCTCAGCTGTGTAGAAAAGCAATCGGAAGTTCCTGTGAGCCATACTGCCCAAGGAGAATACCAGAGAAAAAATCCACACAGTTAAGTACATGGAAGATGAGTCCTTCCAACTCTGAGAAGGACAGGGCCATTGATTTATTCCTAAAGTTATTAGTCAATGAGTAAAATAAGTAAATGAAGCAATCTGTGTTTGAATATCCCGAATTTGGAGCCAATATGCTTTACAACAGCCTGAAAAAGAGGCATTTTGGAAAATCTCAAATTTCCCTGCACTTTTCAGAGCAAGAGCTGGCTGAAGACTTTGAATCAGTGCATTGCTCAGGAAGCCTGGCTACCCATCTCTGCATGCACGGCTGTTTCAGTCCCCCTGCTTTACGAGCAGTGAGATATCGATGGAGTGAGTGACAAGATAGCTGAGCCTTCTGTTTCCCACGTTGTTCTTTCGCTCGAGCTGAGGTGGGCAGCTTCTTGCCTTATCGTGAGAACTGTACTGTCCTCCATATTAAAGTGAATCAGCATCCCAGGGAACTTGTTGGAAATACAAATTCTAGGGCTCTGCCCCAAATGAATTAGAGTCTCTGGGAGCAGGGCCCAGCACTCAGTGTTGAAACAAGCCCTGCTCTGAGGTCACAGCACCATTCCTCCTGGGGCCACAGCCTGCCATCAGAGTTACCGTGACCCTTTCTGGGAAAGAGAGGAAGCTTCAGTCAACGTTTTATTTTATTTTTTTCCACCAGAGCTCTTGTGATAGTGGAAGTGACAAATCTGGCCCTCCGAGCGCAGTCCCCAACATGGAACGCAGGACACAGGAAGGCGGGGAGGGGAAGAGTCTGAGCACCGAGCAGAGAAGGATGGCCTGTGCGCCTGAACTGTTTTGTCTGCATCTTGTCTGGAGGCACCGAAATTTGCAGAGAATAAACGAAGGGAAGGGAAAAAATTCTTGGAGCTCAGTGATCTTTCAAGTTCGGAGTAATTTTAAATTGAGCAATAATCTGAGCATAGTTCAGCCAGCATCTTGTCCCACTGCAGCTTTGGTCTGGCTTTTCCTCTCCTGAGTAGTCAGCCCACACGCAAGTAGGTTAGGAGATGGAAAAACACTTATTTCATTTTCTATTTCCCACGTCTTCTTTTGTACGTACACCAAGGTACGGCCTGTGGCAGGAACACTTGTGCAGCATCAAGGTGATGAGCAGCATGTTAGGTAGAATTCGGGTAGTTTTCTGTGCCATTAACTAGCTGTTTGAAATGTGGCCACTAGCTTCCCCTCGGCAGGACGTAGTCATTCACTGACTTATTCATTCAACGAGGATGTTTGGAGTGTCTGTTATATACCAAAAATGGTTACAAATACTGTAAGGGCATAACACCCACATCACAGAGTCCTTGAGACGATTCAGTGGGAATATATGTTTCCTTTAGTGATACTAATATTTGAATTGTGAATGTAACCCAAAATTTCTCTAATGCTAAAGCCCATATATATTTTCACCTTAAAATCAACCACATCACTAATAACAAAGACAATGAAATAAAATAATGGCTCACAGTCCATACATTCTTTTTGTCTAATCCACATTCAATCTGAATTATAACTTTTTAAATGCAATCAAAAGTTTTTAAAAAATGCACTATACTTGCTCCAGTATATGCAAATTTACTGCAGGTCAGTAACTTGAAAGTTATAGAGCAGTTGGGAAAGGATGTTTTCATCTTAACTGTCACACAGGGCTGAAATGTTTTCCCCAGTTGGGAGATGGCACGGAGGTCAGAAATGATGCTGAAGGTGCGTGACATCTGCGTTCAAACTGTGTCCCCATCAACTGGGATCTGAGGAACAGGTCACTGAATGTCGCTGAAGTCACACCACTGCCTCTGTCCAAGGAGGGCTCAGCTAAACGTGCTGGCTGTTGGCAGCGCTACATTTTGATGGTCCTGGGAATTGTCAGGGGAGATTGGTCACTGTGAGTCTTAAAGGAAAGTATCAGATCTCCCATCCCATCAGAGACTCTATTTTTTGCAGACGTTTTTAACATCAAGTCAGTGCATCCAATAGAAAGTTTTTGTCCCAGGTTTGAAAACTTCTAACTTCAAAAAAAAAAATCTTCCCAAGAAACACAGAGACAGAACATCACACAGACAGAAGGCATTTCATCAGCATATGCCCCGTCCTCAGTGGACACTTTTAGCAGAGGCAATGGGCTGAGCCACGGCTGCAGTGTTCTCAGAGGCATGGGCATGGCTGAACTGCGGCTCTCTGTTTAAATGGGAAATAAAATTCATCTTATGGAGATGTTGTGATTTTAAGCATAATAGATCTTACTGTCCAAAACTGAAGGATGTTATAAATTATAAAGGCACAAAAACTAATCTTTGGATAACAACTACAAACTCTCATCTTGTGTGTATCTTTCATGAGCCAGACGCTCCAGTAGGCACTGAATATAACTTATCTCTAATTCTCATAACGTTTCTGTGAAGAAAATATTATTATTGTTGTTGTCATATCATCGGTAATGCAACTGGGGCTTCAACAGGTATGTGACCCATCACGGGGCCCGGACTGTTATGGGACACAGCTGCAAGGCACATGCAGGCCCACGTCACAGCTACCTCCTCTTCCACTATCTGGAATGCACAGGATTAAATATTCTTCAAAGTAATATTTCACATGCTAAGAAAATTCAGAGAAGCTCAGATAAAACAATATAACTGGATTTTGTCTGAAAGTGCCTCCATTGTACTTTGTATCATATTTTGTAACATTTGTATGTTAGCTATTTACATTAGAGGCCACGTCTTACCTACTTTATAAGGCAGAGACTGAATCTGAATTTTATTTCTGGACAGGGTAGACATCCAAGCTCTCAGTGAGTGAATGGGTACATATCACGGACTTGAAAAGCACTATGAAGAGGATGTAGAGATGATATATTCCCCCTGACCCTCTCATCTCTCTGGCTTCTTACCCACTTTCCAGACCCTGGTTAAGAGTCAGCACAAGTGATAGAGAATATGGAGACGTGTTTGCAATGAGGAGTTCTAAAGGAGAGAAGAATACACCAGTGACAGTGCTTCCCCTTCCACGGTGATCCCTGGGCTGCCCCTGACTTATGTTCTGAGAGGTATTCATGCCCTAACCTTCAGTTCTAGTGTCTGTTCTTAGTGATGTATCAGATCTGAGTAGACTGGCCAAATGAACAGACAACATTCAGCAAAGAGCCAGAATACCTATATGCTAGCCCAGTTTCCACCCAGGACAGACAGAGCACTCACCTGGGTGGGGAACAGCTTTCAGTATACACTAGAATCTGCCCCTTTGTCATTAAATTGAAGAAAGAGGGGCAGGGTGGGGGGAGCCTTGATGGAGACAGTGATGAGCTCTATGGATCACCTCACAGTTACTGGGTTAGCTTGCCTGAGTGTTTGAGGTTGTGAAGATTAACCAATGAAAGATCAAACCAACAAATCTGAGGGAGTCCCCAGGGACCCTAAGGTGATTTACAGCAAATACAGATGACGGGGTTTTCAGAGCAAACCTCTTCCATGACACACAAAAACAGGCATGTGTCCGTCCGTTCATAAGGGAATCAGGTCTTATTCCAAAGAAGCAAAAAGCCAACGTAGGAAAATGAGGATGATTTTTGAAATGAGCATTGCTTATATCTGCTTATCAAATAACTAATTCTTCCTAGCCATTGTGACAAGTTGTTCCTTTAGAAATATGTAGATAAGTGATTTGTATCTGCCTGGTTTGTTTTTTTTTTAATTTTCTTTCTTTTTAATGTGTTCACAAAATTTAATTTAGTCAAAAAATTCAGAGAAGAAACCAACACTTGTATTGGAGCTTGGAGCCAATGCGTCCTGTGAAGAATTCAACTTAAAAGCAAACTCAATTACGGAATGAAAGTAGCAGAAGCTAAATTTAGCCCTGAAAATTAAGATTATTATCTCTACAATAACATTCTCCAAAGCTAATAATCCATTATGTTTATTGGGGAGTGTGAGATTTCAATGACTGTCTCAGATGGTTACCTCACACTTCCCTGTGATGTTCTGTCCACTGGGGGATAGATGCCCCTGCTTTCTACCCGAAGGCTAGTGAGCTCTCTTTCTAGAATCTTTGGGAATCCGAAGATCTCATGAGCCACCAGAACTCATTATGGAAAATGAGTTCGGGATTTCATTTCCTAGAGATTATGAAGACTATTACACACTACTTTGATCTCTAAAATCTGGATGCAGCTTGGCTATGGATAAAGAGTAGCTGAAGTGACTTTTTAAGGTGAGTTTTTTGCACACATAGGGTCTAAGTCTCTAACATTTGAGCTACCCAGGCACTTCTGAAGGTATTACTTATGTGGTCACATATTACTCAGACAAAAGTGAACTTGTCATACAATTTGACTGCCTGCTTTAAGAAGTAGAGTGTTGCTTTAAATTAACTCCAGGGGATTCCAGTTTTTCCAAAGAATAGGCAATTGCGTTTATCTGGGGAATCCAGTTGCGTTAATCCCATTCTCCAGTCCAGTCTACACCAAGCAAGAGCCTTCCAAGTCTTTGTGGCTTATCTGGCCTACCTCTGAGAAACCTGGGAGGAGTTAGAGCAGACAGGGTGTGACAGAAGGGCCACACCCCACCTTATTTTTAAGTCCTTATCTTTGACTTCCTGAAGGGGTGGAGACCTCCAGGCTGTGCTTTTGTGTCCCACTGCTGACTTACTCTGGGTTCACCTAGACTTCCTATCATTAATTACAAAGTTATTGGGGGGAAAAAAGGGGTAAATCTTTTTCACTATGAAAATAAAAAATTTTTTTGATGAGAATTTTTCCAGGAAACAGTTTCCTGCCTACTCAGAGCCTTCCTCAAATACACGCTAGCTGTCATAGAGCTCCATCTCTGAGTCTCCCTGGGGGCCATCTCTTGACAGCTAAAAAAAAAAAAAAAAAAAAGCAGAGAAGGCAATCCCCCTCCCTCTTCGTGGTCCCAACCTTCTGGTCATTTAACCATGAAAACTTAGACTTATCTGTGACCCTGACTTGTTCCTCACGGGCTCTCCAAGGCCTGTTGGTTTTCATTAAGGAAAATGGCCTTTACCTATCATGAAGCAATTCCCACCCTCACCTCCCTCCTCTCCTGTGCCATTATAACATCCTTAACATACAGAGTCCAATGTGTTAATACTGTGAGTAAAAAACATTCTCTGGAGTCGTGAACAATTGCAAGGACTCCTCACTGTAGTAAATGTGGGGCAGGTTATGATTCTAGGCCTGAGAAATAAGAGAGAACCGAGGGAGTGTCGCCCAAAGATGTACCTTCTCCTTGAATGTACTTCCTTCCCCAAAGGCCCCTTCTGCTTACCTCTTTGGACTCTTTTGCCTCATTTTCATTTCCCTAGTTGGTGCCCAAGGGGGTAAATGGCACTATTATAAGTGGCAGCTGTAATAGTTAGCAAGTGGCAAGTGGCCACTCTGCTACCTGTACACGCTTCAATGGAGGTAAAGCCCTTAGAAGGCAGAGAGGCATCAGTCAAAATAGAAGCTATTTTGTCTTAGCCCCTGACCCTCTTTCTGACTCCAAAAAGGGAAAGGGAAGTAGACATTTAACAATCATCATTTTACTGACACAGCACACAGATAGTAAGTAGCTGAACAAAGACAAACAACGCCAAACTGAAAAACTTTATATGTAAGACATGTCACTCTTGTGTGGTTGTTTTTGTAGGACCGAGTCCCAGAAATGGGGTTGCTAGGTCAAAGGACAAACGCATCTCTGATTCTGTTAATTGTTTCCAGATCTCCCTCCATAAAGGGTATTCCACTTTGTGCTCCCTCTAGAAACGGGGGAGAGTACTTCTTTCCTCCTGGCTTTGCAGTGAAATGTCAAACTGCTGAATTTTTGCTAGTCTTATGAATGAGAAATAGTTTCTCAGTGAAGTTTGATTTTACTCTACTGTAAGTTTACCACTTGTTTAAGGGCCATTTGTATTCTCCCTTAAATTCTTGTATTTGGCAGAAGGCATTTTGTAATTCTAAGTGCTGCTTCTTTTCTTTTTTTAAAAGATTTTATTTATTTTATTTTTTAGAAAGAGGGGAAAGGAGGGAGAAAGAGAGGGAAAGAAACATCATCAATCGTATGCACCCCGACCTGTGATCAAACCCGCAACCCAGGCTTGTGTCCTGACCAGGAATCAAAACAGTGACCTTTTGCTTTGCAGGATGATGACCAATCAACTTAGCCACACCATTCAGGGCCAAACACTGTTACTTTATCTTCAAGTCACAACCCATGGAAGCCCACTCACCTGCTAGACATAAAGTGAATGCTGCTTACACGTGTTCTAGAACTGAGTGAGGACGGATGTGACCTACGTATCAAAAGAACAAAGAGGCTGAAAGATATTGCTCTTCTCACGGTCACTCTTTAGTCATTGGTTTGGTAGAAGCTGGATGAAGGTGTGAAGGTGACACAGTAAAGAGGGATTGCTTATTCCACAGGTTTATGTTTTATGCTATTTTGGGATCTTGCCTGGATGATTTGTCTTCTCCTTTTTCTAGAATTGAACACTCATGCTTCTGTAAGTTGTGTGAATCTTAAGAAAGAGAGAGAGACTGAGGAAAGAAAGGAGGGAGGGAAGAACTATTTTTAAAAAGCCATCTCACATTGGACCATCATTGTGGTTTATAGAACTACATTTCTAGACTAGCCTCATTCTATAATAGTGATGTTGTACTTATTTATTTTGTGCCTTTTGCTTTGCTTTTGTTGGGACATAATTGATATACAGCGCTATATTTGTTTCATATTGTAGTTTAACTTTGACAAATGTGTAGAGGACCCGGAGGGCTGCCCTCCCCTTCAGACGGTCTCAGACGTGTCCCTGGGAAATGTTAAGATTAAACAGGTACCATGGCACGGAGAAGGGCTTCCTGAAGAGTGTTACACACAATAAACTGTCAACTGTTAATAAGTGCTTTTGGAAAAAAGTGTTCTATTGTCAAATTTATATGGGAAGTGCTGCATTACATGAAGATAAGTGAGCTTTTTTTATTGCAGGACCTCTCAAAACCTTTAATATGGGGACGACTAATGTCTCCCACCATAATTTAGTTACAGGATCCTCATTCCAGGCAAACAAACAAAAAAAAACAACAATAAAACAAGGGTCTAGTATTTGTGGCAATGCTGGGAAATGGTGGTGGAGGGAAAACAGCGTCTGCCTGGGCGATCAGGTGAGTCTGATGATCGGGTGAGTTTGAATTCTGATGACTCGCTCTGTGCCCATAGTCACAGGACTTCTCAGGGCTCATCTCTAAAGTGGCTACTCTACAAAGTCACTTTAGGTTCTCACTTCCTTTGACCTATAAGGTGGGGGTGGGCACAGAAGACAGGCTGGTGACAGAAAATGGTTCCTTTCCTTCTTCCCATGGACATCATCAGAAGAGTGAGAAAGTCACCATTTCCATAATGAGAAATAGTCTAAGAAAGATCAAGGGTTTTCTGACATGATATCAGGAAACCCTGACACTAATCACTGTTTTTCTCATGTGGAGCACCTGCCCTGTTCTTACTGACTGTCATGGACTTAGCTGTCTAGGTAGCAGTTTACCCTGTGACCAAGTGACGAAGTCAGTCCGAGTCCAGCCTCGCAGTATTTTGTGGTACACGTACATGTAATACACACCTGTCCCCTGACCAGCCCGTCACTTAAATGTTAGTACAAGCTCTGCAGTGGTCCCAAGCATTCTGTTTCTTTGGCATTTGCTTTTCCTGGCATTTTATGCCATATTATTACAACAGATTCTGATCTGTCAATGTTATTGAATTATTAAAATTTTACCAAGTTCTACAAACCCACTGATGTGGAATTTCCTGGAAAAGCTTGATGCTTTTCTTGGCCCCTTCCCTCCTTCAGTCATAAACACGTCCTGAGCCTCCAATATGCCAGCCCCTCTCCTGAAAGCTAGAGGTACAAAGTCATTTGTGGGTGTGCACATGCTGGTTTGTTTTTTTTTTAATGCTCTGCCATATCTCTCACAGGTGCAGCTCAGATGCCTCTTCCTCCAGGAAGCCTTACTGAGCTTCACCTCACCTCAGTCTGAATTATGTCTGCCTTACCTGCCCCACAGTCCATAGTAACTCCTCTACAGATGTCCAACATTGCACTAATACTACTGCCTGACTGTGTCCCCTCCGAATCTCTAGCCCCTCAGCATGCGGTAGTGCCTGCCACACAAGAAGTGCTCAGAGTTATGACTGATTGAATCAAGGTATAAAGAAACAAGTCTTGTTTTCAAAGCTCACATACAATCTAATTCAACTCATTTATGGTGTCTTACATATATTGTATGAATACCTCTTAAAGTATATAACTATTTTTGAATCACAGGACTTATTTTTAAATCCCCACCCGAGGATATGTTTATTGATTTTAGAGAGAAAGGAAGGGAGAGAGGGAGTGAGGGAGGAAGGGAGAGAAAGGTAGAAGGAGAGAGAAACATCAATGTGAGAAACACCAATCAGTTGCCTTCCATACACACTCTGACCAGGGATCGAACCCACAACCTAGCTTTGCGTCCTGACTGGGAACCGAACCCACAACCTTTTGGTGTATGGGATGATGCTCCAACCGACTGAGCCACCCAGCCAGGGCATGAAGACGTTTTCAAGTTTACTTCCAAAAGCCATCTAGATAGTGTTACAATAATTGAAAGCTTGTCTCAAACTCAGCCATGGTGATGTACAGAGAAGGTAAGGCCAGGCTAAAACGCACCTGCAGAGACTTTCCTCTGTGCGAATCTGCCTACATTTTCAGGCTGTCAGCTGCCTCTGCTCCCACCACCCACACACCTTGTTAACATAGGGAGAGATTGGGGTGAGAGAACAGCAGTCAGGTTTCTGGTTTAATTACAGAAGCACAAACCTTACGTCTTCTTAATCCTTAATTATAAAAAAATGACAAAAGCTACATGTCATGTCTTCTCTGCTTTTTGTCACCAACCACCTTGCCCCACTGTAAACAAGGACACCCCACAAGTTTTCAGAGTATAATCACATCTCACCTGTCAATCTGCCTCTTCCATCTGCAGAACACTGTAATGGGAATTTTTATGAATGTAGGTATACTAGGGTATGGGGCATATAAAAGAGACAATTTCCACTATGTCCAAGCAAATGTATTTTTTACATATTTTTTATAATATCCCCATGCCCTTGAGATGACATTCTAAAAAATACTTAAGTACTTAAGAGGATTTAAAGAAAGGGTGGAGCTGGGAGAGGATAAATGGTCATGGAAAAAATAAAATAAAAATAATACAGAAAGAAAGAAAGAAAGAAAGAAAGAAAGAAAGAAAGAAAGAGAAAGAATTTAAAGAAAGGATATAGACAGCAATATTTGTATGCTCAGTGTAGAAGCAACCTCCTCACATTAATAACCAGTACCTAAAATGCCAGCTACATCCCTGAATGCTAATGAAATAGACTCAACACCCCTGCTTATGTGGTGTTCCTTTGGCATGTGTCATTTTTCTTAAGGAAACTCCAGTTGGTGGCTGCCCTCACCCCCTTCTCTCTCCCTGACTACAGGGAGATGTGAGCTGCCACAAAGACAGATCTTTGTCTCTGAGATGCACCATTCCTCTCTGTTGCCAGTTATTTCATCCCAATGTGTTTGTATAAAAGGGGATGAAAGGAAACCCATCACAAACTTATTTTCTTCTCAGTGAATGCCCCCCCAAAAATATATATGTGAAGCAAAGAAAATGAGTGCTGGTAGCAAAGTAATTGTCACCCCTATTATGAATGAGGAAACTAGGGGAAGAGGAAAAGCATTCATTCATCCACTCATCTACCCATTCATTCATTACTCATTCAAGCAAGTTCAGGAACTACTGAGGCTCTTACATAATTCTTCAAGTCTACGTATTTTTAAAAATTAAAATTTAGGCAGGGGATTCTTTTTTAATCCTCACTAGAGGACATACTTATTGCTTTTAGAGAGGGGGCAGGAAGGGAGAAAGAGAAGGAGAGAAACATTGATATGAGAAAGAAACATCAATTGGCTGCCTTTCATACAGGCCCCAGTGAGGACTGAAACTGCAACCTGGGACCAGGAATCGAACCTGTGACTTTTTGGTTTGCAAGACAACGCCCAACTGAGCAACACCAGCCAGGTGGCAGGGGATTTTTTTAAAAAGCCTATCACACGGTGCCTATATTTAAATATATCCTAAAAAATCTGGTTGCAGAAATATCTGTAGTCCCCTTAACAGGGCATTTTCATAGACATCCTGATAGCTAAAGAATAGAGCTAACATAGTTTTAGATACTTGAAAACATAAAAGCCAATGCATATATCAGAAATTTCCCAGGTTTTGGTTTTCTTCTTCATAACAACATCAAGGAAAGAATAAGGGATTTGGAATACAAAAATCCTGAGTTTGAGAACTAGCGCTATCTTATCCTACTTATTCTTTTTACTATATGGAGCTGAACTGAGGATCAAATAAATTATTTCAGGCCACAACCATTTAGTTCATGCATTTATTCATACATTCATTTATTCACTCAAGGACCCAATCAACGACCCAAGGCCTGTCCTAGGTGCTGCTAGGCATACATGGCTGAGAAAAAACAGACAAGGCTGCTGCTCCTATGGGGTTCTTAGTCTATTAGGCAGCCACATGCTGATCAACTAACCACAATAGTAAAATTTTTAATGACAAATTAAAGTGTCTGCTCTAATGGAGGGGTGTGCTTGTCCAAACTTGATTAAGAAACCAACGTAGCCCTGGCTGGTGTGGCTTCAAGAATTGAGTGCTAGCCTGCAAACCAAAAGGTCACCGGTTTGATTCCTACTCAGGGCTCATGCCTGGGTTGTGGGCCAGGTACCCAGCTATGGGCATGGGAAAGGCAACTGGTTGATATTTCTCTCCCTCTCTTTCTTCCTCCCTTTCCCTTTAAAAATAAATACATAAAATCTTAAAAAAAAAAAAAAAGAAACCAACATAGACATTGGGACAGGCTGCACTGAGAAAGATACTTTGCAACCGAGAGGTAAGTGAGAAAATACTGGGTGAACAGGTGGGGATGAATGGGGGTGAGACGGCACATGAAGGCCTCAGGACAGCAGAGAGCGCAGTGGTGAGGGGGAACTGAAAGAGGGTCAACGTGGCTGGAAGGCTGGGACTGGCCAGAAAGCAGTGAAAATGTGCAGCTCAAGGCGGGGACGGAGTGTCCAGCACACGTGTAGCGAGTCAGAAATGAAATAGGCTGTAGATGTAAAATTCACACTGGATTTTGAAGACAGCATGGAAAAGATGCAAAAATCTCAATAATTGTGCATATTACATGTTGAAACAATAACATTTTGGACATATTAGGCCAAATATAGTGTATTATTAAAATTAATTTCATATAATTTTATTTTTTTAAAGATTTTATTTATTCATTTTTAGAGAGGGGAAGGGAAGGAGAAAGAGAGGGAGAGAAACATCAATGTGTGGTTGCATCTCACACACCCCCTACTGGGGACCTGGCCTGCAACCCTAGATTGGGAATTGAACCAGTGACCCTTTGGTTCTCAGGCTGGAGCTCAGTCCACTGAGCCATGCCAACCAGGGCGATTTTCACAGATTTTTAAACTTTTTAAGGTGACTACTAGAAAAGTTAAAATTACATACACAGCACAGCTACATTATATTGTTACTGGACAGTTCTGATTTGTACATGCAGAGCTCTTTAATTCTGGACTAGAGTTTTTATCCTGAGCACACAGGGAAGCACCAGAAGGCTTTAAGGAGAGAGATGATGGGATCACACCAGCTTCTGGGTGGAGAACACATCAAAAGGCAGCTAGAGAGGAGGTGGAAAATGCGCTACGAACACACTGCAGTTGACCAGGCGAGAAACCTCTCATTCCAGCTTGGTTTAGGGTCAAAAGGTACTGAGATGAGAAGTAGAGAGGTTTGAGAGATAAGCAGGAGGAAAACATCAAGGGGACCTAATAATGAATTGGGTATTTAAAAAAACCCCACAAGTCCAGCCGGGAATACAGAGATATATGTGAAAATATAAAAATGTAACATCGTGAATCCTATAATAGAGATCTGAACTCAGTGCAGTGGGGGCACAAAGTCAAAGACGAGATGTGCTTTACACAGCAGACAACATGCTGCTGCTTTTGTTTTATAACGGGCATCGTTAGAAATCGGGCCTGACATCATGTCAGGAAATTGCATTGGAGTTCAAACATTAAATGTCTTTTAACCAGAGTTGAACTTAAACAAACAGGTACATGAGTATTGACTACATGCAGAAGACTGTGAAAGGCCTGTTTGCAGGAGAAAAATAAAAGGGAAATAACATTTATTTATGCCTTCTAGCATGTGCTGGGAGCTTTATACGTTTAACTTATTCGATCCTCCTAAGAACCATTATGACGTCATTTTATCCCATTTTAAAGATGAGTTAAATGAGGCTCAAAAATGCTTTAAAAAATTGACTTGAGATTCCATTAAAGACAGAGGCCATTTTTGCTTTCCTGTTTCCCTAATGCCCAGTATACTGCCTAACATATACTAAATGGTCAATAAATTAGAAAGAATGAGTGAGTAAAGGTTATACAGCTCTTAAGAGGTAGAGCCACACTTTAACCCTTACTGACTCAAGCAGGTGGTATCCAAGTTGATATTCAAAAAACAGAATCAGAGATTGCTCGTAGATTGTAGTTAACAGGTATTTATGTTGAGAGTTCTTCGTCTATGGAGGATGGTCATTCCACATTTGACTGAATAATAAGAATAGCCAGCATTTCCTGAAAACCTACTCTGTGCCCAACACTACTGCAAACCTTCTACTTGTATCATCTTATTTATGTTTCATTCTTAGCAACCCTACAGGTCTGGGACTATTATTTTTCTCATTTTATAGACTGGGAAACTGAGGCACAAAGAGGTTCAGTCACTTGCCCCAAGTCACACAGCTATAAAGGCATTAAACCCAAAAAGCCCACTCATAAGTCCATATCACACTGTTAACCACGAGAGGACCCTGGTCTTGACAAAGATCTCCCCAGGATTAGGGCAAAGTCTGTCTTCCTGTCATTGGTCCAGCACCTTCTCCCTGAGCCACACAATGTGATGGCTGGTCAGGGCACTCCCTGTGAATCTAAGAAATCATCAAGGCTGAACACTGAGTCAGACACTCGGAGAGTCAGAACAACACGTGGACAAAAAGAGCCCGTGCATCTTGTGTGCATCTTGCTCAATGCAAAGAGCACATCTATCATGGGTCTTGACATCTCCACTGGCAGTAAGCTATTATTTGTCTCTGATGACATCAGATAGAGCAGGGGAGAGAGGTGAAGCAACGGGCTTAGTAAGTTGGAGATTTCCCAGCAGCAGCAACCATCTCAGTTGGGAGTCAACAGTAAATTCAAGAGACCCTGGTTCACTAATGGAGCTTACTAGCTACGGTCCTTCTAAGCACACTGGGCATGAAGTGCTTGCCAACAGTTCAGATAATGAACTGGATGGTTATGACCAGCCATCCAGGCATTTCATTTGTGCCACTTACTTCAAGTGTCAAATTACAAATTGATTCTGATGTGTAAGAGGGCTGAGTGCTCTGATTTGAAAAATCTGTTGGGCAAATAATGGGCCTATAAGTGAACATTTCAGGTCTTTCAATACTTTAAAACTGTCATCACATTAGTAGAATCCCTAAAGGAATCATGTTTTGTGTGTGCACGTGTTTTTCTTTTAAAAGAAAGAGTCTTGCCATTACTGCACAAATTTTAAAACACTATTCAGTACCTGGCAATTTCATAGAAAGGGATCCCATCTGGTGCCCCATCAAGATGGTCTGAAGTGCAATCAAGACTTCATGATAAGGTGCTTTGATCCATAAGGTGCTGTGATCCACCTGCCTCACTGCGCAGAGACTGAGAGCAGCAAGATGCTTTCCTGCTCAGTGCTGTCATCTGCGGTTGCCGAAATCATGGGAGGGGACCAAATGCCCTATTGCTAAGTGACCATGCATATAGGTAGGCAGGACTGCCCCTGCAGACCCTGGGACCATGAGAAGTAACCTTGCAAAAATTCCCAACACTTATTCTGTCAGAGAACTTATCATCCCATATTATAATGGCTTGTCTAATTATTCGTCTCCTCTGCTAGACTAGTATCACCAGGAGAGCAAATCCTGCATCTCTCTTTTTTATCGCTGCATCTATAGCAACTGGCATACAGTAGGCACTCAACACATGGTGAATGAATACATAAGACTACTGGTGTATGCCACATTAAATGTTGTCAGTAAGTTAACAGTTGTAGATGACAATATGGAAATAGTGTTCTGGGACTGCATTCTTCACAATGTTCTCTGATGGCCTTTATAAATGTATTAACATTCAGACAAAAACTCTTAAGACCAGAAATGGAAAGCTGGTATAAAGGACTGGGGTGAAAGATGGAGTAGTTAATAAGAAAAGGGTACAAAGCATTTATTTGAGAACATAAGAAATAAAAAAAATTAAAAGGTATTCAAGAGTATTTGGTCAGATATAGTTCATTTGGAAAGAAAAGATTAGAAATTGATACACAGTGAGTGGGGAACTTATCAATATTTGTTCATTTGTTTTGTTTTGTTTTGTAACACACACCAAAAAGAACTTTTAAAATTTTATATTAAAATTAACCTAAGAAAAGATTCTTTGAAACACATATATCTTTTTCTTTGAAAATTGGTTCCTTCTTTTTATTTATTTATTTATTTTTAGAGAGAAGGATAGGGCAGGAGAGAGGGAGAGAAACAACAATGTGTGGTTGCCTCTTGCATGTCCCCCACTGGTGACCTGGCCGGCAACCCAGGCATGTGCCCTGACTAGGAATTGAACCAGCGACCCTTTGTTTCACAGGCTGGCACTCAATCCACTGAGCCACACCAGACAGTGATGGTTCCTTCTTTTAAACACCATAGGGCTTTTTTGTGTTGTTGTTAGCAAAAATATCCAACTTGATTTCATTCAAATTTAATGCAACAGTAAATTAAATCAGTTCTTCGAAGACAACTGGTATGCAATATACCAGATTTGGTCCTGCAAGATGGAAGGAGGTCAGGATGACGACTGATGGAAGCCTGGCCCATTCTGACATTGATCCTAGGTAACATGGCAATTGTAGACAAAACCAAGGACTTGAGCAAACACGTTCAAGTGGGAAATTTTAAAGAAAGTAAAAAATAAAAATTCTAGTAATTCATGTTTCTTAAAGGTTCATTTCTCTTAGAAGATCAGATTATTTGGAAACTTGGATTAAATCTATAATGTAGGAATGTGCTTTATGTTACTTTTAGACTTTATAAGACATCCCCACTATTTATCTGCCTACCTTTCAACTAATATGGGGGTAGGTAACACCTCTATCTGGACGACCCAATGATATCGCTAAATGGCTCACACAATAAACAGGTCCCACTGAGCTCCTCCACTGTATAATACCACCCTGTATTTTCTATCTTGATGAAAGGACATTTCCTCAGGGTGGAAACTTTGGAATTGTGTTTACTTCCAGATCTATCTTCTGCTTCTTTCTTTCCTCTGCCCATATTCTACCAGACACAGGATTTTATCAATTTTCTTTGTCATATATACTATAAATCCATGTCCACCTTGCCACTCCCATGACCACTCTGTAAAATTTAAATAATTTTCTAACAGTTGGCCCCATCTCTAAAAAGCCCTCTACATTGTTTCATAATTACATTTGTAAAATAAATGCCTGATCCTATCACTTCCCTGCTTAAAAATTTACATAGGTCGTTGTTGCTAAAGTGGAAGCCACAATTCTATACAACACTACCCAAGTTGTTCCAGATTCTTTCCAGGCTCATCTCCTCCCCATCCTGCAATTTACCTTGAAGAGGTATCTCCCAAGACACATACATCTGTAATGAAAAATAGGTCCACAGTAGCAGGAGCCAGCACTATTTCTACGGCTCTATTTCTGTCTAATCAGAAGGAATGGAAATTCCTCATAGCCAGCTCCTGGAGATCCCAAAGGGAGATTATTTCTCTCCCCAAATGAACTAGAGTCTGATTTGATAATCTTTTCATCACACTCAATACTTGTTACATATTTTCTCATGAAAATTATTACCTAGAAAAAAAATAACAATGAATGAACATTTAAAGGATTTAAAAGATTGGTTCTAAATTAGCAGCAGTTCCATAGTTTTGCTGAGAATGATGGCTATCAACCCTATGAGATCCAATTTCCCTTTATAATAAATATTTTATAACACCTTCATTATCCTGACATGTAATTCCTGGATGCTTAAATTTACCTGCGTCTCTAATTAAAGACAAATATACATGTAGAATGCTTAGATTGTAATATCAATAAAAAATTAAAAATATTAATTCATAATAAATATTATGTATTTATACATGCAATTGTTCAATAATAATTGCAATAAGGAGTCAGACAGTTATACCTTATTATAATGAATATGTTTGGATGTAAGAGACAAGATTAGAAGCCATTCAAAGGGGTAATGGAAAATGAAAAACAGAGATAAATACGTATTCGAAAAAGAGAAAAGAAAGTACAAAACCAAAAAAGTATAAAAAACAAAAAAGTACAAAACCAGAAAAGCATACTTTCTTTTTTAAAAATCAGTGTTAGGGTAAGTCATGACAGGCCAGATTTAAATGTATGTGAAAATGGGAAGAGGTAAATAATCTTCCATTAAAATGGGAATAATATGTCCAAGACAAATTACCAGCTCTCAGAGTGCAAAAAGGATTTATCATCATGCTAGCAATTACTTTTTAATATATATGGTAACAAAATACAAAATATGTTAACTGCTTTAAAATTTAACATTTACTTATGAATAATATACTATGTTAATAAAATTACATATTTGCATGTGACAGTTACAACTGCAGATCAATATAGATGTGTTGCCTTGGTGATTCAAATACTACAACTGGTGTTGCCTTGGCGATGCGATTTCCCAAAACTGAGCAATTTTGGGTAAAGTTCTCAACCAAGGAAAGTATAATCTTCCCTTGATTTACATGACAGTTGCATTCCTCAAACACTCAGTATACATTAAACCATTGCCAAAACTGCTTTGCTTTTTGTAGAAATTGGGTTCTACCCTCAGATAATTATAAACTAAATTTTTATGTATGTGGGTTTCTGAGTAGACATTCACAGTGACATAGAACTCAAGGGAATTTTTACTTGAGACTGCTGTGCAATGCAGTTTACCCGGCATCCTAGCCCTGCTCACTAAACCCATTCTGCTCACTCCTAGTCACCAGGACAAACGTAAGAGGCCCCTACAAATGGCCAAGGTCATCTCCCCCACTTCTGCCTCCAGGAGGTACTGCATTCAGGATACAGCCTTAGTACTCTTCAGTATCAATCCAGGCATCTGCCCTACGGGAATGAGAGTTGTCACTGGCGAAGTTCGGTATTAGAAGAGTGTTATCCTTTTTGTTCATGTACTTGAAACTCAAAACACAAAAAGCCTACTTTCAAGCAAAAAGCAAAAAGTCATGTACTCAGCATACTTTCTTTTTTAAATTTTAAGTTGAAGCTTATTGCCTACAAGATAAGAAATAATAGATGATAAAAAACTGACTCCTTGCCCTTTCCCTGCCCAACTTTTAGACCCACTCAAATATTGATGATGATGATGATGATGATGGCAACTAAGATTTACATAAACACTCATTTTGTGCCACCACTAAACTAGTGCTTGAGATGCATCTAAGCTATACAACAACCCTATGAACTCGTTTATGGGGTCCATGTAAAGATTAGAAGCAATCCATGAAAAACAACCTGGCCTGACATCTGACACATGGTAAACGATTCAAAAAACAAAAGCGATCACCATTAAATCCCAAACCGCTCTGAAGCAATAACTCAAAATAGCATGTCTTACTGTCATGTTAATTGTTCAGTAGTAATTTATTTAAACCACGGACAATACGTTTCTTTAAAAATTCATGGACACGAACCCATCAAAACAAGAGACTTCTTTCAGACCTGCACCTTTCTGGCAGGTAACAATACATGGGCTCAGCTGGGACTATTTGTAACGGTCGTCATTAGGGCTGCGTCTCCTGTCGCAACTGCAGCTTTGTGTTCAGGTTCTGAGTTGTAACATTCACCTCTCTAAGGCTGGTTGATTCTGGAAGGTCGAATTATTTGCCACTTCAACAGGGCACGATATTTTCCAAGGGAGATTTTTTTTTACAAGTACGGCTGTGAGTTTGGGAAGAAACAAAAACATGAGCACAATATAAAACATAACTAATTCAAATTACTCTGGATTTTTTCACATTGTTATTTCTGCACCCATAGCACTAAAGACATTTTTACTTATAAAAGCAGTTTTTATTTCCCTCTCAATAAGATAGTAAATGTGTACAAGGTCCTGACAATATCATTTGTTCTTAGTATAGTGTAATTTTCAGATTTTTAAAAAGAAAAAACAGTAAATAAAAAACTCAAAATATATCAGTTTATGTGACTTTTCTCAATAATCAATAGAGAAATTAAGCGATGGGGACATGAAGAAACAGAACAATTAAAAAATACATAGCTCTTAAACCTTCAGGTCATAGACAGTCTCAAATTTCAAACTATTTGAAATTGTCCAATCACTAAGAAGTTTAGGGTTTGTTGACTTTATTTGTGTGTTTGGGGGTAATATGTTTTACTGATTCATTGCAAATGTAAATAAAATAAGCTGGAGAACAATGCAAGTAGAACTAAAGAAGAACTAAAAAATTATTGCTTTTCCGTCTAAAAAACTCACAATCTAATAAAATTGAATGACTCTTTTTTGTTCTCCTTAAACATTATTTTGCTTCATTAACATGTATATCCACCAAATGACTTCAATTTAATTTTCCATTATCAGATGAACTCAGATTATTTTTGTTCAGCAGATAACAAATATAGCCATCGTTCCTACTGCTACCCCCATTCATTTACAAATGTAGAATGAAAAAAACGTTAACTTAAAAAATTAGAAAAGATCCAATCCCAGGCTTTCTCTTTCTCTAGCAGAAGCCCCTGCTCCCAGGAAAGGCCCTGCCCGCCAGCCTGTTTCTCGGGTTATTTTTATGGGACAATCAGGAGGAAAGAATGAGGAGATGAGGATAAGAACAGGCAACAGATGCAACTTTTTATCCTTTTTATTTATTTGTTATTGAGAGAAGAAAGGGAACAGCTTCAGGGTGTGTGTTGACAACAGATGGGAGAGAAAGAGAGATTTTAAGTTTATTGCTGGAGCACGTGTCTCTGTAATCAGGACATCAAGCAGGGGACTTGAGTTATTTTATGATATTATGGTACTACATGGAGTATATTTTTCTAGCCCTGGCACTGCTCTGAGACTGGCCCTTACTGGCCATATTCTCAATGAGTTATTTATGGTACCTTAGCATTTTCAGAGTGTATTTCAGTGCTTTACCTTATTTGAACCTCAGAACGCTACAAGGTAGGCAAGAAAGGAAATATACCCATATTTTGCCAATGATTACACCCAAAACATCAAAGTGTGACAAGAATTCCATCTTTTCACCATCCAAGTTGGCAGTCCTTCTATCAGCTATATATTGATATATCTTATTTTGATATATAATCAAATTTAATGTGAATTTGCTCCAGGGCTATGTCATTATAAATTCAAATATCTGAATAACTTGAAGAAAATAAAATCAATGACTTCTGTGTTTATAATGATCAAAAAATTGGCATTTAATGGTTAGCTGTCCATAGATATATATGGCGAAATAGCATCTTTCTACTCTTGGACGGAATTGCAGCATTCAAGCGGCCCCACAGTGGGAAGCCTCTGGGGCCCTTTCAGAAGATCCCTTCAGAAACGTTCTTTCTCACGCAGATGGCATATCTCAGGTTTCCTGACCAGGAAATGGCCTGTCCATACATGAACTTACACACACACACACATGTGTTATTCACATGCACTGAACTTGACAGTTTAAAAAATGCTGTATTATCTTTTTTAAAAATAGATTTTGGAGCCAGAGAACAAGGGCTGCATTCTTCCCCCATACATTACAAGCTCCCCCCAAACTGGTAATGAGTATGACTCCTTCATCTCCAGATTCCCCATTTTGTAAAGTGAGGATAGTAATGAGAGTGCTAGGTATTAGGCCCTAGGGCGCTGTTACATGGACTCATGGGCATGTACACTTACAGCAACTTATAGTAAGCACTTAATAAATGTTGGCTTTTAGTTTGATTATTACAGTTGCCAGTGCTTCTTAAAATAGTTCTGGCAGACTGTAGTCACAAAAAAAAAATGTTCATGGCATGCATATTAAATGAGTCCTCATTTTGCCAATGTATGACCTGAGGGAAGTAATTTCATCAGAAAAATAAGAAAATAAACCCAACAGTAACAAAAACTGCTTCATACAGGGGGGAAACAGTGATGGCTGGAGTGGGGGGGAGTGGTGGGGGGTAAAATGCAGACAACTGTACTTGAGCAACAATAAAAAAAATGTGAAAACGAAAAAAAAAGAATAAACAGAGCAACATTTCAAATAAGTTAACAAAAAGATTGTTATAAAGATGAAATGGAAAATATATGTCCAATGCTTTATAAATTATAAAGTGCAGAATAAACGATAATTGTCATGTTTATCCTCTAATTGCATCCTCACAAGCCCACTGCTCTGCAGATGTGGTCATCCTGACTTTGTAGATGAGCAACACGCTTAAAGAGGATTATGTAACTTGCTCAAGGTCATTTAGATGGCATGTAGGAATACTCAGACCAAACAAATACATCCTTAAGCCAGTCAGCGAGAGACAAATCCCACACGATCTCACTACTATGTAGCATCTAATGAACAAAATACACTAACAAACAAAATAGAAACAGAGGCGTGGATACATGGAACAGACTGACAGTCAGAGGGGAGGGGGGAGATGGGGACTGGATGAAAAACGGTGAAGGGATTAGCCAAACAAAATATATGCATGACCCATGGACACAGACAACAGTGTGGTGATGGCCAGAGGGAAAGGAGGGGGGTTGGTGAGGGCTGGGTGGACGTGGGCCAAAGGGGGGGGAATGGGGACAGCTCAAATAGTGTAAGCAATAAAAATAAAGTGAAAGAATACATCCTTTTTTGTCCCCTCCCATTCCAGTATCCTCTACACTATTTTATAACTGCTCCATACAGAGCTATGATTTCCCCATAACATTACTTCCTTGAATTAACGTATTTGTTTTTTTGTAAATGGCATTTAATGATGTTGATGAAAATATAGCTTAGCCCTGACCAGTGTGGCGCAGTTGGTGGGTGTCATTCTGCAAAGCAAAAGGTGCCCTGTTTGATTCTCGGTCAGGGCACATGCCTGGGTTGAGGGTTCCAACCCCAGTCATGGTGTGTACAAGAAGCAACTGATGGATGTTTCTCTCATGCTGATGTTTCTCTCCCTCTCTCTTTCTCTCCCTTCCCTCTAAAATATATGTATTATAATTATATTATAAATTATTATAATTATTATAATTATTATTATAAAATTAATATATAATAGTTATATTTTGGGGACATTTTGTCATCACCAAATAACTTTTTAAAAATATGTGGCAGTAATCCAATGACCGTAATTAACAAGTTAATCAAGCTAATGTCCTCTTAAAAGGACTTCATCTATCCATTTTAGGTTACATACAATTAACATTTTCAAATTCCACCTGTGGTTAGCCTTTGGCATCTGATTTTTGAGGGTCTGAAGGGGAGGGGGTGCCAAAAACAAGAAATGAATCACAATGGTTCTGGATGATTTTACAGGGATGTTTCAGAAAACCAAACTGGCAGAACTGTTAGGTCTCTGTAGAGAGCCCTGCCACTTGTCAGTGCGCTGGTCCCCAAGGACCAGTTTTGCACATGGCAAAATCTCAGACCAGCAGCTCTCGCCGAATCCAGCAGAGGGCACTGCCTGGGGTCAACAGTCCCACTATCTCACCTGTGCGGGCTGTGAGGAGCCTGCTGCTGGTCCCTGTGTCCTCCCCCTAGTCTCTGCTTCCCTTTGGTCCCTGGACATCAAATGCTGAGTCTACAGCTTAGAACCCGCTTCTGTCTATGTCTTCCAGCCCAACTGGAATTTCCTGACATTGCCTGTGGCTTCCCTTCTCTGACAAAACGCCATAACTATTCTAATATCCAACACTGACCTAGCCTGGCCCTCTGCATTCACAATACCCATGTGTCCCCTTTTCCCTTACTAACTACCTCCAAGTTATGGTTTCTTGACACCCCAGTCCAGCCCCACTTCTGCCCCTGCTCTGCTGAGGTCTGGTAAATATTGGTAATTTGCTTCTTCTATGAAAACGCAACTTACCAAACTGTGCAATAAGTCTTTTCTTTACCCTCTTGAAAATCAACCACCTGCTCTCAAGTAAGGCAAATGTGCGTGAGTTATCAGTTGTGCCATTCTGCCATAATTGTTTGCCATCTCATCTACATGCCTCTATACTGTCAAGGACATCTGAGCATGTGGGTCCAAAACGCAATCGAATACTGAAGCCGTGGTCTGCCCAGTACAAAGTCTAGGGAGACGATGGCATCGAAGGCCCTGGATACACTGCTTCTGTTCAAGTGTAGTCTAGGCTTACACTGGCTTTGTTCACAGACACGTCGCACCACCGGCTCACCTAGAGCTCGGAGGCAGCAGAAACCTCCCTGTCTTGTTCACGGGAACCGGTGCCAAGCCAGGCCTCCCACGTCCTCATTATATGCTCAGTGTTTATTTTGAACCAAAACTCATGATTTTATATTCATCCCAATTTCCTTCTATAATCTAATATCACTTAAATGGCATTTAATATAGTAATTTAATTATTAACACAATTACTATTAATATAATACAATATTAGATATTCTGACTTTGAATTTTATTAGGAAAAAGTTGACTCTGCTTCTCTTTCTCTTTTCTTAAAATTGAGAAACACTTTTCTATTATTACTGTTCTTTCCACATTGTCATCATCTAAGATGGGTTGTTTCACTGCATCTGCAACCTCCACGGTGTTCAGGGATCTGACAACTACATGACAGCCATTAGCCGAGGACATAAAAGCATTAAGGTGGGAACAGAAGCATCAGCACATAATCTCTTAATGTCTATATGCATGAGCTTCAACAGCTCCACTGAAGAAAAACTGGGCAGTTTTAGCCATGCTAATTTTAGGAATTTTGTCTTGTTTTTTCGGCCATCAGTTGTCTTGGGATGTTTCATTGTACTCCAGTCAAACCTCAGTTGTGTAAGTAATGCTTATGGTCAGGGGTTAGCCAGCCCCAAAGCCCCTGTCCTTCTATCTAGCACCAATGCCAAGTGACACACAGGAACAGAATCCCAGGAAGTCCATGTGGAGTCCCTTTAAGAGGCCTTATAAATGTCTTTCTGGTTAAACTGTCGAACCACTGGCTGGAGCCAATTAAGGGAATCATCTGTGGGTTAAGCCTGGCAGCCAATTTTGTGAGCTGAGCATCATAAGAATAAATTGGACTTCACTAGTGCTGGGGATGAAATGAAATGAGGCAAAACATTGGTTAGAAACACCCAAGTAATCATTCAAAATTTCCCCTTCAGCTTGGTATCTGTAAGGATGAAGATCTATGAAGTAAAGATTACAAAGATGGGAAGTGGAGATCACTTGAGTAAAATCGTAGGTGCTCTTAGTCCGAAGAAACATGGCATGGAGAGATATGGCGATCTGACTGCCGAACATTTATAAATTCTGGAAATAAATTCTGGGCAATGGATTTAACAGAAATATAATACATATAAAAGTTAAGGAAAAGGACTTCTTCTGTTGATGCTTGTCACTGAGTCACGGCATGGGCAGGGGTGACAACCATTTCAGAGTTTTCTCTAGAGCAGGGGCGTCAAACTCATTTTCACCGGGGGCCACATCAGCCTTGCAGTTGCCTTCAAAGGGCCAAAATAATTTTAGGACTGTATAAATATAACTACTCCTTAACTGTTAAGGAGCTGAAATTACATTTGGTCCTTTGAAGGCAACACCAGGCTGATGTGGACCCCGGTGAAAATGAGTTTGACACCCCTACTCTAGAACTATAGTATAGGTGGATGCATTCTTAACATACAGGCATTTTTCTAGAAGCTAAACAGAGGAAAGGACACAAGATCTCTAGGAAATCAATTCACATTCCCAACCTTCCCTCCAGCAAACCCTCCCCCCAACTTCTTACCTCTCAAATGCTGCCAACTATATCTCTTCTTTCTTTTCCCCTGCATCTCACCTCGAACTTATGTGCTGGCCTTACTGGCCTAGTGTTGTTTTTAAAGTGACTTTGCTTTTTCCTGTGTAATTAACAGACTAACCTATTCCCAAGTCCCAAACACAATCTCCTGGTGAAAACTGCACTTCTTAGATACTTTATTCTTATCAGACTGACTTGAGCTTCTAGCTAAAAGTGTGTTTAATTCTAATAATAAATATCTTACATTTACAAGGTATACTAAGTCAATAAATATATGATAATGAAAGCCTTTATTATATTTGTTGGTCAGTATCTCAATAAATTAATACCAACTCTAGTGTTTTACCATTTATAAAACACTCTCACACCTATATTCTTATTAATTGTGACAACTGTATTATTAACAGTATTATTAATATATTACTATTACCATCTTCATTTTACAAATAAACTGAAGGTCAGAGAAATTAATTAACTTGGGATATTATTATCATTTTATGTTTTAATTTATTTTAGAGAAAGAAGAGGGGGCAAGGAGAAAGAGAGAGAGAGAGATCAATTTGTTGTTGTATTTATTTATGCATTTATTAGTTGATTCTTGTATGTGTTCTGGCCAGGAATTGAACCCACAACTTTGGCATATCAGGATGAGATAATGCTCTAAACAACTGAACTACCTGGCCAGGTATAAGTAACTTGGGATATTCAGGAATTTAATTCCAAAGCTCATGATTATAAATTCACTGGATTTTACTTGGTTTTTGACTTGGTAATTATCTGAAATCATATCTTAGACTTCAACAGCTATAAGGCCACATAAATTTAATTTTATGACTTGGGAGACCTAAGACTCTGTAGTGGTCAGCTTTTGAAAAAAATAGAGGAATTTTCTCAAATGAAATTTCTTCCTTTTTGTCCTTTATGTAAATATCACAGGTCTAGAAACAGGATGGCATTTAGGAAGGAAAAATGAGGTTAAAAAGAGCCTGTTAGACAAAAGCCCAGGGCAGCCCCATCAACTATCAGGGACCTGCCTGAGAAAGTCACCCATGGTTTCCAACGATTCTGCACGTGGGTTTTGGTGTCTACCAAAGATTTACTTCAACTTCACCAAGTCTCAGTTTCCTGATTTCCTACAGGGAAGGTGAAAATGATATATTCTGCCTCTTAGGGATTTTGTGAAGACTGAACAAGATAATGAAAGAAAAGCACAGTGCTTAGTAACTGGCACATAATAGATGCTCAATAAATCCTAGCTCTTTCTGTTTCAAGATTTGATCTGATACTGGAGATACAACACAGACACATACATTTAAAAAGGGAACATGAAGAATTAAAGGTTTGACTATATTTCTTTGGGGATGGGGTGTGCAAAACTGTCTCTGAGCAGAGTTGAGCCTGTTCTGTGCAAACCCTGTCTCTGGCTGGCAGATTCTGAGCAGGTGACATCACCGGCTCCTCCGTTGCCCTAGCAGCAGCCCAGCAGGCACACAACACAGTTGTACAACAGAGGCAGGTCCAGAGTCTGTCTCCCCGGCAGGCACTGAGAACCAAATGCAGGGCTATATTTGTATATGCGATGCCCCACCCATTTCTTAATTTATAAGCATTGTTCTTCTCTTCAAAGCAATGTAAATGCTTTTCCAAGGCATGGCCACAAAAGCCAAGTACTTTTAAGACAGGAAAATTGTGATAAGCCCCTCTTAATGCAGGAGGGATTAGAGAGTTTGCTACCAGAAATCGAGAAATATTTACAACAATCACATAAACTCCAGACTTTCATCTATGAATCTAAACAAGAAAATTTTAATCTTACGAACTATAAGCTGATGCCATGGCTATATATGGTCACAGAACTCCTAAGGGGATGAAAAAAGGGAAAGAAGGAGAAAAAACTCAGATACCATGGCTATTATAAATGTGTGTATGCTCTACCCTGGGGATCGCTTAACCTTGGCAAAATTTACAAGTAAGATTCTAATTAATCAGCTTTACTCAAGTACACATAACACTTTCCATTTTAAGAAGCCACAAACTCCCTTCCCTTTGGGAAATCTCACTGTTTATCATACTGAAGTATTTTCTTCACAGATAAAACTGCTGTGGCAAACATCAAAGACACCAGATTCCATATTCTCTAGACTTAACTGCCCCGGAATGAGCAAGAGATACGGATTTTCCAGAGTGCTCTCTCTGCTGTTTTTTTTTCTCCCTATCTCACTACATCTTTTAGGTTACAAGTGATATTTCTTGAAAATGCTCAAATATTCTTCAAAGTGACAGCATCTGCCCCCATTCTTCCTAGGTGGAAGGCACGTCCAGAATAAGTTTGGGTTCTAAGGAATCTTGCTGAAGATACGTCCTCCCCTGCAGTTAACAAGCCACTGTTTATAGGATATTCTGTTGCTTCATTCATTTCTCTAGTGTGACAATGGAAAGTAATTATCTCTGGCTTTGACCTTAACATAGGAAGGGATAGCAAACTGCCTCACCTGCTAGTGAATGGAAGGGGAATCCCAGGAGGTTTATGGGGAGAGGTGTTGAGGGAATACAAAGAAGGAAGAATGCCAAAGGGAAAAAAAGGAATTCATACAAAATACCTACATCGGCCTTATAGTTCCCACTGAAACTTACCCAACCAAACTGGAAAAAAATTAAACTATGTCATCAACCGTAAACTGAAGAAGGAAGTCAGAAATGTCAAACTGCTTATTAGCATCAACATTATTATTCTGCTTTTTGCTTTGAAGGGTGTCTCTTTAAAAAGCTGTTAATATTAGATTTTGAGATCTTATAATATTAAGATTGAGCTTATAAAAGGATGAATGTCAACTGCAAAATTAAATTTCCCTCAGCATATTTCACTCTGTCCCTTTACTATGGTAAATATAAAGATGTCTTGAATGATTAAACCCACTTTCCACCCACAGGTCCTCTGCCTGGGTCAATCTCAGCAAAATCAGTGCTCTGTGAAAATCGGTAATCACAGTTGTGATTAACTCTCCCATGCTCTGTAATTCAGTGTCAATATGAATAATACCCTAAATAATCAACAATAAAGTCAGAGTCGCTCTCCTTCCCTCCCACTAAAATTATCTCAAGACTAATTTACAGTTTGGGAAAAGATGAAGATCTTTTGAGTATTTATTTAAAGCTGGGCATTTTGCAAATTGTTTTACACACAGTATCCTATTTGGCTAGTCCAGCCAACTTGTGGACTAGGTATTAACATATCTAATTTACAGATACAGAAATAAAAGCTCCAAGGACTTGAGTAATAATCAGAATTGCACAGTAAGATCTATAACACTGAATTCACATTTCCCCTGCATATAAACAAACATACCAACAAACATGATAAACGAAACAGAATAAGGAGCAATGGCAAGTGATGTGGGGGTATTAGATTTCATTATATATATCCTAACTCTCCATTCATCCGTATTTGCTCTCTCTTTCTGTGTCCTAACAGCATTTTATATCAGTGGGTTTAGGTATTCTCTTTCATCTACCTTCAGATGAGAATAGAGCTGACGGAGTAGACGGAAACTTGATGGATTAAATAAATTCATGTTGTCTTTCCAAGAAATCTAAGAGAGAGGCACGGTTTACAGATAGACTCCTTGCCTGACCCAGCGTGAAACACAGGGCACAATGAAGTAAAAGGGTAGACTTCTCTACTCTCAGGCACCCAGAAGTTCACCAAAGATTACAAACGACTATCAGAAATAATGTTAAGTTACAGAAAGTGCTCTCTGAAAGCTAAAACTCAGACAGATAAGGAGGAGAGGAAAGTCACTTTAGATTCAGGTAAATAGAAAAGCAGTAAAGTAAAAGTGGAATGAATGAATGAAATTTAGATACGAAAAAGGCTTAAGGCTACTCTGGGGTGTGTGTATAATTTAGAACTATAGACTGCAAATTTTGAATAAGGGAGATTAATTTGGCTATGGATAGGCTTATAGAGAGGAGAATGGTCAAGGAAACCATTTAGAAAATTATTACCCCAATCCAGCTTCCCAGAGTGGTTGTGGAGAGAACAAGGACAATCACCTTCCCGCAGAACTCACACACAGGACCCTCGTGGAGACCCATCACTCCACCACTGCGATACTGAAACAGTTTCAAATGCTTTGTGAATGACTAAAGACAACATACGAGCATGCTGAAGGGTGCACTTTGTTTTTGGAGTTGAGACACTGGGAGAACAGACTGGCCACTTTGGAGGAGCGCCTCACACTTTCATCTTTCGTATTTACCAGATGCAGCTTCATCAGTACAAGGCAGAAAGGTAGTTCCAGAGCAATAAATCTTCCCTGGGAAGCCATATACCTCTGGCTGCTTGATAATGAATTTAATCAGTAGGGAGAACAACCCTGTCATTACAGATTAATCACCAAAGACTGTTTTGGTAAGTTAATTGATGCTGTGTTTGCAGCTGATGGTGGTCACAAGACACACTTGATATTTTAAAGAAATTTAGAGATCGAAGGAATGCTCAATCAGTTAATTAACAACCAGAAAACACAACAAACAAATAAAAATGGGGAAAGGCTAACAGCATTACAGAACAGCAAATACTCAGCAATCAATCAGTACCTTTGGTTTTGATGAATTCGACACACAACTAGCTCAAAATATTGCTAATATTTCCCTTCTGGTTGCTTTATTTGGTTTCTTTTTTTTTTTCAACCCAACTAGGGAATTTTAAAACAATAAAGTCTGGAGCAGAGGGTATTTTCTACCTAACAAACTTATATCCACTTAACAAAGTGCAGTTCACTTTAAAGAGATATCTTAATCAGATAGTTTTAAAAGAATTTTATATGTTCTATTTTCAACATGGCATCAAATACTATAACATCTTCATTAACCTCAGGTGTATAATATATGACTGTAGGATCATTAGCACAGATAGAATTAAATAAATTTTGTTAAGAGTTTTCTAGTCAATCCTGACCTGTGTGGCTCAGCTGGTTGGGCATCAGACCATAAAGGGAGAGGTCACCGGTTCAATTCCCAGTCAGGGCACATATCTGGGTTGTGGGCCAGGTCCCCAGTGGGGTGGTGTGGAAGAGGCAACCACACATTGCTGTTTTTCTCCCTCTCTTTCTCCCTCCTTCCCCACTATCGAAAAATAAAATAAATTTTAAAAATCTTTAAAAAATAAATAAAATGTAAAAGAGTTTCCTAGCCAATTATTTTCTTAAAAGGTGCTAAAGATTTTAGATAAAGTTAAATCCATCCCTCAAAAACTGAAGCAACTGAAAAATTCAGCCACTATATGTATTTAGACGTTTAGGTTTACGGTTTGACCCTTTTAAGCAAGCTATTTAGGACTGAATAAAGAGGCAGACTTTCCAACTTACAAGTTTCCCAGGAGTACATTTTTTCCATCATTATCATGCTATTTTAAAGCTTCACTAATTGCTGCATAAACCTGTGACTTAACTGTTAACCTAGCCTTCTAGCACTTCTTAGCAACCTCACACTTGTGACAATTACAATGGGAACACACTGATGATTTCTTTCTTAAGTGAACTGAGCTACGCCAATTTGCTTCTCCATATTTTGGTAAATATTTATGGTCACATGAGATTAGAAGTAGAACATAGCTATGTAAGTAGCTACGTAGGTAGACCTACAATTTCCCTACCAAGTGGTCTTTTCCATGAAATCAAATATTAGACTAAATTCTATAAAACTTCAACATTTATTTATAAGCAGGCACAAAAATAGGCATTGTAAACCTATAGCTTCTGCACAACCTTTTAAAAAAATTTTATTGTTCAAGTACAGTTTTCTGCCTTTTCCCCACACCTACACCCTTAATGAAGGTCTGGTGGGGCCTATTAAATCTTCTTGCCAACCAAATATTCTGACTACTTCTAATTTCCAAAATAGGAAGTTAATTCTCTCTCATGAGAATTACCAAACTCCCTACTATGGTATGATAGACAGAAATCTGAGATGATCCCCAATGACGCATATATAATACCCTTCTCTTGAACATGAGAAGTACATGTAACTTGCTTCTAACCAATAGAATATGGCAAAGGTGTTAGGATGCCACTCCCAAGACTAGCTTACATTATGTGGCAAAGGTGAAGAGAGTGTCCAGATGTACTACAGGTTCCTAATCATTTGACTTAAAGTCAATCAAAAGAGTTTTTCTTGGGTGACTCTGATCTAATCAGATAAGCTCTTTAAAAGAGGATCCAAGCCTTCACTGAAAGATTCTCAAAGAGATTCACATGTTGGCCTTGAATACTCAAACCACCATAAAGTCTATGTGCACAGGGAAATTGATTCTGCCAGCAACAACATGAGCTTTCAAGAAGACGCCAACCATCAGATAAGACCCCCACCTTGGCTAACGCCTTGATTCCAAGCTTGTGAGACCCTGAGTAGAGACCCTGAACTCTGCATGGTCTTCTAACCAACATGGAAACAGTAAAGTATAATGTAGGTTGTTTTAAGCCACTATGTTTCTGCTAATTTGCTATGCACCAATACAAGTCTAATACTTATGAATTATGAGAAAGATATTTGAAGAGCTTTAAGCACCACCTCTGAAATGGGCACTTCAGATGCTAAATGGCCCTGGAGCAGAGCTCGAAATGAATCAGAACCAACCCCCCCCCCCAACAAACACACATTGTTTATTCTCAGGTATAGTTAAATAAATTTCTAGACAGAAAATGAGACACGCTGTTCCACGTGTCTGGTCTTTGAGCTCTAGGTGCTGCATCAGAGAGTATGAGCTGGAAGCATCACGGATGTTGTTTACTCCTCTCCCTGCCTCTTCAATCAGCTCTGCTTCTACCACCCACTCCTTATGACAAAGGAGAGTCCCAGAGAGTTTCAGTGACTTCCTCAAGGCCATTTGGCTGAAGACTAAGACTGTCTCACAGACAGCTGAAACACTCTTGATACCATCCAACCATAACCCACCTCATCATCTTAGGTTCCCAACCAAAACTCATCTTCAATTCACAGGCTTTATAGAAAATTACCCTGCATCTCTTAGCATCCATCCATTCATTCATCAAATATTTATTAAGCACCTACTATGTGTCAGGCATTGTTCTAGAAGCTGCTGATAAAATAGTGAATAGAACAGACAAAAGCCCCATAGAGTCTCATAGAGCTTAAATTCTGATGAAAGGGAAACAGGGAATTAACAAGACAATCAAAATATGTATTTGATGGTGACAAGTGCTAAGAGGGATAGTGCAGGGAAAGACATTTTCTACAGACTCAGGGAAGACCTCTTGGGGAAAGTGACATTTGAGTAAACACCTGAAGGAGAGAAGGAAGCAGGTCAAGACAATTTTTAGAAGAGAACTATTCCAGGTAGAAGGAAGAACAAACGCAAAGGCTCTGCTGGAGCAGACAGACTTGAAGTAGAAGAGGAAGGAAGAGTGAAGGGGGCATGGGTGACATAGGGGCGGGGAGAACGGGTCTGAGAGGCAGCAAGAGGCCAGGTCTGGGGAGCTATTACTGAGAATGAGGCAGGAAGCCAGGAGAGGGATTTGTCCAGGAGTGTCTGGGAAAGTCACATTCTTTACTGGGAGTTTTACATTCAAACCACATCAGAAGAAGCAGAGTCCCGTTTCCAGAGAAAGAGGAAAGGGTCAGGTATATGGAGAAAGGCTGAAGTCAGAGGCAGGGAGGGAACACAGCCTGGTGTCCCACTCCTGCCCCCATTCCTGTCGAATTCTTCTTCAGGCCCAGCTCCCTCACTGCCCTCTTTAAAATGGCTTTGCCTCCCAATGCACTGAGGCTGCACTTAAATGTCACCTCCTCCGAGAGGTCTTCTCTGATTACACTTTCTTTTTTTCTTTTACTATTTACTGAATTTATTGGGTGACAATAGTTGATAAAATTGTATAGGTGTCAAGTGTACAGTTCTATAATATATTATCTGTGTAGTGTACTGTGTATTCACCGCCCAAGTCCAGTCTCCTTCCATCATCACCTGTCCCTCCTTTACCCTCTCCTACCTCCCCCTAACTGCCCGATTACACTTTCTAAAATAACAGTCTTCCAAAGCTCTATCCCCTTATTCTGTGTTGTCACCCCATGCTTATCACCACTTTACATTACACTATTAACTTGTTTGTTTCTTTCCTGTTTGCCCCCAAACCAGAACATACACCCCTCAAGGGCAGGCTCTCTGGCTATCTCTTTCACTGCTCTGCCTCCAGATCCTAGAATAGTGGCTGGCTCATAACTTATAATACTTCTTTGAGTGAGTAAGTGAATGAACACTGATGCTTACATCCCCCATTGTTATTTACTCCAATATCAGCGGTTCCTCTCCTTAGAGGGCTTGTTAATATTATAAACATGTGTGGCTGGACCCTCTCTGCAGGGTTTCTGGTCTCCGTCCCAGGTGACGCTGATGCTGCTGTTCAAAGGGCCACACTGGGTAACTACTGTTCTGTGACTGGTTAGCTTCTGTGATGATCACCAACCTTTAGCTAATAGAGGTGACTTGATTTCTTTTTCTAAAAATGCTTATTCAGGTTGTCAGGTTAAATTTAATGTAAAACCCGTCCCACCATCCAAGCTTAACAACTCAGTCAAATATTTTGCCCATGTAACATTATTAGGAAGAATTCTAGTAGATCTCATGTTGTTTGAGATGTGACTATTAGTAAAACATGTCAGATCTGGTTTACGTAGCTCGATACCACACACCAGCACTTTGTGGCACTGTGATGGCATCATGATGTCCACTACGAGTGTCAGATAAATGTGCATATTCATGCTTTTAAGTTAGTTAGTGCTCTGCAGTTTGCAAAGCATTTTTGTTGTTCTATTTCAGTAGCAATACTAAGAGGGAAGCCAGACAAATATTCTTGTACTTATTTTCCATATAACAAAACTGAACCTTGGAGAGGTCAAGGACCCTGGAGCCATTCTGAGAGGCAGTAGGAGTGAGCCTCAAGTGTATGTCAAGGATATTATGTCCTTGCTTCCACAGTCTAGTTACAAAACACCCTTGAAAAAGAATAAATCAATGACAGGGGTTGCATAGAGTGTCAGGAAGGTAGGCACTGATGGGCGATGCACGTGTGACTTACTCGCTCTCTCTGTGGTGCTCCATAATGTTCACAAGAAGTTTCATAAGAAAAAAAAAGGATCTGTGTCAGCCTACTTTTGTTTAAAACCCAAGGGCTGTAGGTCAGATGTTTAGATAATTCTCTGATTTGTCCATGGAAGTTTGATTGAAGTCATCACTAATTATTCTGCACAAGTGGGTCTGTCAGCTGCACTTGAGCCTGCTGCACTTGAGCCTGCTGCACTTGAGCATGCTGCACCGTCTAAATGAAGGAAACAGAGTAGCTCGTGGCCAGTGAGGAACACCTCATTGATTTTATTGCTATGTTTATTAGAATTTCAATGATTATACTAAATAGAATGTTCTGTAATGAGGGTCTACACTAGATCTGAGTGGGCTTTTGACAACTTCAGGAAAACAGAAATTACTTACTAATCTGGCTATGGCCAAATTTGGTCTTTCTATGAAAATAAAGGTTACCAGGTGTCCTACTTCTTTAGGGAATGTGCTACTTTTCAACAAATCATCCTGCTTATCTGACCCAAAATAGGACAGTAAAAATGTCTCTTTTTTTCTGTGACATGCTAGATTCTTTTCCTCCCTCAGCTTTGACTCACTGAGTTTCTAGACCTTTCAGTGTCTGAGTGTAAAGTTTTTCCCCAAATAATGAAATTCAGAATCTGAGGGTCCCATAAACCTGTTTCCTGTAAGCTCGTTTCCCACTGAGCCTACTAGCTACATTGCCTAGGTTGTATAACTATGTCAGCAACCTCAGTGCTGACAGCAGAATCAGACATCAGATTCTGATGACTGCTCCAGACATCAGAATCAGGATTGGCTGTGCTCTGTAATCACAGCAGCCCTGCCTGAAATGGTTTGTTACACATGAACCTTAAATTGTCACCTCCTCCAGGAAGCCTTCCCCAATCAATCACATCCTCCCACACATACGGCTGGCTGGAGCTAACCTTTCCATTCTCTGTCTTTCCCTAACCCTCCTTTTATATATTTTTTCAAGTGATTATAAAAGGCTGCCTAGTATCCTGGAGGCCTCAGGGAGACAAACTTCTTGATTTTTTCCTCTTCTTACATCTCCATGAATCTGTGAATCCTCAACCCATATTTCTAGAATGAATTTTTCCCTCTTCAGTTTGACAACATTTTATGCACTTCCAAAATTCCAAAACATATGTCCGTTACTGTGTCCTGTTCTTCCTGTCTCCACACAGTTAGTCTAATTTTCCTTCACAATGTCAGAAACACATTGCTCTCTTGTAGTGCTTAATACTATATTGAAATTACTTCTTTACACACCTGCCTTCTTCACTAGACTGTGAATGCGTCAAGATAGGCTAAACCCAATGGCCTTCCACAGAGCCCGGCACATCATAGGTACTCAGTAGAACTTGACGATAGAAGCTCCCAATCACTCTCTACTTAATGATGGACTGCCAATGAACTTGACGGTGAATTTAATGCTCTCCATGGCACATTACCTGCACACAGTAGACTATTCCCAGGTATTCTTGGACAGTGGAAATGCATAGTTACCAAAGGTCAGTTTATTATTCCCAAACCTGTTTATGCCACTTTTGTTACTGTAGTTTTTGTTACATAATTTGATGAAATATCATATAAACTAATGAAGTATGACTGTTCGAAATGACATTATTCCTACAAAAATCAAGAAGAATGCTTCATAAATAGTCAATACTAGTTTCTGTTTTCCTAAAAAATGCCTAATTTAATGTAGGCAAGATAGTTGTAGAAGAGAGGAAAATATGAATGATGTCTGCAGTCAGATTGCCTTGCAACTATCTCCAAAGAAAGTAAAACTGAAAATTGCACATTACAGGTGTGGTTTAAGCAAGTAAGAAAACACAGAATTACAACCAGCAGATCCTTACTTAAAGAAACACTTTAGCCTATTAAAATATTAGTGAATAAAAGTACATGCATGTTTTAATTAAAATAAAACATCTACTTTAAAGGTATTTAAAATTGCTAACTGGATTAACTACCTGGCGTAGAATTAGAGGGATTCAACTCTAATTATTTTTATGTC
This sequence comes from Phyllostomus hastatus, assembly GCF_019186645.2. Classification (NCBI taxonomy): domain Eukaryota; kingdom Metazoa; phylum Chordata; class Mammalia; order Chiroptera; family Phyllostomidae; genus Phyllostomus; species Phyllostomus hastatus. The sequence continues at coordinate 110,060,374 of NW_025334041.1, read as the reverse complement.
CTTCTTGACTGATTTATTTGGATATTTGATGAATACTACACTTTATTTGCTTTTACATCAACTGAGGCACAATCTATTATCTCATAGTTATAAGCATATTACATATGAGTGTGGGATACAGCACTTGGCAAATCTGAGGCATCTACCCAATGACTGAATAATTAATGAATTAAAGAACCTGTTATTCCCCACTTCTTTTGTTCATAAAAACACATGTCCTCTCTTGATACATTCTCTTAGTTGAAATAATGGAGTTGACACCCACCGGGGTCCAGGTGGGAGGAAACGAGCCTTTCTCAAACTGGCTGAAGTGTCCAGCATTTAAATATGACTTTCCCCATTTTTGCAAATCGAACTGAAATCAGATACACAGTGTTGTAGCCAATCTACCTAAGAGGGGCCGCTCATTCCCACTTGGTTGCATCTGACCTTCACCGCTATTTCTCTGCACACAGGATTGTCCCGGAATTTATCGCTGTATTTTCCTAATACAAGAGCTGTGCTGATTATGCTGAACGAGACTATTAGAAGCAGGATATTAAGTTAGGATACTTAAGAATTAGTTAAGATTGATGGGCCATTAACTAGGGGACTCTCTCACACTAATTAATCAATTTGGCCAAATTGATGTACATGCACAGATGAAGGCACAATCCCCAGATGCGTCTCAGGTGGATATCACCAAATTGTGACCCCAAACTACATGTCCTTTTTTCAAAGAAAGTCACTGTGAAAAATGTTCCCTCTTAGGCCAGATAAATAAATGTTTGTGTTGTTGATGAGTAGAGCTACTTGAAAATCATCATAACTTGCTTTGGGGATTGCTATTAAAGACAGTAATTAGAACACTCCATATCAAACTGTAAATACATGCATAAAGACCTTAAACTTGAGTTGCTACAAAATATAGAAACTCTTTGAAAATGTTTTGTGGATCATTTTAATATGTGTGTCCCCGGTAAACATAAAATACATGTTTGTTGTTAAATAACATGCTCTGTCTGAATCCTTCATAGAAGATGACACTTATCTCAGTAGTATCTTAAGTCTCATTCCAAAGTATTGCAAAAAACTATGATGATAGACAAAATACTGCAAAACATCTTTTCCAATCTTGACTTCAAGTTTCTAAACCACAAGAAGGGTCTATTTAAAACTCTTAGGTTCATTGACTGATAAGAGTGGGAAAAACGAAATCACCCTAAGCTGCACTATGTAGTATCATGAGGAGTTCATGTCACCTCGGTTAATGTTCCTGGTAAACCTACTGTGTTCTGACAATTTCTGTTGAACATTTTCATTTTCTAAATTTCTTGTTTTATTCAGAAGCTAGGGCCAAATCAAATAACTCAAAGGGAATAAACTCATATCATATCTATCTCTATCTATATAATGCAGACTTACATTTTCTATTTTCATACATATTTTTGCTAAATTGATATGTGTGTATGTGTGTGTATATGTAAAAAATGTTTCCAATGATGGCTTGAAGTTTTACATAAAATATTCCTGTTTCATATTTCATCCTATTGATAGGCTTATTCGACAGAGACTATATTGACAATTTGTAGAGATCAATGATTGGCTGGCATAGTGAGGATTTCCCCCCTCTGTATTAAGTTGCCCAAGAGAGTGACCTTATCCCTTATCCCCAGCCCCTGGTAAGTGCCCTGTGTACTAAGAGGGCAATCTGAACATCTAATTGCTAAACCCTTTGGTGGCAATCTTAATCCATGAATTCACAATATTTCCTATTTACAACCTAACCTAAGCTACCAGGGTTTTCTCACTCTGATATATACAACAGACACTTCAAATATTTACCATTAAGTATAAGTTTTTAGCAAAAGAAATTGCTATAGTATTGCTGGAACTAAACATGGTTACAAAAGTCTCTGCATCAGTTACCAAAAATGATGAGTCTATTTCTTAAAGCACTTTGATGTCTCATCTGAAATAACTGACTGCTCCATGTCATCCAGTTGGAGCAGCCCACATTCGCCCAGTGCGGTTCTGTTCCCAAGCCTCCTGTCAGGCTGTGGGTCTCCCAACTAGGTGGAGGGGAACAAAGAAGGGGAATTCAAATTACTAGAAACTATTTTCACAGAATTTTTTCTTTTTTTTTTTAAGATTTTATTTATTTATTTTTAGAAAGGGAAGGGAGGAAGATAGAAAGAGAGAGAAACATCAATGTGCGGTTGCTGGGGGTTGTAGCCTGCAACCCAGGCATGTACCCTGGCTGGGAAACGAACCTGCGACACTACAGAAATTTTTATTATAGAAACTTTAAAAACTTGGGAAATGTAGAAGAGTGTAATGAAGAAAATTACTGTTATAGTAAGCCAGTCTCCTTAAAATCACACATAGCTGATAACCTGGTTACTTTCTTCAATTTATAGACACACACACACACACACTCACACATACACACACTTGGGCATTCTACTAGTTAACAACGTCATGAACAATTTCCCCTCCTCATTCAAAATTCCTCTTCATCATGCTTTTCAATGTCTATGTAATATTCCCTTATACGAATATAACATAATTTATTGGTGGGCACAGTAATGAAAGAAACACTTTCATGGAAGACCTGGATTACACAGCATAGTCACTGTAGTAAAGTAAGTATTCCCAGAAAGTTCAATATTTTCAGATGCCATGTAAGAGATGAATCTTCTCCTGTTTTCTTCATTGGCATTCCTTAAAGGGGAGGTTCTTTCATCTTGCGACTATCTCTTGGCTTAGCATCATAATTATTCACCACTTTTTTTTAAGATTCTAATTATGAACGTGAACAAGGTGTTATCTTAAATGGGGCTAATTCATCTCAGTTCCAAAACCTATGGCAATTTCTCACATACTTTCTGCTAATTATTCCAAATACCATATTTTGCTGTGTATAATGCTCATCCACGCTTTTGGCCCAAACTTTCAGGAAAAAAATATTTTGTTTTCATTTTTTAATTCCATTTTTTATTTATTTATAATTGGAGACTTGTTTTTTGTATTATAAAGGGATTTTAGCATTTTTTTAGCATATTATGGTACAAAAAATTTTATGTAACAAATAATTACAAAACACAAGAACAGATACAAGGTTTTTCAGATACTATCCTTCTATAATGTGCCTCCTTATTTTTCCCCCCAAAATTTGGACAAAAATGTATGCATTATACATGGCAAAGTACAGTAGTTCTAGGAGCATAATTATGAACCCAGTAGTTCTCCAAGAAAGCTCTCTGGGCCAGCAATATCAGAGTCACCTCAGAGTTTGCTAGAATGCTAATTCTTGGGGCACCACTCCAGACTGACTAAGTCATAAACTCTGGAGATCATTCAGGCTCAGCAATCAGTGTTTTAACAAACCACCCAGTGATCTAGGTATCTGCTCACTCATCATCCTTAGAGACAGCTCATGCTGTGGGGAAAAGCCATTGTCACATACACACAAGCCCACTGAGGCACCCACCAACTCTTTTAACAGTGTGATGCATCACATTCATCCAGGGACATTTTAGTCTGCATCTCTCTTAATCTGAACACTTTGGTGCAATCATTCCAAATAAGCTTCTTAAGAAAGTGAGACTTCCGACGAAGATGGAGGTGTAGGAAGACACACTGTGCCTCCTCACACAACCAAAAGAAGGACAACAACAATTTAAAAGCAAAAAACAACCAGAACTGACAGAAAATCGAACTGTATGGAAGTCCGACAACCAAGGACTTAAAGAATACATATTCATCCAGACCAGTAGGAGGGGCAGAGTCAGGCAGCTGGGCAGAGAGGACTCGAGGAGAGGTGGTGGCTGGCGGAGTGCATTCCCCTGCATTTGAGTGCAGATGAACCATGAGGAACAACTGGGGAGCGTGACAGACTGCTCAACCTGGGGTTCCAGCACAGGGAAATAAAGCCTCCAATCACTGATTGAAAACACCTGTGGGGGTTGAGGTGCCGGGAGAAACTCCCAGACTCACAGGAAAGTTGTTGGAGAGACCCACAGGGTCCTAGAATGTACACAAGCCCACCCACCTGGGAATCAGCACCAGAAGGGCCCAGTTTGCTTGGGGGAAGAGGCGGAAGGGACTGAAATCCGGCAAAGAGCAGAACAAGCACCATCGTTCCCTCTTGGACCCCTACCCCCCACAAACAGCATCACAACCCAGCGACCTGGGTTGCCCCACCCTGGTGAACACCTGAAGCTCCACCCTTCACTATGTAACAGGTGGAACAAGACAAAAAAAATGGCCCAAACAAAAGAACAGATCAAAGCTCCAGAAAAAATACAACTAAACAATGAAGAGATAGTCAGCCTGTCAGATGCACAGTTCAAAACACTGGTAATCAGGATGCTCACAGAACTGGTTGAATTTGGTCACAAATTAGATGAAAAAATGAAGGCTATGCTAAGTGAAATAAAGGAAAATGTACAGGGAACCAACGGTGATGGGAAGGAAACTGGGACTCACATCAACGGTGTGAACCAGAAGGAAGGAAAAAACATCCAACCAGAAAAAAATGAAGAAACAAGAACTCAAAAAAATGAGGAGGCTCAGGAACCTCCAGGACATCTTTCAATGTCCCAAAATCTGAATTATAGGGGTACCAGAAGGAGAAGAGGAAGAGCAACAAGTGGAAAATTTATTTAAACAAATAATAAAGAACTTCCCTAATCTGGCAAAGGAAAGAGACTTCCAGGAAGTCCAGGAAGCTCAGAGAGTCCCAAAGAAGTTGGACCCAAAGAGGAACACACCAAGGCACATCATAATTACATTAGCCAAGGTGAAAATGAAGGAGAGAATCCTAGAAGCAGCAAGATATAAGGAGACAGTAACCTACAAAGGAGTTCCCATTAGAATGTCAGCTGATTTCTCAAAAGAGGACTTGCAGGCAAGAAGGGGCTGGAAAGAAGTATTCCAAGTCATGAAAAGCAAGGACCTACATCCATGATTGCTCTATCCAGCAAAGCTTTCATTTAGAGTGGAAGAGCAGATAAAGTGCTTCTCAGATAAGGTCAAGTTAAAAGAGTTCATCATCACCAAGCCCTTATTTTATGAAATGTTAAAGGGACTTATCGAAGAAAAAGAAGATAAAAAACATGCATAGTAAAATGACAGCAAACTCACAATTATTAACAAGCACACCTAAAACAAAAACAAAAACAAACTAAGCAAACAACTAGAACAGGACCTGAACCACAGAAATGGAGATCACATGGAGGGATAGCAACAGGGGAGTGGGAGGAGGGGAGAGGGGGTAAAGGTACGGAGAATAAGTAGCATAGATGGTAGGGAGAAAATAGACAGGGGGAGGGCAAGAATAGTATGGGAAATGTAGAAGCTAAAGAACTAATGACACATGGACATGAACTAAAGGGGGGAAATGTGGGTGGGAGAGAGTGTGCAGGGTGGAGGGGAATGAAGGGGGGTAATGGGACAACTGTAATAGCATAATCAATAAAATATATTTTTAAAAAAAGGAAAGTGAGAAGTAAATTTCTTCAAAGATCCCTAATCAATATGATGGACATTTAATCTTTTCTTAGCATTTCTCTTCTCTGGCAGGGAACTGCCCGATGAGACAAACAGTAAATTTGGAAGCCGCCAAATGATGCTGTGGATTTATCTTGAGGCACGTTTAGCAAGCTATGCAACTGTTCTAGACAGATTATTGACAAGACAGACCATTTTACAAAAGCTGTTTCTACTTCCTGTTATTTTTTCTAACTTAAAAAATGTCCCTTTAGAGTGCTCCTCTACTAATGCTTCCTGTCAAGAGTCCTTAGTAGCCTTTAAAATATATGTAGATATATTATAAAATATGTTTTTAAATATAACACATATATAATATTATACTTATATAATTCCACTTTTGGGGAAAGGCTGCTTTGAGGAAAAGTGGTTTGTTTATTATTCAAAATGGGAAGGTGATGCTGGTGTGTCATTAAGGTATTCAAATAAAAAGAATATGCATCCTTTTGAAAGAAATCCTTTCTGAAAGCTCCAATTACCTATTTTAAGAAAAGCCAGTTGCTCTGTCTGATGGTTAAATCAGGAGCTTACAGACTACCTTCTCTCCCCATATTTGGTGTGTGGTAGTCCTAGATTCATTCAGAATTTGATGCTAAACTCAAAAGCTTCTACTGTGAATGTCCCGAGATTTATGAGAACATTATGTCTTTCATGTTCTTCCTTCCCCAGACTATACTCCAATGTCTTCTGGGACTAGAGGAGCCAAGCCATGCACCAGTCATCCTGCCTCCACACAGTGGCACTCTGAGTCCCAGACTCCAGAATTACCGAACTTTAGAGGTAACATAGGGAGCACTGGCACCAGTTGTCGGCTGATGAAATGAAGCCAGCTGGGCAGAAAGGTTTATCCACCCGACACAATGACAGAGCCAGGCCTCTCGTGTTCAGGCAGCGCTCGCAGCCTCCCGTCACTGGGAGGCTCCACCACTGCCAATATCATCCCAGTGACTCAATGTCCCTGCCACTGGGATGTTCTTACACGGAGCTGAACTGAATTATCCCTGATCCAGCACCATTTCTTCTCACTCCGTCCTCAAGTGGAGACAGCAAAATGCTGTTTGTCATCTCTAAAATATAAATCCATGTGTCTAAAGGTCTTTTTATCATAGAATTTCAGATTCGAGAAAATTGCAAGAGATCATCTTATCTACCCCTTGCAACTGGGTATTAACAATAAAATATCTAAATAGAATAGGTATCTAATATCTAGATACAACGAATATCTAAATAGAACAAAACAGCTAGAAACCTCACTATTAGTAAAGATTTGCAAGAAAGGAAAAGAAATGCCTTGATAAATTTAGGACATATGACTGTTTAGGCTTATTTACTGATGGACGTGGGCACAATGAAATCACCCCGTGCATCTAAAGTAACACGATGTCGTATCCTGGATACCGTGATATAACAGTCTGGCATCTGTTGTTGTAGGTAAATACTAACTGCTAAAAAGCTACAGAATTTGTTCTGTGCTTTTGCTAAAACACCTTTGAAACTTCCAAAACTTTTCAAAATTTTGTCTACCTTGTCTGCCTTCTTTACATTCATCCATATTTGTTGGTACTGAAGTGCTGATGCTCAAAATATTAGAGGAAAAGATGAAATGAGCAAGAGGACAAGAAAAGTGCCATGGCTAGGATTTATACAGCAAAGGAGGGGTTTTGCCATTAATGTTTACAAACATTGAGGCAGATTACACCATTCACCTCTGGATTCACTTATTCTTACCCTACATGCAGTTAAATACTTATTGTGTGCACCTGGTGAGAAGTCCCAAGATTAGAGTAAGCCCATAAATGCATACGCTTTGGCTGGCGTGACTCAGTAAGCAAAACAGGAGCAGAGGAAACATACGGTCAGATCAGTGCCAGTGCTGACTTGCAGCCTTTCATCTTTAGCCTGGACATATACACTCATTCAAGTTAAAAAAGATATGTACCCTGTCTAATCTTTTACATCATTTGATACTTCCTTTTCAAGAATTATAAAATGTCAAGAACAAAATCACAACATCTCAAACAGGAACCTTAGCATCACCTCTATTCTTTCTGAAAACTCAGGCAGTGCGATGATTAGAACACCATTCCACCCTCACAGTTCTGTCTTACTTAGCGGGGGAAATCCCAACTCGCTCTAAGAATATTCTGTTGTTCTCTGGGGTCAATTTTCTGAGCACGTATATTAAGAGACCTACCAGTCTTTCCTTGTGGCCACGTTGGCAGTAAAATGTAACAAAATCTCACACTTAAAATTTGTGAGAAGACATTTATGGGACCAAAGGAAGGATTTCCATGCTCCAAATGTTTTTCTGTCCTCTTTTAGCTCAGTGGTTTTCAGTCCGTAAAATCAATCTGCACTCCCCAAGACAGTAAAATATTATGATGTTATTTTCTCATTTCCGTTGTAAAGTCTTAATTCTGGGTATTACTCTAATTTATGTAAACCCTTTCCAATTACACATACACACATATAAAGATGCTCCCAGCAAAAACAATTGGGAAATAACTTTTGAACAGAAAGGGATAAAGATTTGAAATATTATCCTTGTGTTCTTTGACTTATCAAAATCTACCTTGCAACAGTTAAATACCACAGCTACAAAAATCAGTGGTTTCATTCATTTCATGGGCTGTCACCCAAGAAATGACATAAGATGAGTAGGCTGAATTCACTGATTGTTATCACCCAACGCATCCTGTCAACCAAAAGGCTGAACAGGCCCGTGTTCGCACTTACGCATCTCACCCGTGGTGTGGCAGTGGGTTACTCCAGGTACCACAAGCTCTGAGAACACAACTAGGTTATTTTAAATTAGTGGTGGTTCACCAGTGGCCATCTGCCCTCTAGGTGACATGGGTCAATGTCTATGGGCACTTCTAGTTGTCATAATTTGGGGGACACTACTGGCATCTAGTGAGTAGGGACCAGGACTGCTGTTAAATATCCCATAATGCACAAACAGCCCCACAACAAAGAACTATCTGAGCTAAAACATCCACAGTGCTCAGGCTGGGCAACCCTGCCCTAAACGTTAAGAACTAGACACCCAATGAAGATGCAACATGTTATGCAGATCCCTGCATTCTGGGGGGTGGGGGTGGGGGGAGAAAGAAGCCATGCCAGGGGCAGTAGTTCATTCCCTTTTAGGTGTTCATGCCACTAAACTAATAAGATATTTGCTTTTCTTAATGTGGATTTATCAAGGCAGTGAAATTTAACTAAGATATAAAAAGTGGGACAACTGTAATTGAACAACAATAAATAATTTTAAAAATAAATAAAATAGGACGTATACTCTGTGTTTTTTGTAGTTTTCTGCAACAGAGGTAGTCATGACAAAGCAAATGACAATTTTACCATCAAATTTCTGCTATACTCTTTGATAAGATTACATAGAGCATATCATGGATATCTAATACATATTTATGGATATGTGAAAAAAGTTTGCAAACAGATTTTTGCTCTCTTCCTTTCTAGAGAACTGTGAGAGCATTTTCCTTCTTTTTCTAACATGTATAGAGTACCTGTTGCCATAGTAATCACTGCTTTAGCACAACATGTTTTTTCCTCCTCTTTTAAAAAAAGTAGTTTCCATTCCTGCCAAGAAAAAAAAAACATATCAATCTACCCATTAGCTGGCTTTAGGGGAGTTGAAGGCCATAGAAGCTGTCATTTACACAGAGATTTCCAGAAAGAAAATTGTTAGCGTCTTTTGTGCCAAGAACTCTACCCCAGTCCCAGAGAGGAAACGGACGGTGAAAGAAGGGATTCTGGAACTGAGGAGGTGCGGCCTCTCTTCCTCTCCACAGTTTCCCAGCAGGGTATGAAACCTCCGACTCCCTGGTAGAATCTCCTGTCTGCCTGAACAAGCTAACCCTCCTACAGAGAATAGCTTTAAAAGATCACTGGGGTCTAGAACACGGGGACTAACTGGACAACGCTTTGTAGAACGACCACTCATCTACTTACCTCTGAGGAGAGAGCAACCACAACAACAATTAAAAACAACAACAAAAAAATACTTTTGAGGTGACTCATATAAGAAGTAGGAACAGGTTACTGAAGAAATCAAAATCAACTGTTCAAATCTTGGTAACACAAAAAAGTCCTGCGTGAATCTCCTGGCTGGCTGAATTCTTTCCGGTGTTAGGGAAATCAGATCTTAAATCTGATCTAGCCTTGCTATTCAAACCGCAAAATGCCTATCGACATACCGATGCAGAACTAAGTCCAGGCCTGTCTGATGACAATGGCCTATGCTAACCTAGATTTTTATAACTGACACAAACTGGAGAGGCCACATTCTTCCCAATTTCTCAAGTCAAACCCACTGGCTCCACCCCACGTGCGGTGTTTCGTAAGTCTGTCCAAGCCCTAATGGGAAATGCCACCTACGTGGGTCAGAGCGTGTGAGTCAGGGGAGCAGAGAACAGAGGTTGACTTAAGGCTCCCTACAGTTTCTGATCTATTTACTGCCCTAAGAGAAGAAAGGCTGTGAAGGGAAGCGAAACAAAAGTGAAACTGAAAATTTTTCAATTTTCCAGAAATGCCTGGTTCTTATCAGTGTGATGAGAACACAACATTAAGACACTGGAAAGATTAGAGATGTAGAATTCAAGGCTTTATCCAAAGGCTTTATAGAATTGGACCCCAGCTTACACAGGAGCCTCAGTGAGCGAAAGGCCTGTTTTAAAGGAGAGCAGATGAGGGAGGGGACTGCTCGCCTTTACTAACAGTGCTCATGAAGAACGAGCACTCGCTGCCTTTTAAACTGACCCTGATAACTGTCCGTATGGTTCTAGAAATTCAACCTATGTCCTACTGTTTTTCACTAGAAAAAAGAAAAAGACCTGGCTGTGCATTTCCCTTCCACATCATGGGAATGGGCGAGGGTTTAAATAGGAGAAAGATACTACTTCCTGAAACCTCAGATGTTTTGTTGAAAATACTCTTAAAGGAATGCATCTCTGTTAGAAAAAACAAAAACCTTAGATAAAATGTTTTCAAAGCAATTGGTTTTTGAAGGGAAAATGGGAGAAACATGTACTTGGGAGCAAATATGCATTTACCTGCACTAAGGCCCCTCTGCTTTAGATCCCCATTCACAGACAAAGCATTTGTTAATTAGGCAGCAACTTGAGAGGCATCACCTTCCAGGTCCATGTCAGTTAGCTGTTCACTCATGAATGAATGAACCTCTCTGTAAGGTCACATAAAGCTATGGATGGTCCACAAACCACTTACAGCCCAGACTTTGGTTCTATTGCCAATAATAACAACAACAACAACAACAACAACAATACCATTCTATCCTGGTAGCCCATTGCAAACGTAAGGTCATTAGAACACAATGATAGACATTTGAAAGCAATGGATTTCAAATCGAGACCACATCAAAGGATAACAGGCAATGCAACACCTTTTCAAGTACCTACACAGCCTGGAACAGATAGTCAACAATGAGAAATACCTGATGAATACATTAGCTTTTTCTGGAGCCTGATATTTCACTAAAAAGAGAAAAAAAGTTATTTGTATAAATAAGATGTTATCACTGTTAAGCACTACCCTTTCAGCCACCATCCTCTCTATACATGAAGTAAAACAGGAGGAGAGAAATAAAAGAAACGAGCCAGAAACCCTAGAGGTGGTTGTGTGGCTGACAGGCAATGAATGCTGGGAGGACGATTTGACCTCTCAGGTTCCCCCTCCTCCCCCGCTGGTCTGCAGGGACTGCCCTCTCAGGATGGTGCTGGGGAGGTGTGATTTCTCACTCAGTCTGCATAACCTTTGGCCGGTTCTAAGCAGGAAGACCAGGGTTTACATGCTGCAATTCCTATGGCCCTAACAAGGTAATGTCCTCATGTTACTTCCTCAACTGAAAAATGGAAAGGAATATTATCTCAGTACTGCATGTAGGAAATGAATCAGTGAAATTGGCTAAACAGAAACAAACTAAATTGTTGTTTTATCAATTAAGTAAAAATAAATACCAAGTGCTGAAACCAATTCCTGGTGCACAGTAGGTATCCAATCCTGTGTTTGGCTCCACCCTTTCCTTCTCTCTCTGTCTGGCTACACTTCAGTGCCCAGGGCTGGTGGTGCAAACAGGTCATGAGCTAAGGTGCCCGTTTGATGGTCTCTCGCTGATGACCATCAGGGAAGTTTCCTTCGTTGATAAAAACGAGTATTATGGACAACAGAGTTCAGGATCAGTTCCGACAAGGATTAATTGGCTTGTCTTTTTCCATGGTCAGAGGCCATCTCAAGCAAGTTTGGCATGGCTTACAATGAGGACAGGGAAGAGAATGAGCCACAGGTCTGCTCTCACTGGAGAAAAATCAACTCGAGGAGCACTGCCCCCCACTCATGGGCAGGAGCCCCATCTATGCACTTGGAACTGTTTATATTGTCATCATTATACATCTGGATACATTTGATAAGCCTGACCATTCCACACGAAACTTCTCAACACTGGTCACACATTAAAATCACCTCTGTAGCTTCATAGATATGTCAATGCTCGGGCCCCCCACTGAGAAAGTGGAACAAATTTATCTGAAATGGACCTGATTCTCACCGGGATGATTGCCCTGTGAATCGACAGAAACAGAGCTTATAGGTCAAAGAAAAACATTCTCTGTGTCCCCTGGGACTTGCATGCATTCGCACGGATCTCTGGGCTGCTGGCTACATGACCCACAGCACTTTCTTAAGTGGGACACAGTGTGCTCTGGATCCAGACCTGACGCCGAATTTACTACGGTTGGGTAGCTGCCGCCTTATGGAGGACGGCCCGTGGGACTCTGCACTTACACATGAAACAGCTGAGCCAACGGATGTTTCAACTGCCAGGGAAGTAACAGAATGGGGAGCCCCTCTGTTCATCTGACACGGGTGCCAGCTTGGCAACAGCATTTGTTCCCTGCAGTCATTGAAAGAAAACAATCTAGCAACACCTATAGCCTTGTAGCTCTCAGAATACGGAGACGCTTTTTCTTTTCTAGCTTACACTCAACACAAACCAAATTCCAGGCTCAAGAGAGAACCACAAAGTGCGCCTTGGTGCCTTTTTCTTAGGCTTAAGATGCCTTTTCAAGTCTTTGGATTGACCTGGCCTCTAACCCAGTTGGCTGGCTTTCCAGAGCAGTGCAGCAATCGGCAGGAGCGGCGGAGTGGCCTTCTGAGCTGTGTTGCTACCAGACGCATCCCACCTGCATCCTTTCTCCACTGTAGGTGTGTCACTGTCTTGTTCCTGGTTTCCTGATGGGATATTGGTTTCCCTACTATATGCTACTGTTTCAAATAATTTAGAAAACTACAGTAGCAATACAAGTTCATTATAAAATACATAAATGAATGCAAGAAGAAACTATCTGTTATAATACCACCAAACATTAACTACTGTTAACACGATTTCCAAACACTTTTCCTGTCCATGTACATATTCATTTTTTGTTTTGATAAAAAACACAATCACAGAATACTCAATATTGTACGATCTTCCTTTTTCATGAAATAAAATATATGAACATCTCTTCGTCAACAATTATTCCCTTAGAATATTATTTTTTAATGGGGGTAAAATCTTTCCTTATAATTTACATAACATCTCCATATTGATACTTATCAATATAAATAAATTGATGTTTAGCTGTTTTGAATATTCTGCTGTTATCAATAATGCTACAATGACACTTGTAGCTCCTCGACTGCTGCAACACCATCCTGATTGACTGGCGATGACTCGTCCCGAGGCCCAGCCACAGGTCCGGATGGTTATAAAGCCTGTTACTGTGACTCACCAAGAAACGGGCAGATTTGCATGACTGTCCTATCCAAATGCTTCAAAAGGAAGAGGCCTTGCTATGTTGCTATTTGTCTGTTACTGTCAGAGAGAGAAAATGGGCTAGAAGCAGCCCAGTCTTAAGTTCCTGCCCTGGTGCCATTTAAAATTACCATTTAATTTTTCAAATCACTGTTGGTGCCTAATCACTTCTTATTAATCTCCTCTGTTTCCTTCTAAGCACTGTTTTGTCACACGTGTTTATGTGTGAGCAGGTGGGTGGGATGAAAACGAGTTCGAGTGGGGCCTGTTTTTCCCCCCCTGTGGTGACATACGGTGCTGACCTGGCGCAGGCAGGTCCTTCTCACTGTGGCGTTGGAGCAGGATGACAGGAAAGCCCACTGGCAATGGGAAAACCACTGAAATGAGGAACGGGGAGGCACAAACAGCCCGGAGCCCCCGATGAGCATCTCAGAGAGGCATCAGCCAGCCTTAGTATCCGGGAAGCCCACTCCTATCTGCTGACACTCCTGTGGGTATAAAAGAGAACAGAACAGCCCAGGCTGCCAGGCATCGCTGCATTCCCTTTGTCTGGTGAGAGGGGGGGGCTCCTTTCGGTGGAAGTGCTGACAGATTTTCTGTCAGTGGCTTCCCAACAAGAAACCTGGAAGGCAAGCTGTGGTTACAAACTGCCCTGTAGAGACTGAAATGGAGACTGGTGGTTAGGACTTTGGGGGACCCTCCCTGGCCTCCCCTTCCTTACTCCCCACCCTGGGATCAAGGCCCTTTGGGGGTCAATATCAGCAAAGGTACGTGCCAGGCAGGTTGCGGCCACAGAGACCTTGCTCTGGGTCAGGCTATCCTCAGGTGTTTTCCGCAGAAGCTGTGCAGGGGAAGGTGGTTGAAAGAGTTTTACCCTCTTTGAAGGTGGGTCATTTCAGCTCTGGAATGACCCATCCTCTAGAGGTCTGGACCCCAAAAATAAAGAGACTGCAATTTTTTATCTGACTTCACCAGAATGAAAAACCATCTAAATGCTCCCTAGGGACCTTAAATTCTTATGTTTCCAAAAATGCTGCACTGTGGGAAACACTAATAGTAAGTTACCAGGGACATCTAAAAACAAAAAAAAATCACTGATGGAAAACTGGAATGCTGTTTCAGATTGCTAAGACTAACAAAATAAAAACCACTGTTTTCCTAAATTCTAAATAGCCAATTAAGGACCTGTATCACTAGTCATTATATTCAATTCCATTCAGCAAATAGACGTAAGTTTACGGAAAACAGAGTCAGAGGCTGGAAGTCGACAATGGATAACAGAGGAGAAGACTCATCTGCAGAGAAGAAGAAACGGAATCAGACGGGCTCTCTGAGCATTCACCACGGAAACCAGAACTGGTGCCAGTCAGAACATCCCTGGGGAGGCCGCAAATTCATTTGAAATGAAACCATACATTCACTGAATTCTCCTTGTCCACTCGCTTGTTTTCTCTTGGCCTCTGAGTAAGTCATTTACGAAACTTCTGAGGTCAGATGGAGAGAAACAGGGAGAGGGAGGAAATGAGAGGGTGTTCCTGTGGACACGGACACACTCGGGGTGGAGAGGGGTGGACTGGACTGTCAGCTCCAGAGGGAGAATGAGGAGGGAGGGTCGGAGCACCAGGGGAGGGAAAGGAGTCAGCCCCCCTCGCACGAAAGGGGCAGGGGAGGGCTTTCCTCAGAAAACCGGGAGAGATTTGGGTGGTGATGTCAGCCATGGAGCATCTGCCTTCTGAGGACTTTGCCAACTGGCAGAGGGGGCAGGGTCCAGGGTGCCAACTCTCTCTGTAATAAGGAGAGGCAGGAAATGGGCAGGAAGCGTTACACTCAGTGGGAAAAGCCACATTGGAAGGATCCAAGGGAGAGAAGACACAGAGAGGAACATAAAATCTTGGTACCCTGGGTGAGGAAGACATCCATATTGTATACACTTGCTTGGTGTTTTACAGTTCACAAAACACAGACGCCAGCACACGGAAGCCTCGCAGGGATCTGGGAGGCCAGCACACGATTGCTATTGTCCAGGTGAAGAAATTTCATCCAGAAACAAACAACACATCTGATCGCAAGAATTCTTCTGCAGGTCCAGCGTTCTCATGTTCTCTGTACTGCATCTGAGCAGCTTCTCGGGGGCAGGTCTGCACTAAGCGAGGTAGGTGAGAAGGGCCTTGTCAGTAGTATTGTGTTCTTAAATTGCTAGTGATCACTATTAGCATTGTTACTGGGCCAGTTCACACCTAGAAACAGCCCTTGTTCTCAGGGGTAGAAGGAAAGAAGACACAAATGCTGAGTTTAGATGGAAAAGAAGATATCTCCCCAAACACCATGACATCAAAGCCCTAACTCAGGGCTGTCAAACTCATTTCACCAGGGGCCACATCAGCCTCACGGTTACCTTCAAATGGCTGAATGTAATTTTAGGACTGTGTAAATGTCACTACTCCTTAACTAGGGGCAAGGAGCTCTACCTTCAGCCATTTGAAGGAAACCTCGAGGCTGATGTGGCTCCTGGTGCAAATGAGTTTGACACCCCTGTCCTAACTCATCCACTGGCCACCAGCAGAGCCTCCTGTGACCTCTAAGCCTGTGTCCCTTGAAGAGGACAGATCTTGACCTCTTTCTCCATCTTCTAAATCATCCTGCTTTGCTGCCTCCCTGACTGTGGCTTCCCTGGATTATCAGCCCCCTTTACGAATGCTGCAGATAAGTGACAATTGTGTAACAACAAAAAATAAAGAGGAAACAGTGTCTAATGAGGGTTTTGGTGACTCCAGATACAGTACTGATTTTGGTATGGGTTCGAATATCTGTTTCAATAAAGAAACATTTCTTTGGTTTGGGGGTCCTCATTTAATTTCAAAATGCCCCAGAGGACACTGATTTTGCTGTTGAATCAGGCCCTGGTTGAACTTCAGGTTCAGGCAGCTTTCGCTACTTGGCAGTGAGTGTAAGCAATAGGACATCACAGACAGGCTGCTGGACACCAAGGACAGAGACAAACTTCAAGTCTGCTTCAGTCTCTACCTCCTAGGAACAGGCTAGAAAATCCTAATAGCAGTTGCCTTTGAGTGCCTATTACAGGTCACATGCTTTACATATAGTAACAGGTAAGGTAGATCTAAACCTCACCGCACAGGTGAGATGCTAAAGCTCAACAAGGTTAAAGAACTTGACCAAGGCCGCTTAACCAGTACACAGGAAAGTCATCTTTCCTTGCATCTAGGCTTGTAAAACTTCCAACTTTCTCCACTACACCAAAAAAATCATTTCCCTCTTATTACTTCATAAACTTCTAGGATGATGAATGGCATCTTTTGAAGGCTGCCTTTAAAATAAGTTTGTATTTATGCAGTTCTACCCACCCACCCACTTGCCAGTCTGCTTTCTTCCCTGACACCGTGCGTCTGTGGCTGAGTCCTAGCGTCAAGTCCACGGGTGGCTCTGCAGCAGCCGGCAAGGGGAGTCCATGTTCCACCCGCTGAAGAGCCACACTTTTGTAACCACAGATTCGGATTCCTCATCACTCCAGCAGCGACCCCACTATGAACTACATACAGCCGATGCCCAATAATTATGTTTATCCCTAGTCTATGTTTCTTAGTAAAATTTAGCAACAAAAAATCTTTGTTCTTAATTGTATTCAATGCATGTAGTTGTACTTAATGCAGCATGTCAGGTTGAGATTCTTACAAATTTGAGAGTAATCACAGAATGTTTCATGTTGGCATTTTCCATTATTAAATGTGTATTTTGAATGGTGGGGGCAACCACCTCCTCGGTCCCTGGCTTTGCACTGGCTTGCCCTCCATTCCAGCGCCCCTCCCCTTAGGCGATGTGATTGACTGAATGCCCAAACATCCTTCAGGAGCTGCTTCACATCCAGTATCCTGAAACCTAAAAGCCCCCTTTTCAGCCACCGTCTCCTTCTGGCCATTCCCTATCTACCTTTTTTAATTAACTTCCAATCTGTTGCCAGGTTCTGTAGATTCTTACATCACAAAGTCTCTCAGGCATATTCTTTCTTTTCATTCTGCCTCCCTTCCCTGTTGAAATTCTTATTCATTTCTTAACCAACTCGACTAACACCTATATAAGACCTCCACCAGCCCTGGCTGGTGTGGCTCAGGGGATTGAGCACCAGCCTGCAAACCAGAGGGTCACTGGTTCAATTCCCAGTCAGGGCACATACCTGGGTTGTGGGTCAGGTAACAAATAGGGGGCAGGCAAGAGGCAACCACGTTGATGTTTCTCTCCCTCTCTCCTTCCCTTTTCCTCTCTTAATAAATAAATAAAATCTTTTTAAAAAGTTCCATCAGATTTACTTCCATAGAACATGAATGTAACTTTAACTCCTGCTCAAAGAGCTCAGCCACTTGCCCTCTGGATATTAAAAAAGTCTACTTAACTCGTATTCAAGGCCTTTGAAAAGCTGAACCAACTAACTTTTTCAGTGTCATCTTCCAAACATCATTTATTTTCAGGACCCTATACTAGAGGTCAACTGTGTTAGTGCTATTCTGTAAGAAAGCTGAAAATTTCCCCGCCTCTCTCTTTGCTCATGCTGTTTCTGCCTCCTGAGCTCCTCTGCTCAGCCTGGATGGTTAGAACGTTGCCCACATCTTTCAGGGTCTACATGGCCACTTTACCTGTTTTTCTCTTATGATATTTTCATCATGACTCTTTGTATTACGGGTATTTATATACACTTCTTCTCTCACACTAAATTTAATGTCGTATTCATTGTAATGCCTAATAAAAGCCCTTGCACAGTATAGCAACTTAGTTTTGAATGAATGGGCTAGTTAAAAACACTTGGAATGCTTAGTATGTATTTCCTTATATATTAAATAAAAAATATTCCCTGAAGCCAAAGTATAAAATACTCACACTTCATATAAGATTTCTACTAACTGAATTCTATATCCCATGTTTCTGGAGAAATACTTGTATCCATTTCTATATATTGATATAACATTTTGTGTCTGTGGTTATGGGGGCTGCATAATTCATTAAAATGAGTAGAATTTTTCAGTCTTTCTTTGTTGAGTCTATGAGTCTAGATAGAGAAGCCAGTACTCATTGAAAAATGGCACTAAAAAGACATTCAGATTGTCCTACACCTGAAACTCTATGTTTCCAGTTCCAGGCTTTTATTGGTTAAAACACAGGTGCTAAACAGAATTTCTAATTTCACTTACTTTCGTCATGAACCAGATCAGTGATCATTTTCCCTTACGCATGGCTCCAGGTTCCCAGTGCTAGAGAGGAACTGTACCGTGTCGCCCCACAGGGCTTCCAGCCCAGCTTTTCCGTCATGTGAGAGTGCAAAGAAGCTGGCTGGTACTGTCCTGGGCTCGTTGTTCAGCTGCCCTCCTTGATGAACCATCATTGCTCGCTCCTTTAACTTTGTGCTCAAGTGCATTACCTCTCTCAGATGAAAGCCTTTGCCGTTAGCTATTAACACAATTGTATCCTTTTATTTTTATTTGTGACTTATTGCTCCAGGTCTGAGTCCCATTTAACAAAATTAAAGCTATGAATTTCTCCCCTAATGAGGCATTTGCGCCTTTCATAAATGACACTCAAATGTACAAGATATAGGTTCCGTGCACAATACACACCAATAGCACCACATGAAATCATTTTGGAACTTAAATTTAAATTGGTATTTAAAGTTAATCCTCACTGAATAGGAAACATTAAAAATGAGGCAAGCTTGCAAAGTACCAAGCAATTTGGCATTATTCAGTATAGCATGCCAATTACCTTTATTCAAAAGCAAACATTTTTTTTTGCAAAGCAAAAATTTCTCCCTATAACCCAAGCATTAAGAAGAAAGTAGACTCTTAATTACTCAAGAAGGAAATGCATTTGCTCCATGGTTAGCAGTGTAAACAGCCCAAGGAGCTTTCTCAAAGGCCCTCTTCCAAAGAGCTCCAGCCAGACTCCAAGCCTTCATCCCCTCCAAGAGGCAGCAGCCAGCACCTCTGTCCCTTAGCTGGAGTTTTCCATATTAAGGGAGATGGTATTTTTCACCGAGGGAGAGCTTTGTCCTTTGCCCTCACTTTCCCTGCAGGAGTAAATTCAGTAGATCCTTTAATTCATTTGAAACAGTCACATCATGGGCCACCAAACTCCTGGGTCTTCTCAGTAACCTGGAAAACCTTTTGGTTATAATAGCCCCTCTCTGTTAATCCTCGGTTCACACAGTTAGCTTGAAATTCAACATTAGCTTCAGAATAGTAAGAGAACATTTATTGTGAGAGATTCAAAAGGTAGAGGACCCATTCATAGAAAGTACTCTGGCATCCAAAAGAAATGTGTAGCTAATAATGAGTAATAACAGCATTGTCTCTGAAGGCAAGAGCACAAAAACACAACTATCAAGTGAAAACAAACTCCCGGCAGGGCCATATGTGCCCTAAAGAAAATAAGTAGGAAGTTTTTGTTGCTTTTGTATATTAAGTGTCACTACTTCACTTGATTATTTTAAAATGTAGCTTTCTCATAAATGCAAGATTATCATGGATTTGCAGACCCACTGGCACCTAATAGGACATATTAACCTGAGACTGTCAAGATAAAGTAAATCCATGAATTTTAACATTTATATTTCTCTACAGCTCTCTCACTTGCCAATCATCAGGGGAAGAAATGCTCTCTCGATACATATCTTACAACAAATCTTTCTCCGTTGTCCTTATGCATATATGCCTGGTCACCAAACCTTGCACAGTTTTAGCCATTTTCATGGCTAAAGACCACTTCTACACTCCATCTGTAAAGCATTACTTTTGCCAATGCTTTCAGGAATATATTTTTTGCGATAGATAGGGTGATTTGAACAGGCCGCATTAAATTATATACTTTTATCCAACAGCTGTCAAACCTGTTCCACATTCCAGAGTTTGTGCAAATTGGGGAACCAAATCCAAGAATATTTAACAAATTAATAAATGATCATGTCTTTACTGGGCATGCATCCCCTAGATTCTTTAAAAGATGAAGTACAGGCTCCAAAGAGTGTAGGTCTGGTTCAGGGTGACATTTCTTGCGCTTCTATGACTGGAAAGTAGAACTAAAGCATTTAGTTCTACTAATGCCAGAGGTTTCAAGCCGGTATGAGGATATTGCTTCCGAGCTAGAAATGCATAATCAACCAGAAAGCTCTCGGTCCAACGGCTACACAGGCTGTCCAAAAATGACCCCATTGCTCTTCAAATGAGTGCTGAAAAGCAGGGTGCCATGCTGATTTGGGGCTTTAGACACAAGCTCCATCCAAGTAACTGACAAAGTCTGATTTTTTCCCTTTTTCAAAGCCAATCGAAGCTTATGGGTAACAGCAATTATCTCTGTTTGTGAATCTATAATCCCATGAAAATGCTATAATTTACTGAACCTCTGAGCAGGTCCATGCTACTCCTCCTGCCCAGCCCCATAGGATGTAACTTGTTTCACCAAAGACCTGCAGCCAACAAAGTAAATAAGGTAGTTCTCATAGGCAGAAGGGGAAAAATGCTAGGAAAACATGCTTCCTGGTTTCCATAATAAATATGCTAATTTTTGGACAGAAGAGCCACATTTCAGAGCATAAATTAATCCCATTTTTGTTGCTGAGTGAAGATGCCGGGGCAGAATTCATCATGTAGAGTTAGGATGGGCTGGCTGTATGTCTACATTTGCTAAAGCAATCACTAAAAGAAAAAAAGAAATCTGGAAAACATTGTGGATCCAAGCCAAGGAATGTCTTAAATATAGATTGCTTAAGACAAATACATGGGCGTTTCCATATCTTGTAAGTGGTAGTTTTTAAGAAGTTGTCTTTGAAGTAAAACGGATGAATCGTGGTACGGCCATTGGCCCCTTTTCCAGCACATCCTACAAAGGAGAACTCTTGGGAGACCTCAAGCCCCAGTGCATCTTCCAACTTCCGACACAGAGAAGGCACTTCACCTTTTTATACCATATTAGATGGCTTGCATAATGCTTTATGATTGGAAGAGACATGGTTTGGGCATGTTTCTCTTTTAGAAATGTTAGAATGAGAAAGATGAGATAATTCTTCAACTGTCTCAATCTTTAACAATTTTAATCAAATACAGTGTTTGTGCTTCAGCTAGCAGGTGTTTTATTTTTCCCTTGCCCACTCTTCCTTCCACCCCCTACTCAGGTCAATCCATGTAACACACTAGCTGTGAAGTATTCTGATTATATTAATAAGCTATGACCTGACATATAATTGAAATTTCCATAAATGTGCCTTGGTCCTTGATTAGCATGACTTTGAAATATCTGTTAGCTGAGTTCTCAAAAACTATCACAATCTCGACAGAATCCTTTTATGCAGTACGTCTCACACCACTGCATGCTACACACATATCATATACCTCCTTCTACAGCCCAGAGTTTCTCAATGTTTTCCACTCGGGGGGAAATGCAATTAATATTGGGTTCATCTTACCAGTCCCTCCACATAAAATACATACGAACACAAATATATACACATACAGACAGAAGTTCCAGTTTTCAAATTTTGCATTTCCTCCAAAATTCATACCAATGAACCCAAGATTATGCTAAATCCGATCTCGGAAAACACTGGAGCACGCTCCCTTGGGTGTGCAACTCACAAGTAACAGACGATGTCACTGCTCCAGAGCTCGGGGCATCCCTGGACCTTCTGATTCTCTGTGAGTGCAGTTGTTTGGGAAGATGTCAGAATGACTCCCAAGCAACCATAATATCACATTAGATATACAGGGCAGGGCAAAAGTAGGTTTATAGTTGTGAGTACACAAACACAGAATTTATTCTTGTATTGTAACTTTTAATTATCATATTATTTTCCACATGAACTGTAAGCCTCCTTTTGCCCACCCCTGTAAAAACATCAACAGCAAATTACAAACCTTCTAAATGGGCTGTAGAGCTGTCTACCCCACAGTTTTTCACTAGCAGGAAAGTGAGGGTTGGAAAGGATGTCCACACGTGAGCTGTGGTGAGGGCTGGGCGTGGGGGTTATGCTGGTAACCTGGAGGAGTGGAGCATCCTCCTGGACCGACTGACGAAATCAGCGTGGTGAAGCCTCTGCCACCCAATGTCGCTATGCATGCGGTGCTGAGGGCCTGGACACCAACACCGAGCCAGCATGGTTCTGCATTGCCACTATGCCTACACTCTAACCGTTGCCAGCTCGTCCTCTGTTAGTTCCACGCTAACCCACCTTGTGGGTCAGTTCTCTGACAACCACAGAAGGCCCTGATGTCCCACATTTACCACTCGGGGTTGAAACTCGGGTAAGTCAGCATCTGATCAGTATTCCCCGTATCTGTGTCATGTGCTGACTGCATCAACATAAAACAGGAACAAGGCAATCCCTGTGTGTGTTGCGTTCTCTCATTTCATCCCCATAATGGCCTTACTTTGTGATGGCAATGGGAAAACAGTGCACGGAAGACTAGGCTGAGCGGGTTCCAGGCCCAGTCCCGCCCCTTCCTAACTGTCTCAACTTAGTAAGTCCCTCGCCAGATTTCTCTTGGACCGTCTCCTTATCTGTAAAAGGAGATGTTTAACTAGACATGATTTATGGTACCCTTTTTAAATTTGAATGGTTTTTCCTTTCTTGGTAGCTTGCTTTCTCCCTGCCTTTTGCTGGTGTCTATTTCTCCATTTCTAAGTTTTGAATTTTTAATCCTTCACCTCAGTGGAGCCTTTTCCCCACCCCCACCCCTCAGCCCTCTGGGCTGGGAAAATCTCATCGTCTGCAGCTGCAGCTCCAACGGCCCCCAGTACATTGCTTTCCAACTGCTCTGCTATGTAGGCTGACAGCTACTTTCCACCGAGACCTTCCTATTTTATTTATTCTACCTTCCCGACTTTGTGACATTCAATAAACAACTTTCAAATAATTGACCTTCCTAAGTTTCTCTGGAGGGTCCCTTAGGCAAAGAGAACAGTGAAGAGAAGCCACACTTAGCCTTTCTGGCCAACTCTCTTCACAAAGAGCTGGTCTTGTGTTCTGTCTCTTCTGAGGTGACTTTTTAACTGTGGGTCTTCACTGGTGACTCTAACTACTGGCCAGGCTGCATTTATTCACTCACAAGTTACAAGCACGTAACTGTGTCGGGCACTAAGGAATATATTCCATAACTCACAAGGTCACAAATATGTCATCTCCATAACAACCTAATAATCTTCTCTAATACTAGATGGTGAGCGTGGCTGTGGATAGGGCCATATTCTCTTCATGTCTCTAAACTGCCTTCTCTATTTCATTCCTCCCTACCAATCAGCTCCCAACAGAGCTCGAGGCATCAAATCTTACGTAATACATCTTTCCTGAAAGTCTGTTTGTGGTTCAACTAGATCATATCCAGTCAAAATTCATACCCTCAAAAGTCTTTATTTTATGTTGTTCTCTGTAAGCTATGCCTGCACTCGGATAATCTTCGTGGCCTTAATTTGTCAACATTTTCTTTTATTATTCTTTTTGGCAGGATTATCAACAATATGTTTAATTGAGAGATAACTGACATATAACAGTGTATTAATTTCAAGTGTACAACATAATGGCTCAATATTTGTATGTATTACAAAAAGATCACCACATAAGTTTGGCAAATATCCACCACCACGTAGTCACAATTTTTTTTCTTGTGATGAGAACTTTTAAGATCTACTCTCTTAGTAACTTTCAAATATACAATACAGTATTGCTAACTATAGTACCATACTGTATATTACATCTCTAAGACTAATGTATCTTGTAAGTGGAAGTTGGTACATTTTGATCCTCTCCTCCCATTTCAGCTTTACATTTTTGTTTACACCGTGGATGTCTTTAGCACTGTGGCACACCTCTGCAGATTCACACCAACAAAGGCCAATCAGGAAATACTGAATGGTCAGATTATCTCTCATTTTACTTTCTACATTTCCCTCCCAAAACCACATGGGCTTGGGCACTTGGGACATTCCCTTTCTACAAAGGACACAATAAAACATAATTCAACTGCCTAAAACCTGGGCAAAGAGAGACAGCAATTAGGATAGCTTTGGGATATAAGGGAGTGACCAGTAGTTGGCTCAACTGGGGGAACCGCAACTACGACGATACAGTCACTAGTCAACAAACCACTGCACACTGAAGCACACCTGCACACTCCCAAAAGTGGCAAAACAGCACCAAAGGCCTGTATTTCAGAGAGGCTATAGTTAGATACTTAAAATTCATGAGCTTGACCAAGGTTTAGCAATGTAAATCACTTGTCCCTTGGCCTTGTCCAATTCTGTTATGATGAAGGATACAGCACTGGAGCACATTTTAACTGCAATACTGAATTAAAAGACACTCATACAGGAAGTGATTGACAGCCTTCAGCAGCCTTAAAAGAACTAATTTTCCTTAGTAACTTAACAGCAACTACACAGGAATGAAAAGAAATATTATAGTTACATGACATTCCTTAAATCTAGGTGTATATATATAAACATCACTTTTGAGAGTATGGAAAAACAGCAGTTCAAGACAGGCCTAAAAAATTCTTCCTATTTCTGAGACCACGAGCCAAGAATGTAAGGTACTTTCCTCAAAGAGAACAAATCTCCCTGAAATAGTCACATTGGTTCAGATTCTGGGACCCATCTGAAATTGCCTACTGGTTGAATGAAATACCACCTGTAAGTACCGAATCATGTTTTCTTAAAGAGGTGTATTCTGAATGTTTTTTCCTATTGGGAAAACAAATTTGCAGATTTCAATTTCAGAAACACACCAGGAGGCAAAAGAGAGATCAGAGTTCCTGCCTGCTTCATGGCCAAAAGATAATGGATTCTTAGGCTCTTGGTCAAGAATTCCTGCTTCAGAATTGCCCAAAGCAAGCAGCTCGCCAAAAATAAATTTGAACCCTCCAAAGATTTTTAAATTCACCATCCTTCAGAAACATGCCCAGAAAATATCACATCAGGCTTCAGTTTATCAAGTGTGTGTTTGTGGTCGTCCATTTAGAATTGTTGAGCACAACTCCTAATTCTTATGGCACAACCTCCACCTGCCACCTAGCTTGCTGAGTAGGAAAAAGTTGGAGATGATGGCAAATAATGACTCTGGACAGCGGGAGGGAATAAGAGAAATAAAATGCTCAGGTGTTGGGGAGAAATTACAATAGAAATCATCTTGCTCTGTATGCAGTGGAAATTACGCATTCTGCTGCCACCTCATCCACACGTCGCCATGAGCAGAGGTGGTAATGAGAATGTAGTCTCATGTGTATGATCCGCTTATTCCTGCCTTGCCTTCAATTTCACAGCTGTCTATCAACCAACCAATTAAACTGCTAATTTATTAATGCTGCCATTCCATATCTCCTATACCTTCGCCACCCAAAATGCAGTGCCGGGAGCTATGTAAAAAATAGCCCCGTGAATAGGAGCAACCAAAGGTCAAGAGTGAGAAGAGTAAAAAGCAGGAGAAAAAGAGCCATGAGAGAGAATAAAGGAAGAGGTGGCCTCTGGAAGCAAATACTAGAAGAAACCTATTAAATAAAAACTTTCTGGTTTAACTTGACATTAAATCATGGGGCAAGGGATAGAATGCATGCCTCTTTTCACAAAAGCTATCGGCAGTAAGTCTTAGAGATGCTTTGTTAGATTATTCCAGTGTCCCTCTGGGGTCAAAAAAATGACGTAATAAAAATCAGAATATGAGAACACTAAATTATTCCGATTTACAGAAATCACAGCAAAACCTTTCCATTTGACTTGTGATTTATGAAACCAGGATGAAGCCAATATCCAACACTAGGGATCACATTGAAAAGCTTTCTGGTGACTACTAAAAGGCCTCTATATTCTACCACTCATTTAACATCTATGAGCATTATAGAGAAAAACAAAACTTTGCAGAAACAGCAGAGAAAAAGGAAGGCTGTACATGAGATTTTCCTATGTAAATATGATCCTCATCATAATTCTGACATGCCATTTTAATACATGTCTACCACTCTTTGAACTCACCTATAAATTATCATTAATATTTGCTAATATTATCAAATACCATCTTCTCACTAAGTATTTTCACATATCTTGTCTCATGCTATTCTTCACAGCACTTAAATTAAGAACTAGTTTCACCATTTTTCAAAAAAGCAAAGTGAGCCTTAACACATAACTAAATTAGCTATTCTGTAAGGCCAGCCAATGAGATTTTTCAACCCCAGGAACAGTACCCACTCTATAATACTGCAACACATTGCAAGTTTGAAAAATGATTTTGAAAATAATAATTTTGTCTCTGACTGGATTTCACTTTGGGACCAGCCTAAAGCATTTGGCACTAAGACTTTTGAATGAAGTGAATAATCAGGCAAGATAATGCTATCAGAAGTTTTTAAAAACAGATACTATCTATGGCTCTGAAGATAATTTCTATAGAAATATTTAGAAGGGTGTTTGAACAGTAATGATATATTAGAATCCAGGCACACTTCAAAGCTAACAGATTTAAAGTATGATAATGGCTGGCAAAATATTGTGCACGAAGCAGATAGGCAATGAATACCGGCAGAAGAAGTTTACAGGGAGCACTCCCATATATAAGTACTGATAAGGTTTTCTAATAAATAGTCTCATCGGAAAATTATGCATAGACATTAGAAATGTAAATTGGTATAGATCCCTTGTGGAAGTTATTAAGAACCTTAATATACCTATGTCTATTGGTCTACGTATTCCAATTTAAGCATTTAGCCTAAAGCATTAATCTAAGATGATGACTAAGATGTTTTTAAAGTGTTTGCTATGGCATTCATTATTGATGTGTAAACATTTGTAAAAAGAAAACATCACCAAACAATATTAACACAAAAACCAATAATAGAGGCCTCACTAATATAATAGGGTATTATTCAGCTTTTAGGATTTTATTTTAAAGGATTGTATTTATTTTAGAAATACTTTAAACACAGACCTACACCACAAAAGAAGAACAAAGATTATATATACAAAAATGCAGAAATCTGTTTTCTGAGATTATTTACAATTTTTCTTTATCTTAATATGTATTAGGTACATTATTTTTATACAAACACCTAAGTTATTTTAAAGTCAGTGGCTTAACAATGATTAATATGGATTGAGTCTTTGCCATGTGTCAGGGATGGTTCCAACCTTTTTACGCATATTATCTCATTTACGTCTTATAAAAATCATTGATGTCCAGGTATTTATCCTGTTCACTGGGTGAGGAAAGCGGGGCAGAGAGACGTTGAAGAACTAGCTCAACATCACCTTCCTGGTAAAGAGCTGAGCGGGGGCCTGAACTAAATCATCCAACTACAGAACTTCTGCTGCTCAGGCCATGCCACCCTGTTCACATAACACAGGCTGCTTCCTCATGGGTCAGAATGCATTCTTGTCGTGGAGAAAGAAGGTGATCTCTTGCAACTGTGACCCTTGTCTGTGAAACTGTACAAACCCTGTTGGTGAGGGGGCTTGTAATTCTGAGGCTGTAGTAAATGTGATTAAGTTACCCTACCTATAACCAATTTTCATGAATGTGTTTCTTCTTAATCCTGACAACACATAAACTACTTAACACAGAGGAATGTTACATCTATTTATGTCCATTTGGATCCATTCATAGCATATCAGGCCCTGGAACGAAAGTCTAGGAATAATTAGCGAGTTTTTGTGCTCACTGCCGTAGTTAACAGTTCTTTTGAGGAAGCACACAATTTTAATGAAGCTATTTCCTAACCGTGGGAGACTCGGATGGCTTCCTTGCTCAAATACGCTCTTCAGACACCACTCCCTGTGTAGATCAAAGACAGCACAGGTGATTCTCATGGGTTTCAGAAACTCCTGTGAAATGCACTGGCAAGTAGAATGTCCTCAAAACCACAGGTGCTAAAATCGCAAAGGCCTAAGTCAGTCACAATAATAAAAATATACTATTATCATTAGAGTATCAACTACAAAAACACAAAATTTACTATGGATGAAAACTATTGGTGGACACTTCTGTTCCAATTTCATTTAAGTGTCCACTGAAAAGTTGAGTCTAAATTTACACTGCTTTTTTTTTCTTGCTGGTCATTATCACTGATATTTTAATTTATTTATTTTAAGAATATTTACAATCAGACCCTTCTTTTTATTAAAAAGAAAAAAGCTAGAAAGATTTCAGACGTGATTTTATACTTCATATTTGATTTATTTGTCAGCTTTTCTCCAAATACCATGTGATTCTCATACCCATGCAAGTGAAAATGCTTATGTCCTGTTGCTTGTTTGAGACTTTAGGATAAATAATATCCTTGCACAGTAGGATATAAATCAACATCCTTTAAGAAGGAACTCAAAGGCATACAAATCTGTAAAGTGTGTCAAGTTTTATCCCATCTTTCTTTGTAAATAATCTGCCTTATTTAAGGCAGATTTGTATTTGCTAATCCCTGTGTTAAGCAGGTAGGAATATAATAATGTGAGTGGAAGATGCATCACGTTCTGGGGGACTCTGAGCTCATCCACTGCAGGCACATGAAGTGGTGTCTCACTAGGTGTTGTGTGTAATAATACAGACTGATTCACCGCCTGATGGCTGCAAAGAAAATCCACTTCTCAAATACTGTATTTTATACCAACTGAAAAAGAAAATTCATGAAAATTATGCAAGGGAAATAGCCTACAGAAATGGACCCTCAACTGCATGAACAATGTAGAAACAGGCAATGAATACCTTGATTTCCCAAATGTAAAGATATTGTTCATGCCTTTCAAGGATCTTACAAAATGAAACACAAATTAAAGTGATTACAGAATTTCTAAGGAGTGAAACTGCATTCTTTGCTGCCTTTTATTTTAGGTACTGATTTTGTTGGAAAACAACATACTAGATTGAGACCAAAACTCTAGGAACCGTTGAGGTTCTAGCCACTGAGACAGCTAGGCTTTGGGGAAGCGAGTATCTGTACACATATCGGAATAGAAGGTCCCACGTTGAGATGTAGCAACCAGGTTAGTTTGAATGCTAGCTAGTTAGTTAGTATAACTTCTGTGTGCCTAGTGCACTGGGATATGACACAGTGTCACCTGTATTTTCTGCTGAGTAACTTGAGATTTGTGGTCAATTAAGTCTCAGATTTCTTTTTTACTTAAAAATATTTCCAGGTCTAATTGTTCTAATTTTATACTTACCTTCCTTGTGTTAAATTCTATATTGTTCTCACCTTGACTGATCTCTAATTACCTGGCACTTCATTAATTAAAATATTTAATTCTTCAATTATTTTTCTGTTCTATCCACAGCCTAATGTTTAAGTGCAGACTTGCTTTCATCTCTTGGAGGTTTACTCATTGTTCGTGTACTTTGCGATACCTTCCCCCCTTTTAAATGAATAAATAAGCTTAATGCATCATACATACATGATGAGACATGTATGTTATTACAGAAAGCATACAGAAACCTTGATTAGAAATGAATTGGCTTATACTGAGAGATCAATATGTTCTTCTTTCCTTTCTACACAGACATCCTGAAAAATACTTTTGGTTACACTTATAGAAGTATATGTATGTGATGTATATTTATAAGACAATGGGTTTCAATTCAAGAAAACCTTTTGGAAATGTCAACATTGGAGAAGAAGGAACACAGACAGATTTGTGTCATCTGGATACCAAAGAGCATAGACTACCTGGCTCGGCAGCTGTAGAAGGGAATGGACATGTTCTTCCAGGACAAGGCCTGAAGAGTGTCGTGCAGTGCTTGAAGAAAGCTGATGAGTTTAGTCTAACACAGCACACAGTAGCTTAGAGGCCCACCCAGCATTTCCCTAGGCTTGGACAACCAAGACTAAGAGCAAGATAAGAAATACAAGGTCACAGAGTCTCAGGAGGGTATAACACTGCTGAATAACTGCATTTTAGAGCTGGAAAAATAGTGCATGGTCTGTGTGGACCCTTTTTTAAAAAAACATAGTTGGTAACTTTTTGAATTCTGCAGAGACAACACTATTCATGCAGGGCCACAGACCTGCTCCAGCTGCAACTCTACCATTTCCCTGAAGACTAAGAAGAAAAATCACTTGTCTATACCCTGCCAATGAGGTTAGACTAGCAAATCATTGGAATCACTGGGAGTTGAGTTGTGGCGTGGGTATAATGGATTCCGTCTTCCATCGCCTCTAATTAATTCTTCATATCTGTCTCCATTCCAGCAGACGTGTTTACTAGCCAAGTTGTATTAAGAACCTTTTGAACAGCTTCATTAAAAAAAAAAAGGACAAGATGTGGGCAGGTGATGCAGACAGACAGAAACATCAATTACAAAGTCTTCTATGCCTGATGACTATCACTGCAGCGTTAACAAGCGTCTTCCACAGAAAAGCAGCCTCTACGTTTCGGAATCAGCACACACACAGAGAGTGGTTCGCATTAGGGCAACTATGCCGTGCTTAATTATTACCCCCTACATGATTATTAATACCGCCTTCTTTTACTCCAAACAGTGCTCCGATGTGGACAATAAATTACACACTCTATGCACATTGTGACAGGAATGGCAGTTCATTTAAGGCATTGAAACAAACTTAATAGGACCACTTTAATCAATTTAGTGGCCATGCATAATTTTCTTAAATCTTCTTCAAGTTTCTAGATTACACACCAAACAAGCCACAATGAAGAAGTTAATAGATTTTTGCTGAATTAATTGGTTGACCAACATATGGATGGATGGCAGAAGAAGAGGTTGAAGTTGGTGAGGGGTAAGTATAGGTTTAGACAGGAAAGACAAAAGTAATACATCCAGAATGAGGAGGTTTCATGAATGATTTGCTCATGTTCCCTGGTTGCTTTTAAGGCAGCATTAACACTGAAGGAAGGTGAAGTCACCCAACGCCATGGACCTGTTTGTTTGGGGTGAGAGTGACCCGTGACCCTGGTATTGTCACGTGAGGAATTTCTTTTCACAGCAGTTGTAATAGAAGTGGACAGCCCACCACTTCAATGCGGCCTACTGTTACTCCCATCATTTCCGTCGTAACTCTTCCCCAAACTCCAGCTCTGAGTAACTCCACGGAGCTTACAATCACCGCTCAGGCACACTGACATCATAGCTACCCCTCGGGGGCAAGGAGGTGCGGAGCCCAGGGTGTCACAATGCAATTTTTTGCCTCCTGGGACTCACAATTGAATCTAGGTGGCAAATATTTGTTAAAATATTCTTCCAAAGGATAGTTAGGGAATGGTAATGGGAAAAAATATATAATAAAGACTACACTAAAAAAAAGAAAGAAAAAAGAAATTCCATGAAAGGTTTGCAGGAACTGGGAGTGGGTATCCAGCCAGGCCACTTCTCCTGAGTCACACTTGCTGATAGCATATGAAAGAGACACAGGCCTGTCCCAGACTGACAGCTACGCTGCCTGGTGGGCTGTCATGATCACCAGCTGAGGTGTCAATAGTACCATTTCCAGTTTGGCTCTGCCACGTAAAACAATTCCTTTATTTCTCTGAATCTGAGTGTTCCCACATGTTAAAGTCTTCCTTCTTCCTTCCAGCTATCTATTAGTAGCCATCACTGCGGTGCCACCCCCGCCCTAAAATAGACGTGCTGATGCCTGAGAGGGTAGCTGTGAAGCTGGAGCAGAGGAGTGGGGACACTGTAAAGAGCACTGTGTTACGTAAAAGCAAAAGTCTCATGGCTGGCCCTTCCCATGTTTCTCCTTGTCGGCCCTCCATCTCTGGTCTCTGCATTATGTCTTCTCCCCACCCCGTCCTTTCCACCAAAATGATGGCTGCATTGATAGATCATACCCTGGGCAGCATCTTGTTATCATTTTGATTGTTTTCTGTAGTTGCCACTTTTACTAGGCTGGCAGAAGACAACTACATATGCCTCGAGTGCCCCTAAACACAAGCGAGCACACAAACAAACATACGCACACTCCACACACAGAATCAATGTTTGCTTGTGTGCTTATTTGAGAAGGAAGAGAAGACGAATGCACCCCGTGCCTAGTTCCAGTAAGCCTAGGGGAGACTTCCATCAACAGCCTTCTGGGAAGGAACCAAAGGCAATGACAAGAACTAACATTTGCTAGTTCTTACTAGAGCACTTACTAGAAGGTAGGTGCTGTCTAACTGGACTTAATCCTTTGAAAGAGGTCCTATTATCCTCAATCTATAGACGATGAAACGAAAACACAGAGAAGTCAAATATTTATGCATTTCTGCAATCTCTGAGTGACAGAGGAAGAATTTAAACCCCTGTTAGTTTGGCCCCAAAGCCTGGGCTCTCAATCATTGTCACCACAGAAGACACCTCTGGGCAGCCACAACACTGTCACAAAGCACATGCACTAAGGAGAGTGCACGTGAAGTACTTGACTTCATCAGGCTGTGACTTGGGTCCACAGTGAACACCTACCATTCATTCTTCTTCCACGTGTGGGAAGAAATACATTTCCAATGAACATAGCTAGAGTCAGGCACACTGATATCCTGACTCTAAAAAAGAAAAAAAAATGTACACTTAAATATGTATACATCACATATAATAAATCTATAAATATATACAGATATATTTAGATAGCAAATTCAAGAGCACAAAACTCAGTAGACTGGAAGACTGAAAAACTATACTGTAAAAATCCAAGACCCAGGTCCACAATGGTTATCGTTGAAGACCAAATGCAGCCAGATCAATTTTAGAGAAAATCGTTTACAGTGATTATGAAGTCATGAAACATTAGGAAAGATGTTCTTTTCCTGAAAGAATTCAGACCTAGGAATATGCTTCAGTTATTCAAACAACTAACTTTAGCAGGATCCTTTAGTCCTAGACAGTGCTGGATAAATCGGGACTTAATGTTTTATATTATTATGTTATTATATCTATTTTTATACTTATATTGAGACTTATGTTTTTATACTGACTATGTTAACACATTATATTAATATTCTTAATAGTCTACCATTGTGTCAGACCATGGGTAGGTCAGATGAATCACTTCTTGTAATACGTCTGTTTAAAGCACCCTAGCACTCAGCCATACAGAGTTCCTTTTTCCATATTAACAACAGCTCAAGCCCTGGCTGGCGTAGCTCAGTGGATTGAGCGCGGGCTGCAAACCAAAGTGTTGCAGGTTCCATTCCCAGTCAGGGTACATGCCTGGGTTGCAGGCCATGACCCCCAGCAATCGCACATTGATGTTTCTCTCTCCCTCTCTCTCTCCCTCCCTTCCTTCTCTAAAAATAAATAAATAAAATCTTAAAAAAAAGAAGTGGTTTTCTTTTATTGTGCTCTAAAATTAAACTCTATGCAAATAGGACTTAATTTCACTTTCCCACCTTTACCCTGGTAAATAGTGTGTGTGCGCGCAAGAGGAGAGGCACGGCCCCTTGCCGCCCCCTCCGGATCCCCAGTCTGCCCCTGCTCAGCCCCCGCTTCCCCCTGCTTTCTCTGCCTCCGCCCCCTCCCCTCTTCCCCTCTTTGAGTTGATACAGAAACTACCCCCCACAACACAGATACACACATTGAACTGAACGGCTCATTTAAAAACTGTGTCAAGTTAAGACTGTAACGTTTAGTGTGTGAGAATGAAAGCTGTCCTTTGGGAATTGCTTTTGTTTTATTGCACCTAAAATTAAACACTATGTAAACAGGACTCAATGTTACTTTCCCACCTTTACCTTTACCTTGGCTAGTAAATTGTGTGTGTGTGTGTGTGTGCAACAGCCAAGTTCTCTGTTGAAAGGGAATGGTTGGAGGCTTCTGTTAAAGTTATAATTACTTACATTTATAAACATATCAACAGTAAGTTTACTTTAAACAGACCAGTAATTTACTAGCAAAAGTTAAAGAAATAAAAAGAACTTTACTTAAAAAAGCAAATTAGTTACCAACACCCAAACACCGATTTTGTACAAAGTGTATCCGAATTGCCACAGGACAGCCGGTCTGATTTGGGGTCAAAGTTTCTCGTTGTTGTCATTCTCGTCTTCTACAACAACTGGAGCTCAGAAGCAAGAGCAAGTTGGAATTGGGTTTGTTTTTGTTTTTCTTTTTAACCTAAAGGTTCCATTTGCTCTAGGTAGGTTTGCATCAGATGAACTGACATATGGGTCACTTATTCTAGGAAAACCTCCCAGGCAGGAATTCTGACTGTTAATCACGCCCAGGAGCGTAGAATAGACCCTTTGAAAGAAAGCTCTCAGTAGCACTGATACAAGGTAACAAGCCTTCTGGAGCACAGGTTCTCTGCTGTCACTCATCTGCATTGTCTTTCCACATGGATAAAAAAGACAGACCAAGAAACTACCATTTTAAGTACGGAGAAAAGCTACATTCATTGTTCAGCCATATAAGGAAGTCAAAACGTTACAGGGCTAGTGCAGGCAAGGGCAGAAAGCTACTAATAAAAAGTTTCTTTTTTGACTTAGGAACAAAGGGTAATAAATACTGAGAGAGGAAATAATAGATAATAGTTGGTCAGGTCAGGTCCAGGGAGGGACTGTAGCAGCATTTTCCTTGCTTCTCAAACTCAGTTACTTGCGGCTTTCCCAGAGCGGGGGTGGGGTGCAATGTGGTTATTGCAGGTTCGAGGATCCCAGAAGAGACAACCACTGCTCTGATTTCTCCTTTCCGAGCTGCAGGAGCCATGCTGTGGTCAGGGTCCCCGCCTCACAGGCCTCCCCCAGGCCCCTGACCAGGTGGCTCCGATGTCACAGTCAGGCAGTCCTACCACTAAATTCTAGGTCCACTTCATTAGCTGTGTGGCCCAAAGAAAGTGACTTACTCTCTGAGCCTCACCTCCTTCATCTGTAAAATGAGTATAATAGCACACACTTAATAAAGTTATCATGACAAGAAATCAAATGAATATTGTAAGAAACAAAGAAGGAAGCTCCTTTCTCAATACATCTTGGACCACAACCACCTTCACCGCCATCATCACCTCCAACATCAGCAACAGGACTACCGCCACCACCGCCTCCACTGCCACCACCATACCCCAAATCACCAACTGTACCGTCCCCGCCACCACTACCATCACCACAGTTACTACCACCACTGCCTCTACCGCCATCATCCTCATCTGACAGAGAAGGTGAGCTTAATTAATTTGCTTAAAGTCACAAAGCTAGCAGGGGACAGGAGTAGAGCTCAAACTTAGATGTGGAGTCCAAATTGAGGGCTACTCCCACGTCCATCTTTATCTCAGGAAGTCTAACATGGAAAAGCGGTGGCATTTTGGTTCCGAGGGCCACCACAGGGCTCCGAGGGTACCCAGAACTCTCATATGTAAGCCTGAGAAAACCTGTATGTGGGAATATAATATCCCAGGCTGTTTCATTAATATCTGAATTACCGGGTTAAGTGAATTTCCTTGGTTGCCCTGTCATCGAATACCAGCCTGAGAGGTAAGGGACCCAAGTTCTGCTCATGCCCTTTGCCTCCACATCTTCAACTGTCACCGAAGAACACAATGCCTATTCCCACATCTGACCCTGCGGAGACCATTGTAAGAAGGAAAGAAAATGTCATCTGGAGCACCAATCCCCCGGAGAAA
Source organism: Phyllostomus hastatus (assembly GCF_019186645.2). Lineage (NCBI taxonomy): Eukaryota > Metazoa > Chordata > Mammalia > Chiroptera > Phyllostomidae > Phyllostomus > Phyllostomus hastatus. The sequence goes on along the minus strand of NW_025334041.1, from coordinate 110,024,440 downwards.
GGCAGGAAATGAAAAGGCATTGTTTATTCCGCCTGTGAAAAGAATGAGGCCTTGGCGGGCCCAACCTTTGGCAAATAGATGGGTATTACGTAGGTGGTATGAGGAGCCAGGAGAGGAAGAAAAGAGGAGATTTCCTTTCATTCTGCCCAAATTGTTGACTGCTTGCTTTCCCTCCCTGGACCTTCTGGACTCCCCACTGTCAGGTCAGAAAGTGCAAAGCAGTGTGGGAAGCCAGCAGCTAAGGTCCTGGGCTGCTGCAGCTGCAGCTGCATGCCTGCTCAATGAGCCAGCTCCGAGCCTGGGCTCCCCCAGGCTGGCTCACCCAAGGTGGTTATAAGGATCTTCTCTCGTGCCACAGACCCGCCTTACATTTTGGCTGTTCTCTCTTCCTTTCCTGTCACCTGGCTTAGAGCCACTTGTATTCTACTGTTGCAAAGATAACACCTGGTTATCTGGCATTTGCAATGTCCTGGGGCCTAACAGCTTTCCCATCCCAAAGAAAGAATCTCTGATGAGCAGATTTCAGTAACCGGGACAGGACGTGATGGCAAGACAGGGTGGGGCAAAAGCACATTTACGGTTGTGTATATGAAAAGTGATAGAATAATTAAAAATAATCGTATAAGAATAAACTCTGTTTCATGCACTCACAACTGCAAACCTAGGTTTGCTGCCTCCCCCCCCCCCCACCCGCCCCCGGCATTTCATATGAAAATCTCTACAGTCCCCAAGATCATGTAACCCATAGAAAATTTTCTATACCTCAGCTAACAAAGAGCAGCACAGTAACAAATAATCTTATTTTAGCTGTTATACCCTTAAGGTTGTTCCACTCAAAAGAATTAAGCATGTTTAAATCTCTTTTCCAGGGTTACCAGTGTCCTCAGGAAAGAAAATCAAAGAGAATTTCTCCCCACTTTACAAGTCGGTGTAAAACCTGCTCAGGTCTTACCACGACACTGGCAATACGCCGGGGGATGAGAAAACGGGGTGAGAGTGGGAGGCAAAACGGGTTGCAGGCTGCTCATGCAAACCTGTTCCTGGAGACCAAGGACTAATTCACGAGTGCAAAATAAAGTACCAACATTTTACCAAAAATCTAGTAAATTTTCTTTGGGAACTAACTACAAGGCACAATGGGGTACAGAAGGACAAACACATAAGCCTTTTCACTTTTCAAGTAGATCAGTTATTTATTTTTTAAAATGTTGCATTATTGAAGTAAAAACACCAAGAGATCTACCCTCTGAAGAGATTTTTAAGTGTCTGCTACAATTTTGTTAAGTACACACACAGCGCTGGATGGCGGATCGCTGGGACGCATTGGTCTCGTGTTACTGAAGTGCTCGTTTTACTGGTTACCCCGAAGCTCCCAGTTCCCCCCTGCCCTGCCCCTGACAACCACGGTTCTGCTCTCTGCCTCTATTAGGGGTTATTGTAGATACTTCATGTAAGTGGAGTCATGCAGTATTTACCTTCCATGCCTGGCTTACAGGGATATATCCTCAGGTTAATTTAAATACCCTTGTACTGATTTAAAATCCCATGAGAGAAAATAAAGGCTCACTGAGTCTTTCACTATGTTTGATAACCACCTTGTCTATTTAGTGAAATTGTCCATATTCCCAGGTTTACCAAGATAGGGCTCCATCTTGAAATGCACAGGACATTTTTTTCTCTTCAATGATGCTTTCTGTTTTTCAAAAGTAAAGTTAATATTTGTCAAAAATTTGGGCCTGTCCTACACCATGTCTTCATGATGATGTTTGTACTTACTGAGATGTGTGTTCTCACCTCCCATTTTACAATATAAGGAGTATATTTTTCTTTCCCTCATCGTGATTAGTCTAGTATTGGGCACAAATCAGAGCTCATTAAGTATGTGCAGGTTGACTGATATACGAAGTCTTCTCTAGTCTTGAACCAGTGAAGCATTTAGCCCTCTATGTAATGGCTTTGAATGATGACTCAGAAACGAGTCTATAATTTAAACAGTTCAGTGTGTCTAAACTATGAAACCTCCTCATTTGCTAAAATAAAATGTCTTTATGTGGCTGTGTTATAACCCCAAACAGTAATTAGCAATGGGAAAATTAGATCACAACACCTGGCTATCTGGTTGACATGGTAACAACCCTCATGTACATCATTCATGCAGATTCCTCCCGGCTGTAGTGGATTCAAAGTCGTAAATGTTTCTCTCTACTTTCACCCTGTCTTATTATTATAAGTGCTATGCATTCATGAGAGCACATGCATCTATAAAAACATTTCCTAGGGTTGTAATTTAGATTTGCAGATAATGCCACCTGTGGTTTGGTTCTAAGAATCAATAAATATTGCAGTCTGAAAAGATAACCCACCAAAGCTGAAGTCCATTAAAATCCCAAAATTATTCCATCCAAACTTCTCACATCAGCTTATTACCTAGGAAAATTTTATGTCAGTGCAAAATATTTATTTTTACCTATAATTAAATAGGTTAAGTTTTAATGCAACAGGTAAATTTGGTAGGTTAAATGTAGCAGATGAAATTCTTCTGCCATAAAGCAAATCTCCACTCTGCTGTAATCAAGGTAAAATGTGCTAATAGCCTTTCTTGTCTTACATTATTTTCTCTAGTATTTTTCGTCACTTCTGATTCCCCAAACACACACATAATTATTTTTCTGTTGCTTCAAGTTTACTTAATATTTTTTTTTTATATATATAGCTGTCTGCCTTCTTATATGTTTGATTTACTCTTAGAATTGAACCCCTCTCTCCTATAGCTAGGTCTTTATTCCTTTGAATTCTATAGAGCAAAAGAATACTGGTAATATAAATAGTGAAAACAAAGTGTTTATATTCCCTGGAACATAATAATAATAATGCCCTGAAATTTATATAAAAATACAGTTTTATTTTCTCTATTTCTTTTCCTCAACAAAGCAATGTAAATATTTAGTGTCAAATAGCTACATTTGTTAAGATGTCTTGCATAGTTTATTTCCTAGTTAATAAAGTTATAATTATATATGAAAATGTAACAGTTATTAAAATAAGATTAATTTTGGACAGATCTATTATTTAATAAGTTATGTTGCTCTGCAATGCCCAGTCAACTGATTTGCTAAGCAAAATATTATATAAATTTTCCAATCTACATACTTTGGTTTTTCAACACTACATTTTAAATATATAACAGTAAATGCTGGTGATCTTTTGAATTGTCTTCCAAAAATGATATTACTGCTAAGCTATACTAAGTACTATAATTAAATTTGATTTGTATCTACATTAATTAATTAACCTTAACATTTTCTGGAACAGTCAAGCAAAGCTAGAGCTTGGAAGAACAACATTTTGTAATAATTATCACTACTACACTAGCACCATTAAAGAACAACCATTAGCAGCATGCCAACTTTGTGGAGATTACCTACCAAACCACAAATCAAATTAGCATATTCTTCATTTATTTTTTATTAGCTGTTAACACTAGACAAAATTCCTTGTTGAAAGTCAAGATCAGCTGGCATGGGTTTAGTATTTGTCGTTGACTGAGTTTGTATGAACACATGGGCTGTTAATTACATCTATTTAATAGATTTTTCCATTATAATTTTAAAATGTTTTGCCAAGAATACATTTTATTAGAGACTACAAGCACCACATATCACTTAGTGGTGTTTTTCTCAAATATAGAATTTGATCTTAAAAAGTTCAGATTGAAATAATTCAACTCATTTCTGTAAAAAATATAAATGAATAGGCATAGACAGACTTATAAATTTAAATGACTTCTATACTAAAAATCAGATCAAAGATTAAGAATCTATTTTGTTCTGCAAACCAAAGATTCAGTGAAGCTGACTGCCTGTCGGTCCCCACCTTCAATCAGACTGGACCCTGTTTCTGCCTGGGTTAGTGGCTTCTAAAAAGTAGACTGCCTTGACATCCAGGCATTTCCAGGAATTTCTCTGTGATACCCTGGAAACAATCATAAATTCTGGCTCTGATTGGAGCATTAAACAAACAAACAGAAATATCTTTGAAGGATTTAATGAAGCACAGAGGTGTCAGCAGTCCCACCATGGACTGGAGGTTCTAGAGAAAGAAATCTCTCGGGATTAACTGTATAACTGGATGAGATGCAAGTTCCTTCTTAAAGATAAACTGGGTTGACTCTCCCCGTTCAGTTTCACCATGTGAGGACAACACTTCCTCATTTGGGTGTGACCGTGTGGGCCTGACACTGGAAGCAACTACCAGAGGAAACATGACCCATACCAAATATAGAATGAGGGAACTTTGATAATATTACGTGTTTCTAGAAACACTGGGTTTGAAACTTTGGTGCCTATCTTAAGGCTAAGTCGCAGTCACTCAATCAAATTTCTTTAAGCAAGAGACCTACTAAGCATCCACCACACTTTTCATCATTAGTAAAACTCTATAATGTCAAGATAAAATTTCTTTAAAATTAACATTCTAGAAAAGGAAAAAACGATAGGGCCGTAATTTCATTCAACTGATAAATAAAATGTTTTGCCATGCCTAAAATTTCATATTTCAACTGAGCAAATAAAGTCCAGAGGGAGATTTTAAAACTAGGAACTGTCAATGAGTCTAGAATAGTCCTAAGAACATGTATGCAGAGATGCCATCCTGATAATTCCAACAATCTTTACAATTTTTCACATGACGTATAACTTTCTAAAGCAGGAGTCTGGCACTGCTCCTCCTTAGCAAGAATTAAATCACTTTAATGGCTGAGGGTGTGCGTTTTAAATGGAGTTGGCAGAATAAATTATTCTATCAAATCACTTAGTCTTTTTTTTTCTGTTCTTCTACACTGTGCCCAAAAGAAGGCTATTTATTTACGGTTTGGTAAAAGTCCTGGACAGCAGAATAGACAGGAGAAGCATCTCAAATAAACAAGATCAGAGCCATTATTAAAGGAAAACAAAACCAAATTTTCCTGAGAAAATATCCTAAGTAAAATGAATAAACAAAACGAACACCAATGTGGTCATATTTAAGGGCTACCCTTGCGAGTTCACTTAATAACATCCAATACTCCTTTAATAACATGCAATATACTTTTATATGGCTCACAAGTACTACCTAATACAAGAGGGTTCAATAACTGAAATGATAGAAGATATAATGAGGAAGAATTCCTAGCAAAGGAATACAGTTTATATTCTAATGCAGGCAGGATCACATTTGATGCAAGGCCTTTGGGAAAATCCTTCCTGATATGTAGGGTATTCATTTGCTACCATATTACTATCATTTAATAAAGCACGTGTCCTAACAAAACACATCTCAGGAAGTGAAACATGAATATTATAAGAACCAACATAAAATACATAGTCATCAAAAGCTATCCCCCACACACACAGCTGAGGATGGGTATTATGATCTCTGTTTTGCTTGATTTCATTGTGGCATCACACCCAGTAATTGTTCATCTCTATAACACAAGGTCAAAGACATTGGAAGGCTGAGGAAAATCTATTCCCTCTGCCCCACCCCCACCCACCCCTGTGCTTGTTTTCTCTACACTTTCAGCAGGAGAAATTTCATCCTGGAGAGAATGTACTTGCCATTTCACATGTATATGCCATTTATACGAGTTACCCATCGGTAGAACAAACTATATTTTACATTTTTCCTGAAACCTAGGTTGGAAATGATGCACCAACATACTCATTTTATTATCTTTCATTGCACTGCAGATATCATAAATAGCTTCCTTTCTTCCTTCTTTCTAGTTTGGACATTGCTCATTGAGTCAAATTTTCTGGACAAGAGGAATATGCTCTCTGAATAGTAACCATCGATGGAAAAATCAGTGCACAGCCAGGCACTGCATGTTACAATGTTAGCAAACATCACTGTAAAGTGGCAACAGAAAGAATAAACCGTTCCCCACTTCTTTTCTCCGACCTGCACCCTGTCCACCAGGATGCTTGGACAGAATCTCACTTTTCTCCCCATCACTGTATCAGCAGGATAAAAGGGTTTGTTTAACCATGTGAAGTAAAATGAGACTGGAACTAAATAAGAGCTATATGACTTTTCCTTGTTGGCATAAAACTGAAAAAGCAGGATTGTTCATTAAGTCATAATTAAGCATTAACATTTAAGCAAAAAAAGTTATCTTATATCGTCACAAAACCCCAGTGTCAGAAAAGATCAACAGGAATTGTTTCCATCAGTCCCGATAAAAAAATTCTCTGCAGAGGTGTTCCCTCTCTAGGCTTTCCCAGTTAGTGCCCAGTAGCGAAGTTAGGGACCTGATATGATGGTGTAAATATCCCCTTTCTGTGTGTACATTATGCCATCCAAAATAGAACGCAAACTTTTCAACCCAGGATAAGTGGCTTGATAAACTGTCACAAGACTTATTTTACCATGATCTATAATGCACTTAAAATATGTAAAAGTGCCAAAGTACAAATAAAATCAAATTAAGATCTCTGTGTACAGAGCATTCCAATGGTCCGAGAGTGAGGACGGAGACTCGTGGTCTGGGAGGGTGCTCCACTCCTTGTACACCATTTAGTTTAAAAGAACATGCCCACATTCTCACACCCACAAACGCACTCAACGCCCATGTAAATAAAAAAGGAACTTACACAATTTCATCGTTCTGGAATTCGAGCTCTCCACAAGTGTCCTCGAAGTCCTCTCCTCCGCCTCGGGCCGTCCCTTCAATGGTTTTGTAGGGAACGATAACATTTCCGCGAGCTCCAGATGTTCTCAGTACTTTCACCTCCATGATGCCGATGCTCTCGCTCACATGGGTCACGGGCTCCTCGAAAGTGAAGATGCCGGCGTGGTCGTCATCAAAAATAGTCACGGTGGCCGTGGAGGGAGAGCCGAGGCAGGCGAGGGTGGAGACGTGGTTGGCCTCCAGGATGCCGTCGTCTGAAGCCTCCGAAGACACTTTGACATTGCTGAGATGCACGAGGAAATTTTCATCCTCCTCAAAGATGTCGTCATCGATGATGCCAACTCTGATTTCCTTCTGGGTCTCACCGGGCTTGAAGACCACAGTCCCTTCTGTAAACTCATAATCGGACCCAGCATTGGCCGTGCCGTCCTCGGTTCTGAAGTCGACAAACACAGTGTTGGTCAAATCCCCACCTCTGCGGATGATGGTCAGGGCTACCGTGCCACAGTTCTCCAGACACTGATAGGTCCCTTGTTCAAAGAAGATCTTACTGACGGGGTCGTTTTCAGCCACCTCAGTGTTGACCTCATGCATGCTGACCGCCTTCCTTGCTTGGTCGGCTGCGTGTCTCTTTAAAATGTTGCCAGCGCCAGTCATCAGGCGAGTGGCTTGAATGCGGTAAAATGCGCGACTTTTTTGCTGCTGACTCAGGACTTGGTAGTTAGCTAATTCTATTAATTGCTCTATTTCTTTCTCTGGATGCTTCTGCTTGAGTTCCTTCAGAATCCTAGCCATTTCTCGCCTAGCCTCTTCATCATCCTGGTCCCTCTCATCGACCTCCAGTACCAGAGCGCCATCTAAGAAATTGTCCACGTGGGAATTGACCACTTTCCCATCCATTTCAATTTCAGTCTTGGAAGATGGCCTGTCTCCTTCGTGTTCAATAATCATTCCCCTCTGCTTGCCAGCCCGGTACCTCTTATAGACATACTTGTAAAACAGAAGCCTCCTATCTGCTACCCAAGCAAACACAACGCAGATGGGAAAGAAGAAGAAAGTCAGTAAACCTTCCCAGACCTCCACGACTCCAGGAGAGATGACGGACAAAATAATGTAAAGCCAGGTATAGGCAAAGATGCTCCAGGCTGCCGTCACAAAGAACACACGCAAATGCTTAATCTTCCTTGTCTCTCCGTCTGGGACCACGTAAACACAAAGGGCGATGATGATGAACATATTGAATGCAGCACTTCCCACGATGGTGCTAGGACCCAGGTCTCCTGCAGTGAAGTTGTGGCCACACACTTCAATCACTGAGAGGAGAATCTCTGGAGCAGAAGACCCCAGGGCCATCAAGGTCAGGTTGGAAACCGTCTCATTCCAGATCCTCACAGTTGTCTTGGTGGTCTCTCCATTGGGCTTCTTTATGGTTATTTCTTTTTCTTGAGACGTGATGACTTCTATAGAGGACATGAACCGGTCGGCAATGATGGAGACTCCGAGAAACATGTAGACCATGGCCACAAAATACACAGTAGCTCTAGCAATTTTGTCCCCAAAGGAAGGGTCTTGGGGCTCCCAAATGGGTAAAATCACCCCTTTCTTACAGTAATAAGAGCCGGTACACTCGCCAGTTTCATTGCCTTCCCCTTCCATTTCTGCCTCAGCACTTATATGGTCCACGTAGGAAAATAAGACAGCCACGACGGCTAACAGATGAAATCCCAGGGAGAAGGTGGATGAGAGACTTACTCGCAGCATGTTGTACAACGGCAGACTCCCAGCTGTCCCAGCCTACTGGTAAAAATAAGACGGGGGTTGGGTGGGGGAAGAAATTGCATTGTTAGAGCCAGATCCAAGGCACGACTAACTCCTTACTTTTATTTAATTTTACCAACGACTTGTTTATACTTGACTATCACACCATGTATGGTAAATCATTATTCCAAGACTCCATCAGTGATTAAGTAAAGTTTATAACTTAATCTCACTGCTTGTGGATTTTCTAAATGTAGTCCCCATTCACTAAGCAATGCACACAGTTGACCTGCTGGAAATAAGCAGTTCAATTATAGCCTTGCCTCGCTGCATGCACATTTATGCATGTTAACAGCCAATTAAAAGGGGGAAAACATCCAAACTTTTGAAGCATTAAATCATTTTCTCCTTGTAGCTAATGCAGATTTTTCCCTAAATTTTGGTTGCTACAAATACCTTCCAGAAACTCTTTCATTGCCAAAATCACCTTATTAAGATCGATGCTTTAGTGGTGGTCCTGAGTTTCCTGGATGAGGCAATTAGGGTCAGGAATGTTACCTCCTAAGCCATCTCCTCTGTCACTAATATTATTTGACATTTTTATAGTCCTTTGTAAAGTGGGAGTAGAAGCTGCTTTGGAAGATTTTGCTAATTTTATTAACCTAAATAAATCTAAAAAAAAAGATAAAAAAAAGGATGCTTTGAAGTTCAGACTTTAAATTCCTACCAACACAGCACCTGGTGATAATCTTAAGTTCTGGAGCAACACCTTACACTAAAGTGCATGAAATCATGCCATACTCCTCCAAACTTCCTTGGAAACGCAGAGAAATCTTCACACGTGCCTGCAATCAAAGCTCAATGGTATTTGTACTTGAGGAAAAAAATTCTGCCATAATGTAATATTTCCACACATTTAGTACAGTTTTTTAAAGCATATTTGATGAGAGCACATTTCCTCCTAATTTTCAGCAAGCCCAGGTCTCCCGATGCATTAGCAGCTGGGCATCTGGTTCTTCAAGCACAGCTCTTCACATCTGTGTACAGACCTCGCTAGAGACTGCAGGCTGTCCACAAGAGGAAAGGTTGATACCCAGGCCCAAGTCTGGCTGTGTGTTAAGATTCTTGCCTGGCAGGCTGTGAAATCAGCATTACCAGCCATAAAGTGTTCCTTCTTGGTGTTGATGTCATACTTTCCATGGTCCTTCTAAAACACATCTTACTTCTATGGAGGTTAAAGTGACCAAAAAGTGCAGGAGCAATAATTCCATCTAAATTAGCTCATGTGGCAGAATGACAGTGACCACAAAGTAACATATGAGGGAGAGCTGTAGGCAATTAGGGTTATGGCAACACAGTCACTGAGCAACACAAAGCTTGGAAAGCAAAGCAAAGTGGTGCACTGAGCCACCATGGCTCCAAATTCACCCACCAGCTTAGGCAACACTCAGCTCTGGCCTGACATCCCCTCTCCCTCCAGGGATTGGTGGAATGCTAGAGCAGACCCTCCTGTGAGGGTCTCTCTAAGTCAGGGTAACTCTGGTCTGGAAGGTTAGTTATGATATCAGATAAAGTGGTGACAAGAAGGGGTCTAGAGTTGGAACACAGCCTTGTAACCCCGTAAAAAGTTTAAAGTGGAGGTGGATTAGACTCTTTCACAGTCTCAGCCATCTTCACCTACAATCTCTGGGAACTGCACCAGGGCCCAGGAGACCGCCCCCTCTACCCCGTCCCAGCCCAGCACGGTCTGGCAGACCTTCAGAGAACCCGCCACCACGAAAGCCCTTCACAGCTCATCACTGTTGGGAGATAAGCTCTGACATTTTTCACATACTAAAGAAGACACAACAGAGGGATGTGGTGGAAGAGTTCCATTCGAAGTAAAAGGCAGAGAAACAGAAGCACATTTGCAGAATACGCAGAAGTTCATGGTCACTGTGACTACTTGTTCTGTCATTATAGGGCTTGGGTGGATTGTAGGATCTCCTAAAACAAGGTAGCATTGACCAGCCCACAAGAGTAGTGGAAGGTCTAGTTCTAAGTCTCTCATGCAGCTGTTTCTTCCACAAATATTTATGTATGCCACCTAATATGTATGTCAGAATGACCTAGGCTCTCTTCTAGGTCCTGAGAATTTGTTAATAAATTTTTTAAAAAGTCTCTGTTCACAGGCCTTATATTCCAGTGGAAGGAAACAAACCAATAAACACAAGTGTCAGATGGGAAACAGTGCTGTAGTGGAGTGGGGAGAAACAGAAGGGCACGGGAGGCTATGCATGTGTCAGGGTGTGTGTGTGCCAGTGTGTGCAGACACACACAGCACATGTGATTTATACAGGATGGTTAAGAAAAGCCTTTCTGATATGGAGACATTTTAGCAAGGTCCTGAAGGAAGCAAGGGACCAAGCCTTATGGATGGATACTAGCTAGGAGAGAATTCCAGGTAAGCAGGGCCAAGGCCCTGATGAATGGGATTGTGCTTCGCATAGTGTGGGAACCACAGAGAAACCGTGTGATGAGAGGGCAATGAGCACAGGGAGCAGGGCTCAGGGATGGGAACACAGTGGTGATGGGCCACGAGGGCCACGGAGGCCACTGTCAGGCACTGACTTTGACTGAGAACGAGATGGGAGTCAGAGGGAGGCTCTGCTCACAAGGATGACATGAGCTGGTTTCCTTTTAAAAAGGACCTCTCTGCTGGTTCCATGGAGGAAGACTATAGGGGAAGGGTGGAGACAAAAAGACCAGCGTTTGACTGTTATTAAAAAATTTGTTCTATAAATGATCCCAGTGTCTGGCAGGTATGAGAATGATGCGGTGGAGATCTGAAGTTTAAAAAGGAGAAAGACACCTCTGTAGTGACCCTTGAATGATAGCTTTGAAGTGTCTTGGGAGCCCGTAAGGATCCGAAAGGGTGAGCAGCTGGCTACAGGGAGGGAGTAAACACGGAGCAGAGACGCACACCTGTGCCTGTCTCTGAGGCTGATACGATTAACCGCTGCCTTCACATCGCTGCCAGACCTCATCATGCTGTTCTTCACGTTTCAGCCAAAATGAACTTCCTGAAGTGCGGGTCTGACTCTCTCACTCCCCTAAAACTCTTCTTTGTTGCCTACTGTCCTGAAGGCAAACCCAGACCCCTCAGTAGGCTGTTCAGGTCTTTTAGGATCTAGCCTCCGAGTTCCAGAACAGGGAAAGTCTCCGCATTCCCTGAACAGGAAAACACTTTCTTACCTCCCAGTCCTTGCATATTGTGTTTCTGTGCCTCAAACTATTTTCATTCTTAGAAACAAGTTTCAAATAGCACAACAGCAAAGGACGGCCGATTGCTCAAGAGAATAACACTAGATTCCGTTCTTAAACATGATTCCTGACACCATGCTGAGCTTCTTTATGTGTATCATCATATCTAACGCTTACGATACCCAGCATTGCTGTTTTCCACAGCTGCTGCTGCCATTTCTATTACAGTAGGTGTGAACCGCACCCCCTGTGGTTGTGCAGTGCACAGTGCCCTAACAATAACCCTCTGCAGGAGGTATTATTGGCCCATTCTGGAGGTGGGAGAATTGAGGCTCAGACCTTTTAATTAAAGTCATATCTTGGTACTCCTCGGCTTCAGTATTCATCAAACCCTGGACTCGTCACATTTTGACGAGAAAAAAATGTTTCAGCATTCAGCGCTTGCTCGGGACTCATTGCACGTGCTAGAATTTGCACAAGTCACAATGCTGCCCAGCAAGAGAAAATGCTTCATCACTTGTTGCTTGACAAATGCATTCGGTACTCATCGGCTGCAGCACTCGTGACGAGTGCCGGGACAAATTAACAGCAAGTACCGAGGCACCACTGGACTTGTTAAAAGGCATATGGATAGTAAACTCCTGAACAGGGATTCAACCCTGCTCTGTGTCCGAGACTGATGTAATTAACTGCTCCATTATATCATTCCTGATAGTGTGTGAAGTAATCTTTCAGAACTATTAAACTTGGGCTTGGACTAGCCCATTGGAAAACCTCTTGGCTTTCGTGCAGGTGTAGGAGGGCGTAGGTGGCAAAAGTCCCATTGAAGGCTTCCAACAGCCTGGCTTTTATCTCAGGGCTTGGAAATTCAAACAGACAAGCATCAACAGCTGTGACGTAATGTGTGGGCTGGCACAGTCCTGGGGACAGCTGTCCTTCACTTTCCAGCCTTTTAGCAATTACCTGGCAACCTCTTCCTGCGCGCACTCTTGGGGCAATCTCTTGGTCAGCCAAGGAAAAGCCCTTCCCCAGCTCACATCTCATAATATGTTCTTAGCCAAAGGGTAGCAGATGTGTAAGGGTGGATGAAGCAATAAAAATCCACCACCATCATCAGAGATAAACAAAGGGGGCTTCTGAGGTGAACTCCAAAACATTACAAGTATATTCAGAAATGGGTAGTATTATAATTTGTGAAATCAGTGGACACAAATCACTGATATAGCTCATTGGCAATGAAGCAACTGGAAAGAACTTTCCAGACTTCAACTTCTTTCTTTACTCAGTTAACACCAAACCCAAGTGCTTGTGAAGAAGCAGGAGCGCTGTTATTTAAATGAGAGCTCCTTCTTCCTTCTTGTGTCCCCAGTCTTTCAGGGTCTTTCCTCTGCCATCAGACTCAAGCAGGTCTACTTGGCCTTCCCGCTCTCCCCTCACATAAAATGCTTCCACAGAAAATAAGCAGGAAATGGATGCTCTGGATATGTTAATCTGCTGCCTGGATTTCTTATATTTTGCTGTGATCTAATCTACTGAACTCTGTAACCAGGGGTAGGCTGGTTTTAACAGTGGCTTCAGATCAGTTATTACATCCATGGCTAGTTCTTGCTTAGGAATATCCATCACGTCATCTAAGTGAGTCTGCAGCACAGTATCAGGAATACCCAGATTGTCTTCTGCTCACTGTTTCTTTTCGGACAAATCCAACAACCCCACCACCTACAGGTTACAGAAATGGCACTGGCATTGGATGGTGAAAAGATATCCCACTGAGCAAGCCCACTAACCCATGTTGAAGGGAGAGGTCGCAGGATGGAAACAGGTATCTGTCTGAATCAAACTTCCTGTGAAACGCATGAGGAAGAGAATCCCACAGCACAGGCCTGAGGATTAGTGAGACTGCAGAGCAGAGGGCTCCGGGTGACGAGCAATAGCCGTTTTGATTACTAAGGAAAACCTGACTCAGAGAGAAGGAACACCTCTGGCACTCCCACCAGGCCAGTGCAGGAGGCCGCCTAATCTCATTCTGCTGATTGGCAGCTGGGGTTATTTCAAGGAACTCCTTGTCTCTCCTTCTTCAGGACCTGGGATTCCCTACTCTGTAATTCTTGCTGACTGAGAGCCTCAAAGCTACGCAATTAATCTGTTCTAAGGCCACATTAAAGGAACCACAAATTCTATCCTCGGCTGAGGCAAGCACTTCCAAATGCTTCTAGACAACAAGATGATGCCAAAGTATGCCTTTCCTTATCTGATCATTCATCGAGGCTGCGGATTCCAGTCCTGGCCCCCATCCTCAGGCACTCAGGCTTGACCACACTTCAGGAAGGAGCTAGGTTTCCACACTAGCTCTCTGCTATTACCTTTTTTAATTTTTTTCAATGAGACAGTTTCCTCTTTGCTGCCTGATACATTGGAACAGGTCCTCAATGGGACAGGCGGTGAGAGGTCAAGTGCCTCTGCCTGAACTGACAAGACTAGAGTCAGGACCCTGTCCTGTGTCAGAAAGCACCCACCTCCTTACCCAAAGGAAGTAACTGCGGTCCTGTCAGGCAACGTGGCCAAGGAAGGGCACGTGGGTTGAGGATTTAGGATAACGAAGAAGTTCCTGAAAAGCCATGAGAGGCACGCACCCCTGGACCCTTTCCCCTACTATGTTTTCCCATATAGAACTTATTATTTTTTATATGCTGTATAATTTACTTCATGGTTCTGTTCATTGTCTTTCTCTCTCCGACAGGGTAGGGATTTGGGTCTCTTTCGCTGACTGTAGTGTTCGGGTCCGAGAGCAGAGTCTGGGAAACAGAAGATAAGAGGCACAGGACCTGCCAACTGAAGGACACCATCACTCAGACAGGGGCATGAGCTGGTTCACTGAATCTATGGCGGTAAATCAGAGTCTGCGATCTGGGCCTGGGCATTCGCATTTCAGAACGTCCCCTCAAGTGGGCAGAGGCCAGTATCATGCTATAAAGCCAACGTCAGTGCTAGGTGGAGAAGAGGAAACGTGCTTCAGCGCCCGGGCACAGAACCTCAGGCTGGGAGAGCTGGTCTCTGGCACAGAGAGGGGGACTGGGGCCTTGACTTACCCCAGCACCTGGGGTGGGCCCTCCTCCTCCAGCCCTCACTTGCTGATTTTTTTTCTGGAATGCCAAGGCCTTCTGCTCTGTTCAGAGGGTCTTCATATTTTGGACATTCTCAACAAAGCATACTTTTTCCTACTTTCAAAACAACAAAAAGACATCCAGTCAAATGCCAACCCCAAATCAGCTCCATTAAAAGGCCCCATAACAAGGAAAGTGCATTCAGAATTTAAATTTAAATATATTAACTCTGAGATACTGACTTGGAAATAGGGGCAGGAGAAAAAAAGCAGAGAATAAAACATCTTCTAATAGTAAACAAATGGAGAGGAATTCAGAGGAAATTCAGAGAGCTCCATGTAAAGCCAGCCAGGACTGTCCTCTGATTCATTATGTCACTGCCAAAGGCTTCGTAGGGCCCCAGATGGAGTATTTAAGACAATAAGGACTCAAGCCATTGAGCACTTGTTTTGTCCCAGATGCCATACTGATGGCTTTGCATCCATTAACCATCCCTGACCTTTCTGACAATACTGCAAGAAGGTATTTCATTCCCATTTTATGAATGAGAAAAACAAATCTTTCATAAAAGTAAATAAGTTGAAGTCATGCAAACATAAGTGACAGATACTTTGGATTGTACCTGAATGTTTTGCAAAATGATAGCACCTTTTTATTTGTTCGTTTGTCTGTTTTCACTGCGTAAATTCAACTACTGTTCTGCGGTAGCAAAGAGCTCCTTACTTTGGTATTTAGTGCAGAAGAACCTTCCTCCCACATGAAGAAATCCAGAGTCTCATCAGAGCCTTTCATGTTCCCCTCCCTGTCTCCTTCCTCTCCAGCCCCTCCCCGACCCTCCATGAGGGATTTGTAAGCACTCCTGTTCATCACATAGCAAGGGAAAGATGATCCATTTAGACTCAAAGGGATGTCCCACCTTTTGGCCTCTCTGGGCCATACTGGAAGAAGAAAAGTTGTCTTGGGCCACATATTAAATACACAAACGCTAATGAAAACTGATGAGAAAAAAGAGGTTTTAAGTAAATTTACAATGTTGTGTTTAGCTGCATTCATAGCCATCCTGGGCTGCATGCCCTCGGGCTGTGGGTTGGACACCCCGATAGAGGATCATCAGGTAAAATCCCAGGTCTGCAATCACTCCAAAATCATGCAATAATCTCAAGGTTTTTCCACTTGGTCAGGAGGAAAGAAATGAAAGAACTCCTAGCAGTGAGCAAGCAAAACTAAAACGAAAGAGGGCAATGAATGGAGCTGGAGAGAATAGCACGTTTTAGCATAACAAATCAATACTTTGCTCAAATAAGAATAAATCAGTATTTCTTGAAAAATTTCAACGCAGCTCACAAATGTGCTGTCTTAGGGTCAAGACATTTAAAAGAATGTTTTAAACTGGTAAGTTATCCAAAGAAATGGGAAAACAACACATTCACGGTTTTGTCTGCCAAGCGTTTCTTAGACTCTTGAGTGTGCCAAGATACTGTGTTGCAAAGATGAGTAAGATAATATCCCCAGTGAAGCTCACGTTACAAGAGTCCAGAAGTGAGTCCTCTTTACGGAAGACAGATCTCTTCCTTTCCTAGAGAATCACAGGGGCGGGAGACTTTCCAGGCATTCGGACAGTGCAGCCACAGGTGTACCTTGATGCATTCAAAGTGGTTCCCAGGTTAATGTACCTGGCATCTTGGGTTAATGCACCCAGGGTCCTAGAAACTTAAGATTGCTCAGCCCACAGTCCGGCAACGGAGAGATTCCAAGCGCAGGGAGCTCCCTTATGTACTCCTTGAAGCTTTCAGGGGCCTTGTGATGGACAATAATAACCATTTCAGATAATAATTTGTTCACCATTCGCCCCAAAGAGAAACAGTAGCCTTTTATGATGTTTGACCTTATGTACTGAAAAATGAGGTCATATACATGCATTTTTATCTGAGTTGCCAAAAAAGGTTTCCTACCTACAGATATTTTCCACACTAGCCTGATGACATTTCAATTTAATTTTTTTTTAGTGAAGTATAGCTCTCTCTGTATTTCTAGTTCTAGAGAGTGAACCATTCACTGATCATCAAGCATTTATTGAGAGCCCTCTACATGCAAAGCACCAGACCAAACACTGTGGGCATTACAAAGATGATTAACACGTGGTCCTTGCATGAATTTACAATCTTCATGTGCCAGTTACCGAAATGACCATGAAGACTAGAAAGACAAGGTAGAATTCCATAAAAGGAGGGGGCAGAAGGGTGCTAAGAGCTGGAGAGAGTGAGGGAACATTCCAGAAAGAAGAAATGATGTGAATAAAGGCAGAAAGCAATGCTTTTTCAACTTCAGTTCACGCAAGCATCACTTGGGAGGCTCATTAAAATGCAAATAACTGGGCCAGATCCAGCGATACAGTAGTTCTAAAGAGGAACCCCAAATTTGAATTTTAACAAGCTCCCCCACCCTGGTGATTCTGATATAGGCAGTCTTGGCACTGCCCCCTGAGAGAGATTGGCATAAAGGGTTGAAAGGGCAGAAGAGGGTAGCAGTGTCCTCGAGGGCGGGGGGCATACTCAGCAAGCACAGACTGGAGAGCAAAAGAACTTAACTACACCTTGACAGGAGGTGATGCCTAAAAAATAGAAGACAGTGGTTGCTGTCATATCAGGAAGATGTTGATGTGAAACAGGATATCAGATAATTTTCCTTCCCACGAATCGGAACTCCAGGCAGCATCAAAACACAAAGTTCCCTGGTGAGTGTGAGTGGGAGTGGGAGGTCGGGGAGAAGAGATCAGGGAAGGATGAACGTTCAACACGAGATCACAGAGGACTGGGAGTAACTCACTCCCGCTTCATAATTTTGCCGAGGGTTAGTTCTGCCTTCTGGGAGTGGAAACAGGTAAGGATTGCTACGGCACCTCATTGGCATGGGACGAAGACCCAGCATACATGGAGTTTGCAGAGACCTTGTATCTAGGTTCCATACACATGCCCTGGAGAGAGGTAGAAAATAGACAGAAACACAAACCCCGGACTAGAAGCCTTGGGGCCGAGGAGAGCTGTGCGCCTTAAATCACAGGCTCTTTATGGGGCGCCATCTACTCGCCCTATGATGACCTACTCACTTCAATTTCAGAGTCCATCTTGGCAACCACTCTTTCTGCTTTCTAGTCTGCCCCTTGAGAATGGGGGTGTTTGATACAAAATTGAATTTCAAGCTATGTGACAGGAGCCCCGAGAACAACAGCTCCCCAACCCTTCTGGCCGTAGGGACTGGTTTTACAAGGGGAAGGGGTGGGGTGGGGAGGGGAAGGCAGAGATGGACAGAAGGCAGAGCTCAGGCGAGCATCCCTCCCTCCAGGCCTGGTTCCAGATAGGCACAGACCAGTCCCTGTCTGTGACCCAGGGGCTAGGGACCCCTGCATTGGAATACCTTTTAAAAAAGTCTTTAATAAGGGAAATTCTAGTTATGTGGTTATGTGAGTAAAGGCTGGTGAATCTCATCAGCTTTTTTCCTGAGTCATTAAACTGCATCTTCAAGTAGATTGCTTTTCAGGAGATGGAATCCTATCAACTTGAGGTTTGTAAATCTTTTACATTTTCCCGCACAGTCTCAAATCACAGTCCTTGAAAGAATAAGATGCTCTTGAGGACGGAAAGTAAGAAGAAGATAAGAAGTAAAAAGAAATATATAAAAAGAAACTCAACCTGACAGATTCTCACATAATGGTGACCCTTCATCAATATTCCATGTTACAATTTTCTGAAGTTCCTGACTCTTCAGAGTGACACAGCTCTAAAACCACATGTATTTATACATATGTACATTGAACAAAATAATTTATCATTATTGTAATTATTATTATTATTTTTAGAGAGAGGGGAAGGGAGGGAGAAAGAAAGGAGAAAAACATTGATGAGTCAGAGAAACATCCATCGGTTGTCCCTCGTACGCAGCCTGACCTCGTATGTGGGGAAAAACCCGCAACCAGGCATGTGCCCTGACCAGGAACTGAACCAGCGACCTTCGGCTTTGTGGGACCACATCCAACCAACTGAGCCACACAGGTCAGGGTTAGAAGGAATTAATTTTTAAAATAGAAGCAGCTTAGAAAGGAAGTAGCCAAATTTTACTACTTAGAGGAATAAATTGAGTGGCTTATAGGAAGATACAAAATGTTTACACAAATCTCTGAGCATAGTTTATTAAACATATAGTTTCTCTAAAAAATGAGGCACCTAGTACATATGCCCTTTAAGCCAAGCCTATACATTTGTAGTTGAAGAGTTGTTTAAAAATCAACTTGTGTTATGACTTTAATGTTAGTAACTATGCCAAGGCTATTATGTTACTGTCTTCTTGTGATCAGTGAAGATCCATAGGATAGGACCAATTAAAACAATGTACAGAAAAATGTTAATGGAGAAAGAAATGCTAATCATTTAATTAACCAGTGAAGACTAAGTTCTGCCTATTAAACCTCTGCTTAATCAAGGACTGTTTTCATCAGTATCAATGACTAACAAGAGAACATTTGTTCATTCATTCATTTATTCAACAAATGTATACTATGTGTCTTGCAATGTGCAGAGCAGTGGGTCTAGAACCATAACCTAAGTAGACACAATCTCTCCCCTCTTGGAATTTATTATCCAGCTGGGAAGACAGATAATAAAGATTAACTCAATTGTTACAAAAAAGAAACATAATTATTGACTCTGATAAACGCAATGAAGGAAAAATAGTGTGCTACAAGAGTAAGTAATGGAAGACCTGACCTACTAGGGTATTAGGAAAGGCTTTGCTGAAGAAATGACACGTGAGCTGAAACTGAAGATGCTCAGCGGGATGCCAGGTGCAAGGGTCTGGGAGTGCAAGGCCTTTGGTTGACAGTTTTGCAAAGACTGTTCTCCGAAATGGGGTTCTTCACAGACCTACCTTGTTTGATACACTGAGGTATGAGATCCTGTTTTTAGAGAATACTGAAAGCACCCTCTGTAATTTCCATAAGACTTTTCCCCTCTGAGGTCACAGTCATACAACTGTCATGAACCGCACTCTACCGTACTGCTGGGGGCACTGCAGTGGCTGGGAGGGCCACTGGCCTGGCAGCCGAAAGAAATGAGTGCTGGGCTTGGCTTTCCCTGACTGGTCATGTGGCCATGGACAAGTCACTTTTCCTTTTTGCAACCTGATTTGTAAAACTGGGAAATTGTGCTAACAATCCAAAACTATGGTATTTTAACCCCTCACTTTGGCATTCAAGGTCATCATCCATAACACAACACCTGTCTACCTTCCCAGGTCAACTGAGCTACCAAATAAAAGTACCCAAACCTGCACCCCGCTTTCCTTTCTCATGCTTTTCTCCCTGTCCTTGATGATCCATCTGAAAGGTCCAATTTCTCCTCATTAAACTTCTTTTATTGCTAAGAAGGCTCCTAAAAGCTACCCAACTTTGTCCATTCCCCCTGTGCATGACATGAAAACCCAGGCCATGGTAACCTGAAAGACTTTTCAAAAGCCACACATCTCAGAAATGACAGAGCCAGGTTCTCAGTCGAGGTCTCTAGGCCATCTCTCTTCCCACGATATCAGTCCAACTGTGGAGGCTGCCCAAGCCCACCATCACCACCTTGGCATCTCTCGCCGTCCACCTGCGTGACAGGCATTGGCAAACCATGACCAACGGGTCAAACCTGTCAAAGGTAGCCTGCCACCTGTCTTTGTAAGGTCGACGAAATCAAGTTTTTTATACCTTTAAATGTTTGGAAAAAAATGAATAACCAACATTTCATGGCATGTGGAAATTATATGATGCTCACATCTCAGTGTCCATAAACAATGTTTGATGGAACACAGCAGGCACATGGGTTTAAGAGTTGTCTATGGCTGCTTCCTTGCGACGATAGTGGCGAATAACTGAGACAGACCCTGTGGTCCACAAAACCAAAAGTACCATGTGGCCATTTTAAAGGACAGTTTGGTGCCCTTTGGTGTATGTCATTATGTATGTCCCTGTCTTCCTTTACTTGTCCATGGCAACCCCCCACAACTCGCATGTTCATGTAAAAGGCACACAGCAGGGACAGGGGCTCTCTCACTATTCCTCTCTTGTGTAATAAGAAACAACCATTGCCCTGGCCAGCCTGTGTGACTCCACTGTTACAGCATCGTTCCTTAAACCAAAAGGTTGCAAGTCTGAGCCCTGGTCAGGGCACCTACCTAGGTTGCAGATCCCATCCCCAGTTGGGGCACGCACAGAAGGCAACCAATCAACCAATCAACGCTCCTCTCTCACACTGATGTTTATCTCTTTCCCTTCCACTCTGTCTAAAAGCACTGAAAGAATGTACTCAGGTGAAGAGGAAGGAAGGAAGGAAGGAAGGAGGGAAGAAAGGAAGGAAGGAAGGAAGGAAGGAAGGAACCCTTATTGAGCATTCATGTTCCAGAAACTGTTCCAAATGTTTCATAAGTATTCATGTATTATTCCTTACAAAACCTCCTTGTGCCCTTTACTTCTATTATTTCTACTTAATAGATAAAGAAAATGAGGTGCACGTGTTAAATACACCATTTGCTGAATTCAAGCAAATATAATACCTATCATGATATGTCTGCGGACCTCAGAGAACGTTAGTCTGAGTACCCCAGGATCCTTCGTTTTATGAGCCAGTATCCTCAATCTAGAAGTAAAAGCCACAGTTCTCTTTCCACCCTGGGAATCGCTGTTACTCAGCCAGAGACTCTGGAGACCAGGAAACACAGGCACATTTCTGGAGCCGTCTACATTCTCTGAGACAAAAGGGAGACATGACTTTGGTGAAATGACTTCAGAGTCATTGATCTGCATTCAACCATCTCCAATTTCACTTTATAAAGTAATTTCATTTCATATGCCCTTCATATGGTTATATGCTTATTTATTAAAAAAAAAGATGATCTTGGATGTCTTTTCCAGAGCAGCTAGCTGTGATTCCAAGCAGAAGAGGACTGATAAGGAGAAGCTCTTAAAACAGGCCACTGATAGCTCATTGAATGTCCAGTAGAAGAAAGACAGCGAGGGTCCAGGATAAAAAAGAATGATCAACTTTGCCCAACACCAACTGACAAATTTCAGCTCTCAGGGGCTCACATCCGCCAGGATTTGAAAGGCAGATGATAGATTGTTTCTCGAGAGTGATTTGGAGATATCTGCTCTGTGACTGAGCACCTGTCCAAGCGCTACCCTTTGGCCCCCTCTGTTGTCACTCACTCTGGGGCTCCACCACCGTCTGTGGAGCAAGTGTAGGTTTGCATGTAGAGTAAGCAGCCCCAATCTCCAGGCCCACTGCTGGAGCTGGATGCCGTCCGTGGAGCAGAACAAGCAAAGAGAGCTCTAGGTGCTGTGCTTTAAGGGGAAGCAGAAATGAGGAGCTGGAGAAGCTCAAGGGAGAAAGCTCCAGAGCCACTCAGTGTGAAACAAAGAAAAATACATCTGTAATGACACAGAAAACATAACCATCAGATTTAAGAGAGAATTAGGCTGGCAGGTGGCACTTGCCTAACCTCTCAGACTGTTACAGCATCTCTCCCTCAAGATTGTGCTGGAAATTCATCATAAAGTGTGGTTTCACGTGCAAAATGCATTTTTGCAATGGCTTGTGCTGTCATTTGTTCCAGATCTACAGTCCCCATGGCATGGTCCTGACTGTGACAGACAGCTGATTCGAAAAGTCTGGAAATGGCGCTAACATTGCCCCAGGGTTGTCCTTGTCATAGATGAGCTGGGGCTGTTTATTTAAAAATAGCTAGAGTTTATTTATTATTAAAGTCCTCTTCACTCTCCAAGAACAAACTCAAATGCCTCCTCTTCCATGAAGCCTTTTCCAAAGTTCTGTTCTTCCCTTCCACTGCACTCCACAGCACTCTGCCCACTCGTCACAGCACTGTCTCACTCGGCCAGACATTCTGTCGTTCTAGACTGTGACACCCCTGAGAGCAGAGAACGTGGCACAAAGAATGTGGCTGTTGGACAGCCTCAAAAGATGGAACCATCACCTAGTAAGTCCTGAACAAGTTATGTAGCTGAGCCAACATCTTCACCTTTAAATCGGGGAAAGAATGCTGCCCTTGCAGGCGCTTATGAGCATTAAATGAGAAAATGTGTACCGCATGCTTACACCGGTCCCTGGAACAGAATGGGTGCTCAATGTATGTCAGAGAACTCCCCTTCATCACCTGCATTCTCTGGAAAGCCCAATGCAGTGCCTTGCATACACTGAGTGCTCAATAAATACCATGGCTGGGCTGAAATAAATTGCTGCATCACACTCTTGTCTGTTTGACTTCATCTCATATTAGATTCAACCAGGCGATTATTAATTATGCTGACTTCACATACAGTGACACCTACAAAGTGATCCTGTTTTCTGTCCTTCTTAAAAAATGAAGATGGATTCTGTTACATGTATTTTCTATGCCTATTACTTATGCAAGACACCCTTAGTCTGCATGAGTATCACACTGGCTTTCTAGGTTACTGATATGAACATTCCAAAATGATATGGTTAGAAGCCACTCAAAATACTAAGGACATCATTTCACACCAAGGAAAATATTTTGCCCATTCTCAGAAGACTTTAAAAGGGCTAAAATTTCAAGAAGGGGTGAAATTTTTGTTCCCTTTGCTGCCTCCGAAGTAAAATTTCAGTGTTGGATTTCATCTCAGCAGCCCAGTTCCCAGGCACCCGGGCCCTCACACTTACCCGGCAAAAGGGCCCTCGGAGAGCACTAACCAGGCAACAGCCTAGTTTCAACATTCTCTCACTTCCTCTGCATCATCCTGCGTTCCAGGCCCTCAGCACTTTTCTGTCTGCCAGCTGATCCGATAAACCAGTCCAAGTTCAAAAACTAAAAAGGGCATGATGCTAATGGTTTGTGAGAGTGAGTGGTACCTCCTTCCTGAGTGCTGTCATTGCATTTGATTAGGGATCTGCTGCGTAGACCTACTTATTCAAAGGAGTATCTCTGATAGTGAGAATTTCAAATCCTATGTTGGCCGATGGATAAAAGCTTTGCACCCAGAAGTATTCTGTCCTCATCGATTCACTTTAGACCTGCTACCAGTAATGTACTTGCCCTTGACCACAAACACATTTCCTTCACTTCAGGACTTTTCTCCTGAAACAGGCTAGAAAGTTTCAGGTAAAGAGAAAATATGATTCTCTTGAAACTTTGTCTCTCTTGTTACTTACTACACTCTCTTAGCTGGGCAGGCAGATCAAAGGACATTCGAAAACGCAGATATAAAACATAGGGTTCTAAACAGAGCCTACCAAAAACATTCGAGGCAGTAAGAACTGTGAGGAACTATCTCCCAAGTTCAGTCAACACACTGGAAAAAGGCACTTAACCTCCTCATTTATATTCTGAACTGCTCTTCATAAAAACATACCAAGGAGAGTGATTCACCCCAGAAGTCCCCAGTTCAGGAAATTGGCTGTTTGATTTACAAACCCTAGTAAGAACCTAACAGTCGATTAGTTTGAGTCTTCAAAATATGGATTATGTAAAATATATTTGGTGATGTGTGTGTGTGCTCCAGTGAGAGGCTGAGGAGGGAGGCAGGCAGGAAGGGAGAGAGACGGAGTGACACAGTCTCACACACACACGCACACACACACACACACACACACGTATCTTTTGGAAGAAAAAGGAAAAAAAGACTGGAAACAATCCCATTGCACTCAATGAGGCCCCAACCAGAGTAGCCCTGAGTCCAAACCAAAAGTCCAGAGTCAGACTCGGAAAGCTCACACTCCCAGAATCTAGTCCATCCCAAAGGGTCAGAAATGACATTTACTTCCACCAAATCTCAGGTGTGTCTCCAGGTCACAGACACCCCTTTGTTCAGACAGAAAATTGGAAACAGCTGGGTCAGCAACCACCGCCCCCCCACCCCGCCGCCTCACTTGGTGTGCCACAATCACTAACAGAATTAGAAACCAAGTTAGAGGCCGCTGAGGGAGTTCTAAGTGATTCTAGATGGAATTCTGGAACCTTGGGAAAGTCAGGGAGAATATTTGCCACAAGGGGGAGCAGGAGAATTTGGTCAGATGGGAGACGATTTGGTAGAGGCTCTGATGAAGGGTCTAACTATGAGGTCTGGATGATTTGGGAAAATGTTTTGACAAGAGACATTTATCCCTTAGAAGACCTAACAGCCTCCCCCCTCCCAGAAAAACAATGGCAAAAACAAAACAAAACAAAAAAAAATGATACAATCAGGAAGAAAAATCATCGCATGTGGACTTCTAAGTTCTTTACAAATGCAAAGCAACAAATTAATTTTCAGTTAAAAGCAACACACATACATACTCTGCAAAGATATAAACCAGGAAAGATAAGTGCTCTATCATCCTGTTTTAATTGTGTATTTCCTTTTCCCAATTTAATGTCTGTTTTGATCTTGTCTATTTCCATGCTAATGGAACAGATTGCTTGTTTATTACCTATTCTCCCTCCACCTGAAGGCATCATGAAGAAAGGGCTCCTCTCACTGAATTGCAAAATGAACATTAGATGTTAAAGTCCTAAAATGCACTTACTTTGGGAGAAATTCATCCGTGAGCTAAATGAATGCTTTAACTTGCTTTAAAGGGGGCAGTGCAACTTCATTGGATCTGCAGAGCTTTCCCCATCATTTATTATGTCAAAGAAATACATTAAGTACTTAGAGGGAAGGAACCATGCGTTTACTTTGCAAGATAAATAAAAGTCTATTTTTGTCTGATAAAAAACATGTTAAATATAGCTTGCTAACAGAATGCTGAAACCCTCTCGGAATTTTATTTTTCTCAAAACATAGTAAGCTTAAAGGAGCAATTAATGTAATTTTTGCAAATAGCCCTATAGATGTTACTGACTATATTTCCCCTCCCCTTTGCAATTTTATTAGGAGTTAAAGTGCTGCTACTGCTATGTATTTTATTCCCCTTCACAGTCAACAAAAGGTTATCTAGTTTTCAATCTTAATCCAAAAAGATACAGTGGAAACCATTAAGTAGGAATAGGAAAAAAGTAAATAGAAAGGCAGAAAGGTAGGTAGGTAGGTAGGTATGGAAGCAGATAAATGACAGATAATAAAGCATAGCCTGCATATTCTTTTAATTCATTACTCTACTCTCCCAGCTCTGTTAAGCTTGCAAAACAGAGTAAATGAAGTCTGATTGTCATGGCCACTGACATCCCTTGCAACATCTGCACAGCTCAACAACAAATAACAGTTTACCTTTGTCTAGTTTTTCCCCCTTAGGAATTAATCATTCCATATTTAATAAAAAAACAACAGCCATTTTAGGGGGGAAAGAAGGGATCCTTTTGCTGTGGCTAAAAGAAATCTTAGCTAAAGAGGCCTTAGATCCAAATGGAATTCTTCGAGGAGGCAGAATTTCTAACGTGAAAACCATTTAAGAAAACACATCTTGCTTCTTAAGGAAATAAGTGGGTCTTCCCCCCACCTTCTCACTCACCAGGCCCCAAAAATGGCTCTCTTCCTTCCTCCTTTCATACCCGCCTAACCTCCCAATTAAGCAAGTTTAGCAAAACTAGAGCTAAATCCAAGTAGCACAGGATTTGAAAGAGGAACCTAAGGACAATCATCCCTCTCTTGGCTTTGTTTTCTTTTCTGAAATGAATGAAACCTCTAGCTACATCTTCCTCTCTCCTTTCCTGACTTGCTGCCGAAATAGCTTTGGGAGAGAAAGAGACAGCATGTGAGGCAGCGTGTGTGTGTGTGTGTGTGTGTGTGTGTGTGTGTGTGTGTGTTGGGGACATGGGTGGGACACGCACTTTGTGAATCCCCTCCTGGGTGCTCCTGGCCTCCCTTAGGAAATCTGCACACAGAAGCTGGAGTGTGTGTGTTCCATTGCTCATATTTGGAGATACTCAAGCTCTGCCTCTCACCAGATCTAAGCACAATCTCCACCTACTCTGCCAGCTCCTCCATGATGGAGATGCCTCTACCGTCTTTACCATATCTGTCATTTTTTAAAAAGCTTCTTCCACTACACCTCCTACTGATATCCCTTCTTCTCTTTTTAGTCTTTACACCTCCAGCAGGACAAAGTTTGTATTGTTATATTCACAACCACTAGTGGCTGACTAGCAGGAGTGAGACAGAGCGCGCCAGCGAGGGAGCCAGGCTAAGGAGGGCGGGGGGTGGTTAAAACAGATTCCTAGTGCAAAGCATGACTTTCCAATGACTGCGGACACCATGCACATCGCTCTCTGCAAAAAAAAGAAATTCTTTGTTAAATTTGATCACTCCGCCGTCAGTCCAACCACTGCCACTTTGGAGAGGGAAATACGAATCACCAGCCCAAGTCATGCATCAGTCAACAGAATCCATAGAGGGAGGGGGATTTAAAAAATCAAGGATGCACACAGAAGCATCGCCTGGGCGGATTTGGTTTCTTTAGCCGACTGTCCACCCATAAGACCTCCCTCTTCTTCATTAAGGTGGAGCCAAGAAGGGTATCCTCACATCTCAGAACAGACCATTTCCCTAAAGCTCTAGAGGCAGATAATGCCGCTGCAAAGTTCCCTTCCAGTCTCTTGAGGGAAAAAGCCTGTGCGTGCAGAATCCCCAAAGCACACTCCGGCACAGTGCCTGGAAAAGGGGACCCTTCAGCCCACTCCCCGCTGCATTTTTCCCTGCTTGTCCCCGGCCCGGGCCACACCTCCCTTCGCTCCGCAGTCCGTGGCGAAGAAGCACCCAGCGCTAGACGGAAAGGAAGGGACTCGCGACTGTGCCCTTGAGGAAGACCCCAGGGATTACCAGAAGGAGGGAGGACCACGGAGCCCAGTTGGTGGGGACGCCGGGATCCCCGGCAGGGCTGCATTCCGGGTGGACTTAGATCTTCGCGCCCTCAAGGATCAGAGGCAGTGCCGCGCAGGGTGCAGCATCTCCTGGGCAGCCCTTTCTTCCTCCGGCAGCCGGCACTGGCAGGGAGGCACACTCACGCCCAGACGCACGAGCCCGAGCAAGCT
This sequence comes from Phyllostomus hastatus, assembly GCF_019186645.2. Lineage (NCBI taxonomy): Eukaryota > Metazoa > Chordata > Mammalia > Chiroptera > Phyllostomidae > Phyllostomus > Phyllostomus hastatus. Next base: position 109,996,654 of record NW_025334041.1, on the reverse strand, counting down.
CTCTCCCCGAGAAGCCCGGACACCCCAGAAAATGTGTAGGAACACACACGCAATTTAGGAGCCGGTCCTTTGTCAAAGCGGAGGGAAGTGTAGCCTTTTGAACAACAAACGGAGAACAGTTGGCGGTATCGGACCAAATCCCTCCGGCTTGCCCATCATAAGATCCTACCTGGTTTGGGGGAGTGTGGATGGATCTTTCCCCCGTTCCTCCACGCTAGTAGGAAATACAGCGCACTCCTTCCTTTTAAACAGCTCCCAATTAGGAAGAGGTCGCTCCCATCTTCAGGGGGAAGCACAAAGCCGGCGACGGCGGGCGGTCTCCTGTGCAGGGCAGGCTCCCGTGCAGAGCCGGCGCGAGCAGGAGCAGCGGCGGCGGCGGGCAGCCGGTGCGCGCGGGCGGGAGGCAGGCGCGGAGGCCCGGAGGCTGGGAGGGCCGGGGCCCGGGCGGCGCGCGCGCTCTCCCTCCCCCCGCGCACACTCGCCCGCCCGCCCGCTGCCCGCCCGCCGCCCGGGGCCTCGCACTGGCTCACACGCGCGCTCGGCCCCGGCGCTGCCGCGGCCAGCCGAGGCCCGGCGCCCCAGCCCTGTGCGCGCCCCCAACGCCAGCGCCGCTGGACACCGCCTGGGAGTAGAGCCGGCGCGTTTTTGAAGCAGCGAGCCGGTGGGGAGCCCTTCCAGCCTCCCAGCCTCTGCCGTTGAGATTTTTCCTATTTCCTCCCGGCTCTCGGCCCCGCAGTGCGTTGCGGTGGCGCGCTAGCGCTCTCTCCCGCACCCAACCCGTCGGTTACACGCACACACCCGCGCTGCAACTTTTCTTTTCAACCTTCCTCGCCTCACCCACAGACAGAACCCCGAACCCAACTCGCCTACCCGCTTCTCACCTCTGAAATTGTTAATCTTTCTTCCTTCACTCTCTGTCCCTCTGCTAAAGGGATCTGGGGATGTATCAATGATTTTCTCTTACATTCTCACTCCGTGTTTTTCCTGCACATCAGACAAGCACAGCAACACGCTGGCTAGTAGCTGCTGACGCAAGCAGATAAGGCTGGGGAAGAAAGAAGGGGGGTCGGGGGGGGGGGGAAGGTATTTCCCAGCCAAGAACTCTGAAAGATTCTCCGTGTTGGTATTTCCCTCAGACTGCAGCTCACCTGGGAATAAAGACCAAGAGGCTGTTTAATGTGAAAGCCACGCAGCTTTTCAGCTACAGACAGGAGTAAAAGCCGAGCATTAAGGTTCAGTTGGGAAAGATCTAATGCAGAAATCGACGAACCATTCATTGCCCTTTCCAAGAGAAGCATTATCATTGCCAATACATCACTTCCCCATAATTAATAAAGGAGCATTGCACCAGGCCCTTGCACTCTTGACAGCTCATTCATCCTTACAAATCCTTAATGACTTGGCAGGATGAAAGGCTAGACCTGCTGTGGAGTTCACAAACGTGGCTGTGCATCAGACACCTGGGAAAGCTTGTTCAAAATGTAGATTTCAGCGTCCCATCTGGAGACCGATATGGAGGTCTCGAGCGGGACTCCAAGCTTGTATTTTTAAAACACCAGTAGATATTCCCTGCTGCTGTGGTTTGCCAAGATGTTGGGGTGGAGGGTCAGGGGCAACTACCTGGGGAAGGTGAGAGAAGGAGAGAGCTGCAGAGCACTACTAGGTAGAAGTTAAATTTCTTAAGCAGAATTCGTCCCAGTACTTACAGTCCAGCTCTGACGCAGCCAGCCCGTGGGGGAAAGGAGAGATTCTGATTGGGGACCCCACTGTCCCACTGTTCGACTAGGAGGCAAACAATGGAAGTAGCCCTCCTCTGCCTCTCTGCCAGTGGCTCTCAATCCTCACTGCACCTCAAAATCTCCTGGGGAGCTTTTCAAAGTCCCAGTGCTTAGGCCACACCCCAGGCACATTAACTTGGAATCTTTGGGGGTGGGACCCAGGCATCAGCAATTTTTATTTTAATGTTTCTTGTTGATTCCTGTGTAACCTGGGTTGAAAGTCACTGTTTTAGGGCAAGCCTCAAACAAGGATGTGCTGCGAATAACCTGCGGAGAGTCATTTCTGAGGAAGTAGATCCGGAGCAGGCCCGGGGGCCGCACTGTTGCCTCACTGACATTCAGGCGAGGCTGCCTGACTAAGGCCCCCCCTTTCATTAACAAGCGTCTGCCGAATCCCAGCCGGTGGCTGTGGACCCTGGGCTTGGTGGGGAGCATCCCAGGCTTCTTCTTGTCTTGTATATCATTCCCAGGAATCATCCCTCTCTAAAGACATGTTTTTTCCTCGCTGTGGGTTCAATTTTCTTGGAAGCCACTCTGCGCACAAACTTTTTGTGAGACTGCACTGACCCGCGGGTGTGAACAGGAACACACTCAGGGAGACACAAGCCACCATCTCTCTGTTAGGGTGTGTCCTCAGCCAAAAATTACTTATGGTCCTGAATTTAAGGGAGTGTAAAAAGGGCAGACGTTTGGCTCACACTCAAGGAAAAGGGCTTAGAGAGCAAAGTGGCTTTTTAAGTGACACAGAGAGAAGTAAAGACCTCACCCACAGGAAGTGGGACACGGCGGACCGCAGGAGCCGAGTGAAAGAGCTAGATGGAAATGTGAATGGACTATGTATCACTGGAACAGAGTCTGTGGAAAGGATGTGGTCTACTATCGGTATTACAGACTTCTTAGTGAAAACGCCGATTTTCCTGAGAGTGCAAGAAGCATGTTTGTGACGCAGGGTAAGGAAAACCTGTCCTTAACCTCTTTATCCCAGTGGTCCACCAACTTTATTCCAAAATCCATCTTGTCAGCAGCCAAGAAAGCATGAAGGCTACACCCTGGGTCTCTGTTCCTCCTCTTTTCCAGTCTTGCTTGATATTAGATCAACTTGGATTCTTGGGAAAACACCTCCATGACATGGTCCTCTGCTGACCTAGAACCTTTAAAGGCAGCCTAGTGCCTAGTGATTTGGCACTCTTTTTGAGGTGGCTCAGTTTCTGAACCCTCTAATTTTTATTTTGCCTTTCATTTCTCATGAAAGGCATCTCTATAAGGGTTCCAGAGCCCCGAGGCAAATCGAACCTTTTGCTCCCTCCGAAATGTCAAGCATGACTGGATTTTTATTGCAAGAATTATCGACGGCTGCATCACCGGCACAAGGCTCCAGCTGAGGACATTGCGAGGCTACTGCAGGCTGTGGCTTTGGAAAGAAGAAATATTGTTTGTAGGAAGGTGGTGATTTACATTCCAATGGCAGTAGTGTTTCTTAATTGTATTCTCGAATATTAATTGCCATTCTCTCCTTTGGATTTGAGGTTCAGAGTTATGGGTGTCCACTGTCAGGTACCCAAGCACAGCCATTCTGGGGACTCCACAGGGACATCATCGAGATTTGATGTATTCTAATATCAAACACGGTTCAGATATTCACGAGCTATTTTCCTGCAACTCTTCAGGAGATTTTTGTCAACTTGTTATAAGACCAAAGATAAAACTTGTGAATCAGGTCTAATGTTTTTATCCAGTCTATGAAAAAGTTAGGCATGTGATCAATGGTGCCACAATTTTGAAAAACAAATATTATTTTACTACAACACCCAATAGTTTTTTTATGACAAGGAAAAATGACTTCATTGTAATGTAATTCCTTTCTGTTCACTTTGAATTATTTGGGTCAGAGGTACCATTACTATGTTTTTTGGTGCTTGGTGCTTCTGAAGCGTCTTCATATAGAACAAGTCCTTCCTGACCTCCTTGACTATTTTGCCCGTTGTCACCATTCACCTCTCTGCTCCTTCCTGGTCCCATCCTGATTTCTATGTAACATAAAAGGTATTACAATGCCCTCAGCCCAGCCAGCTAGTGGAGCTTAACGTTAGCCGTCTCCCCACACCTAGGGACCTCAGGTGGGTCTCTGGCCCCTTTTGTCCATGGGGTTTTCTTTGCTGCTGATGGGATCAAAGGTTTTTGCCTCAGGGGGTGGCGGGATTCTTTGTTTACTCAGTGTTCCTTTCCTTCTCTGGGGTCTCATTCCCACAATTCCATTTTACTTCTCCTTTTTGTTCTGACCAGTTGAGCACCGCAGCCGAACCCCAGCCAGTAAGTGGGCCCTGTTGCTGGGTGGGAGCAGCCGAACCCCCTCAGAGTTACCACAATTCTCCCCTGTGCCCCACAGCTGCAAGGTCACCCACTTCCTATGCACCTGTCCCGGTCTTTGGACAGCAGATGCCTGCACTTCTGCATTTGAGAAATGATAGTCTGCACTGAGCTTGTACAAAATCCCAGCACTTTTCATCTCTCATGTTTGCCTCTTATTATATTAAGGACATCTCTAGTCTGCATCCCACCAATTCACCAATGGTAAGGTAGCCAGTGAGTAGCTCAAGAGCAAAATCATTATCTAGAGCAACTAATGGGTCAGAAAAGAACAGAGACGAGTTAAGAATTAGAGCTTTGGAGTTACAATATCTGGAGTCAAAAATATCACCTGAGTGACCTCGGGGAATTTTCTTAACCCCTCTGAGTCACAATATCTGTCTGCGAAACCTGGATGGTAAGAGTCTCCTTCACGGAGCTACAGGGAGGATAAAATGTATATAATGTGCTTGACACAGCTATTCATCATAATAATTATTTATTAAATGATGTTGTTTTATAATCAGTGGTAAAGTTCCATAGAAATGATATTCACAAAGTTAAAAAAGTTTCTATATAATCAAGTTCCACATATTCGGCCTATCATTATTGATAACAATTATGCTATCATTTTTGTTATACAGAATTATGTACAACAAATAATCCAGGAGAACAAATGCCTCTACAGTATGAGGTACTTCCCCTGCCTACGATAAAAGAAGCTACTCGTGCACTCTCAGATTGTGTAAGCACAGGGTGCGGTTATGTGACTGATGAAGGGGGCACCCCATCCGGGCCAGATCACAATACTTATTTTCCTTTATGTCTGGCTGTCAACTTGGTCCTCTCTCTATTATAATCTGAGGGTCATTTTAAACTCCACTCTAATGAGGATTTGGGTTATCACATTAATTTTATTAAGAGGGGATCGTATTAAAACAGAAACTTCCTCACCAAGATTTCACAAACTTTCCTCAATATTGATTCAAGGACTCTCCACCAAGAGGGACTCAGGATGAAGCCCTGGCATGTGCTCTGTACCGGGCCATGGTTCCTTGCAATCTAGTTCCGAAGAAACATCCCTGAGAGATGTTGCACTTCAGCCTTTCCAATAAATCTCTTTTCTAAGGCATCGTCTCTGACGTATAGCTTCTTCTCCATCTTCGATGGCTGGGCACTGTTTAGAATCTTCTGCCAGTGTCTCAGTGGTTACCACAGTGCCAGAGAATAGCCCTTGAAAAGAGTCATAACAAAAATACCCAAGGGGGAAATATACTGAACTTAGGATGTCTTAATTCATGGCTGTAATGGTGCTGATTCTGCTACCAGTGGAAGTGTCCGGAAATAACAAAACTACCTGCTCTTATCTACTTAAAAATTCAGAACCTTCTATTATGTGACCTAAAGAGTCCTTGGCAATTATGGGCACAGAAATTCAGAAACTACATTTTTTTTTTGTTTTCTATTAATGTATTGTCCTGTCCTGTCTCATATACAAAAGCTTAACCATCTTTGGATATGTTTTAGAATGTTTGAGTGTAGACCGAAATAAACATGTTGTTTATGTAGATATTAAACCTATTTGCCATTTGAAACCTAAGATTTATGTGACAAATCCTTATGAACTAGTTGGATGAGCTGTGACTACTCTCATTTTAAAGACCGAATGAGAAAGTACAGAGGTTTGCCCAGTCTACACAGAAGTATCAGGTATGTTGTTTTGAAATAGTACTGAAGACCAGGCCCACTCATAGAGATTCTGTCCCTACAGATCTGAAGTGGAGTACAGACACTGGTATTTTTTAAGTACCACCTTTTCCCTAGGTGGTACTAAGGTTCAGACTGAACTGAGAACCATCAGCCTAAGATCAAATTGCTAATTAGTAGCAAAGACAAGTGAAAAAAATCCCCCCTGTATCTGCCACAGTGACATTCTATTCTGCAGCTCCTTGAACACTGATATTTAACAGAAGATAAAAACAGGGACTTTTCTTGGAAATTTAAGTGAACTGACAAATGTTTCAGGGCCTCTTTGAGTCTCCATGGGGCACACGTGGGTACTGTAATGGATCTGACAAAGACATCTAAGCTTCTTGGAAGACATGGTCAGGAAAGTGAAATCCACGACTGCAGGGCCTGCATCTGTCGTGTTGAACACTCAGTCCCCAGCATCTAGAGCAGTTTTGGGTACACGGTAGAGGAATTCATAAAGCACAGAGTGTCCCCTGCAGGGGGACTGGCCTATACGGGTAGATGGATTTGGGTCTTAGGGTAAATTCTTTGGCCTCTGTCCAGTGCAAATTGCAACTTAATAGCAATTATCTCCTTATAGCACAGTGATGGCCCTGGTTAGCAACTGACATTGTCACCTTATCCACATCCAAAGTCCTGCCTGGCCACCTGCTCTGCAATGACAGATTGTCTGTGACATTGCAGGAGGCCAGACCACACGGAGATGGCAATCTGACCGAGCCTCAGGCTTGTGCCTGTAAACTGACCCTTTGTTGGTTATCTCTGGAATTACTTATAAGCTCCCGTTTGGCCCAGTTTGTAAGCATGTCAGAGAATCTCTTATTTCCTGTTAAGAGGGGTTCTGCAGACATATGTTTTATGGGTACTATGCTTGTATTTTCATTTACTATTTTTCAAAAATCAAGAAACTTGTGAACTTCCTGCTTTGTTCAAAGTCAGAGGTGAAGCAACTCTAATTAAAGACAAGAAGCTGGGCAGAGCAGGGACAAAATTAACACAGGTGAGAATAGTCATATCATTCATTTGTTCACTCATCCCTTCATGTATTCATTCAACAAATATTTGTAAGGACCTACTCTGGGCCAGGCTTGTCCAAGACCCTGAAGATACAACAGGGAAAACATCAGTAAAAGTTCATGCCCTCCTGGGACTTACATTTCATTAGAAAAACAAGAGGCAATAAGCAACATAAATGCATTAACACATCATAGGGTGTCAGACGGAGACACTGCTGTGAAAGAAATGAAGCACAGAAAACGAGAAAGAGACTTCAGGAGCAAGTACAAATTTAGATGGTCAGTTTGCAGAGACCTGAATGAAGTTAGGATTTCTCCGGGACAATGTTCTTCCTCTCTTTCTTGAGAGTCACAAATAGATGAAATGATGGAGCACAGTGTTTTGTTGTTGGATATTTGTTTCTGTCCCGAGTTGGGGTTCTTTTAGGAATTCCTATGGCAAAGCCACTGGCCTTCATGGGGTTAGCTGCAGAGGCGCGGTCACGTGGTTTCCACCACCATACGCAGGACCACTTCATATGCGACATAAATCCCAGAGTTTTCCAGAAAGGAAAACTAGCTCCCAGAGATTGCGCATAATATGGTGGTATTTCTTCTAAGGCAGAGTTGCTGCAAGAATTCTGAGTGCCCTCTTTGGTTTTACTTAAAGAACAGCCTCTTATTAAAGCAACGAGACGGGAAACTATACCAGTGAGTTTTCATGGCTGAACCTCTTGCCAAAAAGTCAACAGCCCTAGCAATGAGGGAGGGAAATCACATATGCGTAATTTAATGATGGTTCCAGGGCTTTTTTCCACGAGTTTGTCAACCTCATTTCCCTTCTTTTTACATCCTTATCTGAGATTACACAATGCACATAGTATGCACGCACACTCATGCATACACACACAGTGCATTCGTATACATGAACTCTTATATGAACTCACACACTCATCCACATACTTGATTCTTAACTCCAGCTAAAGATCAAATTATGGGAAAATCACCATTTGCAAATGTGCAAATAATGCATGGAAATAATAGCTGACCTCTTTTTTTCCTAATTTTATTTAACAGGAATGGTTGTTTATTTTCCAGATCTTTTATATTTGGTTTCAAATCTACTCAGAGACTCACAGCCTCAAGTAGATTGTGACCCATGCACTGGTCTCTTTTGAACAGTGATAGATTTAAAGCCAAAAAAAAAACCCCACAAACTCCTAAATTATGTATCTTAAGGTTAAGATTTTTCTTCTTCCTGTTTCTTTTGCCAAAAAGCAAGCAAACAAGCAAGCAAACAAACAAACAATTCTGAATGTAGAAATTGTTCAAGGAAAGGCAGATTTGGATGCGAAGTTATTCAACACAGCAAAGTGCCCATCTCACTCACAATCAATGATCAATAAGTATGTGTTGAACAAATTAAACAAATTAATGGAACATACCTCATTATAGGGCAATCATTTAAAGGAAATTTTGCAGCAGTTTATTGGCCGAATTTTCAAATCAGGCAGCAAATAGTGAGAGACTCCTCCTTTCGGAGCCATGAGCTAAGTCCTGCGGTGATTAAAACGTGGATTAGACACCATCCATGAACTCTTGGAATTAAGTCTCATAACTGGAATTAGCCTGAAGACTTCTGAGCACTTGAATCCTATAGCCAGATATGGCTTTATGAAGAAGGTGCAGTTTTCAGAGTGAATGTGGTATGTTAAAGTGGGCACGGTCAGGAGTGAAGAAGAGACCAGTGAGAAGATGATTGCAGGTGTCTGGCAGGAGCCTGAGTAGGAGTACTCTAAACAATGACCAGAGAAGAAAGGGAAGAATATAGTTTCTCTCTGGCTCAGTTCTTGGCAGAATGCCAGTAAGCCCCTTCCCCCTCCCCACCTCAGGCCAATATTTTAAAGCATACTGAGTTTTCATTTTCAGGGGAATCATTCTGGATGGTTTCAATTGGAACACATATGCTTTCTATAAGGCTCTTAGTATTCTAGGGGAAATTTTTTCCTTTAAGAGTGGCAGACTAAGCGGGGTGGGGTGGGTGGGGTGGCGGGGGTGGGGGGGTGGGGTCGGGGCGGGTAGTCTGCTCCAGCAGGCAGGGAGCGTACCTCATCAGCGCCATGGCACGCTGCGTGATAACAAAGAGCCGATGACCTTTGGTTGGTTGTATCACTGTGTTTAAATTCTCTACAGACAAGGCAGCCACTTAGTCTTTGCACCTTAAATGGACTTCTCCCATTGTCTGTCCCCAAATGCACAGCTGCCTTTGAAATAGGTTATAGGAAATTGAGAATTTCTGATTTTTTTCCTTACGAAATAGAGTTGACTTGTACCTAGAGAGCTTGTGAAAGGTTCTTTCCACCTACACCCACCCCAGCGCTCCAGTAGCAAAGCGCCAGGCATTTAAGTCCGCTGTGTGGACTTCCACGGTGTGCGAGATCCAGCTGGGGCCAAGCGCGGGGAAGCATGGGCTTTGTGAAGAGCCTCTCACCGCCCCAGACTGCAGCTGCTTTTAATATTATTTCAGAAACAATTAGAACCAGTGAGGGAAACCTGAAAGTAATGGTAACATTTAATCAAATCTTTTTGTCTTTTGATCACATATATATTATATATATTCAGAAGAATATTTTGCTAAAAGCAGCCTTATTTGTCGGATAACAAATCGAAGGATAAAATCAACTGGTTTGATTTTTCGCATGTATTTCCAACATCTCTTGGGACACAGCCTTAATCTGACACAAACCGAAAACGGCATTCGTCATTACGAGAAATCTAGTGCTAATTTAACACTAACACTACTTGACCTCATGAGATATATTTTTAAATGGAAAGCATATCCCAGATTTTTAGATGTTTAGCCCTTTGTTTGAAGGCGAATTGTTATTTATTTTATTTAAATACATTTAAATGCATTTTATTATTAATTTATTAAAATTAAATAAGTTTAAATAAAATAAACTTTTCTTTATCTATAAATACTACTGTTAGACAAATGTCTGATGGATTTCCTGACAAGTTTGGAAACTTTTTCCCTTTATCTTTGAAATAGTATCTCGTGATTAGATCAGCTATAAGCTTGAATTTTGTGGAAATGGACTTGGATTTTGGTAGTTACCTGATAGCTATTCAATCATAGATAAAAATCACTCACTCATTCACTCATTTACTGAGTATTTTTGAGTGACTATGAAGCAAGGCACCATGTTAGACAGAAGGGAGTCATCAGTGAATACATGGACAAAGGGGGCTTTTCTCTTGGGGAAGGAAAGAAATACTAATCACATTACTTAAGTTTCTAACAGAGGAAGCCGACCTTTTTAAGGGAAGTTGCAAAGCTCAAAAAGAAGACTAAGGACTGGCTAGAAGAGGTGAGTGAACTTAGTTTAGTCTTGGACAGGAGAAGCTGCAGGTGCAAAGGCCCTGGGGTGAGAAGCAGTCAAGGGAACAAAAACAGGTCAGAGTGTGGAAAGCACAGCAAGTGAGAGAGGAGGGGTGTTAGCAGGGGTCACAGGGTAGGCAGAGCCATGCAGAACTATAGGGCTTGGCCTTGGCATCTTTTTTCAAGAGTAAGATACCTTATCTGTTTCATTCTGAAGACTTGCCTTAGTTTTCCTACGGAAAACTTCAGCCTTGCATAAAGTCTTCACTTTTCCTGCTTTCCTTGCTCACACATGGTTTATTAGAACTCTAAGTTTGGTATTAAGGGGCAGACTTACCAACTGGAAAATTGCAAACAAATTAAGCCATTCATATTTTCTAGATGTGATTTTACTATCACTGTTGCACCTTGTCAGGGGTCTCCTCTGTGATTGTCAGCAATCACCACAATGACCACAGCTCTCCACCGGTGGGCTTTTCTGATTATTATATGGTGGAATCTTGTTCTTTTTATGCTCACATATCTTCTAGACATGTCTTTCTAAATAACTCTCTTATAGATAAGAAATATTTCTAGCACAAGTGAACACCCCCCCCCCAAAAAAAAGATAAAACACTGGATAAATTCTCAAATGGAGGCAATGCATTTCATAACTTTAAAAGATTCATGCATTGCCCTTTTTATTTGAAGTTAAAATTTCTGCTTTGTGGCATGTAAACAAATCAGCCATTATACTGCATGCTACCCACTCTGTTAGGAGTTGTGGAAGGACACTACCCCACTGGTTCCTCTGCTGAGGCAAAGAGGAGAGGCCCCCAAAAGAATTGCTTTAAAGGCTGTAAGAAGGAGAGATTGGCATCTGATTTTCCAGTCAGCCTTCAGCTGACTTCTGCATCACGTACTCCTGGAGTAGGGGAAAGACCATGGAGGAGAGATGGCATGGGGTGATCTCAGAAGTGGGGTTGTGGTGGAAAAAATATGGAGGCTGCACACCTGCCAAGGACTCTATCACAGGACGTCAGGTGGATTTCGTGTAAGGTCACAGTTGGAGGTTAACCTAAATTAAGAGTCTAATCACACAGAAGTTCCCCAATGCCTAGAGGAGCTGCTGAGTGAAGGATTCCTCTCTAGCGGGGACTGTAGAGGACTTCACCCAACCACAGAGAACACATAACCAATGAGATCATTCAGCAGCAGAGAGCAATGTGAAGAAGTTGTGACCTTATCACAGGGGTGCTTCCTCCCTGCCCTCCCTGCCCTCCCTGTCAGAACGCTACCAGAGTACACTGCAAAGGGATGAGCAGAGGGTTGATAATATCCCCTTCTTCTCCAAGCCTTTCGAGCAGTGATTCTCAGCTAGAGTAGTACTGCTTCTTATTAGGGGCAACTGGAAATTCATGCAGGCTATTTCTCCACAATAATACGAGAGTTGCTATGGATATTTATTTGCCAGGGGCCAGGGATGCAATACATCTTGCCATGTGTGATATAGTCCTTCATTCCATATGACTTTCAAATGTTCTGTAGGACACTCAGGTAGGTGCCGCATTTACTTTCTGAGCCTAGAACCTCACTCTGTATTTTGTATAATAGCCAAGTTTCCTTCCTTCCTTCCTTCCTTCCTTCCTTCCTTCCTTCCTTCCTTCCTTCCTTCCTTCCTTCCTTCCTTCCTTCCTTCCCCCTCCCTCCTTCCCTCCCTCCTCTTTCTTTCTTTCCTTTTTTCTTTCTTTCTTTCTTTCTCTTCCTTTTCTTTTTTCTTTTCTTTTCTTTTCTTTTCTTCTTTCTCTTTTGCTTGCTTGCTCGCTCGTTTTAACTTTCACTGACTTTCCCAGGAATGTAAGTACTGAATATATTGAGAAAAGATCATGCTTTGTTTTATTTGGAATTTAACAAGAGCTGTTCATTATTTTGGAAAATCACTTCACTGATGGAAAATGTTGCTTGTTAACCAGCACTTGCAGCTGCTGCCCTTGAGGCGGGACAAGCATCTGACTGCTCCATCACACCTTCTAGAGTGCTCATGCCTGACTTTCAGAGAATGAACAACTTATTCATTTATTATAAAACACTGGCATTGATTCTTCTTTTGTATTATAGTCAGAACATTGTGTAGAATTTGAAGAAATATTCATGGACTACAGTATAGTACAATTGATTATTTCAGAATAATGCAGAGGTTGCCACAGAGAACATTTTGATAGTTGCTAGATGGGGGGGGGGCTCAGGGGATGGGCAGAAAAGGAGAAGGGATTACCGAAGTACAAATGGGTAATTTCAGATTTGTCATGGGACGTGAAGTACAGCATTGGAAATAGAGCAGCCAAAGAACACACATTGTATGGCCCGTGGACATGAACAACGGTGGGGGATTGCCTGCGGGAGTGGAGTGGGACAAAGAGGGGGGGAATTGGAAGAACTGTAATAGAATAATCGATAAAATATAATATAAAAAATAAAAATAATAAAGAAGGAATTCATCCTTTAAATCTAAACTTTTTTTTTTTTTAAAAAAGAGATTGCTACAGCTCTTTAAATTGGATCTGAAGAAATCGACAGCCTCTCCAAGTTCCTAACTTCTCAAGACTTGCAAATGTTCTCTGCTGTGGCAAAGGAGGGACTTAGGGGAGAAATCTGAATGGATTATGAGACCAAAATTTAACCACAAACAGAAATGAGTCAATTACAAAAATGAGACTCTTTTAATCACTTAAATTGACTGAAAAATTTCTGGACTGATATGCCCCTAGGGGAGCTTCTTCAGGAAGGGAGCTTCTCCAGACCTTCACTAAGAACTATCACTGGAAAATGACGTAAGGGCTCTCCCAGCAGCTTTTGTATCCGATTGGATGGTCAGCTGCCTGTCACATGCCTGAAGAGTGGAAAGAATGTAGAGCTTCAGTTCTGCTACTGACTAGTTGCTCGTAAACTTACCACCACTCTGAGCCTTGCTTCCTTTACAAATTGAGGATGCTTACAATTTTTCTGCTTCTTTCAATATTATCATGAGAATCACTTGGTGCCATAAGTATAAAGTCTTCTGTGATGAAAGGAAATACAATGTTGTGCCTCCCTGGGTTCCATGGTACTCAGACCCAAGCTGTGTGTACAAGAATACCTCATAGCTCACGAGGGTTGGTTGAATGTGCCCCTCTCTCCCTGCCTACAAGGAGCACAGACAGGGGGATTTTGATGTGGTCTCTTAATGCTTAATTCCTTTATTCACATGTATGATGTACTTGAAAACACCATTTATGATTACTTAACATCATTAACTCATTTATGCATGACCTGAGAGTATTAAATATAAGTGTCTACATATCCAGGCTAGTTAATTGTATATTTTATAGGAACTAGTGATCTAAAAAACAACATATGCAGAGAAAGAAAGAAGCTGGATATGTATTTTAAAAGACGAGTTAATTTGAGAGTGAAATCCCACCTGGTACACACAAGGAAAGCAGTTAATTAAATTCTTTGAAAGGAGTGGACTGGACCCCCAAGGCTGGTGGAGCTGGTTAGAACAGCAATTTTCCACCATTGTGCTGCAGGAATTTTTAAAACATGCAATACCCGACAATTTAGTCAGGGGCCCTGACCTCTTTTGCCTTAGAGTGCTGAATTAAAAGAAAATGACAACAGCTAGCACAACAATAGCTGTCTAGTATGAATGAATCAAAAGTGTACCTATTTTTTGTGGCTATATATATATATATATATGTGTGTGTGTGTGTGTGTGTGTGTGTGTGTGTGTGTGCGCGCGCGCGCCACAGAATTTTAGTGATTAGTTCATGTGTTTAAAATGCAGTGTTGACCATGTTCTGCAGGGTAACTGACTCTCAGGAGGGTAGTTCAGTTTCAGAATCTTACCCTTCCAAAGTCTTCACTGTTAACTGTGAGCTGCCCATTTTGAAAATGTTTCCCTGTGCACAGAGCTGAGAGTGTAATAGGGGGCTGATGCATGTCTAACATCCCTAGTTAAAAAAAAAACAACAACTCCGAGGGAAAGCATTTGCCCCACGATTCGCCAGCCTACAGAGGACACATTAACATTGCCCTCCTAAGCAAAGATCAGCAGGGCCATGGTCAGAGTTGCTTCTGAAGAGGGGACGACGGTCTCCTAGGTAAGGGTGGAGGGAGACCAAAAGTCTACACCGTGTCATTCACTTCTCTAAATCATCTTTGTCCTCTCAGTTAAAAACATTTATAGCTGCCATCTTTGTCTCCTTTTGTTTTTTCGACAGAATAATGCTTTGACATCTTTTGCTCCTGTTAGAGACAATTTCTTCCTTAATTAAAGGTCATTTAATGTATCTTTGCACTTGACATTCACACAAAAAACTTCAGTCCTTGTTATTCCCTTCAGAATGTTGTTCACCTTAATTAATTCCTGATTAATTTCTGCCTTTTTCCAAAGGAAAAAACAATGATTATTTTTGTGACACTTGAATTCACTAGTGTGTTCACAATCTTTACCTATTATGTTCATGACATTAAACTTTTATGGCTATCACCTTTGCAATCTTTGCAATTAATTTTTGATGACAAAATGAGAATAAAGATTTTTTCACCTATCACCATATAACTGCAAACATAAGTTTAATTACTAGTGTATGGCTATAACTTTAAGCAAATTACTTCCACTTCACTACCTGTCAAATGGGAGTGCGGAGGTGATTTCTGTCCCTTTTTCCCATTAAAACATTGATATTTCGTGATATAAAGTCTTGGTGCTTGCTTTTGGCTTCAATGCTCACTTTCCTTCATTGGGTCTACATTGCACATTATGAGAGAGGAGATATGGAATTATTAGAAGCCCCCTCCATGACGGGGAATTCTCTTTATCTTGCCTAAAATATATGGTACTCATTCCTTTTCTCTGGGGAGATAATTTTGAAAAAACACTAACTGTAGTGCCCTTTATTTTAAAATAAGTGGCATTTTGTGTATTCCCAGTGTGCGTGAATCCTTTGTATATAATAATCAATATTGCCATATTTTCTTTACTTTTTATTATAGTAAATTTTAAACATATGTAAGAGTGGAGGGAGAACCAGAATGAGTGTTGATGTGCCCGTTTCCAGCTTCACCAGTTGACAACAAATAGTCAATTTGGGGGCATGTGGAGCTCACCTCCACCTTTCTGGTCTGATTATTTGAAAGCCACTTTTGCATATCACATCATTTCATTAGTAAATACTTGCATGTATATTTCTAAAAGAGAATTCTTTGTTTTTCTTGACTGCAACAACATTATCATGCTTAAAAAAACTAATAATAATCACTTAATTTAATCAAATATGAAGTATGGAAATTTCTCTGATTCTCTCCTTAACAATGTTTGCAGCTGGTATGTGAGAATAATGATCTAAATAACATCAAAACATTACATACGTCTGAAATGTCTTCAAGACCTTCTTTATAATTCCTTCTCTCATTTAATTCTTGCAATTTAGTGTCCCTGAGAATTCAAGTCTTTTTTCTATCAAGTTTCACACATTCTACAATTTGCTGATTGCATTGCTGTGGCATCTTTATATGGATTTCTGCCCCCTCCTTTCTATATACTTAGATGCTTAGCTGACATGATTGTGTCATAGGATATATGTATGTATATATATACATGTACATGTATATATGTATGTATATGTATGTTTTGTATATATCTTCCAATTTGTTATTTTAAAAAATATTTTATTGACTAACTTTTTTATGACAGAGGGAAAAAGACAAAGAGAGTGAGGGAGGGAGGGAGGGAGAGAGAAAGAGAAAGAGAGGTCGGGGGAGAGAGAGGGAGAGAGAGAGATCAATTTGTTATTCCAATTATTTATGCATTCATTGGTTTCTTTTTGTATGTGTCCTCATGGGATATCGAACATGCAACCTTAGCATATTGGGACAATGCTCTTACCAGCTGAGCTACCTTGCCAGGTCCATTTTATCAGATTAAGAGGGAAATAATGCCTGGTTGCCCTCTTTCTGTATTGTTAAACTTACTAATGCGCTCAGGTATCCTCAACTTGATTCATTGATGTTTTTCAACTAGTGTCTTCAGCAGCAATTGATGATTGATTATTGTTCAGAATCTTCATTTCATTGGAGATTTCAAATTGGTAATATTTTGTGTATCATTACTTCATAATTTACTGATTGGAATTCATTGTTTATAATAGCAAAATTTATTGTTTGTAATAGCAAAAACTTACTGCAAACAATCTAAATATCTGAAAACAGTTGACACTAATCAGGGGCACTGACCTCTTTTCCCTTTAAATTTAGGGCAGGCACTAAAAATGGAATTATAGATCCATGTTGACAAGAACAGAATGATCTACAGATCAAAATTGAATATAAATCTATACTGACATGAACATATATTGTGTTAAAAGCAGGTTGCAAACTATAATGTATAGTTGGGTACAATGTTTATTAAAAAGGATAATTTTATATGAATAGATAAAGATATATAGATATATTCATAGAAAAATTCTGAAACTCTATCCTTTCAAATGTAACATATTTATTGATGTCTGGATGGTGGGGTTGGAGTAATTTTCTCTTTCCACTTACTTTCACTAACACATGAATATTTTTCAAAGCTAACAACAGAAAGTAAATATAATTGAAATTTTACATTTTTGTGTTTAAAGGAGTATTTTCAACCAATAATTAAAAACATGTACTTGCAAAAACCCAGTAAATCAATTTTAATTAGTAAATGAGGAAGATCCCTGTTCACTGTCATTTAATCCTAATGTACCCTTGTTTCTTCTTCCCTAAAATCTCATGGTGCAGATTACAGGTATGTGGTTTACTGTTACTATGATTGCTACCATCCAACCTAAAAAATGTTTGGCCTAGACTTGATGCTTCTTATCACGTGTGAAATTGTTGATTTTATCCTGAACCAGCTGCTGGCAAGGTTTAGATTTTCAAACAGATGCCTTTGCCACTACCAATATTCCATGGTTATTGGAGACTCTGTACACATATGCTATTTAATCTTCAGAACTGTCCTCTGATATGAATATGGATAACTTTATTTTACAGATGGGAAAAAGGTCCATATTCACAGCTAATAAACCCCTACACTGGACTTGGACCCAGCATCTTTTACTCTAAGACTCATTGTTTGCCTGCTTGACCACTGCATTTTCAGATCAGTCTCATTCGCCTTTTTTCTGCCTTGAAAGCCTTACCTGACAAGTCTTAACCACACAGAGACTGTCTCACTT
Organism: Phyllostomus hastatus; assembly: GCF_019186645.2. Lineage (NCBI taxonomy): Eukaryota > Metazoa > Chordata > Mammalia > Chiroptera > Phyllostomidae > Phyllostomus > Phyllostomus hastatus. Next base: position 109,979,169 of record NW_025334041.1, on the reverse strand, counting down.
AGTCCTCTGCCACTGCATTTCTGTTGGAATAGGTGACCTTATCCGTCAATGTATGAACTCTCACGGCACTAGCACAATTTCAGCTCCTGTAACCTCCCCCGCCATCACCCTATGTACTGAGATAGTAATACATTGTGAGCTAAGCACACCGATTTCCTATTACTGCCTAAAAATAATGTTTCTCCATCAGTCACATAGAGGAAGCACACCCTTCATTAAAATAAGAAGTTACTGACCTCAGGCATCTGTCTGGAAATACCCTACTCATACCCCCCCAAGGCAATAAAGTTGACAGGAAATCTGGCATGATTACTGTAATTGCAAGATGTTGAAGCCATTTTTTTTGAAATTACAAGTAGTGAAAATCTCAGATAACTTTGGCAAGATGGGGCAAGACTCATTTTTTAATCAAAACTTTTAAAGACAATACTTTAATATACACGTTCCTTTTACATGCTGGTAAATCTAAAAACAATAAGCAATCATAAAAAACTTTTATTTAGCTACAATGCATCAACTAATAGGACAGAGCATCAACTACATAGGAGAGAATGGAATGGTCTGAGATTATGAATAAACTTGACCTATATGTAAACCAGGGCATTATAAACATACAGGTGTGAAAGCAGAGGGATTGAAGTGGTATGGAAAGCCAAGTGCTTTCATGGTGACATTCTGACTTGCACATGATAAAGAGATGTTCATTTTACATGACAACCCCGCAGTAAACTTATTCTTGTATGTTGTGGTGTAAAAAACAGTAAGACCATAAAGTGGAAGATCTGGATGTGAACCTGACATCTATCAAAATAACTCTTACTCTCTGTGAACCTCATAAAATTATCCCCTTTATAAAATGGAAACGAAGCTTTCCACCCACCTACCCCACAGAGTTGGGAGATCGCAGAACACACATGAGAAAGTACTTGGTAAAACATACAGCACTGTATCAGTATAAGGCTGAGTTATTTGCCAATTACACGATCCTACCTGTTGTTACTCAACACTCTTATTGGCTGTTTCAAAGGTATACAATTGTCCAACAAATGGTTTTGAGTGCATACAATGTACCATTCCTGTTCTAGGTGCCATGGGTAGGCTAGTAAACACAATAAAACTTCCCACCCTCCTGGAGTTTATACAATCCCTGAGCAGAAGCTGAAACTGTAGACTAAGAAATCTGTGAGGGATATTAACTTTCCCAACTCAACCAATACTTGTGTGTACCTCCCATGTGCCAAGCACAATGATGGAATAGAATATACACACTATTGTAGTGGGGCTTATGACTGAGAAGGCGGACTTGAGTCTGCCAGGTTTAAGATGAATGATAATGCAGCATAATACAGCTAAGAGGAGACAAATGACTCAAATGTGGGAGTGAGAAAGTCATCCTGAGAGAAGGAAGTACCACACACACCCGAGGACAGAACACAGAATGGGGTGGCAGGTCATTATTCCCTTCTACTCTGCATTTTAGAGTACAGTGGTCCTGCCCAAGGGAGAGGCCTAAGGCACAAGGGACCTAGAAATCATACCACATGGTAATGAAAGAACTGAAGACATTTAGCCTAGAATGGTAAAGACACACATATCTACCTAATTACAAATAAGTTAAATTTACTTGATGTGATTCCAGGTAGCAAATTTTAATCAATGGACAAATATAAATCTTCCTAAAATTCTTATTCCCACTCCTTCCATTTTTTTCTGGGAATATTCTTCCTTCAATATTTAACTAACATCCCCTAACCTCTATTCCAACATTCCTTATCTGTCTTCCCTGCTTTATTTCTCTTCATAGAACACATCTCTTGATACATATATATTTTACTTACTTATTATTTATTAATCTGCCTAGTCTGAAAATAATATGTCATGTGAAGGCAGGGATTTTATATGTTTTGTTCATTGATATATTTCATGTTCCTAGAAGAATGTCTTCTAGACAATAAATATTTGTAGAATAAATGAATGAGAGTTGTCTAGAATATAAAATAGGTTGCCTCTTATAGTAGTTTACTTCTATTATAGAAGGGTAATGAGTTTGTTTATTAGAGTATTAATGTAATGGGTTAAGAGTAGAACTGAGTGGGCCTACGACTTTTTTCTGATAAAATGAAATAGATGTGTAATGCCAGGAAACTCATTCCCTCAAATAAGATGTACAGACAGTTCTGATCCTTGGTATTTTCTTTTTACATTGAATCAAATCCTACAACTCTGAAAACTCCATTTAGTAATCCTAATTCTGATATGAATTAATCTTCATTATAGATGTAGACATAAACCTATTTAGGATTGAAAACATGCCAAAAATATAACTTTCACAGTTACAGTGTTGACAAAAAAATAATTTACATTCTCTAGGACATTCCACTTAAGATTATCCCCACTGCTGTCCTTCCTCTAGTGCAAGTGATGAGACTGGATCTTCCCACAGACTGTCTCCCCCCAAGTCTGGTTTGCATTGACTCCCATTACGCTTTGTCAGGACAATTGTTCTCCAGTCACCTGATTTTAAATATGGCATCCTGGCTCAGGAAGCGATGTTATCGGAAAATGGTACACTTACAAAGCCTTTGTTTTCTTCTTTGGGGCACATATATAATGTGCACAAAATTGTCTTATCACATAGCTACTGAGGAGAGTATCAGAGAGGGAAATTTACTTCTGAACAAAATATATTTGATTTTCAGAAAAGGATTCTGTCTCAATGGTAAGATTCAATTTATCTTTCATTTTTCTAATTACATTGACATCCCAATACTTCTACAGTTTTAATGTTAGCTTCCTTTTTTCTTCCACAGTTCCTGCTAATATTTTGGTATTATTCTCAGTAATGATTATAATGGTAGCTGATATTTCTATATTAACTGTAATAGTAGCTAACATTTGTGAAGTGTCTTTAGCACTGTTCTGGATACTTTATAAGTATGAAGTTATTTAGCTTTTTTACCAACCCTTTGATTTAGGCACTGCTATTACCCACACTTTAGATTTAAAGAAACAGGAGCATATAAGCAGGGAAGTGGAGTAAATTTAGGCAGTTTGGTTTGGGAAGCCTGTGCTTGTGGCTACAATGCTAGACCTTAAACTTTGTTGGCAAAGCTTTGGTTAACTAGATATGCAAATGAGCTAAAACAATTGTGTAATTCTAAAAACCTTTGTAGAAAGAGGAAGACGTGGTGGATGCCAGAAAGAAAACCATGATTTTCATGAAGCCCTGAGAAATATATTTAACTACAGTGGTCAAATTAAAATGCATTTAACTGTGTTTTCATTGTCTTAAGTTTAAGTTAAGAAATATATATTTAAGAATTCTTTTGTCCATAGTTTAGTATCTTGGAGCAGCAGTTCTCAAACTTTGTGGATCCCATTTAACCCTCAAAAATAAGTGAGATATCAAAAGAGCTTTTGCTTATATGGGCTATATTTGTAGACATTTATTGTATTAGAAATTAAAACTAGTAACTTATTAAATATTTATTTACTCAACAAAAATAATAATATACCCATTACATGTTAACATAAATAATATATTTTATAAAAAATAGCTACATGTTTCAAAACAAAAAAATTAGTGAGAAGAATGATCTTGTTTTTCATATGTGCAAATATTTTGAATGTTTGGCTTAAGAGAAGATAGTTGGATTTTCATATCTGTTTTCCCATGTAATCTGTCACAATATCATACACTATGTAGCCTCTGGAAAACTGTAGTGTACACTTGTGAGAAAATGAGAATGCAAAAGGCAAATAACATTTCCATATTTTATGAAAGTAGCACTAACCTTATGGACCCCCTGAAAGAGCCCCTGAGATGGCCGGGGTCCCTGGGTCAGGCTTTGAGAACCGCTGTCTTAGAATGACCAACTAGGAGAGAACGACAACAAAAAAAAACCTTAGTGTGTTTTTTGGATAATTACATGTGCCATAGGTTTTCCTATTTTTAGTTCTGTTCCCATTCTCCCTCCCCTGCCAGAAAAAAACCATAACAGTCTGTGATGTTTCAGAATTTTTAAAGAGTTTGGGAGAATTTCCCCCTTTTAAGGAATTTTCTATTCAAAATACAGTCTATAACCCTAACATATCCCCTGACTTGTTTTTATCTCTAAGAGTTTCTGTATTGTTTCAAAGCATGGAAATAAATAAGTAATGAGAAAGTAAAAAGTAGAAGTATTATTTGCAAGTTCATTAAAATATTTAGAGTTTATTTGTGGAACATTTTCATTTTACATGTAAGTGTGAGGTCCTCTTTTGAGAACTATGACTGCTTCCTGTTCTCCTGTTCCTCATATCACCCAGTGTGCAACAACCCATTCTCTCTTGTCTTCATAAAGGGGACCCTATCGGGCTCTGGGCTTAATATGGAAAGCAGGGGGCTGTCTGAGTTTCCCAGGGCCACCGTGCCCTGCTGTCCAGGCTCCATTGCCTGACTGCGCTGGCAAAGAAACTGAGTTCTTGATCTCTCTGGAGCCAATGTACTCATTTAGGGAGAAAGAAATGAAATCTTACCCTTATGAAACTTGCTTTCAGCTGGGGCAGACTGAAAATAAAGATATAATCTAGTGTTAGGTAGTAATAGACTGCAGGAAAAAATTAAGCAAGTTATGGGATAGAAAATGACAAAGAAGGGGTTTTAAGGTGGTCAGGGAAAGCCTTCCGTAGCAGGTAACATTTGCCCAGAACTCTGGGAAAATAAGGGAGAAGTTTATATGTGGGGCAAGAGCAGTCCTGGTAGAGGTCATAGAAAATGCTAATTCCCTAAGGTCAGAAGAAACTTGGCTCATTTGTATTTGAGGAAACGGCAGGAGCCAGTGTGGCTGGAGCCAAATGAACAAGTGGTAGAGATATAAGAACTGAGAAGTTGTCACAATTTGTTCTAAGAGTGCCAGGAGCTACTTGGAGGTTTTGAGTAGGAGTGTCATGTTGAAAGAGGATCGCTCTGAGTACACTTCCCCAAGCCTAGGCACATGATGAAAGCAGAGAGGCCAGTGGATAGAGAGCTGCTAGTGGCTAGTGGATCACTAGGATATTAACTGTGGGAGAAGATGGTCCAGTTTGGGATCTTTGGGGAAGGTAGAGACCATAGCACTAGCTAATGGATCAAAAGTGGGATATATGAAAAAAAAAAGTAACCAAGGGTGAGTGGATTTTTCTACTGAGCAATTGGGTGAACATACATGCCCTTTACTAAGACAGGGAATCCAGGGGACAGAAATAAACTGGTTTGTTTTGAATGTATTAAGTTTGTGATGCCTACTGGATATCTGAGGAGGGATGTCGAATTCCCAGTTGAGCATACGAGTCTGAAACTTGGAGTCGTAGCCTGAGATGAAAATTTGAGCACTATTGTATGGTCATTACAATCTAGAGTGCTGGGTGGAATCAATGAGGAGTGAAAGTAGAAAGCACAGGAGATGGGATGTGAGGACTGAGCCCAGGACATGCCTATTTCTAAGACTGAGAAAAGAGGAGGGCCAGGGAAGGGAACCAGACTAAGTAGTCATTGAGTTACAAGGAGAACGTAATGTCCCGGGAGCATCTAAACACACAAGTTTAGAAAATAGGTAGGCGACACTCCCCTTGACTGCACCTGATTTTAAAAGACCACCTGAGTCCCCAGTGCCTAGTCCCATCTACATCCCTTTCTGTACAACAGGTCCTACACCTAAGGGTTCACATTAGATGTTCTGCTCTTTATTTTGTTCTTATCTGCTTCCTAGACTATCCCTATCCTGTTCCATAGCATGTTGTTGATGTCACAGACCAGGGTTCATGCCCCACATCCATTCAAAGCCCATTTTCCCTCTAGCATGACATTTCACAAAGAAATTTGCTCATAAACAAGCACCATGTTTACCAATGAGAAGTGAACCAATTTCCTGTATTCAACTAAAAACAAAAGATACAACAAGATGCACAAAAAAGCCCCTGATGTTGTTGTTCAATAGTTATTTTCTGGGCATTAAATTAACTGGTTATGAGAAAATAATTGATGCTCATAATGATATCCCTAAATTAATATATGGTCCGCAAAGACTTCTTAGTCATTAAAGAAAAATGAATTACAGCGAGTATCCTTTAGGGTGAAGCATAATACCTCATGTTTAGTTCTTCTAAAATCAGAAATTAATGTGCGCTCATATAGCTAAACTCTATTAACTAGAATAATTGATTAAGCAGAAAACTATATTTTCTCAGCACAGCTAATAGGCGAATTTACTAGGATTGAATCAATTGAAAGGAGAGACAGGGGGCATTTCTGTTCTGGACTGTCCATTGCTGGGGACAGCAATGTGGGTGAGGGTTCACATTGCAGAGACATGGAATCAGCATTGGTCTGGGCACTGCCTGTTTTAAGGCAGAAGTTGTCAGGAGCATCCATAGACAGTAGAAGAAATACAGAAGTTAGGAGGAGCTAAGGTATCCGTGGTTTGGGGAGTACATTGTGGTTCAGATTCAATTCACATGGGTCAGCCCTGAGGCCTCATGTCCTGGTAGGAAATTAATGACATAAAAGAAATGGCAACCTAAGGAATGGTTCTGATTTTCCAGTATTCAACTCAGACAGAGTAATTTTCACCCCCTGTGAATGTTTTCCAGGCGTGCCTAAAGTCGTCCTTTAGGGGTAGGCAACTATTTCTGGCAAACCAGGGAAAATGGAGAGCTCCCTAAGCAACTGGACCGTGCCTGAAATACTGCAGGTCTAGGGATTACCCAGATGCCTGGCTCCAGACACAAAGGGGAGGAAGCCGAGGAAAAGTGGATTCTTGACTTCTATGAGGATGCTGCTTTTCATTCCTTTTAAAACCCATTTGCTCAACCAACAATGACTGCAGTCCTACTCTCTGTAGAGAGAAACAGAGTGGAGAAGTGAAAATCTTTGCCTCTCAGGAATCTCAAGCTTGGTGTAGGAGAAGATGGCAAGATAGATGGACAAGCTAGCCAGTGCAGACAGAGGTGTGGCCTGGGTGTTGTTACACAGGGAGGAGACAGAGTGGCTCTGCACAGAGAGGAAGGAAATGAGGAGGAGCAAGTAGGGCTTTCCAGATAAATTGATGGCTAAACTGCATCTTCAAGGATCGCTGGAGGTTTTCTGGAAGGTGACACAGGAGGGGGCAGTGGCATGAAAAACAACAGTGGTGTGAGAGTTCAAGTTGCATCCTGGGATGTGAAAGAAGTCTGATGTGTTTAGAATACTTAAATGCATATGGGAAAGTGGTGCAAAATAAGTCCTGAGAAATAAAGGGCTGTGTAGGCAATCTAATACAAACTTGGGATATTAATTGAGGAGTCAAAAAAAAAAAATCAAAAGGCCCTGACTGGTGTGGCTCTGTGAGTTGGACACTGTGCCTCAAAGCAAAAGGACACCTGTTTGATCCCTGTTCAGGGCATATGCCCGGGCTGTGGGTCCAGTCCCAGGTTGGGGTGCTTGTGAAAAGCAACTGATCAATGTTTCTCTCCTTCTCTTCCTCTCTCTCTAAAAATAAATAAAATCTTTTTTAAAAAATCCAAAGGATTTAGGCTGTCACTAATTTTATGTGGTAATTTAGGTAGCTGGGGCTTTGGTTCTTAAATCCCTGCCGTGAATTCTGAGGTTGAACTTAGGACCTGCACTCTCAATGAAATTGTTATCAGCACACAGCACATCCAGTAGTGGCCACTCCATGAGCAGCAATAGCAACTGCCAGAGTTCAGATGTGGAATGACACCTCTTTATCATCCCTGGACTAGATGATCCAATCATTCCTGTAACAAGTTTAGTGATACTTCCTACGAACAGAGGACTTCAATGTCTTTTCTAGATCTATGAATGAAAACCTTGAAAAAGTGGGGTGGCACCTCCAATAGTAACTTCTGTCCTGATGCCAAGACTGTATGGAGAAGAGCAGAGTATCTTATGGAAAGCGTACACTTCTTTTCTCTCCAGGAAGCTAACTGGGATGGAGGACATACAAGGTTCTCTTGATCTCTGAGTATGTAGGAATAGCGCTCAAGCATTTCAGACTTCGTAATATAATTACCTTTCTGCTGTCTGTCTTATTCACTCCTTCAATTACATCACCAAACCTAATACTTACTGCATATTGGGTAAACATTAGATATCTGAAGGGATGAATGAGCCAATAAATCAAAGAATAAGTCATCAGACTATTTTCTCTGATATTTTGGGCCAAAAATATAGTTATGATTAATCAATGGGTTCATTTTACCTATAGCAAATAATGCTGGCTATGACAGTGTCAGGCATTATTTGTAATATTCGATAATTAAAAACATATAATACTATTTTCTCTGAAAACAGAAACAGAGAGCTTATTAAATAAATACGTGAATTTCTTGAGCAACATGATCTTTTAAGCTTCATTTTAGCAGGCTGGAATACCATGGATGTGAAAGAAGTGTGAGGTTTCTGTCGTCTTAAAAGATACAGGCCTTATAATATAGTCCTGGATTCAGAATTAAGTTTTGTAGCTCTCTAGTCTTAGAACCTATGAATACATGTGAGTAAATCAACTTAATCCTCCCTGTTTAGGGTCCCACATTACTGAAAACAGGATAATTTCTTTCCACTTAATATTTTATCAGTGACACTTGCACTTTTCAGGTACTACCCAAACGTGAAGGACTCTTGACCTTTTGCTGAAGGAAGAAAAAGGGTCAGTTGACATGGAAAGCTTTCCTTCCTCTGGCTGGAGATGGACCTGACTGCATTTTTCTCTACTCTGTACATTTAAGCCACATGAGTAATTTGCCTTGAGTTCAACTGCTGAATTTCGATGAAGATGTGTGCGAGAGTTTGTGCTTGTGCACGTGTGTGCCTGTATGGGTACGTGTGTGTGTGCAGGGAAAGATTTGGTCAAGGTGGGAACTGAATGCAAAGACATTGGTTAATAAAGTTTTAAGGGGCAAAGAAAGTGCTCAGTAAACATCTGTTTCTGAGTTAGAGTAGCTTGGTACACCATGGCGGGTTTCCTGATCAGTTGTGACTTCTTGGGAGATGTTTGGATTGCAGCTCAGGAAAGGCCAGAGACGATCACAGCGTAGTAAGAATCTCTCGTGGGGGAAACGCTATCTCGGTGCCCAGCATTGTTATTACTCCAGTCCGCCTCCTCCAGCCACAGATTTTGGCATCAAATTTTAAAAATCCAGTGGTACAGTTTCTAGAGAGTTTTCCTCCTTCTTTTTTCCCCTGTTGATTAACTTTCTTTGAGCATTAATTTCTTGGTTCTGTATTTTATACTCGTATTCAGCTATCCCTTGGTTGAGGATGATACAGTGGCTCCCGCACCCAGGGTTTATCGTCATTGCACACATTCTCTCTCTTACACACACACACACACACAAACTGTTACCATTTTACTGAAAAACAAAACCAGCCACCTGCTTACGGTGCTTCTGCTTGCCACAGTGGGGACAACTGTTATTTGAGCCATAACCTGCGGAGTCCTGGGCTGGACGAAGTGTCTCTCATGCCCTGTTTACATACTGCTGAGGCCAACTACACTAAGTATGACCTTTACACAGCTAACCGTTCCAGCAAATTTCAATAGGCAGTCATCTTTGTGTGTCTACATCCAAGCATTAACTTAAAACAACTGTTGCGAGCTATCAAACCAAATATACAATGCATTTGAAGTTCTGGTTTGTTTAGGAAAAAGCTGAAGCTTTTTTCATTGAAAGACTCTGTTAAATACACTATATACTTCTCTCTCCTTTTTTCAGGAATCTGTTTCTATTTAGTTCCGAAGGATCTCAGCGAGAGAAAGATTTCAATGATTTTTATACCTCAATAAACTTTCTGAGGAAATTTACATTCATTTCACTGGATGTTACATTTCGTTATTGAGAGACTCACATTAAACTTCAGGAAAACCTGTAAGCTCCATCAATGCAGACCACTAGGTCAGAACGCGTAAACATTTAGACATGCGGTTGCTGTTGAATAAACATTTAAACTATAGTTGAGTGAATTTTAGAGGTCCTTTTTGATGGGAATTCAATTCTAAATTAATACTTTTAAAAGTAAGTGTTTAAGAGATGTCAGATTTTGTGTGTTTTTGTATTTAATTTTAATTTACACATTTAGAATGACATTTTTTGGCTTCTTATGTTTAAGCATATGGTCACAATGAATTCATCATTGCACTAGAACCTGAGCCCCAAATTCTTTCTATACTATTTATCGTCTAATAATAAGTTTTCTCAAGTTGCAGGAAACCAATGTTTTTCAAACTCATAAAAACTTTTCTCTTTGTCTCCTGACTGAGTACCACTTTTTTTCCCTCAAGGTGTTCTAATACAGAGATAATAGTAGTAAATACTTCAAACATTCTAAGGATGACAAAACAGAAATTTCTCATCAGAGAAATTTGTCATCAGAGAAATTTGACTGAAGGCCCATGATAAGGCTCCCACAATGACTTGATTTTACTGAAGAATGGGAGAAAAATGGGACAAGGAAAGACCATAAAGTAAAAGCTGCATAGTTTTAGTGTTGCTTTTTTTCTAATTAGATTCAGATTTCCTTTGGTGCCTGTAAGAGGCTGTAAGCATTTATATTTAGGACTACCGCAACAAAAACACCCCTTGTGAAACAGTGAGAGAGGAAGCCAAATGTTATTCTATTCCCCAAATGAATTGTTTTTTGCCATCAAAGGTTAGGCTGCCCTAACCTTGCTTTGATGAAAGAGGTATGTTTGTATTAGTTAAAGCCTAACCAACAAGTCTTGCTGGGTGAAAGGGGCTCAGAGACATAATTTCTTCAAGTTGTGCTGGGTGCCTTGACCTCTCCAACATACACCCCTTTCCCCGGTCCCTGCCTTGTCAGAAATGAATGAACTCAGTGACATGCTGGGAGAGGGAGGCCATGATATTCTGTGGCCAGCACATTTGAAGAGACATGTGAGTGTCTATAACTGCATCGATGTTTAAACACAAATGCCTAAAAATACGGGAGATCACAACCACGACCTTTTTACAGCAATATGCTTTTCTGTGGGAGAGGAGTGTGTTCTTCGCCCTGCGACGCAGCTGTGTCAGAGACCCAGAGACCCCGAGCATCACTCAGAGCCGTTTTCTAAAGCAAGCCAGCGTTCTGTGTGTGCACGCGTTCATAGTCGCTTGAGTATTTTAGAGAACATGTGTTACCATGGGGAGGAATGGATATTAAAAAGGGCAATTAATTGGTTCTGAGACACATCCTGTCATATCTTTTCAAGGGTTTCAGCTTTGAATGTCACCTCTCATACCAGCGAATGCTGTATTTATTTGTAAGCACCATGGTGTTGGGGAAAGGAGGTGGAAAGGGCCTTGAATTCAGCCATATCTGGGTTTAAATTCCTGCCACATGTTAGCTGTGTGATTTTTTTTTTACAAAATTATATAATATGCTTGAGCTTTACTTTTATTTGTAAAAATAGGAATGCCACCTTTCTTGAAGGATTGTTGTAAAAATTCAACAAGGTAACATTTGTAGAGCACCTAGCAGTGTGTTTAGGAAGAGTGACCATCAGTGACTCTTAGCTTCCTTTCCTTTCTCCACCGAAAACCGTAGCATGATTTGAGCGAATAAAATTGCAGAGTGCAGAGAATCATCCCCGTCTTGACCACCGGGCTCACTGGTAGGAGGAGGAAGTGGAATAATTTTTTTTTATTCTTAAAAATATACCAGTGGGAAAGGAATGATTTGTCAGTCTTAACCCTTCAGACAAATTGTTTTTACATGCTGAAAAGTGGGATCCCACGTCTTCACATCTCTCCTTCTTTGGTGTCTCTCAAAATTCAGAGAATTCTTTGCCAAGGGTAAATCTTGCATGAGGGGCCAGGTGTCGGAGTCTTCCGCAGTCTTTTGACGAGTGATGTGTGAATCGGGATTGTGCAGTTTTATATTAAAATTTTCTAGTTGGAAGAGATATTACAACAGAGTGTTTCAAATTTTATGGCGCAGGAGAATCATTCGAGAAGCCTGATAAAAATAGAGATCTGCGGCATCCATCCCCAAGGATTCTCATCCTGGAGGTACGCGTTCCATGTTCCCGCATTGTTCAAAACCAGGTATCCCAAGTGTCTCTGATTCAGTTGAGCCACACCCACATGGACACCCCCGCCTTATAGGCTATTTAATTCAAGGTTGCCCAGGTGCAGGATCGTTTATGGCTTCTGGTTCAGAGCACAGCTGCCAGGGGTTGGTTTCAGGTTTTGTAGGAACTAAAGCTTATGCAGTTCGGGGGCCTGCTTTAAGAAGAAAAACAAACAAAAAAATCTTACTTTTGTAAATTTTGCCAAAGCATATGATCCCAGGAACATACGGCCAGGACTTGGCCCAGGGTTGGGGGTGGGGGAGCTGTGAATATGAGGGTTCCTGGACACGAACTTCCTTAGCTTCTCAGTACATCCACTTGAGAACAGCACGTGACAACCCAATCTTGTAACGGCCTCTATTTTTGTAACTTCCTCCACAATGGAAGAACGGAGGAACAGAGACCCTGCGTAACTTGCTATGATCACATGGCTGTAAGTGGCAGGCAGACCTGGGATCTGAAGACCAGAGATCCAGGCACTCTGTCTCTAGAGCCGCTCTTCTGTTTACCATTACAACATAAGGTCTCTTGTAGATACTTCCTGTTCTCGGAAAGTCACAGAGAGACAACGCTTCTCCTTATTTCTATTACAAGAGCCACAGTGACACTCTTACTGGATGAGATAAAGTGTTGATGATAATAAGTAAAAGATACAATGATTAGTTGAATATTTTTCCATTATTAGTGACTATGAAATTACTCTGTTAACTTAGATATTTTTACATTTTAAAATCTAAATTTAAAATACACAATTTATATATATATATATATAAAATAGATGAAGACTCTGGGTGATTAAAAGTGAAAAGAGATACATCTCTGACCTCTGAAAGCTTATAATTTAATAAGCCAAGGGTGCGTACACAGGGGGAGGGTGGGTGAGGTAGCCATAAACTTACAAGCAGCATGAAGAAGTATGTGGAAAGCTTGATGATTTAGAGAAGAGGGAAAGCATAGCCTTAACTTCCAAGAGAGAATAGCCTTAAAAAAAAAAAAAAACCAAAGAAAAAACTTACAGATGGCTAATCATCTAGTCCAATAATCCCTTACAGATCTCTCCGTTTTAACTGCTTGGAATAAGCAGTAAATTAAGTTTTACCTGATGAGATAGAAACAGAACTGTTACATGAAAATTTCCAGAAAACTTTCTTAAAAGACAGCTGGTGTGGACCCTTTGTCCCTTTCTCTTCCTCCTTCTCCTTTGTGCTGGCTCGAATGCAGACTATGAGATTTGAGCAACCTTCGTAGCCCACGAGACACAGCATACTGAGGCTGACACAGCATCAAGATAGATAGAAGTCCTAGCGACCATCAAGCCCCTACATCCACCCCGGAGCACTTATCTCCAGCTTGAGTTTATCAGAGAGAGACGGACTGCTACCTTATTTAAGAAATGTTTATTTGGGGTTTTGCCATCTGTACCTGACCTGAATCCTAAGTGATAAGAACCTTTATTGAGAATGCTGACATCAGCATCAACCATCTTCCTGTTAAGAAGATTCCGTTGTAGAAGAGGTATAACTGTAACTAACATTACATGACTAAACTTTAAAAATATATATTGTTATTATGCATTCAAATCAAATTACTCTCCACAGACTGTTCCTTTGGGAGAAAATAGTATTATTCCAATCATACTGCTGTTAGTCAAATTGGCGTGAGAGCTTGACCTTTGGAACTGCATCCAGGTGATTTTCATTGCCACCTTGTTCTAAATTAGGTTCCTGTAGTGGACACTTATTGGGTTTTTGTGCTTCTAAATATTCGGTCATCTTTTTTTGGTTTGGGAAATGCTCCACCATATGAGTGTGGGCAACTCCCTCTGCTCACTCTCCAGTCCTCTATCATGCTTCGTTTCCCCCTGCGTCCCTCATTACCTCCCACTTTCCTTTAGAATGGAAGCTCCATTATGGGGTGGAGGGAGGACTATATCTACTTGTCTTGCTCAGCCCCAGGGCCTACTGCATAATTATGCCTGGTAGATAGCAGGTGTTAAGTAATTATTATTATTCAATCAATACATGGTAAAGCAGAGCTCACTTTTCACCATAGATGCTGAAAAGTCTAAGGTTTTTCACTAGCCTCTGGGCACCTAGAATGCAGGCACAAGACCAGTCATCAGCCAGACACCTGGCTCTGCTTCTCAGTGGGGGCTAGTGGGGCAGGGAAGCAGGAGCAGTGCAGCATCCATTCTAGGCTGGTGGGGCCAGCAGCAGCATCCAGTTTCTAGGTACAGTAGTGATCATAGCGACCTTAGGAAGGAATAGCATTATCCATGGTGGATGGGGCAGTGGCGTAAGCTGGGTACCTAGGGATCTGTGGGCAGTGTTCTTACCGGACTAGCTGTGATGAAGTCTGACTGTCCCTTCTTCCCTGGTTTTTGGCCAGGCTCCAGCTCTGCTTCTCCACTTCCCGGGGATGCTGTGAACTTGCTAGTCTCCTTACAATACATTATTTTTTATGTAACTTTATCATAGAGGCTTTCTTTGATGATCCTGCATAAATGGCATGCCCTGCCTGTCCTCATCACCTAAAGCCAGTGAGAAGGGCTTGAGGGCTTGAAAGGGGTCTCCTGGAAGTTGGGAACTTCATGTCCAATGTATATTCAAAAAGGTAAAGGTGAAAGTCGGTACTGTCGCTTGAGTTAGCCAAACAGAGGGAGAGAGGGCTTCGGCCTGCATTTGGGACTTAGGTGAATAACCAGAAGCAGCATTCAAAAGCTGTGTTAAGAGTTTTTCATGGACTAAATGTGGGTCACAAACACAAGAGAGCTGATGTGCAGTCATGGTAGGTTCTGGCCATTAGGGCCGCCTGGCACGTGATGGGACCTCAGCAGAGAGATGCTGAAGATGGGACGGCAAGTCAGAGAAAAACTCGATGCGTCACTTGGATCTTGGAAACTATCATTTAATGTAGTTATTGCTAGGATCTCTTAAGAATCCAAGACAGTACCCATGAGAGCAAGTTAGACACCTGTCCGACTACAAGAAATCAAGGTTCTAAAGGATAAGAGCTTTCTGGCATTTTCTTATTTCTGCTCCCTCTTACTTTTCACTCAGTCACAGCACTCAGCTCTGATTGAGTTAGCAAGAATAGGGGAGGGGAAGTGGAAACAGGCAGCAAGGAGAGAAGAGACACCCTCCTCTCTTCATCCCTCCCCCAGCCCTCACGCTGCCAGTCATCAGCCTGCAGCCAACCTCAGCAGGGCCCAGGGAAAAGGGCTCCACGTTATATCAAATTAAACGGCTCATTACATGGGACCAGGCATTCTGCATTCTGAATTGAGACTCTGTTAATGACTTCAAATGACTGCAGTGTTTCTACTAATAATTGCCTTTTATCATTTACTGTCCAGGTTTGTACTGAGATTTAAAACAACACTGGGAGGAAAAACAATGTTGCTTTGGTGATCATTCCCTGTAAGTCCTGACTATTCAAATGATCACTTACTTTTAAGTATGAGAAAGTATTAAGCAAATGATGAGGCAAGTCATATATTCTTCTCATCTTAGTCTTTGTTCCCTCTGTTTCAGGGATCATTTTTGTCCTTTTGCTTTGATTTCTCCCATCAACTGAAAACATATAATAAACACTTTTTTAAACTGAATAATCTTAACTACATTATTAGTGGCTAAAACTGTTGCTCTCTCTCTAGAATAATTACCACATAAAAGAGATGCCCAGGAAAACAATTTAATAAAAAGTAATTCTACCAGTGCTAGAATTTCTAGTAAGAGAGAAGACATTTTATATAGAGCACCTTTCTGGCAATGCTCAAAAAATACTATATAGATTTTTTCTAGAATTTTTATGATTTCAGGTCTAAGATTTAAGTCTTTTATCTATTGGGAATTTATTCTTGTGTGTGGTGTAAGAAGATGGTCTAGTTCATTTTTCTGTACATATCTGTCCAATTTTCCCAACACCATTTATTGAATAAACCCTCTTTTGTCCATTGTATGCACTTGCTTTCTCTGTCAAATATTAATTGTCAAATATTAATTGATTATAAATGTGTGGGTTTATTTCTGAGCTCTCTATTCTGTGCCATTGATCTGTGTGTCTGTTTTTATGCCAGTGCCATGCTGGTTTGATTTCCATGGCCTTATAGTATAGTTTGATATTAGGTAGCATGATTCCTCCAACTTTGTTCCTCTTTCTCAAGATTGCTATTGCTATGTGGGGTCTTTTGTAGTCCCATATAAATTTTTGAAATATTTTCTCTAGTTCTGTGAAATACACCATTAGAATCTTGATAGGAATTGTGTTGAATCTATAGATTGCTTTGGGTAGCATGGATATTTTAATGATGTTAGAAAACATAGGCAGTAAAATTTCAGACATTGTTAATAGCAATACTTTTTTGATATATCTTCCTAGGCAAGGGAAACAAAAGGAAAAAATAATCAAGTGGGACTACATCAAACTAAAAAGTTTTGCATAACAAAGGAAACCAGCAATAAAATAACAAGGCAACCCATGGAATGGGAGAACATATTCACTGATACATCTGATAAGGGGTTAATATTAAAAATTTATAAAGAACTTACAAAATTCAACACCCCAAAAATAAACAATCCAATTAAAAACAAGCATAGGACCTGAATAGACACTTCTCCAAAGAGGACATACAGATGACCTATAGACATATGAAAAGATGCTCAAGTCACTAAGCCGCTAATCTTCAAAGAAATGCAAATTAAACCCACAAGAAAACATCACATCAGTTGGAATGGCTATCATCAATCAATCAATAAACAGTGGGTGCTGGCAAGGATGTAGAGGAAAGGGAACTCTTTTAAACTGTCCGTGGGGATGCAGACTGGTGCAGCCACTGAGCAAAGCAGTATAGAGATGCCTCAAAGAACTGAAAATGCATCTGCTTTTTGATCCAGTGATACCATTTCTGGGAACATAGTTGAAGAAACCTAAAACACTAATTCAAAAGAACATAAGCATCCCTATGTTCACTGTAGTGTTATTTACAATTACTAAGTTATAGAAGCAGCTCAAGTGTCCATCAGTAGATGAATGGATGGGACAATGTTTTATGGGACAATGGAATACTATTCAGCCATAAAAAGGAGAAAATTTTACCCTTTGCGACAGCATGGGTGGACTCGGAGAACATTGTGCGAAGTGAAATAAGCCAGTAAGTGCAAGACAAACACCATATGATTCCACTTATACATGGAATCTAATGAGCAAACTGAACTAACAAGCAAAATAGAGATAGGCATATAGACAGAGAACAGGATGACAGCTATGGGTGGAGGTTAGGGGGTAGAGGAAATAAACTAAAAAATAAAAGTTCTCATGGATACAGACAACAGCATGGTGATTGAGGGAGAAAGGTGGGTATATGAGGGTTAGGTGGTAATTTAAAATGTACAACAAAATAAAAAATATTATGGAGAAAATTCCACATATGATATGAGCATATCAGACACTCAGTATTTGATGAACAAATAAGTTGATAAATAAATTGCTCTCATATAAGTGGCATGGGTGGTGGATGTAAAGGACATGCAAACATCTGAGGTACGGGGGAAGTTGGTGAAGAATGTGAAGCAAACGACTTTTATAGGAAAAGAGGAAGTGGTTTATGAAGGAGGAGCAGATGTTTGATCACAGGAGCAAAATCAACCCATTCGTGCTTGGGAGGTCAATACAAATTATCAAAAATCAGCCACATTGTAAAATAATTATTTTGGGGGGATGAATATTAAGTAAACTAACAAAGCACTGTCTCTCAGAAAAGAGAAAATCTATTTCTTCTAAATGAATTAATTCAAGTATTAGAGAAAGAATCAATTGCTCAAGAATTATTTATAAAGTCCTGTTAAGTAATCAATACTATGGAAAATGAGATAGACTCTAAAATATGCCTCCTATATCCAATACTTGAAATTTTAATGTTCATGATTGGAAGTCAATCATTTTATGTATTTCTCTAATCAATTGTATTTTTGGTTGTCTCATACATATCATAATTTTAGGCATGGAAGGGATATTTCAGTGTTTCACTATATTGAGCCCTAATTTTGCTAAATGTAATTCTTCACCTGCTAGGCAAGTGTTTTTACTACAAGTGCCTTGTTGGATCATTTCTTTATTGGAAAAGTAGGTTATATATGATGATGACATAGTATAAATAACATATGACCTTTGTAAACTATATATATATATACACACACACATATATATTTATATTTAATGTGTCTTTCCATGGTATTACATCCTTTACTGTTGTCTATACTTATGCATTTTCACTTTGTTGGTTTAGAACTGCTATCTTCATTTTATAAGTGCTATAAAATTTAGTGGCTATTTTCTCATAACTCAGGTCAATGTCATTTCCTTAAGCAAACTTTCCCTGATCACCCAGACGAGCTCAGGCCCCTTACTTCATATATCTGTTTCTAGAAATGCACTTAGCACAACTGTAATGAGTGCAAATTATAATGAGTATAATTTCTGATAAATATCCATCTCTGCACTGTGGTGTAAGCTTATCAAGGGCAGAGAATGTTCACCCTGGTGTAGCTAGAATCTAGCATAGGACAGAGTGGGTACCCCTAGCATATTACCTGGCCCATATGAAATACTTGATAAACGACTGAATGAAGGAAGGAACTTGAAAAATAATAATTACGAATCTACTTTGTGCTTCCCTTAACTCTGCAAATGATACAAGAGCCATAGTTTGAGTTGGGACCATTTTTTTTTTGGCCAATGTAGTAGATTTTCTCACCTGAGACTGCCAGTTTCCTGCTCCAGGACCCTTAAGAATAAATCTCCTCTATTCATTCAATAAGTATTTGTTTTCACCTGTTATTTGTGAAGCTAAATTTGTCTTCAGAATTTTACATTTCTTTGTTTACTTGCAACATACCAGCTAATCAGATAATTCTAAATAATTAGAGGTAGAATTCTTTTGCAATAAAACATTCCTTCAGCCATACCTCTCACCCTTTGCCATACCTCTCAAGCTATTGCAAAGTTCTTTATGTTCTGAACTTCTCCATCCTGTAAAGTCTCCTATGGGTGCTGTTGCACTCTAAACAAAACCCTTAACTTTTGTATGATGGGCCTTTCTGCATTGGAAGAAAGCCCTTATGTCTTCTCAAATGTAAACATCTATGTTTCCTTCACCTGCTTGTCATTGAAATCTTCACAGATGTTTTGCTCTACTGGTCATTTATAGTTTATTAATGCTTTAAAAATGTGGTGTCTAAAATGAGTACAGTGTTCTCGGATGATTGATTTAATGCTTCAAACAGTAGGAGTTTTGTATTCTATGAGCTTCATAAGGATCCCAGGATTCAACATTAACTCACTGGCAGTTTGTCCTGACATCACAGGGCATGATAAAAACACAATTTGCATTAGCTAGACTTTGCCCAATGCCATAAAAAATCAATAGCACAATAATTGATGGAGGCACAGCTATGTTTCATCAATTCATTTCCTTTCATTATTGTCAATGATAATAAATGAGTCAACCATTCCTTTGACATGATAAAATTGTCTCCTTCCTCTTCTCTATGTTGACAGACTAGAGATATAAAGCAATAGAATCGTTATGCTACACATTTTTAAACAGTTATCAACAAATTTGTTCAAGGAATGTCTGCCAAGAAAATACACTACAATATAAGAGAAGTAATATAGACTGTGGAAGAGAGTATTGCTGTCTTGTATTTATGTCTGAATATCACATATATATGGTGGAATTTATTTCCACATATTCAGATCTTAGATTATGTCCTCTGAAACATAATTTCGCCATCGACAATAAGATACATCCTTGTTTCTAACGAAACAAGGATTTCATACTCCATAATGTGTTTTATATATGAACCATTTTATGTTTGATTTTTAAAATTGTTACATGTCTGGAAAACACAGATGAAGACATGCCAATGAATAAAAGTTAGAAAGAATATTAGAAAATGGGAAAATATGCCCAAGAATATTTTCCCAATTTAAAATATTTTCCCAATTAAAAATGAGGTCTTCTATTAGTATCATCCTAACCTGTTGTATGTAACATTACCTTCAGTAAAAGTTGCCTAAATAATTTTTGAGAAGAAGGTGGTATACACAAACCGAGTATTTTTGAAATATCCATTTTATTTTTTCAATTATTCAATGAAACATGTATTCTAGGTAGGAAATATCCCAGGCTATTGAGTTGCCAGTGGTGGAAAACATAGACTGTCAGGATTCCTTGAGGAGGTGGTGTTAGAGACGAACTACGTAGAAGGAGAAACCTGTACTGTTAAATACTGATTTACCACGACTCAGATCTCCTCCTTAATATCTGACAAATGTCAGCACTTTTAATCCACACCATACATGTTGCTTTTGACTTTAGTTATAGAAGATAGCTGATTGAGAGAAATAGTTCACATTTTTCTCTCTCTCTCTTTTAAATTCTCCAATAAGAGAATGTCTAGTTTCGATTTCCTTTATAAAACGATGATCTCAGAGCTCTTGATTGCCCTTTATTTTGCTGGAATAAAGCAGCATGTAAATCTTTACTATTCCTGATGTTTCGGAGAGGGTCATTGGGTGTATCAACATAGTAGACAGAGGACAAAGCTTATTCCTACTCTTCTGCTCAAAACAGAGAACCAGAAGTTCAACTGAGAGACTTCCTTAAAAATAAGCAAAACTGCCAACTCTCACTACCTTAGTGTTTACTCTGACTCCAAGGAGAGAGGAACCGGAGTGAAAGAAGCCCACAGCAGTGCCTGCTGACTTAGACTGGTTTTCCCAGCGCTGCCGAACAGGCAGGGCTGGGTTGCATAACTGAGAAAGCTTAATGGTCAGCCATGGCATTGAAACAGACACTGTGCTTAAGTCCTTTTTCATGGTCCAGTAAGTAAATTGTCAATGGGTGGATAACACCATCTTAATCTCAGATACTACTTCATGGAAAAGCAATACAACCAGTCCCAGGGAAGGAGGATTTCAAATAATAATAAGGGAGGTTAAAAAGTTCAAAGCCAGCTGACTGCATATCTGGCTTTGAGTTTAGCATTAACTTTCAGATCAGAATGAGTATTTGAATAAAAGTTTAACTTTTTAGGAGCAAAAGCTATTAAAGAGTAAATAGACAGAAAAGTAAAGGTCTTTGTAGCTGTGTAACTGAGCACAAGGTTGGATGGAATGCCAGGCTGGCCTTTGCTGTTACCACAAGGGGGACACCCTCTGTGGACAGAAATGGACTGAAAGAAAGTGAAGGCTTTTCCCCTCCATATTCCTCTTCTCTTCTCTCCCCCAAGATCACCGAGAGAGCTAGTGAAAGACTCTAAATGTCAGGGAATTGCCATGAGATAGAACTGAAGAGACCCGAGTCCATTAAAATGCTCTTAGGATTGACTCTTGCCATCTCATTTCACAGTATGTGAACATGCAGGCAAATTCTCTTGAAACATGACTCTTAAGTTTTGGGGGTTTTATTTTGAAAGCCTGTTCAGCACATGGAAGGAATGAACATGTTCCCTTTTAACTGTCAAAGGGGAAGTCTCATATGACAGTGTGCTTTTGAACAAAACCAACTGGTTGTTTTTTTTTTTTTTTAATTAAGTAACCAAAGGTTGGGGGTTGGGTGTTGGGGAGGAGGAAAAGAAAATCAAACATTTTTGTACTAAACCATTAATTTCCTCATACCTATTTTTTCCCTCCCACCCAAACATCTTCACTTTTCAAAGTTACTTAAGTTCATGGGAGTTCTTGCATCATTTTAGTATTACGTACAGTAATTGATTTCTTCACCTGGTTGAGATTTTTTCAGGACTGTGCTCATGTCTTAGAATTCTTATTATGTTCGCAGAGGGTCTGGTCATGGTAACACTTCAGACAGTGTGGAGAGAGGGTGTACACTGCTCTAGGACTGAGCCGTCCATCTGCACAAGGGGATGGCAATGCCATATGGGGCTCTGGTTCCGGGACAGCGGAGAGAATGTTGGGCTGGGAAGTAGACAACTGCCAGAATCCCACAGGATAATCACAACTGTAGCAACAGCAATACTCTGACGACAATAACTGTCATTGACTGAGGGCTCACTCTGCATCAGGCACTGCATCAAGTGCTTTGCAAACACATGTAGCTACTGCATCAGCCTCCCAGGTTATTGGAATCCTGTTTTACAGAGAGGACATGGAGCTTGGAGAACTAAGTAAACCTGTCGAAGGTAACATGTGCTTAGTAATTTGTAAGAAAAACAGAATTAGAAATCAGGTCTGTCTGCTTTACAGTTTCACCATCTGTAAAACAAGGGAATAATTTGCCTCACATTTTGCCTGGCTTAACTGGGACCCTATGAGTCTTCTAAACCAAAAATAAATAAATATGCAAAAGCATCTGCTGTGGTCAACATGACAATCGATCAGGTAGGTGCTGAGTGGGAAGTGGATCCTAGTAAGTACAAGGCAGAGGAAATAGGAGGATCTTTTCTTCCCAAGGTCACAGTTGCACACCTTTTCTCCCACCCACAAAACTTCCGTCACTTTTCTGACATTCTGCGTTTTGCCTTTAAGAGGGTTGGGCAGTTTTTGCCCCTCTGCTGGTAGGAGGACGGTGGCATATTTCTGGAAGGAGAAGTGGGGTGAAGATTCAGTTTCACTCTGGGATTAGAACACTTTGCTGGGTGAGGGAGAGAGCACAGAGGAAAGTTTGAGGGTGGAAGGACAGACAGACTCAGTCCTCTCCTTTGACAACTATGCAGAACTTAACTCTCAGGCTTTGGCTCCAACAAGAACTGTTGAATGGCTTCCTGACCGCTGTCGGTGGCGTTCGCCTTTGAGCAGGGGTTTGTCCGTGGACTTCTCCCATGGGGGCAGTCCCAAAACTTTAGCCAATGAACACTTCTCTAGATCCCCAAGGAGCCAATGTAGAGCACCTTATTACAAAGCCAGTTTTCAGATTTTACAGCCCAATGTGAAGTGAGGGAACTTAACTTCACATGCTAATGCACTTATTTTTTTTTAAAAAATATCTACCTATCTATATATCTCTCTACCTATCTATCTATCTATCATCTATCTATTAACTATCGAGGTAAAATACACATAACATAAAACTTACTATCTTACCATTTTCAACTTGCAATAACATGGATGAAACTGGAGGACTTTATGCTAAATGAAATAAGTCAGACACAGAAAAATAAATATTGCATAATCTCAGTTACATGTGGATTCTAAAAAGCAAAAACAAACAAACAAAAGAAACAATCTCCACCTTCCCCCAAAAAAAACTCACAGAAAAAGAGTTCAGACTTGTGGTTTTCAGAGTCAGAGGACAGAGGAAGGGGGAACTGGAGGAAGTTGGTCCAAGGTACACACTTTTGGTTACAGGATAAATCAGTACTTGGGGTGTAATGTATGATGTGATGACTGCAGTTAAAGCTGCTGTGTGACACATGTGTTGTTAAGAGAGTAAATCCGAAGAGCTCTCATCACTAGGAGAAAAAAGTTTTCCTTTTTTCTTTTCTTTTTATTGTATCAATATATGAAATGATGGATGTTAGTTGAATCCATTGTTGTAATCATTTCACAATATATGCAAATGAAATCATTATACTATATACCTTAAGTTTATACTGTGAAATATGTAGATTATTTCTTAATAAAACTGGAAAAAATAAACCCCACTGAATTTATTGTGACACAGAGTAGAATGGTGATTGCCAGCGACTAGGGAAAAGAATAGATTAAAAAACAGGGAAAAAAAAAAGAAAGTAGAAAGAGAGAAAAAAGCGGTTGCCAAGGGCTGAGGGAAGGGTGACATTTCTAACATTTTACAGTGTGCCATTAAATCTGTGTGAAAAACAAACACAAAAATATTTTCCCCTTGCCTTTCAAGACACATTCATAAAAACTTTGATAACATTAAATATGTATAAGTTTCTCTTCCACCAAGAAACCGGTGAAATTGTGCGGGTATTTTACTCACATCCAGGGAAAATATGCAGCACTTAAACACCATCCATCACTTGGGATGCGCAATCACATATTCATGAGGGCAGATGCAATGTGTTCGACTTTAAAATGTGTGGCTCATAGAAAAGCAGGAGAGAGAGGTTTTTGTTATGGTTTGAACCTTTGATGATTGATGCAGATTCCGAACAGAAACTTTAGTACTGAAGAAGGTAATAAGTGCAGAAAAATTTTGTCGTGACATTTTAGGATCTTCATTTATCCTTTTCATATCCCCTAATTGCTCTTCTAAGTCTTTCACTCATGTTTCTAAATCTCTCATTCATAAACTATGCTTCAGTTTATAAACACAAATATATTAACTTATTCAAGACTGATTAGAAACTCCTAGATACCTAGCTTTCCAGTAAGTGTTCAGGAAACAAAGATGAACATCTTTTAGCTACTTAATGAGTCTTCAATAAATGAAAAATTTGGTGTGTGTGCCGAAGGTGCAAAGGTGAACATAACAGGATAATATGTTGAGATGATTTGTAGGGGATAGGAAGGACTGATGGATTCACAACTAACCAGAATGTCTAAGGAGAAAACTCAAAATGGAAGACTTCTGATGTTGGTTTGGCAAAGATGTTGAACACAAGGTACTAATAACATTGGAGAAAAAAAGCAAAAATTACAAAGCACAGCAAAACTTTATGATGACTAACATCTGGTTGGAACATATGGGCAAAGATACTAATCATATTATAGAGAAACATATGTATTAAACTAGATACAGAGTAAGAATATCTACAAGTAAGAAACACGAGGGATTGGTAAGTGATATTTTTTTCAACTGTGGACTGGGAAACCCTGTCATTCCCTATACTTCCTACCAAATTAATATTACTTCAATATAAAAATGTGAAAATTAAAAGCCCAATGTTAAAATACAAGGTGAGACAAAGGTAGGTTTAAAGTTGTTCATATGTGCCCTGGCTGGCGTAGCTCAGTGGATTGAGCGTGGGCTGGGAACCAAAGTGTCCCAGGTTCGATTTCCAGCCAGGGTACATGCCTAGGTTGCAGGCCGTAACCCCCAGCAACCGCACATTGAAGTCTCTCTCTCTCTCTCTTTCTCTATCTCCCTCCCTTCCCTCTCTAAAAATAAATAAATAAAATCTTAAAAAAATTAAAGATCATTGATGTTTAAAAAAAAAGTTGTTCATATGTAAAATAGTACAATTATTAACAAATAATAATACAGAGTAAATTCTGTGTTTTGCATGCTCAACTGTACAACTCTTTTTGCCCCACCCTGGATAAAATTCATGTTTTGAAGTTAAAAGGCTCAAAGACAAACCAACACAAAATATAAAAAAGGATAAAATTTTATAAGATAATCTGTGCTGCCCTGGCTGGTGTGGCTCAGTGGATTCAGTGTTGGCCTGCAAACCAGAGGGTCACAGGTTCGATTCCCAGTCAGGGCACATGCCAGGTTGTGGGCCAGGTCCCCTGTGGGGCGAGCACAAGAGGCATCCACACACTGGTGTGTCTCTCCCTCTCTTCCTCCCTGCCCCTCTGTCTAAAAATAAACGCATAAAATCTTTTTGTAAAAAAAGATTATCTGTGCTTCTCCCATGCATAAAATTTAATGGCTGTGAGGGAACTTTCGTAATCATCTAATTCAAGCTCTTAATTTATGGTAAAAAAGCTTAGATCCAGAAAAGAAAAATAAATTTACTAAGATCACAGAACTAAGGGGTTGGAGAACCAAGCTGAGGCTCCAGTTCTCTCTCCATCAAAATACAACAGTCCTTCCCTTATTATTTATGTCAATGGATGACCAGTCGGTAGCTCTGTCCTGTCTCTGTAGTGGAGTTTTCTCATATCTCATTCTCCTTCTCAATTTTTCTAACAGTTGATATTTTTTCTTTCTTTGCAGCTTTGAGAAACTTAAGGTCAGACCCAATCCACCAAAATGTGTGTGCCTTCTCCCCTCTGCAGGCCTTTGCAATCACTACAATCAAATATTTGAGTCACTTGGCCCAAATTTGAATAAGGAAAGGATCTGACATGTCTGGCTTCCCACCGTCTTTTGGTGACTCATCCATTTAACTTCTAATTTCTTTTAGGGACCTGGACATTTTTGTCTTCAATCCAATAGCTTTTTTGAAAAATGTTTTCAGTGCAAACATTGAAAATAAGCTCCACGTTTCAAAGAAGAAACATGAGCATGAAAAATTGCTTTGGAGATTGAATAAATCATACATATAATATGTAAAGCCAAGTAGGACCTAGAGATTATTTAGTTTCATCTTCTCTTTGGCTGATGTTCAGAAAAATTCATGTCATTCATTCATGGATGTAATTTGTGTCAGTCATTGGCAGAGCTGCCTCGGCCTTCTCTCTGATGCTCTTAGTTGTGTTTTCTAAGGAAAATACAGAGGTAAATTCATGGGAAAAATAAAGAGGAATTCTTTGCCATGTGTCACGTTTATATGCTTTGTCATTCATTATTGCATTTGGTCACCCCTGAAAACCAGTGAAGTCTATGTTATTATCATTTATTTACAAAAGAAGACTTGAATCTAAAGCTGAAGTGAAAAGTCATATTGTTGGGGGCACAACTGGAAGGCTGACATTAGATTTGTCAATTTTGTATTCTGTTTACCTTTAACATATGCACTATAATAAAGTGAAGATAAAGTTGTAAAGCTAAATATCACTTGATATGCAATTTTATGATTTTTCATAGACATGATTTCTTTAGTGTCCACGATAATAAAAATTGCCAATTTAAGGATCCAAGTCAAAACATATGGTAGAAAGAGCATAGATTTTAGTGTCAAGTGGGCATACCTTCAAATTCTGGTATGTCAGCTTACAAGGCAGTAGCTCAACAAATGATAGTAGTAGTAGTAGTAATAATAATAATAATAATAATTCTCTCTATGTCTGAAAGTAAAGCATCATCTGAGGTCAACACATTTTATATTAAATGTGTAGGAGAGCAGAAAAGGGTCCACATTCAGAACAAATTCTTCAAGTGTGTTTTTATTTCTTTCCTGAGTATGCCTGCTGATTTCTGCATCAGATGACAAAGATAAGGACACCTTACGTAAAAATGGTAAACAATATCAAGAACAAAGAGTGGGTGTAGGAACAAATCACAGATGTATCAGTGAGTAAGAAATCTAACATATGCAACCAGAGCCTTCTCACAAGTCTGTTACTTCATTGTCTCGCACAACTTTTGACCACGGACTTCACAGCGAGAAGGCATTCCAGTCATTATGAAATACAACTTCCTCATCCCTCAGAGGAAACAGAGGTCTGGAGAAGATTAGTGACTTGCTAACTATTTGCTTTGTGACAGAATGGGAACTTGAAGCCAGGATTTGGGGTTTCCAGTGTGCTTGTTTGCCTTTTCATCTCTACACAGTGAAACCAGTGCCCGTTTAAAGACACACCTCCTTCGCTGATAGTGTTAGCTTTTGCCATAAAGGACTCTCAGTGATTATTCAGTTGTTAGCTGCCATAAATTATTGTTTTCTCAAATGGTATCATTTATTTTTTATGTATTCATAAAAATTTTTTAGAGGGAGAGGGGAAGGGAGGGAGACAGAGAGGGAGAAAACATTGATAAGAGACAGAAACATCGATCAGTTGCCTCCTGCATGCACCAGACTGGGGACTGAACCTATAACCCAGACATGTGTCCTGAAGGGGCATCGAAATGGCAACCTTTTGGTTTGCAGGATGTTGCCCAAACAATTGAGCCACATCAGTCAGGGCATTTTTTTTTTTTTGAAATAAAGCAGGCCCATTCAGGGGCTACATTTGAAGAGCTCTGGAGAAAACTCTTTCAGCAATTGTGAGACAACCAACCCTTTTTATTATTTATTTCTTGCTGTTAGAAAACACTTTGATTCTAATAAATGGAATAATATAAAGTTTAAGTCAAGTTTTAGAATCCATTTAAATTTTTAGATGTTATCTAAATGGCATGTCCATATTGCTCTAAATAAACATCATTTGACTATGTATACTTGGTCTATTTACTTATACACACTGTTAAACTAAGACAAGTTTCCAGATCCACATGTCCAGTGGTGTGTGGTATTGTCCAGTGGTGTATGGTATTGTGTGATTAAAATAAAATTTCTCAAAGCATTACCTAAAAGGATTTCAGAACTATCTGAAAGAGAGAAAATACTGCTCTGTGGCAAGTACTTCAAACAGTTGGATCAAGATCTGGATAATGTTGCTAAAAATGCTAATAGAAGCTTCTCACTATCACCATGTGTTGTGTTTGCCCTTTATAAGCAGATAAACCAGTGCTTGATTTTTAAAAAGTTATTCTCAGAATATTTGCGAACATTGAAAGATAAAATAATTAAAAAGAGAATATTCAACTAAAAGAGACAGATTTCAATTATCCTCTCTTCTGGGTGAAGTCCTCTCTCTTGGAGGCTGAGAGGTTGCCACCTTCTGTGATCGGTGACTTTGGATAGCCTTACAATAAATTGACTGTACATTTTGAAGTTAAACATCCAGAGCCCACACATCCTTCAACAGGGGAATGAGTAATGTTACAAAAATCTGTTTATAAGTTAGTCAGGTGGACCTTGGAATGTAAAGAACAAATAGGATTCTTAAAATCAGCTTAACAGTTTGAAGCTAAATGATGAAGGGATACATCCCCTGCTTGAGGAATGTGGGAGACAAGAGAAAAACACAACTCCTTAGAGAACATTTTCTTCTAGTTCTTCATCCAATGAGAGTTATTTTGACATGTTCATTTTGTTGTTTGATAGACATTTATCATAGTGGACTATGCCCATTGTATGGTTGGATACTGTGCCAAGCCCTTCATACATAAGGATGCGTAAGGTAAGTACATGTCCCCAAGTTGCTGACAGTCTAATGAGGAAGTGGACAAATACAAGTTGACCATACTAGATATTGTCATGGCAGGGTACAGCAGGAGCACAAAGGAGAATACAAGTCAGAATGGGATGATGGAAAGGAGAGAGTCAAAGAGAGAATGGTTTTTGTACTAAGTCTTAAAGCAACAGCAGCATTTGGTAACTGAAAAGAGAACAAAAACACTGAAGAAAGAAGGTAATAAACATGTAAGAAAAGGGAGACCAGAGTCACTCTTGACTACTGTAATAAATCACAAGTAATTTGGTAAAGCTGGGACAAAGAATGTTTATTGGGAGGTAGAAAGAGACAAGCTTAGGGACATAGACAGGGCTACAATTTCAAGAATCTTTGGCACTAACCTAAGGAGTTTGGATTTTATCTTAGAAGTTGTAGGGATTGATTAAAAGATTTCACACACGTGTATGCCTAATCAAACTTGTGTCTTAGCAAGCTCACTTTGTCAACAAAGTGGAGGAGAGATGAGGTGGCTAGGCTGCAGGAACGGCATGTTTTAGCAAGCTATTGCAATCACTCATGTAATAAATTATAAACAGCAATGGTAATGGATGTGAGTGACATTCAGGAGGTATCACTATAGGATTTAGGGACTTATTGGTTGTGGAAGAGAGATAACAAGTCAAGGGAAAAGGCCTAGGCTGCCTTTTTGGTTTAAGGTTAATCAAAGAGTTAGATAAACCAGGAAAATCAGTCAGAAGGATAGTAAAAATAAGGAGTTTCATTTTGAACATGTTAAGTTTGAGCTAGGGGATCTTCAGAAATGGGTTTAATAGACAATTAGATGTATGGATGGGAGGGTAGATAGTCAACATCAGTAATGGGAAACTAGAGTCAAATATAAAAGTGATGGTAAAACAGTACCTAGCTGTTCTAAATTTGTTCAGAAACTTTGAATAAGTAAATTACATTCTGATATATGAAAATGTCTTTAAAAAGAATGCTGAACCAACCAATAGTCTTTGAGGACCTCTGGAGACTGAAAGAGGAGCCGTAAGATTGCAAATAAGCAAATATAGTGTCAATGTTCAAAGTCAAGCCAGCCTAACCTCTAACATTAAGGGATCTTAAACTACCTGGACAGAGGAATGCTTTATGCATCAGCTATTGTTGTTACTAGTAGTTATAGGAGGCTAGAGGAGGGTAATCCAAACCCTGCTAAGGAAAGATTAGTTAAAAGAAGAGATTTAAAGAGGTATTCTTTAAGCAGTTTATTAAAATTTATGAATCATTTGTAAGCCAATGTCTAAAAGTTGGTGAAAGTTCCTAAGTGTTTTGGTTGCTGGCTCACATGCCCAACTCCCATCAGCGTGTATGGGAAGTCAGCTACCAGCAATAGCCTCTACCCCGGGACCAAGGGCAACTTTCTGCTTGAGTATCTATCTGATAAGTTTAGGTGCTTCTTCCATTTCTGATCTCATCTTTTTGCCTTCATACTTTACATACTTCAGTTTTTCGTACATGTTTCTGGCTTCTGTGTCAATAGCAATTCAGAATTTGTTTTTTGTTTGTTTGTTTACTTGTTCCTGGCCTGCTGTCCTTGACTCTGACCCCAAGTCCTTACTGGAGGAGAAGGAGAAACTACTTTTAAAAATTTCCAGACATAAACTGAAGTATGTAGAAACACAAGAACAAAGCAAATATTAGATTTTTATGGAAAACAGGAAAGGCTTCTTTGTCTCTCCAGATCAGAAGAAACTCAGCATTTTGGTAGCTACTAAATCAGAGCGACGCTCTTCCTAAATTGTGGTTTGGAATTCCCCACACCACTGAGTTATTGTTTGTACTGGATAAAATCTTGGGATTACATTCATTGCCCATTCCACTGAACCATACTTTTCATTACTCCCCATATTGAGTTCACCAGAAGGCTGGGGTCATACAATACTATCTCTTTGAAAAAATAAAATCTATGGACAAATGACTTTGAAAAATACTGTATGCCATAAACAGTGCTTAGATATTCTTAAGATAAATTAACTTAATAAAAACTCCAAGCCCTGGCTGGAGTACCTCAGTGGATTGAGTGTGGACTTCGAACCAAAGTGTCGCAGGTTCGATTCCCAGTCAGGGTACATGCCTGGGTTGCAGGCCATGACCCCCAGCAACCACACATTGATGTTTCTCTCTCTCTCTCTTTCTTCCTCCCTTCCCTCTCTAAAAATAAATAAATAAAATCTTAAAAAAAAAAACCTCCAAGAGCTCCTTCAGAAAACAATCAGTTTACCTGGGTTTAATCTAGTAGTCCCTACTTTATTTTTTCATGGAATTATTTGTAATCTATATGTTATAAGTGTAGTATTTGGTGAAAGAATTGGTAGCTGCTTTCCTTTGAACACCTACTCAATACTCATTTATTCTTGAAAGAGCCTTTTAATTAGGGCAAGCATATGTCCCAATTTGCCTGGGACATTCCCAGTTTACTTCTGTTGATCTGGTGTAATTATTAATATTTCCCCTTTTCTACACTCAAAAATATTCTGATGACTAATAATATGGATACTTGACTTATAAGATACCTATTATTATCACTTGGGGGACAATAATACCCTCAAAATATCATGGGGCATATTGAAAAAATAACTGCCCTCACGGGGAGGGACCCCATCAGCACATTTAGTTCATTGAGGTGTGTGGTAGACATCACCCTCCTCACCCAGGTGATTCTAATGTGCAGTTAGAATTGAGAACTGAGACTCATTTCAGGGGAAGAAGTCAATGGCATAGGAAAGTCTATTTTTTCCTCAGCAGCACCAAGTGCCATGACAACTTGTTCCCCTTCCATTACTTTGTATACCTTAAAACTACATCTACACAATTTCTGGCATGAAGTTTTTTCCTAATATCTCGCCGTGACACTTGAAAATATCAGGTGACTTTAAGATTAAAAAAATTGGAAGAGGTGCAGCACAGGAGATCAGTTCTGATCAGAAAACCACATGATCTGGAGTCTTGGGAAGCTTCCCTTCCCAGTGACTGACCTTAGACAAGGGTGCAGCCTCTCCGGTTTCCAAACTCCTCCGCCGTGCCATCTCCTGGTCTGCCTTCTGTCATTTTTAAAGTTCTTAAAAATCTTCAGTGGTTTGTCTGGATGTCCCAGAGTTTCTAATCACCTGAGTAAAATTTATTTTATTTACAGTTCCTAAGGTGGTTTTCTTTTGAAAAGAGTAACCAAAGCTATCATTTCCTTGAAACTTAATGACCTTTCCTATGGGCTAAACTTTCCCATGCCTCTCGAAGAGCAATCTCTACTCTGACTCTTCATATGAATTTCCCCCTATATTCAAGGATAGTGTTCAAAGCCCCTAAAAACACTTGCTCCTTATCTTGGCTGGATGGCAGCTCCATTTGTTGGAGCATCGCCCCATACACTAAAAGGTTGCGGGTTTGATTCCCGGTCGGGGTGTGTCCGAGAGGCAATGGATCAATGCTTTTCTCTTTCTCTCCCTTTCTCTCTCTCTAAAAATCAATAAGTATATCCTGTTGCTTATTGATTGAGGATTGATGGCTTATGAATAAGTGAGGTTTAAAAGTGAATAAGGTTTTAAAAAAAGAAAATAAAACACTTGCTCCTTCTGCTCATTGAGCAGGCCTGGGAGCGACCCAGTCTGGCCCTGTTATATAGACAGAAGTCTTAAATTGGTACCATGCAGTATCAGGACACGCTTTAACCTTTCTATCATTCGTGGCCACCACAAATTTGTTTCACATCTCAGCTAACTGTAGCGTATATAGAACATTCAAGTCATTTGTTTTCATATAAGACTGTCAGTACTTCGATTACCTTCTCAATATTTGATCTCTTCAAGACTTTCTCCATGTATAGTCTTAACTGAATGCTCAAGAAGTCATAACTCCAAAGGGTAAGTAGCGTGACTGTCACCTTTTTCATAGATATTGACACACCATGTATAAAAACAGCAGGAAGTCATTGTTTATTACTTATATTACACTTACTAGGATTTTTTGCTAAGAAAAATGGGAGCAGACATTGCTCATGAGGAGTACACGCTTGAAATGAACTTGTCAGTCAACAAATGAGAAAATGGTCTATGACATCATGTGTGTATTGCATCTGATCACAAATGCCAGTGACATAATTTAGAACAATCTTTTACATGTTGAAAATTGCCAAAATGCCTGCTGTGCTGTTCCTTTTGGAAAGCTGGTTGATATGTAGTATTTAATTAAGTATTTTCAAACCATCCTTTTGTGAGCCTGTTTCACTTTAGCTAGAGTTATGACAGCTTGTTGCTGTTAGTTTTTTTAAAAAGAAGGCATAGTTTAGTCTCTCTCCCTTCCATTCTCTCTCTCTCTGATGCAGAATATTTGTCTTTTTAAGTGAAGTAAAATAGCCTATTTTAGAGATGTGGAAAGAGTAAGTGTGAATGTGTTGCTAATGTAATGTGTTCTCAGTGTAAATAGGAATAATCTAATGAAAACATCCCCATTTTAGTATTATTATGGAAGTAGAACCATATTTTCTCTTTTTTTGCAACTTTTTTGGTATTATGGAACCGTTGCTACCTGAAGGAAACCACCACATAACTAAAGTCATTTCATGTATATCCCTTAAGCGAACTGCCTTAGCCAGCTTACTAATTCACCCAGTGAGCATCTCTTTGGTTAGTATTACAAACATTTTATTACTTTCTTACACTCATTTATTAATAATTTTCCATGTCATGTTTTGTCATCAGGGAAGGAAAAATCACATTCAATTTTTCTTTCTTCTTTTCCTATTATGCTCTGTCATAAGATTGAAAACTTTTAGTTAAATGAATAGTTGGCTCAAATACTACTTGAAATATAGACTCATTATTCTCAACAAGAGAAATCTTGAATTTAAATTCCATTATCTTGGCTAAAATTTCTTTTAATTAAATCTTGGAAAAACATACACATTTCACAAATACGATTTGTAATTTTTTTCCTTCAACTTTTGCATTTTCAGGAGTTTTCAGATTTTGCTAACAATTTTTAAAAAAATGTCTTTCATGAACTAATGATTATAATTTGGTAATTACCTGGAGTAGCATTTTATGTGTCATAGATATTATTTGGCTAGCTTAACCAGCATTCTAGAAAATAGACTAGAGGCATATAGAGAATGGAAATGTTCTTGTCTTCACGTTCATACTTTTTCTTTGCACCTCTGAGATATACGGCTTCTGTTATTCAGCCACAATCTGCTATTTCCAATTCATCCCTAATGACAAAACGGCGATAGCTTTTGGAAAATTTTCTTCTCAAGATCTCACGTTATTCAGTCATTAGCAAAAAAGAAAGCAAGAAAATGTGAAAGGTACTGAGATAAGTCCAGTGTCTACAGCTGGTTTCAGCAATTTCAACTTGTGCGAGACCCCGAGCTTGTGAAAGAAACCCAAGAATCTTTGAACAGGATGTAATCAAACTCCAATCTGCTGAGAAACGCTGCAAAAATGACTTCAGCTGCCAAAAATAATAATGTCGTTTACAAGCAGCTCTTCCTATGTCTAAGGAAGGACTAGCCACACAGGAGTTTACGCTGGCTTTGGAGGAACAAACTAAGGAAAGGGCAAGTCCTGCCTCCCCCACCCTAAAACACACAGTATCAGAATCCACTGGAAGCTGTGGCCCATTCCCAAGGTGCTGGCAATACCGAGGGAGAGTCATATCCACAAAAATCTGAACGGTAAGTGACCCCGGGCAAAGGGATTATATTTGGCAATGATTCTGTGCTGTCACTTTCTCTCTGTAACCAGGCTGCCCTGTCTCGTGAAGGCAGAGCTGTTAACTACCTCTTAGTCACAAACCCCAACTCAAATCTTTCCTTCTTTTTCTTTTCTCCCAAAATATTGTCTGGCAGCTTCCCTCAAGGGACAAGAGCTTGGGAGGGAATATTCACGAACGATCCCTGAGATAACTTTCATCACAAAAGCCCTGCACCTACCTCTGTGAAGCCTGGGCTGCGTGGTCCGCATGGGCTGGATGTGAAAATAGACCCGGTGTGATGGCTTCTCCAGATTTACCAGAAAGAAAGGACCTGGGATGCTTGTCCTTTAAGTGTCTCTAAACATGGTTTGCATAGCTGGATCTCCGCTTATCTGTGCCTTTCGGCTTTCGCTTCCATACATGGATCTGTTCCCAACAGTAACTCCAAGCTGTCGAAAAGAAGCTATCTGGCAGCTCCCTGCTTCATCCAACACATGGATGATAAAAATACACATATAGAGAGCCTTCCAGCCAGGCCCGTTTCTCACCCCACCATCCTGCCACTGTGCCTTTTTGCAAATACCCTTTTCAGATTGACATTTCTCCTCTACAGACCTTCAGGAAACTACCAGTTTCTGATTCCCACAGAGAGCTTTCAGAGTGTGGGTTTGCTTAGCTTTATTAAAAAAAAGATACAGTCAGAGTCCCAGGATCTTCATCCTTAAACATTGTAAGAATAAGATGCGTGGGGGGCCCAAGACACGGTTAGTGAATGAATGAATGTATAAATGAATGGCTGAGTAAATGGATGGCATTGTGTGTGCATAAATAAATACAAAATTATTTATTTAATTAGGAATAGTTGTTAACACGCCGGATTATTTGTCTTAAAGGATAAGGTAGCGGCAGAAGGTCAAAGTAATCAAAATCTCTAAAAGAGAAGGAGAGGCCAGCTTCTTATTTCAACAGCTTCTCATTTAGGATATTGCAGCAGTTCCTACTAAGTAAGTTATATATACAGAGCATATGGTTTGAGATTTAGAAAACTTTTTTAATGTTATGGATGTAAACCTAATAGAATACTGATTGCTACATTTTTTAAGTGCCAGTGATACTTTAAAAAACACATAATTGTGACCTAAAATTTAAGATAGGGGAAGGGGGTCATAAATCCTGCTCTGAGTAGTAGAGGTGAGAGGTACCCCCAGAGGGTTGCCCCAACTCTGCTTAGCTTTTCAGTTTTTAAATTTATCTCTCCTTTTGAAAATTTGTTGTTACTTTTGTGTAACAAGAGATCAAAATATGGAAAGAGAGGAGAAGAAGAGAGAGGGGTGGGGGGAGAATTTTCAAGTAACATTTTTTCCATTGGTAATTTTTTTCTCAAAACTATGTTAAAATTCTTGTAGAGTCTCTTGTTTGAAGAAGAAAAAAGACATTTGAGGCATAGGGGGGTAGTTCATTTTGGTGTACGGAAATGAAATGTTTGCTTTAAAAATTGCAGAGGAGAAAAAGGAGGGGTAGACAAAACACCTACCTACCTGCCTATAAGGGGTTCACTATGTTATCCTTTCTACTTTGTTTACACTTTAACATTCCTATGAAAGAAATAAAAGAAAAAAGAGAGAAGAGTACAAAATGGGCATACGAATGGCAAGTTTGAAGAATCCCACATTTCACCAATCTCTGTGTAAAAGCACTTAGGCCAGAACAAGAAGAGGCCAAGGTTGTAGTGTTTTATTCAATATATTCTGACAGTCTAACCTCTTCCCATTTAAATCCAATCAGATATGTATATATTTTCATATTCTATATAATAATTTACTTTATGTCATGTATTATCTAGATAATATATTATATATAATACATGCATAACATATTCTCTATATAATAATATATATCTAATGAAAAGTAAGATATGATATTTAAAAAGCTGACCAAACATAGCTCAGAGATGGACATTGTACATGATTACCTTACCCAGGAGCTATTCAATGTCCTGTCTTCCCTTGCCTTCTTTTATTTTAGAAATCCAAAAGTAAAACTCTTTTCTTATTGTTCTTGGCAGCTGGAAATAGCCGTGTAACTCAGTTTGGTCAAACAGGTGTGAACCGGAGTCCCCTGGGAGGGACTTCAGGAAAGCATCTATTTATTTGTTAAAACCTGATGGGCTCAGCTTTTGGGCCTCTTGTCCCTGTATCCCTTCCACTTATTTCCTTCCAAGACAGCAAACTTGAAGCCTCAAATTGCAGCAGTCATTTGGTGACCAGGAGGGGACGGGCAGAGGACAAAGACCTATGAAATAAGGAAGGTGGACCAAACATCATTGATTCGCTGTCACAACTCTGAATTTACCCACCTCTGAACTTCCTGTGATGAGAGAAAAATGAAACCAAAATTAATACAAAAAGCAGATTCCAGATTGTGAACTCAGGATTTGAATTAAAAAAATGTGCTCTGGCCCTGCCTCTGTTACTGACTAGCTGAATGACGTTGGTCATGTTGCGGAGTTCTATTTTCTTCTCTGCTAGTCAAGAGAACACTTGACCTTCTAACCTGAGAATTATACTATGAGTTGCTGTGTGTGGTACATCTTCATAAATTGTACGAGATTATATCAATGTAAGGTACTGTTTATTTAATATACAAGGTGGTTGACACATGGGGCCCGCAGTGACTCCATAGTTACATATAACAGGGACCAGGCGTCTGCTTTCTGTTCAAAGAAGAATTTGCAGACGCTCTGACGGGCTTAACTTAAAACCTCTTGTGAATTCTGCACCGAAGTTAGGAGCAGCTAAGGTATGAAAAAGAGGATATGTTCCAAAATCTATTGGCCTATTTTGGCCTGGCCAAACTGAGATGGCATGCTCTTAACTTGGACAGTGAGCACCCTGGGCTTGGGGGATCTTTCCCAGTTCTGGAAGAGGCTGTGGGGTGTGTGGACAGGAAAAGATATCCTGACAAAGAGGTTAAAGGCCTATCATGTTCCTTAGAAAGAGCTTAAATTGGTCTCCTTTGAACCCTGTAGATGCGAAAGTCAGGATTAATGTATGGATATATTTGCCTAACTCCATGAAGGAGGGTGTCGTACAAAGCTTGAGGGCATGCTGTTTCATGATGGGGTGCTTTGCACATGCTGTTCTTTTCAGTGAAATGTCCTGCACCTCTGCCCCAAATTATGTGCACACATACACACATTTCACCTTGGCCAGAAGAACATATTTCAGTCCTTTAACATTCAGCTCAGTGTGTCTTCCTTTCTGAAGTCTGTTCTGACTTTATAACCAGGTGTTCCAAAGAACACACAGCATATTGCTGTAGTCTGTTCCTACTGTCTGCCCTTGGCCATTGACTGTGAGCTCCAGGAGGACATGGGCCCCATGTTATTTGCCAACTCTGTATCTCCCACATTTGTTAGCGTGTCTGTCTTAGAGTAAACAAGCCTTACTTGCTTACTATATATAGTACAACAAGTTGGTTGAAGAATTACCTGCATCAGTAAATGAGTAAAAAATGAGTAAATGATAGTTAAATCTCAACTGGTGATCATTAGCTTAGCAACCCTCCCTGCTGTGTAAAGTATAAGAACTTCAAATATCCCATTGTCCATCTGGGTAGGGACTGTCAGCTCAAAGGAGATAGAAAACAGAGTGTTCAGAAATATTGACACCATTCTAATTTATCCAGGAAGATTATCTAATGTTTCAAGTTACCCAACTCAATGGGCCACCACATTAGCACAGACTGCTTAGCGCTGATAGCTGACACCAACTATTACTACTAAGGAGGGGTGAGGATTGTAAGTTTTTAAAAGATCATAGATATTATTTTTTTGTGTGATTTAAACAATAAGTTATTTTTGTGTAATGATGTGGGGGTACTCTTTTATAAGTGACTTGCTAAGTCACACAGCAAGTTTTTGAAAGAATTGAAGGAAAATACAAAATGCCCATTGCATCTTGCAAAACTAGAAATGAGGAAAAGATTAAACATGGCGCTTACCCTGGAAGAACCACCTCAAACATCTCTTCTAAGGCAATTTTTTTGACCTGTTTCCAGTACCATCATTGACATAATAATTAGTCGCAGTGGGGTTCCATTAGCACCATGTTCAGATTTCTTTATTTTAACAACTTTTTTTTCACATTCCATACAAATCACCAAGTTAATTCAATGTTTTTCAGTATATTCACGCATATGTGCAAACATCCCCACAATCAGTTTGAAAACATTTCTATCACTTCCCAGTCCCTCCACTCTCCCTTGCCCCAAGTAACCACTAATCTACTTTCTGTCTTTACAAATTTCGCTATTGTAGGACTGGAATCATATAGTATGTAGTTGTTGGTGACTGGCTTCTTTCACTTTGCAAAGTTCATCCATTGGTAGCAGGGATCAGTACTTTAGTCCTCTTAATAATTCATTATGTAGATCCACCCTATATTGTTTATCCATTTATCCATTAATGAACACTAGAATGGTTTTCATCTTTTGGTAATTATGAGCAATGTTGTTATAAATATTTCTGTACAAATGTTTGCATGAACATTTGTTTTCATTTCTTTTAGCTGTGTCCCCAGGAATGGAATTGCTGATAATGCTATGTTCAATCATGTGAGAACTGCCCAATTGCTATCTGAAGCAGTGGTACCATTTTACATTCTCACCAGCAGTGTAGGAGGGTTTAATTTTTCTACATGCTTTTTATCTGACTTTTGTGTTTTCTGACTTTTTTGCAAGTATCGTAGTGT
Source organism: Phyllostomus hastatus (assembly GCF_019186645.2). NCBI lineage: Eukaryota > Metazoa > Chordata > Mammalia > Chiroptera > Phyllostomidae > Phyllostomus > Phyllostomus hastatus. Next base: position 109,939,760 of record NW_025334041.1, on the reverse strand, counting down.
TTGTGAAGTGGTATCTCATTGTGGTTTTGGCTTGCTTTCCCTGATGACTAATGATGTTGAACAGTTTTTCAAATGCTTATTTTTTATTAGTGTATCTTCTTTGGAGAAATACCTATTCAGATTCTTTGGCCATTTTTATTGGAAAAAACTGTGTTACTTGTCTTTTTTATTATTGAGTCATAAATGTCCTTTATACACTCCAGACACAAATCCCTTAGATATATGATTTTCAAATATTATCTTGTATTCTGTGGATTTGTTCATTTTCTTGATGGTATTTGTTCAAGCACAAAAGTTTTAAATGTTGATGAAGTTCTATAGATCTGTTGTTTTCTTTTTTTGCTCAGACTGTTGGGATCATATGCCAAATATGAGGTCATAAAAATTTGTCCCTATGCTTTCTTCTAAGAGTTTTATAGCTTTAGTGCTTACATTTAGGTCTTTCATTTATTTAGAGTTATCTTTCCTACAATATATAAAATGAACTGCATTCTTTTGTATCAGCAATCCATTTGTCCTAGAACCATTTGCTGAAAGGACTACTTATCCTCATTGCATAATCTTGGTGTGCTTTTTGAATATCAGTTGATCTTAGATGTGGAGGTTTATTTCTAGCATCTCAGATTTTTTCCTATTGATCCATATGTCTCTCCTTGTGCCAGTAACACACCATCTTCATGACATTATTTTGTAGTAGTTTTGAAATCAGAATGTGTGAGTCCTCCTACTTTGTTCTTCTTTTTCAGTATTATTTTGGCTATTCTGGGTCTCTTTTAAGTCACTATGAATGTTAGAATCAGATTGTCAATTTCTATAACAAAGTCCACTGATATTCTGGTAGAAACTATGTTGAATTTCTGGCGTATACTGCCCCAGGGTATTTCTGGGGTATACTGCTTAGGGTATACTGCCATCTTAACAATATTAAGTTTACCAGTGCATAGCATTGGATGCTTGCCATTTATTTAATTTCTTTAAACAATATTTTACAGTTTTTAGAATATAAATTTTGCATTTTTTGTTATTCTTAAGTATTTTATTCTTTTTGATGCTGTTGTAAAAGGAATTGTTTTCTTAATTTCATTTTCAGATGGAAAATACAGCCATCTTCGTTTTTTTTTAAATGGGTAGTTTTTTTGAACGATTTAAATTTCTTTACTTGTTATAGGTTTATTCGGATTGTCTATTTCTTCTTGAATCAGCTTAAGTAGTTTGTATCTTTCTAGGAATTTGTCATTTCATTGAAGTTATCAATTTGTTGGCATACAATTGTTCATAGTATCCCTTCTCACCTCTTTTTAAAATTTCTGAAACGTCAACAATAGTGTCCACTCTTTCCTTTCTAAGCCTCATAATTTGAGTCTTTTCTCTTTTGTTATTGGTCATTCTAGACAAGCATTTGCAAATTTAATTTTTATCATTGTTACAGCTTTCCAATCAATTGGCTCTTTTTTATTATAAAATGTCCCTCTTTATCTTTGGTAACACTTTTATTTTAATGTCTATTTTGTCTAAACTAGTATAGCCACTTCAGCCTTCTGCCTCTGATTTCTAAATTCTTAATTTATCACTTTCTATTCTTTAACTTTTTATCTATTTCATCTTTCAATCTAACATGTATTTTCTGTAGAAAACATGTCATTGGATTGTATTATTGTTATTTGCTTGTTTTTAATCCAGTATGATGATTTCCACCTTTTGATTAGATTTAATCAAACATTTAACTGCACATTTAATTTTATTATTGATGTAGTTGAATTTACATGTTTAATTTACTTTTTGTTTTAGATACATATGTCTCATGTATTTTTTGTTCTTTTATTCTTTCTTTACTGCTTTCTTCAGCATTAAGTGAATATATTCTAATGTAGCATGTTAATTCCTTGAGTGATTTTTAAAGTATTTTTTCTTTTATTGATTCCAAAGAGAGAGGAAAGGAGGAAGAAAGAGAGGGAGAAAAGTGTGAATGTGAGAGAGAAACATTGTTTGTTTGCCTCCTGAATGCACCCTGACTGGGGACTGAACCTGTAACTCAGGCATGTACCCTGACCAGGAATCAAACCCACAACCTTTTGCTTTGCTGGACAATGCCCAACCAACTGAGCCACACTGTCCAGGGCTTAAGTGATTTTTTTCCACTATATTTTTGAATTATTTTTTAATGGTTGTTCAAGGGTTACTATATACATCTTAACTTATCAGCTTCATATTGAAACTAGCTTAATAACAGTGATATAGAGAAATGTTCTTCCATTCTGTGGGTTGTCCTTTTATTTTGTTCTCATGATTTTCTTTGCTGTGCAAAAACTGTTTGGTGTGATGTAGTCCCATTTGTTTATTGTTTCTTTCATTTCCTTTGCTTGGGGAGATAGATCTGATAAAAAAAAATGCTACGAGCAATGTCTGAGATTTTGCTGCCTATTTTTCTTCTAGGATTTTTCTTGTTTCTGGTCTAATGTTTAAGTCTTGATCAATTTTGAATTTATTCTTGTGTGAGGTGGTTCCTCACGCAAGAAGGTGTGGTTCCTGACACAAGAAGGTGGTTTAGTTTCATTTTTCTGCATGCATCTGTCCAAGTTTCCCAACACCACTTATTGAATAAGCTATCTTTAGCCCATTGTATGTGTTTGCTTACACTGTTGAATATTAATTGACTATGAAGGTATGAGTTTATTTCTGGGCTTTCTGTTCCATTGATCTATGCATCTGTTTTTATGCTAGTACTATGCTATGCTGTTTTGATTACTATGGCCTTGTAGTATAGTTTGATATTAGGTAATATGATTCCTCCAACTTTGTTGTTCTTTCTCAGAATCACTATTGTTATGTGGGGCCTTTTGTGGTTCCATATAAATTTTTGAAATATTTGTCCTAGTTCTGTGAAATATATCAATGGAATATGGATATGAATTATGTTGAATGTATAGATTGCTTCATGTAGTACATATGTTTTAATGTTAATTCTTCCTATCCATGAATGTGGCATGTGCTTCCACTTATTTGTATCTTCTTCAATTTTTTCAGTGTCTCATAATTTCCTGGGTACAGGTCTTTCACATCTGTGGTTAGGTTTATTCCTAGGCATTTTATTCTTTTTGGAGCAATTGTGAATGAGATTGTTTCCTTAAATTTTCTTTCTGTTAGTTCATTATTGGCATAAAAAATGCAATTGATTTTTGGGTATTAATTTTGTATTCTGCTACTTTGCTAAATTCATTTATTAGTTCTAATAGTTTCTTGGTAGAATCTTTGGCATTCTCTATTTACAGTATCATGTCATTTGCAATAGTATGGATGGACCTGGAGAACATTATGCTAAGTGGAATAAGCCAGTCAGAGAAAGACAAATACCATATGATTTCATTCAAGGGTAGAATTTAATGAACAAACTCAACTAACAAGAAAAACAGAGACTGAATCATAGATGGGGAGCAGATGACAGCTGGTGGTGGGGGGTTAAGGTGTTTAGGAACTGAGCAAAAATAAAAAAGGACTCACAGACATGGACAAACCATATGGTGATTGCAGGGAGGAAGGGGGGTAAAAGGGGACTAAATGGTAATGGAAAAAATACAATAAAAATTAAATCAAAAAAGAAAAAAAGAGAAATGCTCCCCTTATATAGCTCTACTTCAGTCCCTCTTTTTGTGGTATTATTATTATATGTATTACATCTATTAATGTTACCAAACCAATAATACATTGCTATAATTACAGTAGAGCCTTGGTTCTCAAACTTAATTCATTCTGGAAGGGTGTCTGAGAAGTGATTTGTTTGAAAACACAGTAATTTTTTCCAGGTATCAGCATGAAAGTGTTGTCAGGTCAAGAATAGAAATTTTGTTTGACAACTGAACCATTTTTTCCTTGAACAACTTGGTGGAGAACCAAATTATTTGAGATGGGACATGTTTGAGAACTGAGTTTTGACTGTATTACTTTACTACCTATAGTTATTTTTTAGACCAATACAGCTTTGCTTCAACTGCCTCCTTTTTGCTTTGTATTATTAGCAAATATATAATATATATATTACATTTTATATGTTATAAGCCTAGCATTACATTATGTACATAATTTTATACAATTCATCTTTAAATCAGTTAGAGGAATAAAAAAAGAAAAATATTCATTCATAATGCCTTTCACAGTTACTTTGTTACATTTACTAGTGCTCTTTGTTTATGTGGCTTCACATTACCCTCCAGGTTTGCTTGAGTTCAGCCTGAAGAACTTTTAGTATTTCTTATAGGGCAAGTTTGCTAGCAACAAATTCTTTAAGCTTTTGTTTATCTGGAAAAGTATTTATTTTGCCTTGGTCTTTTAAAAAATAGCTTTGCTGATTATAGGATTTCTGGTTGACAGTCTTTTTTCTTTGTAAGTTTTGAGTATATTATTCCACTGCCTTCTTGCTTTTATTGCTTTTGCTGAGAAGTCAGAAAATCACCTTACTGAAGTTCTCTTGTGTCATATTGTTTTTCTTTTGCTGTTTTCAAAGTCTCTCCTTGCCTTTGATTATCACCATCTTGTGTCTATTTGTGGTGTTTAGCTGGAGTAAGCAGATATTTTCAAAATGTTCTCTGTCTTTCTAGGACAGAACTTTCTTGGCATAGAGAGAGCAGGCTTTTGTTAAAGCTTTCTTTCTTTCTTTTCTTCCTTCCTCTCTCTTTTTCTTTCTTTCTTTCTTTCTTTCTTCCTTCCTTTCTTTCTTTCTTTCTTTCTTTCTTTCTTTCTTTCTTTCTTTCTTTCTTTCTTTCTTTCTTTCTTTCTTTCTTTCTTTTCTTTTCTTTCTTTCACCAACTCCTATCTCTTACAAAGTACTTACTCATTTTCCTTCTTCCAGGTTCAGTGATGGCTAAAATCAGTTTTATTTGCCCTATGGTTGGGTAACTAAATGCCTTACTCCTTCAGTTAGCATTCAGTTTGCTAAATACTTCCAGGAAAGAAACAAACAGAAAAATATAAACAAACAAACAAAAACAGATTGCAACTTTAGAGAGATGATATATAAATTTGAGCATAATAGATGATATTTAGAAATTTAAGTTAAAATTACAAGCTTCTTACGAGCATCTACTGGTGCTGCTTGTATTTCTGGTTTTCAGCAGGAACCAGCAAGCAGTCTGGAGTCTGTCCTGCCTCCAGGTATTCTGCCTGGCCTTTCTTAAAACTGCAGTCCTACTTTGATCTTTGTATTTTTTCCTTATTGAACTGAAATTACTAACTGATGAAAAAATGTCTACCTAATACTAGGCATCATTTCTTTCTGTACCTTATCCTTTTACTTAGATTGGGCATCTTGGTTACTGATATATACATACATTCAAATTGGGACCTTATTCTATTCCTTAGTTTAGGCTGCATCAACAAAATACCACAGACTGGGTGACGTAAACAGGAAACACTGTGGAAGTTCAGGAGTTCTGGAGCTTAGAAATCTGAGATCAGGGTTCCTGCATAGTTGGATTCTTGGTGAAGGCCCTCTTCTTGGTTTACAGATGGCCACCTTCTTGCCATATCTTCATAAGACAGAGAGTGAGAGGTTTGGTTTCTTCAGCCTCTTCTAATGAAACCAGTCTCTCATGGGGGCTGCAGACCCATGATATCATTGATACTAAATTACCTCTGTAGGTAATGAAGGGCGCATCACATCCCAATATCATCATGCTGGGGATTAGGGCTACAACATATGGAGTTTCGGCAGACACAGACATTCAGCCCTCAGCAGGACTTGGTTGGTGTCACTTGTCATTCTGCAGTTCTCTTTAGTAGAAGGGCTGCCATTTGTGCCTTTTATGATTATTTTATTTTAACTGTATATATAAGGCCTGTTTTGTAAATATCTTCTGTCACCCCTTGAACTGCCTTTTTACTCTATGATATAATTCTGATTTTCCCTCAATTCTTTGAATAGCTAGCTTATATTAATCCTGTGGTCCTCTAAATCCTAAAGTCCTCTAAAGGATCTTCTTTAACCATGTTTTGTAGGATTACATCAATGAAACATTTTAAGGAGAAGTACAGTATGATCAGATATACATTCTTTAGAAGATCATTCATGTTTTGTGCAGATGATAGAGATAAGACACCAGTTAGCATATCCTTCAAACATTCTTGAAGACATCTTGGTTGATCCTAGTTAAAGACTGTGGCAGCAGAGGAGAAAGAGGTAAAGATGGAACCCAGACATATTTGACAGTGAAATCTGAGACTTGGTGGACAAAATGTAAGAGATTCGGAGAGAGGGTAATAGCATGTCTGTCTCTTACATTTCTGGCTTAAGTATTTGGGGATCATTCAAAACCAAATTCTGATTTTGCCATTCCCTGTTCAGCATTTCCGTACTCCCCAAAAGCATTCAGAATGAAATATAAATTTCTTCACTTAGTTGTCAGAAATGTTTCAAGAGCTACTTCCTATTCACATCTTAATCTTACCTCTGGCCACTCACCCACCAAGGTCCTTTCATGGAAGCTGCTACCAATGACTTGCAGTGTATGTGTGGTCTGACCACTTAGAAACTTCGGTTTTCCTCACACTCATGCTATGTCCCCTGTGCCTTTTCATTCTGCCTGGAATATCCTTCATTCTCTTCTTTATTTAGTGAATTCTCCTTGAATTTTAAGGCTTGCATCAGCTGTTCCTTCCTCTGGAAAAATGATGGCCCTTCCAGTATGATTTAGGTTTTTGAAGCACACTTTGCCCACCTCTCCCATTCCACTCTGCAGCTGGAGGGAAATTACTATGCTATTGTTTTGCCTATCAATTAGACTTCAAGTTCCATAGTCAGGAGACAGAATTTTTTTTATATACTTATATTATTAATACTTAGTATACATTGGTGTTCAATATAATATTTAACTGTATAAATAGCTAAATGGATAGTTTAATAAATTCTTCTTCATCAGAAAGACAAACTAAGATTTCATGGAATAATTGCCTGATTTTGAATTAGACTCCTCACTCCTGAAGCAGGAATAGGATTGAGAGAGACATAGATACTGGTACAGATCAAGGAACAAATATATATTGTATGTCCTGAGTTCCTGCGTGAATAAGTAAGTGAGAAGGCACTTTCCAAGGGGGAAAGAAGAGTGTGAGTAATAGCAGAGAAGCACTTTGGTTTGGCTAATTGTGAGGGGTCTACTTTGGCTGAAGGTTAGTGTAGCTGAAGGAGACAGTGGAAAACCGAAGGACCTCTGGCAGCAGGCTCATCATTTTGCTTTTGGGTTTGTTTATTGGAGGAGTTATGGCACTGTCAAAATTGAATTTTTGTAGCATTTAACTTTTTTCATGTGAAGAGATTTGATGATAAGAGAACACTAGACCAATCATAAAATCAAATATTTACAGACAAGCAAGTTGGTGGATTCTTACTTGTCACCCTCTGGGAGAAAATACTTAGTACTTCCTTTGTTCCTAAGCAGACATTTTACTTTGCAAGTTAACTATGGAATCTAATATGAAGTATATTGGAGGAGGAAGTAGAGGGGAAGGAGGAGAAGGGAACGTATGTAATCACTAGTCAGATTGAAGTGTTGAGGCTTCTGCTAGTTTAAAAACATGTGTGTTTATATGATCACTTACATTTTAAATTCTGCCCCAAACATTGCAAAGTAGAATCATTGTACTCACCATTATAGATTGTGTCCAGGAGGCCTCTTTATTCAGATAGCCCTATATAACAAGAACAGTTAATTCACCTGATGTCATTATTTTTATTTGTGTTCTATAGTCCGGTATCTGAAGTTACACAATCTGGTGCTTTGAAGCCATCACTGGAAATCTGGCTCTAACTAGACTGGTGGTGTCCAAAGAGATGATCTCACGTAAGTCTGTTTCACCTGTGCTCTCTTCACAGGGATTGATTTTGCTCTCCTTTGTCATTATAAACGACAGGTTCTCCTGCCTCCACTTCTATCCAAACTCATGTCTTATGACCTGTCAGAAATTTATGTATTTTTAAATTTGCGAGGAATTTATTCAAGCCTCTGTGTACAAGCCCCTGAAAAACAGAACGGAAAGTCCAAACTACAGCCTCCAATTCTGCCTGGGCCCCAAGGTCTCCAGCCCATCATAGCTGTCCACTGATGACCATTATATGGTCCTCCCTCCAGGAGAAAGCAAGACGAGTGGTGGTGATTCTTAGGAATTATTGAAGAATTTAGTCATGTGTCTCATTTAAAAAGCAAAGCAAACAAAATAAAGCAGTATTCAATTATCTTTGCCCTCTGTTAGGTCTCATGGTTCTCCCTTTAAAGTGGATTACAGTATTCCTGACTTCAGAACCTGAGTCTAATATGTACTTTAGAATCTGTCTGTAGTACCAAATAATGTGTTACATTTCTAAATAAATACATTTCTAAAGAAATGCCTGTGAAATGATATTTCTCTTAATCCACTCAGAAGATTATTTGTCACCAGACCCTGACTATAAAAAAAATCAATGTTTAAAAGGCTTTACTCGTTATAGTAATGTATCACTTAAAGTTTATTCTAGCTGCCTATGTACACAGCCTAGTAGAACATGATTATGTCCAAGGGTGGCTTATCTCAATAGGACAGGCAGAGGCATTATCACTAAAATGAAGTACAAGGAAGAAGTCTTCTGTTGTTGGTATTTTTGTTATAGTAGGCAGAGCTTGAACAGATGAGCTGAAATAAGCGTAAGCAATTTCAAGCTGTTTGACTATAATCATTGGACAACAGAAGAGAGAGAAAAAGTAGGAATACTGTATCCTTCTCTCCCCATTTCCTCATTGGAATCCAGGGAACATTTGGGACTGAGGATTTTTAAATGACCTGATGAATGAGGAGGCATCCTGTCAAGCTAGTTGGAAGCAGATTGAATAATGTCAGTAAGATTGGCATCATCTTGGGAGAACTGAGTGATGATGATGAAGCTGAAAAGGCAGGGGAGCATTTATCCAAACACACCTGGCCCTGGTTGGTTCCAAAGAAAAATCAAGAGACTTGGCAAAAACCACTTGTTAGTAAATGTTTCATAGAAACTAACCATGTCTGGAGATTCATAAAAGCTATCTAAGCCCATAAATTATTATATACAGCATTTAAGCCATTGATTAGCACAATAAAAATGGCACAGCAAGTGTTTAGAAAAATGTACAGACATTGCATGGAGATACGTATTTTTCCGAACAAGAGCTTATCATATTGAAGATAGCTTGGAACTATCTACAAGCTATTTTAATGAGATTGCTTTCTGAAGGAAATAAGTTCAGTACATCACTGCTTTTCTTCAGGATTTTCATCCTTCATGTAAAATTTTAACCATAATGGAGGGAGAGAATCTCTGGTTCTAAAAACTCAACAAATTTCTTATCCACAGATACAGGCAAGTGGAAACTAGAACTTTTCAATAACAATACTAATCATTGTGATTTGTTTTCAGTTTGTTACAGACTCAAATAACACTGCTAAGTGTAAGATGTCTCAAAGCATTTCTGTGCTTGTGTATTTGTTTCAGGGACCTAGAGAGACAAATCTGAAAGCAGTATGTTCTGATCCAGAAGCAGCTGGAAATGGCAGCAACCTGATATGGAGCAATCAAGAACTGAAGGTTTATTTTGAAGGAGAGGCCATGACCAACTGTGAGACTGAGTGATGGCAGCTGAGAATAAGTGCAAATACAATCAGTAGTGACCTCTGGTAGAAAGTTACTGAGGACCTTTCTTCTTTCATGTCTCTTTCTGTCGCCACATTTGTACCGCATCCATAAATTGCAATACTATCTATGGAGGAGGGAAACAAGTTCTTCAACTTAGTTTTATTCTTAATAATAGCTTCTGAGCTTCCATGATTTGAAAATACAATGATAAAATGGCTCTTTCAGCAAACAATATATTTCAAAGCCCAGTTGTATTTTGGACAGGTAAGAATGCCTCATCATTAAATGGTCTTTAATATGCATCGCCTCTCCAGTCTGCCATCTCTTTTTATTAGTTGTTCTCTCTTTTCTATAGTTGTATAGCTATGAGCAAAGCGATTTCATTGTTCCTTGTTCCTACCAATGTTATCATTTCACTAATATACAAGGGTAGACCATAGATGCTGCTCATTAAATATTGTTGAACAATCTATAATTATACTATTTTATATTTGAATATCATCTTTTAGGAGTTTGTAAAGCACTTTAACATAACTTATTTAATTAAACTTCACTGGAAAACAAATTTATTGTCCAAATCTGTGTTTCTAAGCCTCCTTATTTTATAGACTTACTTCATATATCACACATACCTGTCACATCCTGTGAATACAGACATGTGACTACGTAAGCAAGGTTTCTCAAACTCATGCTTTGTGCTTTGTTTAGCATTTCTTTATGATTATTAAAACTTTAAGAAAAATAAAAACCTTCCTCCTCTTTATGTTACAAAAAAGATCATGTAATGAGTTAGAAACCTTTCCTTTTTTCTTTTCCTTTTTGACTCCTGTAACTATGTAAGGCACTGATGGGGTGGAATACAAACATGAATACGATGCATTTTTTCACCTTGGTGGGATCAAACTTGATTTGCCACTGGCAATTTCTGTTGGAAAAAAAATGGCCACTCATTTTAGAACCTTGGGAGGCAAGTTGGACCCTAAGAGGCTTTACGGTTTGGGGAACTGTTCTGTCTATGCTCAGATGTACAACACTCCTTTTCATCTGGTTGCTTTTACACTGCAAGGGGCAGAGGCAAAGTATTCAGAACAACATCAGTGGGTCCAGAGTATTGAAACACCACTCTTAGCGGCCATGCCAAGTTACTTTATTTGTTCATGGAGCACTTGAAAAATGAGAAAGAACAGCAGGCCTTTCAGAGAGAACAGAGAGAGCTGGCTTCCAATGCTTTCATTACCAAACGAGGGTGTTCAGATGCATAGAAATGTTAAATGTCTACCAGAAAAAATATCAATGAATGACACTGCCAGTTACAGTTCACTCAACCCTGATTTAGCAATCATTCGAGATTATACCAGGGAATGGTTTTGCAGTATGAAAAACCTTTCAATTATTCCTGCTGTGTGTTAATGCATTTGAAACACTGGAAGCTGTCAAAGGAAGTAGAATATCAGTACCACCACCTACACTCCGGAACAAAAATCATATAATGTAGTTGTATGAAAGTAGGCTCAGTGGAACATGAACTTTATTAAAATGTGTGTATAATCCCGCAGGCTTGAAAAGTGTCAGATCTGACTAAGAGATGAAATAATAATACCATGTGTTGGTATTCATACAGAATGTTTTTCTTCGGAGGACCCCAAAGCAATTCATGGGTACAGCTCAACCTTTTCATGTTGCACTTTAGAATCTTAGTCAGTGCACTTTAACACATCTAGCAACCGGGAAGGTGACCAAGTCTCAGTGTGGAAACTTTCAGAGATTTAATTTCTTGTCATAAGCCTGGAAAATAGAGGATACTGGTCCCCAAACCTAGGCAGCTTGTGCACCTGGGCAGTGTCTCCATAGAGTGTTCCTACATGTGTGTAGGGACATCATGCATCGTCCCAGCCCCAGAAATGGCAAAGGATTTATTCCAAAATGAAAATCTGGTACACAGGCTACATAAGGCTTTCTAGCTTTCTACCAACATTTTATTAAAAATGGTTCTATAAAGTATTTATAGTTCACATCAAGATGGCTATTTAAAGGTTGAGATACTATCCTAAAGCACCATTAGGTCCTTATAATATTAGGATTTGTGCAAGATAAAGCCCAATGTTGCCATGGAGATCAGTAAATAATCTTGATCATAGACACTCGTTCCCACTGCCAAGACATGGGTGGGAGAGGTGGTTCCCACAGACACTGTTTTCTCTAGGCTAAAAATACAGTGTGGTTTCTATCAAAGGGCAATTTTTAAAAATTCGTGGTGACGTAGCCTAAAGGGAACATGCCCTCTCATTTTCAGAATAATTAGGCAGTGAGTGGGCTCTCCAATACTTGGAGATTATATTTGTATCCAATATTAACTATGCTCATGCTCTTTGTGTCAAAGGTGGTGTCAAAATGGCAGCTTTTCTAAGTGCTGTTTCACATGGTCTCAAAAAAGAAGTTGTTTATGGAGATGGATCCATTGCAGGCAGAAGTTACTTCCCACTGACAGTAACTCCTTACAAAAGTCATTTGGGTTTGTGAGATACTGCTTCAAAGAGTTGTGATGGATGTAAATTCTATGAAGATTGCCTTTAAGACTTCTCATCTAGAAATCCAAAGCATCACAAGTTTTTCCTCAAGTTTATTGTTAAATGGATATGTCAATGGAAATATAATCAGTCCTCAGATTTACAGGGTGCTGTGGAGTCGGCAAAGTGGTTTTGCCACCAATCATTTTGCTTGATGAACTTTCCCAATCCTGTGAGATAAGCAGTGCTGGGAATTCATTACTGTCTCCTTTCATATGATGAGACTGAGAATTAACAACAGTTCAAATGCTGCCTAAAGTTACACAGATAACAAGTGTGAGATTGAACACCAGGCCTCCACATGAAAACTATTCTCCTTGCTCTATTGTGCTAGGGAGATGACATGCTTCATCTCATGTAATTACTCTTACAAACACTGTCAATTGTCATTCGATTCTGTGACAATTAATATTAAACTGTCATCTGGATTACTGTCTAGAAAATTAGTTGAACTAAACAGCAGTTCAATAAAATTATCCATTGTCTGGGGCTGGTCATCCTCATGGTCCCATAAGGGGATTTATTTTAAGAAAATTTGACACACATTGAAAAAAACTAATTCTCAATTCATTAAAAATCCTGCCCAAATCAAGTTTTATTTTTCCACTTGGAAGGTAAGTTCCCCTCTTCTTTTTATCCATCCCCTCCGCCCCCAGGACCCCTTGTGGCTTGCCAGCCTTATTAAGTTTATCATTGCACAATTTAACCTATGTTTTTGCCTTCCTTTGATGGATGTTGTGGTAGAACAGTCAGGTTTAAAAAAATGTTATTCCCCCTGCTGTCTTTCTTTAAGGTGTGTTCTTTAAATAGAATATTCCCTGGGCTGCTTCCAGTTTCAAATTGTGCAATTTATCAGGGGATCAGCCCTAACCGCGGTACACGCCTATGGACTGACTGCTTCAGGAGTTCCGGAGCACATGCCGTCCTCTTCTCAGACAGGCTCCTTCCTCCCTGAGCATCATTTGTAAAAGCTGTCACTGACGTGATAAGGAACTCATCTTTCTCCGCTGTCCCTCAGGACAGACATCTGTTGGTTCCCACTGTGCGAGGCCCCAGAGTTAAAGGCTTCATGTGTCTATACAGCTTCCTTATCATCTTACCCTTCATTCTTATGAGTCAACCCTGTGACCTTCTGCAGTTTTTATTTTCTCCTTAAATTATAGAGTTGGCTTCCTATGTCCGCAACCAGAGAATCCTGCTTGCTACAGAAGAGTAAAAAGAAAATGTTATAATTAGGCTGTTTTCCCATTGGAGCAACACTGTAAAATAACCAAATAATTTTGTCATCAAGCATTATTTATTATGGCAGTCTCATACTTTCTGCAAATTACTACCATTTACGGAGACAGTGTACATTTTGCTTGAATCTCACAATGTTTTTCACAGGCTGTGTTTACCCCACTTTATGGGAAGATAGGTAAATGAAATTTATCTGTTTACAAAACCTCCCTACAATCTTTATATTTGGAGTAGTAGTTCCAAAACCACTCATTTCAATGGTGCACCATTGACCGAGCTCATTTAGGAGACAGAGTGGCTTTAAGTACTGGTTGTGAAGGTAATTTCTCTAGGTCAGGGACAAAAGTCATTTAGTCTTTCTCCAGCCTAGGAATCTGTTTGCTCTGCTAATTGAACTACCCCAATCAGATCAATAACAGCCCTTCTCTGCAGTGAGGCAGGCAAGAAATCCATTCTGAAGCAGCGATGAGTTGCTTTTCCCTCCTACATGCCTCCTGCTAATGTGAATCTTGGCAGAACAGACATGACTTAGCAAAAGGTAAGCATACCAAAGTAAGAACCATATTCTTGGAGAGTTCCTTTATTCCTGACATACACTTGGGTTTCCCTTCCTTAAAGATCACCACCACTGTGAACTACCTTGCTTGCTTCGACACCTTGAAGAGCAGAGACTGTGACAAAGTAGGAAGAATGGGTGACTGACCACCATTGCCCCTAAGGGTTAGAAGTTCATTCATCACTCCCGTTTCTGTGTATTTCCCCTACACAGAGTTCCCTGGAAGTCCATGCTCAGTTCAAGAACAGAAAATAAACACAAGCAAAATCATGACCACTCTTTATCAATTGTATATATTTTCCTTTCTTCTCAACATGTTGAAGGAGGGATGATGAGAATGTATGGGAAAATAATTTCGTTGAGATCTTATTTTCCCTAATCCACTCTGTCTCTCCTCTTTGTGTTCCCTGTGCCAGTCGTTACCAACCATTTGCACCATCACCCAGGTGTGGGGACAAGTCTTCGAACTCTTCTCTGTGTCTCCTGCCTGGAGCTCCTCCTATTTCTTCTCCACACTGCACCCGATATGATCTTCACTGAGCTTGAATCTGATCCCATCACTCTGCTGATCGAAATCTTTTGGTGGCTCCCCAGAGCTCTGAGGTTGCTCCCCAGTTCCCTCCTGTGGTATACAAGCGCCTGCATGATTTGCCACCCACCTGCCTCTTTTGGCTCATCTTCCATCCCTGTCCCACGGGGATGCTCTGTTCATATCAAAAGATTTGCCTCTGTCCTCAAAGATTTCACAGGTGCCATTCCCTCTACCTGAAAACTTCTTAATTTGCTTCCTCTACCCATTTAATTCTCATTGTTCACAACCCAGTTCTTGAAAAGAAACCCTTCTGATCTGTTAATGATGAAGAGGTTTTGTTTTGTTTTTTTCAGAGCGCCCTTGGCAGCTCTTTCAACACCAGTCATATGAGGTTGCCCTTGTTGGTTCAGGGATGTGTCTTCCATTCAATGTCAAAGTCTGTGAGGGGAAAGAGCACGTCACTTGCTCTTCATGCGCCCATCACCTAGAGGTGTGCATGGAATGTGGACAGCAATCCAGATTGACTTTAGAATTGAAGACAAAGTGAAATGAGTCAATAAGGCTAGTATGTAGATGATGTAACGAAATGTCTAAAGTTGGCCAGGAAGGCAGGCTTGCAAAGCGCGCTTTCCCACAAACAGCTCCTCGAGGCTGCATGTCTCCTTTTGCAAGCTCATCGCCAGTCTTTCCATCCTGATGACACACTTTTCAAGCCCAGCCTGCTGATCATCGACTCTCTCCAGGAGCGCGGCGAGGCTCATTTCCCTCTGTAATGAACATCTACTGGGCATCGTGTACTGTTGCTTAACCAAGCTATCTCATTTCCCCGAGCCAATTAACTCAACATTTCCTCCTTTTCTGATATGCTTTTTCTAGTTAATTAGAGAAGAAAGTAAATCCTCATTAGAACTCCTGTATCTAGACATGCAACTTACCAGCCAGTTCTCTAACCTCAGTCCTTTCACCAGCCAGGTTCTTGAACCTTCAGGCAGTTCCATCACTGCACTAGGCTACCGCACAGAGAGGAAGGAACAAGAGCTCCAGGATGGGAGACCTGACTCTTCCCACTTTCTCTCTGTTGTGTAGGGTGTGTTACCTTCTTTCGTAAGACTTGAGCTATTTTCCAGAACGTTGTGGATTATAATATCTTCCATGTACAGGTTTGCATTAACCTTTGCCTGATACAGAGTAAATTCTTCATAGATCAACAGTAATTATGTATGTTCACAATGTAATGTTGTAATTGATATTGGATATTAGATACATTGAGTTTCATTTAGTTTTACACTCCTAGGTCATAGAGTTTTCAATATTTTAAGCCAAACTAAGTAGAGTATATGAGACAAGGGTCTCTGTGTAGTAGATAGTAAAAAGGTATTTTATTGCAATTGTAATAAAAATATACACATAATATTGAGATTACTTGATTTCTTGATTGGAGAGGTTCTATTACTGCCCTTCAAATACAGGCATGGGCATAAATGTGAAAGACAGCAAGATTAGGCCTGAGCATTTGCCTGTATTGTCCTCCCTTTTGCCCATTTACTTCATCCTTTTTTTTTGCCATTATTTCTGTATTTCAAGGGGATTCTGCAATCCCCTCTTACAGTTTTCCATGTTTTTCTTTTTCCTTCTGTGTGATCCACATCATCATTTAGAAAACCTCATTGGACTGACTTCTCTGGTTTGCTAAGTTCACTCCCCAGGTTTATTAGTTGTGTAAACCTTTTCTTTCTGTTCTGATTGTTCTTTACTTGCCTCCCTGGATCCATTATTCCCCCTTCTGTATCCTGGTCAGAGGCCTAGAGATCAACCTCAAGAACTGAGCCACCTGGGATTGCTTCCCCTTGGCTTTCTGAGGGACTCAGTCAATGGGAGACACGGGGCAGGCGCCGAAGGCTGGGAGAAGAGGTAGGATGGCGTGTTCGTTCCTCCCGACACCAGCTCACTACCTGCCTGGCCGCGGTCCTGGCAGTGGCTGCTCTGGTGACCACAGCTTCTGTTGGACAGACACACGCCCACATCTTTATCTCTCACTAGGCTTCAGTGACACTATTCCTTACCCGTCCTTATCTTTTAATGTTTAGACGTGGTAGAGGCTTTCTGACACCAGAATTCCTAGGTGTCTCACACATTTTTATTGGTCCTTTGAGCCTGCCCCAACATCTATAAATAGCCCCTTCATGAAATCCTTTTCAATTAAACCTTTCCTATTGGAATCTGCCTGATTCTGTTTCACTATACGTTCAGTTCCAGGAAAAAGATTTGCTTGTCAGAATTTTGCTCCAAGGGCTCACAATGGGTGAGGGGGAGGGATTACTTATTAAGTGATAAAGGACATCTATAGTGGTGATTATAAATGCCCAATTATAAGTGGTTGGCCAATTCATGGTTAACTCATTCAAATACTTATTGAAACATAGAATGAGCCAGGCAGTGGAGAAGAGATCAAACATAGCCAATGTCCTTAATAATTAACATTGCTATATAGAAGTAAGATGTATAACTCAATATTTAAAATGTGGCAATAAGAGAATCAACCATGTGGGAAAACATATTTGCCAATGATACTTTGGACAAGGGTTTGATCTCCAAAATATATAAAGAACTCACAAGACTCTACTCCAGGAAGGCAAACAACCCAATTAAAAAATGAATGAAGGACTTGGACAGACACTTCTCCAAAGAGGACATACAGAGGATCCAGAGACATATGAGAAGATCAGCATCACTAGCCATCAGAGAGATGCAAATTAAAACCACAATGAGATACAACTTCACACCAGTCAGAACAGCCATTATAAACAAATCAATAAACAACAAGTGTTGGAGAGGATGTGGAGAAAAGGGAACCCTAGTGCACTGTTGGTGGGAATGCAGACTGGTGTAGCCACTGTAGAAAACAATATGGAATTCCCTAAGAAAACTAAAAATGGAACTGCCTTTTGACCTGGCAATTCCACTGCTGGGATTATCCCCTAAGAACCCTGAAACACCAATTCAAAAGAACCTATGCATCCCCAATGTTCATAGCAGCACAATTTATAATAGCCAACTGCTGGAAGCAACCTAAGTGCCCCTCAGTAAATGAATGGATCAAAAAACTATGGTACATTTACATGATGGAATACTATGCAGCAGAAAGAAAGAAGGGGCACCTACCCTTTGTGACAGAATGGATGGAAGTGGAGAGCATTATGCTACATGAAATAAGCCAGGTGGTGAAAGACAAATACTATATGATATCATTTGTAAGTGGAACCTAATCAACAAAATAAGCAAGCAAGCAAAATGGAACCAGAGACACTGAAATTAAGAACAAACAGTAACCAGAGGGGAGGTGGGAGGGGATAATGGGGGAAGAGAGGGAAGGGTTTTCAGGAACATGTATAAAGGACACATGGACAAAACCAAAGCAAGGTAGGATCAAGGGTAGGAAGTGGGGATGGCTGGGGTTGGGGGGAGCAGTGGTGGGGAAATGGAGACAATTGTGCTTGAACAACAATAAAAGAAGTTAAAAAAATAAAGTAACATAAAAATCTAAAAAACAAAAGATAAAATGTAGCAATAGTAAATGCCCAGTGCTAAGAGAACCCAGAGGAGAAAAACTTAATTTAATCTAGCCCTTGGAGCTGAAACCAAACCATGAGCTGGGGCATAAAGGTGATTATTCCAGTAGAGCGCCAAACACGTCATCCTTTACCATCTTTCCTGCTGCAGCCTTGGCGACCAGAGCTGCGTGCGTGCACCACCTACTTTCTCCTGGGCTGCTGCAAGGGCCTCCATAAAGTCGTAGAGGACCTATGCTTTCCACCCTCTAATCCATTCTCTAAGCTGTGCTCACAATAATCTTTTCAAATGCAGATCTGAGACAATTATCTGCTTAAAACTATTTAATAACTTTCAATTTTCCTCAGAATAAAGAAAAACTATGCTGGTATTCTGAGTCTATTACCAACCTTATCTGTGACTACTCACCCCTTCTCTCATTTTGTTTTAAGTGGTATAACCTTCTTTCCATTCCTTGAAACGTGTTATTCTCCTCCCATTGCAGGACTTTTGAAAATCTAGTTCCATTTTAAAGCTCCTCTGAACTTCCTGCCATTTGTCTTGGTAACTGCTATCCAAACCCCAAGCATTAGCTCAGAAATCACTTCCTCGAGGAAGCTACCTCTGAAAATTGCCAGGCCAGGCGAGACCCATTATATGCTTTCATAAAACCCAATAATTACTCATTATAGCATTTATCCCAATTCTGATAAACTAAACGTGTCCCTTTTTGTGGTTTTCACTCCCAGAGCACTGGTGTGATTTCCATCTGTTCGCCACCCTATCCCCCATGTTAGAGCCAGTGCTGTACGCATGGTAAGAACTCAATGAATAATTTTTGAATGACTATGTGGATGAATATGAAAAAGACCTAGACTCTGAGAAAGCTTTGTGCGTGAGGGGAATGTGAACGTGATTTGAGGTGATGAAAAATGAGGCAGGAGAGGACCACAAAAGCCAAATCCTGAAAGGCTTTGAATAATAAATGAATAATAAATTTGGACTTATTCTTGAGAGTGAGAGGCAATGATTAATTTTTTTTCTTTTTCAAGCTTGTTTTTCTTTTTCAGGTTTGTTGACTGGCTGAAAGATAGTTTGGTATGGCAAGGTGCTGGAGTCAAGCAGATGAATTAAGAAGCAAATGCAATTATCTGCCAGAGAGATATTAAGAGCATACAGTAAAGTAATTCCTCTCAAATTTGCTGCATACCATAATCACCTACAGCTAACGAAGCTCACAGAGGCCCAGCCTCCTTGAAGTAGAATACAGCATAAACTGATTCTACTTCAACTTTGATATTTGTATGAAGTCCCCCAGGAGATTCTGATACCCATGCACTTTCGAGCCACTGAAGTAAAGTTAAGGCAGTGAGACGCAGTCTTGATAAAGCTGAGTGATTAGAGATGGGGGGTGGCACAGTGAGGAGTCCATGTTAACTGTCAGGTCACTGAACACAAGGGCCAGTTCTACCCTTGGCAAAGATAGGGAGAGATTATTGGCTCTGCATCTTCCTTGTTGGGATGAAAGTCAATTGTATTTTTCTCATTTTGTTGGTATGTCTTGTAGAAAGTCTATCCCAGTAGGCCATTGGAAAGCTGGAGCCAGAATCCCTCCTGACATGACAGAAGAAATGATAAAAGAATGCAGATTTTCTAATGTCTAGTCTATAAAATCTCAACAATCACAACTGATAAATCAAGTGCACCCAAGAACATTTACTTTTCCCTCTAAGTATGTTGCTGCTTCATCGTCCAGTGGGTTTATTCACGAGAGAAAGCACACGACACACACTGCAGTGGTTTTTATCTTGTTAGTGTATTTGCCCATTTGTTGCCAAATCATTTGTGATTCTTAGAAGGTTAGTGTTAACACCCAAACTCTGGAAATATCAGCTGAGAATGTGTTTGTTCATCATCTGAATTTGAAGAACTGCCACCCACAGGCTAGCACAGTGCTAATATTTGCTGATTTTTAATGGTACTACGGAATTTTTTTTAAAAATGTGTGTTACAGATTTAACATTAGTTGGACATCATTTTTTTTATTACCTGCAGAATGGTAGAATTCCTGAAATTTGGACTTTAATGTTAAGTATGAGACTGGACAATAGCCAGGAGCAGGAACCAGGTGAGATCCTAAAGAGGCAATGGCCTGTTTTGTTACTATTCCCATGTCTAATTTTATCACACAGCGTGATTACCCTAAATACAGTTTTCAGTAAAATATTAAAATGTCTCTTTGTTTATCACAATTCAGAGAGAATCTAGAATAGTAGAAAAAGCTTGGGTTCTAGTCCAGATCTTCGTACCCAACTCTGGGTCTTCGGCCTAATTACTTAACCTTCTTGGGATGTCAGTTTCCTCAGCCTTAAAGTGACAGGAAGGAGTAGTCTCTGAAAAGCTCTTTTGGTTCAACAATTCTGCGATTCTTGGTTCTATCAGCTAAGCATCTCTTAAGTTTTTAATAGAAACGTGATTCCATCTGGGCACATCTGTTACCGTCTATAACATATTTTGCCAAGTCCTTGACCTTAATTTTACCATAAATGTCAGATGTTCCTTCACAGATTATACTCTATTTTACTGAAGGAATATCGATTGTGCTTGTGTCTTGAGTTGTGTCAGTCTGACTCAAAATCATGCCAGTTTGTTAACATTATCATCATATGACTTCTTAATTAAGGTTGTTAATATCACCAATGATGCAGTCCAATGCTATTGTAGCATTAGAAATTACAAGAGCATCTAATTTACATTTTTGTTTTTATACTCTTGCAAAATAAAAGCCTTTTTGTTAAAGGCAGCATACTTTTTCCAATAAACATGGATTCAGAAATAATTCTGTGGCAAGTATATTAACATATTGGTGAAATATACTGCTGTTTTCTTTCTATTAATAAATAATTGTTTCATTACTAGTTGTAACCATACTTATTATTAATCTACAAACTTCCTTCTTTCCATTGGAAATTTTACTTTTATGGTTTCCTAGCTCTAAGGAAAAGTTTAATTTGGGCTATAAATTTTCCCCTATTTTCACTTACTTGAAACAAAGGAAATAGAAATAGATTTTTTTCAATCTTTGCCTTTACAATGTGCAAAGCATATAGATTATCACAACAAAAAGAGCATACTTCTATGGCTAATTACTAAGCCAAGGCAAATCCTTGCTTTCAAGGGGAAAAAGGATAATAAGCAAAAACCCATCAACACTATGTACTTCAGTGTTTTCTGTCTTTGAGTCTCCATTTTCCAGTCTGCTGAAGAGAAATAGTAATCATCTTGTGAAGTGTACTGAAAATTATTTCAGATAAAATCCATACTGATAGTTGCTGTTAGGAAGAAATATCTACTGTTCTTCAATTAATTTAATATGCAGAATAAAGGTACATGTAAGAGGGTGCCCTGGACTCAGGCTATGTTACAGTTGCATGTTAGAAACATCTTCATTTTGTTTGAACTCCTGCTGTTTCCTTTACAGCAAGTCAGACAAATGCCAGTGAGCACACTGGACTTCCTCACACTGTCTGACTTCTTTTCTGAGACTGCGTTGTTGGTCATATTTGGTCATATATTTTCAGCATCTGGGCATCAAGTGTTGATTTTCTTTCCCAATATAATTAAGCATTTTCAAAGGAGCTTTCTGTTGTAGCATTTCTGATAAGCTTGTCCTTATTTTTTTAGAATCACTTGATCACTCCATAAAGAAAACTTAAAAGTGTCATCAAACTTGCATACTTATAAGAAATAAATATTTGCAATATTTTGCAAAGTAAATCCTAGAAAGCATAATGGAGGTACACATTACCTTCCTCTGATTCTTTTTCCCTACTTCTTCTCTGGTCCTCGTAGCCCCGGTTAACCTCCGACTTCAGCCTGCCTCAGCCACTTGGAGTCTTCTCTTTCATGGAGTTATGGCTATAAGGTTGGCGCTTAGTCCAGGTACCTCATGGAGAAGAGTAGAGCCAAGTGACAGAGAGAAGGGGAACAAAAATATACATTTGCCCTGTACTTTTCAAAAGTAGAAAATGTCTTCCTAAAAGTGTCTTTTGATGTGGTCACTCAATCACTTTGTGGTCAGGCTGGGGCAGAAAGTACTATCTTCATGGTAAAGACATTGAAACTCCTAAGGGTTACATGATCTGATCAAGGTCATTGAAGCTTGGACTCATTCCAAGTCAGTTATAGTCTGTATCTTCTGAATGCAGCTCTAGGATTCTTTCCGCTTGTTCATTTCAACATCTCTATTCTGGGACTATTATCAGCAGTGCCTGAACTTGCCTTTGGGAAATCCCGTCTTTCACTCAAGTGCTTCATGAGGAGTTCTGATGGTGAAAAAAGGAGAAACCTTAAAGCTTTGCTCTGATGATAGGTAAGAATGCTAACAGCCTTTTAAAATAAGATGTAAGAATTTAGGAAGATATGTATACCCGCACTGTATCTTCTCAAAAGCAGAGTAGTTAGTACTGCCAGAAGCTCCCCCACAGCAGAGATGAGAATAGTAATGGCAGGCAGTTCACTCTGTTTCTGATATAGGTAAGTTTTCTCCCATGAATCTGAAGGGAAGGGTAGGATTCATACAGGATCAATACTCACTGATTTTCATCCCATACAAACAACATAGTGCCAATTGTGGAGGGCAAGATACCAGAACCCTTTTGGGAAGTATGAAAGGACAGAGTTATGAGTTTGGACTTTGGATCAAGACTTAATGACTTTGGAATTCAGTCTGACTTGACCTCCTTATAAGACTGTGGCTAAAATGCAATGAAATAAGATACAAAAGTTGTACTCAGTGCTTCCTATATGTGTTAAAAATAATTGGATGAATGGTTTTTATGCTGTCAGAGGAAGATCAAAGCATTGAGAAAATGCCCTTGGGTTCAAGAAAATAAAAATTAATGGTTCATAATAGTCAAAATTTTATTTTATCAATAAATAAGCCAGCAGCACATTTTAGAAATTTTTATTTTATAAAGGTGGTCCTAAGCCTCAGATCACATTATAAGGCCTTGGTTATTTGTAAAAAAAATGTACAGGCCTACTATAGACCAAATCCATCTGACTCTCTAAGGGTGGGTTCTGTTTTTATCTATTTTTTTTTAAGCCTTCCAGGTGATTCCAACATGGCCACGGTTAATTAACACTCAACTGTGACATTAATGGTCTTGAGTAACAATTGTGGAAAGCTTCTTTTGATGATGATAGTTTATGAGTATCCATTTCAGGGTCAGTGACAGTGGCCCATTGAATCGTGCTCTCCTCTCCTTTTCATGATGGCTCTAGCTATAATCCCTGTTTTGTGGAGAGGATCTGGGGCAGTCACGTCAGCCTGCAGCGGCCCTTGCAATGGTGCAATGGTAAGTGAGGTGTAAGAAATAATGTTGGGAGCTGGCCCAGAGCCAGTCTTGCAGCTGAAGGGAGGAAACCAATGTAGAAGCTTCTTACTATTTGATTTCAAGTTGTCACGACTGTTTCTCACTCTTTCCATGTCTCCATCACCTTTCCTTTCTTTCTTTTCTCATTACCTATCTTACTTATTGCTCTGTGCTTTTCAGTTTCTTATTCACCTTTTATTTTTTTCTTTCTCTTCTCAGGAAAAAAAAGTACTTTCTTGAGGATAAAAAAGTTAAGCTAACATAAATCCATGGTAATGTCAGCTAGTCCTACCAGCTTCTCTTGGATTTTTGGGTCCATGCCCATTTTGGAGTGGCTATCATCTCCAGTGGTTATTCTAGAACTGTTTATTTCTCCCTTCAATTTTGTCAGTTATTGCTTTATATATTCGGTGACCAGTCATTAGGTGCATAAATGTTTAATTGTTATATCTTCTTGCTGTATGGGAGCTTAAAATATATAATGTCCTTGCATGTGTCTTATAGTGTTTTATGATTTGAAGTCTATTTTGCTGATATTAATATAGCTATCCCAGCTCTCTTTGGTTACGTGGAATTTGCACAGGATATCCTTTTCCTTCCTTTCACTTTCAATCCATTTGTTTCTCTGGATCTAACGTGAGTCTCTTGTACACTGCATATAGTTGGGTCATGTTATTATATCCATTTTGCTAATCTCTATCTTTTGATCGGATAGTTTGATTCATTTACATTTAAAGTAATTATTGATGAGGAAGAACTTCTGTCATTTTGATATTTGTTTTCTATATGCCTTAAAGCTTTTCTGTCTCTAGCTTCCTGCATTACTGCTTTCTTTGGCATTTAGTTGATTTTTTTTTTTTTGCAGTGAAGTGTTTAAATTCCTGTCTCATTCTCTTTTGTTTATATTTTGTAGCTATTTTCCTTGTGGTTACCATGGGGATTACATTTAACGTTCTAAAGTTATCGCACACCCTTTTGAATTTATACCAGCTTAACTTCAATAACATACAAAGTCTCCGTGACTCTCCGTCTTCATCCCTACCCCTTTGGGTTGCTGGTGTCACCAAATTGCCTTTTTATACATTGTGTGTTCAAAAACCAAGACCTAATCATTCTTTTAGTCTCACAAGTTAGTTTCACAAATTAGGTAGAAATGCATTAGTCTCACAAGTTAGGTAGAAATAAAAATGTGGAATTACAAACCAAAAATAGAGTAGTACCCACTTTTAGACTAATAATTACCTTTTAACATTCATTAGTGTCATAAACCATGTGGGAAACTAAAAGCCCATTTATAAACCCCACCGTGGTTGCTACAATAATATATAGGAGAAGGTTAACTTTGAAGTCCCTGAGGTCACTAGAGGTCACTATTAATCCAGGCCTGGTGTCTGAGAGATTATTAAAGTAATGTGGTCATACAAGATAAAGCAGAGTGTGGTTAGAATGGAAAGACAAGTCAGCCAAGGGCAAAGCTCCAGTGCAGGGGGCTCACTGCCAGGTTTTCGCCAGGTGTTATCTTTAGTGAGTGCTCCACCTTCAGAGTTTGGTAGGATTTCTGCAGTTTCGACTGAATGAATTATCTTTCGAAGCATCCTATATTAATCACATTTTACATACCTCTGAATCTCTGAAAAAACAATGGGATTAATTGGTAATATAGTACCCTTTTTACTTTCAAAAATACAATATTAAAGTATTTGAGCAGCAGTGATATATTTCTCAACAACAATAATAATAACTTTAAAATGCTTACCAGAAATGCAATGGTAGGCATTATATTTACAATCCTGTAAGATAAGAGCAATTCATATTTTTATTTACAGATGAAGAACAGGTTCCATATCTCCAGATCCCATTCTTTCCATCAATGATTTGAAAAAATAATCATAACCAAACATTACTGATGCCCGGATCCAACCCCAGAGATTTGGACTTAATTGCCTCAAGTGAAGCTCAGGCATTGATCCTGAAAGCTCTCCTGGCGATTCTAATTGCAGCTGGAGATGCAAACCACAGCTTTGAAATCTTGCTTTCCATTTGCAAGATGCCACCACATCACACAATCTCAATGGCTCCCCCTGGAGCTCAATGCAGGTAGTGCCCACAGAACTATGCGGTGAGGCAGCTATGCCTCCACAGGAATTCATTCTCTGAAAGAGCCTTCAAACCCAGGGCTTTTAATAAGTATAATTGATTAGAACTCTTTGTTTATATGAAAACAATCAGAGTCTGGAGTGTGTTTTGAATTCTTTTAGGATTACGTGATAGTTTTTAATGATTTAAGAGATCCTGTATACTTATGAAGAATTACTGCAATCAACATATTTATTGACTGGGTATAAATATAATCAATGAATAAAATCACAGATGCAGAGCTGTCTAATTTGTGAAACAGAGAGCAATGTCACGGTGTCACTATTCACCGTGACGCTGTTAGGCGAAGGAAGGAATAGTGCAGCCATCTAAGGAGGGGAGCTGGAAGTGACTGTCAATTTCAATCCCTGCAGTCACTCACTGCTCTGGAAAACGTCTAGACTCACTCACGTGAGCACTCGGAAGAGCTCCCGAGCACCTAAGAGGGGCCAGGGTCCTATTGGAAAAGAGCAATAAATTTAAGGGACAGAGTTAGGCTGAAAGTCTAGACAGAGTGGTCTGTCATGATCCTGGGAAGGTGTTGTGTCGTCCTCAGGTGCCGTCCAGGAGACGCCAAATGAGGCAGCGGGAGGAAACCAGAGCAATACAAACACTAGCTCTTATGGAGAAAGAATGGCCACTAGTGGTAGTCCAGTCTGGCCTGATACTTTACTAGCTCTGTGACCTTGGATAGAATAATTAACTCTCTGAATTTCAATATGTTCTCCTTAAAAAAAAAAGTAGTGATCCTTCTGGCACATGGTTTATGTGAGCTCCTGAGTGTGGAAGTACCTAGCTCAGAGCCTCTTCACTGGTTTTTCCTCCACTTCGACCTTAGCCAAAAGACAGTGGTAGCAAAAGCAGAAAGTGTCAGGGAATGGCAGCTGTGGTGGTGGTAAGCCAGAGAGAAGGTGACAGTCAGGGACACTGGACACAGGTGCAGCTTCAGCACTTGAAGCCTCCGTGATAGTCACAGACACCCACAATCCATTCTACTTGTTTGCAAAAAAGGAACCACCATTGTAAAGCTTTGGCCTCTCCCTTACGCCTCTGGGAATAATTCGGCTTGCCCTGCTTTCAACGGGATCATCTGGGTATTCCGCGTGGTCTCAGAAAGAGCACAGGCTACAGTCATTTCATTTTCTAATGCTACTGCCTGAGTTTCCATTTAATTAAGAAGGCTGACCTTTAGAAAGAGAGCTGATTCCCCCACCCCTTCCTTTAGCTAAGCTTACTATGATCCTAATGGAAGCTGAAAATCTGATGGTAAAGAGGGCCAAGTTTTCACTGATAAGGCTAACCCATTGTTCCTATCCTTAAAAATAAATTAATCAGGCATAATTAGAGATGCATAAGCCAAAATCCCTTTCCGATAAATCTGACCTCAAGTGGATGAGTAGCTGGGAAAAGTAGGAAATAAAAGATAAGCTCTGGAGGAATGTGTATCAAGAAGAATATCTCATCTACCAAGGAATGGAGGCCCTGAGAACACACATCCTTGTAATTAGCCTTTATCCAAAGCAAATTAAAGTCAGATTTTTACTCAGTCCTTTAAACCTCTGCATCTGGAGAAATAGCTACTCCAAGCCTTTGTTGTGTACAGCATTTGCGGCGCTCTTTGGGCAGAAAGGCCATGTGAAACAGTGAGAAAGGGGACAGTAGCCTGTTAGGGCAAATGCTGCAGGACCACAGCACTGCGTGCTCTGCGTTTGCTGATGGTTGACGACGTTGGCCCTGCAAGATGAGCAAGCACACATGGAATCTCAAGCACTGGTAGAGTCTGGCAGCCTGGCATTTGCTCTGCCCAGGACTTAGCCACAAACTCTCATGAGTCAGTCTCTGCTTAGGAGAGTTTATGAGCATCTGCCCTGAGTAGTAGTTACTGCTGCTGTGTGGGGACTCCTTTTCTTTGGTGCCTTTTTCTTTTTCTATTAAAAAATGTATTTTGTCTGATCTGTAGACCATTCACCCGGATGGAATGTAATTTTGTCACTAAAGTGGAGCTGACTCTCCATCATGTCCTGACCAATGACTAAATAAGTGCGCCATTGTCACTAAGTGTGTAACACCACACTGATGCCAGCTCACTCTGGTGATAATGGACTTAGGCTATGGGAGTTAGCAATGACCCCATTCCCAGTTTCATCCAATTGGTAAGCAGGTTTTCTTTGATCAGCCATCATAACAAGTTTCCTTTAATCAACTACCATTGGCTTATTGACAGATGACACAAAACAATATGATGTCTATTGGAACCAAGTCTTTGGTTTGGAGAAATTCTGAAGTCTGTGTCTCAGACTGGGAGTATTTATTCCTGCACTCCAATAGTGACAAGCAAGTATTAGGGA
The DNA here is from genome assembly GCF_019186645.2 of Phyllostomus hastatus. Classification (NCBI taxonomy): domain Eukaryota; kingdom Metazoa; phylum Chordata; class Mammalia; order Chiroptera; family Phyllostomidae; genus Phyllostomus; species Phyllostomus hastatus. The sequence continues at coordinate 109,911,827 of NW_025334041.1, read as the reverse complement.
CTGGGTCAGAGTGTTCAAGTCCCTTCTTTTTAAAGGTTGTAAAATATCACAAAATATGCCCCAGTTGGTGTGGCTCAGTGGATTGAGTACTGGGCTGTGAACCAAAGTGTCGCTGGTTCAATTTTCAGTCAGGGCACACGCCTGGGTTGCAGGTCAGGTCCCCAGTGGGAGACACTCGAGAGGCAACCACACATTGATGTTTCTTTCTCTCTCTCTCTTTCCTTGCCCCTCTCTCTAAAAATAAATAAATAAAAATTAAAAAAAAATAAAATATCACTAAATACAAAATGGAGCAAATAGGCAAATAAAATATGAATGGAAAATATGAATGGGATCTCTGAATATATGCTCCTTGGAATAAGTCCTATATCAGATTATTACACTCCTTCATTTTCTCTGTCACTGTTAGGATAGACAGTAAAGTAGCATTATTTTCCCAAGTATGTTTCTGCTCAGTGAAAAGAGAGAATATTTCTCATGGTGCTAATCTAATAGCCTTGCTCCAGGTGCTGGTATCACTTTAAAGAAAGAAAAGGTCAAAGAACTTTGAGACAATTAGCAATGCTGCACTTACAGCATCTCTTCCTACCTTCCCAGCAGTCTCCTGTCCTTGGATATTTTCAATCTATTATAAATGAATTCATTGGAGGTCACATAATTTCCCATGTATATAAATTAACTCAAGAAAAAAGTGCTGCAAACAAAATTGTTTTAGTGTACCTATCGGTATCTATTGCTACGTGAAAACACACACAAAAACACGCACAAGCCCTAATTCTACCCCAAAAATAAAAGTCATTTTTCAACTGTATGCTCTAGTATATGAAATGTCCTTTCATAACTCAGCTCATTTATATACATAAGAGAAATCTGAGGCCAAACAGCAGTCTTTATAGCACTCTACTCCTTGCTTCTAATGATGGTGGTATGAAGGAGTCCGGCTATTTTTTTTAATTTAAATTTGAATACAATTAAATGTATTCTCCTACATGATAATAACAATGATTGCACACTTTACCGTAGAAATAAAATCCCCCCAAAAGGAGGGTACTGGGTAGAGGGTGTGTATGTTGTTTATACAGGGCGGTGGGAAAAATCCTATAAGGCTTCAGGTTCTATATTTAATATGATGGATAGTCGCTGATAGATTTTTCTTCTTTATTTTTTACCTATCATGTGTTCAGGTATTAACAACATCTGCAATCTTTTCTCCAGCTGATGTAATGATCCATATGGCAGATTAATGTAATACCTCTGAGTTGCCTAAACCCTTCTGAGGAAAAGCAGTTTTGCATGCACCTCTTTATGTATCATCCTATGTCTTATTTCTTTTTCCAGATAACAGATCTGGGAAGCTAAACAAAGTCATCACTGCTGTCCTGATCTAGTGATACTGGACTCCTCCCCAGGGAACCAGCTGCATCTATTTAAAATACACTTTTAGGTGAATATGTGAGACATCTTTGCTAAACAGAAGGGTTCTTAGTAGGATGCAGTAGTGTCTGAAGAATAGAATATTGGCCTTGAATGTACAGGACAAAATCAAGGTTTGTGCAGTATTGTAAATGAGGGTCAGGGCGATTTAACGTGGAAATACAGTGACATTCTTTTCTCCAGCATTTTACTTTTGCCAAACTAATAATCTCGAGGGAGAGAGAGCAACTGCTAAAGAGACTGTTATTTTCTTTTCTTGGTAATGGCTGCATGTGACCTTGAGTGTACAGAGCTGCAAAACTGACTCTAAAGTACATTTCCTTTTATTAATATTTTGAATTTATAAAGATAAATATTCCACTTTCAATCTTCCTCCTTTTTCTATATTGCTTCCTGTTTTTTTTTTTTTAAAGAAACTGTGGCTTAATCTATCTTAATGTAATTATACCTGTTGTTTCTCTGGGCGGAGAAAGATAGATAGCAAGATGCGAGATAGGGTGAGTGAGAGAGAGACTCCAGTGGCAGAATGTCAGGGGTGGCATATGATACCAACATAGGTGTAGCAACAAGGAGAGAGGAAGAAAGGGCTGTGGACAAAGGGAGATGCCACTAAGGAGAATAATAGGATGGAACAGAGCAGCAAATGTTACACAGTTTTATTTTTTTCCAGCAAGTTTACATCAAATGGTTGGCAGATGCTATCTTTAATGTTGTGCTGTAAAGAACTTTAACATGCACTCATGGACCTTTCAAAAGCAAGAAGTATTTGTTGCTACAACACCCTGCTGGCACTTTGTGATACCGCTGAGCAATAATGTGCTATGCATGTTTTTTGTTGCCTATTTTCTCCAGTAGGCCACTGGAGTGAATGGTCTTGGGCTTACTCATCTTTACTTTCCCACACTCAGCACAGAGCCTGGCACAAAATAATCACCCAACTGTTTGAAATTCGGGTCAAAGTGAGTTGTTCCTCTGGAACTCCAGAGTAGGAGAGCATAGACCAAGACCCTAGGACTGAAATGCCTGGGGCTAACCCCTGAAAGTGGTCTTGCATTTGATGAGAATATTTTCTGTGTGATTGGGCAGAGGGTATGAGAAGAAATTGTACTTGTTATTCAATGTAAAGAAATAGAGACAAAGTGCTAAAGAGAAAACACACGAATTTGTGCAGACAGAGAGAGAAGAGAGGACATCTAGGAGAGCAGAAAGTCCACTTCCTGCGCAGAGGTTTGGGAAAAACCAGGTGCAAAAGAAAGATGATGATAGGGAGGGAAATCCTAGGAAACTCATCTATGATTCCTAAGTGGGAGGATAATGTGGGGTGTACAAACGAGTAGCCACTGGTTCCAGAGGCCAAAAACATTGGTTTGTATATCCATGGCCACATATGTTGTAAAACTTGCTCAAAACCTTACCTAGAAAAGTGACAGGTTGGAGGTAGATGCCTATCATTTATGTAATCTATGTTTAAATGTGCACGGGAGCAGAGTGGGTAGAGGAAGACACAAAGAGTGTATTAGGTGAGGGAAGTTGAAGTTGGACTCATGTATTTTATAATGCAGAGCCATATCTTTAACTACTTCAAATTTTCTTCCAATCTTGCAAGTGTCTATATATTTGCCTCTATGTATATTTATGGTCTTTAAGCCATTTCACTATTTTATTTTTTTGCCATATGATAAAAATAAACCTCTTTCTCTCATTCCTGAAATATGGATTTGAACTAACATAAAACTATACAAATATTTGTCTGGATTTTTCTAATATCAATATTTTTATTTGCTAATTTTAAGTTTTATTTCCATTCTTTTCAGAAGTTCTATTTTCTTCATTATATAACACTAACATCTCTTCATTACCTTTTTTAAATGACAAAATTATAAAGCTTTCACTTTGGTTCAGAAAAATCACATCTCTACTGAAAGCAGTCTGAATCATACTATCTCTTTATCACCAATTTATCTTTGTAACAATATAGACCAATGGAAGACCAAATGTCAAATAAATTCTTCCTTTTCTCAAGAGAAGGTAGTAGCTGGCACTGGTAAAATATCACTAGGGTGGTAAAAGACCACAAATATAATCTTGTAATATTGTGGACTGATTTTAGATCAGGTGCAATAAGGTTTGGGTGAAGATCAAGTAATCCATAAACATACAGTTAAGTACAACTTTGATTCTCTAAATTATTTTGACATTATCCTTCTTTAGCTCTGCCAGTTGTGTACATGGAACATCTTTCTTATAGAGTACCCTTATAATCTTACTTATGCTTATCTTACAGAGCACAGAGAGTAAAATGTGTTCTTGTCACTTTACTATCAACATGTACCAAAAGGATAAGAACATGGTTAATGAAATTTGGGCATCATCCATGAATTTGCTTGGCACTGAAGTAACCTTAGTAATCACATTCTGGATCAAATTTCAGAAAATGAGATTGCTCCTAGTTTTAAAGACTCAAATTTCTTCTTTATCTTAACCCCATTCATTCCTTCAAATTATTCATTATCAATTTGGCTCCTGAATAGAAAAGGTAGACTTGAAAAGTATTAAGTAAAAATTAATTTTTCTTCCATTAATTTGTGCTCCATTGTGTTTTAGTTTTTAGTAAATAAAAAGTTTCAAAGCTATTTCACAAGTAATTACTATTCCTTTTCAAAATAAAACAGAAAACCATTCTATTTGACTTAGAACAGATTTTTAACTTTTTAACCATGGAATTTAGCCTCAGAAGTAATATTTTAAGTGAATGAGTCTTGTTCCTAATTTTAGTAATAGGAAACATTACACATTTTAACCATTTCTTAAAAGATACAACTATATTTAGCATTTTATTTTTACATTTTTAAAATAATAATACAATTCCCTTAAGTAATGGTTCTCATTCTTTTGGTATTGTCTCATTGACAAAAATCTTTCCTTTCTTCCTTTATATTCACTTGTGAAATGATCACTATTATTGCCATTGGTATTTTTAATTCATTTCATGTGTAAGTTTCCAAAGATTCTATATGATCCATGGCCATTACATTTTGTGAACAGAAATTAATAAGTGCATTTATTCAATTCAATATTTAAAAAATTATTGAAAACATTTCCCTGATGAGCATGAATTCAGCAATGAAACCAAAGTTTCATGGTAGCTAAATCTTTGGGAATGGTTGTGTGGACACAAAGCCATTTGCCTATTCTACATTTCTAGTTTTTTAAAACAAAGTTCTGTGCTAGTGTGTCATGTCTTATTTGGACAATAATAAGGTAGGCAGAAGTGATATTTAAATTTTTTTTTAGTTCTAGATTTTAGTCTTGAGAAGCCCATGCTTCATCTAAGTATGGCATCAGAAACAACTCAAGCAAATTAGCTGTTAAATTAGAATATGAAAAAGAAAGCTGATGGAACTAAGAGCCACTGTAAATAGTTCAAATGACCAGAAAAAAAAAGTACATGAGAAGTAGTTCCTTTCTCTTTCCTCAACGAGTTTTTTGCAGTTTAGTATTTTTTTACAAAGATCTCTCATGTATTTGCCACTGTCAAACACCCAATTTGTGACTGTTATCATATCCACTCTCATATAGAGACCAAACATCACAGCCTTGCAATAGATGAATACATTCTATAATAGATAATCTGAGAAATGACTAATTAATAATGGGTTTGATTAAGAGAATAAAGAGGTACCGAGCTTTGATTATACACACAGATCCATATCAGGCATTATATACTGTACAAGGTATAGTCAATGACCTTTGTCTGGGAAAACTGTTCATTTTGAGATGAGAAAATGTATTTATATGGAATGTAACACAAGGCAATATCAAATGTAATAACAATAAGACTCCCCGGTGTTAGGTACAGAGCAGGAAATATGTTGTATCTGAAATGATGAGGCAAACAGTAGGACTTGAATTGCAAGTACAAGAAGAAATAAGCTTTGTATAAATGAGGAGTGGGGTGGAGTACATTTTAGGCTGAAAGAACAGTATGAATAAAGCAGAACCATGTGAATGTGAGTGGCAGGACTTGGGGCTGTTTACATTAGTATCCTATACATGCATGTAGAGAAAGATGGGAGTATAGTGGAATACTGTAAAGATGTGGTAAATAATTATGGAAGCCAGAAGGGTCATTTAGACCTTGAACTCTATTCTGTATAGTAATGAACCTCTAAGGATTTCTGAGCTAAATAAGCTCAGACTTACATGAGCTTGACTTACATGACACAGTTTTTTGAAATATCAATCTGACAATGTTTTTCAGATGCTTTGGAAAAGGGAGAAAAAAGAGCTCAGTAAGGAAAGTATTCACTAATCCAGGAACAATAGATAACAGACTAAAAATAGCATGGTGGAGTCAAGAAGATAAAAATTCTAAATGGTGGTTTTAGATTTTCAGTTCAAGTCAGAGTGCTATCTTATGAGATTTGTCTTCTGTGTTTAAAGATAGCTTCCCCATTTTCTTTCTACCTGTCTGTTTCTGTTCTGACCTGGTATTCTGATAGAGAATGCATTCTAAGATTGTTTGCTGTGTCTTTCAGCCTCCTTACAAAGGATGATTGTGATGTCTTTAAGCCTCTTAGCCAGTCTAAGGACAAAGAATCTAGCTTGGATGAAGAGAGATAGATCTGTCTATGTGAGTGTTGTAAAATATTCCATGTCTAGTGGTGTTTAAACCCACTTAGCCACACATACTATAATTTACTTCCAAAAGATTGTGAAGTTCAAGGGCTCTGAAGTGAGAGCATCTGTGTTCAACCCCAGATTGACCCTATTTTATGGGTGACTGAACAAGTCATTTAACCTCTAAGCTTTCTCATCTCTAAAACTACTGTGATAATATCTTATGAAAATTGAATGAAATAGTATGTATGGAGTACTTCACACAGTGCCATACACATATTAAGTACTCAGTAACTGTTACCAATTATAACTTTCAGAAAAGTTTTTTTTTGCTTTTAAGTTATTTTGCTTTTATGTAATAGCAACTATAGTTCATTATGATTATGTAATTATTGATAACCATATTCAGTTTCAGTTCCTCAATTATTTTTTAAAAAATCATTATTTCAATTACTTTGGTATCAATAACTTCTCAATATTACCTTATTTTTATGTAATGTTGACATAATATGTGCTAACATTAATTAATTTAGATTAACAGTATATGAAAGGTTTGATTCAGTTCATGAAACATTCATCAAAAACTATGCACTATGTTAAATATATATATATATATATATATGTTATGATCCCAGACCTTAAGGAATTTGTTAGCAAGTAGACACATATAAATAATAATTACATATAATTACATAAATCCACTATTAAATATAGGCTTAAAGAATAGAATTAGCATAGTTAACTATCTTGAGGAACAGAAATGGCTTTGCAGAAGAGTGACACATGAATTAAGTCTTTTAGTTATTAATCTACTGACTGTCAGAATTATATTTATTCTATCAGGTGCAATGGGGTAGAATTTGGAGATGAAGAACATGTATAAAGCATGGCTGTGCAGGCAGTGGAATGCATTTGGAATGCTCTATTTGCAAAGTGCCATAGCAAAAATCTATAGCCAGGGCATTAGAAAGAATAAAGGCTTCAGGTTGAGAGGGAAGATCTAAACTAGTGGTGTCCTACAGACATAAACTGTTAGCTACCTGTGAAACTTTAAATTGTCTAGGAGCTAGATTTAAACAGATTAAAAGAAATAAGTGAAATTTATTTTCTAATGTTTTAATTAAGCCAATAGTTCTAAAATATTATCATTTCAACTTATAATTCATATACATAACAATGAATAGCTTCACATAAATAATGATATTTTACCTTTTAAAATATTGTCTCCAAAATTGAGTGCACGTTACATTTACAGCACATCACAACTGGAACCAGCCACCTTTCAAGTGCTAAAATAGCCATGTGAGGTTAGTGTGTCCACTGTGCTGAAGAGTACAGGGCAGAGTCAGAGCATGAAGAGATTAATACCTTATTTAGGAATTTGGACAGTTGGCCATTGATAAAATGTAAAGTTTATCCATCTGATGAATGCCCTAATTATACTTTCTCTACAATGTATTGAGGATGTTGGTGGCTAGCAAGAGTATTTTTACCTAGAGATGCAGAAATATTTGTATTTTTTTGACCAGTTGCCACCTCTAGTCATGCAGTCTTTAAGGAAGGAAGACAAAATCATATGTAAGGACAAGAATTTTACTCCAGTTTCCCATGGAGGACGAAAAAACAGCTAGGCTGGACCCCATGGAGAATGCCATTATCAAGGCCAGCCATCCTGAACAAGTCTGGAGGTGAAGCAGCGTCAAAGCCAGTTCAGGTACACCAAAGCTCAAAGTTTGATCTCACTCCTCCACTGTGAGGAGATGGACAAGCTCATACACTAACAGGGAGCATGGCAGGAAAGAATCACCTCAAAGAGAGTGGAAATAGATCACAGGTTTAAATGTTAGACTCAAAACCATAAAAATCCTAGAAGAAAACACAGACAGTAAAATCTCAGATGTTGATCATAACAGTTTTTTTTTTACTGGATATATCTCCCCATGCAAGGGAAATAAAAGAAAAAATAAACAAATGGGACTGCATCAAACTAAAAAGGGTTTTATACAGCAAAGGAGACCATCAAAAAATAAAAAGATAACCCACAGAATGGGAGAACATATCTGCCAATACATCTGATAAGGTGTTAATATCCACAATTTATAAAGAACTTACAAACCTCAACACCGAAAAACCAAACAACCCAATTAAAAAATGGGCAAAGGACCTGAATAGACACTTCTCCAAAGAGGACATACACATGGCCAATACACATATGAAAAGATGCTCAACTTCATTGATCGTCAGAGGAATGCAAATTAAAACCACAATGAGATACCATCTCACACCTGTCAGAATGGCCATCATCAGTTAAATCAACAAACCATAGTGCTGCCCAGGATGTGGAGAAAGGGGAACCCTTTTGCACTGTTGGTGGGAATGCAGATTGGTGCAGCCACTGTGGAAAGCAGTATGGACATACCTCAAAAAATTAAAAATGGATCTGCCTTTCCACCCGGTTATCCCACTTTTGAGAATATATCTGAAGGAACCCAAAAGACTAATTCAAAAGAACATAAGCACCCATATGTTCATGGCAGTGTTATTTACAATTGCCAAGATATGGAAACATCCTGTGTCCATCAACAGATGAATGGGTAAAACAGCTATGGGACATTTACACAATGGACTACTACTTGGCTACAAAAAAAGAAAATTCTACCCTTTGTGATAGTATGGGTGGACCTGGAGAACATTATGCTAAGTGCAATTAGCTAGTCAGAGAAAGACAAATACCATATGAGTTTACTCATATGTGGAAACTAATGAACAAACTGAACTAACAAGGAAAATGGAGACAGACTCAGATGGAGAGCAGGATGACAGCTAGTGGGGGAGGAGGTTAGAGGATGGAGGGGTTGAGCAAAATAGAAAAAGGACTCATGGACAACAGTGTGGTGATTGCTGGGGGAAGGGAGTAGGGGACTAAATGGTAATGGGAAAACAATACAATAAAGATAAAAGTAAAAAATTTAAAAATCTATCAAAAAGAAGGGACCTCTGGGCAAATAAAAATAATAATAAAATTAAAAAGAGTTGGTATTTGTGCTATTTTCAGGTTATTGTCAGGTTCCTAGTCTTTTGGAGAGAAGACAAGTGAGAAAAATGGATATCTTAAATGACAAAGCTACTAGAGACCCCTGCCCCAGGCCACCCAACTTTTCACTCCAACTGCATGGAAGGAAAAGGAGTTTATAAACACAGCGTGTACCTGTCAACTTGTTACATGGCATGATGGCTTCCGGCACTAGCACAATGGCCAATAAACTGTCATTACTTAGACACTATAAAGGACACTGCCTTTGCCCACAGAGAAGGAATAATTGTACGCACTGCTGCAGAAGAAGTGATGACGCCTCCATGAACAAATCTAAGTCTTCAGACATGTTAGATAGTCAAAGATTTGGGTTTACGTGTTTCTTGGCTTCAAAGGGTGAGAAAAAGCATTTCATTATGTTTTAAAATTTTGTTTCACTAAATGGTATAGCATACTAGCTATAAGCAAGGAAAATCATACATTCTATTTTGTGTGTAGTGGTTCTAGTTCAGTTCCTCCACCCCAGCATCCTGTTTCATTTTGAATTCATCACATTTTAAAAAAATAGTAAGTTATCATTAGTAGTGGCATGAAAATAAGTCCGAATGAATTTACGATTCTTCAACTTTAAACTTCTAGCTTCTATCCTGGTCTCATCTAACAGTGTTGAGATGCATGTGCAGCAAACAGGGTAGAATTCTTACTTTATCAGTCATTAAATCTTACAGAAGACCAGGGATAACCCATCCCTGCTACTCCAAACATTCCCAGAATTAATCAAGCATTTCTCTTTTAAGTTTTAGCCAGCAGGTACTTGGTGATAAAATAGAGTGTGTGTTGACAGGACTAGCTTGGGTGAGGTATATCTTTCTGGTCATAGTTGATAGCGGCGAAAAGTTCTCAACTCTGCTGCCTCTGCCAGCTACCTGATGCTATAGCCAGCTGTGTGGGGGCCGGTGTGGCTGCCTCCAAGATGCACAAGGCCTCTAAGCAACCCATTAGTAGGATCAGTGGAGAATTATAGATGACTTGCATACAGAACATGTACAGAAAATAGAGGCTAAAGTAGTTCAGCCATACAGTTGATGGAGGGCAGTCTGAAATCTCTCCTTACAGCAGTTCTGTAGTGTGGTTCTACAATATTTGCTTTTCGTCTCTTTGAAAAATATCTTTAAGCAGGAATGAGCTCAAAAAATGAAAACGTGTGTAAAATAAAAACCAAGCACTACATTTGCAGTTCTCAAGAAAGCTGATGATTAATGCTAAATTGCCCAAATTATCTGTCAATATTTCCATTTCTTTGTGAGGGCTGGGGTGATGTCACTGGACATGTGAAAACAAGGAACAAATCTGTTGAAGAAGCATTTGCACCTACTTCAAAAGCTAATGAGTGTTTTAAGAAGAATTTACAAAACAATAATTTTACACATGGAGCTGCAGAAAGTTCTTTCTCATATTACTACACGTTATTTTTCATTTAGATCAAATAATTTTTCTTACATATTTCATTAATTTTTAACTTCAAGTTTTCTTATGAATGTTTGAAAAGTGTTCACATGTCAGTTCTACTAGCAGAAGAAAATGAATTCCAAAATAATTCAATTTTTAGTCAGATTCATAGGATCCAGGTAATGCTTTAGAAATTTATGTGGTAAAAAGTGATATATTTGAAAATTATCATAGATACTATTGCTAATTTTTAAAAAGAAAATATCGATTTTGGTTGCATTTGGTTTGAATTTAATTGGAAATCTTTAACTAAAGGATTCAATGAATAGAGTGTAAATAGAGTGTAAAATATTCAAGCTTTGATGAATTGTAGTTATTGGAAATAAAAGAAAACAGAACATACTTAAATGTATTTCTACAAAAACAAGGAGGAATGAAGTAAATCAAACAGAGAGCAAATGTATAAAATTAAGTATCAAAATCATATCAATGTGTTCTGGAATATCTTGATTTTGGGAAAAATCCTTGAATAGAGTTTACAGTTTTTAAAAAAAAAAATTTAAATTTATTTTTAGAGAGGGAAGGGAGGGAGAAAGAGAGAGAGAGAGAAACATCAATGTGTGGTTGCTGGGGGCCGTGGCCTGCAACCCAGGCATGTGCCCTGACTGGGAATTGAACCAGCGATGCCTTATTTCGCAGCCCACACTCAATCCACTGAGCTATGCCAGCCAGGGCGAGTTTACAGTTTTAATTGGATTCATATCTACTCTAATAAGGCCTTTAATTTTGTGGCAAGTAAATTTGGCTGAATGTTCAAATAAATCATAAATAAATAAAAATAATTTTAGGAGTTTTGATTTGTAAACAGATTTGTCAAAAAAGTACTTTGAATGGAGGTAAAATGACAGTAGTTATGAAAAATTTGAGCTAAAATATTTATGCATATTAATAAAAAGTTGAATTGAAATATTCTTATTTTCAGAGATATTGCAGATTTGGTGCCAGACCACTGTAATAAAGCAAGTATGGCAATAAAGTGAATAGTATAATCTTTTTGATCACGAAGGCTCTTGCCTTAAATTTGTAAAAATGCAACATCCATAAAGTGCAATACAATGAGGTGTGCCTGTATCTCTGAGATTAGATTACCAGGTAGGTGTGGGTTTGTTTCTGGGCTCTCCATCCTGTTCCATTGATCTGTGGGTCTGTCTCTGTGCCCGTGCCACGCTGTTTGATTTCTGTAGCTTTGCAGTATGACATAGAATCAGGGAGCGCGACACCTGCCGCTTTGTTCTTTTTCCTCAGTATCGTTTTGGCTATTTGGGGTCTTTTGTGTTTTCATACAAATTTTAGGATTTTGGGGGTTCAATTTCTGTGAAAAATGCCTTTGGAATTTCAATAGGGATTCCATTAGTTCTAACATTTTTTTCTTTTTTTTTTTTTTGGTGGAGTTTCAAAGAAAGTTTAATCCAGTATAAGAAAAGAAAGGGGAAAAAATATAAAGGCAAGGTAATGTGGCATAAGGACATGCAAGGACATGCATTCTTTCCCCTTATCCTTTTAACAGTTTCTGGATTTTACTTTGAGAAACATCTCCTCCACCTCTAGCCTGTGTGGCTCAGGCTGGTTAACCCGACTCACTTGGTGGCTGGCTCAGGCCTGGACTCGACCAGTCATGACATTGTACCCCATGGGTGACTGAGGTCAGCTCGGAGCCAGCAGTGTCACTCCTGTGGGGCCAAGGAGGTCTCTGGAAGGAGATCATGACAATTCAGGGACTACTGATACAGAAGGGGTGTTTGTTGCAAGCTCCAGGGGCCACCTTGACCACATGAGGGTAGGTGCTAGTTATTGCAGAATGAGGCCAATGAGGGGAGAAGAAGTTAGAGGTGGGGACAGCTTCCTGACCGCATTTGTGGCAGCTAGCTAATTACAGTCCTTCCCCAAGTGGTAAGCTTCATAAGAAGAAAACTCTGTTAACTTACTAAAGGGTCTATAAAAGCAGACTTAAATTCCCAATAAACTTTTTTATTTCTTAAGTGAAGTATTACAAGCAAATTCTCAAGTTGATTTAAAAAATTTGGATAAAAAATTGTCTCCACAAATTTTAAACCCACGTAATAATGAGTAATTGCCAAAGCAAACAGCAAGGCTTCAGGAATTAAAACAGTTGAAAGTCAAACATTTCATAAAAACTGGAAATGAAAAACTAAGGAGTTTCACCGATTTGATTGCATAGAATTTTAAAACTTCTGTATCGTGGAAACTACCATGTCCCAGGTAAGAAGAGAAGCAACAGAGTTGGAAGCAATATGATTTGTTTGCTACATGTAAAAACATCAACAGTAATATAGCCTCTAAAGTAGATATAAAAGTGACAAATAACTCAATAGAAAAACAGATAATTAATATAATCAGAAAATACACAGAAGGAAAAATGATACACAAAAGATGAGCTGCTCACCCTCATTAGTGATCAAAGCAATGCATAAAGAAGTAATAATGAAATGCTTTTCCTTACTGAATTATGAAAAATTAGTTGAGTGGCAGCCTCCAGTGTTGGCCAGTATACAACAGAACAGCATTGTCACGTATCGTGGATCGGGGGTCTGTCAGTTGGTACAGTGCTGTAGGAAGGCAGTTGGCAGTGTCTATCACAATTTAAAAAGTGCCTTTTTCCATGTTATATAACAGAGGTGCCCATACTGTGAGTGAACGCATAATCATTGAAGCACTGGTTACAACAGTATTTTTTAAATAATCTGAATGCACATGAGAGAAGATAGATTTAGATAAATTGAGATCCATCTCTACATGAGCTACTTTGCAGGGGTAAAAGTAATTTTCTTTGTAGTTAAAGGAAAAGTTCTGATAGGAACTGTTCAGCATAAAAGTAATTCACAAATACATGTGGAGAGGAGAGTAGTACAAAAGGAAACATTTTGCGCTTTCACCCTATGTTGCTCAGCTTTTTTTACAATGAATGCTAACATAATTTAAAACAAAGAGTTAGCACTTATTCTGCAAAAGATATGGTGAAAATGAAACATAATTGTTGGTACCACTATAAAATAGTTCTCTTTTGGAAGCCATAATTCATGCTGTAGGAACCATAAACTTATTTACAGATTGTTGCAAAAATAATTAGTTTTATAAATTCTGTTTTTACTGTAATTGCATTAAACAATCGGTATGAAAACTCAGTTTTGTCCATGAAAACAGCTTATGGCCACACATCTTCCTCAACGGGAAGTCAGGGAAGGGCAGTTAGACACAGGCGCGTCCCGCAGCGCCTCCTGGACTGGCCCCTTCCTCCGCGGCTACCGGGCGTGGCTGGGGCCCGGCTGCTGGCCGGATTTCATTGAATGGCTTCCTAGAAGACCTTTCTTTTCACGGGCTCTCCTCCTTCTCATCTCTTCTCACTGTTATTACTATTGTCTTTTTCAAACTGAAATCTTACCCCTTTTTTTATTCAAAATCCTTCCGTGATCCCCCGTATCTTCAGAAAGCATTTAAATTCCTTAACAAAACATTTATGTCTTTGTGCGATCAGTCCCTTTCATCCCCTTTATCTTTGCTCTCTGCAGTCTGAGAACTACATGGGGCTGAAGATGCAGGAGAGGTCAGCACGACCGGGGTCTTTCAGCAGCAGTTCAGAGACACAGTCACTCTCTGTTCCAGCACCGTGGGAGGCGGAGGTGGAGTCGAAGCAAGCTGACCTCGATGGCCTTTGTTCTCTCAATGCCTGTTATGCCCCCCAGGGGCGGACTCCCGCTGGAAACCAGAGGGCAAGGAGACTGGTAGAGGCCGTCGCTATTGTAGCCCAAAGGTAGTTCTGGGTCACAGGATAGCGGGGTACGGAGTACACACGTAAGGAAGATTACAGGGAGAATGAATAACCACCAAAACCAGCATATATACCCAGGTGAACTCAACCACCCATGCCTTTTGTACTTTTTCTCTGCCAGGAGTACCTTCTACAGACCCACCCCCACGTCTGATTAATTGTCTTCCAAAATGGAATTCAACCCATCTCTTAAATTATGAATGTCAGATCCAGCACTTCCATAAGAATGAGAGTTCCAGGTCTTGGTGTATTTTTCCTATAGCTTTTCACCTGGAACAAAAGGTATCCATTATGGCTCCAGAAAGACATGTAGGTACCAAATCAAAAATCTGGAATTTGTGTTTTGTAGACTATGAAACAAGAGAAACTCGTGGGGTGCTATTGCTGACCTCACAATTAAAATGAAGCTAACCAACCTTTATGTGTTGTTAAACTCTAAACTTGCAAGTAGTCTTGCAAATTGTTAAAGACAAATGAGGGATTGCTAAGGATTACATTTAAGTCCTCACATATCTCTGATACATTAAAAAAAAAAAACTGTGGAGGAAAACAGAGACGTTTTCTCAAACACGTTGTCCAAAAAGCTTGAGTATTTACATAGCTCCCGGCCTGGACTGTGTTGCTTTCCTGTGGGTTTCCCTTCTGCCGATGATACATGTGCACTTAGCAGGTTGGCAGGTTTCCCCCAGTTCTTAAGGCGGGGGCCCAGCATCCAAAAATAGACTGACTTTACTGAAGTAGCAGGTCTGGGAATAGAGTAGACACTTCAGAGTCCCTTAAGTTTTTATATATTCCATCATTTTATTTGCTAAGAATATTATAGAAACTCTGGCCATTCCCTTCAGTAAAGAGCTAATTAACAATGAATGAGTATAATCGAGATGTTGTTGGGTAAGCAAAGAGAACAATGCCAGGCTACAATGTATTTTATAGAACACACGACTCAATTAAAATTTCATGTGATACAGTGCATGCAGATTTTCTGCGATAAACAGCAATATTTTAGAAATTAAAAGCTTTATATACTGTGCTAGTAAACCCTAACACAGCAAATCAATAGAATACTCAATTAAGAAAGTTTCAGAGGACAAAGTATTAACCTTAAATGTGAATGCATTTGCATTTATTATTAGCTTAAATCAATTTGTGTCTAATCTTATAATTATATTCTAGTATTTAGAAATCATAAATACATTTTAAAAACCCTTTTATTGACATAGTAATGATCCAAATTGAATTCAGAATGGCCTTTGTAATATTCTGAGTGAGAAGATATTGACTATGAACTTGACTATACCTTGTTCAAACTGCAGGGGTAGGTATCAGTGGAAAACTACTTATACAATGTTGAGCTCCCAGGATCCACATTTTCATGCTTGGTTTTCTAAAGGCATCCCTTCCATTCCTTTGTCCTTAACTGAGATGTAATCCCCATTCCATAAGCTTTTTACTGATTTTTAGTATATCTAGAATGTTGTGCTACCGTCTTTAATTTCTAGATATTTTCACCACCCCCTAAAGGAAACCCAGACCCATGGGTGGTCACTCCCCAGTGTCCCTCTTCTCACCTCCCGGCCACCAGTAATTGGCATTCTGTCTCTATGGATTTGCCTATTTTAGACATTTTATATAGATAGAAGCATAGAATATGCGGCATTTTGTGCCTGGCTTTTTCAACTTATAATGCATTCAAGGTCATCCATGTTGTGGAACAAATCAGTACTTTATTTTTTATGGCCAAATAATAATCCATTATATAGATATATTACATCTTGCTTATGCATTCACTAGTTGATAAATATTTGGGGTTTTGTACTTTCTGGCTATTGTGAGTAGTGCTACAATGAACATACATACACGAGCTTTTGTGTGGACATATTTTTTCAGTTCTCTTGGATATATATTCTATGAATGATATTGCTCAGTCATATGGTAATTCTATGTTTAACTTAAGTGGGATTCCCAAAAAGTTTTCTAGAGCACCTTTTATGTTCTCACTAGCAAGATATGAGGATTCTAATTTCTCAACATCCTCTTCAACACTAGTTATTGTCTGTCCTTTCAAGTATATCTATCTTATTCTTCATTCTTTAATTAAAAACATTCAGCTAGTCCATTAGGATATCCTTTTTCATTATGAGCATTGACATAATGCTCATAATGAAAAAGGATTATCCTAGATACTTCTCTCAAGTATTGTTTTCATCACTTTGAGCATAGAAATGGTACAACCTTACTATATTTAGATTTGGATTATTTTATTAATTAATTTAATTAATGCATTCATTAAAAAATGGAATGATACCTAATTATGTACTACATATGAAGAACTAATGATTCTTAAGACACTGAAGGGCATGAAGCCTAGGTATTAACTTTGATTTTGCAGTTGGCTACTTAAGTTACCATGGCGATTTATATAAATTGTTCTTTGTTTCAGTTGGAGAAATGGAGAAAATGCTACACACTTGAAATAAAATTTTGGGAATTTCATGAGTATATTCATTTTCTAATGATGCTGTAACAAATTAATGCAAACTTGGTGGCTTAAACAATATAAATTTATTACTTTACAGTTGATTATTCTGACACTCAGTTCACTGGGCTAAAATCTGACGTTGGCAGAGTGGCAGTCTGTGTGTGGGCCTATCTCCTTGCCCGTTCAAGTCGCTAAAGTCTGGCCTCATTCCTTGGCTCATGGCCTCCTCTATCCATCTTCAAATCCAACAAAGAGAGATAAAGTCCTTCTCATGGGTTTATACCTCTGGCTCTTTAGCCAGCCAGAAAAGATTCTGCACTTGTAAGCAGCCAGGATTAGAATGAATCCACCAGGATAACCCAGGATAATCTCTCCATCTCAGGGTTCTTGATCTTAATCACATCTGCAAAGTCCACTTTATTAATAAATTAATATATGCACAGGTTCTGGTCATTAGGACAGGACAAGGGTATCTTTTAGGAGCATTATTTTGCTTCTCACTGTGACATAACACATGGCTCATGACAAGTATACATGAGTCACACAATGAATGTTGAATAAATATTAATTTTTTGTTGCTTAAAATAGGTAACAATTATAAAATGGCTATGGACTACACTTCAACTGTGCCAGAGAGATAGATGACCAAATCTGAGAAAGCTATATATAAAGACTTAAAATACAAACGTTGTTATTCCTACAGAATGATTCCTCTCATGGGTTATTAGTACATTCAGGGTAGCCTCCTATTTTCCGACGAGTATCATGACATTAAGCAGTCAAGTCTCCTCATCACCAGCCACAACCGTCTTATCTTTCCTCCGGCCTGGCAGCCAAGAAAGACATTTCAGTGCCAGCTGGACAGATTTCATTCCTGTGTTCCGATAGCACAGTCCTCTCCTTAAAACTGAGGAGACACCAAAGAGACATTGAGAGAAGAAAAGAATTTTGTCACTATTCTGAGAAATGGACTGTTGGCTCTCTTCTCTGTGCTAAATCGTACTTTTCCTTTCATTTATTCACAGCAATGTCTCTAACTTCTGAGCTTCTACAGCTTGACGTGTGCCTGTAGCTTTCCTTTGAAATGGAGATCGTAGACACAATAGGGTTCAGAGAGCAAAGACACCCAGATAGTTGCTATTGATACATTCCCTTTTATGAAGGATGAAGTCATTTCTAATTCCTCTTTTGCACTCTGCTGCACACACACTCACACACATATACACATAAATACTTTCTTCCAAATGCATGATACAATGGCAGAAATATCACTCTTGGACAGCTTTTGGGACTGAAAGAAGACTGCATAGTGTTAATGTAGTAATATTCACTATCTTAAATACAGCAACTACTACCACCACCGGTAAATAGATCTTTGCTAACAAAGTCTCCTGCTTCACAGGAAAATGAAATGATGCCTCATTGGTAGAGACCAGCAACAAAGCAAATCTTTTTAATAAACACTGAAATTTGTCAATTTCTACTTTAGGATTGATAATCTTTTCTCTGCTGTAGCCAGAATCACTTTTTGCCTAATGAAATTTATTCTGAAATTAGAACTGCCCATTTTGTAGTCATTTGCATTCCTTTGACAAAAAAGCAACCCAATTGTAAACATTTTGAACAAAAAATAATTCTTGATTTAAAAAAAAATATTGTATACCAATTCTGGCCCTAGATGAGCTAGGACTTTTAGTCCAATATCACCAAATTTTCATGAAATAATTGTGTTGTCAAAATAATTGCTACAAAAGAAATGATGTTTTCCCTATTTTGTGGGCATTTGCTAAACATCTCTAAAACTTTGTCAATATTTGCCAGTTTCAAAATATGTTCTGGTAGAAATTCAGCCAGTGTTATTTTAAGCCAATCCTAATTAGGGACCATTTAAATGTCAGTGATCAAAACATAGGAAGGGAAAGTTGGTATTTAATGATGACATGCACATTTATAGAACGAACACCTTTTCCTGAGATCAAAACAGGAAAGCACAAAGTCGAAGTGTCTGTTGAACAGTGAGACTCAGAGTTGGGCGCACGGATGCTTGCCCTTCTAGGCAGAGCCACGGAAGAGAGCTGTGTATTCGCCTTGCGCATCGACAGCACAAGGAACAGGCTTGTTTTATTTAGTGGGAGAAAGGGATACAGCCGGGATGAACTGACGGAAAGACTAGAGAGCCTCAGTTCAAGTATTGTTGCTTCTGAAATTGTTGTGGCTGTTGACACCTAATGTCCTTAGCTGCCAATCTGCAAATAAATTGAGGATTTATTTATAAAAAGCCAAAACTATAATGAATGCTTTGTGTAAGTTAGCAAAAGCATTTCTGACAAAGGCTGAGTTTCTGAGATATTATTGTAACAACACCTAGATCAATATAAGTAATAAAAGTTTAAATATATCTGGCAACATTATAATTTACTATAGGATTTAAGCTAAACGTATGTTGATAACAGAACTTAGAAGGCTGGTAGGTGTTTCAGTGCCCATTACTTTTGCAGTTGGTCATGTACAACATATTTTTAATATGAAATATGGGTAAAATAAGAGAGAAGGAAGCAAATAATAATGACCTATAGTCCTGAAGGAAGCAAATAATAATGACCTATAATAATGACCAAATAATAATGACCTATAAATGGTAGTTTCTGTAACACAAACTACCATTTATATTTTCTCATATTGACTTTGTTTATTTCTCTACAACTTATTTGTGATTATAAATTTTCATTTTAATGGTTTCAAGTTTACAGAATACTTTTGAGAAGAGTACAATAAATCCTCTGCTGCTTTTAATCCAGATTTAGCAACTGTTAAATTTTGCCTCATTTACTTCTCTCTTCACACGCGTGCACACATGCCCACACACTCACACAGCTCTTTATGTATAACATTTGTAACCACATGCATGTGTAAACATTTTTCTCCTAAATCCTTGAGAGCCTTTTGGAGGTATATCTTTATCCCTAAACATTTATAAAAATCAAGAACTTGAACACTGTTTACGATGCATTATTATCTCATCCACAGTACATATTTAATTTTGCCAATTGTCCCAGTACTGCATTTTATCTCCCCCCCCAATTCCATTTTTCTACATGTAGATCCTATGCTAGTACCAGGGTTCTATTTTAGTGAGCTTTGAAATTAAAAAGTATGCATTCTCCAAATTTGTTCTTTTTCAAGATTGTTCTGACTACTGTGTATTCCTTAAGATTCCACATACATTTTAGGATGAGCTTGCCAATTTCTGTAAAAATCCAGCTGAGATTATTGTAGAGACTGCACAGAATCTATAGGTCAATTAAGGGAGTATTTTCATATTAACAGTATTAAGTATTCTAAAGCATATGCACCAACACGGGATGTCTTTCTATTTATTTTGTGTTTTGTTAGTTTCAACAATGGTTTATAGTTTTCAATGTACAAGTTTTGTGCTTTTTTGTTAAAATTATTCCTAAGTATTTCATTCTTTTTGATGCTATTGTAAGTGGAACTGTTTTCTTAATTTCCTTTTCAGATTGTTCATTGCTAATGTAGAGAAATGCACTTCATTTTTGTGTAATGAACTTGTATATTGGTAGTTTACTGAAATCTTTATTAGTTCTAATAGTTCTTTTGGGGATTTCTTATCACATGATCATGTCATCTATTTATGGAGGTAGTTTTATTTCTTCCCTTCTAATAGGGATTTTTAAAATGCATTTTCTTGCCTAACTGCTATGACTAACACCTTCGGTGCACTGTTAAGTAGACAGAGTAAAAGTGTGAATCCTTATCTTTTTCCCGATCTTCCAAGAAGAAAGCTTTCATTCTTCTCCTGACAAGCATGATGTTAGCTGGAGATTTGTTTTTAGATATCTCTTAGTAGGTTGGGGAAATTACTTTTTGTTCTAAAAGATTCTCAAAAAACAAACTGTCATTTGCCTCACATCTATTACAGAAAGAAAAGTACTAACCTGAGGAGACAGTTAAAGTCTTATAAACTCAGCTTTCTGAGAGGAATAGAGTAAGAATTTAGGTAAGTAATATACAGTAGGCACCTCCAGTTATTGCAGAAAGAATGAAAGAAAAGAACAAACATAATTCATGTCCTTGAAAATGCAGAGGTTTCTTGAAGAGCACATGGATCTAGCTAGGAATCTAGCCAGGGCACCAGTCTCAGTGGCATTCCAAGCAGCTCCTATTAAGGAATCTGTTGAGAGAGTTTCCCAGTTGAAAAAAAAATATGAGGAAAAGATGCAAAACTTTTGGTGAGGGGCAGGTTTTACAAGCCGAAGTAATTCCATAGTAGATGTAGTCAGTGTGAAACAGGAATGAAAAACCTAATCGTGTACTGAAAGAAGCAAGTTCACCCATGTTGCTTGAATAGGAAAAATCATTTTGAATGGAGGCATAGGTAAGCATGCCTCGTCTCCCCACACAACTACTTTCATCATCACCAAGCCCTTATTATATGAAACGGTAAAGCCCCTTTTTTAAGAAAAAGAAGAGCAATACTATGAACATTAAAATGGTGATAATTTCACAACTACCAGTAAGTGAATCTAAAAAACAAACTAAGCAAACGAGCAGAACAGGAACAGATCATAGATATGGAGGTCATTTGGAGGGTCATCAGCTGGGAGGGGGAAGAGGGAGAAAGGGGGAAAAGATGCAGGGATTAAGAAGTACAAATTGGTAGGTACAAAATAGGTAGAGGGGTGTTAAGGACAGTATAGGAAATGATGCAGCCAAAGAACTTATATACATGATGAGCATGAAACAAGGGGGGAAGATTGCTAGAGGGAATGAGGGTATCAGGTGGAGGGTGGCAAAGAGGGAGTATACTTAAAAATCATTTTTGAAAGCAATTTAGAAATATACATTAAGATCCTTAAGCAATGCACATACTTTGGTCATATCTTAGATATTAATCTAAATAAAGCCTTTTTAATTTTTGAAAAAAATTTTATGCATAAAGATTTTTATAATATTCTTATGATAGTAAAAAATGTAAAACAACTGAACTTTTTAACTGGGATAATGGTAAAATAAAGCATAATATACAAACATGGTAGAATATAGTTATTAAACTATGTTAATTAGTTTAATATGCAGGATACATAAGCCAACATAATGACATGATGACAACAATATAAAACTAAGATTTAAAAATCTATAAAATATAGAAATATTTAGAAAGAAATAAGGCAACTTGATTATATTGGCTACCTTATACTATTTGAATATAATATTTTCCTTAAATCTCTTTAAATAATTTCAGTAGTTGTGAACTGTCATGTAATAACATGTATATTGAAAAGCTTTTTGTTTAAAAAAACTAATGTACAAATACTAGTAAATGTACAGATTTCAACATAACTGTATATCTGATTTTTTATATTGTGTTAATCCATGAGGCCTCCCAGCAAAGTAGAGTTGAACTTAAAATTTGAAGTGAAGAGAGAGTCACAGGGCTGAAAATTGTAAGAGGAGGCACTAGACATTCTGCATTCTTATTTGTTGCTTGTTTAGTACCACAGGGGCATGAGGTGGGTAGTGTGGATTGACTGGCTGTATTCCTCCATGGGACTTTTAAAAAACCAGAACCACCACTGAAGCCTAGAAATCTTTTGAGTCATAACTCTTCAGTTTCTGTTTGCCTTTGTAAAATTTTGTTTACAGCCTTTACATACATTTTTCTCTTGTTTTGTACCCTATCTATTTGGTTATTTTTTCTCTTGAGGATTAAATAAATCATCCTTTGTAGAAAGAAATAAAATAGGAAATAGAGGCATCTTGAGACACAAAGGGAGGTGGATTACATTTATAAGAATTATTTTCCTTCCATATGTGGAGAAGAGAACAATGAGTCTTAAGAGCTGCAACTTCTAAAGCATTGCCTTATGAAAATGCACTAAAAATAATACAATAGAATATTCAATATCAAACAATGAACTCTATGTTCTTACACTTCAGAGATAACCTTTACACAATATGCTAATCTTATATGATAGAGTGTGTATATATGCACATGCTATATATAATGCATCTCAATATATTTAGTTTAAAATATCGATAGCATTCTAGCACACACACTCTTCTCTAAAACACATTTTATTAAATAGTTCATATTTTTTCCATATCAAAGTATATCAGGCATCCTCATTCTTCTTAAACATTATATTTTATTCTACTGTGAGAATGAACCATAGTTTCTTTAATTTTCTATTGATGATCATTTAGATCATTTCTTAATTACAGCTTTTTATCTATTATAAACAATCTTGCAATCAGTATCCTGGTATATTGTCTTTGCTGTGATTACATTTTCAAAGCAGGCACATTAAGTGTAATTAGGAGGTAGGTATTGATTTAAGGGCTATACAAGTAAAGAATGAGCAACATATCAAATGACAGTGAAGGCAGAGCAATATAAATTATTTTCTCTTTAGACTTGCCCTTACAGGATTAGATCATAACAGAATAGTCCAATCATAGAACTAAAAAATATCTTTGTGATCATCAATCAAGAGAATAATGGTAATGATTATGATGATAACTTTTATTAAAAGCCTGTGATGTGTCAGTCAGTGAGCTAATCCGTCTTACATAATTTCTAAAAAAAAACCCAATTAGAAAAATAATTTTATTTTGTCCATTTTGCAAATGAAGAAATTAAGGTAAATTTCCTGGACCCAAGTCACATGGTGGAATCCATTTGCAGAGTAAAAGTTCAGTTTCATTATTTATATTTCCATTAACATGCACAGCAATACAAGTAGGAAGAACGTGGAGCAGAAATATTTGCACCCCCCGTCCTTCTTGATATTGGCCTCTGGCTACCGAAATGACTTTGTCACATCATAATGACTGACACTGTGTGAAATGGAAAAGCTTCAGGCATTGAGTCAGGACTACTCAGTCTTCATCTCGGCGGACACCTAATGCAAGGTATTACTTTACTGTTTAAACAAACTTAGGTATGTTCAAATGCTCTGTAGTCCATAAAATGGAGAAGTAAGGAAATGATCAGAGCTTATGATGATTATGTATGTTAATTATTATGATTTTAACTTACTTCAGTCAGAAAATCACGAATGTCCAAGAAGGTAAAGCCTAATGGCAGTTTCACTGAGCCAGCCAATTAAATCTATCAAAGTGGTCTACGTTCAAGTCCCTTACTCATCTCTGTGTACATAAGGGCTGAAATAGAAGGGAAGTGGGAGAAAACCTACCTGGTAACTGAATCACTACTCTATCTTTCTTTAATTTTGCATATACTAATAATATCCAATGACAGCTTCTTTAGACTAGGCCCAAATTATATTGGCCATATTTACAATGGACCAATACTGACTGAAGTCATTTTTTTAAAGCAAAATGCATATATTATAAACTTCCATGACAACCCCTTAGATATTGTCAAAACATTTGGTTCACTGTTGATTGTCTCTTCTCTCTTACATTTCATAGTTGTACCATTAAATGTACATGAAGTTTACATGTTTTATGTCCTCAGTACTTGTTACCCATTATTATTAAAATTATATTTATATGGATTTTATAAGGATACATCTGGTTCATGGAATCAGAAGAGGTTAGGAGAGAATTTGTTCTAGAATATGAAAATACAAAGCTCTCTTTCTCTCCTCTGTCTCTCTCCACATTCATGTATAAATAACTATGTATGAATGTATATGTGGACCTGTCTGGTTATTACTGTTTGTTAGGTTTTTTTCTGCTATAATGATAAATATGTTGTCACTTTGAACTGCAATTATTTTTGGAGCTAAGGAATAAGGGCCAACATCAGAAACACTGGTAATGGCAAAGTAAGTGATCACCCTTACTCTTTGGCTCGTTTCCCTAGTCTAAGCACAAAAAGCAAGCCCTTTAAAGGATGAGTAGTAAAAACATTACGACTAGAGGAAACTTTCCATGGACTATCTTGTTATTGGACACATTTTATCTCGTGGCTATTTATATGTCTACTCATTGCAGCAGCAGGAAGCTGCAGGTTGGAAAAATGAATGCTTTGGAAATGCATTTGGGGCTCACGCAAACTTAATTTTGCACATGGAAATGTAGACAGATTTATCAACTATGGGCAAATTAATACTGCTATGAAAATAAAATAAAAAAAAAAACCCAAATACCTCCAATGGTTAGAGTAGGCAGTTAGCTAGATAATTAACAAAAGAAAGAGGGAACGAAACAGTCACAGGACGGGGGTGGGGGGGGGGGCGGTAACCAGAATCATTTTACCCAATGGAGCCAAAAATCCTGACTAATCTTGCAGGCAGGAAATACAGCTTTTCAGCCACCTTAGTGGGTGACCTGCATCTTCTGTAGATGAACTTGCAAGGGACAAAACCTGGGGGGAATTCCTCTCACTCAGCACACGCCCAAGGTAGAAGCCAAGACAGCTCTGGGGAACGCCTTTCACTCAGCGCCTGCGCAGTAGGAGCCAACATGGTGCCCATAAGAGGGGGAGGGTGAAGCCTGGGACAATCTGGGGAAAAAAGGTCATATAGGGGAAGGGCACAGGCCCTGGAAAATCCAGGAAAGAGTTTGGATAGTTTGAAAGACAGCTTGCTCTTTCCTGAACACAAGGCAATGCATGGAAGCTTAGCACGGCCCTCGGAGCTGCTGCTCTCCTCCATCCTGCCCCCTCTTTCGCGGCTGTTGCTTAAAACTCCTCCTGCGTGAGTGCTCTGAAATTCTTTCCCACCACAACCACCACACTGCTGAAGAACCTGTTTCCCTCAGTAACAGAGCAACTGATGAAAAATATTTTCATTTTTATATGAATACAGTATTATATGAAAATACAAGTTGTGGCTGGGAATGACTCCATCCCTGGATTTTTCCTTAGTCAGATGTGAGCCTTCCAGTGTGGACCTTCTCGGAGTTGCTATGGCTACATCTGGAGTACTTGTTGAGAGAATATGCCTATGAAAGGTAGAGAATAGAATACATAAAGAGAAGAGAAAGACTAAAAAGTAGAGGAAGAAAATCTGCCTCAAACACTCAAAACTATTTTATTTAAATTGCTTTTAATGGAAAAAATTGTCATTAAAAATGGAAGTGCCTCAAATATGTGCAAGGGAAAGGAACACAGTGTGATTTTATTGTTTTTTTTTTGTTCATTTGAATTAACTGGAAAGAATTTTATGACACTTTAGGAATACCATTGATTACTTAAATGATATTTCTCTTTAGTAGTTGTACAAAACTAACATTTAAATATCCTAATTGTTCAGGTTCAGTCTATAGATCCCATTTATTTTGTATTCTTTTTTAAGCAAAAATTAACTCTTAAAGGCATCTGGTACAACTGTCTGCTTACTGTTTTATCCCCTTCCTTGCCCCAAAAGGGTATCATTTCCTTTTTCTTCTGTTCCCTCCCCACTGCCATGAGACCTTGACTGGAGTTTTAGCAGGGGCGTTCTCAGGGTTCAGAGATGCTCACACACTCCCAGCAGTGCTCTGGGGCATACCAGGCAATCTGTCACAAGATTATGCCTCATTCACCTAGGAACCGTGGGAACTTGATAAGACTGTCACTAAGAGAGTGTGGTGCAAAGTATAAGGAAGTCCAGTTCCATAAGGGAAGTAATGTGCTTTCTGATGAGGCAATACAATAAGTACATGGTCATCTTTACACTACATCTTTAATGTCTACTAGGTATCTGTTACTAGATCAAACGAGAATAGAAAATGTCTCATTCTTTTTTTTCCTTTTATTAACTTTATTGGTTAACAAAAGTACACAGATTTCAGGTACACAATTCTACAACACATCATATATACATTGGGTTGTGTTTTTACCCATGTGATTGTCAGTTGTCTTGTATATTTAATGTGAAGATAGATCTCAAAGAAGAAAAGTCGTGCCCAGCTACATAGACCTTAGTCGTAGACATTCTCGTAATTGTGCCCCCTAAAGACAAGTGGCATTTCCAGTTGGGTCATACAATTGAAAGAATTACAAATAAGGAGAACAAGAGAAATTAAGGAAGAAAATAAACTCATAGACAAAGAACTGAGAAACATGAAAAGGTGGTTTCAGATAATTACTTAATTTTTTATGGAGTAGAAATAAAAAGATGTACTGAAAGACCTTTTAAACTCATCTTATTCTTAGATTTCTGAGAATCTCACCTTCATTGACTTAGAAAAAGAGACACTAGTTAACTTTGAAGTAAAAAGAAGAAAAGCTCATTGAAAAAATAGGCCTAAAAGCTCATTGAAAAAATAGGCCTACCTACATACCTGTTAAGAACAGTGAAATCCCAGAACACCATTAATACCACATACAGGCAAAGGAGTGAAACGCCAGGGACTTTCATTTACTGCTGGTGGGAGCAGGGAATGGTACAGCCACTTTGGAAAACAGTTTGGTTGTTCCTCACAAAACTAAATACACTCTTACCATATGATCCAGCAATCACACTCCCTAGTTTTTACCCAAAAGATTTGAAAACTTATGTGCACACCAACACTTCCACATGGATTTTTGTAACAGTTTTACTTATAATCTCCAAAATTTGGAAACACCCAAATGTCTTTCAGTAGGTGAATGGATAAATAAACGATGATACAACCAGACAATGAAATATTACTCAGTGTTATACAGAAAGGAGTTATCAAGCCTTGAAAAGACATGGAGGAAGCTTAAACTCATATTACTAAATGTAAGAAGCCAATCTGAAAAGATGACATAATATATGATTCCAACCACATGGCATTATGGAAAGGGCAAAAATAACTGTGGTTGCCAGAGATTCAGTGGAGGAGAGAAGAGCAAAATAGGTGGAGTACGGAGGACTTTTAGGACAATGAAAATACTTTATTTAATATTAAAATGATGAATTTACATCATTATACATTTGTTCACACCCATATAGAATGCACAACACCAAGAGTAAACCCTACTGTAAACTATGGACTTTGGGTAATTATGCATCAGTGGAGGTTCATATTTGATAACAGTATAGCCTTCAGTGATTGGTGCTGACCATCAGGACAGGGTTTGTAAGTGGAGCTATGGGATATGTGGGAAATCCTTGTACTTTCTGCTTAATTTTGGTTTGAACTTTAAACTTCTGGAAAAGTGTTTTTAAATTTTTTAAATTATTTATTCATTTTTTAGAGAGAGAAGGGAGGGAGAGAGAGAAACATCAGTGTGCGCTTGCTGGGGGTCATGGCCTGAAACCCAGACATGTACCCTGACTGGGGATTGAACCTGCCACACTTTGGTTCGCAGCCCATGTTCAATCCACTGAGCTACGCCAGCCAGGGTTTAGAAAAGTGTTTTTTAAAATAGGCCTATATATATGCCTTTAATACAGAGTGGGTTTTTTTTTTTTTGGTGTTGTTGTTGCTATTGTTTTTTATCTGAAAATGTCATCTTTTTCAAATGTGTTACCATTTGGGAGATGAAAACTTAGGTCAGAAAAAGGGATAAGGGGAATACTTAGACAGATTGTCTGAAACTTAGAATAATTTATGTTATAAGCTTATTGCTACATTTTTTCTCTTCTATTTTCTGTATTCCCTTGTTTTCTGGAATGTGAACCCCAGATTTTGAAAGTATAAAAAAGGGAACATATCTAAGGAAATTTTTTCCCTTCCATACAAATATCTTTCATCATATCTGAGAAAGAATTAAATCTTTAAACATAAAGGAAGACCAATTTTAAAAAGGTTGCTTGGAGGAAAGTTATTAACAAATACCCTATTTCACTCATGTGTAAGAGGCATCAATTTTCCAAAACTGTAAAAAAGAAGGAAATCTTACCTATTGAGACAACATGGATGGATTGCGAGTATTATGCTAAGTAAAATAAGCCAGTCATGAAAAGACAAGTACCATATGATTTCATTTATATGTGGAATCTAATGAACAAAATAACTAACAAACAAAATAGAAACAGACTCATAGATACAGAGAACAGACTGACAGCTGTCAGAGGGGAGGAGTTTGGGGGGCTGGGTAAAAAAGGTGAAGGGATTAAGCAAAGAAAAAAAAACTCATAGACACAGGCAACAGCATGGTGATTACCAGAGGGAAAAAGTGGGTGAGGGAGATAGAAGATTATAAAGGGGGATAAATGGTGATGGATGGAGACTTGACTTGCGGGGGTGAACACATAATACAATATACAGATGATGTATTATAGAACTGTATTCATGAAACCTATATAATTTTATTAACCAATGTCACCCCAATAAATTCAATGAAATAAAAAAATTGTATTTTGGCATGCCAAAACTCCATTTGGGTATGAGCATGTAAAATAGATTCATCTAATAAATTCTAATAACCATGAAAAATTTATTAGGAAAGAAAGACTTCTTGTTTAGATGTTTTAGATAAAAATTTGTATCTTCTCTTTTTCCATTATCTCAGAACTAAGCTTTTCAAAGGATCATTTCTGTCAGTTTTATATCCTTTTTCTTTAAAAAAAATAGTAGGTTATTTAAGGCAGCAGAACAACCCTGCTGAAACAGAACCACTCACAAACAATTACAACACAACACACACTGCAGTGTATCTTTTGAAATGTGTTGTGGAAGATGAAATGAACTTCTGCAAAACAAACAGAACACAATATGTGACATGACTGAAAAAAGCAGACAGCCCGAGAAATCTCTTACAAAAGCAAACCTTCTCTCTTGTTGGGCGACAACAGAGGTACTTAGCTCCTACTGACAGGCACGAGAGTCGGATACTCAGCATGCTGTTCGGGGTCTCCAGCTCCTGTAACTTTCTGTAGGGAAAGTCCAGAACTATTCAGAGGGTACTTCTACAATGTGGGGAAGGCCAGTAGGGAAGTAAAAGAAAAAAGCAAGAAGAAATACCAGTGTGTATTTCCATTTAAGTATATATAGACCCCACTTTGAAGAAGACCAGTCTTGAACATGTGAGTTGTAAATAATGATGCAAATCTGGTTGAGGCCTTTGACCAGACAGGTTGTTTCATTTATGTATGGGGCTGAGGATGGGGCAAAAGTAGGTTTACAGTTGTTTGTATGGAAAACAATATAATAATTAATAAATAGCAATACAAGAATAAACTGTGTTTCCTGTACTCACAACTGTAAACCTATGTTTCCCCCACCCTGTATGTATCCTACTTGAACAGAGCCAGTTTTGAACCTCCTCTTGACTTCCCCTTTGTTGTTTTACAGGCAAGGCCAGCAGATGTCAGCCTGACTAATGGGAACCGCCCGCTGGACCTGCCTTTCAGGGATGGCTGCTTAGGTCCGAGTTTCAGGGCACAGCTGCACTGTGAAAGGCTTGTTATTTTATAACAGTGCCCAAGTAAACTTGTTTCTGAAGGTAGTGTCCTTGCACTGTAGAATATCATAAATTACGTTTAGAGTGTCACAGGCATTCGTTTAACTTCTAGGCATATATAATTTACAATAAGAAACATAGTAACTGCATTTTCATTCATTTAAAGGTGCCATAATTTGAAATTGTACTTTGTTCCTCAAATGTTTACAGATTTGGAGGGAAATGAATGAACTTGACAGACGCATAGCAACTTTGGGAAGCATGCAGTGGGCACTTGTTAGCAGTTACTGTCGAGGGGGCAGTGTTCACCATTTCCAGGGCTGACAAAATGCATGCTATGAGAGAAGGCATGCACTGATTTGATGGCCACATCCTGATTTTCATCCCTTTCCACCTAAGTCCTGCGATTAAGTTAGGGACCACAAATCTACATCCGTTAGTACAGGATTTTCTGATGGATGATTTGGACTTCATCAACCTAATCGTTTTTATTTCTGTGTGTGCATGTTTACCATTGATGCCACAGAGAATACGGGACCTGCTAGACCATAGCACTGCCTATTTGTTACTAAATATGTTAACGATCATAGAGATGAGAAAGAAAAGGAAAAGCCTTTGTAGTTTGAGAGTGCTGATATTTGACTTAGTTCTTTTCCGAAAACAGCAGCTTTTCCCCTAGGAGAAAACTTTACTATTTAGGAAATCACCTTTTAGAGTATGAAAAGGTCATGCCTTAGGGCATCGTGGAGAGAGGCTAAAAAAAGAAGAACGATACAACATCCCCGGCCTCACCCCCCACCACACTTTGCTCTGCAAAAGTGAAATTTTTTTTTCTGGTTTGCTGGTTTTGGCCAGTAGGCCAAAGAACTGGAGGCCTCCAAAACTGGAAATAGGAGGATTGGATGAAGGGTCTAAAAGTATAATTTTCAACCTGGTTGTCCATTAGAAATAATAATGAGGGAATCTTAATAAAATATTCATTTCCTGGTTCCACTCCCCAGAGTCTCTCATTCACCTGGTCTGGGTGGGGCCTGGACAACACAGTTTTTATAAGCCTCTCCAGCAATTCTAACTTTCATCCCAGGGAGAGAGTGGCTGGGGAGAAGTTGACCACATGCCAAGATGGAGTTAATGGGGGGTTAAGTGGCAAGAGAAAGGGAGTTTTAAAATAAGAACTGGATAATATTTAACCTTAAAATTATTTGTTGTTCTAGCTGTTTATCCTTCCCCTGTGCTAACGCCCTGGCTTTGATGGACTGTGTTATATGTAATGATCTTGTAATGATGGATTTGGGAGAAGGGGAGTGAGTGTCCAATCCTGGTTAGAACTGATACCGAAAAGAGTAATAGCTGTAAGAATTGAAACACGAGTTCTGCAGAGATCAACCATGGAACATGAGATAATCAGAATACTGTAGGGTCTTTAATATGCCTGCAGCATCTTGTTAGGGTTCTGGCTTCCCACCATATATGGCATAGGTCTTGAGGATCATTATTTGGAAATAATTATCTCAAAGGCCAGGAGGACTTGGAGCTAACCTCTTGATAGAATCAAAAGTCAATTGGAGTTTAATACATTTTTAATGCACTTGTTAGATGAGATCAGCAGCCGCCTTGACTGATCCTCATGTGAACTCAGATTTTTAATAGCTCCACAATCTTGGGCAGGTTAACTGTCCTGTTTCTTTCACGTGTAACGTGGGAATAAAGAGTGGATTTTTTAGGGTACAGCATGATGTTTGTAGGGAAATCTGGCCTAGAGTTTTCCTTTTAGAAATTTATCTTGAGCAAATAAGCACACAGATAAGCAAAGACATATGTGTAATAAAATGTTGATGCATTTTTGATAGCAATAAGTTAGAAGTATTTTAAATGGTCAACAGTAAGATGGTATGTTAAATAAATTGTTGAGCAATCACATGAGGAAATGCTCTATATTTATATAAATGACTATGCAGGTCTGTATTTACTGATAAAATTTTCAAATTGTTTTCCATGTTATTGTTACATGAAGGAAAATTTTATGACATGGCCCAATCCTGTGTGAGTGAATGCATGTACATAGAAAAATGTCTGGAAGGAAGTGTGTTTTTTGAAATGTGGTTGTCACAGATGTTGGTTTCTATGGATGGTGAAATTCTGATGGGCTTTCTGTTCTCCTGTTTTTCTACATTATCTATCTGTTAAAAAGATTTTATTTATTTATTTTTAGAGAGAGGGAAAGTGGGGAGAAAGAGAGGGAGAGAAACATCAGTGTGTGGTTGCCTCTTGTGCACCCGCTACTGGGGGCCTGGTCCAAAACCCAGGCATGTGCCCTGACTGGGAATCGAACTGGTGACCCTTTGGTTCAGAGGCTGATACTCAATCGACTGAGCCACGCTACCCAAGGCTCTATATGAGGGATGTCAAACTCATTTCCACGGGGGGGCCACATTAGCTTTGTGGTTGCCTTCAAAGAGCCGAATGTAATTTTAGGACTGTATAAATGTAACTACTCCTTAACTAGGGGCAAGGAGCTTGGCGCTGCCGCTGGGTAGAAACAAGGTGCCGAGATGGATAAAACGAGGTGGAGGGCTGGATTCAGACCTTGGGCCTTGTGTTTGCCACCTGTGCTCTATATCGTCTATTTTTAAAACAATGAACATGACTGTGTATGTTACAATAAGAAAAAAGATACATTTATTTTTATTTTGAAAAAATAAATTCAGTACCTGGCAAGCCACTAGACCACTCGATACATATCTGTTGTCTTAATACCATAGCTCACTAGTCAAGGTGAGATAAGTTGCTAGCTACCCTATGTGTACACAGAAGTGACTTAGCTAATGGAATTTAAAGGTGTGCTAGCAAACTTGCATTATCCCTATAAAATTTAAATAAATAGGTGCCACTTGAATAGTAGAAATACATACTTGAATTTCTCTTTGTCTAGGAAAATCACATAAGAACTTTACTTTCACTGCACTGACAGGTGTATAGTTAAGATATTTTCCAAAACACCTTCACAGTTTTCCCATAAATAATATGTTTTCATGATGAATCATAATGATGTAATTTTCCGAAGGCACTGTAAGGGCTGGTGTTGTGGTCACAGGGCTCTCCGTCATTCAACAATTGCAGACCCTGCAGACGTTGCCTGCAGGGCCTGCGTGCTCTTTTTAGGTTTCAGCTTCACATGTGCTCGCGGAAGAACCAGCCTAGTGATAGCAAACGGAGCCTCTTTGTGCTTATCAGGTGGTTGCCACATATTTGGAAAATGCATGAGAGAGAGAGTTTCCAGGCTTTCTGTCTCTCGTAATTGCATATAAAAGCTAAGTCAGAAGAGGCATAAATCTCAGAAAAAGGAGCCGGCTGCTCCCTCATCTAGAAAGGTTTCTCCTCTGACCACTGGATTCCAAATGGAAGCTCTGCTCTCATAGTCAACCTATTTCAAAGGCCTCTCTGGGCAGGAGGTCCACTGCTTGCTTCATCTGGCATCCATCAAAGCAGTAGGGGATCAGGAAAACAGTCAATACAGAACCTGTGTCTGAGCCCACATGCTGTTTGGGGGCTCAGAGAGCAGGCACACTTGGGCCTCTGTGTGGGAACATTTGTTCCAAAGTGGATGATGCATCGATTTTGCTTTTAAGAGGTTCTCATACTTTGAAATAAACCAATTGAAAGCTGACAGGGGTAATTTAAAGGATATCAATTAAGGATCTTCAAATCTGACTGCAAATAATAATCATATGGGCATCTTTTTAAAAACACAGATTTTAAAACTGCTGATGTTCATGGCCAGTTAAGCTTTCCTGGGGTGAAGCCCAGAACTCATTACTCTTAATAAAATATTCTGATTCTGATGTATAGTCAGGCTTGGAAATCATTTCTCAATCTATCTTAGATAAATAAATGAGGAGTCAGTAGAAGAATTGACAAGGTGCAATGAGGTAGAAGAAACAGAAAGAGAAGGTGGGAGGAGGTGAATAGGAAAAAATTATTGCTGAAAAATAAAAATGGAAAAAAGAGCGAGCGACAGAAGGAAATATTAAGCACTGTAGCAAGCAGCTGCCAACTGCGATTTGTATTGGTCTAGGAGAAAGGAACCAGGAGAACAATGTTCCCCAATCCATGGGGGACTGCAATTACTCTTGCATTCGTCATTTGTATACTAAAAGTAAATTAATTGTAATAAGACATTGTCACTGAACAAATGTCTCCTGCTTGGAAAATCAGTGCTTCCACTCTGCCCTTCTTTTTATGCCCCAGCGGGAGAGCTGAACGTTATCTTGGGACAGTTTTCTATTCTACTGATATTATCATTTAATTATATCTCCCTCACCCCCAACCTTTAAGCACTAAATGATTGATTTCCTAAAACTGCATGCCTTTAATAGGAACCCATAAAACAAAAAACCAGAAATGTTTCACATCTGTGTGATTTAACACACCATCCTTGCCCCTCCCCGCCCCCAGGTGGTAGTAGAAGTTATCATTCTGACTCCTGTTCAACAACATGCAGGTAACAATTCAGTCTGAAAATACTGGGAAATGGAAAAAGCTTACATCTCTATATCTATCTGTGTAGATACAGAGATGTATAAATGGAAGTGCTTATATAAATGGAAAAAAGGTTATATCTCTACATCTATCTATGTAGATCTATATAGGTAGATGTAGAGACATATAAATGGAAGTGCTTTCAGGGTAAATGTCAAAATGAGAAAAAAAATTAAACTAAATTAGAATTACTTTTCTGAACATGACTAGGTAACTCACATATAAGAAATATAAGGGCCCTATTTTGACTTTCAAAAGTTCTTTTCTGCTGTTGAATGTTTTCTTTTCTTTTATATCCAAACTACCGTGAGCTCCAGGACTGTCACTGCAAAGAAATCTGTTTTCGCTTCTTCCTGGAAATCAAGACCCTCCACCTTCTGGGTCTCAAGGTCTAGTGTAGACTGGCCTCATTTGTAAACTGGGCGAAATAAAAGTATCTGTCATGCAAGAACTGAATGAGTTCCTATATGGAATGATATCTGGTCCATTGTAAACACTG
Organism: Phyllostomus hastatus; assembly: GCF_019186645.2. NCBI lineage: Eukaryota > Metazoa > Chordata > Mammalia > Chiroptera > Phyllostomidae > Phyllostomus > Phyllostomus hastatus. The sequence continues at coordinate 109,876,638 of NW_025334041.1, read as the reverse complement.
TGCAAATGTTTGCTGTGACTATTATAAAAGCTAAGAAAGCTTTCATGGCTTTCAAAGTTACACAAACATTTTTTCTCCATATGTTTATATTTCTTCCTGGGACATTGATTGCCTGGTAGCAACACATTTTTGACATAAAACACTACATAGCAGTATTATATTGTTCTTAATATTCCCAGGTGCATTTGTGCCAAAAATGGCAGGCAGCAATTCTGTTGCAGTCTTCAGTATTAAAGATCAGAGATAACAATGGAAAGCCAAGAGAAAGGAAAAATGAGTTAAGAGGGACATAAATAAAACATATTCCCACTGAAAGAATGGCTGCCCTCTAATGAGTCTGAGACATCCTTGAGGAAAGAGAGGGGGAGGGGCTCCTCATTTGACACCAGCCGAATCAGCCCTGTTGCCCAGAAGTACAGGTAGAGCCACCAAACCACTCTCTTCTTAGAAGCTGTAGAGTTTCTTTGAATCTTCCTCTCTCCCGCACCTGTGTTTCGTCTTCTTGTCAGTTCTCTACTGACTCCCCTCAACACCACTCTCTTCCTATTTTTAGAACTCAGACTTCTCTGTTTTTAAACTGTCGCTATATCACTGAGGCTCTGCCAGCCTCCTTTCCCTGCTTCACGCTCTCACACCAACACGCAATTAATTGAACTTGCTGTTTTGTGGCACCAGAAACATGGAATTCAATAGGTTTGCATTAACTATGGTCAGAATATCAGTGATTATGTGTCTTGATATAATGAACACCATGTTCCCTGATGACATCGTTTCCAAATAATGTATGCCTAGCTTCTTTCTGTCTTATCCTTTAAAAAATAGTTAACATCTTATTACAATTGACATTCTTCCTCCTTTGCCATGACTTCTCTCTCCTACTGACTTGTAAAATTTATTGGTTTTGTCTTTATCATTTTAAATGTCAGTTTTTTCTCAAAACAGCACCCTCTTTATTTAATGGCATCAATTAGGAGAAAGATTTAGTAATACATACACATCAGAAACATACAGACTACAAGATAGATAACATAATTTTAAAGGAGTGAATATAACTGAAGTGAAAGCTTACTGTATCTTCTTGAATAGTGCTTTAATTTCCATCAAGAAAAATAATAGTACCAATCTATAAGACTTTTATTTCAACATCAATATTTTTTCCCAAATAACAAAGTCACCACTTTAATTCTAAAACAGGGAAACTCTTTCTAGAAATTTTCTGGAAAAAAATTGAAAAGCTATATGACCTTGAGAATGGCAAAGGTGTTTTACATACAACATCAAAACCATAATGCATTAAATGAATAATTGATAAAATGGACTTCATTAAAATCATAAACATCTGCTTTGCAAAAGACAATGTTAAGAGAATTGGAAGACAAGCCACAGTTTGGGAGTTAATATTTGTAAAAGACACATCTGATAAAGTCCTGTGAATCCAAAATATACAAAGAACTATTAAAGTTCAATAATCAGAAAACCAAAAAACCTGATTAAAAAATAGACCAAAGACCTTCACAGACATACCATCAAAGAAAGTACACAGACATCGAACAACATATGAAAAGATGCTCCACATGATATGTCATCAAAGAAATGTATTTCATCCAATAACAAGATGCCTCTGCATAACTATCAGAATGCGAGATTCTGGAACACTGGCAACATCAAGTGTTGGTGAGGATGTGGAACATCAGAAATGCTCATTCACTGCCAGTGGGAATGCAAAATGGTACAGCCACTTTGGAAGACAATTTCGCAGTTTCTAACAAAACTAAACATACTCGTACCATATGATCCAGCCATCATGCTCCTTAGTATGTACCCAAAGGATAAGAAAACTGTGTCCACATGAAGCCTGCATGTGAATGTTTATAGCACTTTTATTCAGAATTATCACAACCTGGAAGCAACCAAGATGTCCTTCAGTAGGTAAATGGAAAAATAAACTGGTACATCCAGACCCTGGAATATTATCCACTGATAAAAATAAGTGAGCTATCAAGCTATGCGAACACACAAAGGGAGCTTGAATTAGTATCACTAAGTGAAAGAAGTCAGTCTGAAAAGGCTACATACTGTATGATTCCAACTATGTGACATTCTGGAAAAGGCAGAATGGTGAAGACATTAAAAAGATCAGTGAGTTATCTTTACATTCTGTTGATGATTTCCTTTGCTGAGCAAAAACATTTTAGTTTGATGTAGGCCCATTTCTTTATCTTTCCTTTTGTTTCTCTGTCCTGAGAAGATATATCAGGAAAAAATGTTTCTACAAGAAGTGTCTGTCTTACAATTGAGCCTAAAAAAAAAAAACAACAAAAAAGCTGTGCAAACAACTAGAACAGAAACAGACTCACAGAAATGGCGATCACATGGAGGGTTATCAGGCGGAGGAGGAGTGGGGAAAGCGGGGGAAATGGTACAGGGAATAAGAAGCAGAAATAGTAGGTACAAAATATACAGGGGGAGGTTAAGAATAGTATGGGAAATAGAGAAGCCAAAGAACTTATATGTATGACCCATGGGCTTGAACTAAGGGAGGGGTAATGGTGATAGGAAGTGGGGTGCAGGGCAGAGGGGAATAAAGGGGAGAAAAAAATGGGACAACCATAATAGCATGATCAATACAGCATACTTATAAAAAAGAAATAGGAAATCAAAAAGGTCTATAACTATTGAAGATTCAATCAGTTGTTAAAAACCTATTTACCAAAAATCCAAAAAGGCCTAACATTTTTACAAGAAAGTTCTATGAACAGTTCTAATCTTGTATAAACTGAATCTAGAGACTAAAACAATACATGCTTCCCAAGTCATTTTATAAGGCTTGAATAACCTTGATGTCAAAACCAGTGCAGGGAGTATGATACGGGAAAATTAAAGGCAAATTCATTTGTAAAACTTTATGCAAATATCCTAAAATAAGGAAAACTGAATGCAGTCATTTATTTAAAACATATATCATGACCAGAGAAGTTTTATACAGCCAGTTAAAGAGTGGAGTCGACATTGGAAAATATGTAGGGCCATTCCCCACATTCATAGATTAAAGGAGAAAAAAATACTATTTTCTTAATGATTTCCAAAAAGTGTTTGATAAAATACAGTATGTTGCCATAATAAAAATCCTTAGCAAATTGAAAAATAAATCTTACTGCTTATGTTTTTTTCTAGAATTTTTATGGTTTGGGGTCTAACATTTAAGTCTTTAATTCATTTGTAGTTTACTCATGTGTGGCATAAGAAGGTAGTCTAATTGCATTTTTCTGCATGTATCTGTCCAATTTTCCCAACACCATTTATTGAATAAACTATCTTTAGCCCATTGTATGGTTTTGGTTCCTTTGTCAAATGTTAATTGATTATACAGGAGCTAGTTTATTTCTTGGCTCTATATTCTGTTTTATTGAACTATACAAGGGGGGGCACCAAAAACCCAAAATTTATTTATGAAAAAAGTGTATATTTATTCTTACATGTTTAAACTTCAGTCACTTTCAAAGTATTCTCCATTTGATGCAATACACCTATTAAGGCTTTTTTCTACTGCACAAAACAGCTTTTGAACTCATCAATTTTCATTCCATTTTAGTGCTTCTGCTGTTTTTTGTTTCACCTCTTCTACATTGGCAAACTGTTTCCCTTTGAGGACTTTTTTCACGTGGGGAAACAAAAGTAAAAATTTCTTGAGGTGAGATTGGATGAATAGGGAGGGTGGGCATGGGAGTAATACTGCTTTTGGTCAAAAACTGCTGAACACTCAGCGTGGTGTGGGCAGGTGTGCTTGTAAATCACCCATCATGAAATGGGCAAATTCACTGAGTCTTCAAAAAACATTCACCAAAGCTAAATGCAACCTCTCACAACAATGCCAGCTGGCACACTGATACAGATGGGTTCCTGGAACATTCACCTAGCAGGTTAAGCCTGTATTACAAGTTGCCTGCCCTCCAGAAAATAATTCCAGTTTTTGAGGGCTTGCCCCCTGTGTGTCTGTTTTTATGCCCATACCATACTGTTTTGATTACTGTGGCCTTGTAGTATAATTTGACATTAGGTAATGTGATTCCTCCAACTTTGTTCTTCTTTTTAAAGACCACTGTTGCTATTTGGGGTCTTTTGTTATTTTATATAAATTTTTGGAATATTTTTTCTAGTTTTGTAAAAATCCCATTGATATCTTGATAGGAATTGTGTTGAATCTGTAGACTGCTTTGGGTAGTATGGACATTTTAATGATGCTAATTCTTCCTATCCATGAACATGTTATATGTGTCCACTTATTTATATGTTCTTCAATTTCTTTCTTCAGTGTCTTATATTTTTCAGAGTACAGGTCTTTTACATTTCTGGCTAAATTTATTGCTAGGTATTTTATTCTTTTTGAAGCAATTGTGAATGGCATTATTTTCTTTATTTTCCTGATAGTTCATTATTGATGTATAAAAATGCAACTGATTTCTGGATATTAATTTTGTATCCTGCTACCTTACTGAATTCACTTATCAGTTTTTTGGTGGAATCTTTAGGGTTCTCTATATACAGTATCATGCTCTCTGCAAATAATGATAGTTTTACATCTTCCTTTCCACTTTGGATAACTTCTATTTCTTCTTCTTGTCTTATTGCTGTGCCTAGGACTTCCAGTACTATGGTGAATAACAGTGGTGACTCACTGAATGGGAGAACATATTTGCTGATATATCTGATAGGGTAATATACAAATTTAAAAAAAAATTTAAAAACCCAACACCAAAAAAACCCCAAGCAACCCAATTTAACAAAAGGGGCAAAGAACCGGAGTAAACACTTTTCCAACAAGTACATACAGATGGCCAATAGACATATGAAAAGATGTTCAACATCACTAATCATCAGAGAAATGCAAATTAAAACCACAATGAGTTATCACCTCACACCTCTCAGAATGGCAATCATCAATAAATCAACAAACAACAAGTATTGGCAAGGATGTGAAGAAAAGGGAATACTCATACACTGTTGGTGGCAATGCAGACTGGTGTAGCCACTGTGGAAAACAGCATGGAGTTACCTCAAAAAATTAAAAACAAAACTGCCTTATGATTCAGCAATTCCACTTCTCTGAATTTATCCAAAGAACATGAAACACTAATTTGAAAAAAAATATATGCACTCCTATGTTCATTGCAGCATTACTTATAATAGCCATGAATTGGAGGCAGCCCAAGAATCCATCAATAGATGAGTGGATAAAGAAAGCAACAGTATATTTAAACAATGGAATACTACTCAGTCATAAAAAGGAAGATTTTACCCTTTGTGACATCATGGGTGGACCTGGAGAACATTATGCTAAGTGAAATAAACCAGTCAAGAAAGACAATTACTATATGATTTCACTCATTAGATTTCTACATCACTCATATGATGTAGAGTCAAGTAAAATAGACTCATAGATAGAGAGCTGGCTGATGATTCTGGGCAGGTGGAATCAGCAGGTAAGAGTGAAGCGACTGAGCAAAAAAGAAACAGAAGAAGAACTTATGGACATGGACGACACTATGGTGATTGCAACAGGGGAAAGGGGTTGGTAGAGGTGGAAGAGAGTATAGGGAGATGAATGGTAATGGACAAACACAATTAAAAAAAGGATCAGTTAGTGGTCAGGGTTTGGGGAGAGAAAGGGATAAATAGGTGGAGCACAGAGGATTTCGGGTGCGGTGAAATCCTTGTATGATACCATATTGATGAATTTATGTCATTATACGTTACCCCAAATGCAGAGAACACACAAGACAACATCAAGAGTGAACATAATGTAAATAGGGATTTGGGGTGATGAAGGTGTGTCAGTGAAGGCTGACCATGTGTAACAAAGGTGCCACTTTAGAAGGGGATCTTAATAATAGAAGAGGTTGTGCATGTGTAGGGCCAGGGCATATATGAGAAATCTCTGTATCTTCTGCTCAGTTTTGCTGTGAATCCAATACTGCTCTAGAAAAGTAAATTCTTAATAAAAAATACCTTTTAAAAATAAAATCAACAAATTTCTCCTCACAGAACCAAATGAAAGAAGGCCTGATCGCATGTGAAGAAGAATCAACCAAAGCCTTCTCCTTTTCACTTTGGCACCAAATGTGCTGTTTGGTAGATTCTCCTGTTTAGCCACTGTGCCCTATCCTATTTGGAGCTATTTGCATATTATTTTTCTTCCTATCTGTGTATTATTTAATACAACCAGCAGGTAAAATTTTTTTTATCTCTTTAATTCAATCAGGATTGACACTCCTTCTCCTGTTCCGTTAGTGAAAATATCAGGAAACTAATAACATGGAGCAGAGGAAAGAGAAGATCATTCCCAGTGGAAATGATAATGGACCAAGGACTGGGGCTGGCTGAAATTTAATTTTGACTGTGCAAAAATCCATTTGTGTGCACTGTTCAAACAGCCCATTAAAAGGCGTTATGCAGTCAATCACCTGATTATCTGGTTTACACATATTTAATCTTGATATTTAGGCTGTCCTATTTGTAGCATTTCATAAACCCTTGCTCTTCTGAGTATATATTTAAGGTGGGTTTATGTATAAAACTGTTAATTTAATCTCTTATATTTTATCTAAGGTTTATTGGATACAGACCACATAATTAATTATTCAAAGTAGTCATTCACACAGCCAATATTTGAGAGCCTAGATGGTGAAAAGTAGCTAACAAGAGAGGCAGGCTCCTTTTCCTAATTAATCTGACATTCTAGTAGGAAAGAAGAGCCAACAAACAAGTGAACAAAGAAATTACAGTAGTAGTAAAAGTGTTTGTCTCACTTGATGTCCTGTCAAACTTCTTTTTTTTTCACATAATGATAATTACATGGCTTATTAGATTTCCATTTTTGCTTCGGCAAATTAGAAAGCCAGAATTAAATTTAAAACTTTCTAGAGGAAGAAGAGTACACACACAGAGAGTAAAAACAGGAAATAAAAGATCCGAGTCTGACTCTCCTCAACTTTCATTTGTGAAACATTACGTGAAACTGCTGCTCTGAAACTTTGCCTTCTCACCTCAGCACGGATTAACTCACACCTGCCCCTCCTTTCTCCTTGTTTTCAGAAGCCAGTGGAACCATGTGCATGCAGGTATCACAAGTGATTTATAAATACAAGGCATTAAGAAATCATTCCGTCAAGAAAAGAAAGAAGTTAGATTTACTTTTTTCTCTTAAAGCTATGAATGATACCTTCCAGCATACATAGAAGATTTATTGTATATGTTTTGTTAAAGTTTCACTAAATCTTTTTGAAATACAACATTGAATTTTAGGATTGAAAAAATCCTTAAAGATTACCTCATCTAACTACCACTTATGTTTAAAACTTCCACTTAATATGTGAATTTAATTATTCCAAGGTTTCAATTCTTCCAGTGATAGGGGACTTGGAACTTAATGAAACAGTTCATCCTGACTGTTAAATACTATGTTAGAAATATCTTCTAATTCAGAGCTGGAATGTCCCCTGATAGCTTCTGCCAAATGTTCCTAAATTACGAAGACATTGAGGATTATGTAGGGGTTGGAGCATTGTCCTAATTGCACATATTGTGGCTTTGTCTGTTTACTATAATAGTTCTCCTGCCCAATAGAAGTAAAACAAATGAAGAAATGCCACTTTAAAATTCTTGCAAAGGTACAGTTTGAGCTGATAGCAGCCTATGCTATACTTTGTCACTTATAGTCATCCAGATAAGTGCCCGTCTTTCCTCCCATGGTGTGATGCTGTAAACCAAAATTGATTTTAGAATAATAAAGAATACAGTGTTCATATTGGAGCAAACTGGAGCTACAGCTCAGGAGACACAGATTCAGGTAGTAATCTAAATTGTGTTCCACTGAGAGAAAGGGCAGGCCGTCTTCTACAGTGAAAGTTTTTGCCCAGGTTCTCAATTAGGTCCAGTTCTTATTAATGAGGCACCCATATTGTGCCATTCTGATTGCATAGGGCAGGTCTCAGTCCATTGGTGGAAGCGAGGAAACCAGGGTTTCTCGACAGTGGTTGACTCAGACAGTGAGGCAGAGTAGCACAGTAGCACAGTGCGGGAAGCCACGAGTTCAATCTGAGGTTCCTCCTGGTATATGGGATACATGAGAAGCCCTCGTCAGCAAATGGCCTCTAGGATCTTATTATATATAACATTTGGGCCCTTGATTGACCATGGGGAGTCCATCTCATCACATAAATTCCTTCTCAGGGTTCACATCAAATGAATCTTTCTTTTCGGGGTTCATAGAAGAGAAAGGGGTTACTGGAAGTAATGTCACAAGGTAATCTGATCATAATTCCTAATGGGGCCGGTCGTGGTGGGTAGTCACTGTCCCATGATGACTTCTTTAGTAAAAGCTTGTCTTTGCCTCAGGCCGGCGGTCCACTGTGTCTGTGCATCCAGGTTAACACACCTCATAATGCCTCTTTTCAGACTTCCCCTTTTAATACCTCCGTCAAAGCACCTGGAATCCCATCCACACATGACCACTGTCCAGATTTAACTGTCCTGCTGTCCACTTCCTGCCTTGTTTCCCCCCACCTTCAGGTAATTTTCCTTGGGTTCCTTCCTTAATCTCAAATGGAAAAGAAACTGCAAATTAGTACTCTCAGAAGCATGTATCTCAGTCTGTTGAAATCTTGCTTCTACGTGTATCCACTGTTTGGCTGAAATAAGCTTTCATAAAAATTCTCTACAGGTTTGGATGTTCTTACCTGACAGTGTGTAGTAGACGACACCACGTAGGTTTGTGTAAGTGCGCGCTGTGATGTTCACACAAGTAAATTACCTAAGGACGCGTTCCTCACAAGTGTCCCATCATTACTGGCACAGGACAGTAATGCCAAGAGCCTGTAGTGTCCCTCTCTGAGAGGGACTCGGGTTTTCTGTCTGTAAATCACAGTTCACCTAGGTCAGTCATCACAGAAGTAACAACTGTCATAAACATCTAACTACTTATGGCAACATGGAATATCTTATTTTTTCCATCTTTACTGTGTGCTTATGTTGGGATTGTAACGTCCCACAATATTTTTTAAAAATTGGATATTGATGTGAAAATGTAACAATTCCTTATGAAATTTCAGACATTACCCAGATAACACATAAAGGCACTTCTTCTACCACAGTCACGGTCATGATATCTCTTACCTTACAAAAGAAGGTAAGAGACTGTTAAGAAGAAATCTGAAATATCACCTCCTGAGAGATACTCTTATCCAGTGTGTGTATATCAATAGCACTTAACATAACCTAGCTAAATTCACATTGTTATAAAAGCTATTCTGATATTAAAATGTAGCCTCTCTATGTCTTGGTTTAAAATCTCGCACACCTAGTTTTATACAGAAAATGAATATGGCTGAGCAACTAAATTTTATCTAAAGCTTATAGCATAAAGGAAACAGGGATGGGATTAGAATCAAATATGGTCATTAACAATGATTTTATTGCATTCTATTTTTAGCTAAACCAGTTCCAATTCTTATATCTCCTATGCATTAATCTCTGGATTTTTTTCCCCCTGGAGCAGGGCTTACTAATAGTAAAGCCTTTATGCACTTGTTAAATATGAAAAAAATTAATGTAATTTCCATTGCAGAAGTTAAATTAGTTTCAAAGCATATAAATTAAAAGCGCCAGTTCACTTCCTTGCCATCTAATTTCCCAGGGCCAATCACAAGCTTTTGTGTTTTGTTTATTTCTTGAGCTATTTTTTGTGCCCATAGAACTATATTTAGACTCATTAACATTTTAAAAATACAAAAGGAATCCATTCATGTATTCAACAAACACAGAGTCTACTTTTTCTGGGTGATGTTTGTTCTTGTTCCTAGGTTTAAAGCAAAAGAAAACAATCAGATAGTTATATAAGGCCAATAAAGGGAGTGAAACCGGGCAGGTGACTGTGGTGGGTGGGATGGTGTGTCATTAGACTGGTGGTCGAGGAAGACCTCTGTGAGAGGTGGCATGAGGGCAGAGCATGTCAGGACAAAAACATGTCTCATGCAAATAAGCTGAGACGAACCCAAGCTCAGCAGCTTCAAGGAGCAAAATCAAGGTTCCAAGTGGATGGGCTGGAGTAGAGGAAGCAAAGGGGAAGGAGAAATAGTGCCAGCGAAGCAGTTGGTACTGGAGACGCCTTGGAGTGTCCGGTGGTGAGCCTGGATTTAATTTTTAAGCATGATGTGAGGTCCTTGAGGGTTTTAAGGAGGTAATCTTATTTTCATTTGAAGATTTCCACTCTGGCCACATGTGAAGAGTAGACTGTAAACAAAGGCAAAATCAATTGGGAGTTTGTTATGGTAGCAGGATGGCGGTGCTGAGACAATGGATGGTGGACACGACAGAGGAGAGAGAATGGACAAAGGAGGGTCAGTCAGGAGAGGACCACGAGCATCTGGGGTGGAGTGGCAGTTGTCCGGACAGATTTGAAAAAATCTGCTGTGTTTTAGGGGAAAAGTGAGCATGTGTGGTGAAATGAGGGAATGAGTCAGCATATTTTAAGGATAAATCTTAGGATGTTGGCTTGGGCAAATGAGTAAATAGTGGTGCATTTTATGAGTGATTCCAAAGACTAGGCAAAGAGCACATTTGTCATGTAAAATTAAAGCTGTCTCTTAGAGATGCAAATGAAATGTCAAGTTGTTAGCTGGCTATAAAAAAACTGGAGTTCAGGGAAATTCAGAAAGTAGAGGCTAGAGGTATAATTTGGAGAGCCACCAAATGGTATACGGTGATGGGAGGAGACTTGATACGGTGTGGTGAACACACAATATTAAGAAGGAAGAAATATTTAAAAGGGAAAAAGAGAAAAAAGGAAACAAAATAAAAAGCAAAATATATTTAAAACATGTAAGCATAAAAAATTAAAAATGAAATCAAAGGAATGACCAAGGAACCCTTGTATGTATTTTAATTTTAGTGCAGCCTTTGCTTTTTATCTTTAGGTCTTTGGTTCTTAATTTATTTACTCTTCAACTTTTCCTTTTTTGTGAGGGTTGTAATTTTTTTTCCTTTTGGTTGAATTTATTGGGATGACACTGGTTAAAATGATACAGGTTTCTGGTGCACAATTCCACAAGACATCATCTGTACACTTTTCTTATTAATTAGCTGGTTTTGGGGAAAGTTGATTCTTATCTTTCTTTAAAATTTTTAAATTTATAAATAAAGCATATATATTTATATGTGGTAAAACAAATGTTTTTCTACAAGTACAAAGGTTTATCGAGTGAAACGTAACTCCCTCTGCTTACTGTGTTTTCTAAACACTCATTTTTCTCAGGAGAAGCAAAATGGTCTTCAGTGGTTTTACACAAAGGGGAGTTTTATTTAATATAGTCTTCTATATCTTATTTATTTCACTAGAAGTTAGGTGTTGGAAATTTCTTTATATTGTTCTATTATATGGTGTACCATAATTTATTTAACTAATCTATTGAAGAGCTTTTGGGTTCTTTTTATTCTTTTGTTATTCTCTCATATTTCCTGTATTATTATTATTACTACTATTATTATTACATCTCTACTTTCTCTTTACCTCTGGATACTTACTCCATTGTATAGTTCAGCAACTTCTTTGGAAGTGTTGGTCATAATCACTATTTTCCTTTTTTTTCCTTTTCACTGTCTTGTTACACTCAATATCTTTATTGTTCATTTCGATAATGATTTCATTGCTACCTTAATTTCTTTCCTGGTCTCTACCAGAAGTTGCCTTTTGCTTGCCATGTTCTTTTTCTCCTGTTTGCTATACATTGACTTGGTATGTAGCTCTTTTGTAATTAATTCTTTATGAACTTTCTTCAAGTGTGAATAGAGCCAATTGAATTCTTGTCTGCTCTTTATAAGCAATGGGCAGAGACAGTCAATAGCTTCCAATTGGTAGTGCTTGCTCAGACATTTTCCAAGCAGAAAGTAGATATGTTGTGTCTCCTGTCTTGGGGGCCAACATTCCTGAGTCTTTCCTCCAGAGGAAGCAGATACCATAGATGCCAGTTCAGCATGCTTCTGGCAAGTCTCACCTGGATTTCTCAGGGTGTCTTAGTATTTATGTCTGCTCAGTCACAGTGATACAAGGTGGCTTCTTCTTTCTCTTTCTACCCTGCATCATTTACAGTTGATTTCCCATGTTAGGAGTCACGGTGGAAGACAAAAATGGGGTATGCCTGTCATCACTTCTTTCTCACCTTCTGCTGTGATGCTCTGTGCTGTAGAACCAAACTCCCAAGTTACTCTTCTGACCAGCCCGCCTCTCAGGGCTTATTATTCTAAGAGGTGAATTTTGGCAGATATTCTTACCTTAGCTTGTCCCTGCTTTGTTCATTAAAGGGATTTTCAGAATTATTTTTCTTGTATTAGTGTGCTGTTTTCATGGAATAAAGAAAAATCATTTTTCTCTTCAGACTTCTGTTGGTCTTCACTAATCTAGTACTTCTTCAGTAATCTAGGTATTCTTTCTCAGCAAATGTGTTCATTTCTCACTGAGTCTAGAAAATTGTTTTTGATTGCCTGATCTCGCACCTATACAAATATCTACAGTTGTCTCTTCCGCTACAGAATCTGTGATAACATTGCATATGCATTACTCATTTAATCATTATTCCCTGTGGAGTAGGGATTATTTTATTGTTGTAAGCTGAGGAAACTGAGCCTCAGATCAATAATGTGTTCTGAAATTACACAGATAGGACTGGAGTGGTCAATTGAGCTCAGATTTGGTTCTTAAATATTATGCTGTATTCATCATAAAGATCAAATAAATAAAAACAATGATTAGATTTCATTGACATTTTACTATTCAATTAATTATACAACTTTCCACTTACTAGGACCAATCATTAGGAGGTATTCACACAACATAGTTATTAAGAAGAGTGTGGGCTTTTATACTGACTATAAAACCTTGTGTGCTTGCATGTAGAGTGATTTGAGAACTGAATAACCTAAAGCCATGGAGGTACACAGTTATGTGTTGTATAAATGAAATTGTAGTAGGTGTTCAGTAAATGCTCACTAGGCTCTCTTGTCAAAATCACCCCAAAAGTCATTGATCAAGCAAAACTTATCTATTGACTTACTCAGGATACCAATTAACACTCCTTAATTGCACGAATAGCATGGGCATCCAGCCAGTCTCCCCTGGGAGGGGGGGGAATTTAAGATTATTTGTATATTTTCAAGTCTTCTCTTTACTTTATCATATTTCTGCAGTTCAATCAAAAAGTCACCATGTCTGGAAATGGTGTCACCAATATATCCCCAAACTCATCAAGTTGTATGCATTAAATATGTACAGCTTTTAAAATGCCAACCATACCTCAATAAAGTGGTTTAGGAAAATTATGTCATGGAGACAAAAACATCCTCACAAAGATCATCACATCATGTGTGCAAGCCAGGGATCCTGTCTGAATTTGAAAAGTTAGCAGAGTGTACTAGGCATAGTGGGAATGTTGAGATTACATACATGTGGGTTGTAATTCCACATTGCCATTTTTTTAATTGTTTGGGAAAAACACTTTAGTTCTCTGAGCTCATTGTAAATTCTCATTGTAGTGAGAAACATTTAAAAAATTTACAAGATCGAATCATTTAATTAATTAAATAAATAAATTGTATAAGGTGAGGAAGTGTGCATGAAGTCGGCCTTCGACCATCTTTCATTTCTTTTAAATATTCATAATGCATCTTTTGCCATCTAAGCAAATCATTTTTTAAAATTCTGATATTCAATAAGCTGATAGAATATTGGAGATTTTTACTGCCATATAATAGGGGCTCCTAAAAGACTGGGAAATAGGACATAGGGCACAAGAAACATTTTACTCTGTAAGAAGTACACTGAAAGCTGTGCATTGTTCAAAGGCATTCTGAGAACCTTTGATAAAATTGTGACGGACCCATGCACAAGGACAACGGTGGAGGAGGGCTGAATTTTGAGGGGCGTGGGCAGGGGAGGGCGGGCGGGGGGATAGGAACAACTGTAATTGAACAACAACTAAAGTAAAAAAATAATTCTGTAGGTACACACTTAAATACTAATATATATTCACAAACATAGGTGTTAATTTAGCTGATAATTCATTGAAATTGTCCAATAAGAAATCTCTGAAAGCAGAAGAACAAAAGATAACACAGGAACACTTTTTCAGGAAAATAGAAAATTTCCTTTCAAAGGGCAAGTCTGTGAACCCTTATCAAGGAAAGCTATTTCACTGCTAAAGGATTTGTTGTAAACCCAGTCAAGAAGAAATGAAAGGAAATGTTAATGCATATGGTTTTGAAAGAAAATCTGTGAGATAAAGAGCATTTCAATTTTAATTTAATATTTAAGTGAAAGTTATGTCATGTGCATAGCCCTAACATGATGGAAATAAAACACTCAGCTAGCAAAGCATTTTGCCATGCATGGTTTTGCATTTTCATGTAGCTCAGAATAGAAATGGCCAAGTGACAGCATGTAGTTTGCAGGGTGTCCCAGTTCTCTCAGCCCCAGTCCCACATGGACATTGGAGAATGCACTCCATGGATTCTTCCCATCATTTCATTCTGTACTTGTGAAACCCCTGGTCCATAGTCTGCAGATGGAAGTTGTGTTCATGCAAAGAAAATCAACACACTGAAAACTGCTCTTCATTAAACAGAACTGTATTTCAGCATCTCAATATGAACATGGCTTGCGGGCATCTGATGTCCACAAATCCCATGATATTTGTTACCAGACTCTCTCTTGCATAATGTGTCCTCATGTCCTCTCAAGCCCTGATGCGCCGCTGGATTGCTCAGCTGCATTGGCCTCTGCTAATGTGTCTGCATAGCTTCTGGTACAACATTTCCTCCTAACTAAAGTCTCTCTCAGCCATCCAGAACCCACAAAACTTTCTCTGAGTACTTAATATTTTTGAGGTACAAAACTTTAATATCTCTATGGGATTTGGTCAGGGATTTAGAGTTAGCGATATGAAACCTGGGCTTGGACAGCACTTGCCTTTGAGACCAGACTGTGCCTCTTGTTACTATGTGACCTTGGACACAGCAGCCCCTCTGAACTTGTTTCCTTAACTGTGGAAACAGAGTGGTTATGCTTACCCTGTAGAATGCTTATTAGAACTAAGTAGGATAATGCATGTACAAGCATTGCATAGACTATAGGTTGTGATGCATGAGTCAGTTTTCAGGGCAATCATCAGTACAGGTCTTCCAGATCCCAAGCCAGTCATTGAGTATCTCGTCAAACTTATTCCATCTAGTTAAAATTCAGCCAACTCTGCACAGAGGGTATTTACTTTACTCTTCCCAGAGTAGCCAATTTGCTCTTCAGAGATTTTTTGAGCTCTCAGATGTACCAACTATTTACAGTCAAGGGGTCTGAAATTTCACTTGAGCTCTAGGATTTTGGTTATTTAATAGAAACAAGATCAAAGAACACTTTTAAATGAATAACTCTTTCTATGTCTAGGGCTGGCAAAGCATTGCAATACACCTTGAATCATGACTCTTCAGGCACTTGAATGATTACAGTTAAATCAAAAATGTTTTGGGTTGCAGTTAGATACTGCTTCCAGCCTTTCCTCACCTCCAACACACACAACTGGTAGCAACAAGACTATATGTCTTGCATTTAATTCTCCAAAATCTGAAAAGAAACAGCATTGGACCAAGCCTAGATCTGTGCTGTCGCTATGTGGGGCACCCAATTGCATCTGAATATGTAAATGCTATTTATAGAAAAAAAAACTCCTTCCCCTCTCCCTTCTTTTTCCCCTCCCCTTATAAGCCCCACATTTAGAAGTACAGGCAACCAAGCAGGCTCTTGATTTTCTTATTTTAGCAGTTACTCCAGAAAACACTTAAAACAGAGACAGAGGTTGGTATGACCTTTCTAATCTCAGCATATGGTGTCATTCCCTCCTCTTGTCCCCTAGTTCTTGGTGCTGTGGGATGACTGGCAGTTTCCTAGATTTGCTCATTGACATCTCTGGGCCTTTGTCTCTGCTCTACCTTCTTTACTAAATAGTCTTCTAGGTTTGGTCAACTCTGCAAATTCTTGTTTTGTTTTGTTTTGTTTTTTAATTTTATTTTAATCATTGTTCAAGTACAGTTTTCTCCCTTTTACTCCCATTCCAGCCCACCAACCCAACCCTCCCCACTCCCCTCCCATTACCACCCTCCCCCTAGCTTTTGTCCATGTGTCCTTTAAATTTGTTCCTGTAAACCCTTCCCATTCTCCCTTGAAATTCCCTCTCCTCTCCCCTCCGAACACTGTCAGCCTGTTCTCTATTTCAGTGTCTTTGGTTATATTTTGCTTGTTTCTTTGTTTTGTTATTTAGGTTCCTGTTAAAGGTGAGATCATATGGTATTTGTCTTTCACTGCCTGGCTTGTTTTGCTTAGCATAATGCTTTCCAGCTCCATCCAAGCTGTTGCAAAGGGCAGGAGCTCCTTCTTTCTTTCTGCTATATAGAATTCTACTGTGTACCATAGTTTTTCGATCCATTCATTTACTGATGGGCATCTAGGTGGCTTCCAGCACCTAGCTATTGTAAATTGTGCTGCTATGAACATTGGGGTGCAAAGGTTCTTTTGTATTGGTGTTTTAGTATTCTTAGGATAGAGTCCCAGCAGTGGAATTGCAGGGTCAAAAGGCAGATCCATTTTTAATTTTTCTGAGGAAGTTCCATACTGCTTTCCATAGTGGTTGTACCAGTCTGCAGTCCCACCAACAGTGCACTAGGGTCCCCTTTTCTCCAAAACCCCTCCAACACTTGTTGTTTGTTGCTTGTTTATGATGGCCGTTCTCACTGGTGTGAAGTGGTATCTCATTGTGGTTTTAATTTGCATCTCTCTGATAGCTAGCGATATTGAACATTGTTTCATGTGTCTTTGGATATGATCAAGTGGGATTCATTCCAGGGATGCAAGGATGGTACAATATTCACAAGTCAGTAAATGTAATACATCACATAAACAAAAGCAAAGACAAAAACCACATGATCATATCAATAGATGCAGAAAAAGCATTTGATAAGGCACAGCACCCATTTATGATAAAAAACACTCAGCAAAGTGGGAATAGAGGGAGCATTCCTCAACATAATAAAGGCTATATATGAGAGACCTACAGCCAACATCATTCTCAATGGGCAAAAATTAAAATCCTTTCCACTAAGATCAGGAACAAGACAAGGCTGTCCACTTTCACCACTTCTATTCAATATAGTACTGGAAGTTTTAGCCACAGCGATCAGACAAGAAAAAGAAATAAAAGGCATCCAAATCGGAAAGGAGGAAACAAAACTGTCACTGTTTGCAGATGACATTATAGTGTACACAGAAAATCCTATAGACTCCATCAAAAAACTGCTTGACCTAATAAATGAATTTGGCAAAACAGTGGGATACAAAGTCAATATCCAGAAATCAAAGGCATTTTTGTACACCAACAATGAAACAGCAGAAGCAGAAATCAAGAAAAAAATCCCTTTGAAATAGCAAAAAGAAAAATAAAATACCTAGGAATAAACCTAACCAAAGAGGTAAAAGACCTGTATTCAGAAAACTACATAACACTGAGGAAAGAAATCAAGGAAGACAAAAACAAATGGAAACATATATCGTGTTCATGGATTGGAAGAATTAATATCATCAAAATGTCCATACTACCAAAAGCAAATTCTTAATTGTACATCAAATCTGGGTCCAGCCATACTTCTGGGATGCTTTCCCCACTATTGCACTTGACTCCTGGTAGGTACACTTGGTCTTTTTCTTTTTTTTAATGCTATCATGATTTCTACTACAGATCTCCATGGACAGTCTTTACTAAATTGTACTCTGATTTATTAGCAGCTTACTGTCCCATTAGTTTTCTTTATTAAGATAGAGTGTGTGAATTTATTTATCTTTATATCCTCAGTCTTTACTACAATGCCTGGAAAGAGTGAATGTATGATAAAGCTAAGTAAAGGTACTTAATAAAGACTGGATTGTGGCTTAATAAAATTTAATTAATTAGCTTCACATTGCACACATTTGATTCTCAGTGAGTAATAAAAATTAAGGGAGTAAGGAATCAAGTCTTCAAATTAATTCATTTTTAAGACTTCTAAGAGAAAAGATATGTCTCAGAACAGACTTTACGTATTCATTGCATTCAGTTCTAGGAACCAAATGTGAAGATATATTGCTTCAAAGTCAAGCATTTGAGTACTAAAATTTAGTTTTATTGATTGGTAAAAAAGGAGAAGAAAAATAAATATTTTGAGTGTATAAAAATAATTGCATTAAAATGTTACAGCAATGTTATTTTATAAATCCCCCAAATTGCAATATTACTCTAGATAAAATTTATCAAGTCACATAAAATTAGTTACTTTTTAAGGAAAATAATTAATACTATTCTTTTAAAATCCCTGGTTAGTTATTTCTTTCCAGAATTGTTCATTTTTTTTTGGCAAAAATACTTCTATAAATATCAATAGTTTTTGTAACAGCTCCTATCAGTATTTGTTGGAAAAATTGTTCAGTTTAGTTTTTTTATCATTTTTATGTAAAGATTAGATGCATATATCTAATTTGATATATATCTCTATTGTTTTTCTTTTTCAAAAAGCACCCACTCATAGAAAACAAGCTTGCTTATTTTTAAAGGCTATATTAACACAGGTAAACTTCATAGAGCAGAGGTTATGAATGTGAGTGTGGATGCAGATAAAATCTGGGTTGAATTCCAGCTCCATTCCATGTTAGCTGGGTGACTCTGCAAGGTCAACAACAGTGTCTGGATCTCCTTTTCCTATTTCTGAAATGCGATGTTTTTACCTATTTTAGCAGAGCAATTGTGAGAACTGTCAGACAATGCATTCGTTTAACATGGTTCGTTTAACATTTAACATGGTTCTGGATCTTAGTGGACACTCAATAAATGGTGGCTGTTCTTATTGCTGTTGCTGTCTTCCTCACAATCAATATTCCAGAATCTAAGCTCAACAAGATAGAGACTATACCTGGTTTCTCACTGCTTGTATACTCAGTGAGTTTTAATATTGTCTCCCACATGGTAGGCTATCAGTACATTTCTGTTGAACAAATTAATGAGCAACTGAATCTAAATAGCATAACCATGTTCTGACAAAAATCATATACTAGGTGCATACCCTTACAATCAGAATATTTAGGAAAGATAAATATTTCATTAGGTAATCTCTGGGTAGTTGTAATCATCAATCTGGTCTACTTGGGCCATTGATAAAATTTGAAAAATTTCTGAGTAGTCTTAAAAAAATAAACTCATGGTTATATTGGGCTGGCTTAGGATGGTTTATAGAATCATATCTTTCTCCTGGACAATGGATTGCCAAGTATAGTAACAGATCAAAGTCTGGGACAGAAGAAAAAATTTACACAAAAAAAATCAGGAAAGAGCTCAGCTAGTAAATTCAAGGTATAATTTTAACTCATATTTGCTACTTCAACACTGTTTGCTTTAGTCCTATAATCATATCAATAAATGACAACTTATTAAATGAAAAGAAGATTGAATTTAAATAGGTTTTGAAGTAAATATTGTTTCGAATATCAAAACTGAAATTCAAAAGAACACAGAAACATTGCTATAAACCAAAAAGAATATTCAGACCCAGAAGTAAAGGTAGGGTCAGAGAGTTTGATTTAAAATTCTCTTCTTGATGTGGATTATTGGGAAAAGGACTTAAACTTTGAGACCAGTTTCCTTATCAGTAAGATTAATGGTTACTGTAAAATTTCAATGAGAAAACAGAAATAAAGGCTATAACTTATTGTCTAGCTAAGCATATGTGTTGGTTATAATAATTACTACTGTGATCAGGTTGCAGGCCTTTTTCCAACTTTGTGTTCTTCTTCCTACTCCTAAATTATGTTTTAATTTGGCCAAATCACCCTCTTTTACAGTCATCAAAGCTTTCATATACAAAGAGATAGGTAAAACAATGTTGGATGGATGTATACCAGAAAAGCAAAGTAGTTTCTACCAATTAGGTTTAGGATATAACTTCTGCATTAATCTCAACATTTCCAGGGAGGGTGATTTTCAAATATTAAAGGAAGAGAGGCACTTTTCAAATATATGAGCTAGACAATGATGACAATTTTAAAAAGGTATACATGAAAGATATTCTTTACTGAATTTGGTGAAACATGGCTTTCCTGAAGGCAGTGACTTAACCCACAATAAAGCCCCTATGAAAAATTAATTATGAAATTTGTACTCATTATACAATCTTTTAAATTACCTTCTTTTTATTCCTTTATAGAATCTTCTACTCTACCATGTAATAAACATCTTGATCAACTGATACAATACTTCAAGAGATAGATATGGTAGTAGAAACTATATTTATTATCCAAAACAAATTGAAACCAAGCAAAATGATGTGCTAAAAAAGTAAAAACTATTCATGTATTCTCTCCTTTATCCATCCATCCACCCATCCATCTGATCATCCATCAGGAAACCCATTTATCAAGCATTTGCTTATGTGTAATGCAATCTGATGAGCGTCTAGAGACAGAACTATGAATTAAAACACATCTTCCATGAGCAATTAGATCACAATGTTGCAGGAAATAAAGGTACATAAATCAATACCTAGGACATTAATATATAAGCATCAAGACAGAGAAGTACACAGAGCACTTTGGGAATACGTAGATTATGCATATAAGGAGCCAAGTGCTTTTACTCTTGTAGTAAAGGTAGCTGGGGTGGGATGGGTTATTAAACTGGTAGTCAGAGAGGCCTTTAACAAAGTGGGGCTGCTATGGGACTAAAAAGGAAGAAAAATTAAATAAGAAAAGGAAGTTTAGTAAATGTGTCAATCATCTTTGAAGTTGTAAGAAACTGAATTTGGCAGTATAATGCAATAAATCATACACAGAAAATATTTATAGCATATGTGTACCCTTTAAATACTAGTACTAACATAAATATGTGTACCATTACCCATATACAAAACTTGAGAAATAAAACATCACCAATTACACCTAAGCCCTCTGATTCTCCCCCGAGTTTCATCCCCTTCCCTCCCTCTTTCTCAGGGACAATTTTGCATTGTTAGCTCCTAGTTTCTCCTTATACTTTTACCAAATGTGTATCCATTCTAAAATAATGTGCTTTATCATGACACTTTTAGAGCTTGGAATATATCAAAACCATGCTGCATGGGTAGTCTATGAGTTGCTGTCTTGCTCAACTTTCAGTTTATTTGATTCATCTATGTTGACTAGGGAAGACATAGTTCATTCAGTTCTACTGCAATATACATTGTATGCATATGTATGTCATTATTCTTACAACTATCTTCTATTAATGGGCACTTGAGTTGTTTGTCATTTTTTGCTACCATAGACAATGTTACCTATGCATATATATTTTGGGAGGTGGTGTGGGAGGTGTCTGCTGAAGGACATATGTGAGAGTTTCTCTGTGTTATAAAGTATTAGTTATTATTAAAGATTATGGTATTTTTGAGGTTTTCTATTTTCTTCTTTTGTTGGTTTCATAACATAATTCTTCTTGAAATGTGTTTCTCCTAAATTATTAACATATAGTCATAAACATCAGTTTTCATTATCTTTCAATCTCTGTTGTTTCTGTGGTTACACCCCTTTTGGCACCTAAATTCTTGGTTTATTAATTTTCAGGTTTTTACCTTTTATAATTAATCCATGTTATGTAGTCTTTAAGTGTTTTTCTCTGTATAATTCTAGATGCAGGTTAGAAGTGCAGAAGGGGATAAATGGGAGGAAAAAATGAGACAACTATAATAGCATAATCAATAACATACAAAAAGAAGTGTTGAGATGTAATAATTTATTATTATTTAGTTATAAGTTATTTTGTAATTACTATTATGATTTATTCTTTAGCTTCTCAATTTTTAAAGTGTATTTAAAAATTTCCAAATGCTTTCTTTGTTTATATTTTTATTACTGATATCACACTTAACTTTATTGTTCAAAAATGATTCATATGATACTAATGTTTGAAAATGTTGATATTTATATTAAGGTTTAGAATGTACCCAATATTTATTCATTTGTCTGTATATGCTTGAAAAATAATATTTTCCAATTGTCTGGTACAAGATATTATATGTGCCTATAGGTCATATTTGCTAACCATATCGTTAAACTATTATGCATTTTCCTCATGGCTTTGTCTGCAATTACTGATAGAGGTGTAATAAAATCTCATTATGCTATTGCACTTTAAAATTTATGATTGCAATATAATAGTTTGCTGCTTTATAGTTTTAAAATTACTTTAATATAACTCATAAACCTCATATATATCAGAAAAAAATTTAGTCTGACAATTTTTTTTCTATTCAAGTATACACTACATTAATTTGTTAGGATAAAGATACTGGATTATTTTTTAGTCTTATTTTTTACTATCCTTATTCTTCTTTTTCTTCTTTTTTCTTTCTTAAATTCTTTTTTTTTTCCTGGATTTTTTGATTGGCTGTGCTTTTCATTTAACTCAACTGCTTCCATTTATTGCTTTTGAAATTCAATGCTTAATTTTTATTTTTCCAGCATTTAAGCTAGAAATTTTACATGCATATATAATAACATTTAATATTCAAAGTGGGAATTGTGCACTAGCAGAATTCTGATAAATGAACTTATTTGCTGCCTACTAACACATGTTTTCAGTATGACTCTAACATGTCACTTATCTTTTCAGGGTTGTTATTCTATTCTTTTAACAAACACTTCACATCAATGAAATCTAGCTTGTTTTACAAGCTGGTCCTCAACATATGCTCCTCAGCTGAAGATATGACTGAAAGTCTGAGCCCATATTTGATGCATTTAAAAAAAAACCTAGATGACAGGCACTACTGAACTTGGGGCCAAATAATAATGAGCTAGTGTTCAAAGCATTTTTCCAAGTAAATACTTATCGAGGATTTCAATGCAAAATAAATAAAAATGAAGCTGCTCTGTTTGAAGTAGCTCCCCTGGAGCTCGGAAGCTCCAGGCAAATTTATTTGAAAAGTCACCATGCAGAGTTCCTCCCATTAAACTGCTTAATGTAGCTACAATCTGAGCATTCTGATGTTCTGATGTACCTACCATTTCACTGATTTGCAATTGGTAAATGTTTAAAGGGAAAGTTTCAAACTTGTCACCTAAAGAGTGGCTGTTTAAACTCTTGGTTTTCTTACTGGAAAGTGAAAATTACTTATATTTTTAAAGATTTTATTTATTTTTAGAGAGAAGGAAAGGGAGAGAGAAAGAGATGGAGAGAAACATCAATGTGTGGTTGCCTCTCATGCACCCCCTACTAGGGACCTGGCCCTACGTAAAGCCAGGGCATGTGCCCTGACTGGGAATCAAACCAGTGACCCTTTGGTTCACAGGCCTGAGCTCAATCCACTGAGCTACACCAGCCAGCGTGAAAAATTACATATTTGTAATGAATAAAAATATCCTCAGAAATAATAATTCTCCATGAAGGAAAGGAAAAAAATCTGGAAGGAATAGTGATATAAGAATAGAATGTTTGATAGGAAAAAAGTTAGGGAGAACAAAAAGACTGTGTAACTAGATAGCAAATTTAACTGCCATTTGTACCTGCTGGAAAATTAACAATCTGCTTTTTTATTATTTTCAGAAAGCCACAACTAAGCTTTAAAAATCCTCTCCTGTACTGAGAGGCACATCTCCTGTATTCCTTCGGTCTCATTTCTTCAGTACAAATTATTGCTCCAATAAAGGACATCAACAATCTTTCAACACACCTTTGATCAGTTGTACTTGCACACCTGAGATGTCTCTCTCTCTCCCTCCATTCAAGTTATTCCTGCCCTTCAGGAGCTTGCCCAAGTCCCATTTTGCCATACTAATCTCTCCTTTAAATTCTTATAACACTTCCAGTTTAAATGACAAAGAGTATTTGTAATGGGCTGTCTTGTAAGGATTGCTGCATTATAAACTACAGGTAGTGTTTTACAGAAAAGGTGATTGCCAAAATTTAACTCCATATCATTCAAAAATTTTTCTGAAAAATCCAGCCTCAGTTTACTCAACTGTCAAATGAATTGTTGAAAAACAGTCTTTATTTTCTCATCCTCTGAAATTTTAAGACTGTCATCGCTAGTGCATATATTTTCCTTAGACTGTAAATCTTTGAGATACATTATTTTATTTTACTCTTAAGATTCCATCTCATTTCATTCTCCTCTTCCATTTTTAGAACAAAGCAGAGCACCTACAAATATGAAATATAACTAATTGATACTAGCATTAGATTAGCTAGAATGAAATGATTTAGTCTGTTTAATGTATTCATTTCACATAAACATACATATATAACACTTTCATTTATTAAGACAGAGTATGCTTGACTGGGTAAATGCTTTGGTTCCTTGTTAATATTTTCAAAGAGCCAGCTCTTGGATTCATTGATCTTTTGTATCTTTTTTTTAAGACTCCATTTCATTTATTTCTGCTCTCATCTTCATTATTTCCTTCCTTCCTTCTACTCATTTTGGGCTTTGTTTGTTGTTCTTTACCAAGTTCCTGTAAGTGTGAAGTTAGATTGTTTATTTGAGCTTTTTCATATTTTTGAGATAGGCCTGTAATGCTATGAATTTCCCTCTTAGGATTGCTTTCCCAGGGTCCCACAGATTTTGGATTGCCATGTCCTCATTTTCATTCATTTCAAGGTACCTTTTAATTTCTTTCTGATCTCACTGTTGACCTGTTCATTGTTTAGTAACATGTTATTTAGCTCCCATGTCTTTGCTTGTTTTCAGTGTTATTCTTGTGATAGATTTCTAGTCTCATAGCATTGTGTTCAGAGAAGATGCTTGACATGATTTCAATCTTCTTAAATTTATTGAGACTTGTTTTGTATCCTTACATGTGGTCTATCCTAGAAAACGTTCCATGTACACTTGAAAAGTATGTGTATTCTGCTGCTTTGAGGTGAAATACTCGGAAGATATCAATTAAATCCATTTGATCTAGTGTGTCGTTTAAGGCCACTATCTCCTTGATTTTCTGTTTGGAATATCTATCCATTGAAGTCAATGGGGTGTTAAAATCCCCAACTATGAGTGTATTACTGTCCATCTCTCCCTTTCTGTCCATCAAGATTGCTTCACATATTTGGGCACTCTTATGTTGGGTATATAAATGTTTACGGTTATATCCTCTTGTTGGATTGCTCCCTTTATCATTAAGTAGTGTCCTTTGTCTCTCACTATAGCCTTGGTTTTAAAGTCTATTATGTTGAATATAAGTACTCTACGCCAGATTTATTCTTCCTTTTTCCATTTGCATGAAATGTGTTTCCATCCCTTTACTTTTAGCCTGTGTGTATCTTTTGATCTGAGATGTGTCTCTTGGAAGCAGCATATATATGGGTCTTGTTTTCTCATCCATTCAGCTACCCTCTGTCTTTTGGTTGGAACATTTAATCCATTTATAGTTAATGTCATTATTGATAGATACATATTTAGTGCCATTTTATTGTTAGACTATTTTCCTCTGTTGCTGCTGCTACTTCTTCTTCTTCTTCTTTCTTCTTCTTCTTCTTCTTCCCCTGTCTTCCTCCTCTTCTTCCTCCTCCCCCTCCCCCTTTCCTTCTCCCTCTCCCTCTTCTCCTTCTCCTTCTTCTTAAAACAAGCCCATTAAAATTTGTTGCAACACTGGTTTGGTGTTAATAAACTCCTTTAGTTTTGTTGGGAAGGATCAGCTGAAGACTCACAGAGTTCCCAGAAATCTGTCTTAGTAATTAAACTAATCATTAATATAGCCTCAAGCTGCAATCTGCAGCTCCACATGGTGGGGCAGTGTAATTCCAGACTCATCAAGAAAAAAAGAGAAGGGGCCTATACATACATAGTTATATATATAAAACTAGAAATGAAAGAGGGGAAACAACAGCTGACACCAAAGAAATACAAAAGATTGTAAGAAAAGTATTATGAACAACTACATGCCAACAAACTGGACAATCTGGACAAAATCGATACATTCCTAGAAACATAACCACCTTCAAAAACTAAATCAGTAAGAATCAGAGAATATGAATAGACAGATTACACCTGGTGGAATTGAAACAGTAATGAAAAAAAAACTCTCAACAAACAAAAGCCCTGGATCAGATGGCTTCACAGGTGAATTTGACCAAACATTTTAAGAAGAACTAACACCTCTCCTTCTCAAACTATTTCATAAAATTCAAGAGGAAGGAAGGCTCCCAAACACATTTCATGAGGCCAGAATTATACTAATTCTGAAACCAGATAAAGACACTACAAAGAAAGAGAATTACAAGCTAAAAACTCTGATGAACATAGATGCTAAAATTTTCAACAAACTATCAGCAACCTAAATACAGTAATGCATTAAAAAGATCATACATTCTGATCAAGTGGAATTTATTCCATGAATGCAAGATGACACAACATTTGCAAATCAGTAAATGTGATTTATCACATAAGCAAAATGAAAGATAAAAACCACATGATCACATCATTAGATGCAGGTAAAAATTTAGATAAAATCCAGCACCCATTTATGATAAAAAACCTCAGCAAAGTGGGAATAGAGGGAACATACCTAAACATAATGAAGGCCATATATGACAAACCCACTGCCAGTATCATTCTCAAGGGGCAAAAACTACAAGCATTCCCTTTAACATTGGGAACAAGACAAGGGTGTCTACTTTCACCTTTTTATTCAACATAGTCCTGAAAGTTTTAGCCACAGCAGTCAGACAAGAAGAAGAATAAAAAGGCATCCATATTGGAAAGAAAGGAGTAAAACTGTCATTATTTGCAGATGACATGATACTATACACAGAAAACCTCAAAGATTCCCTAAGAAACTACTAGAATTGATAAATGAATTTAGTAAAGTAGCAGATACAAAATTAATATCCAGAAGTCAATTGCATTTTATATGCCAATAACAAACTAACAGATAGGGAAATTGAGAAAACAGTTTCATTCACCATTGCTTCAAAAAGAAAATACATAAGAATAAACCTAAACAAGGATGTAAAAGACCTGTACACAGAAAATTATAAGACACTGAAGAAAGAAATTGAAGAAGATACAAATAAGTAGAAGCACATACCGTGTTCATGGCTAGGAAGAATAAACATCATTAAAATGCCCATGCTACCCAAAGCAATTTATAGAGTTAATGCAATTACTATCAAGATTCCAATGATATATTTCACAGAACTAAAACAAATATTTCAAAAATTTATATGGAGCCATAAAAGGCCCCACACAGCAACAGTGATCCTAAAAAAGAACAAAGTTGGAGGAATCACACTACCTCATATTGAACTATGCTATAAGGCCATAGTAATCAAAACAGCATGGTACTGGCACAAAAACATACATTGATCAATGGAACAAAGTAGAGAGCCCATAAGTAAACCCACACCTTTATAGTAATTTAATATTCAACAGAGGAAGCAATATACAATGGGCTAAAGATAGTTCATTCAATAAATGGTGCAGGGAAAACTAGACAGATACATGTAGAAAAACGAAGCTAGACCACCTTCTTATACGTCACATAAGAATAAATTCAAAATGGATCAAAGACTTAAACGTTAGACCAAAGCCATAAAAATCCTAGAAGAAAGCATAGGCAGCAAAGTCTCGGACATTGCTCATAGCAATTTTTGTATTGGATACATCTCCCCAGGCAAGGGAAAGAAAAGAAAAAAATAAACAAATGGGACGACATTAAACTAAAAAGATTTTTCACAGCAAAGGAAATGATCTACAATACAAAAGACAACCCACAGAATGAGAGAACATATTCACCAATACAACTGAAAGGGGGTTAATATCAAAATTTATAAAGAACTTACAAATCTAAACACCAAAAAACAAACAACCCAATTTAAAAAATGGTCAAACGATCTGAATAGATGTTGCTCCAAAAAGGACATACAAATGGCCAATAGACATATGAAAAGATGCTCAGTGTCATTAATTATCAGAGCAATACAAATTATAACCACAATGAAATACCATTTCATGCCTGTCAGAATGGCTAACATCAATAAATCAACAAAAAACAAGTGTTGGCAAGGATGTGGAAAATGGGGAACCCTTTTGCACTGTTGGGAATGCAGATTGGTGCAGCCACTGTGGAGAGCAGTATGGAGATATCTCAAAAAATTAAAAATGGATCTGTCTTTAGACCCAGTTATCCCACTTCTGGGAATATATCCAAAGGAACTCAAAACACTAATTCTAAAGAACATAAGCACCCCTATGTTCATCACAGCTTTATTTACAATTGCCAAGATTTGGAAGCAACCCAGTGTCCCTCAGTAGATGAATGGATAAAACAACTATGGGATATTTACATGATGGAATACTATTCAGCCATAAAAAAGAAAAATTTACCCT
The DNA here is from genome assembly GCF_019186645.2 of Phyllostomus hastatus. NCBI lineage: Eukaryota > Metazoa > Chordata > Mammalia > Chiroptera > Phyllostomidae > Phyllostomus > Phyllostomus hastatus. The sequence continues at coordinate 109,848,171 of NW_025334041.1, read as the reverse complement.
CTGTTACAGTATAGATGGATCTGGAGAACATTATGCTAAGAGAAATAAGGCAGTCAGAAAAAGACAAATACCATATGATTTCACTCTTATGTGGGATCTGATGAACAAACTCAACCAACAGGCAAAACAGAGACAGACTCATAGTTGGAGAGCAGGACGACAGCTGGGGGTGGGGAGGTTAGGGTGTAGAGGGACTGAGCAAAAGGGAAAAGGACTCATGGGCATGGACAACAGTGTGGTGATTGCTGGGGGGAGGGGATATAAGGGGACTAAATGGTAATGGAAATAAAACTAATAAAGATTAGATTAAAAATGAAAATATACTTTTTAAAAAGGAAGGAAGGAAGGAAAGAAGAAAGAAAGAAAGAAAGAAAGAAAGAAAGAAAGAAAGAAAGAAAGAAAGAAAGAAAGAGAGAAAGAAAGAAAGAAAGAGACAAGGAAAGAAAGACAGAAAGGCTTCGGGTGCCAGACTTTTTAGCTAAAAATTTTCTCTACAGAAATAAGAAATACTGATTTATTATTTTTACTGAGTACTGTCACAGTCTAATTTATATTAGAAACTTTCAGTAACTCTTCAAGTAAGTGAAATAAATGCAACGATCCATTTATGATGAATTCAGACTGGTAAATCCTCACCTAGAACACTTTTCATTTCAGAGGTTTGGAAAGATCCTTTCAACCATTTCAAACTGATCACAGTTTCTGAAGGACCTTGAGTAAATGTTTCTAATGTGACGAAGCATAGGTTATATCACTGTGATAAAAATCAAAGCATACAGTGTGTTCTTTCTCTAATGTGAATACTAATGTAGTATTATTTCGTGCCATCAAAATAGTATGGTGCGCAGACTGAAATAGCTTCTACAATTTCTAGAATAGCATCCTGTATTCATAATGAATTAATTAGTCTGGGCTTTTGATATTTTCATTTGTTTTGAGTGGGGTTATCTTGACCTGTCACTATAAAACTTTGAGGAAGCAAATTATGGAGAATTCATCAAATACCACTAGTCTCCTTATGACATTGGAAAATATATAGCCACTGAATTGTCAAAATTGTTGGCAATTGCCATCAGAATACTGTGTTCTTGCTTATAGAGAGGCTAGTAGCTTCGAACACCAGTGAGAGCCCCACACTAGACCACTTCCCATCAGAGCATGGGCCTCTGAATTCCATTCATTGGGTGATGTCTGGGCCATGTGCTGGATGACCTACAGGTGCATGTCAAATGTCAGTTTAGGTGTTGTGACAAAGTTCTGCCGTAGACCCCACTTGTTAGCACCCATCTTTGTTGACACGTTCAGTACGTAGAGTAGTGACTTCTGCATTAATTGTGTGACTTTGGGCAAGTTGTTTAATCTTTCTGTGCCTCAGTAACCCCTATTCTCATGGTCTTTTAATGGGCATAAAATGAGAGGATATATGGAAATTGCTTTTCACAGGTCTGGGCATGTAATAACTAAATAAATTATACATATATTTTAATTTATATATGTATACAAATTAAACATATACTTTATATTTCTATATTTAATTTTTATATATCTCATGTATAGTGTTTATAAGTCAAATCTTGTCCTAGAATTTATTACTCAGTGACAGTTATCTAAGAACACAGAAACAGCGGGCTGCCAACCAAAGTGTCGCAGGTTCGATTCCCAGTCAGGGTACATGCCTGGGTTGCAGGCCATGGCCCCCAGCAACCACACAATGATGTTTCTCTCTTGCTCTCTCTTTCTCCCTCCCTTCCCTCTCTAAAAATAAATAAATAAAATCTTAAAAAAAAACAAACACAGAAACATATGACCAAAACATATTTTTAATGCACCACCACAGTTATGCTATGACAGGACATAACTGAGCAGTAGCCATTCTTAGATAGGAGCTGGACAGCAGCCGTTCCCAGACAGCAGCCATTCCCAGATAAGCAGTTATCTCAAGGTTGTACGCTAATCCCTGCTTTTAGCAGCTGCACTCCTTCCCCTCCTCCTTCTGCCTGTGTAACAAGCATATAGGGAAGCCCCAGCCTAAGCTGGGTGCCCAGAATTTGGAATTTATCTCCTCTGGGTCCACATGCATGAATAAACTCCACTTCGTAAACTCCCAGGCCGTCTGAGTCGTCTTTTCCATAACAATGTCCCTACTCTTACAAATATGTGCCCCCTAAGTTACTGTTATGTGGGCTGTACCCATCATGTGGCTTATAACTGTACAAGTAAGTGGTGATACAAAATCACAGAATGCGATGTCTGGGGATCCGGGTGGCCAGTGTTCCCAAGGCAGGTGGATGTATCTAATACTTAGGACAGGCTGCTGTGCAGTACAGACGTGTAAAAGACTGTCATTAGGGAGCCCCGGGCTGTGTGCTGGGAAAGAGGCGGTCTCTTTCTACTGGAAAAGGAAAGCATCAGAGACTTTGTATATCGTCATTAAGTCTAAATATATTCTCATTGTCACTCTGTCCTTTAAAATTAAAAAATAAAGCGATAATGTATGTGCACAAAGACTTTTTTCCCCAAATCCCTCATGCACTCTGTAGTCACAGAACCTGTCTAACAAATTCCAACATGACACAGACAATCAAAATTCTAGGGGTAACTCTACAGTTTGGTGTCTCCTCCATGTCCACATATAATATTAATTCTGCATAATGAATTTTCAAAGTAATTTATAAATATATAATTAATAACCATTCAGCTTACAGTAAATAATTATCTAGTGTTAAAGTAGCATATTTTTGAGATTTTCACTTTTGTTTTTGAAAAACTAATGAAAAGAAACAGAATCCATATCATCTGGTGAAAGCAAGTGCTGGGTCACATTTTAAATTCTGGACCTAACCCTTGATAATTGGGCAGAAACCGGGAAAGAAGGCCTATACTGACAAACAGGCAAACAGCTCTCTAGGAGTCCCAAATGAATTGGGTGTAGTGATGCTATGTCATCACCTCAGAGAAGATTCTAAACAAGGGGGGTCATGTTAGAGGTCTGGCAGTTTGGATGAAGGTAAGAAAAAGCAGGCTGAACTGGAAAGGCTGAAGATTCTAGATTTGTTGGCCACTAAGAAGTGGGGTCAGGGGTTTGGGAGTGAGCACACAAGTGAGAAACATAACTGGGAAACGGTGTCTTTTCCTCCATGCTCTATCCATGCATTTAGAACCCATGCAGTAACAACAGCTACAGCATCTATTACTGGTTCAGAAAGAACCAATCTCTCTCTTTCTCTCTCTACTCTTCAGCATTGTTTGAAGAAGAAAAAATTGTATTAACCTCCTAGCTCTATATGATACCCAACAATAAACCAACAGCAACTTCTTTTATCTCCCCAAGTTGACTGATCTGTGTTTTTTACTATTTTGAACCTTCCCAGTTTCCTAGTCACACTATATATTTTTTTATTGTTAACTTGCACAGATTATTAGCAAGAATGAACTAAGGTGGAGATCATTAGCAAGAATGAACTAAGGTCTTGCCCTGAGGGCTCTCTGAGTAATTCCATCTTACCCTCTTCTTTGTTGTTCAGCTGCTTCAGCTCTCCTTGGTTTTCATCACATCCCCTAGCCAGTTTTCTGCCACTTGCTGAGTTGTGAAATAATTCTTCAGATGCTTATGAAAATGTTGATACTGCTTGTTCTTTCCATGAATTGCAATGTTCATAAATAAATGGTATATAAATAGTGATTAGAATTCTGGTCTTAGTTTATTTTCAAATTGTGTGTTATAATGTTACTAACTACTTCACAGTCTATATTTGAGACATTTTGTTCTTAATTTTGCTGTTTCTATATTTTGCTTTCAAGTATTTCTGGGGGTCCATGGTATCCTGCTTCATTTTGCTCATAGTCCACATAACAGGTTGTTATTAGTTGCAGAGGGAGTTACATTATATTAAGGATGTACTAAGTACTCATTTCACTCTTAGGCTCAGTGGTTACGGACTCTTCTTTACTGTGTGTTCCACACGTGGGACTATCAGATGGGTTCAGGCTCAGGGATTTACTCCATTAGTCGTTCTAATATTTCTTTACTTCATGTCTATCCTTTTACTTAAGGGGTCTTAATAATTCTCTTTTAATCTATGGTTTGCATGGGTTTAAATAGTGGCTCACCATATCACAGTTAAGTCCTATCTTGTCCAGACTATGATATCATCAGACATGGATAAAGGCTTAAAACATTCATGGTCTCTACCCATCTTTCCCCAAAACCACATTCTAACCAGAAAGGCTGCCCAAAAATCGAAAGGAAAGAAAAGGAAGGGATATTATTTTCCAAGTATCCTCCCACTCTCCCCCCCCAGTTACTGTGAATATAAGTGTTTTATATAATCTTGGAGTTGCCACATTATATTGATAGGTACTTGTCCTATGAAGACCTTTGAGACATATCAAGAGGAGGAAGCCAATTGTGGTATCAGCTACTGCAGGAAAACAAGGAAACCAGTGGAGAGAACTGCCAGCATAGAGTCCTGTTACTTTGATGCCCAGGACTTGAGCATGGTACAGGCTATACGAGCCTCTGTTTAGTGGAAGTAGGTGCTTAGAAGGAAGAAGCCACGTGGCTAACAATAGATTGGAAACGAGCAATATACACATTGCAAAGAAGATGACCTAGATTTATGTTATCCTATATGTGTCTTTTTCCTTGTCCATCCATTAGCTTTCAGCAAATTCTTCAAATGACACCTTTATCCCCAACTGTTTTTTAGTTTTAAGCATCATATATGCTTAAGGTTAGACCAACATGTTTAAATTAAAGAACAAGAATTGGAGGGTTATGAGATAGTTCTAGGAGGAATCAGTGAGCATTCATCAGGGGATGGTAAATTTGGGGGGAGAAATTGGTATTACACAGTGTACTTTTCCTTCTCCAATGTGGCAATTCAGCATCTAGAGTGCACATTGGAAGTGCCAGGGCTCATTTTTACTAATAAAAGAACATTGGTTTGTAGAAAGAAAAAAAATTTAAATCACAAGAAGACCAGGTTAGGGAGAGTGAGTTGCAGCAGCCATATGACTGATTTTATAGCATAATCTTAGAGGACCCAAGTGCTCTGCAAATGTTTGACTGCCTCTGCCACTGTACTTGTCTCACAGTATCTTTGTTCACATACAGCCTTTCTTCAGGCACCAGCCCTGGATACAGGAAACAATCTGGTCTGACACTTGCACTCGGTTCTCCAAGATGCGGTCATGCATCCAGTTTGTGGTTTTGCCTCCAAAGTTCCAGTCACTTGTAGAAGCCTCTAAAAACCTCGTGGTGAGCAGTCCTCCTGGGAGGTATTTGTCCAATGAGGAATGCTGTGGCAAAGCAAAACAGTCACAGAGCTCTGCACCTAAAGAATATGTAGACAAATCTGAAAAAAACTAAAGGTCACTTTATAAAAGATCAAAACAAAGTAATTGCTGGGTGAAATATACACACATTATTTTCACATATTTTATGTAGTTTCATCTCTTACTGATAGTCCCAGAGTTCCATTAATCAATTATTCTTACATTAGATTAGATATGAATGGTGATTTGTGATTTTGGCTTAATTTAAACTGATCTGAAACCATACTCTAGAACACTCTTAAATATCTGAAATCATCATAGCATAGTGCTTAACACTGTTAGCCCTGATGTTAGCTCCTTCCCCACCATCTTCACCGTTTAATCATGGTTATCTTGTGCAAGTTATTTAAACCTCTGTGTTTTACTTTCCTCTGGTAGTTATTTCACACATTAATATAAGTAAATGGGTTAGAAAAATACCAGGTATGTGGTAAGTATTCAATAAATATTTGATGGTATTATTTAAAAGCAGTTTGGCCCTGGCTGGTGTGGCTGAGTGGATTGAGCACCGGCTAGTGAACCCACAGGTCACTAGTTCAATTCCCAGTCAGGGCACATGCCCGGCCTGTGGGGCAGGTCCCCAGTTAGGGGCATGCGAGTGGCCACCACACAATGTTTCTCTAGCATAGCTTCTTTCCCACTCTTTCTCCCTCCCTTCGCATCTCTCTAAAAATAAATAAACAAAATATTTACCTGGCTGGCATAGCTCAGTGGATTGAGTGCGGGCTGGGAACCAAAGTGTCCCAGGTTCGATTCCCAGCCAGGGTACATTCCCGGGTTGCAGGCCATAACCCCCAGCAACCGCACATTGATGTTTCTCTCTCTCTTTCTCTCTCCCCCTCCCTCCCTCCCTTCCCTCTCTCCCTTCCCTCTCTAAAAATAAATAAATAAAATCTTAAAAAAAAAGCAGTTTAATGCCATGTCATTATTTTTCTTCACACATGTGATTTCATTGTGACTACTCAGTAAGACTACAAGCATACAATTATTAGATGAAACACTTAAAATGATCTGTTCTCAAACCTTTTTAATAAGAAGACACAAAATTAATTTCAATGTACTGTTTTGTTATTCTATGTGGAAGGGGGTATTTGAAGCTATTTAAAATATATACATAAGCCACAGGTGTACACAATGTGAGATGTTCTTTAGACAGCTCAGTGATGTGTTTCCTTTTGGGACAGTGGAAAGTGAGGTACAGGAATATGTCATCTATTCAGAGACATGTACTCGTACACTAGAACATAAACTTCACGTCACGAGGTAGGGATTTTTGTCTTTTTTTTTCACTGTCCTACACCAATGCCCAGAAAATTGCCTGGTACATAAAGGGTGACCATTAAATATGGGTTGTGTGAAGAATAGGCAATGTCATTAAGACCATATATTGAAAAGACCATTGGTGGTTTCAGATAAGAGCCATAAATCAAATTCATACTGGCAGATGCTCTGGTCGTTTTTGAAATCTGTTTCTCAAAGGGCAACTCTCATTAGGGCATAGTATAGGTGGAGATGCAGTTGGGGCTAACTGATTAGGAAATAGTTAAACAGGGACTTTCCCAAAAAGACACTGATGTAACCCTAAAGAATCTTTAGTAGTGCCTGGATTTTATGGCACTGTCATCAGAAAAGGCAGAAAGATGTTTTTATAATCTAAGAAACAGAATAATATAAGCAAGGTAATACAAATATTTTGAGATAGGAAAATTCAAGTATCAAATAGGGTTATGGTAAAAGAAAAAAGAATACTCAAAGTGCAAATGGGCACCACAATTACTGGGGATCTCCCTGTGGCGTGACCGCCTTCCTGTTCCCCTCACGGAAAGTGGCTCTTCAGAAAACCGCCTTTGCACTCTCCTCAGGTGTTTAACGAGAGGCATAAGCAAACCTGACAACAAAATTTCCCTGATATTTTTCTTATGCATTTATAAGTACTAATATTTTCTCCATGTCATCTTTTATTTTTCTCTTGCTCTCATGCACAAGTCCATAAGCAACAAATATATTTAACAGACAAAAAGGGAAAGGGTTCAAAGCAAAATTTTTACAGAAGAGCCCCATAACACAATAAAAATTGATCAATGTAATAAATAATCAGAGAAATATGTACCAACATCGCATTTCCTAGTCATCAAATTAACGAAGATTGGAGGCGGTGCCATTTCATGCCAATGAGGGACGTGACACAAAGGCATGCATAGATGTTCTACAGGAGTGAAAATTGTGGTAACGCTTTCTGGAAATCAATTTGAGGACATGTATAAAAATTCTGAAAGACAAGTTTCCTCCATCTAGAAAATTTTTATTTATCCAATAGTAAGGAAATAATTAGAGTGATGTCAAAGTGTCTTGCACAAAGACAATCATGATAACTTTATATTGGTGAGTATTCGAATGTAACTGCCTCCTCAAAAACTACTGTTAAGAGACTGAAAAGACAAGCCGCAGATTGGGAGAAAATATTTGTAAGTCATATATCTGATAAAGATTTGTCTGAAGAATATATATATTCATATAAAAATTCATAATTATATTATATACATATATATCACAAAGCTTACTAAGAAAACAAGCGCCCCTCCCAAATGGATGAAGGATTTGAATGGACACTGCACCAGAGCAGGTGTATGGATGGCATATAAATCAATGAAATGGTACTCACTGTCCTTAGCTATATGCAAACTAAAACCACAGTGAGACACTGCTACACACCAGTTTGAATGTCTTGCAGAACACTGGCTGTACCAAATGTTGCTGAGGATGTGGAGCTCCAGGAACACACTTTCACTGCTCATGAGAATGTAAAATGGTACAACCACTTTGAAATACATTTGACAGTTTTTTGAAAAGTTAAACATATGTCTCTTTATTACCCAGTCATTTCACTACTTGGTATCTATCAAAGAGAAATGAAATACACATCCATATAAAAAGGAACATATATTTGAACGTTTATAGCAGCTTTACTTCTGATAGGCAAACAACTAAAATACAAATGCTCATCAACAAATGAGTGGACAGCACATTGTAGAATAGCTAGACATTAAATACTACTCAACAAAATAAAAGAGAGAAACTATACACACAACAACATGGATGAATCTCAAAATGATTATACTGAGTGGACAAAGCCAGGAAAGGTGGTATATAATATGATTCTATAAAATTCTAGAAAATGCAAATTAATTCATACTGATAGAACAAATGAGTGGTTACCTGAGTGAGAATGGAGGGTAGATGGAAGGGAGAGATGGAAGGATAACAAATGGGCACAAAGAAACTATTTTGTGTGATGGGTATATACATTATTTTGATTTATGGTTATGTTTATGGGTGTGTATGTATATCAAACTTACTAAATTCACACTTTAAATATGAGCAATTTATTGTGAGTCAGTCATAAAATGTTTACATAGCCATAGTATTCTTAGAGAAGAACAATGTGAGTGGGCTTGTTTACTCAGACTTAGTATAATGCTTTTCTAAATAAGCAAATGTTATATACATGTAAAAATAGAAAAATAGAGTGGAATAAAATAGGCCAGAAAAACACCAAAGCATATGTGGAGTCTTAGTGTATAAAATAACTGCTACTCCAGAGAAATATATTTTTCTTTTATTTTTTCTTAAAGATCTTATTTATTTATTTTCAGAGAGGAGAAGGGAGGGAGAAAGAGAGGGAGAGAAACATCAATGTGTGGTTGCCTCTTGTGCACTCTGCACTGGGGACCTGGCCCACAACCCAGGCATGGGTACTGACTGGAAACTGAACCAGTGACCCTTTAGTTTTCAGGTCGGTGCTCAATCCACTGAATCACACCAGCCAGAATGGAAAATATTTTTCAATAAATCATGTTGGGCATTTTATATTCATAATAATAAAAATAAAATTTGTCTCTTATATTATATGTAAAAAGTATTTTTATGTACAAAATAATTAAGAATATGAAAGGCAAAACTGTAAAGAATCTGGGGGACAATAAAGAAGAATATCTTCATGATGTTGGATAAGTATATCTCATACCAAACAAAACATCTAATCAGGAGAGTAAGATGAATAATTTTAATATATCAAGATTGTTCATAAAGACACTCTATTAAGAGAGTAAAAAGGCAAACTGTAGTCTTGGTGAAGAAATCTCCAACACATAAAACACTGATATATCCAACATATCTAAGATCTTCCAAAATCAGTAAGAAAAATAGACAAATAGGCGGAAAATGAGCAAATGAACTGGAAAGTCATAAGAAAATTGATTATCTTAGATATGTTGGATATTATTTCCTTTTTTCATTTTATGTCAGTTTTTATACTGATAAAATACTGCTTTATAGTAAGGAAAAACAATAGAATTACCTTGGTTCTAATAATAAAACAGGATGGAGGTCATGGCAGTGGGGCCACCATTTTTAAACTACCCAGATGGAATTGACACAGATGCTGGAGTCAGGTGGATTGGATTTTAAAGATTTTATTTTATTTATTTTTAGAGATGGAAGGGAGGGAGAAAGAGAGAGAGAAACATCAATGTGGGGTTGCTGGGGGTCATGGCCTGCAACGCAGGCATGTACCCTGACTGGGAATCAAACCTGCGACACTTTGGTTCACAACCCGTGCTCAATCCACTGAGGTACGCCAACCAGGGCTTCAGATGGATTGGATTTGAAGTCCAGTGTGTGTCCTACAAGATATGTGACTCTATAGAACTTACTTAACTTTACTGAGATTTGTTCCCTTCAACAGTGAAAGTGGAATAATAATACTGTCTACCTCATAGAATATTGGCAAAGATAAAATATTTGTATTTCAAATAGTGACCAGCACAATGCAGGAATCCAATAGGTTTTATCTAGTATATTACAGTCTGTTTACTTCCAGGTCTTTAAAGTAGTTCTGGATCTAGTAGAAAATCTTCTAAAATCATTTATTTGGACTGTGATAATGATGGCACACCTTCATAATTAATAAGATACCATTGTCACTTAGCTTGTGGGTACAAGTGGGGAGACTTCAATAGTAGGATTTGGGAGTTAAAAAAAAAAGGAGGGCTTATTAAATAGTTACTTTGTACCTGAGTATTTTCAGAGAAATTTTTACCATTTTATGTGTGTATTTGATTTATTTACCTGTTTCATATACTTGAAATATGAGGGCACTGTGCTCACTACCATGCACATGTAACCCCCAGAGGACTGACATGTTTCCTTTATCAGTTCAGTCGTAGTTGCTAATTCTCTCTGTTTTTCTCTTTATAGCTTTCTATTTTGAACAGACATGGCTTGGTGAGTTAATCTGCTGTAAAGGGATAGTTACTCATCACTGGTGTGCAATTTAGGTTCTGCAAGTGTAGGCTCTGACTCATTAAATGCAACATCCATGCTTTAACTGAAAGATGCATTTAACTCTGATTCAGTCAATGAGCTGTTAATTAAACCCCCTTGATTTTTGTCATAGAAACAGCCTACAGAGTGCATAAATATTTTAATTATTTTGAAGGCTTTTACATTTCTTTTTATATCATGTATAGCACTCCGCTAACCACATTAAAAGAGAAAAAGGAAGTGTTCTAACACATATTTATTTACCTATCATGTGTACTTACCATCAAAATGAGAACTCTAAAATACTAGAGTAGAAGCAGATTTTACTTAATTTTTCTTTTTGAAATTGTTTTTGCCTTTATAAGCAATTAGGACTCCAATCACTGTATTTTAAAGAGTGCAAAATTTCAGGGGCTACTGTAATTTAAAAAAAGGTTGCAAGAATGTAGAGAAATTGGAAACCTCATATATTGTTAGTGGAATATAAAATTGTTCTGCCATTGTGGAAAACAGTTGGTTCCTTTAAAGTTAAACAAAATTGCCATGTAATCCCATAATCCCACTCCTTGATATTTACCCAAAGTTCCTGAAAACAGTTACTCAGTCAAGTTCATAGAAACACTATTCTAAATAGCCAAAAGGTAGGAATGGTGTCTTAATCAATCCAAGGATCAATCCAATGGGTGAACAAACTGCGGTATATACATACCAGAGAATATTACTCAGCTGTAAAAAATGAAGTCCTGATACCTACTACAACATGGATGAACCTCAAAAGCTCTATAGTAAGTGAAAGAAGCCAGACACAAACATTCACATGTCATGTGGTTGCATGGAGATGAAATGTCCAGAATAGGCAAACCCATAGAGACAGAATGCAGGATGGTGGTGGTCAGAGGCCAGGGTAAGAGAAAAAAATGGGTGAAACTGCTTAGTGTGTATGAGGTTACACTGTAGAGTGATGGAAGTGTTTTGAAACTAGAGAGGTGGTGGTTCCACATTGTGAATGTCCTAAGTGCCCCTGAATTGTTCATTTAAAGTGGTTACTTTTACCTTACATGAATTTCATCTCAATACATTCTTTTAAAGATTTTAGGGTCTATAAAATATATGTTGATTTGTAATAAGTGCTTATTTCCTATTGAAAATTTTATTAAGTAATTGTGCATTTATATGGTATAATAAAATGATTACCTGACTAGATGTTAGGGAACAGAAGGTAGGATCAGACAGGATGACTTTCACATTAAAACTACTTACCCTTGCATGGGATCTGACAAAGGGCAGACCCTAGACCTCAGTGATTATTGCTAATTTTTATTCTCACAAGTTTGCTACATCCCTTACAGTCATTGTTTTGAAATATGATGTCCATTCATCTAGTGAATTAATTTATTTCAGTGTGTGTTTTCCTATAATTTTCAGGGTTTTCCCTAAGTCCCTAGAGAAGGTGAATGAGAGACTTTTAATGGTCTTTGGTTGGTGTTATTGAGGAGAAATGTCTAGTGCTCTCTATCAAACCAATTTTGCATTTCACAGAAGAGTTTTTGTTCACTGCACTGTAATATATTATTTCAAGACTATCTAAGTGTTATCATTTGTTTATTAATCAATTTGCTTAAATTATGATTTGAGAAGTTGCTGGAGTATAACACTACTTTTCCCTTATTGTTTACATTGTTTTTAATACAAGGAATTATGACGGTTCAATGGTTACAAGGCTACTCTCAGGTTCTGGGCTGTCTGTTCGAATCCAAATTTTACATCTTATAGGCAGAATGACTTTGATGAAGTTATTTCACATCTTTGTGCCTGTTTTCTCCTCTGTGAAATGAAATAATAGTGGTACCTATGTATAGAGTTATTGTGAGGGCTCGATAGATATAAAGCAGTTAGGACAAATCAAAGAACGTATATAATATATAAAAGGAAAAGAATAATAAACAAATTTTTAGCAACTTCTATTAATTAATAGTGGAATATTATTAATTTTGACATTCCATATATTCAACATTATCTCCTTCCAACTCAAGTATAATTATAACAACCTCCATGTTTTTCTTTCTTTTCATTTTAGTTTTGGTGTCTGTTATGGACATTTACTGTCAAGTTTGTGTGCTTTTGAAATTTATATTCATGGAATAAATAATACTCTAACACTTTATATAGTGCTTTTTACATTCAATGATGCTGATATTCTGTGGTGTTTGGAGCAGGCCATTCATTTGCACTATTATATAGTATTGCATTATTGTGTGAAAAGAACAAAATATATTTTATTCTTATGTTTATAGTCCTTTTGAGTTTTTGTATTTGGGGTCCAGCGATGCCATACATATTTTCTACAGGTCACTTGAGACACATGCTCAAGAGTTTTCTAAGTAATGACCTATAAAATATCTTCCAAGTCCTGAATTTGCACATACATAACTCCACAAGATAAAACTAAACTGTTTTCAAGGTAATGTTTTATGTTACTTTTCCACCAGCTAACAGGTGGTATTATCAGATTTTCCATTTTTTAAAAAATACTGGTCTGTTATACGTGGACCCAAGCAGTTCAGATCCGTGTTGTTCAAGGTCAACTGCAGTCATAAATTACAATCTTTGTTACATTCATTGAAACAATCCCCCAGGTACATTTTACTTCTAGTTTGACTGACAGTTGTATTTGGGGATTTAAGCAGAAAACGAGGGTAGAATTATCACCTCCAGCACTAAAAATCTCTAAGATATTTGATGAATCAATTTTTATGTTCTTTTCTCAGTTCCCACCAATGTGCCATGGCACATTATTAGTCATCTCATAACTTTTTTGAGATGTTTGGATGATACACACATTTTTTAAGCATCTGGGAGTTACGTAGATGATTTGCAATTTAATTTCACATAGTAAGAAGAGTAAGACACTATAAAAGCTACAACAAACTGCAGGTGGCTTTTAAATTTGCTCTCACTTCTCAAAAAATCTGAAATGGATGACAAAGAATTTCTTGGCAATTTACAAAAGTAAAACTAATATTAATGTTTTTGCTTCTCAAAGGAACATTCAATAATAAAAACCAGCTGATATACAAACTTTTCCACCATGATCTAACCACTATAAAATAGCTTAAGTGGGATTTTTGCTCTGCTATTTCTTCTAGAAGTGAATTTGCTTATAGGTCTGTGGAAACCTTTTTGAATATAGCCTCTTGCCGGAAGCTCAAAATTATTTAGTGCTGACTGTAATTGCATCTTGGAGGAGGCAACTGACAGCATGTTGACTCCTATTACCAAAAATAAAGCTTTTAGGTTTCCTGTGAACACATTTTAGAACACTAGTTTTTTTGCTTGAATATTATCCAACCTACCAAAGAATACCTTGATCTTTTTTTAATAAGACAAAATACATACAAGTGTGAAGTGTTAAAATTTCTTTAAAGAATTCCAAGAACCTGGAAGCTGAAAAATTAGGAGGTAATGGTTGAAGGTAATTTGGAATAATTTCGTTAATGATGAGATGTTAATTTCCTATTAGCATCATTTATCAGAATATTCAGATCTATGCAAATATAAAAATGATGGCAATTTCTTATTTTTGGCATATTATGTCCAATGTTCTTTCCTGTATAATAGTAAATATCATTATCAATTTTTGATGATTAATCTGTCAGTCTCAGGGAACTTATTAATGTCTTATGGTTATTATATCCTCATTATGATTTGCATTGTATAACAATATAGGAAAAAATTACAGTCCCTTAGACTGTACAGCAATAAGTTTATTGTATTTTATTTTTGTTAACAAGGCCATTTATGCCATAAAACTGGTGGGAAAATGAATCATCTGTTATCATCACTTTCATGAAAATGAGTGTATTTCCATGTTGAATCCATTTACTCAATCTAGCTATGAATAATCCCTGGTAATTTTTAGATGGGTGAGACATCACAAAGATAAGGTAAATTTGAAGGCACATTTTAAAAAATAAAGCCAGGTTTGGAACTGGAAGCTAAGAATTAGAGAACCATGCAACATTTCTGTTGTTTAGATTCATATCAGACCACACAATTTATTGTATTTTACTGTGTTGGCTCTCCTTGCTACCTCAGTACTATTCATGACTTATGTATAAAACTACTCCATAAATTAATAGAAAGCTTTGGCATTGTGATTTTCTAAATATCTAAAAAATATTTTGTGTAGTCATCAATACACTACACATGATTATTCATGAAAGAAATAAATGCTAATTGTCTTGTGTTTGTGTGTGCATAACTATTGTTTTTCTCTACTATCTATCAACCATTCCTACTGACCATTTGTGTATACTTGCGGAATGTAGCAGCAGAAATAGAAACACAAATAGTGAGAAGAGATATTGCAAAATATTAGCAATATTATCCTAAAGAGAAAATATACTGTGTGTGTTATTGGTGCTCATTTACATAATATATTGATCATTTTTAATTTTAATATGAATGCAAAATACTATATATATGCTCAGAGAAAAACATTATTTCTTGAAAAAAATATTTTTCTAAACTGAAGTTGGATATTATTGTTCCTGCATTAAAGACTCGAGACAGAAGTTTGCAAAAGAACAACTAAATTAAAATTTTCACTTTTAATTGGAATTGTTTGGCATCACATTGGCATGGCTCCATCATCAAATGAGCCTGATATTCTATCTCTGCTGCATAGGTTTAACACCATTCATTACTAGATCAGAAAGATAATAAAGTCAGAAAGATCATTTCCATGAATGCAATCAGTGCTTTTCACAAGATATGTGTGATGTAAAATGAAGTTGGTATCATGCTCACTCACTTCCTGCTTCCCACACAGTCCTTCCACTTGCTAAGGAAATGTAGCTCAGCAACTTCAGTTTAGATTCAAGGTTAGAATCTTCTGGCACAGGTGAAAGATTCAAGCTCATTTATATTATTAATTCAACTCATTTATAATCTATTTGGCTCTAACATTCTCTTAAACCTAGTTATTTATTTTTAAGGGCAGTAAAGTGTTTACAAAAGCACTAAAACATTGAAGGTATTAAAATTAAACAGGACCTTTTAAAAAAGATTTTATTTATTTATTTTTAGAGAGAGGGGAAGAGAGGGAGAGAGGAAGAGAACCGTCGCTGTGTGGTTGCCTCTCGTGCATCACCTACTGGGGGCCTGGCCTGCACATGAGGCATATGCCCTGACTGGGAATCAAGCTAGCAACCCTTTGGTTCAAGGGCTGGCACTCAATCCACTAAGCCATACCAGCCAGGACAAAATAGGATCTTCTTTTTTAAAAAATACATTTTATTGATTATGCTATTACAGTTGTCCCATTTCCCCCCCTTCATTCCCCTCCACCCTGCACAACCCTTCCCACCTGCATCCCCCACCCTTAGTTCATGTCCATGGGTTGTACATATAAATTATTTGGCTTCTACATTTCCTTTACTATTCTATACCTCCCCCTGTCTATTTTCTACCTACCACTCATGCTATTTATTCCTTGTACCTTTTTCCCCATTACTCACCCCTTCCTGCTGACAACCCTCCATGTGATCTTCATTTCTGTGGTTCTGTTCCTGTTCTGGTTATTTGCTTAGTTTGTTTTTGCTTTTTGTTTTTAGGTTCAGTTGTTGATAGTTTTGAGTTTGTTGTCATTTTATTGTTTATATTTTTAATCTTTTTTTAAATAAATCCCTTTAACATTTCATATAATAAGGGCTTGGTGATGATGAATTCCTTTAACTTGACTTTATCTGGGAAGTACTTTATCTGCCCTTCTATTCAAAATGATAGCTTTGCTGGATAGAGCAATCTTGGATGTAGGTCCTTGCCTCTCATGACTTGGAATCCTTCTTTCCAGCCCCTTCTTGCCTGTAAGGTCTCTTTTGAGCAATCAGCTGACAGTCTGATGGGAACTCCTTTGTAGGTAACTGTCTCCTTTTCTCTTGCTGCTTTTAAGATTCTCTTTTTATCTTTAATCTTGGCTAATGTAAGTATGATGTGCCTTGGTGTGTGCTTTCTTGGGTCCAAATTCTTTGGGACTCTCTGAGCTTCCTGTACTTCCTAGAAGTCTATTTCCTTTGCCAGATTGGGAAAGTTCTCCTTCATTATTTTTTTCAAATAAGTTTTCAATTTCTTGATCTTTAAAGATTCAAAATAGATAGATGCAATACACATCATGTTAATTAGTTTTCTTTTTTTGTAGTGCAATTGTGTGATTTGTAATTAATCATCATTTTCTTTTGGTATAAACCAAGAAAAATCACTTTTGCTTAGCTTGCAATTTTTGTTCCAAACCATGACCTTGAAGAAAAACCTGTACTCAAATACCAAACTCTGTATTTCATAGAAGTAGTGATGAGAATAAGCAACTTCCACTGAAAGTACATCAGGGCTCTATACAAGTTCATAAATGTTGAATTGCCCTAAAAAAACATAAGGAAAATAGCAACATAGATAATGAAACTTGAGAAATAATTAGCATTTTAAAAACAGATTAAGGAGAAGTACAAATTGGTAGTTACAAATAGTCATGGGGATGTAAAGTACAGCACAGGAAATATAGTCAATAACAAGCAATAACTATATATGATACCCAGTGGGTACTGGAAATATCAGAGGGCACATTTTGTAAAATACATGATTGTCTAACTACTATGCTATACACCTGAACTAATATAAAACAATATTGCACGTAAACAGTAATGAAAAATACAATTTAAAAAACATGTTAAGGAGAGATCTGGGCTCTAGGCTACTGGACTTACCTTTCTAGAGGCACTGTAGAATGATAACGTGTCAGTCTAAGCACATGAGGTTCTATGTGCTCCAGGACAAGTGACAGGGCTAACCACACTGGTTAGCTGTTCTTTGCCCTCTCTCCTACACACATATCTGGAACATCTCCTTCTTAATGCTGCACTCATCACATTTTGTGAAAAGTATTTAAGTTACACATTATTTAAAAATTCCTAAATATTAATAAAGCTTAATTCTTCTTATTGTTCTACGGTGGAGGATTTTCCTTGACTGTGTTAATATGTCTCTACCTACCTCCAGATTCTTCAAGGACATGATCTTATTCATAAGACACTTTTTTCCTCCTTTATTTTTGGTAGATATATATATTTTTTACTACTGAGAATAATTAGCTCTTGGCAATAAGGATTAACAGGTCTCCTCCTTCCAGCTTGCTTCCTAGCCTGAAAACAGAAAAAGCAAGCCATGCAATTTTCTGATTCTGGCAAGTTGCTAAATCCAGGACTGCCTTATTTTGCTGTATATAATGCACACATTTTTGTCCAAATTTTTTAGGGAAAATAAGGATGCACATTTTAGAAGGGTAGTACCTAAAATACCTTGTGTCTATTCTTGTGTTTTATAATTATTTGTTACATATAATTTCTTGTACCATAATATGTTCAAAAGTAAATGCTAAAATTTCTTTACAATACAAAAAAACAAGTATCAAAATATAAATAAACAAACAAACAAATAATTGAATGAAAAAATAAAACTTTTTTTTCTCTGAAAGTTTGGGTCAAAAACGTGGGTACGCATTATACACAGCAAAATATAGTACCTGCGTATTTTCATTGGGCTTTCTCCATGCTTTGCATTCACTTGTTCTCTAAATTGGGGAATATTTGTGCACTTATCTTCACCCCTACCAGGTAGTCTTTCTTTGACAAGAAAGATGGGGAAAAGTAGTAAACCTTGGAATCTTTTGTCATTTCCCCCTTGATATATATTTGTCAAATATTATAGTTAGAAACATTTTATTTCTTTCACTAATTGCTAGTTCACAGTAATTATAATTTTATTTGTTTTAATTTTGAGAGCAAGTCTGTGACCTAGCTTTACTCGATTATGTGGAATCATCAATGTGTTGAATGCACTTTTAAAAATATCCTTTTGTGGAGTTCAGCATCAATGTCCAAAAATACCTGCTCATCCAAATTCCAGAAGGGATACCATAGACTTCTGAGAATGACCTTCAATTACCCTTGCTCTTGTGTAATTCCCTCCTCTGTGATACAATGCAACATTTCTCCCATGACTGTAGGTTACGTGGCAAAGGGATTTTGCAGATGTGATCATGGTTACTAGTCTGTTGATCCAGTTTCCTTAGACACAAAAGTTATCTAGGTGGGCCAGGCCTAATGAGGTGAGCCCTTGGAAAGCAGAAGTTGTTTGTGGCTGGTGGCAGCAAAGGAAGCCAGAGAGATTGAAGTCATGAAAAGGAGTTGACAGGCCATTGCTGGTTAGAAGCTGGAGGGGGCAATGTGGGAAAGAATGCAGGTGGCACCCAGGACGTAACAGTGGCCCTTAGCTGGTAGCCAGCAGGCAAGAAATGGCTTCAGACCTACAAACCCAAGGAACTGGATTCTGCCAACCCTCTGAATGGGACTGGAAGTAGACTATTCCCCAGAGCCTCTAGATGAGAATCCAGCCTGGCTGAAACTGATTTCAATCTTTTGAAACCCTAATCCGGGAACCCACTTGAGCCCATCCAGATTTCTGATCTACAGGATTTTGAGCTAATAAACGAGTTTTGTTTTATGTGCCTACATCTGTGGTAATTTGTAATACAACAGTGGTAAAACATATACAAGGCACATTCTAGACAGTCTGCAAGGATACTTGCAAGGCACATGCCTGTCACTATAGAAATATTTTAATATCCAAAAGACGTGGTGCACCACATTTAAGAACCAGCTCCCTTTTGCATGTGACCACACTTCTATTATTTTCTAACTTCCCTTATTGATGGTCTTAAGAACTCCTTTCCCACTTAGCTCCTACCCTCTCCTACCCTCATCTACCCACCTCAGTTTCCATCAACCTTCTGCTCAGATTCCCAGCTCACTAGGAACTGTTCCCAACCTTTCCCCACCCTTTTTTGGTCCTGTGTGTCCCTCTCTCTTGCTTATTTTTATCCTGCACCATGGCTCTGTTGGATAAAAGAAGTGCTAAGTTTATTTTGTCACTTGTCCAAAAGTTTCATTTCTTTTAGAAATAATTAATCTTGTACTCTGACAATATATACAAACCAACTGTGGATATTTAAAGTAAATTGCAGTGAAGTCCAGCATGCATTACTTTTACAAATGAGGCAGGACTTTTTATAAATTTAAAACAAATACCTTGAGTTATATTGTAGATATGTGCAGTTAATTTTATCCAATAAGGAAATAATTTAAACCCTTCCAAGCATTCAAATTGGTACTTACTATGCTCCTTGAGACACACCCTCATCATTGCCTATGTCTGTGTTATTTAGTTTTATAGTTTTTTTTAAATGACACAAGCATCATACTCTGTGAAAACATATCTGAGTGGGAAAGAAATTATACTTAAAATAAAGCAAAGGAAACAGCAATTTACCATGTTCCTGACCCCTTTCATTCTCTTCTCTTCAATGCAATCCAGAACATGTTTTAAATAGAAGGTACAAATGTATAAGGTCACAAAGACATAGGGAAAAGGAAGAAAGAAGTTACAAGGAGGGAATATTTTTATTGTGGAAATATTGTGTCCTACTAAGTCTGGAGAATTTGTTCTTAAAAGAAAAAAAATAAAATGTCTAATAAATAAACAGGCATATGGGGAAAAGTGTGGTATCTGATAGCTGATTGATTTTTGACACCAATTTGTAAAACCAAAAGCTATTTCATGTGTCTTCAATTTTTTAAAATTTACTGTTCTTTATTAAGTGTGGATAAGTATGAAAATATGTGTGGAAATATGGTTCATTTAAGGTAGCTTAATTATATGTTACAAAAATAATATCCGTGCATTTTCTGTTTTCCATGATTATAATACCATTGGAGTGGACAGGATATTACAGACAATGCGAGGCACTGTTGGAAATACTTTATCGAGTGCATATTCACATTCCACTTTCTCCCCAACACACCCCATATGACCTGAATACTGTTCTGTGATAAATTCACAAGGACAGACTGTGTTGACAGAATGGTACTTGGGAAGGAAATTTAGACATATGAAGTACAATTTGTTTGGAACAAAAACTTGCACAAAATAATTTTCATTGGTATCAAAAATAAGACAAGTTAGCAAACCTTTCTGAAAGACTTCTGTCTTAGAACCATTAATTATTGAAGTTGGTGATCTTCAAAATCATGAAGATGCCACCCCTAGCATGTAGGACAACCTAAATTACATGCAACAGACCTTTCGCAAGGTAATCCCTTAATGTCTCACTTCACACATTACTTCCTAGTACCCTTAAAGGTCTTTTTCAAAACCATTCAAAATCTAGACCATTTTTCCTGAGCCAGGGTACCCAGGGAAGGAAAATTCAGTGTGGCTACACTTGGATCAAACTGGGACAGAAGACATTCAGAAATCTACCAAAAAAATTATCTATCAACTCCTACACTTATTGAGCACTCCATCAGGCACCCAGATTATGCAGGTAGTTCTGTTGTCATGAATTTACAAATGAAGTGTAACTTAAATGTGTATATTTTGTTTTTCTCAGATTAAAATGTCATGAGCACAAAGATTAATTGATTCAGGTTTGTCTGGATACAAAACTGAAGAGTGTGTGTGAATTATTGTGATACTGTTGTATAGTTTTAATTATTTGCTTGTAAATTGTTATTCAACTCAATTCAATGACGAATGCCTAAAGGGAAAAAGACATATTTCTGTAATTCTCTTAGAATGGGATTATGCCAAATTGAAAGCCCATTAAGCAATCTTTGTTGTTATTTTTTCTTTTTTAAATATATTTTATTTAGTATGCTATTACTTTCCCCTTTTGCCCCCCTCCACCCAGTACTCCATTCCCTCCAGCAATCCCCTCTTAGTTCATGTCCATGGGTCATCAGCAGAAGTTGTTTGGCTACTTCCTTTCCTATAATGTTCTTAACATCCTCTGTCTATTTTGTACCTACTGATTTGTACTTCTTAACCCTTGCACATTTTCACCCATTCTCCCTCTTCCCCCTCCCAACTAATTACTCCAAATGACCTCCGTATCTATGATTTTGTTCCTGTTCTGCTTTTTTTACTTAGTTTGGTTTTTAGATTAAATTGTTGATAATTGTGAATTTATTGCCATTTTAATGTTCATAGTTTTGGACCTCTTTCTTATATAATTCTCTTTAACATTTTATATAATAATGATTTGGTGATGATGAACTCCTTTAGTTTTACCTCATCTGGAAAGCAATTTATCTGCCCTTCAATTCTAAATATTAGCTTTGTTGGATAGAGTAATCTAGGTTGTGGGTCTTTGCTTTTCATAACTTTGAATACTTCTTGCCTGTTCCTTCTAGTTTCTTTTGAGAAATTAGCTGACAATCTTAAAGGAACTCCTTTGTAGATAACCATCTGCTTTTCTCTTGTAGCTTTTAAGATTCTTTATCTTTAACCTTTGACATTTTAATTATGATGTTTTTTGTGTGGTCCTCTTTGGGTCCAACTTGCTGGAACTCTTTGTGTTTCTCTGTGTATGTCTATTTCCTTTGCCAAATCAAGGAAGTTTTCTTTCATTATTTTTTCAAATAAGTTTTCAATTTCTTGCTCTTCCTCCTCTTCTTCTGTCTCCCCTATGATTCAGATGTTGGTTGTTTGAAGTTGTCCCAGAGGCTCCTTAGCCTATCTTCATTTTTAATTTTTTTAAATTCTTTTTTCTTCTTGCTATTCTGATTGAATGTTTTTCCTTCTTTATGTTCTAAAACATTGATTTGATGATCAGCTTCATCCCCTGTGCTGTTATTTCCATGTAGATTTTTCTTTTTTTTTTTAAGATTTTATTTATTTATTTTTGGGGAGGGAAGGGAGGGAGGGAAAGAGAGAGAGAGAAAGAGAGAGAGAGAGAGAGAGAGAGAGACATTAATGTGTGGTTGCTGGGGGTTATGGCCTGCAACCCAGGAATGTACCCTGGCTGGGAATCAAACCTGGGACACTTTGGTTCCCAGCCCGCGCTCAATCCACTGAGCTACGCCAGCCAGGGGATTTTTCTTTATTTCACTTAGTGTAAACTTCATTTCTGCCTGGGTCTTTCTTTTGCTGTTGAAGTACCCAATGAGTTCCTTTAGCATCTTGATAACTAATGTTTTGAACTCTGCATCTGATAGATTGCTTATCTCCATTTTGTTTAGTTCTCTTTTCTAAAATTTCTTCCATTTTTTTTCATTTGGGCCATATTTCTTTGATTTTTCAATTTGGCAGCTTCCCTGTGTTTGTTTCTGTGTATTAGGTAGAGCTACTTTGGCTCCCAGTCTTAGAAGCATGGCCAGTTGTGGAAAAGTGCACCTGTAAGTTGTATGGAGCAGAGTCTTGGGTAATCACCAGAGCAGAGCAACTGCTCTGTGTCACGGCTCTGTGGCTCTGTGTTGGGGAGTGTTCAGAGAGTCGACAACACAGCTGTCTGGCCTCTGGAATTTTGCTTAGAAGGAAGTTGTCTCCTGGCACTTGCCCTGGTGCTGGTCACTTCAATTTCTCCCTATATGCCACTGGTGCCCTTCCAGCTGTTGCCCTGGTGATGGATTCCAGAACGTGTGAAAATCCTAAGTCCATTGCATGCCTTTTAAGAGGAGTTTCCTAAGAATCCCACAGTTTCTTCTGCTGCCTCAGCCACCACTGGTTTTTATAGCCAGAAATTACGGGGACTTATTTTCCTGGTGCTGGAACCCTGGGCTGTGTGGTCTGGCCTGGGTCTGGGATCCCTTGCTCCTGAGGCATCCCTCCCAATTCTTACCTACCACATATGGATGTGGGACTGCCCATTCGGCATCTCCGTGCCACTCTGCCAGATCTCTACATGCCTCTGCGCCCTCCGCACCTCTCCACGTGTCCCTGCCCCTCTGGCCTTCTACCCATCTGGATGAATGTGGCTTCTTTAAATCCTTAATTATCAGACTTCCATACAGCTCAATTTTCAGACTATTCTGGGTGATATTTGTTTTGTAGTCTAGTAATTTTTTCTGTAGTTGTTCAAGGAGGTGAAGCATGTAGGAGGTTTGCCTACACCTCCATCTCGACTGGAATTTGTTGTTGGTATATTTTTTATGTCATTGCTTTTAGTAGTTCTAGTTGTTTTAGAGGCAAAAATAAATATCAATTAATGAAGGTTTGTCATTCTGTGCCTTTGGATAATAGTCAAGATTTTAAATAGACAGTAGTGTATCAAATTACATTTTGGGGGATCTTCACATTTCCCAAATAAATGTGCAGTGACATTTCTAGCATTCTATTTGTTTGTCTTCTAGTGCCTCTTCTGATGGTTATAGACATAGGAATAGTTTTTTCAATTAAGTTCTAATTTATTTTTCCTAATGTATTTCTCTTTTAATGAGAGGAACATACAGATAAATAGAATATACTTGCTCTCCTTGAGGAAGACAAACAAGTTAATGTAACATTAAGTAAACTGAGCACCTACCATGGACTCTTTGTTCACTACAGCTAATGTGAGCCACATGTGTATTAGATAAAAGAGCTAATTCTCTGCATAATTATACTTTATTGCACTCATTTAAGAATTCTATGTTGTTACTCTTTCATCTAGGTAATTTTCTTGATAAAACCATGAAGAACTATCTTTTACCTTTCTTAGAATTTGTGTTCAACTTTGCTGTGCATCAAAATTCTTTAGCAAAAATATTGTGTTTCTTGGGAAGATGATGGCATTTAATGATAAACTCTTAACATGTCCTTAATTGCTCTAAGTGTGAGGAATATTTTAAATAATTAAGTCAAAAGACCACAACAAAGGTCATATAAAACAATTACTCTCATTAAAAATGGTGTTTTATATCTACCATATTACTTTTTGATATTTAAGCAGACTTCTTATGAAATTTAGTGCAGCTCATTGGCAATCAGGTTCATGTCAAATAAATAAATCAAATGGTTCTTTCTCTCTCTCTCTTCTTTAATTCTGGGTAAAACACTTAACTTGCCCTGACTCATAAATCTCAGGCCCTTTTAAAATTTTACCAAATTAAGTAAATAAGACCCATTTTTCATTCTCCACTACAACTAGAGAGAATCCCAGTCCCTTAGATGCAGGGGACTAAAACCCAAAGTAAAAAGACCACACCTCGATAAAACACAACTCAGTCCCTCTCCTCTGGAAGAAGAGTGGAGTGGAATCTTTAAGAGTTTGCACTGTGCAGCCAAACTGCCTAGATCTTAATCCAAGTCCTGCAGCTTCACCAGCTAAGTGACTAGGGCAACTGCTACCTCTATGTGTCTCAGCTCTTTCATCAGTAAAACAATTATAATAGGAGCTAATGCCAACTAGAGTTTTTAATGAGGATTGCCTACATGGATACATGTGAATTATTTATTATGTCTTGCATAGAGTAAAACCACAATATCTCTGCTGATATTTTAAAGCTATTATTATTTGGTCTTTGGTGCATCACAATACTTATATCTCTAAAATGGCGTATTTCACTATCTACAATAAAAGGTCGGAATGTAATGGACTTTAGTTGTATATAAAGCTAAACTCCCAACTGAAGGAATAAGTATAGAGCACCCTATAGACTTACTGGTATTTTAGTAGTGTTCCCCACATGGAAAGCTATATCACCTAGTGTCTTCTACCAGCAGATATATTAGGCAACAGAATAAACTATTTTAAAGGCATACTTTGAATGTCAAAGTGAAGATGATGTTGCTCGACCATTTAATTTGTCATTGTTCTCCAAGCTGAATTCAGCCGTCTTTGCTGAATTGCCAACTCATCTGCCTGACAGCTTGGCTGCTGCAAGGGGGAGCTTCTCTCTAAGGAAGGACTGGTTTTCAAGCATAATTAGAGACATAGCTCTGCTACCCACTCAGTACGTGTTCGGTTGTGTGGCTGAGTGTGGAAGGTGATGCTGAAGTCTGTCCCAGGCTCCCAAGAACTGACTCTACTTAATCATTGGTTCCACAAACCATGTCCCAATGCATCTTCTAGGCCCTAAGAACAGAGCAGAGAAATTATAACAGAGCAAAGACTTATGATAAAAATTAGTTACTTAAGTAGGGTTAACAAATGGTGAAAATTCAGCAAAAGAGAGGAAGCAGTACCTGGGGTGGGGGCTGTAAGTTTATGAATCTAGTGTTGGAAAAAACTGCTCTAACTTTTGAGCAGAGACCTTTAAATAACAAGGATGGAGTTACACTTTAAAAAGGAAGGGACAGTTGAAATAAGTGCATCATTTGGGGTGAGAAAACAAGAGTTAGGTTAAGTTGGAAAACAAGAATTAGGTTAAGATATTTCTTAGATATCTGCATGGAGAAGGCTGCTAATTATCTGAATATGGAGGACTGGTGAATAATTCTGGCTGGAGATAGAAATATGATTCTTATCAGTATATAACTAGCCTTTAAAGCCATGAATGAGACTAGATGAGACTATAAGGGCAGGGGGCGGGGATGAAATTAAAGAAAACAAGAGCATTGAAGAAGGAATAAATGAAGGTAGAATAATGTGTTTATTTTACTAATTCTTAATTTAAGAGAGAAATTTGTTGAAAATAATAATAGCAACAATGTACTTGATTATATGTGCTTATGTTTGTATCATACATGCTTATGTATAAGAGAAATAGATGAGAGCAATGATATAAGGAATGGTAGGGAGGAATTAGGGTTGTTTGGTTATTACAAGGTACTCACAACCTGTGAGGTGGAATAGTGTTATTTAAAAGTTGGCTCGAATTAGTTGTAAACATGTATTGCAAACTTAAAATGAGTGTAACTGATATGTTAAGAAAGGAGAAATAATGTTAGCATATAAAATACTCAATTAAAACCACAAAGGGAAGAAAAAGAATGGAAGACAACTAGAAACAAAGAATAAATTCAACAAATAAAAACAAGTACGGTAAATATGAATATGTAAATAATTATTTGAATATCAATAGTGTAAATGCACCAATTAAAAGACAGAGATGATCAAAGTGGGTTGGAAAACAAGACCCAATGATAGGTTGTCTACAAAAAAGTGATTTACAGATGTTTTAAAATTTCACACACAATATCCTTGTAGTTAAAGAATTATCAAAAGTATTTCTTAATGTCCAAGTATTATTCTTTTTTAAAGATGACACATTCCGTAAAATCTATACTCGTTAAATTTTATCAATGTTTAATCTCCATATAAAGCCCATTTTTCTGAGTGCCTGTCATGCCTGCAGGACCCCCCTGCCCATCACAGGACCCCTTTCAACTAGAGGTTTAGCTCCTCTCCGAGGTTTGTTCAGGCATAAAATCCTACCTCTTTGCCTGTGACTTGCCCTGCTCCTGAAAGTCATTCTACTCGTTCCCTGTTCAACCTCCGTTCAATTCCAGCATTCTTTCAGAGTCTGCTAAAATCTCCACTCTCCCTATTGCATGCTTTTCTGCACATCCTCACATCTTTTGACAAGTTGCTTTACCACTCTAATCCCCGGCCAATCCCTGGGGTCCATGCTCTTCAGCAAACCACTTCATTCTGAGTAGGCCAGCCCTGTGCGAAGACCGAAGTGCATGTCCAGCATCTATACCCAGAAGATGCTATTGAAATGAGAAATACAAACAATGGATCTCTTTACGAATTTTCTATAAATGTTTTTTTCATTTTGACTATTAATTTCCTCAGTGGGTTGATATTGAAGCAAGATACAATCAAATTGGAATGTTTATTGGACTTTTGGGTGATTCTCTCCCTGAACTCAGTTCTCCCCAGGCAGATATTGATTTCCCTGTCTCTGTACTTCAGGAGTTTGTGATTTTGGCAAGTTGGGAAGGGCACACAAACAAAAGAGGTTGTTTTATTGTAATATCAGATTTCACCGTAAGGCCAAAAAATAAAGGAAACCTTAGGGTTTCTTGTGTTAAGATTTTAAACATGGACATAGTTACCTTGAGAGTGAGTGACTTCGATGGGCATCCACTTTCCCCTAGATCTGTTTTTTTCAGATCCCGTAGTAATTTAGTAATTACTTTTGAATACAGAAGGTGGTCTCAAATGTTATTTTAAACCACTTTTGCTTTTTCTGTTTTGTATATAATGCTTTAATTTTAAAAATTCTTCAAAAATATGAAAACTCTGGCCCAGTTTATGCACCGTGTCTGACTCAGAAACCCTTGCCCTGCCACAATAGCAAGCTGCACTGATAAAAGGACTTGCAGCAAGCTTAAAAAACACTGCCATATGGTTAACCTGACCTGGTTTTATTCGATCTGAAGTTTCCCGAAGTAATGCAATACATATTTTGCTATGATTCACATTTCCTTGATTCATCAAGGCTTGTTCCTGATTTGGGTCCAAGTCATGTGACAGATTTAAAGTCGGGGAAGGCAGAGAGGTGACCTGCATTCTGAGAACTCATAAGAAACCTTTTAAAATCGTTGGATACTTGTGTCATAATTTTATATCCTTTTATTTGCCTAATATGCTGTAGTTTTAAAAGTACCTGCTTTTGCACCCACATTGCAATTATGCAGCCCCCTTTCCCACTCCTCCAATTGTCCATTAGCAAATTCCTTTATAAATACAATGCACTTCTGTAAATAAATGACATAACTGATTAAATAAATGGTGATATACTTATATAATAAAATATGCTATAATTATTAAAATGATTACATCTGTGCCTTAAGAGTATAGTGTTTATTTTCTTTATTATAAATTTTTATATTTCCCAAATTATCAATAGTTAGCATTATTATTTTGTGATCACAAAGACATGTTTTGAAACATACTTCATGAAAAATATAGGTCTTAATTTGTTTCCAAATATTCATATTTTTAAACGACAATCAAGGGAATATATGAGAAAATATGCAATTAATAAATTCAAAGATTCAGTGATAATCATCAGTATTTTACAGAGAAAATTAAAGAAATATGTTTTAAGAACAAATTTTTGTCAAAAAATTATTATAAAGCAGTCGAATGTTTATAATAGAACCAATCCTGTCTGTACTTGTTTAAAAAGCATATGTCCTCTTTGGTTATAAAATAACATTGAAACACTATTTTTGGTTGTTTCTCATCTGAATCCTAATTGTGTTTTTCCAGCACACATTCTCAAATGGTTTTCCAGCTTTGCAATTCATAAACCCAAACTCCAGGATCATAATCAAATAAATCACATATTAATGATACACAGATATTATTTCTTACCTTCTCATCTGTCTTTATAATGCTAACACTCCCCTTCTCTATCTGCATTTGTGTGTGATGGCTTCTCTGGTTTCATGGAACAAACAGAAGCCACCAGAAAACAATTCCCTTATCTTTCCACGAGCAAACCCTCCTCTGACCTGCCTGGAAATCTCCGCTTTCCTCCTCCAACAATAGGTAAGCTCTCCTTGCTCTTTTCTACTTCACACTTTTCCACTAGACCTCATTTCTTTTCAGATATGCAGGATTTTTCCAGCAGTTATCCACTTCCTTTACACCGTGAATCTTTCCCTCTTTATGGTAAAGGTTGTTTTAATGAGAAACAAACAAGAATGGCTTTCATCTTTATACGTCTCCTGGAGGGCAAATCTCTCTCCCTAATGCTCCCCTGTCTTTTGCCAAGGGGTAAGAATAGTTTAGGTAAGTCCAGTAGGGGTTAAAGACTTTTTTCACCTGGTGCAAATCTGAGAGCATCTAAAGACGGGAAACTTCCCGAGGCAAAACCACATTTTGTCCAGGAGAATGGGAGAGGGGATCATGTGATTTGGCTCAGGAAGCAGTTTTCCCCTCTGACTCCTGTGAAACTTGCTGTAGGAACAGTTGGAAATTGTTCCAGTGTGTCATTTCTCCTACTTGGTGCTGTTGGCACATCGGCATCCCACCCTTTTTTTTTTTTGGAAAAAGTGTTCTGTACATTGACAGAACACTTTTCCTCCCTCCCCCGAGTTGTTTGATAAGTCTGTGGTTTGTTGTGGTTTGTGGGTTACACAAGGAAGATTCATCAAAAAAAAAAAAAAAGGTGGCAAGGGGTGGAGAAATAAAAAAGAACAGGGAACACAAGTCATGGCTGAAGCAAAAGAAACGGAGCCTCTCCTTTGTCTGTTCTTTATCCTTTGCACTCTGTTCTCCTTCACAGAAAGGCAAAAATAGAAAAAATTCACTTTTTTGTTTTTCGTACTTTTTGTCTTTAATATCCCACCTCCCATTCCTTCTTAAACTAATCCAGCCTTCTCAATACTGCATTGAAAGCCCTCTTGTCAGTTTTTCAATGACAGCCATTTTCTCTTTTTTTAAAAAAAAAAATTGAATTTATTGGAGTAATGTTTGGTTAATCAAATTATACAGGTTTCAGGTGTACTATTCTATAATACATCATCTGTATACTGTATTGTGTGTTCACCACACTAAGACAAGTCTCCTTCCCTCACCATTTATCCCCCTTTACCCTCTTCTACCCCCTCCCACCCCCTTTTCCTCCTGTAATCACTATACTGTTATATCTGCATCAGCGAGTGCTTTTTCTTTGCTTAATCCTTTCACCTGTTTCTCAAAATCAACATTAAACATTGAATTATCCAAATTTTCTACATCATTTGATGTTGCATAATTTCTGCCTTGTTAAGAGATTAAGATCTCTCCAGACATGATTTTAGTTAAATTATATACGCACCTACAAAATAGTCTTTAGAGGACCAATAACTTCATCATTATTTGATCCAGTAGGGAATTCTATGTCCTTGTCTCCCTGGATACACTGACATTTAATTCAGTCAATCATTCCCTCCTTCCTGAAATATTTTATCATCTACCTTCTGGAACTCCTCACTGGCTTGGTTTCCCTTTTTCCTGCACATTTCCTGAACTAAATCACTAGCCATTTCTTTTCCATCTTTTTTTAGTACCTCTGTCTTTCTTCCTATCTTTCATATGTTGTGGAACCACAAGGCTCACATTTTATCCTTCTTCTCCTTTAGTTTTCTTCCCTCAGTCAAAGATGATATTACTTCATGCTTGATTTTAATGAAAATCCATGTGCTGATAACTCACTTTCAAAGTTACAAGTCTAGACTGAAAATTTACATTGAGTTTGAGACTCAAGACTTTCTCTTTCACTTCAGAAGGTGGAGGGCTTTGAACACCTGGTTCCCTGTTCTACGATTGTCTAGAATAGTGCCTGGGTATAGTATGCATGCTGTACATTTTTGTTAAATAAGTGACTGAATGGATCTTCTGTTATTTCTCTAGCAAACAATCTATTTCTTATTCATAATAATTTTATTAAAGAACATGCTATTTCTTACCCCTGGGGTGGCATTTGTAACTTTTTCCTTTTGAGAAGTCTTCTATATCTTCCCCAAACATGAGGCAAAGTTAATTATTTCTTTGTCATTCCACACCACTTGAAATGCATGCACAATATCATTATTATGTTGGAAAACTTTATAGTAATCACTGGCATGCATATGTATATTGATATGTCTTATTAGGATGTGAATTATTTGAGGACTAGAAACATGTATTAATGTATCTTTTTGTTTCTACCATCTATGCCATGCTTGGAATATTATAGACACAATGACATTTTTATTGCTATTATAAATACCATTTGCTTCAGATTTCATAATCAGAACTTAAAGTTGTTTTAAAACTTCTTAAAGTTTTTATTTTTCTGGTTTATCAGTGCATTGATCTAGTAATTTTTCCAGATTTCACAACCAATTCTTAATTTATTTTAAAATACTAGATGTTCATTCCATATCCTATTTGCCATAAGAATTTCATTATAGCCACCTATATCTCCTAGTAAGAGAAGAATACCCTCTGTCTTGGGTTCAATCCTGATTAAAAGGCTTTTTGTGTAGAAATGACCACAGAAATCAAACTACAATGCAAATGTGAACTTGGAGGTTTTAGACTTTTTGTAAAATCAAATTAATTTCTTTTTAAGTTCAGTGGTATATTGTTCATTGTAGGTGTTATCTCCTTTTTGGTAACAGGAAAAAAAGATAAATATAAAATACAATATACCTTAAATGGAAGATGGTTTGAAATTCTGGTTGAATGGAACTTAATGTGTTATATTATGTGTTATATAATTTATTTTCTTAAAGATTTTATTTATTTATTTTTAGGGAGAGGAGAAGTGAGGGAGAAGGAAAGGGAGAGGAACATCAATGTGTGGTTGCCTCTTGCATGCTCCCTACTGGGGCCCTGGCCCGCAACCCAGGCATGTGCCCTGACTGGGAATTGAACCAGCAACCGTTTGGGTTCGGAGGCCAGCACTCAATCTACTAAGCCATGCTAGCCATGCCAGGTATTATATAATTGAAAAAGAAATATTTTAAATACATAAAGTCATGAGAAAGAATAAATATATAAAATTATTTTTCTATTATCAACATTATGTCATTTATATGTTTGCACATGTATACATTTATAAATGTATTCATACATACTTATTATGGAAGAAAGAGAAAATTTAAAAAACTATATTAAAATAATACTTGTTCTCTCTGGGAGGTGATTTTATTTATTTTTTTTCTGCATTTTCAAAATTTGTCCAGCCATCTTACATATTTTGTCATAAATATATATTAATCTAAAACAGAAAAAGAATTACAGAGTTCTTAACTCTTTAAAACAACCAATACAATTTGTTGTTTTAATATTAAAATTTGCATTTTATTTAGAATTTTTTTTTCTGCTTCTCAAAAGTAATAAAACAAATACAAATGTAACAGTAGAAGGAACAGTGAATGGCAAATTCACTTACTCAGAAAACCCTGACTTTGGTCCTTACCCAGCTATAAACTAAGCGACATTTGGAAGGGACTTCACCCTTCTGGACTCCAGCTCCTCCATCTCTGAACTGATT
This sequence comes from Phyllostomus hastatus, assembly GCF_019186645.2. Taxonomy (NCBI): domain Eukaryota; kingdom Metazoa; phylum Chordata; class Mammalia; order Chiroptera; family Phyllostomidae; genus Phyllostomus; species Phyllostomus hastatus. The sequence continues at coordinate 109,815,718 of NW_025334041.1, read as the reverse complement.
GGCTTAGGGCAGATGACCCCTAAAAGTTCTCTTATCATGGACTTGAGTTCATTATGTAAATGTTGCTCTACTGTTTTGTACCATGTTGCTTAACTCACATGAAATGGATACTAATGTCATATATTTCTCAGTGTTGTTTGAAATAATGATAATAAAGTGTCTAAAATTTAGAAAATATCCAGTTTTACAACTGCAGTGTGGTGAATATGGCAGAGTTCCAAATCTACTTGAATCTTTTGAAAGGAATTTCTCACTTCAGAATTTCTTGTGGAAACCACTGCTTACTGGCATATTTTTTCCTATATCCATATACACTTCAATTAGGATTCTGAGTCTTCCTAGGTACAAGCTACATTTAAAATGTATGTGGGAGGACATTAAATTTTGGACATCATAAATGTAATTTCAAACAGTTTTTTAAAAGAGGGAAATAAAAGAATCTGAAAACATTTCTATAAAATGCTTCCTTGAGTATGTACAAGATGCAAACATGCCAAAATGTGAGTGAATAAATTAAGGCAGGATACAATTGATCAGTGCTCACCTTATAGCCCAAGGCAGGTGGTTAAGAGACAGCTGGAGGAATCCCAAGAATCCCTGAGGAGAATCTCAACTCCTAGCCAGCTGACACCTTTAGGTTCCTGCAGTGTGTGGGAGAGACGCAGGGTAATGAGTGTGTGCGTCAAGCAAACTCTGTAAAAAAACAACTTAGCATGGGCTAAATCCAGCTATTTTTACTGAAATTGCTACTTTGTTTGTTCTTCTGAGATTTCCTGCCTGATCATCCTCCTCTCTAGGGATTGACCTTCTGTGAGAATGGGGAGGGTGACCTCCTAGAGAAAGCTAGGAAAGTAAAACGTTAGAACGGAGATTCAGTGCCTGGAGGAAAGTGAAGAGAAGGCTAAGTGTGCAGGGCAGGGTGCTAAAGTGGGGTGCTGCCTACCCGCTGCCTCCACAAACACATCAGCTAAAACCAGACCTCAGCTGTAATAATAGCTTTAATAATAACAGTATTTGTAAAATAAATCCCTCTAAAGAGCTCAAAGGACTTCCCACTCGAATCTCAGCGTGCCTGGGTAGGCCCAGCTACTGGACCCTGGTTAGGCAGGGAGCATTTTCAGCTTCAAGGACCATCGCTCCTTCACGGCCGTACTGTCTGCAGCCCAGGGAAGCGGAAGCAGAAGAGCCTCAATACCTGTCTTCCCATGACCACCTTACTTCCTGGCAGCTAGTTCTCTTCCCTTCATGTACAAAAACAAACATTTAAAAAAAAACACATACCTTTTCAAAAAATTGGTACTAACTTTGCAACGTTGAAAGGAAATTTTTGTAGTTTCTCACCCTACTTCTCCCCTGGGCAATGTACTTCTCTTTCCCTTCGAATAATCGTAGATTGCCTTTTTAATGGCCTCAGGCCCATGAACTCTGTATTAAAATAATCACTCAGATTTTTAATTAAAGTTTCTAAAGCTCTTAATTGTCATGCATACTACACCGCATCAACCATTTTTCAAACATGAGAGACTGATAGAACCAAATAAAAGATTAATCTTAAAAATATTTCATAGCCCTGTCTGGCGTAGCTCAGTGGATTGAGCGTGGACTGCGAACCAAAATGTCGCAGGTTCAATTCCCAGTCAGGGTACATGCCTGGGTTGCAGGCCATGACCCCCAGCAACTGCACATTGATGTTTCTCTCTCTCTCTCTTTCTCCCTCCCTTCCCTCTCTAAAAATAAATAAATAAAATCTTTAAAAAAATATTTCATAATAACTATACTTGAACAATAAAAAATCATCAAAAATATTTCCTAATAATAATAGTATCATCAATAATGTAGTTATAAGGGCGACCCCTAGATTCCTTTTCAATATTCACACAATCTTCAAAAACAAAGGCATATATAATTTTTTAGATATTCATCCTGTGACAGCCATTAGCATGCTATTATATATTTTTGAAATTTAGTTTAATCTTATTCAATTGAATTATTTAATTCAATTTTTGTCCTACTGAAGTCTTCTTTTACTCTCCCATCTACCCACCCTCACAGTGTAGAAGGCAAGACTACCAAAGGTAGGGAATCAGCTCAGTGAGTCATTTTCCAAAGTTTCAAAAATAAGCAGGCAGGCATGAATGCATTCAATGAAGAATGTGGACTAACAGATAATGAGTTCAAGAAGACTTTTTAGAATGTCAGCATGTGTATACAACTGAATGGAGGAGGTCACACTCTACTATGAAGTGGGTTCGAAAGGAAATCGTGACAACTACAGAGCACAGGACATTGCCTGATGGTTTTGTTTCTTCTGGGCTTGGAGGTGAGAGGTTGGGAACATGTACAATAAATGAGATCTGAAACTTCGCCCATTCACAAATAGCTCATGCTTGTTACCTGTTTCCAAATTACAAATAGTGCCTAATATAGCATTTAAGTTTGTATTAAAATGAAAATACTCTTTATCTAAATAAAGGAAACTCAGACATGTCATTTAGGATCTAGAAGAGGTTTTGAAGTGGTCATTGAGTGGCCTAACTGAATGGAAATGTAAATGTCTTGCACAAAAATGACTCTTGTGATAGAAATGCCAGTCATGCCGTACACCAGAGTTCACTACTGCCAGAATGTTCTGTCACTCACGTGACCACAGGAACGTTGGTGTGAAAATATATAGTTATATAACATATGATGTACTGAGCCATCTTGGGAGATTTCATAACACACCATTCATTTATTTCTGAACATTTTCCTGGATGCTTTTCAGAAGTCACTGCTGGAGCCAATGCTGTCCTTGTCCTCAAACAGACCTTGCCTAGTCTTCAATAACAGTGAGCATTTTTTTAAAAAATTCTAATACCTATTTCCTTGAATCAATCTAGATGGAAAAGGAAAGTGAACAAAATTGTTCCAATATGCTATAAACATTCTCATCTTCATGTGGAAATTCTTATTTAAAAAAATCTTGAAGCCATATTTTGGGGGGAAAAAAGAGGGAGCAGATGTATCAAAATTCTTTTGTCTTGATTATAATATTAGAAAGTATAAGTAGCTTATTTTTAAACTAGAGCTTCAAATTATGCTTCTTTAATTAGAATGAGTGAAATATATATTCAGAGTTTAAAAAGAAAAAAATATAACTGTTTTCTTCTTGAAAATAATATACTGTAGTCAATGTGATTTTTCAAACAAAATGACAATAATTTCTTGGCTTTCATCACATTAATACCTCTGTGTCAATAATAAAATCAAGTTTCCAAGTACTGTTTTCATAGAATAGAGTAACTTAAGAGAATACCTGCTCTTTTTTGTCTACTTTTCATCCCTTTTCCTGGCTTGACACACAGCAAGACAAACTTTTCACTAATATCTCTTTTATCACCTGTGTCTCTGACTCTCTGTCTTTCTGCCTCTCTCTCTCTCCATATGTACATAAAACCTACATATATTATCATGTATTATAGTACATAATTTAATGATTTAATAATAATTAAAATAATTTTGTTTTGTCCAAAATAAACCATCCTTTTAGAATTAAGTTGCCATGGCAATTTTGAAAGTTTGATTTATTCTATTGAAACACATAATTATTACATTTTCACAGTGTGGTTTTCCATCTAACCATATAAAATTTCAAAATTGAATTATGTATCTTGTAAAGAAGGCAACTTTTAGTTAAGACCAAGCAATGTCTTCAAAATCAATGGCACCATCTATGAATTTAGTTGATTTAAATATGTACTATTATACTGTGTGTTATTTATGTGCTGAAATCATAACCTCAAATATTTATTAATGAAAATAATCTTACAAAACACTTTAAAAGAAATCCAAGCAAGCTCTAGATTTAGATTACCATATGATTCACAGACATCCCAGATTGAACCAAACCAACTATGTAACTGTGAACAACATATATTGACTCTTCCTTCAGTTACCTACTAAATTTTGTTGAATTTTGACCCAATTGTGGAAATAATTTTTATAGCACAAATAAGAATTTTTAAAATATAAAAAGTTTTTGTCCTTTATTAGTACTCTCAATGAACACTTATTGAATACTGTTTGAGATGGAAAATTATCAATTTAATGTTGTTTTTGAAACATTTTTTCTGTGGTAGTAACTTTATCAATAGTACGCAGTATTATTCAGTTACTTTATAATTGGTATAAAGTAAAATTAAATAAAATTGTGGTACATGGTGACCAGTTCCTTGACAGTTGAATATATGCCTTTCTTCTAACTTTTATACTCAGGACTAAATTTTAATAACTACAAAAATTAAGAAATAAAAGTAACTATATTTTATAATCTGAATTTTATAAATAACATTCATTTTGAGTAGACTATTTCACAGATTTCATAACCCTGACTTAAGATGGCCAGTTGAACATAAAACATCCCATCTAGAAAGCCCACGCAAATGTCAGACAGGGGAAGGAGTTTTACAAATGACAAATAATCAAAGACAAAATAATAGAGTATATAAGAGTTGCACAGTTTCAGGAGCTAAAAACAGGAGGCCAAAATGGCCTTGACTGACAGGCTAAATTATTCTGATCCCAAAGCCAGCAGAACAGACAGTCAAGAAACAATCACTTGGACTTCCGGCCAAGATGGAGGTGTAGGTAGACACACTGTGCCTCCTCACACAACCAAAAGAAGGACAACAGCAATTTAAAAACAAAAATGAACCATAATTGACAGAAAATAGAACTGTATGAAAGTCCGACAACCAAGAAGTTAAAGAAAACGTTCTTCCAGACCCGTAAGAGGGGCGGAGTCGGGCAGCTCGAGGCAAAGCTGCAGCTGGCCGGCAAGGCAGAGGCCGGTGGACCAGGTGGTCCCACATTGGCACGCAGATAAACCAGGAGAAACTGGGCAGTGGGACGGACCTTGCAAGCCAGGGCCCCAGCATGGGGAAATAAAGCCTCAAAACACTGATTGAAAACACCTGTGGGGGTTGAGGTGCTGGGAAAAACTCCCGGCCCCACAAGAGAGTTCGTTGGAGAGACCCACGGGGTCCTAGAATGTGCACAAGCCCACCCACCTGGGGAATCAGCACTAAAAAGGCCCAGTTTGCTTGGGGAAAGTGGGGGGTGACTGAAATCTGGTGGAGCGCAGAGCAAGCACCATTGTTCCCTCTAAGACTCCGCCCCCACATACAGCATCACAACCCAGCCACGTGGGTTACCCTACCCTGGTGAACACCTAAGGCTCCACTCCTCACTATGTAGCAAGCACGTCAAGACAAAAAAAACGGCCCAAATGAAAGAACAGACCAAAGCCCCAGACAAAATAGAACTAAGTGATGAAGAAATAGCCACCCTATCATATGCACAGTTCAGAACACTGGTGATCAGGGTGCTCACAGAATTGGTTGAATTTGGTCGCAAATTAGATGAAAAAATGAAGGCTATGCTAAGTGAAATAAAGGAAAGTGTACAGGGAAACCATAGTGATGAGAAAGAAACTGGGACTCAAATCAATGATGTGGACCAGAAGGAAGAAAGAAACATCCAACCAGAAAAGAATGAAAAAACAAGAACTCAAAAAAATGAGGAGAGGCTCAGGAACCTCCAGGACATCTTTAAATGTTCCAACATCTGAATTATAGGGGTTCCAGAAAAAGAAGAGGAACAGCAACAAGTGGGAAAGTGATTTGAACAAATAATGAAAGAGAACTCCCCAATCTGGCAAAGGAAATAGACTTCCAGGAGGTCCAAGAAGCTCAGAGAGTCCCAAAGAAGTTGGACCCAAGAAAGCACACACCAAGGCACATCATAATTACACTACCCAAGATTAAAGATAAGGAGAGAATCCTAGAAGCAGCAAGAGAAAAGGAGGCAGTTACCTACAAAGGAATTCCCATCAGACTGTCAGCTGATTTCTCAAGAGACCTTACAGGCAAGAAGGGGCTGGAAAGAAGTATTCCAAGTCATGAAAGGCAAGGACCTACATCCAAGATTTCTCTATCCAGCAAACCTATGAATGGAAGGTCAGATCAAGTGCTTCTCAGATAAGGTCAAGTTAAAGGAGTTCATCATCACCAAGCCCTTATTATATGAAATGTTAAAGGGATTTATCTAAGAAAAAAGATAAAAAATATGAACAGTAAAATGACAACAAACTCACAGTTATTAACAACTACACCTAAAAGAAAAAAAACAAACCAAGCAAACAACTAGAACAGGAACAGAACCACAGAAATGGAGATCACATGGAGGGTTATCAACAGGGGAGTGGGAGGGGGAGAGAGGGGGAAAAGGTACACAGAATAAGTAGCATAGATGGTAGGTAGAAAATAGACAGGGGGAGGGTAAGAATAGTATGGGAAATGCAGAAGCCAAAGAACTTATATCTATGACCCATGGACATGAACTAAAGTGGGGGAATGTGGGTGGGAGGGGGTGTGCAGGGTAGAGGGGGGTGAAGGGAAAATGGGACAACTGTAATAGCATAATCAATAATATATATTTAAAAAATACCACACTTAAATACCATATAATAACCAGAACATACAAAAGTTGCTAGCACTTGCAACTTTGGAAGTGGTAATAAAACTGGGATTAATAAGAGAACTGACCAAAACATTGCTTCAAAAGAAATTTAAAAAATAAAGAAATGTCCAGATCCTTTTCCACACTGAGCAGCAAAGCCATACAAGCAGAAACCTGAAGGTTTAGTTTCTGGAAAATGTGAAGAGCATATCTGGCCCTCGGCACAGCAAACAGAGCTGAGGGCAGAGACACATTCTGAAAACTGGGGAATGAAGTGAACATTGAGATGCCTGCCTTCTGCCACAGTTACTATGGGCTGAATTGTGTCTCTCCCCTCACGTCCCCACAAAATTCATATGTTGAAGTCCTAACCCACAATACCTCAGAATGCAACTGTGTTTTGGAGATAGGACTTATACAGAGGTAGCTAAGTGAATATGAGGCCTTTAGGGTGAGACCTAATCCAATTTGCAACATACAGAGAGATACCAGGGATGCACACACAGAGGGGAAAGACCACATGAGGACACAGTGAGAAGGCAGTCATCCGAAAGCTAAGGAAAGAGATCTCAGGGGAACCAAACCCACCAACACCTTGACCCTGGACTCCTGGCCCCTAGAACTGCCAGATAACTTCTGAAAACACTGGCAATTTCTGGGCCAAAAGTCTGAAAAACCTTTTAGGGGAACAATGTTTATTGCTACAACCTCTTACTTCCAATAAAAATTAGAAAATAAGTGATACATTGGTCATAATTTTGATGATATTTTCCAGTATCTTCAAAAGTAGTATATATAAGTAGTATATATATGATAAATAGATTCAAATTAAGAAATTACAATTTCAATCAAATTGCTAATCACTAAATCACTGACTTACTATTTTCTAAATGTTTTTTTGTGTTGTATATAAAATGTCTTGTCAAATTCTTACAGTATATTCATTGAAACATTTTATTACTTTATTGTGGTGTGTTTTAAGAATTACATTTTAAAATGTAGTAAAAAGTTTAAGAACTCCATGTATCTTTGATAATATGCCAATATAGGTTATATGATTAACAATATTATAAAGAGAATTATTTATAAAGTACATTGTAAATCAGACGTTATAGGTCATGTAAACCAAAATGCAACTAATGGATCATCTACTTCAGCTTTCTCAATTTAAAGATAAAAAAAACAACTAAGATCAAGAGAGGTATGCAGGAAAAAAGTGGTAGAACAAGATGTAGAATTCAGGTCTGTGAAATATTAATAAACATTGATATGATTACACAGGAAAATGAGCTGCTCTCTTATCAAAGTAGCTTGGCCTTTCTGATTGGATTTAAAGTAGATTTTGGGGGGGAAATGCAGTCAACTGTAATTTAACAACAATAAAATAATTTAAAAAATAAAGCAGATTTCACATATTTGCATGATTTTTGTTTTTTAAGGATTTACAACTTTATTAGAAAATGTTAAACATGTTAAAGATAAGATCAATTCATACAAAAGTGACAATGTTGATAGTAATTCTCTGTGCCTGAAAAACAACTATCCACCATTTTCACTTTCTTATGTCATTCTTCCAGAAATTTATATATGTTTGTATCTGCATATATTCTGCATATTGCTCTATTATTTTTTACTTGGTTTCACCCTCATTTAAAATGTAACCATTTGTATGGACATCTTGTTATATACTCTACAGTGAACACTTAATCAGAATAGATATGTAGTCTTATTCATAATTGTTCTCCCAACAGTTTCACAAATTATTCATACAAGTGATTGTGTAATATTAAGAAGTAGATGAGATTAATATTAATATTAAGAGGGAGAGGTGAGATTACTAGGGGCCAGCTGAATGAAATTAAAATTCAAGGCATCTGGGCAGGGTAGTTGTTATTATTAAATTGAGATGGTGGGATTCAATACATCTTCAAGCGGGCAGACAAATGTCAACTGTCATTGCCTGCGTTGAGTGGATGCCTGAGAGAGATGCGTCACCGACAGGACCATGGAGAGCTCTATGGTTTGCCGTCCATTTGCCCCAGGCTGCAGTTGGGTTGGCTTTACCCTTCTGGTGTTGGGCTTTAGAAGCTCAAAGGTATTCCAGCCAAATAATAGGATCATTGGGCCTATTGAAACAGATAACAAATCCAGGAATCTTTTCTTAAGCATAAGGGTTACTCCAGGAAACCTATTTTTGGAGAACGTTTATGCAAAAAATCAGTTTAGGGAGGTTGGGGAAACAAAATGAAAGTAAACCTTTCTAAAGTCTTAAGACTGTGTATATGTGTAGTTTTAATTAAATATAACAATAAATTGCACATAACACACTAAATACAACTTATATGTCTAGAGATTGAAAAACAAGAATATTTGAAGCACCTAAAAATCACATGAAGTGTCCATGTATATAAAAGAAAATAAACTGCCAAACTTCATAACACTAGAAGAATTCTTAATTTATTCTCTTGGCTTTTGGGGAGTGTAGAAACAATAAGATCTAAGAACAGAAAGGCTGACTATTATTCTTAAAGGCAACATTCATATTCTGATGTTTTTTTTTTTAAATAGACGGAGGCTAGTATTCTTTCTTCCTGGGAAGTGAAATTCAACACTAGGACACAAAGGAACATGAGGGCTCATGGACACGGGCTTGGGGGAGGGGACTGGCAGTGGGAGTGGGGGCACAGGGCAGCGGTGAGCAATAGGTAAAAAGGTGAGACAACTGTAACTGAACAGTAAGGAATTTTCAAAAATGGAAAAAAATAATTAAATGAGATAAAAAACAAAAATAATACACAATGTTGATGAGTATATTAATACTAACATCCACTCACTGTACTAAGCATTATTAGAACTTATTATTCACAATTAGTTAAGTACATTTATTTTCCATATTTTATAGGTAAGAGAACTGTTTCAAAGACCTCACCAAAACTAGATGAAGACTAGTAAATAACATTAGAGATTCAACCAAAAATCTCTCTGACTCTAAGACTTGATGTTTCTCCTGCTAATCTTAATAATATATGTTTACCTTAGAACCTATTTCTTAAAAGGTCAGATTCCTTGTTCCTGATTCTTCCTTCATAATTGGTTCTCCCAAGAATTTCCTGTTTGATCTACAATATGATTGAACCAGTTTGACCGAGTTATAACAGAAAGCATTCATCTATTTCATCAGTTATTTAACAAATACACACATGCACGCACGTGTGCATGTGCACACACACACACACACACACACACACACATATATATATATACACACACACACACAATGTTCTCCTGCTATTGTGTTAGGGGAGAAAAAAACAGATAAAAAGAACTGTTTAATAAATGCCAGGTAAAGATAAAGTTTATGAATAAAAGCAGATTAAAATAAACTGTTGAAGATGCTACTTGAGGTAGGTGGTCAGGAAGAACTCTAAGACTGGTTGAGTAAGGATGAGAATCAATGGGGCAGTTGCCTTAAGCATATTTAGAGCAGAGGCTCTTACACTTGGGTATGTATCAGGATCACCTGGAGGCTTTTCAAGACATAGATTTCTGGGGCAGATCCCCATAGTTTCTAATTCAGTAGTTCTTCAAAGAAGCCTGAGAATTTGTATATCTAACAAGATGCTGCTAATGCCAACCTTGGGGACAATGATGTTTTCAGGGGGAATGACCAGATTACCAAAGGCATGGAGAGTGTTTGGTGGTTTTGAGAAATGAGAGTGGCCTGACTTGATGCCACTCTGGCTGGATGTCACTAGAGTGGCTAGATCATTTAGGACATTGTAAACCTGAGTGAGCACTTTAGATTTTTAGGGGAAATCTCAGGAGATTTTTGAGATGATAAATGACATGTTAAAAAATTACTCTGACATTTATATGCAGAATGGTCAGTGAGGGAGCAGCATAGGAAAGACCGTGCAGGAAGCTATTTTAGCCCAGACAAGGGAAGATGGTGGCTGATACTAGCGTGGAATTGGTGAAGGTGAGGAAAAGTGATTGTATTCCAGATACATTTTGAAAGCAGATCTGATAGGACCTGCTGAAATACTACATGTGAGAGGAAAGAAAAGTGATTGGAGCATGGCTCCCAGTTTGGGGATTTGAGACATGAGTGAGCAGAGTGTAATTTAAAAACTTGTAGAGATTCAGGAATAGGTATGGTTATGAAAAACAAACAAACAAAATTGCAACCATTTAAAATTTAAAATCAGACTGCCTATTACAAGAATTGCATTGCGGGAAGGTAGGAGGAAAAGGTGCATTAGCTACTGGTTGGAAAGCACTAAGTCCTAGTTCTTAACACATCAAACTGCCACCTTTCTCTTATGACTGATCTGCTCCAGCATTTGCCTTCTGATCGCTGGGCAGAGGAGCCACGTGAGAACAGGGAAGATGTGACACACTGAAGCTCAGCATAGAAGGGCAAGGCGGACCAAATTAACCAATTTCAAAGACTTTTTGAAAGGGGCCCTGATATGGTAGCTTTAAAAGAGGGTTAAATAAGCATTTGAAAACAAAGAAATAACAGCATTTATGAAGAAAAAAAATACCATATGATCTCACTTATCAGTGGAACCTAATCAACAAAACTAACAAGCCAGCAAAAGAGAACCACAGACATGGAAATAAAGAACAAACTGACAGGACCAAAGGGGAAGGGGGAGGGGGACAACAGGGGAAAGAAGGGGAAGGGTCAAGGAACACGTGTAAAGGGCACATGGACAAAGGCAATGGGGGGCGGTGGGAGGATTGAATGTAGGAGGTGGGAGGTGGCCAGGGCAGTGGAGAGTAATGGGGGGAAAATGGGGACAATTCTAAATGAACTACGATAAAACATTTTCAAAAAAAGAAAAACAAAATACTTTGTTGAAGATCTTTGAAAAGGTCATGATGTTTGTGTGAGGGAGTAAAACATTAAAATTTGCCTGGATTTTGAACTTACAGACTGCATGATTTGTCAGTAATGGAGGGGCTGATTTTATCCTCAAAACCTAAAGATTTTAAAAGTACTTCCAAATTTTATTATTATGAATTTTTGATATGTTAAAAGTTTTAAAAATCTCTACATATTTCAGTATGTCAATATTTCCTTTGTAAAAGGCCATGGCACATTGATAAATGTAGAGTGTGGATCTGGGGTCCAACAGGGCAATAGATAATAAGGTAGACCCTTGCGTTCTGCTGCGCCCTTCCAATCTGCTGCATTTCCCAGTCTGGCCAAGGAGCGTGGCCTGCTGAAATGCAGACACATCTCCATACAGAACCAGGAGAGAGGACATGGGGCTGCATCCAACACTCTCCAGCCTTGAACTGAATTCAGGCCAGCCTCTGAGGTCTGTCCTAGCTCATCACACAGTTATATTTTTTTTTCAGAATACTTACAAAACTTATACCTAGAAATTATATAAATAATCACTCATGTTATATTTGGCATTTTTATAGTTTTTCTTTAGGCTTTATATTTTTAATACATCTGGAATTTATTTGGTATATAGTATTAAAAATCTAGCTTTTTTCTTTAATGGCTAGAAAACTGTTCTAACATAATTTCTTAAAAATTAATTCTTTTGTCTTTTATGTGAAATAATTTTATTTCATTCTATATTTATAGAATGAAATTATTTATTTATTATATAAATATTTATTTATATTTCAACCTATATTTACTCTGCAGTCATCGGGAACTTTATATTCTGTCCCACTGATGTGCCTATTATTGCATCTGTACCATAAAGTTTTGTTTGTTATGGTGTTAATATACTTTAGAAAAACTTGAAAATGGTAAGGAATTGACTCTATCATAAAGAGAATCTATCTCTTTAGCAGAGACTACAAACTCCTATTGTCTTCAAATATTAGCTCATTTTCCTGGTTGTATACTCATTTTTATAATCCAAAGTTGCTGGGAAAACATAAGGTTCTTTCTGTTAATTCCTATTTGAATACTTTTCAGGTATATCAGTAATTAGTTTTAAAATACGATAATTTAGGTTAAAATGCTTTGTTTCCTAAAGCACATAAGGTATTATTATTTACTTGGGACTTATTGAATTGTGTCCCACAACCAGCATAGTGAAAGCCTGACATTTTTTAGGGATGATTTCCATATTGCAGAGTTTAGCATAACTTCTTTTTCATCTCATGAGAATCTAGACCCAAACAAATACCTACAACAAAAACTTGGGAAATAAATTTTCCCAATTAGATATTGTTTATACTTTGACAAATTACAATACAGGTCTACAATCTACTGATTAGAAACATAAGCAATTTCTGTCTTGTTATAAAAGAAAAATGTATTCATTTCCAATTGACTTACATGTAATTTTCAACAACTTATTGAAGACATTTTATTTCTTAGGTGCAATGGAATAAGGTACTATAACCAGGTTTAAATTTTTATTCATTATTTTCCTGGACAAATTTTTTAATCTCTCAGCCTAACTTTGGCCATTTTTAAAATGAGGATATGTATACCCAACCTGTATGGTTGTAGTGGAGATTGAACGAGAAAATATTAAGGGGAAGAATGCAGCTGCACATAGGCTGGATTCCTCCACACGCCCTCTCATCCTCCTCAATGATGCATATTGGAAGAAACAAGCAGTGCTTGAAACTCTAAGATAACTCAGGACATGAGGTAGGCTTAGAGAGTGTGAATGAATTTTTTCAGGACATGGAGTTGGGTCTACAAAAGTCTGTGAAGTGAGTAAACTTTGTCCCTACTTACCTCCGCATTCCACAATTCCATCCCCTCACAAAAGCACAACCTATTTTCCACCTGCTTTGTTAATCTGTATGGGTGGTGGGTTATTGCAAAATGGTAAGCACAGTACTTAGCGGTGTTGCTAGTTGTCTGTCCTACTGACATGCTAATAGGGAGCCAGTTGCCCCCTTACTCGATCTTCAGCTGATGTCCACTATTCCCAGTGGGCATCGGTTTCCTCATTATTGGAAAAATGAATACATAGTTGGAGGAGTGGAGGCACAATTGCATTACGTTCATTAGCTTAGTGAAAAAAAAAAGGCAGAAAGCAAATATGTTTATTTGAAAGGACTAGATGGAAATCTAGAGAATTGATAATGACACATTAACTGATAATAGCAACTAATAAAATGTGCTATCAATTTCTTAATATCTATATTCTTTGCTAGATTATAACCTCCAGAAAAGTAGGACTTGTTTCTGTTTTATTCACTATTTTTAATTCTCTGCATAGGTCATGTAGGCACAAAATAAACATTTGTAGAATGCATAAATGTGTTTATAGACATATTAGGAGTAAATATATGTAACTAGTAAAACAATTTTGAAATAAAAATAATGTGGGATAATGGGTGTTTTGATGTTTTAGACAATTTAAAAGTAGTGTATTTCTTTTTGTATTTTTAATTTTTATTTTTTTTCTTCATTTTGCAGATGTTCCCATTTTCTACCTCTTTGACCCCTCCTCCCAGGCCCCTCTCCCCCTTCCCTCTGGACATAACCTCACCGCTGTCTGTGTCCATGAGTTATACATATGTGTTCTTTGGGTAAAAATGATAATAAAATATGCAATGAAATCTAAACTCCATTCCAGTTCTAATACTAGGTTGAGACACTTTGGGGAATAGAAGTCTCTTTATGTCACCTCTGAAACCACATTGTTGGTAAGCACTCAAAGAGCTTGCCTGCACAGAGAAAAAGTGGTCGGCTGCACCAGAGCCACAGCAGCCCCCCAAGGAATGAGGATTGTGGATTGCAATGCGAGGCCCCTCTCATGACCCTTAGCATGTGCTTCCCCCTAATTGTTTCCATTATGAACTTGCGGTTCTAATTTGTTTTCTCACATCAACATATTTGAAATCTCAGCCTTGCTCTTTCTTTCTGGCCACTGAGCTTTGCTGATGCCATCTGCCTGTCATTTTATGCGGTGATAAAATCAGCACATTTAGTTTGCCATTGATCCATTTTAAAAGCTGAGGGTGCCAAGAGAACACTTCTTTCTGTCTCAGTCAGTATGCTTTTGAACCTAGGAATTTCTTGAATGTTTCAGCACTAATGTATCACCAAAAAAAAAGAAAGAAGCATTGATGTGAGTTTTGCCTTGTGCCATTGACATACTGGCACTATTAAAATTGTAGATATTTTGAAATTAGATTCACATTTACAAAGACTTTATCATTCTTCTTTCAGAAGAATACTTAACAAAATAAAGGCTATTCAAAGATAATAAAATTAAAATTATTAAGAAAGTTAATTTGTGAATTTGTAAATTTGACTTTTAAAAATCTCTTCTACCAGTATCTTTGAGTCAAAAATAATTTTTCTCTAAGCACTTTTTCCAATGTATTAAGCAAAGTTTTAAAATTTTTACCATTATCCATTTATTTTAAATGAATACTATTTTAAAAAGTAAGATCTTCTGAAAATAAGATTATAATTTCAATGATTAAAATAAAATGTGTCTGATTTAGGAATAAAATAAAAGATGTTGATTTGGGCTTCTATAAAACAATTCATATTATCTTAAATATTAGTTATAGAATTATTGAGTGAAGTTATTCTAGAAAATTTTTACATAAATAAAATGTGTGCATTTTATACATTAATGGATCACTATTAAATGTTTGATATATGACAGTTACGTCAAGAGCTTGCTTCTGCGACTACTGCATGCTTACATCGGTGTGTCTGCTGTGTGCTTTGGTCTATCTTGCATTAAATGTGCCCACTTCTATATGGGAAAAGTTTATGGTCTCTTAAGTAATCCTGCCTTCATTTCTTTACATGCAGAAGCTTAAAAACTAAAAGGAAGAATGCACTCTTGAATATTCAACAGTAAGAGAAACATGGATGATCTAAGGAGGCTGGTGCAAGAAATAATATTGTGCTTATAGGAGGAATAAAGGCCACTCTGATTCTCCAATTTTTAATTTAGGAGCACTATGTTGGTGAAGGGATCAAGTTATTGGTGTATTTGAGAATGTTTCAAAGTTAGTAAGCACAGCTTATGCTATGTCTATGTTTTCTTACTGTGCGTAGAACTATAAAACAAGTTGGAATAAAATGTACATATTACTTTTATTTTTATAAGTGGGTCACTATGGAGTCAGCAAGTCCCATTGAAAAATCTACAAAAGCATTATGGCTTAGAAGACAAACTATATTGAACAAAAATTTGTAAAGCCTCTATCTTTTATTCACATTTCTTTCCTATGAAAATGTTTACATAAAATCTTTTAATCAGTCCAATTTTGATGTAACAAAGTATAATCATTCCATAATAACCATACAGAAGTAGAAAGATCATATAAATTAACTGAAATTCGCTTATAACAAGAACTTCTATTAGTATCACATTAAAATAAAATCAGATAGCAAAATTTATATATTTGTCACATTGATTAGATGGATGGCATCATTCAAGTTTTAATACTAACTTATTGAATACTATTATTCAAATTCCTATTTGACTAACATAGACAGTAAACTCAATTTTTAAAACTGTTCATGAATAGTTCCTATTTTTGGCACATTGTTAAATTATCTGAGTCTTGAATTAAGAATTCACTATAGGTTATTAGTATAACCAAGAAAGGTAATTATCTCTATTTTGTGTACTTCAGAAGTAAAAGGGCTACAAAATGTATAAAACAGAAAAAATATTTTTAAAGAATGTATAAATTATGCTCTGGCTGGCGTAGCTCAGTGGCTTGAGTGTGGGCAGTGAACCAAAGCATCGCAGGTTCGAATCCCAGTCAGGGCACATGCCTGGGTTGCCAGCCAGGTCCCCAGTGGGGGCCACATAAGAGGCAACCACACCTTGATGTTTCTTTCTCTCTCTTTCTCCCTCCCTTCACCTCTCTAAAAAAATAAATAAATAAAATCTTTTAAAAATTATATTAAAAAAAGAATGTATAAATTTTCATTAAGCTACTTAATAGTAAGGTTGAATTAGAA
Organism: Phyllostomus hastatus; assembly: GCF_019186645.2. NCBI lineage: Eukaryota > Metazoa > Chordata > Mammalia > Chiroptera > Phyllostomidae > Phyllostomus > Phyllostomus hastatus. The sequence continues at coordinate 109,799,280 of NW_025334041.1, read as the reverse complement.
GAAATATTTCTGGATTGGCTGTTAATATATAATTTACAGATAAGTTTACAAATACATTTATATAATTTAATTATATAAACTTATTTGGAATATTTTATTTAGAAGAAGGTAAGACTACTGAGAGAGAAATTGCTTAATTACCTTTGCAGTGTATAAGTTCAAACTATATTATTTTCTTACTTCAAGTAGCCAAAGCATGCATGAAACTAACAGCGCAGATTGCTAATTTTTGAGAGATGAAAGCAGATTGAAAGGATAATATGAAAAATACTAGGGAATATATGTGCTTATCCAGTGGGTCCACTATTAGCTCTATAATAATACAATTTTAACTCCCAGGGAGAAGAATAAAACATACTGTTCCATTGAAGTGTATCTGTTTTGACCTTGCCTTTTTCTAGACCCTGGAGAAACCATTACTTGTTGAACTATTTTAAAGACAGTTTCCTGAAATTGATAGATATAAATTTTATGTGTCTTTTTTGAAAGGGCACCATTGATAAGATCTGCATCTCACAGTGCAGCCAGTTACATGTCTGTGCTGACAGATCTTGGCAGGGAGTAATTAAGATGTTAGTCTCAGCCCTGGCTGGTGTAGCTCAGTGGACTGAGCGTGGGCTGCGAACCAAAGTGTCGCAGGTTCGATTCCCAGCCAGGGTACATGCTTGGGTTGCAGGCCATAACCCCCAGCAACCGCACATTGATGTTTCTCTCTCACACTCTCTCTCTCTCTCTCTCTCTCTCTCTCTCTCTCTCTCTCTCTCTCTCCCCCCTCTCTAAAAGTGAATAAATAAAAATAAATAAATAAATAAAAAGATGTTGGTCTCAACAGACTGAACTTGTATACTCCAGGGTTGTTATTCACCTCTTATAGGAGCATCTCAAGGTTACACATTTTAAAACACAGGCTTCATTCTCCTTGTTCAATTGCATTTGTTAGTTATTTTCATTTTGTAGCTTTAAAGTCAAAACTTAATATTTAAACATGTAAGCCTCAAAACTTATTTGAAAATCCTATGCTGATGAATTATATTTTATATCTCCACTTGTGGCTCCAGAGGTAATCTGAAGCCAAGCAATGGGCTTTAGCATATTTGCATGCTATCTCAGTACAGCTTCTACAAATTCTGAAAGTGAAGTGATGCTCCTAGACCGTGAAAAAATGGAGAAACAACAAAATGAGCTACATTCAGAGCTTTGGCACCTTACACAATGCCATCATTCTGTGTTTGAAAGTTTTAACTTCTTGGTTAACCTATTACTTTTATTTATTTATTTACTTTTCACAGAATTGCAGACCATATTCACTAATACACCTGACAGGGGGTTAATATCCAAAAATTTTTTAAAGATTTTATTTATTTATTTTTGGAGAAGGAAGGGAGGGAGATAGAGAGAGACAGAGAGAGAAACATCAATGTGCGGTTGCTGGGGGTTATGGCCTGAAACCCAGGCATGTACCCTGGCTGGGAATCAAACCTGGGACACTTTGGTTCCCAGCCCACGCTCAATCCACTGAGCTACACCAGCCAGGGCTAATATCCAAAACTTTTAAAGAACTTACAAAACTCAACACCATAAAAACAAACAACCCAATTTAAAAAAATGGTCAAAGGGCTTGAATAGACACTTCTGCAAAGAGGACATACAAATGGCCAATAGACATATGAAAAGACGCTCAACGTCACTAATAAAACCACAATAAGGTATCATCCCACACCTGTCAGAGTGGCTATCATCAATAAATCAACAAATACATGCTGGTGAGGATGTGAAGAAAAGGGAGCCCTCGTGCACTGCTGGTGGGAATGCAGACTGGTGCAGCCACTGTGGAAAGCAGTATAGAGATATCTCAAAAAATTAATAATGGATCTGCCTTTTGACCCAGCTATCCCACTTCTGAGAATATATCTGAAGGAACCCAAAACACTAATTTGAAAGAACATAAGCACCACTATGTTCATTGAGGCATTATTTACAGGCAACAAGATATGGAAGTAGCCCAAGTAAGTGTCCATCAGTAGACGAGCAGATAAAGCAATGATGAGACATTTACACAAAGGAATACTATGCAGCCATAAAAAGAGAAAGTTCACCATTAGCAAAAGTATGGATGGACTTGGAGAACATTATGCTAAATGAAATAAGCAAGTTAGAGAAAGGCAAATACCATATGATTTCATTCATATGTGGAATCTGATGAACAAATTGAACCAACAAGCAAAATAGAAACAGACTCATATATAGAGAGCAGGATGTCAGCCAAGAGGTGGGGTTGGGGGTGGAAGGATCAAGCAAAAAGGAAAAAGTGCTCATGGGCATGGACAACAGTATGGTGATTGGGAGGAGGGGGCTATAAAGAGACTAAATTGTAGTGGGAAAGTATACAATAGAAATTTTTTTAAAAACCTATTACTTTTAACACTTGCAAAACTATTTTCTACTAAGCCACCCTTATTTTGTCTTCCTATGAAAATACTTTTTTGACATGGGTGATTGGATTAACAGAAAGGGACAATTGGCATAGATAGGCTCAATAGCGTCAAAATCACATCATTCCAATTTTGGGGTGCCAATCAACCTTAGAATGCCCTCGGGTTAACATGAGTAAAATGCTGCTGTTCCAAACTGCCAGTGAATATGAAAATGAAACAAACTCTGTCAGATTAAGGCCAGGATCATTTTTCTTACTCTGATTATCTGACTTAAATGTATACAATTCAGAACTCACTTATTGAAAGAAGTAGATTCCAGACAAGTTTTTGTAAACTACATACCTTTTCAATCCTTCCCATTTTTATTTGATCATATTTCTAAAAAAGAAATAAAAATTTTAATCTCTACATGTAAGTACTTATAACACACAAGATGCAAAAGATATTCACTTAACAAAATATTTTAACTTTTTGATAAAATATTGGCTATACTTCTCAACTAAATGCTCATTTCACAATAGTTGTAGTAGTAATTATTTCTTTCAAAATAAAACAAAATTAAAATACTGCAAGTGAAACATTGTAGAAGATAGGGAACCCTATTTTATATCTTTTATTCTTACCTTAGTGATCATAGTTTCTCCTTCCTTCCTTCCTTCCTTTCCTCACCCAAGGACATTTTTTTTCATTGAAGTGAGAGCGAAGCATCAATTATATGTCTCCCATCTGCTCCCAGAGCAGGAATCAGGGATCAAACTGCAACCTAGGTATGTGCCCTGACCAGGCATGAAACCCACAGCCCCTCGGTTATAAGGACAATGCTCCCACCAATTGAGCCACACTGTCCAGAGCAGTGATTATAATCTTTAAAGCCTTAGGAATTAGGGAAATCATTTATAATCTCAAGGAATCTTTCTTCAAATTTTACATCTACCCAAGCAATGTAGCGTAATGGAAACAGCAAGTGCTTAGGCATTAACAAGGAAATCTCAAGGTCTATATTTGTTTATAATCTTAGACAATTAAGTTCCCTGAGCCTCAGTTTTCCTACCTTTAAAATAGAATAGTTCTATATTGTGGGATTACTGTCAAGTTCGAAAAAGATAATGTACATAAGGCACTCTGAACAGAAGATGTAGAAATAAAAAATGTTAACTGAATTTACTATTTTATCTATGTGTTTATGTATGTGTGTTGTACATCAGCAATTTATGGTACTTTATACTCTTTCCAACACCAATGTTTTCCTCCTTATCAGGAAACAACATGCACTGGGAAAAATAATTTTTATTTTCATTTTTCTTTCATTGGTAAATTTTATCAAGTGCCTAAAAAGATACTGTGTTAGGCACTCAGACAGCCACAGACATGAATCAGTCTCAGAATCTACCCTGACAGGAAGAGCTTAGAGAAGTTAGAGACACACTAAGTGTGCAAATAGAAGTACCATGCCCAATGTAAGGCGAGAAGCTTAAACAGCTACCAGCAGAAAGAGTGCCATGGATACTGAAAGAGATGGTGCTTGTCATTTGGAACAACAGGGTTGGGAGGTGTCTGAGCGTATGGATGAAGGCATTTGAGCATGACCTTGAAGTACAGCTAAGATTTCAGCCTGAATCATGGGAGGAAGGGAAATCCCAGACAGTGCGCATACCATGAGTAAAAGCAGAATAATGCACCCTTACAGGGCCTAAGAAGTAGGCTTCATTTGCCTGGATGTTCAACTGTAAGGAAAACATAAAAAAGATTGGAGCGGAGGCTGGGGTCCAGTAACAGAAAACCTTGATGATCAGGTAAGGAATGTTGACATTTTCTGTCGACGGACTAAATACAATGCTTCTCTTTGTTTTGGCTGACTCTTCTCTACACACTCAAAATACTTAGGCTCTTCCCCGGGCCACGTCTCGGAAAGACTGTGACAACCATGCTCAGGCTTAGCTCTGCTTTCAATATCGTTCGTGTTCTCTCTTCTTGTTATCTCTGCTTCTCACTAACGGGTATATTTGGTAGGTACGGGGCCAAAGTTAGAGATAAGTATCATCTACTTCTACCATCTCAGAATGAGTAAGGGCCTGTGCATTTCCTTCTCTTTGGACTCTTCCTAGATGCCATGTCAAAGGGACCCACTGGCATACTGAAAGGCAGAAGGACAGAGATGCTGAAAGGTGTCCTGGAATGTGCTGTTTCCAGCACAGCGAAAGGTGGGGGAAATGTGTGTTTGGAGAGATCAAAACAAAATGCACTGGTAGAGTTTACCTGAGTGCTTCTGTTTCACTTCCCAGAGTGAATGGTGAGAAATTTTGCCAGTTTCAAATGCCTCCGGGCAGAGTGACTTCTAGTTAAAGCAAAGAGACATTTTTTACCAGAAAAAAAAATGTCATGTGAAAAACACTTAGCTACTCTGTGTGTGCATAAAAAGCTTAATAAATGTCATTCTGTGCACACGAAAATTCAGAAGGCCCCAGGGGCCAGAGAACATCGAGGGGATAAAATAGCCTCATCTACAACAGAGGAGTCCAACCCAACTGCTGCCTGAAATCACCTCGGAGGCCTTCAGACCCACCGACACTGGGGCCTGCCACCCAGACTGGTTTAGTAAACTTTAACTCCCACACATCATTGTAAAGTCCACTGAGAGCCAGTCCCAAAGTCCCTTGTTTTTCTGTTTGGAAACGTCTAAGTTAGAGGCAGTAAGAGAATTGCTCACACTGCTTATTAATAAAAGATCTAGGCTTAGAACAAAGTTCTCTAGGATACCAGTGTTATTTCTTTCGAGTTTGTTGTTTACTCGTATATCATTGATTTGGGAATTTATTCTCTATTTCGAATATTAAATTATTAATCGATGCAGTCAGTCAATAGTTTTCTTAATGTGTCATCCACTATTTCAGGTAAAGGTGTAGATCAGAGAGCAAATCGCATGCACTCAGTGAGCTGACCCTTGGTGATGGATGGAGGAAAGGCCGCCTGCAATTAACGTAAATAAAGACGTGAGGAAATAACGCAAGACTGAGATGGGGTGTAGGGGCAGTGACTTTAGGCAGCTTTTAAAACTGCTAGTCACTGTGCTTAGTTATTTGCTGCTTGTTAGACCTTGAATGGAGGACATAGAGATTCCAAATCACCACCTAATACCAAATAACTAGAGTTAAAGGCTGAATAAAAATTTCTAGGAAGTAAGCAGGAAAAGGAATTTCAAACTGAAGGATCAATTTGTTCAAAGAAGTGCATTTGTGAGAAGAAATGGTACCTTCTGAGGGTTACAAATCAGTTCAATAATGCCGAAACAAATAATAGAAGAGATGAGGAAAAACGAGTCTTTAAAGGTAATGAAGGGAAATACATGCCTTGCAAATGGATGCATTGCTTTACTTCTATGGGAGTGTCTTTCAGACTGTATTATGTGTTATGTTAATACCTAGAGAATTTCTACAAGTAAAGACCCCTGGCCTGTCTCTGGTATCTCTGATCCAGCAACTCTGATGATCACAGTCTGTACTCTTTTGACAAGTGCTGCTCTGGATGACGGCAAAGAATTAAAGAATTTTAATCTGGCAATAATGTGACTGACCATTCATCTTTGAACAATTACCATGAGAAAAATATATGAAAGATATATTGGGGGCAGAATGATACAGTTGATAGGGAAGTTATGGCACCACTATGAGAGGGATAATAGGAGCCTTTACTAGGGCAGTGGTAGAAGTTAATGGAAAGAAGGAAATGGGCATTAAAATATTTAAGAGTTAGAATTGACAGGTGACAGGGCTTAGAAGCAGAGTTAATAAAAGCAAGGAAGGGGGTGGAATACACAATTGTTTGCAGGTGTTTGATTTCAGAAATTGTATGGAAGGTATTACCAGCAAACAGAGTTCAGAAAGTGGCACGTTCACCCCTAAGTGAGATTCAACATCGCCTCAGCCAATGGTACATATTAATATGCATCTCAGGAGTGAAGAATGCCCAAAGATGTTTGAAAATTGTCAATATATGTGATTTCATAAAAAAAGATCAAAAAGAAATGAGGGACATAAAAGAAATGAAACTGAGAGAGAATTTCAAAATATAAGTGCTCAATTGAGATAAACACCCAAAGAGGCCAAGTGAAACACTTTGAAATTGGAAATTTAAAAACCACTGGTGAACCTAGTGAGAGAAGAGTGATAACCTAATTTTCTGAACTGGCACCAAAAGCAAAGATTACAGGAAGCGGAAACACATACACTGTGTCCAGATGTAAAAAAGGGGGCTCCACACAAAGACACACACACACACCCGTTCTGTTGCCTATTATAAAAATTGTTCTTTCTTTGATACACTTAAAAATTAAAGTGTGGAGAATGCAAGTAGTATAAAGAACATTCAAATAGTGGCACTAAGCCTCATAACCCAATAGAATAGTAAATATTTGATTAGGAAATTAATGGGCTCACTTAGACTGGTGCAACCACTATGGAAAACAGTATGGAATTTTCTCAGAAAACTGAAAATGACTGCCTTTTGACCTAGCAATTCCACTGCTGGGATTATATCCTAAGAACCCTGAAACACCAATCTAAAAGAACCTATGCATCCCAATGTTCATAGCAACACAATTTACAATAGCCAAGTGCTGGAAGCAACCTAAGTGCCCAGCAGTACGTGAGTGGATCAAAAATCTATGGTACATTTACACAATGGAATTCTATGCAGCAGAAAGAAAGAAGGAGCTCCTACCCTTTGTGACAGCATGGATGGAACTGGAGAGCATTATGCTAAGCAAAATAAGCCAGGTGGTAAGGGACAAATACCACATGATCTCACCTTTAAGTGGAACCTAATCAACAAAACAAACAAGCAAGCAAAATATAACCAAAGACACTGAAATTAAGAACAGTCTGACAGTAATCAGAGGGGAGGTGGGAAGGGATAATGGGGGGAAGGGGGAAGGATTTTTAGAAACAACTATAAAGGACACATGGACAAAACCAAATGGGGGTGGAAGCAGGGGAAGCAAGTGGGCTGGCTGGGGTGTGGGGTAGTGGTGGGGGTAAATGCAGACAACTGTACTTGAACAACAATAAAATAATTTTTAAAAATAAAGGATTTTATTGCCCTGAGAAAAAAAAGGGGGCAGAAACTAATTTGAAAACTTCTGTTTAATATTCATATTCTAGTTTTTATTTTTGAAAATAAAGATAAATCTATCTTATTGATTTCAGTGATACAAGTAGGTGTCTGCCATAATACTTTTGTAGTACCATCAGAAATATTTTTAAAAAGAAAAATAATATAGAATTATCTTTACAGGAATCAAAGTTCAGGAAAATTCCTGGGAATAATTGATATTAAAGAATTTAGTGTCAATTAAAAGGACTGTATCTTTTAATTTTTCTTTAACTTTTCTTCTGTTGTATAGAAGTTCCTGAAGAACATTTAGAAATAATTCTGAAATCATCATTTTTTTCTCTTTGGAATACAATTATTCTGCCGTGTATCCTTTTTTGATGTCATCTACATTTCTGCAAAATATATGAATCATTTCTTATCTGTCATGTCTTATAATTTATAATAGTTAATATTGCATGAAAACACAGGTGACATCATTTTATTCTATCAGAGAGTTTTTAGTGTTGCTATATTTAGTACTTTGCAGAAGACATGTTTAAAGTATGATCTGATGGATAAATGTGTTAATAGCTAGGATGCCTCACATTTTCAACACTTTCTGGCAGAAATGGAGTCACTCACCCACGGCATCTTAACTAGCATTTACATAGTGAATGGTTCATTCTGACTGTAGGCTGAATACCAAAAAAGGAAATAAGTAAATAATTAAAGTTGTAATTATCATAAGACCAAAATTCAAGAGGGATTCCATTATCTCTCATAATCAACAGGATTGCTGCCTAACTAAAATGGGTCTCTATGTCCTACATTATCTCTTTTCAATGTTTCCCATAGTCATTGTGCACTTTTAAACACAAAGCACTCCCCAAGCTTCATTGAGATTATGGCATTCAATCAAACTAAAAAGTAGAATATGTCTAATTTACAGGGCAATACCCATAACTAAAAGTTTGTGGCCACATCTATAGGAACTTAAAATATGCATTTATTTTCCTTTTACATCATGCATTGCTCCATGCAATCACACATTTCACAAAGTTGGATGAAAATCTAATCTATGTCAGGCACTCTTCTGGGTCTTGGGAGTATAGCAATTAAAAAAACAAATATCTATACCTGGGTGGATCTCACACTCTGGGGAAAGGGGTGAAGAATGAAAATGATCACATAAACGAATTAAAATATAATACATCATGTATAATAAGTGCTATGTCAATGGGAGGGAAAAGAAGTAAGGAATACCATAATGGGGCCTGGATGGGTGTTGTTTCCAATGCACTTAGAAACAAAGGAGGAATAGATTCCTGGAATGGAAAGGCAACTTGAGATTAGTCCTTATGGTCTCAGGTGGGGGACAGTGGAGGCAAAGCTGTAAATACTATGGGAAAGGAAGGGTAGGCACCATGCCAGGAACTTGCAGAATTCTGAGCATTGCTTCTTCCCTCTTGCCAGAGATACAGAGGCCAGAAAGATGTTTTCCTACTCAAAGCTTGCAGCTTCTCAGCTCCCTCTTGACTCTTAATGAAGGGAATTAGGGGGAAAATATCATATTTTCCAATGCCTGGACCATTTTTACTGTATTTATATAATCCCTCTTTTCTTTCCACTTTTTTCTGCTCTATGTGTGCATAAGAGTTCATTTTTGCTCTGAATTCTTTCTAAATTGTAAAGCTCAAGGGTCATATGAGCTTTCAATTTTTTAGATGACATATACTAGATGCAATCAAAATCCCCAGATTAAAATCTCTATAGAGGAAATTTTTCTCCCTCACTGAATAAGGAAGAAGAATCTTGGGGTAAATCAAATGGGAGAAACATTTAGAAAACCATCAGTCATATTTACATTTAGAAAACCATCCATTATACTTCCACAAATGTGTACTACAGTTTTGAAAGCGACTATGAGAGTCACTTACGTATAAAATATTTCCTGCTCTCCACTTTCCAGGTTTATGGTACAGGTTCTAATCACCTGTTACTGCATAGCAAACAGTCCTAAATGTTAGTGTAGTAAAACAACAACAATTTCATTATGTCCCCTGTTACATGGGCCAGACATGAAGGCAGAGCACTGCAGTGATAGCTCATCTTTGCTCTGTGATGACTGGAGCCACCTCAGCTGTGGCGGCTTTGGTGGGAAGACAAAGGGATGACTTGACTGAACCCATATGGCTGGGGCCTTCTTGCATCAGGCTGTTGGATGGGTCTTTTCATTTTCCTCTTCATTGTGTCTGTTACCCAGGCAACTCTCTCCATAGATCCCCTCCATGGGTCTTTCTTGGGCTTTCTAATATTATGAATAGTCAGAAATGTTACATAGTACCTGGCTTCTCCTGGAATAAGAATTCCAAGAGTAGGAAGTGAAAATTGTCAATTTCTTAAAGGTTGAGCCTGAAAATTGCTACAGCATCTTTCCTTATATTCTACTCAAAAAAAGTATTCACAAAACCTACCCAGATTTAAGGAGAGTCCATAAAACCAGCTTTCTACAGAGAGAAGTATCAAAGAATTTATGGCCACATCACGACAACAGTTTTTGACCTGTTGATAGCTCGGTGAGTCCTTGTGACTAAACCTGTTCAAGAGTTGTGGGCAGAATGGTTCGTGTCACTTCCAGACCTTTCACGAGTATCTTTCCCTTTGACACTGAACCTGATCCCATGTGAGATATTGCACTGAGTCAAAAGTGTAGAGCTATGGAGCGGAAGTGTCAGCCAGCCTCTGGATGTGTGCCGTCAGTGACAAACACACCTTAGTAACTTACAGTGCTGAGATGTGGGAGTTGTGCGTAAGGGACCCGAGTCTATCCTGACTGATATGCAGCCGGGCATCTGCTTTTCTCGTTATCCTCCTTGGCTACTGAGATATGCTAACTTAATCATCCAGTAGAACTTCTAATCATTTTTACATGTGGGGACAGATTTATTTAAAGAAAATTATTATTGCTTCCTGGACATATCACAGATGGCAAAATAACTGGAGAACAATTCAAATACTTATTTGACTCTCTCTTTCTTGAAGCTAAGCAGAGAAAATTTGTTTTGGATATTATTTATTTTTCCCTGAATAAACCAAAACATCTCAAGCAGAATTTATCTTTATTAAATTTTACTTGTTCTCTTGGCATTGTCCTATTCCTGTCAATGTCTGGTATATAATTTTTCTTCTCATTTTTTCCATTTATTTTAGCTACTTCAGTTTTCTTAGTGCAGGGATCAATGTCCCATGGTTTATATTTCAGGGTAGCTCCATTTACTTTTAGGAACTATAAATGACAAGGAAGTGACTTCATCTTTACATTTAAAAGTCATTTGGCCAAATAAGAAGAAAATAGTATATTTTCTCAAAGCCATTTTTCTAATGTTGTACTTAATTTCAGAAAGGAGAGTATACAAAGTCCTTTCTTTCCATATTTTTTGCAGCTGAGCTTCTTGTACAGGGTTGATTAAATGGTATATTTTGGTATTCAAGTGGAAAAGAGCACCCACTAAATGCAATACTCATTGGATTTGTTTTTTTAAAGATTTTATTTATTTATCTTTAAAGATGGGAAGAAAGGGAGAGAAACACCAACGTGTGGTTGTCTCTCGAGCACATTCCTACTGGGGACCTGGCCTGCAACCCAGGCATGTGCTCTGATTGGGAATCGAACCAGTGACCCTTTGATTCAGGCTGGCACTCAATCCACTGAGCCACACCAGCCAGGGCAGGACTTGCTTTTTTTTTTTTAATGTCCTAAATTTGTGACCCTTAGAGCAGATGTGAGAAACAACTAAGTAAGCCAGGATTTCAAACCCCAAACAAGGTACGACATGTCCCCAGGAAATATTCCATGTTCATGTAGCAAGCAGGAAAATGTTCAGGATGAGTTTTATGAGGTCAGTCAAGCTTGAATTACAAGGTTACAGAATATCAAAATTAAAATATACAAAAGTCATATCTCCACGCAAATCAGACATTTCTTGTAAAATCCTCCAAGTGATAATCATCCAGAACCTGCTCGAATTCTCAGATGACAGGAAGATCAAAACACCAGAAGCAGCTCATTTTCTATATATGAGTAGCTGTATTAGAAAGTATGCTCTTCATTAGCATGGAATTTGCATCACTGTCAGCATGTACTGGTGCATATAATTTCTGACCCTTAGTTGTCATAGAGCAACTATGTCTCTCTCACTTTTCTAACATTTGAAATGATCATGGCCCTGTCTCCATGGTCTCTAACTAGAACACTCATATAGAAGAGTGTACTGAGAGTTTCTAAAGTGGACGTACATGTAACCACCACACAAGTTAAGAAATAAAGCTCCCCAAAGATGTGGATGTGCCTTTCCAATAAGATGCCACCCCTCTTGTAAAGGTAGTTATGATTCCTGATTGGGTATGTAAGAATTCCCATGTCTTTCTCTGTAGTTTTACCACTCATGGTCATCCCAATATGTTCTAGTTCTCTGTGTTCTTTAATATTCATTAAATTATATAGCTTGCTGAATTATATATTCCATATGTACTTTATCCTAGTTTCTCCTTTATTATAATACAACACTGAGAATGAAACTCAACATTCTTTATGTGATTTGAGCAATGCAGGAGAAATCATAGCTCTAGCCCCCTCAATCTGAAGACTATACTTAGATTTGCATTAGCAACTTTAGCTGCTTTGTAAGCAAGTTATAATTTACCCCACAGAGTTGAAAGCCAGTGTTCTGTTGAATGTGGAGGTGTTCTTACAGAGTAATTTGAACAGGTGGGTTAACTTTTCCTATTCAGCAAGCTCAATTAATAGTTGATATAACATAGCTACACAATGAGCACAATTTCCTTTCTCTTTTACTGGAAAACTCTGTTTGAGGCATGAGTACTTTTTCTCCTTGGTCAAGAAGATGAATCTGGTAAAAGCAACAAATTTCTTGAGTGTTAAAGCTGATTATATTTTATAGGAAGGTAACTGAGTCGCAATATGAAACTTTTCATGGGGCAATGTTTCATAAACAAAAAATTTGATTATTTTCTACATAAATGCTTAAACTGAGAAAATGATAAGCTTTCTCTTATCCCAGCTTCTCAAGAGGCCAGGATTCATACTCCTTAATAAGAATTCTGCTGAAAAGATGTGGTCCATGTCTCAGACCTTGACAAACTTCTTTTTTAGATCTTCTTTATTTGTATTTAAAAACAATGATAATCAACAACTAACTTCCTGGGTTGCTAAAAGCAAGTGTAATTAAATGTAATACTGACATGAAAAAGAATGTTCATAAATGTTTCATACTCCTTCATTTTAGAACTCTTATCCAGCTCAGTAGTGCATGGTAGAGACCTACAAAAAAAATCCTTTTGCACAACTAAATGACCCTTTATGTGGGCTGTCTTTTTACTGAAGCACCTTTTCAGAATTGCACAAGCACTTTCTGATGAAGGGAAAAATTTCTTGCCTTCACTGAAATTGGCTGATGTTAATAGGGGTCTATTTCTAGAAAACTATTTTTTTAAATATTCCCAGTCTACTAGAAATAATAAAAAGAGATTGGGAAACTTACTAGGGTTAGATATAATCAATTAACTATATGGAACATTTTTGAATGGACAGAATAAAAAAACTATAGAAACTATTTATAAGATCTTAAACCCCTCACAATTCAACATCGTAGGCCTGCCTTGGTTAATAAAGTAGCCATAAGCAGCATGTGAATATTGAAAGTTAAATTAATTGAAATTATATTTGAAATTTAGTGCCTCCGTTGCTCTAGGCACGTTCCAGGTGCTCAGAAGCCACTGCGGGGCTTGTATCTAGCATGTTGGACAGCGGAGCCGCAGAGTGTTCCTGCCACTGCAGTAAGTTCTGTCAGGGCTCCGCATGGCCTCACTTCATTTGGGCGTAAGAGAACAATTGGCATTCCAGTGATACTCTTGAGTTTCAAAATGAAATGATGCGTTTTGTGAGTTTCATGTTCGAAGTTAAGGAAACATATTTTAAAACATTTATCCCAGTTTTAAGTGTTGTTGAAATGCAGGAATTTAAAGTGGTTATTAGGATTTATATACCTGGATAATTTGCCCTGTGGCTACTGGAATGTTAAGTGAGAACGTTTTATTATTTTATGCATTCTCAAAAGACTTAACATTATGAAGAGTTGTGATATGTGAAGATTGTGTCATAGGAAGTGGTATAAAAAATAGAAATAAAAACAGGCCTTCTGATTATAAGGCCCATAATCCTAACCACGATGCTGTAACTGCATGAAAACCGTCTGGATTTTCCACTCCAAGTAATGAGAGAGAGGACAATAAAAAAGGTTTGTTTGCTGTGTTGAGACTCTCTAATTTGGTCTTCCAGCTTCAGGTGTTGGTGAAATAATGGAAGAACCTCACAACATGCTTTCAGGTGAAGGCCTAACCATGTAGATTTAGAACATGGTCCCCGGTAGGTCGGAAGTCCATCTCCAAAGCTAAGGTGTATCTTTCCATGATAAGTCACCCACCCTTGCACAGTCTCTAAGATTCCATAAGCTGCTATGCTGTGGATTTAATAGAGAGAGCTGACGAAAGGAGAAATGATGTAAACTAGATGCAATAGCAACTGGACTTAACAATATAGTTTGTATTTTGCTGTTTCAACATAACTATGTCAATTGTATTGGATGAAACAAGGTATAAGGCCATATTGAAGTGACTAAGAGAAGTTCCTTAGCCAGCATATTAAAGTACATTTTTTAATTCTTATTTTTTATCCTACCCCAGGACATTTTTCATTTGCTTTTTTTAGAGAGAGAAAGGAAGGGAGAGAAAAAAACAGTGATGTGAGAGAAACATTGATCAGTTGCCTTCTTATGTACCCAGACTGCACATGCACTCCAGGACTGGGGATCCTACGCATTTGAACTGGGAGTCGCATGCGCCTGAGCCCAGACCAGGGATGAACCCACAATGTAGGTACGTGCTCTGACTGGGTATCAAACCTGCAGTCTTTTGGTTACAAGATGCCACTCTAAATACTGAGCCATACCAGCCAGGACTAATGTATGTTTTAAACATAGCATTATGAGGTAGAGATGGGCTTGCCAGATAAAAGGTAGGATCCTACCCATGAAAACTTGAATTTCAGACAAACAACAGATACTTTTCAGTATGTCTCAAATACTGCATAGAGAATAATTACACTAAAGACAATAACTGCTGTTTACCTAAATTCAAATTGAACAGTGATCCCTGTGTTTTTATCTGCTAAATGTGGCAACCCCAGTTAGAGGGGTCCAGATTTGTGATTCCACAACTAACTGCCTTACTCGCTCTGTGTTTTTTGAGCGGTTTAATTGCTCTGTGGGAAAAAGATATAGTAGGGTACTTACTGGGTAAGTACCAGTAGGTAACCAAAGAGCTATCTTGTGGGTAACCAAAGAGCTATCTGACCAAGATCATAGAAATATTTGATAATTAACTGTAATAATATATGTGTAATCTAGCCAAAATTTAAGTTTTCTATTGTAACATGGCAGTTTGACCCAGCATGTGTTACAGAATTTTGCATCTTGCTCAGCCTGCACTAACCTGAACACCTAACCTGCAGCCTATGAACACTCAGGCACATCTGCACCCTTGGGAAACCGTGTGCTACTTGCCATGGAAATCTTCCTTGCCTTTTCCATTCCAGGGAATAACTTCTTTGTGATGACCTGATTCCCCTCCTCCCATTCTCTAACAGGGGATCACACTGCCTGAAGGAGGCTGAGACAGACTAAAAATAAAAGTGCTTGACATCACTTGATTTAAAGATACTGTATTCTGCTCTCTTTCTCTTTTATTTCAGCTTGGGAAAACAGTATTTCAGTGAGAATGATAGATAGGCATCTACTAAACTGGGAGAGGCTTCTGTGTTCCAGAGGAAAGCAACTCTGGGTTTTCTCCCTGGATTTTCATCTTTCCTTAACAGTGATACCTGATGATATTCACTTTCACTCCCTATTCTCCAACCAGGTGGGTGTGTGGGAGCTATGTGATCATGCTATTCCTGTAGACTTGGCAAAGGAACCCAGTCAAGTCCAGATCCCTCAGTGTTGATGGTTGGTTTTAAAATTTAGAAGTTGCCAAAGGCTCATAGAGTGATGATCAGAGGTATACCTTATGAAATACTTCCAGTAGCAAATAGTTTATTCTATGTCTTTCTGTAATTTTTTTTAATTATCCTCCATCTTCTCCACATCACTCATTATAATATCATGTTGGTGTTTAGAATAGCAGCGGGGTATGTAAGGCTATATACAGAATGAAAAAAAATTCTTCTCACTTATGTAAGTTTATGTTAAAAATGTATACCTCATAATATATAATAATATATTATACAAGGAGGGACCTCCCCCAAAAAACCCTGAAATTATCTTCTGGAAGACATGCCCCTCGTAGTTTCCCCTGCTAGGGGTGTGTTCTAGGAACCCATCTGTATCAGCGCACCAGCTGGCGTTGTTGTGAGAGGCTGCATTTGCCTTCAGTGATTTTTGTTGTTGTTGTTGAAGACTCTTTCATTCATCTGCCCATTTCATGATGGGTGATTTATGAGTGCACCTGCTCATACCACACTGAGTGTTCAGCAGTTTTTGACCAAAAGCCGTCTGACCCCTGTGCTCCACTCTCCTATTCACCCCATCTCACCCTAAGGGACACTATTTTTTTGTTCGTTTCCCAGGATGAAAAAAGTCCTCTAAGGGAAATGTTTTGCTAATGTGGAAGACGTGAAACAAAAGTGGCAGAAGCACTAAAAGACACCAAAATTGACAAGTTCAAAAACTGTTTTGAGCAATAAAACAATGTGTCGATAGGTGTATTGCACCAAATGAAGAATACTTTGAAGGTGACTGCAGTTTAAACATGTGAGAATAAATACACATTTTTTATAAATAAATTGGGCTTTAGGGGTTCCCCCGTGTGTGTGTGTGTGTGTGTGTGTGTGTGTGCATGTGCATGTGTTTTACATACCCCAGAACTCAATGAATCTTTGAATTGATAGCCTTGAATTTAACTTAAATTTAAGAAAAGCTGCAGTAGTTTCTATTCCCTGATCTTTAAACCACGCAGGCACGTACTGCCAACACACACACACACACACACACACACACACACACACACACACACACACGGGCATTTTTACTGACCGTGGACGTGATGAACACTGTAACGGCTCACTGTTGCCCACGGCACAGCAGCCTGAGACATGCAATGCAAACAGCAATTTTGACCAGAGCTTAAGGCTCATAACACCGGAAAAACCAATGGCAAAAGCAAGCATTCAATCTTCGCATCTGCTTCACAAGAAATTTTTTTTAAAAAGCATTCTGACGATATAGAGGTAAAACAACCATAGAACAGAAACTTCTTATCCCCCCGAAATATGAACTAACTAAAAACTTTTCACTGAAGACTTTGTGGTACATTCTGAATTCATGTTATTTGAAAGGATTAACTTTTGTTTTTTTCCTCAATCACTGTTTTTCTGAGCATATTCTAATTATGGGCCAAAAGAAATCACCAAAGGCCTCTGCATCAGTGGGGTTGACACCAGCAGCATATAATATAAAGCCCAAATTAAAGAGGCTTTACAATCATAGAAGCTTAACTTTGTCTCACAAAGATTGTGAAGATAAGGGTTCTGGGCAGATATGGCAGCTTTGCTGATATTAAGGAATACTGACCCTTTTCATCTTCCTATTTGGCCTTTCCTAGCACATGTTTTCCATTGTTGAGGTTGCCTCATGGCACAAAAGGACTACTGTGGTTCCAGACAGTACATCTGCATTCCAGAAAGGAAGACTGAAGAAGCTAAGAAAACTAAAGGGACAAATGTCCCTCTTTAAACATTTTTTTCTATGTACTCTATCTGATGGCTTCTGAGTATGTTTTATTGGATGTAAAGAAGCCTAGGAAATGTAACCTTTAATTCAGTTATTTTATTGCACTGAATAAAATCAGGTTCTTTTGGTAAGGAGAACAGCAGAATTGATACTGGGAGAGAAACTACCAGCCTCTGCTTTTGCATCAGTTTTCTGCTATAATAATAATTTTAAAAATACTTATGTAATATTTTTATAGTTCCCTAACTCACAGTAGATCTTCTAAGGTAGTCATCACAACAGACTTTTGACATAATAAGTAACAACAAATTAGTACTCTATGTGCCAGTCTAATATTCTAAATGCTTTATGCAGTTAATGTGTAAAAAACTCCACAATAAATTATGTATTGATTATCTACAGGTAGCTATTGCCTATATCCATCTATGTA
The DNA here is from genome assembly GCF_019186645.2 of Phyllostomus hastatus. Classification (NCBI taxonomy): domain Eukaryota; kingdom Metazoa; phylum Chordata; class Mammalia; order Chiroptera; family Phyllostomidae; genus Phyllostomus; species Phyllostomus hastatus. Next base: position 109,781,464 of record NW_025334041.1, on the reverse strand, counting down.
TCTATCCTTGAGCACCGCCACCTCACAGATAAGGTAAGGGCACTAGGGAGATGTGAAGAAACTCACCCGAGGACACGACTGAGGGAGGGAGATTTGAGTACTGTCAGCAGGGCACGCTTGTCGGCGCTCTGCTGCATTCCCACGCAAGGCTCAGCAAAGGAAAAAATGGATGTCCAACCGTATTACTGCTACTTAAAAGTAAGCATCGCAAATACCCTGAAATAAAGGACATTTTGGTTCTATTTTTCCATGGAAAGGAAGAACACAGACATTGTGACGGGAAGGTTTGCAGAGCTTTCACCAGAGGGTGACATAATTTAAAATGTGCTTAAGGAGAACACAACAGAGGGTAAACCTCTGTTTCTCAGTACGGTGAGGAGAGATAGGTGAGTCCAGGATCTTGGAATCACACTTTTCTATATAAACACAAAATACTTCCCTACTTTCAGTCCCTCACTTCCTCTTCATTTTTATGTTAATTGGTGATTTGAATTCTTCAGTCTTTTGAAGTCTGTAAAACTAATCAATATATTTGCTTCTAGAAGATACCTCTTTTCTCACCATGACTCACCATAACCCTTAAGACTGACCTTCCTTTCTCATTGATAAATTATCTACTTTTAGTCCAACCTTTTTTCTATGTTCATATATTTTGGTTTCAATGAACCAATGTTTTTAAAAAAATTATAGAGTTTGTATTATAACCATATTTCTTTTTTTTAAATTTATTGTTCAGCTACAGTTACCCTACCTTTTTCCTCATTGTCCTCGCCCCTACCTCATCCTCCCCACAGTCAATCCTCCCCCATTGTCCACGCCCATGAGGCTTCTATTCACGCTCCTTTGCTTGCCCCATCTCCTTCTTTCCCCCATCATCTCCCTCCCCCTCCTGTATGGCCACTGTCAGTTTGTTCTTTATTTCCAAGTCTTTGGTTCTATTTTGCTCATTTTCTTGTTTTGTTGATTAGGTTCCACTTACAGGTGAGATCATATGGTATTTGTCTTTCACCGCCTGGCTTATTTCACTTAGCATAATGCTCCTGGGTTCCATCCATGCTGTTGCAAAGGCCAGGAGTTGCTTCTTTCCTTCTGCTGAGTAGTGTTCTATCATGGAAATGTACCACAGTTTTTTACCCACTCATTTACTGATGGGCACTTCACTTTGGTATTTTAGAGCAAATTTCCAAAGTAGGCTGAAGATAATTTATCTGTTTTTACCACATTAATTCTACTCTTGTTACATTTGGAAATTCTCAGGACAGCATCTGCCCTCAAAAGCACTCATGGCCAGGCTGCTTTGCATAAAGCAGAGCACCTAACCTCGACACTCAGTCCTGCAGGACACAAGCGGTGCTGGTTCCTATGTCTACACATTTCACAGTGTCGTTGTGTTAGAGTGCTTGTTTCTGTCATCCATGAGTGATGCAAATTTATGAAGGGATCTTCTCAAGTTTGGCCACTAAATACTAGCAATACTGCACTGCAGGAGAACATTGGTAAGAAAACTAAAATTTACTCTTTTTTAACAGTCATCAAAGGGGTAATTCTGAACAGAATTGGATTCCTTATGAACAGTGTATTCACTCAAAAAATAACGGTCAAACCATCTGGTTTGAAGCAATAATGCAATTTTCTTCGGTGACCCAAAATCTACTTTGGGTTCTTTTCTCCTCTTTTAACTTCTCTTGATACTGAAAAGTTTTCTATTACTTGTCACCTAAAGAAAATGATCAATAAATGTTTTATACTAAGGTTTTTGGTCCTCTTATTCTTTTACACAATTTGCATTTAAAAAGATAAGCTGGAGAGAAAACACAATGAGTAAGTGAAATTACATGCTGAAATTTAAGCACGGAGAAAAGTGATGTGGGCAATGGGGGGGACTTCCGGTGTTTCCATCCTGCTTAGTCTCTGTGAAGCTGGGCCTGATCATAAATACCCTGAGATAATGTCGTCTCGGAAAATGAGCCCGGCCAGAGCTGAGAGATGTGGCATTTGGGAGATGAGAGTTCTAAAGATGGAGGAAGTCCAGGAGGCCAGTACTACCCTGATAGGAAAACCAGTAAAAAGCATTTGAAGAACATAAATTCTGGACCAGTATCCCCCATGAGTAGAGATGCAAATATCTGCAGCAAATATTAGCAAATTGAATTCAGTAACATATTAAAAGTATAATATATCATGAGCAAGAGAGCTTTGTCCCAAGAGGGCTTTATTTTAAGATGGTAAATATGGTTTAGCATTCAAAATCAATCAATGTAATTCATTGTGTCAAGAGATGAAAAAGAAAACCCATATGATTTGTTAATACATTCATATAAAGCATTTACAGTATTCAACAGCCTGCCTTAGTATAAACTCTCAACAATCTAGGAATAGGAAGAAACTTCTCCAACATGATAAAATGCATTTACAAAACATGCTTAGCATCCTATTTCATATTGAAGTCTGAAGGTTCTCTGCTTAAGCTTATGAGCAGGGCAAGAATACTTACTCTTACCACTGTGAATGTATTGAAAACAAAACTCAATATTAAGACTAACAATGAAGTCGCAAAATGGGGAATATATTTGAAGAGACAGTTTACCAAGGAAGACAGACAGATATTAAACATGTGAAAAGATGTTTAACAGGTTTATTAGGGAAACACAAATTTAATACCCAAATAACGACTGTACTCATTAGAATGTTTAAATTTTTTAAAATCTGTTTTTTAGATTTCACATATAAGTGAAATCAAATGGTATTTATCTTTCTCTGTCTAATATTTCACTTAGCATGATATCCTCCATGTTGTTACAAATGGCACAATTTCATTCTGTTTATTGCTGAGTAATATCCCATTGTATGTAGCATGAGCAAACACACAAAATGGAAACAGACTCACAGATACAGAGAACAAGCTGATGGCTGCCAGAGGGAAAAGGAGGAGGGGAAGGGGAATAAGAGGTACAAACTTGCAGTTATAAAATTAATCAGCCTCGAGGATGCAGTGTACAGCATGGAGAATAGAGTCAATAATATCATAATAACTTTGTGTGGTCACAGATGTTTATTAGGCTTAATGTGGTGATCACATAAGTTATATAAACATTGAATCACTCTGTTGTACAACTGAAACTAATACAATATTGTATGCCAACTATATAATTTAATATAAAAATCAACCTGACATTACCAAGTGCTGGTAAATATCAAGGGTGACTTGAAATCTTACATGTTGCAAAATAGAATAAATAAGTAGAAAAGATAAATCTATCTGAGAAAAGGGTTTAGCAATTTCTCTTAAAGTTAGGCAGGAAAGTACTCTATGATCCCATGTTTCACTCACAGGTATTGCCAAGAGAAAACAAGGCATGTGCCTCCATCTAGACTTGCATACAAATATGTATGGCACCTTTTTTCATAATAGTCAAAAACTGTAACTAATAACAAATGCCCATCAATTTATGAAGGGTTAAACAGAAACACGTAGTATATCACCAAAATGGGATGCCACTCAACAATAATGAGGAATAGTGTGCTGATCCGTGAGACACCACAGATGGTTCTTGAAACTTTTTGCTAAATGAAAGAAGACAGCCAAAGACTTTATGATTCTATTTATATTAAGTTATGAAAGTCAAGATCATAGTGATAGACACCAAATCACTGTTTCCTAGGGGTTATGGGTTTGGGGGAAAGGACTGATGTAGGTAAGAGAGAGGAAGGACTTGGAGTGAAAGAAATTTTCGGAATCTTGACTGCAGAGGCAGTCATGCAACTGTTCCCATTTGTCAAAACCCGTTGAATCATATACCTAAAATCGATGAACCTAATTGCCTGTGAAATAGAAGTTAATGACGTTGATTAAATATATATTTTAAAATCTTGAAGGAGGTGTATAATATAAAAATTATAATTGTGTTAGACATAATATGGAAAGAATTTCACCTAGATTAATAGGTTTGAGTGTTTATAAGTACTAAATAAGGCAATGTGTGTAAAACGCTTAGAGTTATGAAGTAGACTAAATCCACAGACTTCCTGGGTCCCTGGTGTGGAAGTTGACTGTGAAAAAGATAGCCCCTCAAAAACAGAATTTGATATTTGAACGATTTTATAAGTGTAAGTATTCTGAAGTCCCTAACCTCAAAGCTCCATAAAGGTAAAGCAGAACGCCCCCTCTTCTCCTGAATAGGGAGGCGCCTGCTTCTCTGATGAGCTGACCTGACCTCACACATCGCCTCCGAAGGGAACACCAGTTACCGTCTTGCTGTGCCACTGCTATCTAATTTCCTCCACAACTATATTTAGTATCAGATCGCAGCATGCCACAGAGGCCAATTACAGTGTCAAATCAAGGGAAAAAATGCACATGCCAAAATAAGTACGAGTTCATGATGGACATGAGTTTTCTTTAAGATATTTTCTCTGTCCTCCCCTATAGCAAATTAGACTATCCGTACCTGACTGGCTTAGGCTCATTGACTGTAAGGCTTCCTGTGTCAAATGGGACATGAGCAGAACAGGTGTACACAAACGGGAGGACTTCTCACAGGCAGTGGAGTGGGCTGCCACCACGTGTCTTCCCTGGCCACAAAACCAGCTGTTTCCAGAACGGCCCTATTCTTTCTGCTTGGTCCCTGGGATGAAGACAACGTAAAACAGGCAGTGCCAACCCACAAAGCAGACCTAACGTGAGAAATTGTGTGCGTGTCTGTGTGTGTATTTTATCTTTGCTGGAATCCAGAAATTGCCATCCCAACTTTTGGTTCCAGGACCACAGCCCCTCAGCTGCATGAACAAATTTGGAAACCACCTTCAGGACTTTGGGTTCAAGCTATGCTGCTACAAACATGAAAGAGTAACCCTCATTCCACCACCTTTTACTCTTTAATTAGGTTCTAAATGTAAGACCTCTGTGTGTCCATCTGAATTGTGGACTCTGAAATATCTGCCACCCTTCTAAAGAGTCTAAGAAATCCTATACTCTGAGTTCTAATAAAGAAAGGAACACAAGGATAAATGGAAAAATAATATAGAAATATACATAATAATCATAAATATACATAATATTACATAACTAAATAATAAATACCCCCCAAACTCTATCTTTAGCATGTATAACATCATTCCACTATACTTTTTTGTTGTTTTCATGGAGAAGCCTGTTATTTTCTTTTTTGCTGTTTTTATTGAGTCTGTTTTCAACTCCTATTATTTATATTTACTGATTAAAAAGTTGGTCTGTGATTACATTTGATACCTTCTCTTTTTATTTGTTGTGATGCAGCTTTGCCATCCCATTCCTAGGTATGGATTAATTTTTATTCTTTTTAAGAAATGATTTCTAAATGTAAGGATTTATGTGCTTCAATAATTCTTAAAAATTTGCACTGTTATATTTTCATTCTCCTAATAAATCTGGTACTCCTCAAATTTATATCAATTATTTATATATGCATATACATATGTATACTTATATTTACATATAAAAAACCTTCTTATAGCTTTTATGTTTTTTAACCTTATTATTAATCCTCATACATATGACTAATAATCTCAGCAGTGCTTAATTTGCTGTATAATTCATCTACTGGTTCATTTTATTTCAACAACTATTTTATTTATAACTTGAAGTTCTGTTTTGGTCTTCTGCAAAACTGGAAGGCATTTTTCCATAATGTCTTATTGCTGCCTCTTTCATTAAAAAATGTAATTATTTTAAACAAACTTAAAATAACTCCCTGCTGGTTTTATTGTCTGCAGTTTTTTAGAAAGCATAGTAGCTTGAATGGTGGACCCCAGCCCACAAAGCTACATCTGTGTTCTAACCCGCAGAAGCTAACAATGTTACTGTATTTGAAAGAGGGTCTTTGTAGCTGTGATTAAAGTAAGGATCTGGAGATGAGGAGATCACCCTGGATTACTAAGTGGGCCCTAAACTCAGTGACAAGTGTCCTCAGGTGGGGCAGACAGAGGAGAGACACAGATGGCAGGGGAGACGACTGACTGAGGCAGAGACTGGAGCAATCCAGCGACGGGTAGGCAATGCCTTGGCCACCAGCCAATGAAGAGGGCGAGGAACAGCATCTCCTCCAGAGCCTCTGAAGGGCATGCAGCCCCACTGACGCCTTGGCTGCAGATCTCTAGCCTTGACAGAATAAATTTCGGTTTTTAAGGCCACCAACTTTATGGCAATTTGTTAGGGTAGCTCTTGGAAATTACTACAGAATGTCATCTCACTTTTCTTGTCTCTGTCTCCTCTTGCTCCTGGTTCATTGGCTCCTCATGTACTTGGTACCTTTGCATTGTGAGCTCTTGTTTTATAGGAGTTTTGTGCAGCCTGGTTTAAAAGTGTATATACATTTACCTATTCTGGAGGACTGAGGAGTACCACTAGCCAAGACCTATCTTTTAAATGTTTTATGTTAACGGTTTTTATACCTTCAAGGCTCCTGTTGGATCCAGGCTGTAGAAATGTGACCCTCCCCGACTGACTGTGACTTGGTAGGGCAGTTGACTGGGAATTTTCTGAGAGCCTGTCTTCCATCCTGGCCATCCCTCCTGCGCTGATTATTTTTGCTCTAGTCCACCCTTTCACTGAAAGTAGAGCCACTCTCCATCTCTGAAGGACCGAAGGCCACACTGCAGCTCCTACGTTGCAGAGAAACCCACTTTTATCACGTATAGGACTGGCACCTTCTCAGGTTCATGTTCACTCTTCGGTTTCAATCTATGATGATTCTTTAATTTGATGCAAGAATAATTAGAATTTTTAAAGGGCTTAAAATATTTATTCCAGTTTTTATTTCTAAGTAATTTGTAGCATGAACTATATTACCTATGATATGTTTGACTTAAATGTGTAACAAAGACCCAAATGTTGCACATTGCAAATAAAAATTAATTCACTAAATAGGTTTGCAACAGAGACCTATAATAAAATTGCAATTTCCTGATTGTGATTATATCACCTTTGAGGGAAAATGTGGAAGGGTTTATGAGGTTTCTCTACATCAATTTGTATAAATCTATGTAACTCTATAATTATCTCAAAATAAAAAAATATTAAAAATGAAATTGGTTGAGCTATATATGAGTTTATTTCTATTTCACATAAAGAGAAAAAGCTAAGTCCAGATGGAGGCAGTTTAAGATTTTATATTATCTGGGACTTAGGGTGTTTTCAGCCTTCTGCTCTGTAATTTCTGTATTATTGCCCTTGGCATCCAGTCCCAAACTGTACTTCAGTTAATGCACTGAGGTTCCCGGAGCAGACTGGAGGGCGGGAGGACAAAGGGCACACTTGTCCTTTCAAGAATACACCCCCCAGATGGATCTCTCCCCTTACATGTTACCGCTTAGTTATATAACCACGCTCTTCAGACGTGGCCTGAGAATCATAGCCTTTATTCTCAGAGCCCAGTCACCCACAATAAGTTACTTAGAAGTCTCTACCATGCAAGAATGTTCAGGTTATGTTATCCACATATCATCTGGTATAAAAATCTTATTAGTATCTTTTCCTTATGGTAGATAACAGAGGAGGAATACCACAAGACCATGGAGATATGGTTGTTTCAAAACAAAAGGGGATAATGTGGAGATAATAGAGTTTTCAGAAACACCTATAAAGGACAGATGGACAAAACCAAAGCAGGGTAAGGATCAAGGGTGGGTAGTAGGGATGGCTGGGGTTGGGGGGATTGGTGTGGGGAAAATGGAGACAACTGTACTTGAATGACAATAAAAAATGTGGAAAACAAACAGTCCCCCCAAAACTAGAGTTCTATCATACAATTAAAAATTTTTAAAGAATACCTATAAAATCAGATTATAACTTTATTAGGTTATTAGTAATAAAACTATCATCTGCATAATTTATAAATCATATTTACAATGATCATACTTAGGATGGTCCTTGGGGATGGGCGAACACTGGTGTGTTTATATAGTTAAGAATGAAACTTATGCAATGTACTTTTTAAATAAAATATTAAATCTGCCAGAGAGTTCTGGAAAAAAATCTTTATTAAAAGAGCTTTGCATGCATGCTCCAAGAAATCATAATAATCAAAATCCTGAATGCTTCAAAATACTACATTGTGTATATCACTTTGTTCTTTGGAAAAGCAAGGTTTCTTTTAAAAGAAAAAATGCTTCTTTCTCTAAGAACCTCAACAATCCATTCTCTCATTCACTACGGACACCTGAAGGAAACAATGGGCCACACAGCAATCTGGCGCCCTGGGAGCGGTAGAGAGGTGTGTGTGTGCATTTCCTTTCTCTGTTGGAACAGAGCTTTCCAAGAGTTAGTTCAGTTATTGTTCCAGTTCAGATGGATTTGTAGGTGTGTTTTAAAAAAATTCGAGTGTGATGGCCTAACATTTAGCGGTGTCTTAAGAGAAATTCATTAGTCTCTGGAGGTACTGCTTGGTTAGCGCTGCCTTACATGTGACTTCGATTCAAACAAACATCATCCTATCATCCCAAACATGACCACATGTTTCTTCCTTGGTGAGTGGGAAGTAGTAGCACATGCAAATCTCTCTCCACACCAGCTAAATTTCTGTATTCTTTGAAGACCTATCCAGAAGTGAATATGCCTTAGAAGTGAAAATATTCTGTTTAAAAGGATACTGTATTAAATAAACTCCATACATTTGATGCATTAAAGTGCCTAAACATGTATAAAAACATGTTGTCAATGGAGCAGAGAAAATTCAGCAATGCACTCTCAGGAGCAATCATCTTTTACTTTAATTGGTCATTTATAAAATGTGACTAAATGCTATTTTATTTGATCAATTTAAGCTTAACTGACTTGCCTTGATGCATGAAATATGTTCCCTACTGAGTAGTCTGAATTATTTTCTCTTTAGACTGCTTGGAATTGTACATCCAACTCTGCTTGGAATTGTACATCTAATTCTACCACTTATAAAAATAAGAATTGGGACCCAGTAGATTTTCATGTAGGTATATTGTAGGTATGATGTTTCCAAATCTGTGAAAATAAAGTTACATGATTTTCTTTGAAATATACCTTTTTTGTAAAATAAGTTTGGGCTAGTTTCCTAAGAAAAACAATCTATACACTTAGTAGTTCTTTAAATTTCTCAAAACAGTTTCATGTGTGTTATTTATAGTAGTTGAAATAATATTAAAAGTCTGGAGACTTTAATTAAATTAGAATAAATGTTGTACCTTAGGAAATAAACAAAAAAATATAAATGTTACCCTAGACCATCAGTCAGAACGCCAGGGAGTCTTCCCATTGGCCAAGATGGCGGCAGGGGCGGGCTCTTACACTGGGTCCACAGGGAGCTAGAAACGAGCGTGGATGCGAACAATAGCACGCCCAAAGTTAGCAAGATGATTGGACAGAAGAAACAGTCCTCCCCTCCCTACCCCTATAGGAACAGCAGGCTTGACAGAAAGGAGAGGTGGTCTTTGGGAGGAGAGTCCACCCATCTTCCAGGTGGTCTGGCACCTGAATAAAACCCTTTTCTTTTGGTACCAGCACCTGCCTCACGAGTCTGGCTTTGTTGTGGCCGGTAGCCAGACCCCCACTGTGTTCAGTCACGTAAACAGGTAAGTGGAGGTCATGTGTGTAACATTCTCAAATGATGCATAAAATAATCACATGTACATATTATATTTACATAAATCATATAGATACGCATAAGTATGAAGGGAGATGGACAAAACAATCATGGTAAAATGTTAAAAACTGGGGAATGTGAGTAAAGATAAATAGAAGAATGTTGTTTTTACTATTTCGTCTCTTTTCTGTAAGTCTGAAATTACTTTGAAATAAAAGTAATGAAAAAGGACCAAAAATGAATAAGATGTATCTGCCTGAGCCCTGCACTGCAGGTGAGCAAAAGGAAAACAGGTCGGGAAAGCCAGGTATTTAAGGATCTAGGGGCTTCGGGGACAGAGCTAGGAATAGATATAGGCATTCCGATTTATAGTAAAATTATCTAAGACTAACTAACAAATTTGCTTTCCATGATAAGATAGGCTTTTCAGAAAGTAGACAAAACTCACCCAAAATCCAACTATTGCTCCCTAATTTGGGTTAATAAAAATTGGAAGACATTTACATGTATTTTTGCCCTATTAAAATGTTTTAAAAGATTGAATCAAGATGGTTACATTACTAAGGAGTGAATATAGACTCATATTGTTACCAGGGAGACCCAAGTTAGTGAGCGCCCCTCTTGGTTCTTGCCCTGCTCACAAGAGAAGAATTCAACAGAGTGCAGTGGAAATGAGATAGCAAGTTTATTTACGAAGCACACTGGAAACACAGGAAGCTACAGGCGGGCACCCAGCTAGTCTGAGTGCCCCAACTATTAGGATTTTAGGGGTTTTATACTTGTAGCCAGCTTCTAGGTTCTCCTTCCTCCTCACCTCTCTAAACCTTGGGATTTTTTTTTTCTATTTTAATCATTGTTCAAGTACAGTTTTCTCCCTGTTACTCCCATTCCAGCCCACCCACCCAACCCTCCCCACTTCCCGCCCATTACCACCCTCCCCCTAACTTTTGTCCATGTGTCCTTTAAATTTGTTCCTGTAAACCCTTCCCATTCTCCCCTGAAATTCCCTCTTCTCTCCCCTCTGGTCACTGTCAGTCTGTCCTCTATTTCAGTGTTTTTGGTTATATTTTGCTTGTTTCTTTGTTCTGTTGTTTAGGTTCCTGTTAAAGGTGAGATCATATAGTATTTGTCTTTCACTGCCTGGCTTGTTAATACACAGTTTCAAAGGCTTTCTTCCCTGGTAGTGGAAATGATACAATACAGAATTTAAAGGGCTCCCTCCTCCTGAGCTATCACCATGGTTTTTCTTGTGATTTTCAAAACACCTGGCAGTCTTACTGGGGACCAGGCTCAGGACTCCTGAATTAATGAATGAAACATGTCTCCCTCCCATTCCTTGCCTTGGTTTACTATCTATTCTGCCTAACAATATGAGTGAAAATCTCCAAATTAAAATGGCTACAACAAGATAAAACTTTTTGTTTTAATTAAGTCCAGAAGTAAGAACCCAAGAGTGTGGTGTGAAGACTCCATGCTGTCAACAAAAAAACATGTTCAATTCTTTCTGCTCTGCTATCTTACCTACCTTATTAGATTTGAGTTTTTATAAATACTAAGTAAGGTTATGTGTGTAAAACTCTTAGAACAATGCCTGAAAAATAGTAAGTGCTCCATGCATGCTGGCAATTAATTCTATTATTTTTTAAAGATTTTATTTATTAATTTTAGAGAGGGAAGGGAGGGAGATAGAAAGAGAGAAAGAGAAACATCAATGTGCAGTTGCTGGGGGTCATGGCCTGCAACCCAGGCATGTACCCTGACTGGGAATCGAACCTGCGACACTTTGGTTCGCAGCCCGCACTCAATCCACTGAGCTACGCCAGCCAGGACTAATTCTATTATTGTAAAAACTATAAAACCACGTCCTTTATATTTCAAAGAACTGAGGAAAATATTGCAAGACAAATACATTAAATATTGTCATTACTTATATGCATGTTTTTTAAAGATTTTATTTATTTATTTTTTTAGAGAGAGGAGAAGGGAGGGAGAAAGAGAGGGAGAGAAAAATCAATGTGTGGTTGCCCCTCACGTGCCCCCAACTGGGGACCTGGACTGCAACACTATGGTTCTCAGGCCCACGCTCACTTCACTGAGCTACACCCGTCAGGGCCTTATATGCATGTCTTAATTAAAGACAAGACAGATGCAGCATTATGTGTTCACATCTTTGTGTAACCTCAGGGACAGATGTTAGGTCATAGATCTGATCTCCTACTGTGAACACAGAATTATCGACGTCAAACACACTAAGCCACATGCCTAGGAACTCTGGGAGATTTGAGAATGTGAGAAATACCTATGCTTCCTGTGGATTTTGCTAAAAGATAGTATTTGGACCAAAGGCCTGAATGATGCAAAACACTTAAAAGACTGTTTCCAAATGGAAAAAAAATTCAAACATGCCTGGATGCTCCTATCTCAGAGTATTTGCATTGGCTGTTCCCTGAGCCTGTAATGCTTTCCTGCCAAACATCCACATAGGTCACTCCCTCACTTCTTTCAACTCTTTATTTCAACATCCTGTCGGTGAGGTGCGCCTGACGGCATATGTAAGACTGTGACACCCACTCTCACCAGGTGTTCTCCATTCTGCTTTGTTCTACAAGCACTTAGCACCTCTAACACACTATATAATTTCATCCTTTGTTATATTTATGATCATGTTTCTTTGACTTGAATTCAGTCTCCATTAGAGTAGGAAAATCTGTCATTTATCCTTTTTTTTTTTAATTTCTTGTCCCGGGCACATTTGTAGGTATTCAGTAAATATCTGATTCATGAAAAGAGGCAATGAATGAAGAGTCTGGTCAATATTATACATTGTAGGCCAAGAATGAAGAAATGTTTGCACTTTAAGAAAAGAAGGCACATATCTTCAAATATCTTCAATTACATTAGTACTTTATATTTCTTTTGTAGATTATGAGTCTCCATTTATATTGCTGGACTGGAGAATTCCATTTCCTTCCCCATTTCTCTTTTTAAATGGTTAGTTTCATTTACTCAGGTTATAGAAAGAAATGCAATGACTATTCTTCAAAATTGACTGAACATAAAAGTAGCAAAGTTCCTTCAAGAGAATAGAGGTATAATTTGAAATGGCACTAATTAAAATGGAATGGCCTCGTGCAGTCCAGAGCAGGGCATTCTGAATCAGATGACTGATGGACAACATTTTCCTTGGCATTCCAAAGTCGCAGTTTATATAAATGTATACATTACATTATAGTACAAGGAGTTAGACTGATTTGAGTCATGCCAATCAGTAGTTCAACCTTCAAAATAGAGACAGCAGCTCCCATTATCTATTAAAAAGCATTATTTAAATCCCCCCCGCACACTGACCACCTAATTTCACTGCATTTACTGGCATTCCAGGCCACCACTGTGCCTGCAAAGTGGAGTTTAATTAAGATTATGCAAGAGCAAAGGGTTAAGTTTTTGGATCTAGTTTTTGGATTTTATTCGTGGTCATAACAGACAGGAAATCTGCCATGGGTCTGCAAGATATCTATTGTTATCTTCTCTCCCAGAAGAATCTAGAAATTCTTGTGAGAACCTGACACAGTGTTTACCACGAGACTTTTGAAAAAAGAAAATACATGGATGAATTAAGATCATTAAGCATTTAGACTGACAGGAAGAATGAGAGTTGCCAAATCTATTCAATCACTGTATTACCTTTTCTACCTTCTCTGAGCTCCTGGGAATAAATAAACACAAGCATTTTTGTAAATGTATATTTCATAACTGATAACATTTAATACTGGGATGTATTTCATACCAGTATTAATGATACTGTACTGATAACTACATATCTTATCGTATAATTATTACACACAAAGAATAATCTAATAATTCAACATCTTGGTCAACTAGAGGCATTTTTAACATTTTAAAGGTGCTTTTTAAAAATTATATTAAAAATTACATTAAAAAATTAAAGTAGGTTGATAAATAAATATCAATCCAGTTGCATTTGTAGTTTATAACTCATAGTATAATCTCCCAGATAAAAAGTTTTTATCGGATATACAAAATTAAAACTCTGTGTTAGCCCTGGCTGGCATAACTCAGTGGATTGAGTGTGGGCTGCGAACCAAAGCATCACAGGTTTGATTCCCAGTCAGGGCACATGCCTGGGTTGCAGACCATGGCCCCCAGCAACTGCACATTGATGTTTCTCTCTCTCTCTCTCTCTTTCTCCCTCCCTTCCCTCTCTAAAAATAAATAAATAAAATCTTTTTAAAAAAACTCTGTGTTTGTAATTCTCACATTTATGAAGATTTTAATAAATTATGGTCACTAATTGAGATAAGCCTCCTAAAAAACATTTAAATCAAAAGGTATCTCATTAGCAGACAGTACTTAGCTTTTCTACTCTGAATATATGACTTGTTTTTCTATTTACATAAAATGCAAATGTTCCTACTAATGCAAAGATGCAACTGAATGATATACTTTTGCAGTTTGGTTGGTTCTAGTAAGATTTGCTTCCAGGAAATGACTGAACTCTTTTTTGTTTAAAGAATTAGTACTGTATCTGGTTGATGCATATGCTTAACCATTTTTTTATTTATTTACCCAATGAAAAGTGTCAATAAAGTCAGAATTCAAATGCACACATTTTTAAAAGATCTTCATAGATCTACTGGCCAAACTTCTCAGGGGTTTTGACCATTATGATAGTCAGCATCACCAGTTCAACAGCTGCACTTTACATGATTTGCTATATACTATGTTTCTAAGGAAGCATAATCGGATGTACAGGCTCTGAATAATGATGTTTTATATTAATTATTTGAATTTTCACAAAGTAATTAAAAAATTTCTATCACAATTTCATACTATAAGGGAAGTCACAATTGAATCAGATCAAAGCCTAAAGCACAGAATATTAAATTCTGAAATAGACAAAGATGATTGTTTTATCCCATGTATGAAATAACACCAGGATAGTGATGATAAAGAGATAATAGTTCTCTAACAGAATAGCCTTGTTTCTCTTTTGGATAGCTTAGTTTCATTTTTAAGATACTCCTTTATTTCACAATCATTGTTTTTGTTTAAAATTTAATGGTTACCATCTCTTTTTTCATCATTGCCCCTGTTATGGAAATGGATATGTGTAGACTTATCTAAAATGATACTGACATAATACTCAAAGTATGGAAAGTTGATTTTAAAAGAAAAAAAATAATGAATTATCTCAGAGAAGACTATTTTAATACAGTGTATATACACAGGATATAAAATTGACTATACAATAAAGTTAACTATATTCTCATTGAACTACAAAGTTTGATTTATAGAAATTACTTAAAATAAAGCCTGATGAATTTTGCTTTTGAAAAGGAATTCTTAAACATCTTGGCTTCAGTGGATTAATTAAAAGATTGAGACTTTCTCGTTATTGAAGCAACTTGACAATAATTAACAGTAAATACCTACTTGATTTGCCAAGAGTGTGAAATTTAGTTCTTTGTATATAATTCTCTTCTTCCAACCCATGCCAGAATGTAAAATCTACATGTTTAATATATTTCCCGACATAAACATTTAGATTGATGATAAAAATAACAGTGGCCAAATCCATTTGATCACGATATTGTTTTTTCTATCTTTCCCTCTGTGCTTCTGGGAATAAACCAACACATTTATTTGTAAATGTGTATTTAACTGTAAATCTTTAATATTTAGTTTACTTAACTCCAATTAGTAGGTTAGAAAGCCTAACCTTCTACCTTGTCCAAATTAGGACTAAAATTATGTATAGCTATGTCTTCATATTATAAACCCAAGAAGAAACATTCATTTTATGTGAACCCCAAGAACCAATTTATCTGCTGAGATGGACTCCCCCTAGTTAAGTGAGATGGACTCCCCATGATTAAGTGAGGGCCAAAATTTTATGAATAATTAGTGCCTAATGGCCATTTGCTGACAGGGGCTTCTCACATGCTCCTGAGAAGACCCTCAGACTCATGCGGCCTTCTGTGCTAGGTCCTGCTTATTCAGCCATCTGAGTCAATTACTGCAGGGAAACCCTGGTTTCATCTTTCTGCCAAAGGACTGAGACCTGCCCTGTCCAATCAGACCTGCACAACTTGTACACCTCATTTACATAAAATAAACCTAACTGAGAACTCAGGTGGGAACTTTCAGTATAAAAGGTGGTTTTGTCTCAAGTCAGGTTGCTGCCTGAATCTGTGTCCCCAAGGCTGCAGCTCCTTTTTGTTCAGATAAATGTCTTTTATTCTAGAGGGGAGGTGGGAGGTGGATAAGGAGGGAAAGACGGGGAAGGGGTGAATAGAGGAACAAGAATGGAGGACTCATGGGCAAGGACAATGGGGCATATTGCCTGTGGGAGTGGGAGGGGACAGGGTAGAGGAGAGCAATGGGGAAAAAGGTGGGACAACTGTAACTGAACAACAATAAAAAATAAATTAAAAGAAAAAGAAAGAATTCAACTTAAAAAAATAAATAATAAAATAAAATTAATTTTGGTTTACAACATCCATGAGAATTTATCTCAAATATTTCTTTTTATGCCAGTTCTTTGTTGAAAGCAAAGACTTTTTTGCATCTTTTGTACAAAGTCTGGCAAAAAGATATGCATGGAAATTGATGTATTAAGGTGCTGGCTTAAACACTCCAGTTTTTCACTCTCTTTATTTGTTTAGCATAGACTTCATTAGATTTTCCCATGATGTAGACTTATATTATAGAGGTCATAAGCACAGAACTGTTTTCTCCCACAGCTTGCCATGAATTAAGTAGATGTGGTTGTTCTTCAGGCTAAGTTATCATGCTTCCTGCGGACACTAGGCACACTGACAAATTATGTCTCACAAATACAGGTTAAGCTCATCAGTACTGTCCTGCTCTGTCTCTATAAATACACATTGCTTCTTTGCACCTTTGCCAGAAAGACCAAAAACAATTTATCTACTCTCTTCCCTCCTCAAGGGTATTGCAAGAGTTAATAAGTATGCAGAACTTTCAAAGAAAGATATAGTGCTTACAGTTCTCTTAAGAAGCTTGTATATAAGTGCAATATATCATTATTATAACATATCCTAGCAGTCTAATGAAATGAACCTAATGCACTCTGTGAACACATTTCGTACTTGGGCTACATCCAACTCACCAAACATAATTAGCATGTGAAATTTTTGTCATGACCATAAACTAACACAGCCAGAACTCCTTCCAGTTAGCTATCAAAAGTAAATTCTTTATTATAAGATAATTCTATGGGGATGATTTGAGCACAAGGTTCAAATGTGTTATACAGGGCTCCCCAAAGGGGGGCAGAATTTGCAACTTCAAAATATGCCTTTTGGCATAAGAATTATTTTAAGCTAACTATTTTTAAGAAGCAGCAGACATTGGAAAACTGAGCAGAAGTTACCCTTTTGTAAGAGACATTTACATTTACAGGGGAAATTTCCATTTGTTAATGAGTCTCTGAACCAGGAAGAGAAGGATGACTAAATCTCTCAAAACTCATCAATGGAGAAGACAATAACTTATATCTGTGTAGCAACATTACCCTTTCTCTTTTGCTCCTGTGCTTTTTCTGGTAAGTACCCATCACTGGCTGCCCCACTCACCAGCATCTTCATTTGTCTTTAGCTGGAGGTGGTATTTAAGGTGGTATCTCCCATGTATACAGGAGGTACACATCTCGTTAAGCTTCTGTTATTTTTCTCCTGTTACTCTCACAGGAGTGGCGGGGGAAGTCTCAGCCAAGAACCTAGGAGGGTAGTGGAAAATTACTTTTCCTCCCCCACCTGCCAAACACAAAGATCTTTGTTTGTGTTTCTGTTTTGGTTTTGGTTTTGGTTTTAACTATTGTTGTATCTAAACCAAGTTCAAGTTGAATTTTTTGAAGTTTTTAACACACATCTTACCAATGACTGAATCTGAGTTTCGTAAGTTTTTTCTTTCCCTTTAAAAATGTTACCCTCTCTAGACTCTTATTTCCCTCCTTCTTAATTTCAAACTTGTGAAAGAGTACTCTTCACCTGTCACTTTTATTTCCTCTCCAACTTTCAATTTAAAAAAAGAAATACCCTTGTTTTTGCTCTTTCCATTTTACTGATTCAATTTTCTGGAAGGTTTCCAATATTATTATTGATAAATCCAGAATTTTTACACATCTCTGTTTTACTGTCCTTACTCTCCTTCTTATGTCCTGAATGCATTTTATAGTATTGATTCAGGTATACTTCTTGATAACTTTCTCCTTCTTTATCTTTCATAACAGTTAACTTTTTTCCACTTAGTTATTTCCCTTCTCTCCTTCCTATTTATTGTTAAATGTTATCATTTTGAGTTACACCTTCCCAGAAGGCCTAAAATTCTACCCAGGTTTTAAATTAGTACTAAAATTATACATAGACCATGTCTTTACCTCCATGAGTATTTGCCTTTAATATTCTTTTTCATTATGGCAGTTGTCTTCCTTAAACTTCACTATATCTATTTACAAAGTCTAGCTGAGTACACAGTGTATACTCAGTGGGCATTCAATAAATGTTTGTTTAATAGATCAACATTTGTCTGATTCCCAAGCCTTTATTATTTCCACATTTCTGTATTGCTTGTCCTGTTTAGTATCTCAAAATCTATACCAGTAACATGATATACCTAAGAACTACATCCTAAAACTTTTTTGTGGTTAGCACTTAAATGTTTTCCTTTTCTCCATTTAAGTGGGAGCCTGGCTTAGGAGTGAGGTAACGGGCCACAAATTCTTCTGTATCAACTGCCCTCTCAAATGTGTCAATGTGTTAAGCCACCTCTGCATCTGCTCCTGGCTCTCTACTGTCCCCTAGTGGCTATGTTCTCTATCCCCCTACCTGTAATGTTATAAATGAGAAAATAATCTAGATGAAGATCTAGAATTGTCTGTCCCACAGACTAAATCACCACTGGCTGAGCTAACTAATAAGAAACATTGATGTGGTCTCTCACAGGAAGACCAAATCCATGTCATTAGGAGCTTGGAACCCTGTTAGTGTCCCTTTCATTGTCATTCAACTAAAGCTGCTTGCAGACAGCAGCTTCCACATCGCCCCTTGAACCTTCCGCAGACAAGAGCCTCTGTGTGTTTCAAGATTCAATCAGCCTTATCCCAAAATTTGCCTTGCAAATGAAGCATATTTTCAATGGCTCAGCACATTTATATCCTTCGTTTAAAAAAAAAAAGGTGGTTGCTAAACCTACAGGGTCTAGGATGGTATGTGTAGGAAGGATATTTCATGGAGTCAGTACTTACATGGGACTGCGCAGAACTATCTCAAAAATCCCCTTAAGCTGTTATACTCAATGAGTATAAGTTGCTTATCCATAATAGGATACAGCCTCAATCAAGAGTGATAAAATCTTAAGCTATGTGTCAAGGAAAGATTAACACCCCAGCCCTGCACATCTCCTTTTGTTCCAGTGCATATACACACATATGCCATGTAAGGGAAGTATATTAAATTCTGCAGTTACATTTCTAAATGAAAAAAGTGGAGACCATAGGCTCAGTCCTCTCTAAGTCAGTTATTGGGAGACTAATTAAATTGACTTGATTTGTTTGTAGTTTTATGCAAACAGATGGGACTAGTGAGATGATTATCTATTACAACACATTAATTTATAAGCATTGGGAAAATTATACATCCCCTTAGGGGCAAAGTATCTCAGTCATTAAAGGCTACTGAGCAGGCTACTTTGGGGCTGAAATTGGAGTGTTGGTCATGGTCCAGGAAGCTATGGAGGTCCTTGTCTTCAGTAGGAATGAATCAGCAGCAAGGGAGAGCTATAGAGCTTTGACTAGGTCAGGAGGGCAGAGCTATTACTGTACATTACTAGGAGGCTTATTGTTGGGAACAGACTAACCCTACCTCAGGGACACCAACCTCCGTAAAGCCAGTGAAGTGTGGCCCGAGCGCCAGCATGAAACAGAGACAACCACCCACCCCAGGCTCATGGTGATCCCTATGCCATGGAAACCATAAACCTTCTTTTGTTCCAAGATGCCATGTTAAGAAGGAGGAAGAGTGGGATAAACAGCCATACTAAGACTTGCAATTTTAAACTGTCTATATCTTTTCATAATAGGGATTGCTTAAAACCAAAAGAAACAAAAATGAAAGAGTAAGGTGCTATTATTAGAATATCTAAAATATTTCATTTACCCATATTTCCAGCGAGTTATAGAAGTAAAGCGGATATATATTTTTCTCCACACTTATATAGAAACTGAAATTCTTACCCCTGTTATACAGCTAGTTAAGTGTGAGAATTGGGATTGAAACCAGGTCTGTTCACCAACTATGTACTGAAATTACGTTTAAAGGGTTGACTGACCTTAAGGTATAATTGGATGTCAGCAAAATATTACTTGATCTAATACACTACTGATCAAATCTCATCAGCAAAAACATACCAACTACATACATTAAAAGTATGCTACAACACAGGAAATATATATATCCATTTGTATATATGTATACAAATGGAGTTTTAGGCCTAACAAACTGCATGACGGTTGAGAGATGTTTTTGCTTAGTAACCAGGAAATGGCAAGTGGAGTAGGAAAAATTAAGTCATGGAGAAGACTGCCATACGTTATCAGTAAGGGCTATATGATACTTGACGTCTCCTGGAGCAAGTCAGTTTCTGGTTGCAATTCAATCTCTCTTTTCTTTCAATGTGTCCCAAACAGTCCCACAGATCTCCTCTCTGGGGACATAGAACTATAAGGAGCCTCAATAAGAAGTAGCACTCTGATTTACCAAGATATTCTGGGAAACTACATAACTCCTCACAGCTGCAAATTCCTTACATGAAAATTTAACACAGACCCCTTTTTATACGTGGCTGGAAATAAATGGTAGAAATCATCACAATAATTTCAAACATGTTTTGCAGAATCAACAGGAGCTTTAAGCTCCTGAATATTTGAAATGTGAATAAAGAGATTGTATGTGTGTGTGTTTAAACAAAAGCTATATTGGACAACAGCATGTGACAATGGAAAATTTGAGTTTGGGACATAAAAGTCTCTTAATCATCACAGGGAGAAAATTCTAAATCTCTGTCCCATGGAATGTATGGCAGCGGTACTCTGGGAATTTTGTCTGGAAGGAAATATTAATCCCAACTGGCTGTACTAACACTACTTTAGGACAACTTTGGTTCTTTTCAGACTGATAAGAATGTGCATGATCTGTATGGTTAAAATGGATGAATTACAGGGGAAACCGTGCTACTTGAGAGAGGTGCTTTCATGTTGAGTCAGAAACAGTCTCCCTCCTGACAGGTGAGCTAAGATACAGGGTCCAGCACAAGTAACGCCCTTGTTTTATTACAAAATCTTTTATTACAAAATCATAAGCACGTAATTCTATAACATAACAATATTACACTCAAGCACACCCTATGACATTTTAGGTGAAATGTTCGAATTAAAACTATGAATTACTACACCCATATTATCACCCTACCCACCACAGTCAAGCAGGCGTTACTTCTGCCGGCCCTGTATAAGAACAGTCTCAACATGCAAAGTTTAGCAGGCAGGGGTCTCTTTGTGGCAACAATCTTGGGAGCAAATACTTTTCTCTAAATTGGCGTGTCAAAGGAAAAAAGTGCTAGCAAATGAAGATTTCATGTGTAAACCATAACTATCAGTGGGTTTTGCCAACTTATCTCATCACTAAAACATAAGCATGGATTTCAACATGTTAATGTACTCTAGTGGACTCCAGCAAGGAGTCATCTACTTTCAAAGGGGGCAGAGGCCTCAAGCCAGCTTTTTGCCACAACATAGAAGAATCAACCAAGTAATTATTTGTCAGTATCCAGTTATTAATTTTTCATCCTCTATATAAACCTATTTATCAAACATCTTTAATTATATATTTCTTTCTTGACAGACTATATTCTTTATCCTATTTTTAAAAAATTTTTAAAATATCATTTGTCTTTCTCACTTCAGTTTCCCATGAAAGTATATCTCTGTTTCTTCCCACACACTTAATTGCATTTTAGTATGTACAATAAAACAGGTTTTAAAAAGTTAAAGCTTTTATAAAATATAAATTAGTCGTGGAAGACAAGAAGAATGTGTAAGATACTCAGGTTGAGGCTGAATTTTCAAGGCACTTGAGGGCCTGACGGTGTGGGAGTGATATTTTCAAAGTGATTAAATGCTATGAATGTCCTGGTACATTTCACATACTAAATGACATAGTTGCATAAATGAACATTTCATAGCAGGGATGTTCTTCTGATAGGCTGACATTGTGAAGCAGTGGGAAGAAGATTCTGTGGCACTGAGTTTACAGGATTTATGTACTGTTCCTTCAGTTCCTTGAATTATAAAAGTTATTGAGGCAAAAATAACCCTTGGATTTTCAATTTTAAGTTTACAAGACTTTTTTGTTCGGTGAAATAGGCCTGAATATTTGTGCAGTATCTGGAACATGCAGTGTGTGATTTGCCCTTATGTATATATTCAAGAATATATGAACTTTCATTTCTCAAGTGAACTTTCTGTACATTTCAAATACAGAACCTGAGTTTTAATATTTCCAAACTGGAGTTAATTTTAACAAACTGACATATCACATGTGGGTATAATAGATCAAAGACAGAGTCCAGCAGAAATTGAACTTCATTTAAAGCACAGGCTGAATAAAGAAGTTGGAGGCTTATTTTTGTCATGATTTGATTGTGTTTAAGTACTGGAAAATTAAGTGATACTGCAATTAAGTAAAAAGTGGAAAGGCAGCCAAGTACTCCTTTAATTTTTAAGCCTCTCACTGAATATTTAAGAGCTAATAACAATTTGAACTCTGTGAATACTTAGATATAGAGTTAGTTCTAGTAGATAAAATGATTAAGGCAGTTTTCATTTCAGAGTAAATAAATGAAAGGCTGAATGGTTTTACATAGTCAACCAATATTCTAGTTGTAATTTTTCCTCAACTTTTCTCCCCCTCTTTTTGCTCTTATTAATTAATAATGGCACTTCATTGATTTTGCTACTAGTATTCTCTATTATCAGCTGCTTGGATATGTGTAGTGCTGGTCTGCGACTACGGCAAATGTCAAAAGAAGGAAGAGAGAGAATTGGCTGCACTGTGGGGGAGAACAGAGACTCCAAGGCGTGAGCTACCAGTGAGGGTCAAACGTGCCTGAGGGTGACCAAATGCAACTCTTGCAGAAACAGGAAAACCAAGCAAAACCAGATTGCAGGGAGTATGTTATACAGTGAATAATAAATATGGAAATGAGAAGACAGTAAAAAGGAAATAGAACTTACTTCTTGACAGAAAAACAAACAAACAAAAAGATAAACAACATACAGGATGGTGGGTTTTAAGCATTATTATTTAACAGGACTAAAATGTTCACGGAACATTAAGCTTCCATGGTATACAGTTTGAAAAGTATTTAGTAAATATCTAGACTGAAATATGAATAAAAATTGGGCATTCCCAAGGGAGGACTCTATGTGACATAGAAAATGCTGGCACTACAGAACTTTAATGCAAACAATTACGGTGTCAAAAATATATATTGGTTTTATATATATATATATATTTGGCTGGCAAATATATATTAGCTATATAAGTTATATACTGATGAACAAATAAATACTGTATCAATATTATTATATGTTATATGTTTATGTATCAAAATTATATATAATGCATATTTACACAAATGTATGTAAATACGTATATTTTTTCCAGCCTATATATGTAGGCAACTATTTAAATGTATATTTAAATCAAATAAGTTTTAAATTAAATATTAAAACTGAGGAACTAATCAGGTCTAATTTTAATTATTTTATGTCAGAAACTTGGGAGTCTAAATATGCAGAAATATTTTTCTAGATAAAGTTTTTGCTTTAATTTATCTTTATTCCTTTATCCATTTATCTCATGACCAACTAA
The DNA here is from genome assembly GCF_019186645.2 of Phyllostomus hastatus. Classification (NCBI taxonomy): domain Eukaryota; kingdom Metazoa; phylum Chordata; class Mammalia; order Chiroptera; family Phyllostomidae; genus Phyllostomus; species Phyllostomus hastatus. Next base: position 109,757,901 of record NW_025334041.1, on the reverse strand, counting down.
AAAGGCATCCTCTTGCAAAGTGAGCGGGCGGGGTGAGGTAGTGTATGGGGACTGAAATGGACATCACAGAGCTGGAACTCAGTCTTGGCATCCTGAGGGATCGGTCAGGCCATTAACTAGTGGCTGAAGTATGTGTCCCACCAGAAATCTCTGCTTTAGAAATCTAAAACCAAAGGGCTGATACACAGAGCTGCCAAAACAAAATTATGAATTAGTAGTTATGAGTGATTTTCAGAAACTTAATTAACTATGAAGGAATTTAAGATAACAATTTCAGAAGTTTACCCAGAATATGATAGTACATTTATTAAAGTAATGGCTTTTTGGTATTATAACAAATTTAGTTATCATGTAGGAATTTGATTTAACTCTTTGTGAGCTCCAGGGGGGCTGTGGGGAATGTGGCTAAATATAAGCCATATGTTGCAAACGTCAACTGGCCAGTCCGTTGCTTTAATATGTTGAATGCTTTCAGTTGCTGGAATTCGTACTTGCCTTTGCGTGGAGTTTCTCAGAATGCACTGAGATCAACTGCATGATGCATATTGTAAACTCTTATGTGATGGAATTATCTGAAAGAATTCCCCATACTTTGTGTTTGGAATTAGCTATGAAAGTTAAAATAAAGTGCCTTTCACACAAAATAAATAAATGAAGATTTTCATAACACTGTCTTAAAAATAGAGGAGCCTGTTTCAGAGAAAGAGAGCATTTGGTTAGCCAATTGAAGGAGCTGTTAAAAAAGACCTGACTGCAAGAGCTGCTGCAGGTCACTGAGCGCAGCCTCCTCCCCAGCAGGGGAAGAGCCCCAGTCCAGAGACAGGAAGTGATCTGGCGAACACAGAGCCCAGTCCTCCAACGCACAGACCAGTTTCCTTTGGCACATCCCATGCTACCAAACAATCTACCTAACAACACTCCAGACTTCTGCTGAACGCCATCCTCTAGAGTTGAGTCACCACTGGACAGATGTGACACATGGCACTGCTGGGCGAAGAACTCCTGCTTCATCATATACAAAACCCAGTAATGGGATTTGACGTGAGCTAACAATACACTGTCTTCTTACTGGAGAGGTAAAGTTTAATTTAAATTTTGAGTTCTGCCATGTATAATGCACACCTGCATTTTTGGCCCAAACTTTCAGGAAAAAAATCTTTTGTTTTAATTTCTTAATTTATTTCTTAATTTATTTATTTATTTATTTATATTTATGTTCTTTTTATATTATAAAGGAATTTTAGCATTTATTTTTGAACATATTATGGTACAAGAAATTTCATATACCAGTAACAAATTTATGATATTTACATATCATAGGCCAAGAACACTTCGCCATTGTCAATACCCAAAGTATCATCTTCTTCAATTTCTATATCACCAGTGTCTTCTGAAGAACCACTTTCCTCATACTGGTAAATTTCATTGTCCTCAGTTCCATCCATAGCATTGCTGATGCTGCATTTTTTAAATGATTTCACAACCACTTCCTTCTTGACACTGTTCCATGATCTTAGGATCCAATCACAAACCTGGGTGATGGATGCTTTCTTGATCCTGCCTGTAGGTGCTAAATCACTACCAGCCGACTGCATGCATGACGTCCACTCTTTCTTCATTAAGGCCTTAAAGGGCTTGTTTACTGACACATCAAGAGGTTGTAGTTGATTGATTAGCCCACCAGGTATCACAGCAAGTTGGGTTTTCAAGTCCACTGTGATTGCTTTTGGGCTTTGTGTCACGTGGTCTCTGAAGTGATCAAAAACAAGCAAAGCTGGTTTTTCAAGTAACCCTCCAGGCCTTTGTGACCAGACTTTGTTAAACCAGATTTTCATGCCTTCTTCATTCATCCATCCTTTTTCATGCACATGGACAATATCTCCTCTTGGAATCTTTTCTTTTGTAAATGTTTTTCTTTTAAAGATGACCATAGGTGGTAGCTTTGTCCCATCTGCACAACAGGCTAGAACAACAGTGAAATGCATTTTCTCACAACCACTACTTGTGGCCACTAACAGCCACTGTCTTAGCTCCTTTGATGCCCACAGTTCTGTTGGATGGCACATCAGCGTGAGTGGGACCTCATCCATGCCGGCAATTTGGGACAGCTCAGAGTTGTAGTTTTTCAAAGACTGATAACATAAGGATGAAATTCCAAAACTTGAGTCTCATAGCCTGCTGGAAGTTTTTAGGCAAGTTTCGTTCATGCCCTCATACTCAAACCTTCTCTCTTCATAGAGTTAAAGTGGCACTTAGGTGTCCCTGAGAAATCATCAATGTTTTTTTTCTCATGCAATCCTTTCACCTTCTTCTTGTGTCATCTTGGTCAAAACAGAGATCCCAGTTGGACACTGCTCCAGAAACAGGTCTTCACCTCCTGCTGCACCTCCAGCCACGTTGGAGGCTTCCCTCGCATTGCCTTCTTCTGTCCTGGCATCTGAAGGAGCTTTTCTTCTGCTGCCCGCAATATACTGACACTTGCTGTGGGAGGAGGTCCAGAAAGTCTCTCGGCAGCTCTGTTGCCATGCTTTCTAGCATGTTGAATAACTTTTAGCCCAAAGCCTGCACTGTGTGAACACTGTTTCAACATTTTCCAAGGGATTTTCCAAAAACTTCTCCCACCTAAAGTGTGTGAAGAGAACTGTCGTGCTGTTCACCCTGTGGTCAGAGTTGGCAGCCCCTGTCTTATCGAGCAGATAACAATCGGCCTCTTCTGTCACACTTTGTGGATAATAATACATCGCCCTTCATTTCCTTTCACTGAATTGTTGGCCAAAACTGCTTTCACTGCAAGTTCATCGTAAATTCAACAAAACCGATGATCATATTCCAGGGTATTATTTTGCATATGGATATCATTATTGCTTTCTAGAGTTATACTTTTAATGCATAAGCACAAGAAAAAGAATTAAAAACATTTATTTAGATACAGAATTAGTACTACCCATGTATAATGCACATCCTTATTTTTCCCTCAAAAAGTTGGGCAAAAAGTGCACATTATACACAGGAAAATATGGTAGGTAGGAACTAAAGGGAGGGCAGAGGCATCCCAAAGTAGCATCTGCTTAGCTTAAATAGACAACTCTTAAAATCAAGCAATTTAGTTAAGATATTTTAAAATATCAATAAATCAGCTAAAAGCTTTACTAGCTGTTAGCAGATGAAAACTACCAAGGCTTAAACTAAAAGAGAAAATTTTTAAAAAATTGAAAATAATATAGAAAGTTTGCATTCAGCTAGATGAAAATTGAAAATTAAGTTGTTAGGAACTTATTAAGACACATACAATTATTGTTCTTTAAATTCTTATCTATAATTGGTATCCCACTTCATATATTTTCATAGAATAAGTTTATTGACAATTATGTTGCTGTTTACACAGTTTCTTTAAAAAATCTTTATTACTAAGTATATAAGATTAGTATTATAAAAGGCCAGTGAATCGCCAAGTTCATCATACTTAAAACAACAGCACCATCCTGTAAGCAATAATAAAGGGACAAAAAAAGAGTACCTACAATATATCAAATGCCTCCTGTGAATCATAATTTGTACATGCATTATCTGAAATGCACTAATGAACATGACTAAATAGCAGACATGAATCATTTCTGATGAACAGGTGAGAAATCCAAAACTCACTGAGGCTTAGGTAATTTTCTTTGGCTTTCTAAGTGACAGCATGCAGAATCAATCCTTTCTGAATTTCAAACCTGTGTTCTTGGACTTAAGTAAATCTAGAAATTTATGCAAAGTACCAAAGAAGTTATTATCAAACCTTTGAACATCCAATTGCTATTTACCATGGTGTTATGATTCATTCAAATATAGAATTCCTCTAGATGAACTTCTGACTTTTTCTGAATCTAAATACATAACAGATTAGCAAGGCCAAATTCTGCAGTTTATTTACTAAATACATACATAGAGGTTACTCTGTACTGGAAACTATTCTAAATACTTTAGGAATATTCACTCATGTAATTCTCATAACACTCCTATGAGGCAAACACTATTATTATCTCCATCTGACAGATGAGGAAACTGAAGCGCACAGAAGTTCAGTGACTGAGCTGAGGTTACACAGCTGGTAGATGGCAGGGCTGAGTGTTGAATATGGGCAGTCTGATTGGAAGTCAGCGCTGTTCCTCAGTCACTAAGCACCTTCATGAATGCACATAGTAAATTTAAATGGGGAGTCTCAAAGGTCATTAAATATCTATTTCCCCCACCAGTCCTCTCTGGTAGAGGACATTACCCTTTGCCATGTGTTCAGTTTGAGACATGGAAAGGAACTAATGGTTACACTTAGCTACCACTTGTGTCTCATTATACCCTACTCTTGGAATTCACAATGCAGAGTCTTGCAATAGAGAAAACCCTTTTTTGTTTAATCCAGAGTTCTCCAAGTGTAGCTGAGTATGAAAACGTTAAGAAAATTTAGAACCTCAATGGATATCTGGGAAATCCCTCATAAGAACTCAGGATCTGTGACAACTTTTAATTTTTGAACATTAGGAGAAAAAAGAACAACCATCTTTCTAAGGCTCCATTTTCTTATTTGTAAAATGGGAATCAAAACGGCCCCTTGCTTGAAGGCTACTGGGGTGACAAAGCAACTGGGTCACTTAGGAATCTCATGTCACGAGCAGCCTCCTACAAAAATTTCCAGACTGATTTTCAGCTGTTTTCATTCCAAGAACAGGTTATTTTGAATATTTCTAACCCTCCCCCAACACCCACGCCAAAAAGTGAAATTCTCCCTCTTCTTTCAGAAACTTGGACAAGTCCTGACACCTTCTCAGCCTCAGAATGGGAAGAATTCATTTGACCAGGTTGTTACTATTGAATAGAAAATTGAAAATCCATCTCCATACCTGGAATAGTGCTCAGGTCTAAACTGCACTTGAACACAGTTTCTTTGAGGAAACGGTGCCAAACATCAAAAGCCCCAACTTTATTTTTAGAACCCTGAGCTCTCTTCTCGGGAGGCAACACTATTCTCCTCCACACTCATTTCTGCAGCTGACACTTCTAGTTTAAATCCTAAGCCTACCAGATCACCTTGAGAACTGTTCTCCAGCAGAAATTTTTTTTTCAAAGAAATTTATCTCATAGTGACAGCAAAATGCCACTATCCTCAAAGCGAAATTCTTTAAGCAAAACCAGACAAAGGCATCTTTGCCATTTCTTCTCTTGCTGTGATGGGCATGGTCTCCGCAAACCTCACGGCTCCCTCTCCTTTTCATCCTCTACTCACTACACTGCACATGTCGTTAAATGCACCACCATGGAAGACGGACAAAAGTCATGCTTGTCTGGAGTGAATGTTCAAAGCTGCCACAGCAACCTCAGGCAAAATAATATTTTCTTGATTCATCATCAAGTTCTGAATCATAAATCAAATGTGTGCAGCAAGCAATACGCCCTACAACCAAAGCAAGTAGAACATAATGTGATATGGATGACTTGGAGGGAAGGGAAAGTAGTTCTTTATTTATGGTCTTGGCTCAGGAACGATGATAAGCATATGCTCCGGAATGTTCCCATTCATTCATTTTCTCTCTGCTTTTCTTTCTTCCCTGTATCCTCCCCACCTAGTAGAGAGTAAAAAGGAAAAATTTTCCAGGGAATGACCTGAGGCTATGAGAGCACCCTAATCCTTTGCTTTCCCTCTCTTACGCATCCTGTGCTTTTCATCTCTAGCTCTAGTCCAAACCTCTGCTGAGCCAAATCGTATGCGAAGGACTGTTTTAAACCTGTCCATTTTGAACTGGGCGTGGCGTGTGTGATGCGGACAGGGCAGGGACTCTAACATGCCACACCTTCTTGAGTCAATAATTGTGCTCTAAGATTTGAGAAGAAATAAGAAATTACTTTTATATAATAAGCAAATAACAATGTATAATGAAGTAACAAAATTCTGGTGCCTTTTGAAGATAAAATGTCTTGACTTTTAATACTTATAGAGGTCTAGCAAGAAACTCTCCTAGGCGTTGTTAAAAATTCAGCCCCTGCTGTCCAGTAAATCTTGTTCTACCACTGCATAGAGGTTTCATCTTGAGCAAGTCACAGAATATCTCCAAGCTTCATTTCCCCCCTACAGGTAAGATGCAAATAAAATAATACCCACTTCCTAAAAGTTTTGTCAGAATTAAATGAGTTGAAGCCTTGCCTGGAGTAAACACATAATAGAACTTGATTAAATCATTTTTCCTCAGACTTCTGTCCTTACATGATTACTCCCCTCAAACCTCTATTGTTTAGGTAGATGAGTTAAAGAAACTCCACTCGTTGGTTGACTTTTGAAAAAAAATACAATTAAAAATTTAGAGAAAAAAGACAAGAAAAATATGGAACTGACATCTAAGGTTCAAAAACCCAGTGAGAATGTTAACCTTATCTGTTAAAACTAATCACTATTTACTGCTAAGTACTGAATATAAAAGATAAAGTGATGATAAAAAGAAAAAAGAAAACAGAGAACACATTGATTACTAGATACAACTTACAAATGTTGTTAGAGAAACCTTAAATTTATTAATATAACACCACCACTTTTTATATAACTGGAGTCTTTATAAATTGTATGTAAAACAAGTATTCACTTATCCCATTTTTATTTTAAATTTCCAGTTCTGGTACAAAGGAACTGTTCTTACAGTGGAACAAAAGAAAGGAACACCCAGCGCTTGGAGTCAGACATGCCGGCAGTGAGGCAGAGCTCTCCTCATGGAACTTGTTATGTAACCGTGAGCAATTTATATGCGTTCTTTCTTCTGCTTCTTCATATATAAAATGGGCATCACTCCACCTGCCTTACAGAATAATTTTTTGAATTCAATACAATGTTATAGGTAACCTGTGTGTATATATTTATTCAGGAACTCTTTGCTGAGCACATAAGCTGTATAGGGCACACACAAGGAACTGAGAATAAAGTAACACATTTGATAGATAGGCTCCAGCCCTAGGAACTTACCTCTAGCTGGGAAAGGCCTATGAATTGAAAATATGCAATGGCGAAGACGTACAGGAGTTTAGGAAATCTTTCACTGGAAGTTCTGACATAGATCGGGGGCTCAGGAGTTTGCCCAGAGCAACAGGGCTTCTAGTGGGACCCACGTCAGGAAGCCTGACAATTTGTCTCATCATTCTCAGTACATTTTTTTGAATGTCATAGGTAAAAGAATGAATAAGTAAGTTAACGACTAAGTGTGCAGATGTTTACTGGGAAAAGGAGGGGAATGGGGGGAAGAGGATGCCCAGGCCCATAGAACAGCACGTGTAAATGACCCAGGAGCATGTACTGCACTCCAGAAATGGTAGTAATGATTATAAAGAAGTATTTTCACAGAAGTAATATTTTGTTCTAGCTCAAATAGAAATCCCAGTAGAGGTGTTAGTGTTGTAAGGAATAGATACTAAGACATAAGGACAGCCTTTTGGGTCACTTATTAGAGTAGAGACTCTCAAGGAGGACTGGGTACAGATTTCCTGCTCTGCTAGATTATGTACAAGAGCTCCTCAGATAAATCCTTTTTCTGGTTTAAAACTGCTCTGCTAGCACTCAGGGAAAACGATCCCAAGGTTTAGCAAATAGATCCTTCTAGGCAAATCATTTTTTCATTATGCTTTATAGAATGTGCAGTGGCTAACCTATGTTGAGTTGGCTTGTAATAAAGATTTTCACAAAAATTTTATATATTTAATAATAACAGTGCATTTTATATATAGCACTATTTTACCTTATTGTGCTATTTCATATTTATCTTAACTATTGTGACAATTTCTCATAACTTTCATGCATTTCTTTTTTTAAATGAGGTAGCTGAGGCATAACTCTTGAACCCTCAGCTTCCTGACTTTTAATATCCAATAAAAACAAAACAGTTTTTATGACCTAATGGGGGAGGGCCTCTGCATCCCCCTCCTCCCACCCCTCACTCTCTCTTATATGTGTGTGGTGAATGGATGAAATGTATTGCTAAACTAGGCTATTACCAACACCATTATAAATAGGAGCAACTGATGCTGGTGATTAGACAGTTTTCAAATCACTCTCAATTGCCTTATCATGTCTGCTGCACCTGGTAATGCTAAATATCTCATGCCTCATCAAGAGTCAAACAACTAAAGAGCAGTCAATCCAGGACTGGAATCAAGATCAACAACGATCTTTGGAAGCAACCATGAAAACTATTCAGTTTATCATTTTCTAAGACAAACAGTCTTTACTAATGTTCCAGGAGGAAGTTGTGCTGCCCTCACTGAGGGCCATGATACGTGTGTGGCTCTAAGGATGGGCAAGACTGCCTGTGGTCCGGCATGGGCGGGTGGAAGTACAACCAGAGAACCATCTCAAAGGAGCTTTTTGCCACTCAGAGATCTAAATTGTGCCTAGTTTAATGCTGTTACATTTTAGGTTGTTTCAAAAATCTAAACTAAATGCAATCTCTTGCACCTTGTTAATATTTTCTTATCTGTTTATGGGCTTATTGGAAAGGCCTGAAACTGTGTTGATGCCTGACAAACTCTTAAACTAAGGGAACCCTGAAGTCAAGGTCTATTAAAATACTGTAAGGGAACCCTTGTGTCTAAGAAATTGACATTCCAATGTGCTGATCAATGTGCTTTTTTTTAATGAAGGAACATTTCCACTCAAGGGTTCCCACAAGAACAGCTCTATAAATCTAAATTTTGTTCTGGTAGACATGAACTCTAAGTGTTACCTCTTGAAGCTGGTGGAATGTAAAATGTATCCATTGATATCTGCATATAATAGAGTCTGTTCTTTATTATCCTTTTTAATGGGGGATAGGAGAGACAATACTGAAGAGAACATATTGAAAGCATATATATCTTTGGTGTTAAAATAGTTTTGAATAAGGATACCAGACTCAGGAGACCTGAATCAAATGAAGAGAACTCACTGTACAAGTCTGGTTCATTAGCATATATGTCTTTACCTGTTTTTGTTTTATTTGTCTGTTTTCTTAAACTGAGGGATAAAACAATTTACTGTTTCATAGCACTATAAGAAGAAAAGGAAATTAATGAGTTCTCTGTCTCATCTCTCTCTCCCCTTTCTCTTCTGATGTACTTGTTCACATGTTCCCTAGGGCTGAAAGATGATTGCCTTAACTTAGGGTGCATTTCTGTCAACAGTCATCTTAGCAATGAAGATTTGCTTATGTTAGGGCACTAATCCTCTACTTACTACTTTAATAAAGACCTTTCATTTTATGCTGCTTTACAAGCATTTCAACATGTATAATCCCAGATAATCCTCCAAAGAACACGAGAATGGGATGGGTGAGCCTTGTTTTGTAGTCGTGGAGGCAGTACTTGTTTCCACTTGAAATACAGAGATGCAGAAAGGACAGGAGCCATGGCCATGCTCACCCAGCTAGCAACACTCAAAAGGTAAACATCTTGCTAACTGGCCTCTGTTTCACCTTATGTTTCTTTCATCTCTATTGTTATCTTTACTGATTATCTAATTAGTAATATCCAAAACCTGTATCTGTCCTGGAGGGATTGAACAAAAAGGAAAGTGTCTCATGGACACCTACAACAGTGTGGTGATTGGGGGGGCAGGGCAGTATAAGAGGACTATATGGTAATGGAAAAAAATACAATTAAAAATCATTTAAAAAAAGACATTTTCCAGTCAAGTCAAACCTTAGTGTTTTAACTATTTCTCAATCCTCTTTGGAACCACCCAGTTCAGTTAAGGGGCCTGCCATCCCATGACTGGGGCTGCCCCTCCCCATGGCGACCTGCACCCAGGAGTCTCCTGCAGGTTCCGGGCACAGCCAGATCGCCCCCATCCCTCTGGGTGGGCTCCCACAGACATGCCCTGCGGCCGCAGAGCTCTCACAAACACTCCTCAGCAACAGGTTCTCTCTTCCTACACTTCCGGTCTGTACCATTTGTACTGCTTGTTTCTCTACTAATAGATACTTCCTTTTAAATGTTTTTGTTGGGTAAGAACTTATAATGGTATTTGTGTGTCTAAATATAGACAATTCCCCCACCTCAAACATTATACCTTTCTTTGCTAAAAAGAATATGTGTTATATCATTGTTTTTAATGTGGTGATTTTTCCATGCCAACTGATCCTCAATACATAGCTGAAGAATGAGTCAACATTCTGCAAATGGCAACAAAATAGGCAAATGAAACTTGAAAGAAAGATTTGGGGTGGGTGTCTTCATTGTATTCTGGCAAATCAACTGTTATTCCTGATTTACCAGCACATTCTGTAGCAATTAAGTGAAATACATACAATTGATTCAATCTGCAGGTACTTTGAATAATTTATTAAATATATTTCATAGTAAGTACTTTAGGCATTGGGATACATAAGTAATTATCAAGAATCTTTCTAAATAGGATGAGGGAAGATGGCGGCTTTACTCTAGGCAGCGTTTTTCTCGGCTTCTGTGAAGAGGGGGGAAACTCGCGGATCGGTGGAGAGACAGAGCAAGTGGGCTGGGTTGCCGAATCACTTTTGAAAGCAGGACATCAGAAATTATTGCACTCACTGGAAAACCAGACGGTAAGCAGTCTGATACAGGACAAAAGGGACCAGGGATTAGCGTGGGGTCTGGGCATGTGCAGACCCCAGGCCCGCCAGTGCTCCGGGCTCTGCCCGAGGGCTCCCGGGAGAGGGAAGCCGCTGCTCTCTCCCTCCCCCAAATATGGGGGTGAGAAACTCCAGGGGACAACAGGTTGCTAAAAGGAACAGATTGGCCAGTTGGACTGAGAAAAAAATCGCCCAGGGAATATGAACAGCTGCCCAGAGACGGGGAGAAGTGAGAGCCTCCAGCCGACAGGACCAGGGGCACCTCTAGCCCGGTGGAAGTGCAGATCGGTGGAGAGTACCAGCCGGCCCGCAGTAGGCTCGCACCCCATAGGGAGGCCGGAATCGCGTGCTGCGATCCCGGAATCTCGCCTAGCGATCCCGGAATCTCGCCTTGCGATCCCAGGAGGGACGTGGTGCTGGGTGCGTAACTGCAGTGGTGGCTCTGAGATTTCCAGCCAGCCCAACCGGGGGAGCCGGGAAAGGCGCCAACATCCAGTCGGACTGGGACTGCCTACGGGGACGGAGCTAGAAACAGCTGGATTCAGCACCGTCATCGGGAAGACTGACTCCCTCACGCCAGTGTGTGTGGGGGCACCCAGGGTACCTGACAGACTTGCTGAGATCTGGCTGTGAGAGAGAGAAGCATTTCAAAGGCCCCTCAGCCAGCTGAAGCTAGCAAGAATATAAAAACTGGTCTGGCCAGTTAGAAACCAACAAGAGGGGTTTTTTTGTTTGTTTGTTTGGTTCTTTTTTTTTTTTTTTTTTTGGTTTGGTTTGGTTTTGTTTGGTTTCTCTGGCTATTGTTGGTTGATTGATTTTATCTTGTGTTTTATGTGACTTTTTTTTCAATTCTTATTATTTTTATCTCGCAATCCCTTATGTTTCTCTTCCTTTCAACCTAATATTATTCTTTCCACTCCAAATTTATCTCTCCTGCACTACATCTTCTGCTTTTCTTTCCTTTTTTTTAATCTTGCAAGTTACTGTAAATTTGTATTATCTTTTTCTCACTTTTCCGACATTTTTTATTTTAATAATATTTTGGTATTCTTTTTCTTTCTGTATAATCTTCTTTGCTTGGCTGGTTATACTGTCATTTGATAGGTTCCCCCTGGTATCTCAGTCACAAGGTGTTGATAAGTTACTATCCTTCATCTGTGTTCCATTAATACACCTCTCAAGGTTCTATACTCTTTATTCTTGTTATCTAGACCTCTGCCACAAGACTGTCACTTTACTATTACTGCTAGTAAGACCTAGTCTATACAATTGTAAATGCTTCTCAATGCCCCTACCTGATCTCAGCCCACTTTGCAATTTTCTGAACTATACTACTGTGGGGGTTGTCTCTATTCTTGTACTCACTACTCCTATATACTAATCTTTAGTCCAACCCTACCTTAGAAGCTGACCTCCCACAGCCTCACAGCTTTCTAGATCCAACTAACAATCCTCTCGGCCCCAATAAGAGTCTTACTTTCCTTCCATCCTTTCTAAAACGTGGATAGTGGGGTGGAGGATCACGGTTAACACTATAAGGAGCCAAAGGATAACCCATCTCTTCTCTACTGGGTGCTAAAGTAAATATCATAGTATACTGTTTTAAACCATTTTGCCTTACTCCTCCAACTGATCCCAAAAAAGAGTAGGGGGAAGCTGTGGGATACACCAGGATACACGAAGGAGATTGCACCACTGAAACACACAAATATTCTACCACAGAAGTTCACACCATAATTACAGGGAATCAGAACAGTTCAAATTAACAAACAAGAAGAAAAAAGAAGAAACCCACGAACAATGAGAAAAACAAAGAAACAACCCCCCAACTGAAGGGAAACGAGGAAGCCTCAGGAAAAATGCTAAATGAAATAGAGGCAACTCAACTATCAGATAGTGAGTTCAAAACAATGATTACCAGGAAGTTCAATGAACTCACAATGAGCTTTCAGAAATTAGAGGGAAACTGCATCAATCTCACTGCAAACTATATAAACATGAAAAAGGAAATAGAAACTCTCAACAAAGGTCAAGAGGAAATGAAGAATACAATTTCTGAACTGAAGAACACAGTAGAAGGAATGAAAAGCAGGATTGATGAAGCAGAAGATCGGATTAGCGAGCTGGAGGACAAAGTAGAAAACAGCATCCAGAAAGAGCAAGAAAAGGAAAAGAGGCTCAGAAAGAATGAGGAGGGATTAAGAGAAATGCAAGACAATATGAAACGTAATAATATCCATATAATAGGGATACCAGAAGGAGAAGAAGAAGAGCAAGGGATTGAAAACCTAGTTGAACAAGTAATGAAGGAGAACTTCACTAATTTGACGAGAGAAAAAGTCACACAAATCCAGGAAACACAGAGAGTCCCAATCAAGAGGAACCCAAAGAGACCCACCCCAAGGCACATCATAATTAAAATGACAAAATTTCAAGACAAAGAGAGAATCTTAAAGGCAGCAAGGGAGAAGAAGGAAGTAACATACAAGGGAGCCCCAATAAGGCTAACAGCTGGCTTCTCAATGGAAACACTTCAAGCCAGAAGAGAATGGCAAGAAATACTCCAGGTAATGAGAACCAGAGGTCTGCAACCAAGGCTACTATATCCAGCAAGGCTCTCAATCAAGATAGAAGGCCAAATAAGAAGCTTCCCAGACAAAAGAAGTCTAAAAGAATACACCTCGACCAAACCAGCTCTGCAAGAGATTCTAAAAGGACTGCTTTAAGGAGGAGAGAAGAAAGAGAGAGAGAGAGAGAGAGAGAGGAACACACATACATAAAAGACAATGAATAAGTACCTATCAATAATAACCTTAAACGTAAATGGATTAAATGCTCCAATCAAAAAGACATAGAATAGCTGATTGAATAAGAAAAAAAATGACCCACATATCTGCTGTCTACAAGAGACCCACCTCAGGATAAAAAGACCTACACAGGCTGAAAGTGAAGGGCTGGAAACAAATCGTCCAAGCAAATGGACAGGAAAAAAAAAGCCAGGGTAGCAATACTCATATCAGACAAAATAGACTTCCAAAAAAGGTCCATAAAGAGAGACCCAGAAGGTCACTTCATAATACTCAAGGGAAGAATCCATCAAGAAGACATAAATATTGTAAATATATATGTACCCAACATAGGAGCACCAAAATACATAAAGAAAATCTTGGAGGACTTCAAGAAAGATATGGACAGCAACACAATTATAGTGGGAGATTTTAACACCCCACTATCAAAAATGGACAGATCTTCTAAACAAAATATCAACAAAGATATTGTGGCATTGAACAATACCCTTGATGAAATGGACTTTACTGATATATACCGAGCCCTCCATCCAAAAGAAACTAAATATACATTCTTTTCAAATGTACACGGAACATTCTCAAAGATAGACAACATGATAGGACACAAAACAAGCCTCAAGAATTTCAAGAAAATTGAAATCATACCAAGCATTTTCTCAGACCACAAGGGACTGAAGCTAGAAACCAACCCGAAGGAAAAAAACGAAAAACACTCAAAATCATGGAGATTAAATAGCATGCTATTAAACAATGAATGGGTCAAGAATGATATTAGGGAAGAAATCAAAAGGTTTCTGGAAACAAATGAAAACGAACTCACAACAACCCAAAACTTATGGGACACAGCCAAGGCAGTCCTGAGAGGGAAGTTCATAGTGATACAGGCCCACCTAAAAAGGTTAGAAACATTCCAAAAAAAACAACCTAACCCTATGTCTACAAGAACTCGAGGAACAACAACAAAGGCAGCCCAGAGCAAGCAGAAGGAAGGAAATAACCAAGATCAGAGCAGAATTAAATGACATAGAGACTAAAAGCACAATTCTAAGGATCAATGAATCCAAGAGCTGGTTCTTTGAAAAGATAAACAAAATCGACAAGCCTTTAAGCAGACTCATCAAGAAAAAAAAGAGAAGACCCAAATAAACACAATCAGAAATGAAAGAGGAGAGATTACAACAGATACCACAGAAATACAAAGGATTGTAAGAAATTACTACAAAGAGCTGTATGCCAAGAAATTTGAAAACCTAGATGAAATGGACAACTTTCTAGAAAAATATAATCTTCCAAAACTCAATGAAAAAGAAGCAGAACGTCTGAACAGACCAATAACAACAAAAGAAATTGAAGCAGTAATTTAAAAACTCCCAACACACAAAAGCCCAGGACCAGATGGTTTCACAGGAGAATTCTACAAAGCATTTAAGGAAGAGCTAACCCCTATCCTTCACAGACTATTCCAAAAAATCCAAAAAGATGGGAGTCTCCCAAACTCCTTTTATGAGGCCAACATCATCCTAATTCCAAAACCAAATAAAGACACAACAAAGAAAGAAAACTTCAGGCCAATATCACTGATGAACATTGACGCTAAAATCCTCAACAAAATACTGGCAAACCACATCCAACAATACATTAAAAAGATTATACACCATGACCAAGTGGGATTCATTCCAGGGATGCAAGGATGGTTCAATATTCGCAAGTCAGTAAATGTAATACATCACATAAACAAAAGCAAAGACAAAAACCACATGATCATATCAATTGATGCAGAAAAGGCATTTGATAAGGTACCAATGGCATATTTCACAGACATAGAACAAACACTTCAAAAATTTATATGGAATTATAAACGACCCCGAATAGCTGCTGCAATTTTGAGAAAGAAGAGTAAAGTAGGAGGGATCACAATACCCGACACTAAACTATATTACAAGGCTACTGTAATCAAAACAGCCTGGTACTGGCATAAAAACAGGCACATAGACCAATGGAACAGAACAGAGAGCCCAGAAATAAGCCCAAGTCTCTATGGTCAACTAATATTTGACAAAGGAGGCAGCAACATAAAATGGAGTAAAAATAGCCTCTTCAACAAATGGTGTTGGGAGAACTGGGCAGCCACGTGCAAAAAAATGAAACTTGAGCACCAACTTACACCACATACAAAAATAAATTCAAGGTGGATAAAAGACTTAAATATAAAATATGACACCATTAAAGTCCTAGAGGAGAACGTAGGTAGGAAAATCTCAGATATTTCATGAAGAAACTTTTTTACTGATGTGTCCCCTAGAGCAAGGGACATAAAGGAAAGAATAAACAAATGGGACCTCATCAAAATTAAAAACTTCTGTTGAGCTAAAGAAAACAGTATCAAAATTAAAAGAGAACCAACTGTATGGGAAAACATATTTGCCAATGACACCTCAGACAAGGGTTTAATCTCCAAAATACATAGAGAACTTACACAACTGCACTCTAAGAAGACAAGGAATCCAATTAAAAAGTGGGCAAAGGACTTGAACAGACACTTCTCCAAGGAGGACATACAGAAAATCCAAAGACACATGAAACGATGTTCAATATCGCTAGCTATCAGAGAGATGCAAATTAAAACCACAATGAGATACCACTTCACACCAGTCAGAATGGCCATCATAAACAAGCAACAAACAACAAGTGTTGGAGGGGTTTTGGAGAAAAGGGGACCCTAGTGCACTGTTGGTGGGACTGCAGACTGGTACAACCACTATGGAAAGCAGTATGGAACTTCCTCAGAAAAATTAAAAATGGATCTGCCTTTTGACCCTGCAATTCCACTGCTGGGACTATCCTAAGAATACTAAAACACCAATTCAAAAGAACCTATGCATCCCAATGTTCATAGCAGCACAATTTACAATAGCTAGATGCTGGAAGCAACCAAGATGCCCATCAGTAAATGAATGGATCAAAAAACTATGGTACATTTACACAATGGAATTCTATGCAGCAGAAAGAAAGAAGGAGCTCCTACCCTTTGCAACAGCGTGGATGGAGCTGGAAGACATTATGCTTAGCAAAACAAGCCAGCCAGTGAAAGACAAATACCATATGATCTCACCTTTAACAGGAACCTAAATAACAAAACAAAGAAACAAGCAAAATATAACCAAAGACACTGAAATAGAGGACAGGCTGATGGTGACCAGAGGGGAGAGAAGAGGGAATTTAAGGGGGACAGTGGGAAGGGTTCACAGGAACAAACTTAAAGGACACATGGTCATAGACTAAGGGGAAGGTGGTAATGGGAGGGAAGTGGGGAGGGTGGGAGGGGGGACTGGATTGGGAGTAAAAAGGAGAAAACTGTATTTGAACAATGATTAAAAAAATAATAATAATAAAAAAGAATCTTTGTAAATAAAAATTACCTGTTTAGCATTGAACATTTTGATAGAATAATGTACCTCACCAAAAAAAGATATTCACATGTAAAAGTTTTGAACTATTCAGTATGTTCTCTTATGTGGGGAAAGGGACATTGCAGATATAATCAAGTTAAGGGCCTTCCAATGCGATGATTATCCTGGATTATCCAGGTGGACCCAGTGAAACCCCACAAGTCCTTGGAAGAAAGTGCTTTGAAGATAGAGGAAGGAGCTACTAGCCAAAGACTGCAAGTGGTCTCCAGGAACTACAAAAAGCAGGGAACTAGCCTCTCTCTTGAAGTCTCCAGAAGGAACACAGCCATTCTCACATCGAGCAAGAGTTTAGAATCCTAAACTCTAGAACTGAAAGAAAATAACTTTATATTGTTTTAAGCCACAATATGTGTTGTGGCTTAAAACAGACCTTTTAGAGCAGAATAGCAAACTAATATAAACATAATGAAGATATTTCCTTTATAATAAACTCAAGTTAAAACTTAAATTACTTACAATGTTGTTCTCTACAACACTGAGTTTTCATTGTGTTGCTCACTGACATTGAGACGCTGATACCCAGAGCTTGAGCTGACCTCTGAAAATCTGAATCCCATACCCAGATTTAGTATTTCAGTCTCATAAATATACAAAAACTGATAGAACTCAAAAAAACTTAAAGATTTCAAGATTAAATGCAGCATCACTGAATAATATTCATAGCTAACCTAAAATTTGGATTTACATGGTTTACTTCTATCTTATCAGTTTAGTGAAACATGAGGTAGTTCTCTTTGTTACTGATTAAATGTACAGTGATTAGGTGCTCACGGACTTCGGGGCAATTATGTTTGGTATTTCCCATTGGTTTCTTTCCCCATAGCCATTATTATTATACTGAGTTCTGTTAGAGCTGATAAGAAAATACTTAATTAATGACTGGCCTTTCATTTTCCTTAGGTAATTTCATGGTTATCAAGTTTGTTTGGGGAACTGACATGGTGATAAAACCTCAAACAAAACAAAACAAAACAAACTGAACACAGTCCGTTGTGCAGGCCCTGTTGGGAAATTTGTTCTTACAACTTCAGCAAGCTCTCCTCTCTCCCCTAAGAAAACATACACTAATTCGTGGTATCCTCTCAGTTAAAAAAAAATCAGTTCTTTTACATTTAGGTTAAATAAATCTGGTACATTTAAACAACGGGATACTATTCAGCCATATAGGAATAAAATTATAGATGTAAATATATTGACATGACATGGATAAACGTTCATGATGGATAGTAAAGTAATGAAAAGCACATTGCAAATCAGTCTACAGAGTAGCAGTCCACAATCTTTTTAGTTTCAAGACTCTTTTCCCCACATGACACCAAAAATACTTAGTTTATGGGGATTTTATTTACTCATGGTTATTTGAAGTTAAAACTGAGACATATTTATTTACTATACTTATTAAATCATTTAAAACAACCATAAAGGTGTTATCACATATTTACATTAAAACACATTTTGTAAAAATAATTATATTTTCCAAGATAAATAATAATGTAGTGAGAACAGTGACATTGTTTTGCATTTTGCAAGTATCTTTAGTGTCTTATTTAATAGGGGATAGCTAGACTCTCATATCTGCTTCTGCCTTCTAGCCTCAGCAAACTCACTTGACATTTGTGAGACAATAAAAGTAAAAAATGCAAATAATGTCTTAGCATCATTATAGAAACAGTTTTGATGTCATGAACCTCATGGGAGGACCTGGGAGGCCTCCAGAGGCCCCTGGACTGGAGTTTGAGACCTGTGTGCTCTCTGTGTCTATACATACATCTCTCGCTCTCTCTCCATCTATCCTCTAGTCCTTAGGAAAAGCTGTGGGAATATTTTGATCACATTAAATATTATTAACTACTAGAGCTACTACTACTGTTATCCAGGAGAGTTATAGCACTATTCACAGTTAACACGAGTGTTAAATATGTTCCAGGCATCACAATAGGCACTTAAAAGCCTTCTGAGGCAGATCACCTCACTGCAGGAGAGACACCCATGTTTACAGCTGAGGAAACCGATGGGAATAAGTATCTTGCCTTTTAGTGGGAGATCCAAGTTTGTACTCCAGCATGTCTACTCTGGAACCCATGTTATATGGTGTAATTATAAAATAAAAGGGAAAAATCAGTAAACAGAGCACTGAAGTATGTATATGTATGTGTGTGTATGTGTTCCTGCATACTTGCAAAGTTTTGTGTCTCTTTGCAAATCTAAGCTCACTGAGGGTAGGCAAATATCCAGTAATGGATGATCTTCTAAATTGTAAGCAAGTCCATGTTAGCATTTGTTCCTAATGAGTTCTTTCTGTTTGCAATGATATGGAAATATTTTTCCCATTTGCATCATGTGTGGAAAGGTTTTATTTTTAGTCACATGAAAATGAGTCAAATATTTTTAGAAGAGTTTTTAAACTCTTAGAACATCTTTTTAAATGATTCATTGTAAAATAAGTAATTTGTATCTATCTTTCCAATAAGAGTTCTGGCTTGGGAATATTTGTTATATTTCTTAATATTTTTAAACATGTTTTCCAGAAAATTAATCAAATCAATAATTTACTCTTCATTCATTTAGAATAAGTTGTTTTAGTTTTTTAAGCCATCCATATGCATTATCAAATGAGGATGGCATTGATAAATTTTACAATTAATGTTAAAAACAGACTTGACTTCAGCCCTGGCTGGTGTGGCCCAGTGGATTGAGTGCCAGCCTGCGAACCAAAGAGTCGCCAGTTCCATTCCCAGCCAGGGCACATGCCGGGTTTTGGGCCAGGTCCCCAGTAGGGGGTATGTGAGAGACAACCACACAGTGACATTTCTCTCCTACTCTTTCTCCCTCCTTTCCCTTCTCTCTACAAATAAATAAATAAAATCTTTAAAAAAAGGTTAGATTTTAAATCAGTTCTAAATCTCATATCTAAATCAGCCATTCATGTATCCCCATAAATGGTCAATAAATGGTATACATGCCAGACATGTGTGTGCATTTTTCTGGCAATAGATACATAAACTTTATCAGGTTTATCAGTGACTCAGAAGGGTTAAAACTCACTCTCTTGATCCAAATTCAATGCATCATGAAATGTGTCTAAATTATTCTTGATAGCATACTTTTCCTTGCTTTATACCCATATTGACAAAAACATTTGCTTTAAAAAATACTCTTCAAAAACAATTACATGTATTTGTAACAGTTTACCACTCATTTATATACACAGAATCATCTATTACAGCAGGTTATTCTATCAAAAATTTTTAAATACAGTGAAAATAATAAAAGAAAAAAAATTGAAAAAGCTAATTTAAAACAAAATACTTGAATCAGCAGCTAAAAATATAAGGACCTTTGAGATGAATTTCTATTTTAATTTAAAATAAATTAAATTTCCCCTCATACAATAATATTCTGAATTGTTATGCCCAGTGAATCAATATTTTACAGTGCTTTGCTTTGACTAAAACCTATCATGAATAAAATTAGTTTTAAAGGTTGTTATAAATCCTCTTACTTTGTTCCTGGAAGGAATTAGTTTTATGTTGATAAATGTTCTAATGTAATCAAAGGAAAATGATCCTTCAAGGTGTTTCTAAAAACAGTTTGTCCTTTAAAAAATTTTCTTTATTCAAACCTGCAAGGTGAAGTTGGAGATAAAAACTTTAATAATCCCCTTTAATCTTTGGGATAAAAAGTATAACATCTGTCTATTTTTTAAAGGACTACTGAAGAAAAGATAATGGGAAATATAGAAACCCACAATTCTAGTCTCATTTGAATGAATATTTATCAAATTATTCCCATCAATTATTTTCATCTTCATTATACAGGAGGCAAAGATAGCCAATAATAATTCTCTTTTAGCTTCCCTGATGTCAGTGTCCACGCCCTAAATTATAGTCAGTGAAAGGGATGAGGAAAGCCTTGATAAATTACAAATATATTCCCTGCTCCAAAATAGCCTAGGGATAGACAAAATCTGTATGTTTACATCTAGGTAACTTGTCACAACTTACCATCTCAACATACCATTCAATACACAATTTCAGGACCTGCATTCCAGTCATTTCAGTCTGGAAATTTTCATTGCAAGGCGCCTCAA
Source organism: Phyllostomus hastatus (assembly GCF_019186645.2). NCBI lineage: Eukaryota > Metazoa > Chordata > Mammalia > Chiroptera > Phyllostomidae > Phyllostomus > Phyllostomus hastatus. The sequence goes on along the minus strand of NW_025334041.1, from coordinate 109,736,939 downwards.
TACACAATCCCAGGTTACTGGGTTGCAGACTGTGTACTCTTCCTCCCTTGTTTTCAATGAAATTTCCCTTGTAAAGTTGTTAAACAATTATTGTGGTAGTAATCCAAATGTTGATTATTATTTAACTGCTTTCCACAGTTAAATGTTATACAAATAGTATTTGATGAAACCTTTACACTTGAAGAAAACAGAATTATTGACAGGTATGCTTGGACCTGAGCTCCTTCCACATATTAAAGGTGATGCTGTAGACATGATACACTATCAATCAGTTTTCCTTACAATTACGTTTTTAAAAAGAATAATGCAGTATACATCAGCAGATAACTTGGCCTTTTCGACCAAAAAGACAGCTGTGTTGGGACTTTGATGCCACCAAGAGAAACTGGACTTGTACTGGTTTCAGGGCAAAACATGAGTCTCACCACTCAGAAGTCTAGGGATGGAGTTGGCACCCATGACTCCAGGGCCTTGAATGGTGCCCCTAGGAATCCTTCCCGATCATTTGCACTCTTGTTTACCTGTTTGTGTGGGGGTCATTTCCTCTCCGGGTACTAGGATGAGAAATGGAGAGGAAGTGTGCCTGTCAACAGCTCCGGGCTTATACAATTCAAGGTTTGTCATCTCAGAAGGAAGGGAGCGCTTCTCTCACCTGACTGCATATATAAAATATGGTATGGGCATTCAGGAGACTCACGGCCATTGCTAGAAAGCTAGTGAAGCCAGAGGGATAACATAATGACTGGCAGTCCACCAAATAAATCCATGTTGGTCAGGCAGAAACAACAGATTCTCCGATAAGGACCTTGTTTTGAAACTGTGCCTTGCTCCTAAGGGAGCTCTAGCTTGTTCAGGCTTTCTTCTAGCTTCTCAGACATTAGTAATGTATACTTTGCCGCCCACTCTTTCTCCTGGATTTGTATACAGCCAATTGTGCTACATTGAAAAGCCTTTTCAAACTGGCTCTTCACACCGTCTGTACTTTCATTATAAACTTCGTTCTCCTTCAGGCGCTTTTTCTACTTCTGTTCAGAAACAAACAAAAACCCACTTCTTTTTCTAAATGTGTTGCAGTTCTTAATGATTCTGTAGGATTACTCTAAGAAATGTTTAAACAGTTAAAAGTGATGGATTCTTCCAAATATTTCCTAAGTGATAAGTGAAGGTCAGGGCAGAAATCTGAAAATCATGATCTCACTTGCATAAAGATCTTTCTGAGAAGGGTCTATCATTTTGTATGAGGTATGAGGGAGAGTCTAGTAATTTTATGTCCACTTCTAGGGGTAGCAGAATAGAGTTCATTTAATGAAAGTGCACACACAGAGGGAGATAAAATAGGGAGATAAAGTGCACCCTTGTCTGACACCTTTGCCTCTAGGAAACCATCCTGTACTCTATATAGTCTGTCCTGACAGTGGCTTCCTGTCCACAGTGCAGGCTACGCACCAGGACAAGCAAGTGCTGAGGCACGCCCACTTCTTTCAGACCAACCCATAGCTTTGCATGACCCACACACTCAAAGGTTTTACTGTGGTCTATAAAACATAGACTAACCTTCTTCGGAATTTCTTCGGAGCACTTGAGTCTCCAGTGAATGTTCGCAGTCTCCAGTCTCTTTCTTTTCTGAATTTGGCTTGGACAGCCGGCATTTCTTGCTCCGTACAAGGTAGAAGCCTTTGTTGCATCGCCGTGAGCATCACTTTAGTTGCAAGAGAAATCAGAGCACTGGCTAAGGTCCTCCATACCCTCGAGTCCCCCGTTACTGGGTATGGATGTGAAAACTGGACAGGGAAGAAGGTGATAGGGAAGAAAATGGAAATATGGTGTTGGAGGAGAGCTCTATAGAGACTTGGATCTCTTGAAAAACAATACAAAAAAAAATGGATCCTAAAGTAAATGAAGCCTGGACCATCACTGAAAGAAAAAATGACTGACTGTGTTGTACCTTGAGCACATTGTGAGAAGGCAGAGTTCTATGGGGGAAAAATAATGCTGGGGAAACAGAAGGCAGTGGGGAGTGAGGAAGAACAACTATGAGATGGGTTGAGTCCATCAGCAAAGCCACGGGCACGAGGCTGCAGGAGCTGAGCAGGGCTGTCGAGGACAGGACACTGTGGACATCACTCACTTGCAGAGTCACCAGGAATCAGAGCCAACTCAATGACACATAACACACACACAGACACATATACATGTAGAATTATCCCCCTTGTTTTTTTACCATTAACTAGTAAACACATGTTTCATATCTGTTTGAGTCTGAAGGCAGGAAAAAAAATTGATATTCTAGCTTTAATGCCATCAAGCCAAAGAACTCTTTCACTTAGGGAAGGGTCACAATATTTGTTCTATTCAGTCCTGCAAGTGATTGTATGAGGCCCACCCACATTATGGAGGGCAATCTGCTTTACTCAGTCTACCAGTTTTAATGTTCATGTTCTCCAGAAACACTCTCCTAGAAGTGCCCAGAGTAACACTTGACAAAATCGCTGGCACCCAGCAGTCTAGTCAAGTTGACACAGAAAGGTCATCATCACAATCTACAAGCCCAAGATCTCTGATTCCCCTTCTGTGAAATGTAGATGATTTCTCACCTTCAACATTCTGAGTTTTCCAAACAGTTTTCAGGAAAATTTGGAAAAGCAATGCTAACAATTTTTTTTAAATTTTACTTATTTATTTTTAGAGAGGGAAGGGAGGGAGATAGAGAGAGAGAGAAACATCAATGTGCGGTTGCTGGGGGTCATAGCCTGCAACCCAGGTATGTACCCTGACTGGGAATCAAACCTGCGACACTTTGGTTCGCAGCCCGCACTCAATCCACTGAGCTACGCCAGCCAGGGCTAAAAATTATTAAATACTCTAGGAAATCAACAACGGAGAACATTCCAAAGGCTCATCTGTTGCAGATATCCTGGAAATGTTGCAGAAATCTTGAAAACTATGCCCTCTCACATGGAGACTAGTTATCCCTGGCCTGGTAACTCATTTAACACAAAGACTCTAGTCTTCCTAACATGACTTGTAATAGCCTACACGTTTGAGATCACTTGTCCGGTCAGAAGTTCTATATCTCCAATAGAGCAGGTCCTCTGTTCTCCACAAACAATATCCTCTTTCTTCTTTATTGATAAATGTATAAAATTCAGATTCACAAGGGGAACACAGGCCCATGCAGAGATTCTCTGAGGCATGTAGCCCTGCTAAACACAGATGCCTGGTTTCCATAAGGTGACAAGGCAACTGGCTGCTTCTCGTACGTGGCATAATCTCTCAAATCAGTGTGTGTGTGTGCGTGTGTGTGTGTGTGTGTGTGTGTGTGTGTTGTAATCCATCAACACACTCAGAGCAGTCAATGCAAAAGAACTCTCATCTCCAAGTCAGGAGACCTGTGGCTAAGCTCTGCTTCTGCCTGTGGAGCTGCTTAGAAAATTAGGCATGGGCTATCACCACTATGCTTTTTAAAAAACAAATGTTTCCCTGCATCAATTTATCTGTGAAGCGAGTTTTAATAGGAATAAATAAGGGAGGTTTTTAAAATTATTTCACTGAAGACAAAGATAAATCAGAATAATTTCTTTTACTGAAGCCAAGAACCTATCATGACTTTGTATTTCTCTTAAATAATTTATTCAACCAAATGTTTTGTAGCAATGTGCTACAATTTAATTGGTGTCGATATTCACCAGTTCTGATTCAAAGGTAATGTGTGACTTTAATTAGATAGTGTTACTTTACTATATTGTTATAGACATAGTATAGGATTCTCCAGAGCCATGTTTTAATTCCTAAATAAAACATGCTTTGTTTAATAAATGATTCTGCTTGATAAAGGTTGGCACTAGAATTTTTTCTTTTTGCTTTTCTCCAACAATAATATATTTTAGTAGCGTTTCACACTTGCAAAATGCTTCATCTACCCAAATTCTCACAAATTATGAGCAGTCAGAGGTAAGGAATTCAAAAGAAGTGATTATAGAAGACAAAAAATATCAGGGCACAGATAGCAGCTCTATCCTGGCTTACTCAGACCTCTACACTAAAGATCTGTGAACAGACATGTAGCTCCCTCCAAAATCATTAGAATGAATGCTATTCTGTTGCATTCCATATCTTTAACAATGTAGTGAATGATTTGTTTCACTATTTTTTTTTGCTTTGAGCTGAATATACATTATCCTTCAAATACTACTTCCCAGAACAAATCGCTGAATAAAAGGTCAGCCTGCCATGAGTTATGCGAGCTGCTAATCCATTTCCCACTTCATGGTAATCATGTACTGAAAATTTACTAACTTTTTAGAAACAAATTCCTGGGGGGAGTGTAACAAGAGGGGAAGGTTTTAGCATCTGTCACATAGTAACAATGTAAAATGATTCAGACAGGCTGTATCTTTTTAGTTGAAATTGAGAATAGGGACTGACTACCCAGAAACTCAGAGGAAAGTCTGAGTGTTGGCTGCTTTTGTAGCACAATTCCTGTTGCTATGTGATAAGAAACTAACGTGGCCCTCTGACTTGAGCAGTAACTGTACTGGTAAGTCAGGCTGGGGCTCCTTTGGATAAACAAGTCCTTTAAAAACATGTGGGCTTCTGGTCAGTTTGCTCTCCTATATTACCACCAAAGCCAGAGACATTGTCTCATCATCATCTTGGAGCCTAGGACAGAGCACTGAATTTTCATCTGCTGATGGTCAGCCTTGGTGTAGTTGCACTGCTTAGTTACCCAGGTTGCTTTATGTCCACTGCATTGGACTATGTAAAAACACAGGCTAGATGGAGAGGCAAGACTCATCTACATCTCACTCTAGGCTGAACCCAGCCACGTCTCCTTACTTAGCCTGAACACCTTTATAATGCAGAGAAAATTTGACAAAGCTGCTTTGGAGCTGGGCTTGCTATTCCTGGGCCCCAGTCTTGATTCTGCTGTGTCTTTGCTGGTACTAACCAGCTGAACAGAGATCTGGCTTTTCAAACCCTGAATATGTATAAATGATCAGATTCCCATTCTCAGTCAATCTGGATTACAGGTTTTTGTTTTGTTTTGTTTTGTTTTGTTTTGTTTTCCCAGAAAGGCCTCTTTCCAGAAAAGCAAGATTTTCTTCCTTCTCTGATCTCAGAATGGTCAGCTTTAATGCAAACATTTATTTGAGCAGCACTTCATTAAGGCTATGAGTAGCCAGCACAATCTAGCATATTGGAAGTTTCCTGCCAATTACCTTAATATGATAGCCTTGTAGCATATGCTCTGCTAATCAAGGAATAATAAACCATTGTTTGAAAGAAAACTAATAGCAGAGATTGTCGGTTTTAAACACAGTATGCTCACTTTATTGTTTCCTCCTAACTGCACTCCTTCCACATTTAGGAACTGTTACATTTTACACTCCTCTTTCTTGAATCAAATTCTGTTATTACCTAGGACATTTTCATTTCTAATTAAAAGAAGCCTCCACTCGGTTCTTTCAAATAATGACAGATATTAACTTTTTCATTAACTTAAAAGCACGAGTGTCAAAGTAATAATTTGATCACAGCTCTGAAGTATTTCTTATTGACTGCCTCATTCTCAGCTCTCCTCTTTGTGTCTCCCTCATGATAACAAAGTGGCTGCAGTTTAACTTAAGTCATATGTTCCTTCCATTCAACTTCCCTGGAATGGCATGGATCTACAGCACACATCTGAGTCAACCTACAGATGTCTACTTCTTCAGGGGAGACTAAGAGACACTGATTGGTGTAGGAAGGGTTGGCACACCATGGTATATTAGGACTGGATAAGTAATAAGGAAGATGGTGAATCTACAGACTGAGTACCGACTTGCCAATATCATCTGTGAAAACTAATCAGGTCATGCCATTAAATATAAGCACAATATGGGACAACTGTAGGATGAAGATATAATAAAAGTTAATATAATCTTAGGTTATGTTTATAAAATATATATTGGGAACACAGAGTGTTCCAGCCTTAGTTTTAATTTAGGTGGGTTACACCCAACTTGAAATGTTATTTTCAGGTGTGTCAGAAGTTAAAAGTGACATAATAGGGATTATAAAGAAGGGCAAGTGGATTTTTTAAAAAAGGTCCTGTAAGTAGGATGACCAGAAAGTCATGTTTCAGCATTTACTGCACTCACATTATTCACAGGCACCCAGGAGCAATAATTTTGAGTGCACACTTCTGGCAGATTAAATAAATAAATAAATAAATAAATAAATAAATAAATGTATATGTATATAATTATATATAATATAAATTTAAAATTATATAATATAACTATATAATTATATATAACATATTTTATTTTATATTTATAATGTTATATTATATGTGTTTATTTTATATTTATAAAATTGTATTATGTATCATTTTATTTAACATCATTTGTATGGTTCAATTTTTCACTAACGAAGCTAAATGCATGAAAACTCACTGCAAAAATTGAATAATATTATACTATATTGAATAAGCAAAGCTCTCTTTTATCTTCACAATATAATTATTATCCATAGAGGTTTAATTCACATACTCATTTTGATAATTACTTTGTTTTGTGTATTTTATATTATAAATATTCAAATATACAGCCAATATGAGAATAATTTATTAAAACTTATACAAATTTTAATACAATTATAGAAACCATCACTTAGCCTAAATAATTCTAATATTTTACAGTATTTTCTTCAGGTATATTTTTAAAGACATAAAAAATTCACCAAAAAATTCACAAAAAGCACTCTTTGAATAGCTCTCTGGATACTAATCACTTGCCTCTCTTTTAAAATAATCCCATTTGGATTTGATAGGTGTTCCTCTCTCAGTGATTTACTGGTTTTCTTCCAAAGTTACATGTGTATTTTAAGATTTAAATACATACTTTTACTCAATATTTTTAAGATTTAGTGACATTAACACAAGTAAATCTATTCCATTGATTTGAAATACTGTAGCATATAAGGCTGTATGATTACATTAGATATATATTCTCCCTCATTCTCAGTAACTGTAGATTGTTTATGATTTTCACTTATTCAAACAATGTGATATGGTAAAATTTTTCTCCAAGTTGGTACATTAATTTAGATTCATACTGGCAATGAATGAGAGTTACTGTTTAATACTTATATTAACATATGCATTGCAAATCTTACAGCTGCAATTTCAATTGATTACATTATTGTTGTTGTTGTTATTATTATTACTATTCAAGTACAGTTGTCTCCATTTTTCAACCACCACTTTCCCCCACACCACCTACTCCCACCCCCTACCCCTAATCCTTCCCCCTTTTGGCTTTGTCTGTGAGTCCTTCATACATGTTCCTTGGTGATCCTTTCCCTTCTTTCCCCTGTTATCCCTCTCCCCACCTCCCCTTTGGTTACTGTAAGTTTGTTCTTTATTTCAGTGTCTCTGATTATATTTTGCTTGTTTGTTTTGTTGATTAGGTTCTACTTATAGGTGAGATCATATGGTATTTGAGTTTTACCACCTGGCTTATTTCACTTAGCATAATATTCTCCAGTTCCATCCATGCTGTCATGAAGGGTAGGAGCTCCTTCTTTCTTTCTGCTGCATAGCATTCTATTGTGTAAATGTACCATAGTTTTTTGATCCACTCATTTACTGATGGATACTTAGGCTGTTTCCAGTACTTGGCTATTGTAAATTGTGCTGCTATGAACATTGCGGTGCATAGGTTATTTTGGATTGGTGTTTCAGGATTCTTAGGATATAATTTTGCCTGGTTAAAAGGCAGTTCCATTTTTAGTTTTTTGAGGGGAATTGATTAAATTTTATGAATCAATAAAAGTTTAGAATCTTTTCGTGGCTGTTTAAATTTCCTTCCCAGGATTTCAAAACCTTTGCTTGGTTTTTGTATTGTTTTTTTAATTATTTTTCCTAATTTAAATAAGTTATATGTTTTTACAAGCTGTTAGTCTTTCATAGAATACACAGATTAAAAATAATTTTATCCAAATTGCAGCTTTTCCTTGATGTGTCTTTACCAATTTTTTTCTTGTAATTATGTTTTTCATGCTTATTGATGTCCAATCTACCCATCTTTTGCTTGATGGAGTGTCTCTTGCTCTTGTGTGTTATACTCCAATACCCCAGCCATCAGAGTATGTCTTTTTACCTCTTTACATTATCGCTTTCAATGCTTTTGCCCTTTTCTCCCTTCTTAGGATGACACTCAAGGTCACAATTACATACAAATGCATTTCTTTTCCCTCTTACTGTTACTTTGCCAGCTGTCTCACTCATAAACAGGCTTCCTGAGAGTAACTACAGCATTTAGCAACATTAAAACTTCCTGATGTCCAGCTGTAGGCATGAAACAGAGGTTCACCAACTACCTGGCCAATGTTAATGGCTTCCCTGATATATTCCTGGTTGGCAGAAAGGAGACTGAGGTTGTTGATTTTGCTTTTCTACAGCTGCATGAAGTCTAGGGTAGTGAATAACTCAGGGCTGGCATTTACAGTTTTGCAGGCTCACTAGGGGTGAAGAAATGATCCCCAAGTCCTACTGACAAAAGACTCCTCAAACAACAAGAAGGCTTGGGCAGGAAGGAACGCTTGAGGAGCATCTCAATGATATTTTAGCTTTGGAAAAACAGAAGCCTTGGAAGCAGTGGAGCATGACAGTTATCTTAAAGTAACTGAAGTGCTGCCATCTGGAAGAAGGATAATAAGACTTTCACCGTGCACCCTGAGAGACTCAGAGGACAGATCAGTGGGTAGAACTGGTATTTCAATCCAGTGTCAGAAAAAGCATTAATGGCATGAAAACCTAAATGAATATGGGTGATTTAGAAAACGTGACTGGAAATGTTGAAACAAAGACTAGATTACCTTTTCTTCTCGAGTCTTATAGACTTTGGAGAGAGGATCATGCTGCCTTTTTCCACTTTAGAACTAAAAAATAAATAAAAGTTACAGTGTTCAATAATTAAATGGATCACTTGGGGAAGTCAAGGACTCCCTACAGTTCCAGTACGAAAAACAAACTGAGAGGTGCAATAGAGAATGTTTTATTGTGAGGTATTCTGGTATGTATAAAAATGTTTTATTTCAAACTCTGCTTACTTATATGATCCCCACTAAACCACTAAAGGAAATGATTATTCAGAAATGGATAGCATGAAATAATACACGGTAGGGAATACACATGTGTTATTATAATCTACTGTGAAACAATGATACCTGTACTGGGTTGAGCTCTGACTGTATTTTATATTAAATGCAACATTATTCTTAAGGAATGAGTAAGAGAAGGAGGGGTGAGCCACAGATATATTCTTATAATACTGAACTGACTTCTTGAATTTCTCTGGATTCCCTCCAGCACAGCCTTTAATAGTACTCTAAACTCACATTGCTTGTATTTTAGCAGTGTTAAACTAGCTAAATTGACATAATGCCTAGTGACACTTTAAAGACTTTAGAGTAGCTATACAGTTTATTTCCACAAAAGAACTACATTTTTCATATTCCACTTTTATGATAATTCAATTTAGATATAACCCAAATGCATATCTTATACCAAAAGCAAAAATCTAACTTAACACTTCCAGGTGCAGCCCTGTGACAACTGACCACTGCTGTGGCAGAACTTCTCACTGTGATGAACACGTTCTGTAACTGTGGAGTGCACTAAGGCAGCCTTTCCCTAGGAAGCCCTTGAAATGTGGCTGGGAAACTGAATGTTTAATAGCATTTCATTTTCGTTAATTTATACCTAAATACAAATAGCCGCAGAAAGCTAGAGGTTACCATATTCAACAGTGCGGGTCTAAGAATGTTTTTCATAGGACCTTCCAGAGATAACCCTCAAGGTGTGCAGGCACCCTATCTAACACGGACCCAGAGTCTCGGCTCTCTAATGCTCCAAAGCAAATGGAATATGAAGGCAGAGAAGACAAGTGAAATGTGCTTGTTTCCATCATCTTCCATATTTCAGTGACACAGTCATATGATTATATTATGTGCTTAATGTATACACAATACATCAAAATATATGGCCTTTTATATTTCTACCTTTACAGTTTAAATATTCCCTACTTGATCTGCTCTGAACATAAACACTGAGAGGGAGTCAGAGCAAGGATTTTTGCCTCTACAAGTGAGAAAATAAACTCAAACAGATTAAGTTTCTTTATTGAAATTGCGTATCCAGTGATAAAGGCAGGGCAGTCTACATCTATTCAATCATAAAATATTTATTAAGATTTTACAGTGTCATTAGATACTGTATAGGTCCTAAGCATATAGCGTCTAGTGACAAGTTTCCTATCTACATAACTAGATGCACTCAGTTTTGTCCAATTGTTACTTGAGTATTTACAGAAGAAATTCTTGGTACAGCAGTCTCTAAACATTCTTCAAATTAATTGCATTACTTTATGAACCGGACAAGCATCCTCCTTTTCTGAAAAGAAAAATGGAACTAATACCTTATAACAAGAGAATTTGAATTGTTTGGGCATTTCTATCATTCCTGTAGGTGTCAAAAGCATAAGGATGAACGACAGCAGTCCTTAAGATCCTTAAGGAGAAGGACCTGAAGTTTTCATTATTGTATCAGAATGACTGAAAGATAGTGGCAGCCTAACAAATATGTTGAATGAATGAGTAGTTTTTTACTTCCAAAAGGTTACATTCCAGTGTGGAAGACACATATTTTAGCCATAACAATGTCCAATGAGAAAGGCATGCATAGTCTAGGGCACCTAAGCTTATATTATCTCAGAGAATCATGAATTCATCAGGGATTGGTCTTGGAAAATCTCAGCAGGAGATACAATTTCTTTCAACCACTATAATTTTTAAATGATTATTCCATTTCCACCTCTTAATTCTTCACTCATTCCCTAATGTATAAGGGCCTTTTGTCATTCCAACATCTCATTGGGTAGATCTTTGCAACTTGCCCTTAGTACACTGAAGTAGAATGTTCTTAATCTAATTTCTTGAGTGCCATGATCTCATTAAGTAGTTAAAAGGGAATCTGTTTGCTGCATTTAACAAACCTTAAAATAGTAATGCATTAATCCTCTTGAGGATATTTTCCTTAGGTTCAAGTGGTCACCAAGAATCTTGCTGATACAAAATAATACATTACAGATGGTTTTGGTGGGAAAATATGAGGACTTCCCGTGTGCCCCTCAGATCTCAGGAACAGGCAATTGCTTATCTTGCTTTGACTGAGGCCAACTCTGGGGAGGTACTGAAAAAATATTGTATTTTCTTTGAGCTGTAATTCATGACATAATGCTAATAGTTATTTTATATACTTCAATTTATCACTCTGAAATGAGAATCTGATCTAAACTTAACTTTCCAGGGCATGGTACAGATTAACTAGATAATGTGGAGTGAACTTGTTCTGCAGGAGTTTATCGTTAGTAAAGGTCTAGATGGGAAATCCTTGCTATTCCACTACCGAATATTCAATGCAGAAACAGATCATTGTAATCTTCCTCTGTTAAGATCTGAAGATTGGTGTCTGATGAGTTTGATCAGGGATTTGAACAATAGTTGCTAATCTCTTCTTGTTAAATAGGCTCAGGCTTCAATTGAGAATTTACCTTCAACTATTCATAGGTTCATTATAATACTTTCATGTAAGAGTGTCTCCAAAGTGTATTTCCAAAGGATGCAGATGTTTTCTTCAGTATCAATATTCTAAAAGTGTGTGGATATTCTTCAACTCACTCAAAGTATCTGTAAATTTTACACCAAACTAGTTTGCTAACATTTTGTTTTTCTGTAGCTTGTTCAGTATTTGGAGGACTATATTTGTTATAGACAACCCCGAAAAGTATTTCTCTCCCCATACCTACCTCAAAGTACCCTCCTTTTAAAAATATAAGTATTTATTAATTAACATAAGATCTTATTTCTAATTCTACCTACCCCGTGATTTATCTATTAGTGCATAGATTGATTCCTACATGCATTCTTTCATGCACTCATTCTATACACCAGCATAAGTTATTTTAACAGACTTAAACAAAATTACAAATGATAGAGATAAATTCCACTTCTCCTGCCTCTCCTCCTTCTACCTTCTTTCCTTATGTCCTTCTTTTGTCCCTCCTTTTTCTTCTTTCCCTGTATTTCCTAACTGTCAGGTAAACAGACAATTCCGTTATTTCTGGCTTTCACATTGCTTTCGTGTTCTCAGATCAAAACTGACTTTGTTTAATTGCTTGACTCTACAGTGTGGCCATGGTTCCCATGACCATCATCTCTTAAACTACATTGTTTTTAAAGTCACAAATCCTAGGTGTTAAAAAAAAAAAAAGCTAAAGGACACAGGGCTAACATCTTGGCCCCTTTAGCAAACAGCAGACAAGTCAGTGTCTTTCCTATGGAGAAGGAGCAGTGGCACCACGGTTTTGTCCTTGTCACCTTGGCCCAGCTAACTGCCATCTAGAGAAACTTCTCAGTATCAAAGATGGCCACTTCTTGTATTTGGCATGTTTGGGTGTCCAGGGATGCTTAGGACTCCTGTGGAAATCCACAGGAAATGGTGACACAGAGAGGACTATATCGCTCACTCAAGAGTGTACAAATAAGAGTAAGAAACAGGTTTGGACCCAGGACTACATCATCCCATAGTTCCATTATAGACTGGGTTGCCAATACCAGACCCGATATACCAAAATTTTTGAGTTGAGGTCAAGCTAGTAGGTGTTGTATTATTTTTAAGCATATAAATCTCTTTATTTGGGAGAAATCTACTATTGAATAAATTTTGGTGGGAGATAAAGTCCAAGGAGGATTGTATATTCCTGATCCACCTCCTAAATAATCGGAAGCAGATAACTTATCTATGCATCGCTAATCATACGTCTGCCAGAACAAGGAAAGCAGAAGAGTGTTACAAAAGGTAAAGAATTAAAGTTACTCCCTGTAGTGCTGGCCGCATTGCAAGTCTAGGTTCTGTCTCTAATCGACTTGCCACAGTTGGTGGCCAGCAACTGTGAGGAAGTGGAAGCCCAGGGGTGGTAGCGGGGTACAGGTGGGGGATCACATCTGGGTGGGTGTGTTGCTCTCAAACATGCACACCACACCCTAACCTTCCTTTTCATTCCTGAGCCCGAGTCTCCAATCTGCGCCTGCGTGTTATGAGCTACTTGATATTCTTCCAATGTATAATATATCTGCCTAAGATATAATTGAGGGTTTTTTTTACTTACAACCAAAACCATGTATGAATCACCAGATGGTTCTCATAATGGACTACAGTTGGATAAACACTATAAATCTTACGACAATATTTTCCTGAAAAAAACAAACAAAAATATAAGAATATGGAGTCTAAAAAATTTCTTATGTTTAACTGATTTACATAACAAAGCGTTCCTAATATGAAAATGTGAACCACATATTGTCATGTATTTGGCTAATTTTATTTAAAAAAAAGTGAAATAGGCACTCTTCTAGATGATTAAGGACATGTGATTTTTATGTGCTCAGTATAGAAACCACGTGGCAGAATGGTCAGAGATAGCGTATGACATAAAACAGATATTTAAAAGATGCGTAGAATTGACTAGGCTGCGAAGACAGAATACTTCCTTCTGTGTGTATCAGCAGGGGCCCAAAATATGATTATGCTGGCTACAGTGAAGATTTAATGATGTTCCACAAAATTGAAGCCACCTGTAAGGGGAAATCTCAAATACATGTTTTAAGAATCAAAGATAGCTTGAATGCATTTAACAGCGATAAAAGAATTATTTGAATAAGTATTGTGGAAACATAAGGGAATGTGACCTAATTTTAAGCAAGAACAGCAAGTAAGTGCGGCCCCTGCACATTATTTATCTTGACAGGTTTTCCAGGAGGAAAATTCATCCCCATTGCCAACATTATCTTAATAAACTCCTCATGGAATTCTCTTTAGGGCCTGGGGCAGCTTATCATTTAATGTGGTCTGGTGTTTTGGAAATAGTTCTAATTATCGGTATTCATATTTGGGGGATCTGGGAAGGCCCAGGCTTGTCCCTATCTTTAACATACAGAACATTGAATGTATACAATATAATAAAATGTATTTTTGTGTTTTTAAAAGTGATTCACAAAGCAAATCTCAAAAATGTATTACAAAACTTTTGCTCAATAATGGTTACATTCCTGCAGATGGAAAAGTAGGTAGACCAATCCATCTGTAGCTTATGCAAGCGTCTTCCCTGAAATGCGCGATGCATTTGGACACTGGCTTTGTGAATTCTGCTATGGATGTTTTGAAAAACACCCCAGGCTCGCGACTTCAGGATAAGCCTTAGGTTGGCAGGTCATAGGAACTAAGTATACACAGAAAAAAACCCTACATTTCTCTATAAAATTTGGACCTAAATATTTTTGTTAATTGAGCAAGTCAATTAGAAAGAGAGCTTAGAAAATGATAAATGCTTAATGTAAACAGTACGCTTAAGCATAAACGTTTAAATGTACACTAATTGTTCTTCTCCTAGAGTATAGATTCAGTCCTTTTGCTGGCTTTTATACTTGGCTCATTTAAACAAAATTAAACATCATTTCTTTTTTAAATCAACTCAATTTTTCAAATGTTGTATTAGGGTTCCTCAGAGAAACAGAACCAATAGGAAGGGGATATAGATGATACTTACATACATAAATTAATAACAGAATTGGCTCACACAGTTAGGGAGCCTGGGAAGTCTCACAACCAACCACCTGTAAAGTGGGGAAGCAGGAAAGCTGGTAGTGCAATTCAGTCCCAGTCCAAACACCCAAGAATCAGAAGCACTGATGTCTGTGGGCAGGAGAAGATGAAGCAATGACAGCAAACTCATTGTTCTTCTGCCTTTTTATTCTATTCAGGTCCTCAAAGGATTGGATGATTCCCACCCACACTGATGAGGGCAACTTTCTGGACTCCATCCACTGATGCAAATGCTACCCTTTTATGAAGACATCTCACGGATACACCCAAGAACAGTGTTTTATCAGCTATCTGGGCATCGCTGAGCCCAGTGAAATTCACACAAAACGTTAACCACCACAAGTGTTAACAAGGCACATAGCTTGTTTACATGAAAACAACAATTCCACTTCTTTTCACACTCACATTGTATTGATTTGTATGATGTTTAATTGAATTATGCAAGTAAAGTACCAAGTAAAATAGAATATATAGGTTTAAGAATAAATACAATTGACTGTTAGAAAGCAGAAAACATTCAGCTAAACTGATAGGAATGGTAAAGTAGGGTGTCTTTAGCTTCCAGCTAAAAGGAATGCAGTGTGTTATGAAATGTTTTACAGATGAAATAGTTAATCCACTGAGTCAGAAAAATGAAGGTTATTTAATAAAGATTCTCCTTCATCAAAATAGTTAATTAGAATAATGTCATCTCAACATATGGAACAATATCTGATTTGAGAAGCATCTATGCTATTAAAAAATTAAATTTGATTTTGCATTTTTTTTAGTTGTTGAAGGTTATTTTCAATGGATTGGGCAAACTATTTTCTGTCATTGATTAATGATTCTTCACATCAAATATAAGAAGTTATTTAACATTAACCTCTTGGTGCTTCTGTTTCCTCACCTGTGAACTGGAATTAACAGTAATCCTTACGTCATAGGTCACTAGGAGGATTACATGAATTAGTATAAATAATACTTAGAGCACTGCCTGGCACCTAATGAGTGCAAGGGTTACTTTTGTGGCATCCTTTGTGGCTATGCAATGCATAGACTGTGCAACCTCATGCAGCGCCTTGGAAAGTGCAATTATTCTGATTTTTAGAATTTAAGAGCTTAAGTAATCTGTTCACAGTCACACAGCTAATAATGGAAGATTCTAGTCCAACATAAGCATATGGCTCTATTACCTGCCTTTGGGGACGGAGATGCTATGAACAAGGCCATCACAGCATTGCACTTGCTTCCTTTTTCCTATTCACATTACAGCAAATTCTGATGACCAGATTCATGTTAAATGCCTGCTCCTCCTCAAAGAAAGGACGGGATTGCTTCCTTGGCCACCCATGCAGAGCAAACCAAGTCTACAGAGAGAGAAAAAATTTCAGAGCATACTAGATGCACATGCATTTACGATGAAAAAATGCAAATCATTATGGGGAATATTTAATACCATAGTTTGACAAGCTATAGTCTATTTATATGTGGTTGAAAACCATTTTGCAAGTTAACTGATTGAGGTATACTTTTAGAATTCAAAGAAGAGAACATTTTCTTAACAGTTTTTAAGTTAACTCACTTGTGTTGAGATAATTCTACACTTACAAAATGCCTCTGGCCTTTCAATATATTGTTTGATTCATTTTGGAATTCTTTGAAATAGATACCATATTTTTTGGACTATAAGACACATCCCCTAAATTTGGGGGTGGGGGTGCATCTTATAGTCCGAATGTAGCCTACCTGGCTCGCTGGGGCCTGGGGCGGCGGTGGAGGGGGGTCACAGGTTATTAAATATTTTATCACATTTTTTGCTTCAAAATCTTTTTTTCTTATTTTCCTCATCTAAAACCTACATGCATCTTATAGCCCAGTGCGTCTTATAGTCCTAAAACGCACTGGTACTAATGAAAAGTTCCTCTTCCTAATCACATGTGGTTTCATGCTTGATATTTTAAAGCCTTTCTTCTTATTTTTTCTTTTGCAAACTTTAGCTGTTTGTGCTTTTCTCTCATTTACCTAAAATAGAACCTCAAATTCATTCCTTTCATTTTTCCTGTTATGTATGGAATTTTTAAAACATAAATCATCCTTGCTTCAAAACCACATAATCTCTTCTTCAATAAAGTGTTGTCCTATCTCATAAATCCTGTGCTACTGTATGATTTCCCCGCATAAATAGCCTCTATGTATCCCAATACTCATCTGCCCTTTGCTCACACGATGGCATAGTGATGTTCAAAGACACTTTCTCCACTATTTTAGGTCCCTTTCTTAAGTTCCTCTGTATTTGCTCATAGCAGGAGTCAAATCAGTGGGTGAGTTTCTAATTATTTCTCTTCTGGGCTTCTCCTGGGGAGATCCTAATGAACAGTGAGCTGTTCTTAATCAGGCAGCAGAGACAAGAAAGAGGCAGAACAAATTTCTTGGCTTATCCAATTACTGGATGATTTGGGGGACCAGGCCACATCAATGTATTCACAATATCACTATGGAGATCAATAAAGAAAAATGCTCTTAAAAGAACATCACAATGTCTTGTGTAAGGGAATAAAACCTTCACAGAGTGGTTCTTGTAAACTAGCAAAGGAACCTGGGATGGTGACTTGAGACCTCCTATTCCTCCTTCGTACGACGTGCTAAAATAAGCCTCAGCAATTTAGAGTTAATTACAAGAGGCATCCCATAACACGTTGACGGTGCATTTCTCTAGGTGATTAGAGTTTCCTGAGAGGGGTGACATCTCAAAGGGTGGTCACAGCTCCCACAGACCATCTCTGCGAAGAGACACTCTGGCTTCCAGGTCCCCGTGGCCATGCGCCCCCTCCCCGCTCAGGTCCGGAGTTACCGTCCCGGGAAAGGCATGATCACTTTGGTTTCCCAATGTCATGTCCACATTTTTATGAATAGGCCCTTCTCTCAACTTTTCCTCAAATGATTCAGTTCAAGAATGCTTTTCTTGCTGAGACCTGGACCCAAAGACCTGGTTTTGAAAAAGACTCACCTAGGATTATGGCTTCAGGATTTTACTAGCTGGTAACCTTCAGCAAGCCGAGTTAGCTTCTTCAAGTCTCAAATACCTCATCGAAAAATAAAAACAGGAAAACTTTCCTCGCTGTGATGGAACGAGAATTAAATGAGATTACGTAGATGAAATGATTGGCATATTGTCTGCTGCGTGAGAAGGACTCATCTCATTTCATTTCTTGCCTCTTCCCCATCCATTTGTGTGACTGGTGTGCCATGAGAAACTGATAGTCCAAGGAAGATTAGGTCAAGAAAAGAGAAGTTTCAAAGACCTTTTCTCCCACCACTACTATGATGAATATTACTAGTTAAGTTTTGATTTTTACTCCAAATGAATCATTTTATTACCTTCAAACTCAATCTTTAGGTCTAAGATTGTGTTTGTTGGTGTCTGTGTATGGATCATTTATTTGTGTGTGTGTTTGTTTTATTACTTATTGTTCTGATGTTTCTGGCCTTTGGATGGCTCCTTCAATGCAGAAACTCATTATGTTTTTCAATCTGCAAAATATATTTTCCAGATTGTTCTTTGGTGTTTTATTCTTAACCATGCCCTATCATTGTTAAAACATTATAATATAGTAGAAGTAAAATATAAGAACAAAACTTAACTAGAAACTGAACTATGGCTAACGCTATTTATTAAGTTAGATATATATTTCTTGGTGAAACTATAATAATTTCATCCCTTTCTTTAGTGTGAAAAAGAGCTATTTTCAGCAGTATTGTCATCGTATAAAAATATTAGCTAAAATCAATATGTATGGCTATTTTGAAAAAAATAAAACATTAACTGGTCCATGGATGTTGTGAATTTGAGAAGCATGGCTCTGACCAGTTTCCACATTTTGCAGGGATTACAAGGACCTTTAAATGAAAGACAAGGTATTGTTTTGTCTCAGACTTGTGGTAAGAATTAAGTCAGAATTTTAATAGCAGCTTTCCTCCCTTTAAATGTTTGCAGCAGCTAGAATTAACATGGATCTAAGATCAGGTGTAAATTAAATTGTTATCTAACTCCTGATGTGACCAGCAAGTACATGTCATAGAGTTACTGAATCTCTCAACAAGAAATTCTAGAAATGCCCAGGGCCGAGTCCTATATCTGTGCTGCTTAAACAGAGGAGTAAGCCCTCCCTCTGTGACGGGCACCTGATCATAGCTCCCCTGGCTGGCTGGCATTCTATTGAACCGCAAAACCACAAAAGTCCTCTCACCTTTTTCTCATGGATTTCATCATAATCTGAATAAGAAGCAAAAGATTCAATTCTTATTCACCTCATGGTAAAACCCTCTAAAATTTAACTAATGTAGGAACTCCAAAAAGCCCAAAGAGAATTTGAGATTTAGAAATGATTCCGTTTATTTTGTCACCATCATTCACACACACACACACACCAGCTCCTTCAGCCCAAATGGCAGCCCTTCAAGAGCCTCCTTCTGCAAAAACATCTGAGAAAGCTCCAAGTTCCTATCACAGATTTGGTCTGCTCCTACTTGAGCCCAGCATTTAGAGTAAAGGTAGGAAAGTAGGAGGTCAGATACTGCTGAGTGCTTCCAGTTTTCCCACAAAGAGAAAGTCATCTGGGAAAATTTAGCATTTCAGAGTACCTGGAATAATTTTTTTTAAAGTATCGGTGGTGGACCAAGTTGCAGCCCCAGTTGCAAAATTTAACAAATTACATTTTAACATCAGAAAAAAATACAGGGCATTGGGTTTTCCCCTAAAGGTAGTTATTTGTGGTCTAGTTTTCTCGAAAGCAACATACTACAGGTTTCTGGATGAACTTTTTCTCATGGAGTGGATCCTGTTGCTAGTAACCAATTAGAAATGGATGGGACCCTTGCTGCTTTATGGCACTGACTAATGAATTCATGCTTCTGACTCTGATTAACCACAGGGCATGGTGCAGTACATTTGCGATATGATGAAGTATATCTTTTGTTGCTATATGCTAATGAGCATTCTCCACCTTTCCTAGGCCCTGAGAATGTTGGCAACAAAAATGCTTGAGATATATAACTACCACACTAGGTCTTGCTTCCAGCCTGCATGAACTAAGATGGGTTCCTTCCAAACAACAATGGCAAATGCAACATGTTGTTTAAATGTTGGAATTGATAGAGTAGGCAGTTAGGCAGACATGAGCAGAGGAGGAACGATAACCCAGGTATAGAAGGTCACCGGGGATGAACGCCCCGGTGTCTAGCAATGGGCAAAACTAGGAACACAAGTATTGTAGGGTGCAACCATTCCCCAGGGTAACATTTCCTCCCCTAGCATGTCACTGGTCACGGGGTTTGGACCCTCCCCTAATCTTTCCTCCCATAGCATATAGACCCCTTAGGGAAGGAATGAGGTTGGGGAGGGGGGCACAGAGAATGGCTTCTTACCACCTTCCTACAAGCCCTTGCATGGCCACTACTCCCTTGAGCCTTAAGCCCTCAGGGCAATGAGATTCTGGTCAGCACCGAATAACTGAGAACAAAAGCATCAGATCTGTTGACCAAACTACAGATTACATCTAGGCCTCAGCTGTGTTTCAGCTCCAGGCCCAGAAGAGCAGCACAGCTAGACATAGCAATTCCATGGCTGACATCAGGACCAGCTGCGGTGACTAATGACCCCTGCCTTAGGGAGAATGCCTACCTTTCCCCATTGACCAATTTTGATACCATATTTTTTTTCTGATACTTTGACTCTTTTTTATCTCTGGTCTTTAATTCTCTTCAAATGAAGAAATTTTGGTGGCAAGGAAGAAAGACCAATCTAAATGTGTTCAAGCCAAAAGGGATAATTACTACGCCTTCCTCTCTGAACAGTGATAGCTGCAATTGCAATCTCAAGTTGACCTCACATTACAGAAAAGGCTATAGTTCACCTAAAGTTCATATTCGTAAACATAAATTCTTTTACAGTCATCCCAGAGCAAGAAATATAAAATAGCTAAGCCTTCTATAAGGCTGCAATGAGAAGGTGAGAAAATGGGGTAATTTTTCAGTATTTTAGGTATTACAACATCTCTCTCACTTCTGCTTCTCTTTATACTTTTGCTTCAGTCATCTCCCCCTTTCACTGTCTAGACTATTTTCCTTTGCTTACGTGGTTGTTATGGCCATTCCACTCCCACACTTACTGCTCCATTAAGATCACTGACAACAGTACTGATGTCTCTCTGATCAAAACACTGGAGAAGAAAGAACAGTTTATTCTACCCAATGAACGGGGGTTAGGGTTATGGGCAAATTAAGCCAGATGCCCATCTTTCATCTAATGAGCTATTGAGAGACTAGAGTTGCAAGGAGATCATGTGCAGTGTAGTGGTTTGTTCTGTAGGGGGAGCTCTATTAAGCACTTCATGTGCAGGACATCATGGAAATTTCTTGACACCATGAGGCAGTTGGTACTGTGTCAGGTTCCAACAAAAGGAACTGAGGGGTAGGAGATTTAAGTAAGCATTTTCATGTCACATAGCCTAGGGGACATGTCCATTATTTGAAACCAATCTTGGCTAATCCCAAGGCCCATGCCCTTAACCAATATCAGCTTTCTTTTTAAGAGGCTGTTTAAGTGCTGTACTAATGGCAGCTTCTGTCTGTCACTCTTATAAGTGGTGGGGTCTCTCCAAAAAGAGTAATTTTCAGTCAGAAGATATGCCATTTGAGACATGAGGAAGGGATATGCTGAAGGGCAAATGCTTAAGGGTGAATTGGGTGTGCCCGCCAATGCCTTTTCCAGAGGCCCTGCCTGGTCCTGTGAACATGTATTCCCTATCCTTGCTGTTTTGGGGTAGCCCTCAAATTCCAGCTCCTATTGAAATGAATTCTGGACTAGAACTCGCTTTTTGCATTTATAATTACCTGTTGTCACAATGTTGCTGAATACAAAATTTTCTTCATGATTCCCTCCAGTTCTTTGAAGGCAGCTCATAGTTAATGGAGTGATATTCGCTCCCCACAGCCACCTCCTGCCCCATCCATTGCCATCGGATCTGCTGCGAGGACCCACCTCACCATAATCTCTCGGCTGCTGTCAATCCCTCCCACCCCCGAGTCTGAACTTTTTCAGGATGGCTATTCATATCTTTGAGTCATTAAGCAAAATAGCACATTTACCAACTATTCCTGAGCAGTATCTGGACCGTGTACCTTCTGTACCTTCCGCAGTTTGCATTGTCTGTGAGCTTTAACACTGTTAGTAAAAGCTCACTGGTACTGGAGTGGAAGAGAGCTTACAATTAGCATTTACAATATGCCACTTTTTTAACTTCTCCGATATGTACTTGTCTAGACTCACTTGTCAACATATTCCCTTCATTTCATAAATTTCAAATCAGATTTATTTTATCAATGCTATTGGAAAGTTTTATTATAAACTCCTCATATTCCATTGTATTATGGAAGATTAGCAGAATGAAAGAGCAGAGACCCATTTCACATCTGCACGGTGTAAGAAGAGGCGCCTTCAACGGGCTATTGAGTGCGTCTGTGCCATTTAAATCTCAGCAACAAGCATCACTGCAAGATTGCCTTTTATGGTTTTCAAAATATAACAAATACCCCTGTGCACATGAATCCCAGAAATAAAATGGCTAATAAACAATAATGCATGAAATCCAATTTATGCTCACACTTAGCTTTAAGTATCTGGATAAAGGTGTTCAGATGCCCATCAGTATTCATTGAAGCAATGGGCTTCTTATCTTGCCCACTCTTAACATGCATTCTGAGATATTATCAGAGATTGCAGTGGATGTAGAGAGGTTAGAAGTGAGCAGTATTTGTCATCTCCAACCATTTCTTTCATTTAAGCATTTTATAAGCATTTTTAAGGAGCTATGTGCCAGGCATTTTTCTGGGTGCCGGTTGAGACAAGAGTCAGTTGAACAATGCCTGACTTTTGTCTTCATCAATTTTATGTTCTGATGAATGACTGGTTAGGTTAGAAAAAGTGGGAAAGCTCAGGCCAAGAGAAGAGAGCAGGATGAGGAAAAGCGTCACGCCATGGTGGAATGCAGAACAGGAACTCTTAACACTGCCACTGTATGTTGCCTGCGTTCTTAATCTTTTCCTTATTTAGCTCAGCACAGTGTGAGGTGCAGTTTAGGCACTTTCCTCACCACTCCTCAGTATTCTGATTTTATGTTGTTGTTTCCCTTCTGATTGTGCTAATAATTGAGGAAAAATCTGCCCCCTTAATGAATACATACGTCTCTCTTCCTGTTCTTCTGTTTACTACAGTCTGTGCTTCCCTGCTGAGTAAAATAGCAAATGTCTAAATTTCCTGGTTACTTCTAGTATTATCAATAAAATCCTCCTGAAGTTCCCAAACATTTAAAATATATTTTTTGATGGAAAGTACATTTTATTTTTAAATTGAAGTTTCCTGACAGTGTGAGGATATGTTGATACATAGGACAAATAGTTTTTGTTTTGCTTATGTAATGGAATACTATGTGACAAAAAGATTTCCAGCATACTTAATAAAATTTTTGAAATAGTTATTTTGTAAAATAAAAGCCAAGCCTTGCTCAGTGCTGCAGTTTTACGGAGCCAATATTTCTCTGCTCTTTTTTTTTTATCACTTTTAGACTTTCCAAGGACTACCAGATACTATTTAGTAAACTTCAACTCAAAATTTCTGTGCCAACATACAAAAGGAGTTTTCAAAATGGTATTTCCTACTTGCTACCAAATCCAGAATCGACAGAAACAGTATGAATATCTCTCTGGCATCAACTAAGAGTCTTAATATTTAATAATCTCAGAGGTCAAATTACTACATTCTACAAAGCAGATAAATTGAAAGGAGATATAGTCAAAACTCACTCAAAACTCGCCATGAGCTGTTTACAGATTCCCTCCCTGTGCCCTCCACAGTGACTGCTGCCCACAGTTCAGGGACCGCACCAAACTGACCAGCCGCCCTCGACCCATGGCCTCCACCATCAAAAGCTGTGTGCTGACAAGGGTCATCTTGTTGGCTTTTGGGTGGTTTTCAGACATTTTTATATTAGTTCTATCATTTATTATAAATACAAATGTTAATAAAATGGAATGTAAACTAATGGAATATGAATGCAAAAAAGTTGTTTCCGTGAAAATAATGTTAAATGTGAAGAAAACTTGATAAATGTGTTAGTTAAAATTAATATAATAGAAATGCTGCCATATTAGGTAGAGAAAGACAACTGGAAAAAAAAAGGGGGCAAGGTGCAGATATCTAGAAGGATTTCTACTCAGATTGCGTAATAAATGCCTTTAAGTTCTCACTCCACCTTAAAGAAACCAATACTAAAAAACGGGTACTGTGTGACAAGTATAGCATATGAAAGAAATGATGTGAGACTCTATAAGACATACCAGTAACTGCAAAATGACTTCAAATGGATTGTCAAGTAATTATATATTTATACCACTTACATAAAAATAAAATATTCATTGTGACATTATATATGTTTTATTTTATACATATATACACGTTTGTGTTTGTTATATACTTTTATTTTATTATGGTAACCCACTTTAGTTGATTATTTTTTCTGTTTGCAGAGTAATTACTGGCTATGATCATGTTGGGTCATAATAAGGTATTTGTTTTATTGAGTACATGCTCTGTGATCTACAAGATCCTGTTTCATTTGCACAGGATAGCATATCCCTTTAATTTTTTCCTACCCTGTTTTGACGAAAGCTCTTATTCCCAACCTCTAATTTCTCATCACTGGACACTCTTGAAAATGCCTCTCTGACAAGCTGAAAGGTCTCTAGGATGTATGTTTGTAGCATGTCTTCAACCCATCTTTCCAGCATAATGACCAACATATTGGCCAAGAAAGGAAATGAAATAAAAATGCCTTGAGAAAAAAAAAATCCTTGAATAAAAGCACCACCAAATTTAATCAAATTTAGCTCTTCTGCCTGCTGAACTTCATTATATGCTCAGTCCATGTATTCAAGATTCCACTAAGGCCATCCGCCTATGGACATGCCTGCCATAAATTGATTAGAATTAAAGAAATTCTTCATTTTCTCTTGGCAAAATACAAAATCATTCATTTAGTGGACTCTGTGTGTAACACTCTATATTTAACTCCATTAACTTCAAAATACCTACTGACAAGTTCCCTTTGTTACAGTGAACTCTAGAAAGGGTTTTCTAAAAACTTGCAAATGTATTTTGATTATGAACAGAGGGAAACTGTCCAGGCAATTCTCATAATTCAAGTGAAGTCATGAATGCATTAGCAAGTACTACATTTTAGAAATGTTACTTTCAATAACCTAAAGTATAGCTGTAAGTAGCTATAGGAAAATAATGTTTCTTCATTAATTATGTGTTCTATTAACTTGATAACACATAACTGGGCAACCCAAGAAAAAGGGAATCTTCTATTAGTGACTTATGAGATTATGGTGAACCTTTATCAACTGAGGCCTGCCGAAAACATGAATTACAATATTGGGGAGTGCATTTCTAGAAAAAGATTACACAAATAACAGCAGTTTCCTTTGATCGTATTTTTCAATGTACTCAATTTTCCCCATTCTAAAGCTGATGACTATTTGCTTGTTGAATTTACTTAGTAAAAAGAAAAAATGATGAATTATTGACTAGAACTTTTCTCCAATTTAGCATGTATAATTTAATATCAGCTTTCAAATAGCTCAGCCAAGAAATAATTAATGGTGGTGATTTCAGCCAGAGAACTTTTAATTTCATAAGGATGAATCCATTCCCCAAGGTCTTAGCTAAGCACCTGCATACATGCTTGCTTGTGAGCATGTTCATAGGCATAACACACATGTACATATTGTCCCACATACTATGTATAATTATTTTTTCCAGGCATTAAAGACATTACAGTTAGCATTTTGAAATTGTGTGACTATTTCAAATTTGCTTTATATTTACTTATTTCAAAATCAACACTAGGTTTTCTGATTCGACCTAGTCTTTCCCACTGAATACCAATACAAAATATTGACAGAATGCACATGGCAGTGAGTGAACCCTGTAAAGTAAATCATAGAAAGCAGATCGGAGAAGACCCAAACTTGAAATCCATGGGGCAAGTATTAAGTTTACCGACTTTTCTCCTCTAGTGGCTCCAAGCCTGAGCTCAGCACACCAGAAGTGGGCCGTGGGACAAAGAGGGAGACCCAAACTTTTGAAGTCTCTGGACCACACTGGAAGAAGAAGAGTTGTCTTGGGCCACCCATGGAATACACAAACACCAACAAAAACTGATGAGCAAAGGAACGGTTTGAAGTAAATTTACAATTTTGTGTTGAGCCACATTCATAGCCATCCTGGGCCGCATGTGGGCCATGGGTTGGACACCCCTGGGCTCTAGATGAACCCCTTAGTTCTAGCCTGAGGAACAGGAGAGGAGGACCTGACATTCAGAGGGAGACAGAAATTACCTCCCCCCACTTTTCTTTCTTCCCTCAAGCTCTAGCCCCCAAGTAATCCCATGGTGGTGATGACAGTGAAATAAGCCAGCCAGAGAAAGACAAACACCATATGATTTCACTTATATGTGGAATCTAATGAACAAACTGAAATAACAAGCAAAACAAAGACAGACTCATAGATAGAGAGCAGGATGACAGCTATTGTGGGAAGGCTAGGGGTGGGGGAATTGAAGAAGAAAAAAAAAGGACTCATGGACATGGACAACAGCGTGGTGATTACAGGGGGACGGGGGGTATAAGGGGGTTAAATGGTAATGGAAAATAACAATAAAAAATAAATTGAAAAGGAAGCAATTCTGCAGGAGCTAAAACTGAGGGAAGTGTACCTTCCTCTCTGTTCTGTAAAGCCCTGATTCCAAGAGGAGCGGGTGAATGCCACTGCTTTTTCTAGTTGTTTCCCTGTTGTTTATCCCCAGCCACTCGCACAGTTGTGGAAGCTCACGGCAGAGTCGGGTAATCAGAGCCCCAGGGGACAAAAAGAAGAGCTTCAGGGCCTCAAAAATACTGGAGAAATCATGGAAAGGAAGAAGCTCCATGAAATAACTCATCAAGTTTTATTTAAAACTCTTAATGGCTCTATTGCACTATGGGGGAGGGGGACGTTTCCCCAAACCATTGTAAAGGGATACTCATTTTGTTTCAGACCAACAACCCTTTTCCCAGAATGAATTGCTTACTCTCTAAACCCCATCTACAGAAGTTTCAGAGTTGTCACTGAGTGGTGGTAGTCCCTATTTAGTAGAGTGGTGAATGAGGAATCACACATGGATACTGAGAATTTTGGAGGAAATGGCAACTTTTCAGCTACTTTTCTGGAAGCAGTATGGCCAAGGGGAGGAAGACTGTCTCTTAGATTTGAACTTTGAGGAGTGCAGATGGCCAGAACCAGACTAGCACTTCTGAATGTCCTGGGACACCAAGCCCTGGGGCTTCCTTGGGAAGCTCAGCAGCACGCCCAACCCCTCTCTTTGGTAAGAGCCCCCTATATCCCACCATGCCTAGGCAGCTGGAGTCCAGTACCACCCAGGTATGTGGCTTAAACCTGCCTCACAGAGAGGAAGGGGGCGGTACCCAGCGGGATGCAGTTGCCCCCTCTACAGGGGAAAAGGACCACTTGGTCCCTGGTAATTCTGGGGAAAAGGCTTGCCCTTCTGCAGTCACTCTCAGTGCAAGACTAATAAAGGTTGGAAACTGAGGTGGGGGAGGGGCACTTTGTTGCTAAGGGATGCACGCATGACACAGCTGCCAATTGTCCTGGTCCTGCTCAGCATGCAATGTCGTCACCCCACTTGCCCGGGTTGCTCACTGTGCCTCAAACCTCTGATGTCATGTTCGGGCTGTACCTCTGGACCCAGGGCTCCTTTTCATGTGATAGCTGTTGCAGCTGCTGGTCCAGGCAGCTCAACATCTGGAGTAGCCCTGGACCCTGTGCTGCTGACCTCTGTTTCCAAGGGGGCCATCCAACCATCAGCAAAAACCCCCACTTGAGCCTTCATATATCTCTGAAGGCTTTGAACATTCGTCATTCCAACAGGAAGTCTCAGCTCTGCTTACAGAGGCCCCTGAGGAAATGGAAGCTTCTGCAACTCCTCAAGAGGCCTCAGCTCATCATCCAGAATCCCCTAAGGTGGGAGAGTCATCTTCAACCCAGGAGGAGGCCTCAGCTCAGTTTGCAGTGTTCCCTGAGATGTTTAAATCTTTGCCTGTTTATCCTGGAGATTTATTTAGATCAGCATTCAAACCCCTCTGAAAATGTTTACTCTTCAATCCAGCAGAAGAGCTCAGCTCTGCTGTAATTGCTTCTTGCTGGTGTAGAACCTCCTTCAGTCCTGCAGAAGGGTCCGACTCAGCCTCCAAAATCCTCTGTGGCTGTGATAGCTCAACCTTCAATACATCATGAAGCAACAGTCTCAACTCTAGGTGAAGCTCAGCACCCAGTATTGCCTAATAATAACATTAAAGATGTGGAACTTGGGGTTTTGATAACACCAGAGAGCCCTAAGGAGATTAACCTGTCTGCAACTGAGCAGGAAGTCTCAACTTATCCTGAAAAAATTCACTAAAATGGCCAAACTTCCCACCCAGAAGGAGGATCCTCCAAAGCACCCAGAGAAAATAGAGTCATCTTTGTCCCAGCAGGAGACCCCAGCTCAGGCTACTGTGGAGGCTGATGCTGCAGCCATGCAGCGGACAACACACAGCCCCTCCAAAACACCCCGCGGGGGCACATCCACATCCAGAGCCTGTTCAGGCTCAGCAGCCAACCTCGTCTGAAGTCCCAGTTCAACCTTCGGACCTGGAAGTTACCAAAACTCAGCAACCAAAGTCATCTAAGACAGGCCCTCCAATGACAGCAAAATGCCACGGTGAACATGTGTGCACTCTATACCCACAATAATGAGACACAGTCGTGTACTGGTCTTGGCCCAGAGCAGAGACCCCACAGTGTCGTGCCAGAGCCCAGCACCTGCAATGGCACCTTCCCCATCTTCAGTTTCCGAGGAAACTCATTTCTTATGTTGATAAAGATACACGGAAGCCATACCATTGGGCTGAGAACCTCATCCGCAGTGGAAATAATGGGAGAGAATATTACATAAGGATTCAATCGAAGGCCTGCTATCCCTCCAGTATTTAAATTTCGGTTCCAATTTAATCACAAAACTGAGCTTTGGAACGTTTCAGGCCTGGCAGAGAATGAAGTTTTTATTCAAGCTAATTCTCAATCGGAATGCTCTGACAACTATTAAAGGTTCATGTCTTTTTAAATTGGCAGCATTAAAATATTTAGACATGGGAACAGCACAAATGTCACTTATAACAGTTGAGAGCATCCTCATGATGACCCTTAAACTGGAAAAACTGGTCCTACAGAGCCGTTTGGCTGGCTGCCTCTGCCAATTTAAAAATAATATGGAGGCTGTTGGCAAGACAGTCAAACTGCACTGGGACACTGAATGGCTGACAAACACGTGTTGTGACGAAACACTATATTTAGGAGATGCAGAAGGCTCTTCCATGAAAATATCACAAGGCTGGGAGAAGAACGCCAGCACTGAGCTGACTACTGAGCCAGAGCAGGTATCCTCAGGCAAACAAGGGTGACAGCTTGCAGCCTTCATGAGCCTCCTGACGAAGCTTCTCAGGGAGCAGCAAGAAGGAAATGTTTCCAAGGCAGACGGGATCCGGATCAATGGAGAGATGAGAGCACAGAGGCCCATGGTGGAGGGGAAGAGCAGGAGTCCCGTGAGCTCCCCGAGGAAGTGCCAGGCTGTGGGTATAAGAAACAAACTCATCGTGGCAGCACCTGCAATTGTAGCAGCAATGATTGTTATTGTAATTTTCTGCCTAGTTGTGATTCATTATAGAACAGCATCAGAGGAAGGTAAAAAAGGAAGCTCCGGGGGATTTTTTTTCAGTCCTCCAGAGTAAGGCACACTCCCCAGACATGAGCTGGAGGAGGGCATTTTCTGGAGAAGGTGGCCGCTTTGGCTTTGGGATACAGATGGACCTCTTGCTGCCACAGGCAGGAAAAAATGTGGCACAGAGGCTGTATGACAAGGCTTCGCCTGGTGAGGATGGGCTTTTCGGCAAAACGGAGAAGGGTGAAACCACCATGTCAACAGCCAAGGTTGCTGCATCAGACGGGCCGCTGAAGAGACAGGTGAGGACAGTGAAACATGACTCGGCCACCCGGTGAACCCCATCCTCAGGCAACCTGCCAATTGTATTTGATGACGCTGGCTCAGCATTGCTGATGAAATATGTATTTTCCTCCTACTGAAATGTATAAATTCATAACCAACTCTAACAATGAGGTAAGGAATTAACATGTAAATAGCTAAGTATTTATATACAAAGAACAAGGGCCATAGGCAACAAAAGCAGGGCTGAAGCTGGAATCCCCGGGGTAGCCCACCCTTCCAGTGCCGTCAAACAGGGCTGAAGAGGGGCTTCTCCCCCTTGTTTCCCCAACATTGGGGACTACAAAACACATCATTCTCAAAAGGTGTAAGTTATCAAGTCAAATAAGAATTTATTCTGGTGCTTTGTCCTCTGGCTCACCAGGAACCAGCTATTGACAACGTACTTGATCTGCTGTCTGCAGAGGATCAGCCCCTTCCGGCCCCTCATCAGGTCTTTGGGGTTGTCAGAATGCTTGGATTCCTGAGCCTGCGTCAGGGTGGGCCTGGTCTTTTCCCCCAAGCTCTTAAACTCACGTGCAAATGTGTGCCTTGTCTTGGTTTAGCGGGCTGTCCATACTTACAAGCCAGTGGAAAATTTCCACTAGGTTTTTGGTTTTCTTTTTTAATTTAGAAAACTCCCAACTGTTGAAAAACTCGCAGGGAGGTGCTGGAGAGATAGGGCAAAGAAGAATGTGTGAGAGCAGTAATTGCCCAAGATTCTCCTCCTCAGGCCTTTATTTTAGGAAACATAGTGATGGGGCCACTTCTCCATTCATTTGTCTTGCCTTAGCCTCCCCTGACCCCACTGAGGGTCCTGTGTGTGCTGCTCTCAGCTCCCTCAGCACAGCCCAGCACCAAAGCTACCCACTTCCTCCCACACCCGACACTGACCCCCAGCTGCACGACTCCCAGCGATGGTGCGCAGCTTCCCCCACTCCTTCCGCAGAGAGAGTCAGCACTAACTCACACTTGGTAAGTCAGTGAGACTTGCATGCCTGTATGAGTGAAAGTAATTCTGAACAAACAAGATTTAACAATCGACCTAAATGACCACAAATAAACACTGTTGGTTCAGTAACCTGAGATGAAGAACGGTGCCACCCAGGCGCGGGACAACAGCACAGAGGCCCCGGCAGAGCAGGGGACTGGGACACAGCCCAGCACGTGTTGTGATGAGAGAGAGCGGGGGGACTCAGAATTCATGTCTCCCTA
Source organism: Phyllostomus hastatus (assembly GCF_019186645.2). Taxonomy (NCBI): domain Eukaryota; kingdom Metazoa; phylum Chordata; class Mammalia; order Chiroptera; family Phyllostomidae; genus Phyllostomus; species Phyllostomus hastatus. Next base: position 109,705,844 of record NW_025334041.1, on the reverse strand, counting down.
TCTGTTTCCTAGGACGTTGTTTTCTGGAGAAGGCAGCTGCTCTGGCTTTGGGATAAGCATGGCCCACTCAAGGCCACACTCGAGAACAATGTGGCACAGAAGCGGCATGACAAGGCTTCGTCTGATGAGGATGAGCTTTTCAACAAAGTGTAAATGATTGAGAAGAATGTGGAATTCCTGTCTAAAATGAGGGAATAATGAATAGCTTAATCTTTCCTTTCAAGAGTAAAAGCTTTGGCCTTATTCTTCTTACCCCCAGGAGAATGTGGAAGCCTCCATGGCCACAGCCAGGGTTGCCACCTCAGGCTCGACTGCTGAAGAGACAAATGAAAAAATGAAACTCAACACCACTAGGGAGTGAGCCCATCCTCAGGCTACCTGCCAATTGTATTTGGAAATGTTGGCTCAGCATTGCTGATAAAATACATATTTTCCTCTTATAATATTAAAAATAAAATAAAATAAAATAAAATAAACTCTTGATCCCATCAGCCTGCCCAGATCCAATCCGATTCAGCATGTCTAAAGCATTAAGAACTGAATTAACAGATCTTCAACTATTCTTTATTGAATATAAACAAGACTCAAGTTCTTTTTTTACTCTTATTTTTAATCCTTACCCAAGGACATTTTTTTCATTAATTTTTTTTAGAGAGAGAGGAAAGGAAAGAGAGAAACATTGATGAGAGAGAGAGAGAGAGAGAGAGAGAGAGAGAGAGAGAGGCAGGCATCAATTGATGCTTCCCTCATGCACCCCAACCAGGGACCAAACCTGCAACCCAGGCACGTGTCCTGACCAGGAATCAAACCTGCAACCTTTTCGTTATGGGATGACGCTCCAACCAACTGAGCCACAGTGGCCAAGGCAAGACTCAAGTTCTTATGATGTTCAAAAAGTCCAGATACAATCCAAAATTACTTGACATATAAAAAATTTCTCAACTTGCATGGGACAAGACAATCAATAGACTCTAGCACAAAGCTGGCATAGTTAGAATTTCCTGACAAAAACTTTAAAACAAGTATTATAAAAACACTTCAGTAAGCAATTGTGAATACTATTGAAGACCATGGATGAATTTAAAAATTTCATTAAAGAAATATGAGATATAAAGAAGGACTAAATGGAAATTTAAAAAAAAACAACAACAAAACAACAATGACCCAAAATAAAAATTCACAGCATGGTCTTTCAGTAGGTGAATAGATAAATAAACAATGTGATAACATCCATCCAGACAAGGAATATTTAGTGCTAAAAAGAAGGGAGCTACCAAGCCAGGACAAGATGTGAAGGAAAATTAAATGAGTATTACTAAATGAAAGAAACCAATCAGAACAGGCTACAAACTGTATGAGCCCAACTATATGATGTTCTGAGAAAGACAAAACTAGGGAGGCAGTGAAAAGGTCATTTTTGCCGGGGGTTGGGGAGAGGGAAGGATGGGTAGGCAGAGCACAGAGGATTTTTAGGGCAGCTACAAAATACTCTACATGATATCATAATGTATCACGATGATGAATACCTGTCATTACTCATTTGTCCAAACCCACAGAGTGCACAGCACTATGGACTCTGGGTGACTATGCTGTGTCAATGTAGGTTTTTCAGTTGCAAAAACTGTACCACTCTGGTGGCGGGTGTTGATAATGGGGAGGCTATGTATGTGTGAGAGCAAGGGGCACATGGAAAATCTCTGAACCTTTCTCTCAAATTTGTTGTGAAACCTAAAACAGCTCTAAAAATAAAAAATAAAAACTTTTTCAAAAAGTTCACAGAAAAAGCATAGCAGCCAAAGGGACATGACAGAATACAAGTCAGTGACCTTGCAAATATACCAATAGATGAAAATGGTCTAATCTGAAAAAAAAAAGGGATGAAAAAAAGATTTCAGACTTTTCATTGTTTGGTAGTCTTGGGAAATATAACCTAGATTCTTTCTCATTCCAGGATGCCAATTTAAATATCTGAGAAGTGTATATTATACCTATAAAATAAGGACCTCCAATCCTATTTACTTAGCCATAAATAATGGCTAGGCCACCTAGCCTTATCCTAGTCTACCTTAACAACTTCTCCTGACAATTTCCCTTTGTCTGCGTTAGTTACCCTGGGATGATTTCATGCTGCTGATGGTGTATAAACATCTAAGATCATTCTCACTTAAATTAAACTCCTCACCTTATGTTTACGACTCTTGCTCTCAACCTCCTAGTTTTAATAGCGGTTTTAGATGATTAGGTTTTGAATGGTATGAATGCTCCTCTTTGATTTATTGCTTTCTGGGTCTCATTCTGCTTTCAGCTCTGCACACTTTTTTGTTTTGGAAGACAGAGTCCTTCTTATGCTCTGGCTGTACAAACCCAAAGGCTAAATTTCTGATTCACTAGCCAAAAGTAACTGTTTCATCCTCTGCTACAATCAATTTCCTGAAGTCAAGCCTCAGAAAAGTCCTTCCACTCAAAATCATACCCAGATTGCGACTATCATAGAACTTGTCTATGCTGCTGCGTAAGGAGTGTTAAAGAAATAGGATTTTTTTTTACTTTGCTGATTTGGTGACCTTAGAAATTAGTCATTTAATGATTTGACACAGTAGTGTTTCATTTCTAATTGATAGATATCAGACTTTAGAACAAATCCCCATAGAATGACAAGATAGAAGTAGTTTAATATCTTAAGGAGATAACCTTCCTAGAGGACTTATTTTATTACTTCTTTTTAAACTTTAGTTCTTGGGTAAGCATTTCTCATTGATCCTCTCTGGTACTTCAGCCTTGCATTTTAGGTCTATTGTCTCTGATTTTCTCTTATTTGTTAACCAAGAGGTTTCCAGAAACCTTTAAAAATTTTTATTTATTTTTTAGAGAGGGGGAAGGGAGGGTGAAAGAGAGGGAGAGAAACATTGGTCGATTGCCTCTTGTGTGAGCCCCAACCAAGGACTGACCCATAACCCAGGCATGTGCCCAACTGGAAATCAAACAGGTGACCCTATGCTTTGCAGGACAATGCCCAACCAACTGAGCTACACTGATCAGGGCTCCAGAAACTTATACAGTAAATGTTTATATAATGATATCCTCAAACATGAACTGAGGGATGTTAACAAATTCTAATCAGAATAGTGTCACGTAAAGCATTATTTTTCTTGTTTTCTGATCATTCGTACAAGGGGGAGCCCAAAAATGGAATTTATTTATAAAAATTGTGTATTAATTCTTACATGTTTAAACTTCAGTCACCTTCAAACTATTCTCCATTGATGCAACACACCTATTGAGACTTTTTTTCTGCTGCTCAAAAACAGTTCTTGAACTCATCAATTTTGATGCCTTTTAGTGTTTCTCTCATTTTTTGTTTCACCTCTTCCATGTCAACAAAATGTTTCCCTTTGAGACCTTTTTCCACCCAGGGAATCAAAAAAATGTTGCTCAGGACGAGATCTGATGAATATGAAGTGTGGGGCGCTTGGGTCATGCCATTTTTGGTCAAAAACTGCTAAACACTCAGTGTGATGTGGGCAGGTGCACTTGCAAATCACCCACCATGAAAGGGGCAAAGGCACTGAAAGAGTTGTCCAGAAAAACTCACTGAAGCCAAACACAGCCTCTCACAACAATGCCAGATGGTATGCTGATACAAATGGGCTCCTAGATCACTCGCCTAGCAGGGGAAGCCTGTATTACAAGAGGCCCACCCTCCAGAAGATAATTCCTGTTTTCTTGAGGGTCGCCCATCATGTTCCCTGCAGTTTTTGTCAAGCAAGAATGGTCCGGTCAAAACCTAAAACTGTGCTTTACCCATAAAAAGTCATTAGGGTTTGAATAGCCAGAGCACTGAAATAATACTTGAAGAGTCTGTTTGTTTTTGTTTTTTTGATTTGCAGCAGGAAAAGCTGCAAAACATGCAAAGTCTATGTGGTTCTCTGTCTACTCTTCCCTGCCTCTGTAAATGATACAAGAGAGTGCAGCAGCCGTTGCTTGGTGGAAAGTGCTGCAGTTGCAGGAACTGCCGTCCTGCACCGTGATCTGCAGCACACTTAGCAAGGCTCGTTCTGTCAGCATGAGCAATGGTACCAGCACTTGCAAGGCCAAAGTCTCACAAAGCAATTGGGCTTAAATTTTAATTTGATGCTTATTCAGTTAGGGAAAAAGTTATTTGGGTTGTTTATTTCTTAACAACATCCCATTGTTTTCACAGCTCTAAAAGCGCTGTTCTTCGATTCAGTGTCACATGATCAATATTAGTCCCTTGAAACAATGCTTCTTGAATTGTGATCTTCACACCACATGATGAGAATCGTCTGGACCCAGCCCCTAAATCTACTAAATCAGAATTTTTGTGGGTGAGGTTCATGAATTTACACATTTGGCATTTCACCAAGGTGATTCTTCTGCCACCAATTGGAGAATCCCTTCCCCCTGGAAAAGACTTTCAGGATAATAAAAATGATGATCTGATGTAATCGGTGCTATGTAATTAGCATCTGAAAGAGAAAAGCATCCATCAAAGACTAAGGAAAAGAAATGACCTAAAATATTTCATTTCCAGCATATAAAAATGTATGTGAGAGCCAAAAGACACCTTCGATATCATATAGTCCCAACCTTACAATCTATTAATGCGGAAACTGATAGCAGAAGCTTTTATTTGTTGAGTGATTGTTACATGCTAGGCATTGTGCTAAGCAGTCTGTAGGGAATATTTGGTTTAATCTCTGTTGCACAGAGAGTTGAAGAGAATTTAACATTATCAAGTGTGTTATTGGCAAAAATGGATTCAGACTCCAGATTCAACTTGAAGCCACACTCTTGTTTCACCTCATAGCTCCTTATCTTCTTCCTGAGGGAGAGGTGAATACCACTCGAGTAATTATATGTGCCCCTTAAAATAAATTTCAAGTACCTACTGCACAAGTCACATTGAACAAAATATTTGCCATCTGCCCACTTTTGTGTTTTCCCTAAGAAGGACGAAAAAGAATTCTCTAAAATGTCATACTTTGACCTTATTCAAAGTGTAAGCACCAAGTAAATTGTGTTACAATGAAATGACTAGAAAACACTAGATGTAAAGTTTTATGTGAAACACACCAAGAATATTGGAATTAGTTTCCTTCTCAATGATGTACTCTTAATTTTATAATAAAGAATTATACAATGTGATCTTTAAGCAGTAATTTAATTGTACATTCAGTACTGTGTAGGATTCTGGAACAAGCAATTTGCTTGTTCATTATCTCTAGAGATCTGTTTGCATGTGGGCTGTGTACGTATGTTTCATCCAGTCATTTGTCAAGCGACCTTTATTTTCTATTTCCTACAAACCATGTCATTTATTTAAGTTTGCATAGCTCTGTAAGATCACAAAGCTGCATCTTCCCTTATATTCTCATGTGACAGACTTCAGACATGGGGACTAAGTAGGTCTTCCTTTGCTGCTCACCCTTTTCAGTCAAATGACCAAATACTTTATTTAACACGGCTGAACTTCCATGCTCCAGCCCTGGCTTACTCTTTAAGCTGCATTTCTTACCACTTTCCCAGTTCTTCATTCATACGGCAGTGATACCTGAAAATCCAGCAGCATATAATACTGTTTCATTCTCCTATGCATGCATACATCTTATTTTATCTGCCTAAAACTCTTCAGTTATCTGCCTGAAGAATTCCAACAAGATCCAACTTGAATAATAACTTCTCTGCAACATACTCGTTAACTCAGCTTCAGCCTTCAATCAGAATTAGTCACTTTCTTCTTCACATTATCTCTGGCCCTTGTACTTACCTCTCTCTATCATTGCATTTGCCACCCTACATTTTAGTTGCTTGTTTGTATACCTGGCTTCCTCCTTAATCCTAAATTGCTTAAGGAAGTTACTTTGTCTGATTCTCCTCTACTTCTCCAGAACCAAGAATAATACCTAGCAGAGCAAATGCTTATTAATGATTTAAATTCTTAAAGACCCACCCATTTTAAATGCAATTTTCTTTATCAAGATGAAAATCTGTTACCTGAGAAAACACTATTTGGTGGGAATCAGCATGTTGCCTTGTAGGCTGAGCATTAATGACTACACCACTTATCAATTCAATGAAAACTAAGATTTCCATACAGTTTCACAGTTTCTGAAGATTCTCCTTATACATGAAGTTATTTTGATACTATCAAGGTGAAGAGCCTACAGCTTTAAGTGGCTTGCCCAATGTCACTAGTTTGTTTGTGTGCATTTAACCTCATATTCCAGTCTCACTCAATTTGCAAGGAGAGGAGTGTTCAATGAGTAGTTTTGAGTGTTGACCTCAGGAAAAATGAATAACTTATTACTTTTCTAGAACTCTTCAAATTGAAAATTGATTTTGTTTTCTTAAATATTATTTATCATAAATGTCTCTCTTTTCTTTACATTGAATGAGAGCTCACAAGCATTTATTTTAAAAAAAGCATGCCATGACTCAGATGTTGAGATATATGTTAGGAGATAAATATTCCCCATGCTGTTGCAAAACTTTGAAAAGACTTACGGTAAAAGAGAGTTTGCAATCATTAAAAAAAAATCCCCAAATAATACTTTTCACCTCTTTTTAATGAATTAAGAATAAAGGAATATGGGGATACATATGATTTTTTCAATAGATCCCTAATACTTATACATAGGCACATAGATGAATATTTGCAATGGATAAAAAGTTACAAAATAGTCATGGAGAGGCAAAGTACAGCATAGGGAGTATAGTCAATAATATTGTAATAACTATGGATGGTGCCAGGTAGATACTAGAAATATCAGGTGGAACATGTAAAGTTTGTGATTGTCTAACCACTATGCAGTACTCCTGAAACTAATGCAAAATAATATTGAATATAAAGTAATTAAAAAATAAATCTTAAAGAATTATTATAGAAGTAGAAACAAAATCTGGTTTCTATGTTGAAATTTCATTAATAGATGACTAGTCATTTTAGAAATGGTTATGTTGTTGCAGCTCCACATTGTCCTGCGACTATTTCAAAGGTGGAAATAAGTCTTGTTAATTACCCACAGTTTTGCAATCCAGTGCTGCTATTTTTCTCTACCGGCTTCCTCATTTCTTCCCATAAATATTCCCTAAATTTAAAGGGTCTATCTGCATCTAAGGAGGTCAAACCCTTGTCGACACTGCAGACCTACATACCAGTGTCAAAAACTCGGACAGAGCTGGATTTTCTAACAGTCATGGAAGTAGATGATCAATGACTCATGTACCACTATCCCGTTTTTCGATGTTAATTTTTATCCCATTGTCACCAGCCATTTCTTCATAAGGCAGCCATTTTGCAGGCCATCTTCCATTACTTCCTAATGCTCCTCATGACCTTGGCCCTGTATGAGAGAATAGTATTGTTCTCTCCTGTGCTGTTTCTGCCAGCCCTCTCCTTCTCTTCATTTCCAAAGAATAGACACAAATGACTGAGACCAAATAATGTATTTTTAAAGGTGCTTCACTAAAGCTTACAGAATAATAAAAGGGGAATGTAAGTCAAGCAATAATAGAGCTACTCTATTGTCTCCTACTAAACTGGTTCCTTGCACAGATCCTCAGCTGTGTCCCTCTGAGCCTCTATCTAGTCTCCAACATTAGAAACATGTACCACCTCTCTGCAAACTCAGAATGTGACCCTCAGAAGCTCCTGGCCACAAAGAAAAAGGATATCCCCCCCCCCCCCCGACCCCTCATCTATCTCTATTTCCTGAGTCCTCATTGTCTTTCCTTGGTTTAATATCTTCCAGGGATGATTGAGACTGGAAACATCCATCATATTTCATGGAGAACCCAACCCCACCAGAGAGGTTTAATATAATTTTATGGCCTGGAAGGGACAGTCACAAAGTATCATACCACTGTTAAATTTGCAAAAGACTGAATAATTTAATTTTATTCATGTTCACCTTCAGACACTTATCTATGATTAGATCTATATATTTAATTACACAGACATTCATTTCAACTGCCTCACACATACAGGACATATTTCTAATAGAGGAGTCATGTATCTTTATGCAAACCATTAATATGTCTCAGTTACTTGATAGATTATATTCACACTGCTTAGTTTGACATTCAAACCCCCCTTACATTTCATTTTGGTCCCAGACTACAATACATGCTCATTTTTCTTACATCTGGGCACTATGTTTCATTCAATCTTGTTGGTTGAATAAGCCATCTTTGCATTTCTCTTCCCCGTGGTTGTTCTAATGTAACTACTTCTCCATTGAAACAAGCTTTCATCCAAGGACAGAAGTGTTTTAAATCCTCTTTATAAGTCATTAATAATGAGGCATCATGGAACTCAAACCAGATGAAGCAGGTTGTTGTACTAAGCTGATTTCCTATGAAACTTGTGTGGTTTTTTAGTGTATTAAAAATTGTACTTAAGCTTTACTGTTATGAAACAAATCAAGTCTTAATTAACCATCTGGATAGACCAACAGAAATCTGACTTATTTTTTAGGTTAGGTGTGCTTCCAAGAGTGAAATTTGGTAATGATCTGATCATGCCACATGACCTACATAATTTACCAAGCTGGGCGTTGGGGGAGAGTCAGTCACTTCAAGCCAGGAGTGTTCTCAATTAACTGAAGGGAGAAAAACTAGTATTTCTTTTGTCTGTTCAGAAGAAAACAACAGATTCTATCTTTATGATCAAACCCATGAGGCACAAAAGTAATAATACACTGAAGAAGTTTCAAAACACAATTTAGAAAAGTCCTGAAAGTGTTCTCTAAACTAAAAGAATGCCAACTCATCCAGCTAGGACCCAAGACATCAAAATTGAAAAGCAGCTATTCCTTTGATCTAAGTGGTAAATGAATCTTATTTCAGTGCTTTTTGCTTTCAACATCAATGTTTATTTTTTTTAAACAGTTGATATGTATCTTTGCAAATGACTAAGAGGCTTACGAGTTAGAGTGGAGGCTCCAGGGACAAGAAAAAAGGACCCACTGAAGACATATGTCGCCTATAAAAGGCAGGGCTGTGATTTTCCCTAGCTTTGGGTCCTTTTTCCCCCCTCAAATAGACATAATAGAATTATCCACAATGCAGTATCTATATGATGACTATATACAATTACTTCTGAAAAGCCTCTCATGTTGGTGGAAGACTAGTCATTTTGTGAGTTTGGAGAGTCACTGAGCAAAAGTAAATTCAGTCAAATCATGCTCTTGTAGAAAAAGGGAAGCCAATTTACCAGAATAATGCAAGGGTCAAAGAGAGCCATGAGAAAAGGAAGAAGAGTGAGGATAAAGCCGATTAACACTGCCACTTCCTTTAAAAAATGTTCAAAGTACAAATAAGTCTTGCTGGCGGGGGGGCGGGGGAATGGCATAATGAGAACTCTCTGCAAGGGCTTGCGTGGTATTATAGGCTTGACTATGATTTATATAGTATAAATTGTGCTTTCATTTTAACACCTCTGTTCCCAATGATATTGAAGCTACCTTACACATCATTTAAATTTAACAGAGGGATGTCTTTATAAATCACCTTCTCAGCAATGATGGACCCAGAGATTATTAGGCTAAGTGAAATAAGTCAGTCAGATAAAGACGAAATCCATAAGATCTCACCTATATGTAGAAACTAATGAACAAGATAAACTAACAAACAAAAGAGAAAAAGAGGCATGAAATCATGGAATAGACTGACATTATCAGAGGGGAGGGGGTTTGGGGGACTGGATGAAAGAAGGTGAAGGAATTAACCAAAAACATAAACATAACACATATGATAAGGGACTCAAAAAGAAACCAAAACTGGAATTATCTTCTGGAGGGCAAGGCCCTTTTAGGACAGGCTTCCCCCACCAGGTGAGTGTTCCAGGAACCAATCTGTATCAGTGCACCAGCTGGCATTGCTGTGAGAGGCTGCATTCTGCTTCAGCAAAAAGTTTTTGAAGGCACTTTCCATGTGTTTGCCCATTTCATGATGAGTGATTTACAAGCACACCTGCCCACACTGCACTGAGTGCTCAGCAGTTTTTGACCAAAAACGTCATGACCCACGTGCCCCACCCTTTTTATTCACCCAGTCTCACCCCAAGTGATTTTTTTTTGTTTCCCTGGGTGAATAAAGTCCTCAAAGGGAAATGTTTTGCCTGTGTGGAAGAGATGAAACAAAAAAGAAGCAGAAGCATCAAAAGGCATCAAAATTGACAAGTTCAAAAACTGTTTTGAGCAGGGGAGAAAACATCTCGATAGGTATATTGCATCAAATGGAAAATATGTTGAAAGTCATTGAAGTTTAAACATGTAAGAATAAATACACAATTTTTTATAAATAAATTTCAGGTGTTTGGGTCTCCCCCCCCCCCATAGACATAGATAACGATGGTGTAGTGATAGCAATAGGGTTGGGCGATAGGTGGAAGTCGGCAAGGGGAGAAGACTGGGACAGAAAGAGACTTTGCTTGGGGTCAATAAGTGCAGGATGCCGCGCACAGATGATGTTTTATTGAGCTGTACACTTGAAACCTACATGGTTTTGCAAACCAACATCATCCCAATAAATTAAATTAAAAAAAAAACACAAAATAAAATAAAGCAAAGAAACAACCCAAACAAAAAAATCAATAAGTAAATAAAATATTCAATATACTCATATATGTAAAGAAAGGCCATAGCCCTTGAAGATTTAAGTAACAAAAACAGTGATATTGCCATTAATATAACTATGAGGAAATGAATAACTGTGGGTGGAGTCTGAAGCCTGGACCAATTTCTGACTGCCAAGGTGCAGGTGCATGGCTCTAATTATTGACGTCAAAATAATGACATACTTTCAGACATCAGAGGACTGGTGCAGAGCTCTGCTGAGAAGAGAAAGTAGATCCAAGCGTGGCTCTCTTATCACTGGGCAAGGAGATGCACTTTAGCAGGAGAAATACCTGTTAGCTGAGAAAACTGGGGATTTTTGGCACTCTCTCCCACAGGAAATTGAGGGTATGGGATGCTGACTGACTCCACATCTTGGAAACAACTGAGAATAATGATAATGCAATTTTAATTTCTCTACTGCATCAAACAGAATTTTGCTTATAAGAAATCAATGAATATGTGCTCATGGATTGTATGTGCTAGCATTAGTGCTACATGTAGTCACTAAGCTTGAGTTATCACTCTTCATTTATGCACAATTCATTCATATTTTCTGCCATTGACTCACCATTTTTTTATTGTCCTGGCTTACATCTCCTCCCGCAACCTTCATTTCTCATTTTCCCTTTCCTCCTTCTCACTTTTGATAATTTCAGTTAATCATGTAGTTAATCATTTTGAACCAGTATCTGCTGTGTGAATAAGGTAAGGGAGTTAAGCAAAAACAAAACAAATTTAAAAAAACTCTCATAGACAACAGTATGTTGATCACCAGATGGAAGGTGGGGTGAGGAGAGGTAGAAGAGGATATAAGGGGGAATAAATGGTGATGGAAGGAGACAGCCTGAGGTGATGAACATACAATACAATATACAGGCGATGTATTATAGAATTGTATCCTTGAAATCTATATAATGTTTTTAACCAATGTTACTCCAATAAATTCAACAAAAACCATTTTATACTAGCTGACTAACTGGCAGATTTTACTTTGGCAATGAGTCTCTGTGTATTAAGGAACTGAATATACAAGTGGGCAATGTCCATTCCACACATGAAAATAGAACTCTGTGGTCTGCAGCCTCTCCAGCATCAAGCCTGGGAATTCAAACCATGACCACTGAGCCCAGAATGGTTAGGACCTACTCAGTAACTGGCAACATTCCTAATTTTTGCTCCCATCCCCTTCTTCCAGCTTGGGGTCAGACAGAAAAAGCCAACATACTTGAAGGCTTCACCTTTTTTCACTATAAATCTTTCCCACTACTCTTCCTTCCTTTAGTCTCTGCCCAGACCAACTGGTGGTGCCTGTCTCCCTTGTTATAAAAAGTTCTAAATAAATAGCCTCTGTCCTCATTTATGTGGTCTTCATTCATTCCCACAATATTACCTTCACCAGTATTTATCTTTCAAACTCCGAATTTCTAATTTCCAAACAGTGATTTTTTTTCTCCTTAAAAAATAAGTCAAGCATAACAAAACAGTGAGGAGAAAATTATTTGGATCTTTGAGAGATGTTTGAGCCAGATAGATCATGGGTCAGCTCTCATTTCTACAGACAATTTACCAAGATTTCTGATAGAGAAAGCTCCTGTGGGTCTTCTCAAACGTGTAATGGTGTTTGGAAACTACCCCAACTCTGGTTTACTGAAATGCCTCTTTGCTAAATGGCTACTCTTCATCTCTTGCTGATCTATCATAAAAGGAAGACAGTTCCTTTTCCGTACTCTGCTCCAAAAGTGCACTAACTTCCTTCTGGAAATATATTCTCTCATATATTTAAGAGTATATGTGAACTTTTTCTTCTCTTATGTAACATTTTAGGATGTTGCCACAGACAAAGAAACTGAGACTGAGAGAATTTTAATGATTTAATCAAAAGCCAGAGTTGGTAGGTACCATATTCCTGGTGTGGATCCAAATTGCTCTGACTTTAAGGACCATCTGCTTTCCTTTCTATCACACTAGCTCATAGAACTTCCCCTTCTTTTTGTCTGTCATCTATGAGTAATTATCATTGCTTTGTGACTACTCTTCGAAGAATTCAAAATGAAGATAACTAAAAGAAATATTTTTGTTTTATTTTTAGACTTAAAAATCTCCTTTTAAAGATTTTATTTATTTATTTTTAGAGAAAGGGAAAAGGAGGGAGAAAGAGAAGGAGAGAAACATTGATGTATGAGAGATACATTGATTGGTTGTCTCTTGCATGCCTCCAACTGGAGACCTGGCCTGCAACCCAGGCATGTGCCCTGACTGGGAATCAACCTGGTGACCTTTTGGTTTGCAGTTCAGCACTCAATCCACTGAGCCACACCAGCCAGGGCTATTAATATTAAAGGACAGGAACCAAATTCTTCATTTGTAAGACCCTACAACAATTCATATTCTATGCCTTGCCTTTCTAATGGTAATTACCACCCTAGCATTTTAATACAGTTAAAATTAAGATGCAGTATTGTCATTTGCAACAAATTACCAAAAACTATGTATCCAAAGTGCATGTCTCAGTAAAATATATTTTGCTGATTGTGAGGGTATAGGCTGATTTCTACATGCATATTCCATTTACTCTTATTTTAGAATGATTTAGAAGAATCTTGTCAACATTATACTATTCTTTATTCTCATGAATCACTACTCAAAAGCCTGGGTGAGGAAGAATATGCTCAACATAAGCTCGAAATATGAGAGCTCACTTTTCCCCATTAAACTGAGAAAAGGGAAAAATGATGATTGAAATGTTATTAAGAGTATGTAATGACAACAGCCTTGAGTTTATATAAACTCTATTCCATTACACATTTTTAAACATATTACTTTATTTTTATCCTCCAAAGGTTTCATGTAAATTATGCAAAATTATTACGATCCCCCCCATAACTCATAAAAATCAGTGGCTGGTTCAGTGTTACACAGTCCATGACAGTCAGGTTAGGGTTTTTTTCTTCTCCAAGGGCTTTGCCTCTGTAGCCCACGGAGCTCAACATGACCACTCTGAAATGTTCAGTATGACATTAATTTAAATTCCATGTTTCTATATACAAAAACAGTTAATTTAATTTTTGCATAATTGTCACTACTTATAATAATTAATAGAATTGTATTTATAATAATATACTATGCCAATGTTTTCTAAAATTCTTTGAGAAAAAGAATCATGAGCGCTTATTTCAAAATGAAAAAAGAAATGCAATCAATCCCCAGAACCTACTCAGACCTACTGAATAAAAACATCCGACATTGAAGTTTAGTGATCTATATGTGAAAAAGTTCCCAAAGGGATTCTTAGCTCCAGGAAAACTAGGAATCAATCATTTAAATCAATTACAAAATAATGTAGGAGCACCCATACGTACATTTGTAAGTATGTAATTCTCAAACATGTTTCAAGGTAATGCAGTATATAGCAAAGTAGAATTTACATAACAGAAAGCAAAAACTTTCACCCAATTACAATCATGCCTTGTAAGAGATTTTTTAAAAGTTCAAAAGAGAGAGATTAGGATAGTGAAGACACAACGACTTTATGGAATGATAAATAGTAAATGGAATCGTGATACCTAAGAATGAAAGCAGAAGTTCCACAGCTGTCTTAAAGTATTTGAAGAACTGTCCTGAGAAAAAGAGAGAAAATTGTACTCATTAGCTAAAGATGAGTACATATCAGATGACTAATAGATATTATAAGAATGAATAAAAGAATAAGTGAATGAGTGAGCAATTGAATTAACAGAATGAGTGGGTAGAAGGAAAAGCAAAGGATAGACGTTATAGAGAAATTAGTAGTACCTTAATGTAAAGACGTGTCTTGTCAAGAACTATCCACAGAGGTTCAGATCAGCAAATTACCTTGGTTGGATGTAAAAAAAAATCAGATGACAGTTGTTTTTTTTAATATAATTAAATAGAGCAGCAATGGTTTTTATTAACTTATTTACCTTGCAAAAATCTAGCCTTTTTTGTAGCCACATCTAGTTACAAAAGCTAGCCTTCAAAGTGGTATTCATTTTAATTCTCATAAAATGTTGAAACCAATTTTTAACACAGGAAAGCAATTCCAGAAGGCAAGCTGTCTGGGAAAGAAAATGTCAAATATTTTTCAATCGAATATGTATTTCCAACTGTTCCTAGCATGAGCAAACCAATACAATAATAATGGCATAGCTATAGTCTGCCTACTCTCATTTAGGACCTGTGTCGACAGTTTCATGTATCTCTCACACGAATACCAAAGCAGGTCTAAGACAACCAAGGAACTTGGTATAGGTGTACAGATTCCCTGGAGTTTAGGGAGGTTAGGGAGTTACTCTGTGCCACACATATGTTAATTTGTGAAGCAGGGATTTAAATCTGGGTCTGTTGTATTTTTCTTACATGGTTTAAGTTGTGTAATTATTTCCCCTGCAGAAACTCTTCCTTCTACTGCTGCTTTTCTGAATTGAATTAATGTTATCATTCTGTATTATCTAATCAGCATCCTTCAGTAGGCAAATAACACAAAGTTTATAGCAAAATAAATCTCAATAGGTCCACCTAAGATATCACTAAATGATATCTGAAGATACACAAAAGTTGAACAAGTGCTTTTCTTAGGAAAATGCTATACTGAAATACCATTGTTATTTTTGGAAAATGCATACTGACAAGAAATTTTAAAACTCGATAGTAGGCTTTCTTTGAGGAGTGCTTTTCTTTTCTGTTTTTCTTTCTTTTTAACAGTCAGAATACGAAGGGGTAATGGGACTCATGCAAGAAAGAATCAATGAATCACTGACTCTGGGATGATGGACAGAGAGATTTGTAGGTAAGTAGCAGGATTTGCGATAGTAATACTTCATCCAATACTTTTTAAAAAGTATTACAATGGAAGGGTATAAATTATACAAGTTACAGAATATAGAAAATCCTATAGAAAACAGGGATCACATAGTACTTGCTTTTGTGATGGAGGCAGGATTTACTCACAGATGAGCACTATTCCTTCCTTCTGCAACTAGAAAGTTTTATCTTTGCACAGTAAACTACCCTACCTGAGTGTGAAAAGTTTGAATCCTCTGAGTCCCTCTAAATTACACTATCTCCCTCCCAAATATGGCTATCCTAAATTTTATCACATTTTTGCTTGTCATTTTAGTTTCACCTCACATAAATGGAATTCTAATAATTTTGCTTATTTTGAAATTCATATAAAATGGATGAAATGTAGATATTCTTTAGTAACTTGTTTTTTTTCTTAGCAAATACATGAGCCCTGATTTGTGCTCAAATTGAATGCTCTAATAAAGATATCCATATAATGTTTGCATAAACAAAATAATGGGACAGTGGGAAATGAGGAACTGAATAACTTCAGACTCTCTTGACAGGCACTGGGAAGAATGCACTTGGAAACTGCACTAAGAAAACTCAGGTGAAACTTAACTTTCATAAAAAACCCAAACTGACCTTTGAGATGTTTTAGATGACCCTTTCTTCTTTGTCATTTACAGTCAAACTGCTACCAGTGTTGACGCTACAACAGAAAGGGCTGAGCTCCAGTTTAAGTAGCACTCCTTAATACCTTATTTGTTCATTTTGCCATCTTTTTTTAAATTTTATTTATTTATTTTTAGAGAGGGAAGGGAGGGAAATAGAGAGAGAGAGAGAAACATCAGTGTGTGGTTGCTGGGGGTCATGGCCTGCAACCCAGGCATGTACCCTGACTGGGAATCGAACCTGTGATGCTTTGGTTCACAGCCTGCGCTCAGTCCACTGAGCTACGCCAGCCAGGGCTTGCCATCTTTTTTAAAATTTTGTTTTAATCGTTGTTCAAGTAGTTTTCTGTCCCTTACTCCTACCCCAGCCTACCCACCCATCCCTCCCCACCTCCCTCCCATTTCCACCCCCCCTAGTTTTTGTCCATGTGTCCCTTACATTTTGTCATCTTTAAAACTTATTAGATGGTAAGAAAACCAAGTAGTTGACACACCCCCCAAAATGGGAGACTGGCATAATCTCAGAATTCAACTTTACAACTCTGGGTACAAAGCTAAAAGGTATTACTCTCACCTTTTTCCTGAAAAAAAAAAACAACAACAACAACAACAACAACAACTAAGCCCTGACTATGTGGCTCAGTGGGTTGAGCATCTTTTCATAAACCAAAGGTCAAGAAGTATTCAAAGTGATGAAAAGCAAGGATCTACAACCAAGATGACTCTCTATCCAGCAAAGCTATCATTTAGAATGGAAGGACAGGTAAAGAACTTTCTAGACAAGAAAAAGCTAAAGGAGTTCATCATCAGCAAGACTCTACTATATGAAATATTGAAGGGTCTTCTTTAAAAAGATAAAAAAATGAATAATCCAATGGCAATAAATGAATATATATAAATAATTGAATCTAAAAATCAAAATAAATGAACAAGCAGAACAGGAACAGAATTGTAGACATGGAGAAGATTTTGATGGTTGCCAGATAGGAAGGGGGTTGGGGCAGGATCGACGAAAAAGGTGAAGGGACTAAGAAGTACAAATTGGATGTTATAGAATAGTCATGGGGGTGTAAAGACAGCAGAGGGAATGTAGTGACCAGGAATACATACGCATGGCCCATGGACATGGACAGCAGTGTAGGTATTGCCTGAGGGACTGGGGAGGGTCTAGGTAGAGGGGGGGAAAGGGAGGAAAATTGTGACAACTGTGACAACTTATTGCATAGACAATAAAATAAAATAAAAACCAAGAGGTCACTGGTTGGATGCCTGGTCAGGGAACACGTGTGGGTTGTGGGCCAGGACCCTGGTTAACAGTGTGGGAGAGACAAATGATTGATGTTTTTCTCACACATTGATTTTCTCTCCCTCACTTTATCCCTCCCCCTCTAAAAATCAATAAATAAAATCTTTTAAAAAATCCTTTTTAAAGGTGCAGCAATACCCCACCATCCCCCCATGGGAGTGTAGACGGAACATCCCCTGTGGTCATGGACAGGACCACGGTTAGTCAACCAGGACATGTTCCCTGAGACCTCAAAAGGAAAAGAAGTTTCTTCATGCTTTTTTCCAATCTTTTTTCTTGTGAAAAGAGAACATGTGTAAATATAAGGAAAGGTGTTATATTTTTTATAGTTGCTGAAAAATACATGGAAAGGCACTCAGCCAGAAAAGTAGATAATTCTGCCTGCTTTTAAACTCAATTGCCACTAATCTTGTCTCAGCCTTTTTTTAATTTAAAAAAACTGATGAGCTTTCCTTGAATAAACAGCCAGAGGGAAATGCTGGGTTGTATGGTAGATCTATTTCTAGATTTTATAGGAACCTCCATATTGTTTTCCACAGTGGCTGCACCAACTTGAAATCTCACCAATTGTGCATGAGGGGTATATAGAAGCAACCCAAGTGCT
The DNA here is from genome assembly GCF_019186645.2 of Phyllostomus hastatus. NCBI lineage: Eukaryota > Metazoa > Chordata > Mammalia > Chiroptera > Phyllostomidae > Phyllostomus > Phyllostomus hastatus. Next base: position 109,687,817 of record NW_025334041.1, on the reverse strand, counting down.
GATCAGTAAGTGAATAGATAGAACAGACTAACAGCTGTCAGAGGAGAGAGGCAAGGGGAGACTGGATGAAAGAAGGTGAAGGGATTAGCCAAAGAATTAATCACTGAAGATGCCTCCCCAGCGCCTCCAGCGTTCCTTCACCTGCGGAGGTAGTCCTTCATATGTTCCTTTTGGATGTCATTATGACTTCTAGTATACAATGTATCTCCACTGTCCATGAAATACTACTAGGCATGAGTATCTATCAGCTAATCATTAGGTTTGCAAGGAAGCTTTTCACCCAGATTGTAAATACAATCTGAGTGGTATTTGAGGTAGCTCAGGGAATGGAGTAGGACTTGATAAAGTTTTTTATGGTGTGTGTGTGTGTGTGTGTGTGTGTATATATATATATATATAATAAATCTTGCTCCAATGACTAAACTAGCTTTGACCTTTATTTCTTTTACAAAGCCATAACTGTTGCTGAAATATGTGTATGAAGAATGGCTAGAATGCTCCACTATTTAAGGGAATGTATTGCTTGAGGCCAAAGATGATTTTTAAGATAGGAGATCATAGCATCTTTTATTCCCCTAGCACAATCCTTCAGTTTTTAGTTGCTGACTTCACACTGATTCTTAAGGACAAAGTTATAATGGGATCTTTTGGGTCATATGATAGTGCCAATGGAGGCTTCAGATTCACATTTAATTGACATTAATAATAACGGAACTAATACTATTTGCCAGGCACTGTGCTAGGTGCTTTTACAAGTTACCTAATTCAGTCCAAACAAACAAGTGTGATTTAGCTTAGTCCTATCATTCAAAGGCAGAAAACTGAAATTTGGGAGAGAGAAAATAACTTCCTTGAAGCATCACAGACTTTGTTTAGATTCAGTTGCTTTCTCAGTCTGGTATTCTCTGTCCCACCACACAGACTCATTATTCCGCAAGAGGATTTATGTCCTAACTTTTAGTCTTAAACCACCATGACAGCCATCATCAGGGACCACGTGCTATTCCTATTGTTTTCTGGGTTATTGTTTCTGGAACACCACTGTAGTCTGAGGATTACGGAGAGGTAGGGAGAACAAAAAGAAGCACAACTAATGATTCAAAATCTTCAACATTCTTACATACAGACCTTCACTTTTAGATGATAGATTTTTGTTTCAGTTTCTCAGGAGCTTGAACAAAAGCTAAGATTGGAGCTCGCTTTCCTCAAATTGAGCTAGATTAAATTATCCCTTGTCTTCATTCTGTCACGCAATGGCCTGGAATTATAAATAGTACTAATGTGATTGTCCCTGTTAACTTTGATATACACATGACTACTAAAACCAACCTAAATTAACTAAGCAAGTTTTAATTTGATTTTTAACCTTTTATGCAGCCTAAAATAAGAGAGAAGATCTAATTTGGAAAACAGAGATGCCCAGGAGGCCAAATCAAATTTACTCCATATAAGAAGTCAGATATTAACTTGACTAGAGACACATTTCTGTGGACCAATTTGTGCTCTTAAGAGAAATAAAAATATTACCCTTGCACCTTGGAGATTCAGAATTAGAAAATGTTTATTGAGAGACTAAGGAACCTGGGTTTAGGCTCCATTGGTAATTCATCTGCTTCAGGACATGGGCTTATTTTCTATGAAAAGCCATCAGCTTTCTTTTGTTTACTTCTATTTATATTTATTTGTATGTTTTTCTCTATATCACTTGTTAGGAAGATTTTATTGGAGGCAGCGCTGGGGGCTCACTGGGCATCCTGGCATCCTGCTGTGGTGATGGAAATGTCCTTAACTGTGGTTGTAGTAGTGTTTACATCATATGGTTTGTCTAAATACTTCGAAATATAACTTGTATTGTGGGTAAATCATACCTCACTAAACTTGATCTGTTAGCAGTCACCATGCTATTGTTGATAAAGATTACTGGATAAATGAAGGTAGATGAAATCAATCACCATAACCAAAATAATGATTCAAAATAAGATTATTATTATTACCGTAGTGATAAATTTTGTGTTGGAAGTGGAAAACTCATGATGCTTGCAGATTTCTGAAGCTCAATGCTAGAATTTCTAGGTGGAGAGCTGACTGTAAGACATAATGGCTTGTTAAAGGTCAAGTATTCCTCCATTTCCACTTAATGGTAGCCTAGGTATCTAGAAAATCTTCCTATATTTATAATTTGCATTTACACTGTAATCATCTGAGTTGATAGAAAGAAAGGGGCCTTTCCACAGACCAGGATAATAAAAAGAAAACAGAAATCTTAAAACACAAAACAATCTGAGTTTGAAGTATGCCATGGAGGCACCTGCCAATCTCTGCTGGCCTTGAAATTCATTTTAACTTTATAAACTCGTGAAAGTGAAAGAAAGATAACCTGGGGCCTGAAAAAGTTGATAAGAAAACCCCATATAAAGTCAGGGGAGGAGGAAGGAATTCTAGATAAGTAATATCCACAGTGAATTAACTAGTAAAACAAATAAAACTCGATCTCAGATAAACTGAGGATATGTTTCATTCTCAACATCAGCTCTGGGAGAAGGAAAATGAAAAATGCATCCCAGGATCTACCACTTAACATCAAATCCACTTTCACATGGAGAGTTGAGACCAGAAATCCAGTTTATTCGCCTTGAAAACCCTTAGCAAACTTTCAGTTTAAAATCATTCTGGAATGGTACATTTCTGTTATTTTATTTTTTAAACTAGTTTTATAGACAGTAGAATTAGGTCATTGAGTATTTTAGAGAGTTAGAAATAGTGTCAAAACTTAATGCGAGACTTCATTTATTGAATCCCCTTAAACAAAAGCTTAAAGAAGTAAGTGTGCTGATATATACATATCCAGATATTTAGCCCCAAGTAACGGTAGTACTAGGCTTCTGTTTTTGTAACTTCCATCTAAATCCTGAGATAATTAACAAGACTTTTTTCTCATAAAATTGTCCAAAGTCTGCCTTCTCTTTCCATTTGCCTTTTCAAGATATTTCATGTTTTATATTGTCATATTAGTGAGGATTCTCCAGAAAAACAAAACCAACAGGATATGTGTGGTGTGTATCTGACTCAAGTGTTGATTATGATGGAAGTGGAAAACTTATCCACAATTAATGGGAGTATGTAATTATATGCTACTTGGGAAATCATGTTAGAAAACAATTTAGAATTGTCTCATAAAGCTGAAGATAAATATCCCTAATGGCTCAGAAACTGCACTCTCTAGGTACGTATCCTGGAGAAATTCTTACCTAAGTGCACTGTGACAAGTGTTTTCTTCCTTCTTCCCAAGAAACAAAGAGAGGTACAATAACTAGATCAAGATCAGATATCTAATAGGTCCTTGAGGTAAGATTCAACCTAGGCAGTCTGATTCCTCAAACCAGATTGTTAACCATTTATGCTATACCATGTTCTCTGATTTTAAAAGAATTCAAAAATTGTTTTTAATTTTTTCAATTATAATTGACACACAATATTACATTAGTTTCAGGTATATGGTATAGTGACCAGACAATTACATATATTCCAAAGTGGTCACCCCAATAAGCCTAGTACCCACCAGACACCATGAATAGTTATTATAGTATTATTGACAATATTGCCTGTGCTGTCAAAGTATGAGTTTAATAGAACACTTATTTTCTCTATATATAGGGGTTTTAAATATATTTATAATTTAAATAATCAGATAACATATTTAGATAAAATCAATTGTTTGAAATGTGACCTAGAATATGAACAGTCTGCTTTAAAGTTTCCTATTTACTTGAGAATTATGTATTTATTTTCTTAGTTAATGAGAACAAGTTGCTATCATATTTATTAGATCGTTCTTACTTTTTTTCCAGGTCTTAGGTTTTCTTACAATTTTTGTCTGTTTCTTAAATGAATATTTAAGAATTATATACTGAGTTTTTTCTCACTATAAATTTTAGTTTTTTAATTATACTAATATGTGCTACATATATTATAAAGCTACTTTATTTTGGGCACTTAAGGCTTTAAATCTAACTATTGAATATACATTTAATCATTATGTAGTAAACCACCCTCATACAGCCAATACCTTTGGCCTTAAAATATGCTGCCCATGATATTGTAATTAGTTTTCTTTTAGATTTTTTCCTAGTACATCTATTTCCAACCTCTTATTTTTAAATTGGTCACTATTTATTTATTTACTGATTTGTGTGCTATCTATGATTCTTATTTCTAAAAGAGCCATTAGGCCCTATGAGGGTCAGTTTTATGTATCAACTTGGCTAGGCCCTGTTACCAACTTTTTCGTCAAATAAGGCCTAAATGATACTGTGAAGGAATTGTTGATGTAATTAACATTTAAATTACTATTAGCCTCCATAATGTGGGTGGGTCTTGTTCATTCAGTAGCAGGCTTTAAGAGAAAAAAAAAAGCAACTGAGATTCTCCAAGGAAGAAGGAATTCTGCCTCCAGGGAGCCTTTGGACTCAGACTGCAGCATTCTTCCATAGTCCAGAACCTGTCCCCATCCTGCGGGTCTGCACGCAAATTTCAAACTAGCCATGCTCCACCAATGCATGAGCCAATTCTTTAAACTAAATCACACACACACACACACACACACACATCCCTTTCATTACTAAAACGGACTAAAAATTGAGTAGGTGGTCTTGTAAGAAAGAGAGCTTCTGATCACTAAAACTATTGAAACAGAAGTTGGGTAGTATCTTTTAAACCATACATACAAAATGACAGAGACTGGATAGTCAGCAGAATGTTGGACTAATATACGTTCTATTCTTATACTATTATTTAATTTTGTGCCATACCACTTGGAAATTTCATAGCCTTATGAAAATTAATTCATGGAAATATGCTGAGGAACTTTCTAATGGAAACAAAAATTTCATTACAGATGTAATGAACAATGTAAAGTGAAGGACTGGGAAAAAATAAGGGTAGCGTTTGATAATTTCTGTTGGTTGTCAAAAATGTGCTTCCTAACATAGGCAAGTGAGGGTAGGAGAAGAGGAGCAAAATCCAGGAGGCTAATGGTGATGAGGAAAAGGAGAAGGAAGGTAGGCATTCCTGGAGCCTAAACTACTCTGGGAACTCACAACTCCCTTAATTTCTCTTTGCTGTTGACCTGTGTGTTGGATTCCCAGCATATTCTAAGACATCTATGCCACTCATTTCTATATGTGGTTTCAGTCACTTTGATTCTTGCTTGCAAGCATTTTTAAATTTCCCTCAATACAAGTGTGGACACTTTAAATAAAGCATTAATAATCAAGACTTACTTAGGCTGCATCATATCAACTGTCTCTCTAGCTTATATGCAAACAAAACTTAGTTTTATATTTTTTCTAAGAGGTTTGGACAAATATAGGACCTGGAATTTCAATCTGATAGTGAAAATTGAAGCTCTGAGAAAGTGTATTAATTCACCTGATATAATGCACCTCATACTAATTTACTTCAGGACCCTGATAAATGAATTTGCAGGATACATCATTATGGGAATTAACACAGTGCATGTGGGGTTAACTGTACAGCAGTTCAGTTATTTGCATTATGACATGGGAAAGTAGGAGCAGAATTAGGTACTGGGATGGTAGGGTTGAGACAAAGAAGAATAAAACCAAAACCCTCCCTTGGAATTTAGGCACAGTGGGTGTGCACGTGCAAGGGGAGGCAGAGCACAACACAGCTACCGCGACAAATCCCCACGGCTAATAATATCAATGAAATCTTATGAAGAAAAAAAAACTCAGGAAGGTTATTCACTTGAAAGAGACAGAAGCCACTCCCTTAATTTCCTTTATTATCTCTTCTCATGTAATGCAGCCTTTCTAACATAGGACATAGAGAAACAGAAATAACACAGAAGAAAAACTGTTAAGTCTTCATTAAGCATCCCTAAAGGTCATATAATGACAGGGAGAGTTTTGACATTTGTGCAAATGATTATATGGAAGACACTCAAAGAAAAAGCCACTTAGCCTTGGTTAAAAGGGACGGTGATAAAACATCAACCACATGTGTTTTCTAAATGTCATCTACTTGAAGTATTCCTTCCTGTTTCCTTCTGTCCCTCCTTCCTTCCATTCCTCCCTCCATTTCTTCTTTCATCCTCTTCATTCTATACATCCTCTTTTATTTATTTTCACAACTTCCTTTCTGATGATTTACTTTACTATGAAATATATTTTAAATTAAAAATACATAAAAATACTAAAATATAAATCCTGGACTCAAATTCAAACTCTGGGTGGGTCCCTCTTCCAGGAGAAAAAGTTGTGTGCCCCTGCGACCTCCACACTATAGTTATTAGGACATTAGTTTGGTTGAAGGACAATGTGCTAAATGGTAAAATAATATTAGAACATATCATTTAACTAAATACCCAGCATGGTACTCCTAGTACTGAATGTTTTAATTGGCTATTTTCTCCCTCTTCCGGAGCCCAGAATAAAAATGGTAATCTTATTTTCCAGACACTGTTAGCACTGTTTGGCATTTTCTTAATAAAGCCACAATGCTCCTGGCCTTTCATCATAGCTTTCCAGTAGTTTCTCCAAACCATTTTACACTAATTACTTTAGCCTGGAAACAGTACCTCCCACCCTCTGCAAGGTTTACTAAGCAATCTCGGCCATTTGCTGAGAGAAATGATGACCGTGTTGTATTTCTCAGACTTTCATGTGGTCAGGCTTCTTTTAAATCAATTCAGCTTTAGGTTCAGTCTTTGAAGGATGGTTGTAGGGCTGCTATTTCCATTTCTCAGAGAGCAGTTGGTAGCAATGGAAATGCCTCCAATGAAGAGTTAATTATCATGGCTGCTAACCTAAGGATCAGCACTGGCTAAGGCTTGGTGAGAAAACACCGTGCAGGGTGAGACGTCATCTCCCCTAAGGGAGACCACTGAAATATGATTTCATGATTATGGTTTTTCCTTATTTCCAGATTAGCATTAGTTGAAATGGAAAAAATGCCTCAAGAAAATTGAAGTATCTGGTCACCAACGGCACTGTCTACAAGTACAGTCACTGTTTTGTTTGTCTTTTCATATTATAGCCATCTTTTCCTCAACAGATGGGGACAAAGGCATTTCATTGTCTTGAGATTCCTTTCTGAAGCCCAAATGGCAGCAGTCAGTCTAAATAAATCACTGTGAAATAGGCTTTTATTTTTTGAGAAGAGATTTATTATTAATACTGTCTTCAATAAATAGAGAGGGGGAGAACATAGGGAAATCTGAGTTGGACAGGCACAAGGTGATGATTTAGAGAACTCTACATTGCATAATCAGAAGAGAAGGAAGATAAAACTCCATCCACAAGAAGGATAAGATACAAGGAATGAGCTTACTTCAACACTGACAACAAAACGCCAGCAACTCATACCCGCGGGGAAATATCACAACAAAAGTAGCATCAGTGAAGTCAACATTCCCCTGCAAAGCATCAGCCCGAGGGTGAAGAGGTGAGACTTGTTGGGCTCTGAACCCTTTGCTCTGTCAACTATTGTACACTGTCACAGGTTAAGAACCACTTGGGTGTAGAGACAAAAATATGTTTAAATATTGGTATGTTATTTAACCAGAGGTATATAATCTTTGATAAATTGCCCAATAATGCACTTAATGTATATTTACTGGGAATACTGTGTGCCTGGGGATGGAATAATAAAATGTGGACAAAATGTATCTTTAAGAAACTCACATTTTAAGAAAAGACAGATGGTGGAGAATTATTATTGTGGTAAATTTTATGAGAAAAATATTCCTCCATTCTCTAGAGGTGCCTAATGCCCCATCTAATTTATAGGCTTCTACAACATGGGAACAAAAGGGTGAGCTTACAGGAGCTGTTTACTCTCACAAATATTGTAGTTTTTAATTTTACTGAAAATATTTGCTAATACATTAGACAAATTAGAAAATGAAAAGATTAAACTGTCATTGTTGCACTTAAAAAATTACTCTAAGACCGAAACCCACCACAGAACCCATTGAAAAGCCATACAAATGAGACTGCAATGCAGTAACAGGCTCTAAAAGCAATATAAAGAAATCAAAAGCATTCACATGTATAAAACAGAAACCATTTAATGGCAAAGAATAAAAGAAAAATGCCCCCATCTGCAATAGCAAAATAATGATAAAGTAACTAGTAACTGTGCTTAATGAGAAAAGCACAAGACCCATGTGGAAAAAGTGTTTGCTGTGCCTCCCCACCCCCAAATAGAAGCTGACACAAATGTAAATACAGATTATGTTCTGCCTGACAGAAAGCCTTAAAAAGTAAAGACAGTGACTTTCTCTGAGTTAATTTACTGTTTTCACATGATCCAAATAAGAAACTGACATATTTCTTGCCTTTGTTTCCAAATAATCAAGGTACTTCTACAGATCAAATGAGAAAATAATAGAAATAACCAGAGAAAGGAAGATCAAAGAAATAGGCTTATTCCTATAACTAATTAAAATAATTACAAAGTTTAAGAAATAAAACCTATAGCCATGTCTCATGAACGGACATGAAGACCAAAGGAACAGAATAGAAATGCCAAAATTAGACCCAACTACATCTAGGAACCTAAGTTGTGAAAAGCAGCATATGTAACAAGTTTAAAAAATATGATAATTCAATAAATGGCCTTAGGTCAACTGGATAGTCATCCAGAAAGAGCCATTCATGCCTTTCATCCCTCACCAGAATAAATTTCTAATGAATTAAAGGTGAAAATGTAAAAAATAAAACCACAGAACAAGACCATTAAAGAATAAATTCCTAACCTTGTAGCAAAAATGTTTCTAATTTTGACTAAAAATTCAGGAGTTGTTAAAATGGATACATTCAAGTACCTGTTAAAAGAATATCAGCATGCCTTAAAATAAACAGGACAAAAAAAGGGGCAAGAAAAAATATAAATTGGCATAATATATTTTTTAATTCATTCTACCTATAAAGGGATAATTTCCCAGAGAGGGAGTAGATAATCTAGAAAACCTGAAGAAAAATATCAACATTGTAACAAAAGAATAGCAAAGATAATGGAATAGCAAGTTCAAAAAAAAAAAAAGAAAATACAAATAAGCCTCAAAAATAATCCAGGTAATGGCAATTTCACCTCTCCAGTTGCTTAGGCTAGAAAACATAGATAATAATTTATTTCTTATTTCCCTTAAGTCACACATCCAAACCTTCAGGAACTCCTGTTTGCTGTATCTTCAAAACATATCCAGAATGGGACAACCTTGTTGTAGGATTGCTACATTTGGCCACCACTTTAGTTCTGTAAGATTTAAACTTAATAACAACCAGATGAATCATTTAAAAATAGAGGTCAGATCATGGCCCTCTTTTGCTCAGATTCCTCACTGGCTTTCCATTTCATCTGGAATAAAATCCACAGTCCTGTATGTAAATTGTGTACAATGTCCAATCATTCTGGCTTCTCATTAGCTCTCTGACAACTTGAACCACTCTTTTTCCCTCCAAATCTGCTTCCACTGTCCTCTTGGTATTCCTCCAACATGCCAGACACTCTCTCATCCTGACGGATTTGCACTGGTTGTTCCTTCTACCTGGAACTCGCTTCCCCCAAATACCTGCTTGGCACACGCCCTCATCTTCAACTTTTGTCCAAATGTCACTCTATCAATAAAGCATATCTTGACTACAAATCTTCCTTTACTTTTTCTTTTTTATATTTCTTCATGTAAGTTATTACCTAACATGTTATATAATTGACTATATATATATATATATATATTTTTTTTTGTATGTGTAATCACATGCATACACAAATTTTTATGTTCAGTTTACCTTTATAGTCCCATCACCTAGAAAAGAATGGCATATAGTAGGTATTCAACAGATATTTGTGGAATGGCTAAATTTAATTCTACTCCTAATCTTACAGAGAAGGATAAATTAAATTCCAAGGAGATGCCATTTTCAATGAACAAATTAGCAAATAACAGAAGTTGATAACACACTCAGGCAAAACTCATTTTCATAAATTACTGGTGGGAGTATAAAATGGTACAAACTATGTAGAGAGAAATTTGGCAAAGTTTGCTAAAATGCACTGGGATTTTTTTTTTTTTTTTTGGTGTAGCCAGTCCATTAGTATCTACACATGGATGAAAGGATGTATGTTCAGGCTATTTCTGTCATGATGTTGTTACAATAAAAAAATAGAAAAATACTAAATATCAATTAATAAAAAACTGGTTGAACAAGTTGTGGTGTACTAATACACTGGAATACCATATAGCTAAAAAATGAGTCGATTTCTCTGTTCTGATTTGGAAAGGTTGCCAAAAATATCTTGTTAAATTTGAAAGAGAGTAGAGGGCAGTGTGTACAGCAATGTAGCATTCCTGTAACAAGAAAAAACTAGGAAAATGTTTATTCACGTATATTTACACACACACACATACATCGGAAGGATACAGAAGAAATGAACTGTTTTAGAGTTAGTCGAGTGCAAGCACTGGACAAAGAAAATGTGGGAGGACAAAGATAGAGGGAGATATTTCTCTTCATACTTTGTTACATGTATATTTTTTAGATTTTTGAATCATATTAAGGATTACCTATTTAAAACATTCAATATATAGACTGAATTTAAAATTATTTCAAAATAGTATTTTCAATAAGGCACAAAGTAGGTATCGATAAAAAGACTAACTTCTCAATCACATCCTAAAGAGTAATAAGGGCACAAGTTTTCTTCTGAAGTAGAAATGTGTTAAACTTTTGAAAATGGATTGCGGAAAATCAATATGTAAATGGATGAGGTCAGCCATGTGGAGAAACAGCCACCTAAGTAATTACTTCTTGGAAATAGGTGGTCCAAATGAAGAGAAGAGTTCATAGCTGTATCAAAGTATGGCTACATTAGCATATTTCAGTGATGATTAAGACAATGCTATCAATAAATTAAAAGGGAAAGGACAGCCACTGAAGTGAGATGGTTGATTAGAAACACAGAAATGCCAGAGTCAGAAACAGAAGCTGGCAGTTCACTCCTCGGGGCCCTGGGGTGGGTGGGGGTCCTCTGGACGATGGTCCTCAGCTTGTGGTCTACTCAGTGTGTGTCCTCACTGTGGAGATGGACATGACAGGCTATAAAGACTGATATCAAAATCCATTGAAAGTATCTCACTCCATCACTGTATTTTAATTAAAAAAGAACTTTCTAATTATTATCAGATGTGGCTTTCTAAGAACAAATAAAAAGCTTAGGCTTATTGGGACATTCCATTCTACTTCATTGTATTTTTCAAAGGAAATCACAGACACACATTTTGTTCTTTTGAGATTTTGGTTAATATAAGTCTATCTCCCTGACTTTTATCATCTTAGGAATCCTAACAAATGCTCCAAGCCAATGAAACTGAAGTCTAGGTTTAGAATTGATATCAGAATGACAAGGTATTGCCAGAGGCATTACTGATGTCACTTTATGTTATTAGAGTCCTTCTACTACAATGATAAAAACAGGTTATTTGCCAGAAGAAAACAGGATGGAAAGAAAGAGGTGATTGAGTTAATACTCAGTGTGTCCCAGTTTTTGAAATGTTATTAGGATGAAAATGTGAGAAAATTATTTGTTCCCTAGAAAGACTGGCTATCAATGTATAATTTTAAAAAAGATAAAATACTATCTGCTATCCTGTTAATGAAGAACAGCCATGAAATGCACTGTTAATAAACTACAAAGTAGGACACTCTTCATTAAAAAAAATGAGTAAGTTGAGTTCTCTGCTCAATTACTAAGCATATAAAAATTGGTAACAGCCTCCACGTCTTTTTCTTCTAATGACCACTTGAACAAAGAGAATATTTCACTAGAAAAATCCAACACTTCCCACACAATGTGCATTTTTCAAAGTATGAGAATGGTGACTAATAGCTTCCTTTTAAGTATGGAATTGTGAAGGTAGGAAACATACACGAACCCAGTTCTAGAAGCTCCTGGTCCCCAATTATCCAAATGATTTTCTTTAGGGATATTTATTCCATTTCCACTAAATGATTTCTATTTATACTTTTGCTCATGAGGAAAGTTTTTCTTTTTTGCCTTACACAATCAATTTTTAAGTAAATAAAGTATTTATTAAATACTAAAGCAGAAAGTAAGACCCCCAAAAGACCTCTGTCGTAAGTTCTGCTCTGTTCCTTAAAGCTACTTGTGCTTCTGAGCCATTTGATCTTTCCTTCATCCCTTACCATGACTTAGTGGCTATTATAGCTATTGTGTTTTCTTTCCTTTTTTCAGCATTCTAATGCTACTTACTTCCTTATCATTGTACACAAAAGATGCTACCTTACATAACGACGTGGAGAATTAAGTGATGTAACAGTTGTAAACATGTAAGTAGGTGCTCCTTGAAAAATAATCTGACTATTCCCTCTTAAATATAAAATTTGGAAGAATATTTCAAACATGAATACTTACAATTTAGAAACTGGTTTAAATAGATGGCAGTTATTAGCAGTGATAGGAGGGTGTGAAGAGAGTTGGGTGAGTTAAAAAAGATAAAAAAGATGATTCATGTCCTGTAAATAGCTGTGAAGAATGTGACCACAAGGCATAGTAGAAGGGTTGAGGCATTGTTTTTCAACATATTTTTGGCTTTAATAATTAGGTCTTTTGAGTAGAAAATTGCTGGGGAGGAAAGCCAGATTGTAGGGACTGAAGGACAAAGATGGTGGAGAGAAAATGGCAACAGCTGGCAGAGATCACTTGGTCTTCTAGAACTAAAAGAATGGATAAAAGCAAAGAACAGAGAGAGAAATATGTAATATCTCTTGGAATAATATTTAATTGAGATACTTCAAATGTATAGATTTCTTTGTGGATAATATGTTCACATTTTTGCTTTCATTAGAGTAATTTAAATGACCCCCAATAGAGTTTTGTAGAGTTTTATAACTGCTATATATTTTGGGGGAACAATCTAGGTATTTCTATTTCTTATGTTACTATTTTCAGAGATGTTTATTTTATTATATTTTCTGACTGATTATTATTTACAATGTTAAAAATCATATTACTCTATAGATTCATTCATTAATTGATTAAGTTAACATTTTTGTGTATGGTTTGCAATGCGAGTCCAATTTTTTTGCATGTGGATATCCAGTTTTCCTAGAAATACTTATTGAAGAGGCTATTGTTTTTTCATTGTGTATTCTTGGTGCCTTCATTGAAAATTAGTTGTCATATATGTGTGTGTTTTTTTCCTGGGACATCTTTTTGGTGCTTGTCATCTATGTGTCTGTTTTTATACCAGTACCATGCCGTTTTGAATGCTATCGGTTTGTAATATAATTGGAAATCAGGAAGGATGATGTCTCACATCAGCTTTGTACTTCTTTCCTAAGATTGCTTTAGTTCTTCTGGGGTTTTTGTGGTTCCACACAAATTTTAGCATTCTTTTCTCTGTTTCTTTCCAAAATGCCTTTGGAATTTTCACGGGGATTGTGTTGGCTCTGTAGATAGCTTTGGGTAGCCTGGATATTTTAACAATATTCTTCCAATCATAAACACAGGATATCTTTTCATTTATTTATGTCTTTTTCATTTCCTTTCATCGATATTTTACAGTTTTAAGTATATCTTTTACCAGTAATTTTGGATAAATTTATTTGTAAGTATTTTACTTTTTGATGTTATTGTCTTAATTTTCTTTTTGGGTAATTCACTATTTGTATATAGAAACACAATCAATTTTTGTATGTTGATGTATCTTGCAACTTTATTTGTTAGTTCTAACAGGTTTTTTGGAGGGGCAGAGTATTTAGCGTTTTCTATACATAAGACTGGGTCATCTGCAAACTCAGATTATTTAAATTTTTACCTTTCTGATTTAGATGCCTTTTACTTCTTTTTCTGGCCTGATAGCTCTGTCTAGGGCTTCCAGTACTATGTTGAATAGAAGTGGTGAGAGTTGGAATCCTTGTCTTGTTCTTGATCTTAGAGAAACAACTTTCAGTTGTTCATCATTGAATATGATGTTAGCTGTGGCATATCATCCATGGCCTTTACTATATTGAAGTAATTCCTCCTGTGCCTAATATGTTGAGAGTTTTTATCGTGAAAGTGTGTTGAATTTTGTCAATAGATTTTTCTGCAATTACTAAGTTGATTGCATGATTTTTATCCTTCATTCTATTAAAGTACTATATCACTTTTATTGATTTGTGTTTATCAAACCCACTCTATCTCAGGGATAAATCCCACTTGTTCTTGTTGTATAATCCTTCTGATATGCTGTTGAATTGTTTGCTAATATTTTGCTGAGAAATTTTGCATCTGGGATCATCAGGGATACTGGCTGCAATTTTCTTGTTGTGTCCTTGTCTGGCTTTGGTATCAGGTGACACTGGCTACACTGAATAAGTTTAGAAGTATTTGGGTTTTTTTGAAAGAATTTGAGAAGGATTGCTATTAATTATTCTTTAAAAGTTTGGTGGAATTCACCAGTGAAAACATCTGGCCCTGAGGTTTTCTTTTGGGGATATTGCTGATTCTATCTCTGTATGCGTTATTAATCATTTCAGACTTTCTATAGGAGGTTCTATGTTTCTAGGAATTAACCCATTTCTCCTAGGTTTTCCAGTTTGTTTGCATGTAATTGTTCATCGTAATCTATTATTATCTATGATATTTGTGCAGTATCAGTTGTAATGTCTCCTCTCATTTTTTATTTGTCTTCTTTTTTTCTTATTTAGTCTTGTTAAAGGCTTGCCAATTTTGTTTATTGTTTCAAAAACTAGCTCTTAGTTTAATATTTTATGTTGGTTTTTCTCCTCTACTTCAATTATTTCTGCTATATCCTTTGTAAGATGTTTAGATACCTACTTCAATTTTTGAAATGTTTATCTTATATTTGTATCTACTTCTCTTATATTTACCTTTCTACTGTATTTACATTTTACTTTAATGTTGAACTAATATTGAAATTGAATTAAAATACCCACCCATTTGGCTTTTCAATGTGTTGTCCATGAAGACCAAAGAAAGTCACGTGATGGTTAGTCTAGTATCTCTCTAGCATTTAAGATACCTTTGCCTCTAACTCATAACTATCAATAGTTAAAATTATATTGAGTAAATAACTCTCATTAAAAACAACTGTAATGGAAGAAATACAATAGAGATTAAATTTTAAAAAGCCATGAAAAACAATGAGAAATGAACATTGCCTACTCCATTTTCACAGCTATTTTTATGTTATCTCAAAGGATAGCTAATATTCTTTGCTATTTCTGCTCCTCTTTCCAATGGTTGGTAAAATGATAATTCATTGAATCCTACTCAAAACTAAAATGAAGTTATTTCTTTATCATTTCCACTAACATTTTCACCCAGAATTTGCTACTCCTGCATTAAATTGGATCTTTACAGATAGAAAACTTGTTTTATTAAATCTTCTATTTCAACATCTTTTAACACGAAGGCATGAATTCCTTTCCCTATATGATATGCATCAGATGAGGGCTACTGACTAAATATTGCAGAGATTCAAAACAGGGTGAGTACTATGGGCTGTGAAAGTTTAGTAAGCACATAATTTTGAAATGGCTTTAAAATGTAGCTAGGCATTTGATTTAGTACCTCAATGGGGAGCAGAAAATGTAATCTGTTATAATGGCCTCACGCATATACCCCAAAACTGTAGTAGACAGAGGCAGAAGTATTCAGTACAACAAAAATTACATCAAATAAAGTTGGAGACCCTTGATTTTAGCCTGAAATCAACATGGAACTATTTAAAGCAGACTTTAGTCTTTAGGGAAGAAGAAACAAAAAAGCAAATGGTAGGAAAGAATTTGTTAATTTTTTAAGCAACCCTAGTAAGAAAACTTCATTGTCCTATCAGAGAAAAAGCTACATTGAATGAATAAAAATCTTACTTAAAATCAAATCTTAAAATAAAGAAAACTATTATTATGTAATGCTATTTGAAACATATAAGCAGTACCAGCATAATTTTATTTCTATAGCAATCTTTAGGAAATTACCAATAGGGAAAGTGATGAAAATTACCATAAATAGCATTTGTGTCAAAACAAAACCAGTTGCAAAATTTCTTTCTGTAGGAAAGAGAAGTTGGTTGGTATTTGGGCTCCTTATATAGTTGTCCTTTGAGAACCACAGCTGAAGTGATACTTTTGGAGTCTGATCACATTTCATCATGCTCTTTAAAGGGGAATATAGTTCAGTGAAGGAATGAGATATATGGTATTTTGCCATATATAATGCACACTTTTTGCCCAAATTTCTGAGGGAAAAATAAAGATGCACATTATACATAGGTAGTACTAATTCTGTATCTATATAAATGTTTTAAATTCTTTTATTTATGCTTATGCATTAAAAGTGTAACTCTAGAAAGCAATAATGATATACACATGCAAAACTATACCCTGGAATATGATAATCACTTTTATAAATAAATAAAAAATTGAATAAATAATTTAAATGAAGGATTTTTTCCTGAAACTTCAGGCCAAATATGTGGGTGTACATTATACACAGAATACTGTCGTTATTTCAGTTTTGAACATCTCTTTGAAATATTAACATAAGCAAATGAGAAGTAAACCTGTTTATAATGCTTTTCTTCTTAGATATTTCCTCTTTTGAGATATACATATATTGAAGAGATAATTTTAAGCAATTACCAGATAAAAATGTATCACAAGGAAATTTTCCCAAATGGTAAACGTTGCCTTTCAGAGTTTGGTATCTCTTAGTACTGTGTATTTTTTGACTAGGAAAGCTAAGACACCTTACATTGGTATTCTGCTTAAGATTTCTTTTAAAGAAACAGTACTTAAGCTTTTAAAAAATTACTTTTTCTGCTGTACCCTAAAGTTGTTGTTTTTTTTTAACTAATGAACCAGACCCACTGACCTAGTGTGCCTTATTTAAATAACTCCTTTAATTTCATATATTCTATGGAGACTCAGAAAAAACTTGAACAGAAATATTTCTTTTATTATTTTTCTCTTCCACAATATTACAAGATTTATCTTCTCCAGAACTATCACCCCTACTTACAGATGCTACTGTTCCTTGCAGAGAGAATAGAGAGACAGGATGAAAACATATGTTTGGGCTGAAGAGGAATTCACTACGACTGGCTGGACCTTCAGTTTAATAACACTGCTTTTGCTGTTTCCATTAAGGAAACACCCTGTACATCTACAGGCCT
Source organism: Phyllostomus hastatus (assembly GCF_019186645.2). NCBI lineage: Eukaryota > Metazoa > Chordata > Mammalia > Chiroptera > Phyllostomidae > Phyllostomus > Phyllostomus hastatus. Next base: position 109,670,593 of record NW_025334041.1, on the reverse strand, counting down.
TTTCCTAGTAATAGCAATGGCAATATGTCCAAGAAGTAAAGATGATTTTCAAGTGACATTATGTAGAGGATGTATGGGTGGCACAAAGAAAAAGGAAAAGCAAAAATTTACCAGATTCAGAAAAAAAATAGGTATTTGAAGACCAAAATGTTACCTCAAAGACAGAGTCCATGAGAAGATGAAGTTTTTTATGAGCCTTTAGCAAAAGAGGAACTTGGCAGCTTGGTTAAAGGATGGCTCTAATAAAGGAGAGTCCTGCCATGTGGGGGTGAGGAGGCAGTATCTGAGACTTCTTATTAAAGTGCTGGAGTTCCAATAAAATTTGGTTTATACATTTGGCAAGATACCCAGGACTCTTAAAATTTAAAGAGAACATTGAATGCCATCCAAAACTTCAATTCAAATTTTTTTAAAAAAATAAAATTTACTTGCTCTGTAAAGAAAAAATGAGATATTCAGAAGTTAATTTTTTATATTTGGCATCTGTTCTTCTCTCAAGTAATAACTTTGAAGAAAACATCATTCTGTGATAAGCACAATGTGCCAGAGCAAGGCAAAGATAGCCCTTTGAAATTGAGTTTAGGGATTCAGAGAGGATTTGCAGCTTTATAAGACTATAAACCATGCAAAATAGACTTGTACTTTCCTTTCCAGAATAGACCCAGCTTTATCTGCCCATTTGCTAAGTTTCAGGATTCTCTTATCAGCTGATCCCTGCATATCTGTACTGGTTTGTATGGACTATGTGCATACATAAATGCATCATGTTAGAAAATAATGACCTGGATCCTTTCAAATAAAAAACCAACTGAAACATATACACATTGCTGAAGTTATGGTTATGGACCACACAGCTATCTCCTGGGACAGTCAGAATGAGGTTTTATTCTTCTTCTCCAAAATTATCCTAGGCAGCCTTCACACGATAATCTCTCCTAGAAAATCGTTCTCGTCTTCCCATCTTTTCCATCCTACCCATTAGAATTTCCTGAGATCTCTGTATTCTGTGGAAATATATTCACACAAAACCACACATTTTCCTTGAGTTCCCATAGTGAAAACGGTGGCACTTTGCATATGCTTGGCATGTCGTCGAGGTTTTTGACTGACAGGCTGGCACTGCGAGCTCGCTGTGCTTCCCAGGCAGTGCGGCACACCGCGGAAGCAGGGCTGTGAGACTGATGCCATAAAATCGGCGCTCGAAGAACGCCTCTTGTGCTGTAGGAGGATGCGTATTGCACTTGACCTGCCTCTGAACGTGGCTTTTCTGCAATATTTTTGTTTGTTTGTTTGTTTGTTATTGCTGGGAGTGGAGAGGGAACAAGGAAGGAGAACTAGGTTTTATAATAATATTCTGGGAACTTATCATTTCTCTATGGGTACAGCCTTTAAGCATACAATTCTCCCCTAAAGGATAGCTCAAACTGTGATACTTTTACTTTGTCTTTTTGCATCAAGAAAGCCCTCTGAGCTAAGGAACAGAAAATCACATCAAATGATGCATAAAGCGCATCTAATTCATCAAATCATTTCATGACCCACCTTGGGGTGGGGAAATCATAATTAAAGGCTTAGTGCTGGAAAAAGTAGATTTGTAGCAACAGAAAACAGGTTTTAATGATAGCTTCTTTGGTGGTGGTCTTTCACAGCATGTAATATTTTCAATCATCTAAGAAACAAGAATGTCAGGAAAGTCCTTGGTTTTTCTTGGAAATCATTTTGCTAATATCTGCAGACCCAGTAAGAGCTGACTCAAAAGCACAAATGGTCTTTTTAATAAATCAGTGTTTCGGGAGTAGTATTATTTTCCTAAATGTAATTTATGGTCTTTCGTTTTAAGGCTAAGGCATTATTTCTTTAAGCTCTTGTAGGTCAAAGCTCTTTGTAAACTATATTATGTAGCATGTAAGTCACATTTATATTCCTCATTTGCATAGACCTTGTTTTAAAAAATGAAGTAATTTGCCTGAGTCATTTCAGACAGGTCCATGTCATCCACGCTCCTTAATGGCTTCACAGAATGTTGGTTACCCCTTTCTCTATCCTGTCTCATATGGAGAAATATCGCATTGCCTATACCTGTGTTAACTCTACAGGTATTCTTTCCCCGAACTAGTCATGATCTGGCAGCCAAGTGAGGGAGATTGCCTTTTCTAAAGTATCACTCAGACAACACAGGAAAGGTAGAGTAACAAAATGAGTTGTCAAGATGAAGAAGAGGGTCCCGCCTGATCACGTTATCTCATTTATTGTGAGCTCTACATTAATAGCACCTGTCTTGTCAGTAATTTATCACCAGCGCCTTCCCATCAGCTAGAGTTGAATCACACTGGCTAAATCCACAAGTAAATGAATAAAATCTATTGAGACCTGCAAGCAGTTTAAAGGACATAGACACCATGATTCTTAAATTCAGCCATCTGTTGGTACAAAGACAAGAACATGGTGGGTAAAAGACCAGCTTTTCTTCTTTTGGCATCAGAAATAAACAGTTTTATATTTAAGGGGAGAAATCTCTGAGTATATATAGTCTTACTACCATAAGTATATATTTTTTGTATTGTCAGTAGTTCATTCCACTTGTCTAAGTAAAACCCTTAGAATGATCCATGATTCCTTTTTTTTGGTCCACCTGCTCCCAACATAAACAGATTCTATTGGCTCCAATTTCAAAATATATCTAGAATTTTAACACAAGATAGTCTGCTAGCACCCTAATCTGAGCAATCATTTTTCTTCCTTTGCAATATTATTTCAAGAGCCTTCTGGTGTATTCCCCTGCTGTGACCCTTGCTGTACACCAGTCTATTCTTCACTAGCAAGTAGACTGACTCATTGGAAAGGTGAGCCAAACCACGTCACTCCGGTGGCTTCCCGTTTGACTCGGTGTAAATACCCAAATCCTCCCACATGGCCTACAAGGCCCTCCCCGCTCTGACCCTTTGGTCTCTCCCTCACCTCCTCTCTGCTCGCCTCTGTTCACACTGATCCAGCCATGCTGGCCACCATGAGGGTCTTCAAACACTCAGGCATGATCCTACTTCACAAGCTTTATATTCTTTGTTTCTCCCCCTGGACAGCTCTCCATGGAGGTGCCTGATTGGCACATTCCCTCCTCTGCTACTCTCATTCATTGCTCAAATCTCACTTTCAGTCTGAGGGTTATACTATCCGCTCAATTTAATGTTGCAAATGGCGTCCCCCACTTCTCACATCCTCCACAACTGATACTCTTTACCCCAACTGCTCTTTAGTTTTTATAGTACTTATCACTCTCAAATACATATTTTGGAATTTTATGTTTATTGTTTATTTTGTGACTCTTCTGCCAGAAGATGATCTGTTCCAGGGCAAAGATATTTTGTCTATTTTGCTCACTGGGTATCCTAAGGACCTAGAATACTACTTGGCACATAGTATACATTCAAAGAATAGTTGTCTATCTCTGCTCACCTCTACTACAGAAGAAAACAAAACACATAACAGGCAAGGGACTTTGTTCAGGATGAACATGATCAGTACTCCACATTTTAGGCATAAAAATCACCTTCAAATACATGGAAGCAAGTTAGTCAGCATGTAGTTGTTGAGAACTCAATGTATGTTTTATGCATTTATCTAGATTTTGGGTAGATACAGAAGAAGCATTAGATATGGTTCTTACCTCCAAATGACCTCTTGGTTGTAACTGACTAATGAACAAGTCTTATTTGTATGAATTAATGAGTAGGAAAATTACTACACTTTATACAGCTTTATGACATTATTCACGAAGTGAGTGTGCATTAGCATCACCTGGAAAGCATGCTAAAATGTTGATTGTTGGGCTCCACTCCTGCATTTCTCATTCATAAGGTCAGGATCAAACCAGATCATCTGCATTTCTGATGAGTTCCCAGGTGATGCTAATGTTGCTAAGGCACTTGAGAACCATTGCTCTATGATGATGGTTTTCAATCCTGGCTGCACAGTAAAATCTTCTGATTTTTTATTGATGAAAACATATGCATTGATGAGTAGGCATTAAACCCAACTAAACCCATAGATTTATATTTAGTGTGGGGTGGGACACAGTCAGTTCGATAATAATGTCTATTTACTGAAGAATGACTGTTCTGTTAGTCATTAGAGTTAGAGTTTCCATACTAAACCAATTGAACACAGAAATTCTATTCAAGATGAGCAAGTTATTTGCAATGACCAATGCATTATATCAGTCAATAGGCCTTGTTTCCTTCTAGCATAATATTTGGACTTGACTTTGAAAAAATAAACTAGAGCATTATCTTCTACTCAGTTCCCATCAATACTCTTGTAATGGACAAGACTAGAAAGAAAAATGCAAACATACAAACTCATATATAATCCATCTGGGATTCAATGATCTTTTGAGCAAATGCTGTTTTTCTTTTTTTTTTTTTAATTAATAATCTCAACACCCTAGGAAGACCAGTGCTCTCTCTTGCCTTTCTACACCCCTCAATCTATTATTTTCAAAATTCCTCAGAATTTATTTACTTTAAAGGAGTATATTTCACTCACTCACCAGAAAGGACGAGGGCTGGAGAGCCTACTGTGACCACTTTCCAGATGTTACTCTTTTTGTTGCAACCCAAAGATTGTCTAACACAACTGCAGCCAGTGGCTCTCAGACAACTTTGCCAATCGAGGTACCTGCGGAGACTGCAGGAGAATCTCGCGGTACTTCCGGGTTACACCGGCCTTCAGTTCACTTAAAGGCGAACTGCTCTGTGAACGGGGCTGGATAATGCAGGGCTTTCAGCCTAAACAGCATGCTCTGCTAGAACCGGCTCTCACTCAAGAATATGCAGGGCCTGTTGTGAGCTCTCAGGATGAACATTAGTCTGGGGTTCCTTTACTAGAAGGAAATACCCATATGGAACATTTCAATCTATGACAGATATTCTAATAAAGTGGACCCTAAAAGAAAAAAAATAAATCCATATTTCTTTTTCTCAAGATGTTCCTTGGCCCCTACATATGCCTATTTTTGTTACTATTACATCTTTATTTTACACATAAGGAAACTAAAATACAGAGAAACTAAGTTACCTGCCTAACATCATTCAACAAATAAGTAGCTGAAAAGAGGTAGAATCTCAGGTAGTACTATACTAGAGTGTTCACTCTTAATCCATTGCCCTATATTGCTTTTAATTAAAGCCATTGATGCACTTACAGGATGTATTATTGAAGCATGTTTGGGTAAGAGCCAGACTGCTTAACAGGGGAGTGGAAGGAGACCCCCAATGATGAGAGAAGGATGTCTTAAACAACAAACTGGAGACTCGGGGAAGGGCCTCAGCTAGGCAGTGAGTGTGCAGTGCAGTCCTCTGGAACCACAGCCACTATCAGCCACATATTCTTGGATAGTCTTCTGGGACAAAGCGTTAGTTCAAGAAATCTCAAGTTTAGCACTTACTGTTCTATGTGTTGGGGATACCAAAAGCAGAATAAAACCAATTTTTCAAGGTACCCACAATCTAGTGAATTTGTTTGCAGTGTGAGAGTCCCCCAGGAGTCCAGCTAATTGGCTCCAAGCTCAGGAGCCCGTGCTCAGTCACCCTGCCAGGCAGGCGTGCACATGTGTTTGATGAATCGTAGCACAGAGAGTAGGGCTCTGTTGACATCAGTTCTAAAATAGTTTCTCATCACTCTCCCCAGCCCTGCCCTTAGCCTAGAGAAGCACTGTGTTTCCAAATGCCCTCCACTTACTTTTTCACAAACATTCCAGCTATGACCTCTGTGTACCAAGGGAATTTCATAACAAAAACAACGGGCAGCTTCAAAAGTCACTGTCACATTATTTCTACAAGGCAAGGAGCCTTAGTAAAATACTATCCATTTGCATTACTAAGTGTCGTCATTCCAATCATTTTTCTAAGAATGAAATCTATTCTAAGTTGTCAAAATATCTATGCCATACAGTCATAAAAGGGTTGCCATATATGTTTTTAAAATTTTTTCTTAAAGGAACTTTGCTTTTTGAGCTGGAATATTCTTCTCTAAACATACCAGGAAAATAGACTGTGTTTTATTCATTTGATATCTGAATTCATCCTCCTAGTCTAGCATACTATGTGAAAAGTACTGCTTGAATATTACATTGAATTAATTCCTCCCATTCATTCTATTTCTACTTACACAAAATATGTTGCTCTGGAGTTTCTATTCTTATCATTGGAGATACAGGAAATAAATGTAATAACTCTTTAACATGAAAATTCTTCAAATATTTGATGGCAGCTATTTTGTTCCTACCTCTTGGTGTTCTTTACTCCAGACTAAACATCTACAATTCCTTTAACTGGTTTCACAGGTTAAAAACTCAAGCATCTTCACCACCTTACCACTTGGTCTTAGCTCGGAGACTCTGAAGCTGAATCAGAGATTCTAGGGAATTCATAGCTGGGTTTCAAGGATAAAACTTCTGGAAGTGTATATAAAATTCTGTATATATGTATCAAGCCCCTTTTCCTGGGGAGATATGTATAGCTCTCTTTAGACTCCCAGTGGGATATTGTCAGTGATCTCCTGAAGACTGAGTATCACAGATGGGAATGCTATCCAGTTTGTCACTGTTGATCTACAATGTGTCTCCTAAACTCGTACATAATGCAGTGGTACAACCAGAGACAGCACAGAGGAGCTGATGTTTCTCTTGGTCAAGACACTATTTTTGTATCAATGCAGCTTAGAAGTGGCCTTCTTAGGCCACTTCTAATTTTCATCTGATATTTTAGCTAAGAGTGAATTTTTATAAATAAAATCACTAAGTCTCTTACGAGCATTCATACGGATACACACCACACACATAACTACCATATTCATTATCAAGCTGATTTCAACTGCTACTTTTATTTATATTTTAGTGTGGAATCCATAGTCTACATTTTTTACTTGTCAAACTTCATCTATTGATTTGGCCCATCATAGTCATAAACATTTTTTGCATCTTATTTTGAAATTAATTAATCTTTCAGGTTTTTAATCATTTATAACTTTGAACAGCAGGTCTTCTCTCTTGTCTTCAAATTGTTGATAAAACTGTTGACAGCTCAGCCAATAAAAGACCTTCTTTCTCACTGCTATGAATCCATTATAACACACGCTTCAGGAGCTTATCAGTGGAGTATGCTGCTGTCACACAATGCATATCTCCCCAGTGTTTCAGCAGACTCCGTGAGAGACTGTGGTAGTGCCCAAATAAAATTAAGGGTTTGCTCTATCAACAACATGCAATTTGTTGATTCTCTCACCATAGAAAATAGGGTTCCTTTGGATAAAACAGTACTTACCACAGTATAATCAGTTAGCCTCTGGTTATTGACTTTTCATTTTCTAACTTTTAATTGGTAATTGTACATGAGAATATCACCGATTTGAAATAATCATGGAAAAGAGATCATTCATGCATAACAATACATTCATTCATAATAATTGCATGCTTAAAAATGTTAGAATACAATTTAAGAACTTTTATCTTTTAAAAAGGATTTTCTACAGCTATTGGTTTTTAAAGCAGTAAGTTTGCCGTACAATATAGAAACAAGAAATTTTAAGAAGAATAGGAATAATTGACTCACTTTGCTACAATGAGAGCTTGCTGTCTCTCTTTCAATGGAAGGGTGAAGATTCTTTATAACAAAACACTGCAACACATAATTCTTATATGAATATGTGGATATTAATTATTTATACAAAATTAAACACCATGGTTTTATGGTATTTTCTCAAAAATTAAAATTCTACTTGTGTGAATGGGTGCATAAATAGAAAAATGATGTAAAGAAAAAACAGTACTCACTTATTATTGACCAAATCAAGTATTTGATTGTATTTTAATTTTACAGATGGTAAAAATAATATTTATAAACTTTTATGAATGATCATATGTATACAGTATAGATGCCTTATGAATTTTAGTAACATAATTTATGATATGGATTTTTACTCTGTGAACAACTGATTGATCTATACATGTCAAAAATTCTCTAGAATTTAAAAGGGTAAGTGAAGAGAATATAGTTTAAATTTGGGGTTGTGATGCAAGTGAATAAGAGTAGATCAATAATTCAATAAATATGAGAAAGTATGAAGCAAAACGGAACACTTAACTGGAAAATGCCTGTTATTTATTTTTAAATCAATATGTTGCACTGAGAAAATTTCTCCCCATTTTAGAAATATAAAAGTACACACACAGAAAATTGAAGGAATACAATAAAATCATTTAAAAATATATTTTCCATCAAAATAAATGAGGTTTGTAAAATGTTTATAATAAAAATTCATTTAGTTATTGCAAAAAACATGAACTACCTCAGAAATGACCTTGGTCTTGCATAATATAGAATAGTATTTGCTGAGATGCAAACCATACTTACAAATGAAAGGGCTATCATCTACTCCCTAGGAAAGGAGACTGATAGAAATCCATAGATAACAGGAAATAAACTATAATGCATTAATTACTACAATATACTTCCCATGTTTTAGGTCAGGAAATTACATGAACTGTTGCAAAAAGCTAAAAGCATGTTTTAGATCTAATGATATATAAAGATCTATTGAGAAAAAAACCTGAATAACAGTTCTCAGAGGCATCGACTCTGATAATACTCTTTATAACATCTTTCTCACATCACATCTGTCAATATGTGGCTGCCTGCTTGCATGTTCTCAAACACACGTGTCCTGTTCAGCTGAAGAATGGTTAAACTATCTCTGTTCACACAAGATTTCCTTCCTCTTCCTACTCTTTTTCCTACAGCTGGTATACATGATTCCTGTGTTATTAGTCATCAAGTTCTGCCCTTCTAGTAAGCATAAGAGTGGCTTTCTGTGGGTTTTGAATTGTGAGTTCAGTGGTTTATTTATCCATGGTTATTAAAATGCAGAGAACAACGAAAATAGCATATCATCTTACACTACAAAATGTGGAGTCTTTCAGTCTTGGTTTTATCATTGTTCCTCTCTTTTGGAGATGGCCAGTGATGGAAGAAACTCTGGTGGGAATGCTTGGATAACCTGTATGGAGAGAAGAAGAGGCCTAGATTGCCCATTACCCACAGCATGTTCACACAAGCAATCCGTAGTGTAAATCTCAGGCCTAATACTTAGTAATAAAAAATGAACTAATGTTATGCTTAACATACAGATAAACATCACAGACACAAAGATAAAAAAGACGGTCACACATGTGAGTATAAGGTGTGATTTTTTTCTATATGAAGTCCAAAAATGTTTTTCTATATGAAGTTCAAAAACTGGAAAAACTAACCTATTATAATCAGTGAGAGAGTGATGGTTATTTTGTATGTGTAGGGTATTTAGTGAAAACTCTTGAACTGCCCTGTATCTTAATCTGACTGGAGTTACATGGGTGCTTACATACACGTAAAAGCTCCTTGAGTTGTAATTTATTACACCTCAATAGACATTTTTATAAAGCAGTATTATTAAAATGGGTACAATTAGATAGAGATTTGCATATATTATTGCATAGGGTATGTATAACCAAGTTTTTTGTTTTGTTTTGTTTTTTTAGCTATTCTAGCTGCTTAGCTGACTACTACCTAAGACATTTTAAATCTTATTTCTGTTTTCTTCCTTATATCCCAAATACCATATTGTATTTTTCACCCTACTTTGAATTAAGCCACTTTTTAATATTTTGTAACCCAACTAAATGTCATTTCTGAAATGAGTATGTCTTAATTTGAATCTAACTAGAATCTATATTAGGGCATATATACTAAATTTTGTGAATACTCTGGGTTAAGACTTCAGAAACAGAGTTAAGAAACAGAAGCTGAAAAAGCCCTTTATTTACCAACTAGATTAATTTTGATAGAATACAAGGAACCTAGAGTTTCTAGAAGTCATTGTCCCTTTACATGATTGGGAAAACTCATGATTTAGAATGCATGGGATGTCATGTATAATAACATTTGGCAAGAAATTAATAGTAACATTTTTGTTACATAAGTATATTTTTAGAATATTGTAATAAAATTATAATTTATAGTGAATACATCTTTTGGTTAGGTAGGTAATCATTCACACAGATAATACAGATACAGCTACAGATACAGATAATGGACCAAGGCAGCAAGAAGACTCAAAAGTGATGTTGAAGAACCCTATGATATACAGGCATCTCTCTTTGCCATCCAGTCACTTTCAGCTTTCACAAAGGGAAAAAGAAAGACAGAAGGAAGACCACAACCAATAATATGCTGAAAGTGAACAACATTGTTGGAAGACTATTCAGATAAATTGTAAAAAAAAAAAAAAAAAAAAAAAGTCATACTTGGCTCCTTTGTTCTGCTTTCCCAGAAAGAAGAATCATTTTTTTCTTCTAAAATTTAGTGTTTCCTGGAATTAAACAAAAATTTAATCAAGCCATAACTTTCCTATACCACATGACGCATGAGTGTGATTTTGGTGATGCCTGTCTTCCGCGAATGACATGGAATTACTACCACACATGAGGTATCGGTCCTGCTCGTATCAAAATGAAGCCTCTGCCTGGAAAAGTACATACTGCCTTCCTACAATCACCTAGAAAGCACATTCCTTCTAATGTCTCAAATCTTGTGGGAATATACTCGACATTCAAATTTCTTGTTCAGTTAAATTTGTGTTGTCATAAGGGAAGTGGGGAATGGGAAAGATTTTTTTTTTTTTGGTTTTAGGTGCAAACACACTAAGGCATTGCTATCCTAAAAGTGGGAGAAAGAATTTTGTGTATTTGTGATTCATTTAAAAAGGAGGCCCTATGTTAGTGCTTAAAAATAAAGATGTGGAACATTCTTATTTTAATGATGAAACAATACAGGTTAACTATTTATAGTAGTTACAGAAGAACTGCTAACAATTTTCCTTCATAAGTGCAAGGTTTCAGGATATACACAGAGTATCCAACATGTGTTAACCTTTAGGTCAGAGTGATCATGTAACTCTCTCCATGATAAGTATAATCTCGGGATATAATACTATGGAATTTTCAGTTCCCACAATAAGGCTCATGGAAACTAAAATCTTTGTGGGATGCCCAATTGCTCTACTGTTGGAAGGTCAAGAATGACAAACCACATAAACATCTAAGAACTGAGGTTGGAGAACATGGAAATTATTATGATCTCTTTTGAAGTTTGTCCCATTTATTCAGAATGTTGAACAATGTATTAATAAGCCACAAATTCTGAACAAACTTCTCCTATGACAACATTTAGTTGAAAAAACTCCAGCATAAATGAAATAGACTTTTCTATACGGTATTTGAAACATTTTCAAATATGGTATGTTTACTTAAGTGAATTAAGAACATTCAAAATAACTAGATACTTGCATTTTATTGGCTAAGTCATCTAGATACTAAAACTTAATTTTTTTCTGACTCTCCATATACTGATATTTTTAAACACACTTGAAATCTCAGGATAGACTTTAAAACCATATGAGCATTCCTCCAGTCTGAATAGAGCTACTCCCTGAATTATCAGCATCTTTTAATTAGAAATGTATATAGTTGAACAAGGGTAGAAAAGTTTAGGTAGTGAAAGAGTCACTACTTTTTATCCCACTTTAAAAAAAAAAGATTTTATTTATTTATTTTTAGAGAGAGGGGAAGGGAAGGAGAAAGAGAGGGAGAGAAACATCAATGTGTGGTTGCCTCTGATGTGCCCCCATCTGGGAACCTGGCCTGCAACCCAGGCATGTGCCCTGACTGGGAATCGAACCAGCAACCCTTTGGTTCACAGGCTCACGCTCAATCCACTGAGCTACACCAGCCAGGGGTTTTTACTCCACTTTTAACACAAATTTCTAAAATTTGCCTTAGTTTGGAGAGAGATATCAGGATATAAATGGGGTTAGGCATATCTCTCATTCTGAATAAAGTTAAATGACCTCCAGCTCTTTTTTAATTTTTAAAATTTTATAGTCACCATGCCAATGCCAGTAAAGAGCTCTCTCTCTAATCATGTCTCTGGATAACTTTCAAAATGAAGGAAGGTAGTGAAATAGATCAAATATCTCTGAAGTCATTTGCCTTCAAATATTAAGAATGAAAAAAATTTTCATCTATTATGCTGCAGTTTTTGTGAGAGTATTTTACCCTTTCTTTAGTGAAAATGGATCATTCTTATTTTGGCAGTTCAACTAGTTTTCTTTTTCTTTTTTGTTTTTTTCTGCTAGCCTAAACACTTCACCTTAAAAACTGTTTCTAAGGTGGGGGTGGGGGACTGCTTCCCATCTCCCAAATAGCTAACTATAAACAAATGTGTGCCTGGTTTTAAGTAGAGAACTTATTATATTAAAAAGCCTGTCTTTTAGTGACACTCTGGCATCATTATTAACAGTAATAACATGTTCTGCATGCCACTTTTCCCTTGCTCATAGGTTTAAGTACAGATCCTAGAAGGCACCATAGAGATAATCCATTCTAATAGTTACCAGTACTTAAAAAACTATTTCTACATCAATTTTCCCAAAAAAAACCCCACTAAACCCAGTATATAAATACAAAATAGTATACAGTATTTCTGCTGAATGGTTGGAGGTGAGGGACCAGTTGATGGCCATGTACTCAGTCACTCTCATTTCGATCCCTAGGGGCCTCTGAGGTATATGCATTTAAGCTTTGACGCAGTATGTCAGATCTAGTCTCTCCGCTTCATTTAAAGACATGAAACAGGTTCAGAAAGGGGAAATAACTTGCAGAAGTCAACAGATGGGTCAGTGAAAATAAAGATGTGAGTCTGATTTCCTGAATCATGAAGCTATCTTGCCTTGTATGGCGTTGGCTTACACACTATTTAAGCAGTTAAGTGATAAAATGAATCCCAAGTGTGGCTTATTTACATGTATGTCTAATATAGGATGAGTATTCTCTTTGTTCTCTTTCTGAACATTTGGTAAAAATTGATATTAGGGATATTTCAGTGTGTAAAAATCACTGGCCATTATAAAAATATAAAGATATCATTGAACATTTTCATTTTAAGTGTTAAATAGCTTTGATTAGCTTTCTCACAGAAATAACCTGCCCTTCACTAAACCTATTACTATGAGGATTCACTTTGGAAAACCTCCACAAAAATCAAAGGAATGCCATCTTTGTGTTCCCTGTAGGAAAGAAGTACCCCAAGATTCCAAAGCCCATTGTTAACAAAGACCATTAATGGCAGTGTTAACAGAGAGAGGTCCATAGACACCTTTCATTTTAATCTTTCTAAGTCATCAGATGGCATGGGAGATTTTTTTCTCCATCAATTTTTTGTCCTTGAGAAAGCACTTCCCTTTTGTTATTATAGATGCCTTTATTACTTCCAATTTAGACTAAGATCAGAATCAAAAGTGTTTTTTTCTTTTTTTACAGTTGAGAAAGAAAAAATAAACTGTCAACAGAAATATTTTTCTCTTTATTATTGATCAATTAATGTCCCTGTATAGTGAAATCTCTCAGATGAAAATGCATACATCTATTTCAAATTGGAGATTAAAAATCTAATTTCATTGTATGTGGGGGGAACCCCAACAAAATGTAATTATCTTCTGGCAGGCAGACCCCTTATAGTATAGGCTTCCCCCACGAAGTATGTGTTCTAGAAACCCATCTGTATCAGTGTACCAGCTGGTGTTGTTATAAGAGGCTGTGTTAGGGCTCTTTCAACACATTTGTCCATCTTGTGATGGGTGATTTATGAGCGCACCTGCCCACACCACTCCAAGTGTTCAGCAGTTTTTGATTAAAAAAATGGCATAACCCCCATGGCCCACCCTCCCTATTCACCCAATCTCACCCTGAGTGACTGTTTTTTTCTTGTTTCCCCAGATGAAAAAGTCCTCAACATTTTGCTGATGTAGAAGAGGTGAAACAAACAAAAAAAAAAGAAAAGAAAAAGCCCTAAAAGCCATCAAAATCTATAAGTTCAAAAACTGTTTTGAGCAGTGGAAAAATGTCTCAATAGATGTACTGCATCAAATGGAGAGTACTTTGAAGGTGACTGAAGTTTAAACATGTAAGAATAAGTACACAATTTTCATATTAAATAAACTCTATTTTTGGGGTCCCCCTCTATATGCAGTCCTCACTTTCTATGGTAGTGCAGTACTGTATAAATGACTATAAAACCCGAATCTATACAAAGTGATCATAATAATTGGTTAGAAAAATTATGATTGTTCCAGAATCTGTAAAAATTTTGTCAAAATATGCAAAGCTCTTATTGTCAGTTACAAATGTACAAGAAAAAGAAAAGGCAGTAAATTACTATTTATTTAGTACACTGCAATTTATAATGTTAGAACCATTGAGATTTAGGACAAATTTTTCTTGGTAATAAACTTATCAAGGTAGCTTAAACAGCATGTGCCTCACTATTCTCATTGTGTGACTTTAAATATGAAGCAAGCACCACTTCTAAGCCTTAGCAGATGATCATACTTCTAAATTCAGATTAGCTTCCAATATTTTAGTCACTGTGTTTTCATTGTGGTGAAATATCTTTGAGGGTTTCTTTAATGTGGAGTGTTTTACTAGCATTACATGCTCTGGGACATGTTGTTGGTTCGTGAACTGAGTAACAGATGAGCAGTGACCACTCATGGATAGACTTGAAGGAAGTGACATGATTGGTCATCGATCATGTGTCACTCCTGTTATTTATGCATGATTAGTTGGCCAAAGAACTACAGGTAAGTTTGTATTTTATGCATTTACTCACAGTTAATATATTGGAATCAAAACTTGAACGGTGTTCCTGGGGAGTGGTATAATTTAACAAAATCACAGTAACTAAAATGCCTGCATATTGGAGCTGTCTAAAACAAGGACTGCCTCTATGTATGGAAATGTGTGCATTAAATTTTTCCTATAGTTATGTAATAACCAAAATTAAGACTTGGATCCTCTCTGTGTTTGGTAAACAATTCCGTATTGGACATTGCTTCATTTAAAAATACATATACACTCTCTATTAAGGTAAGTGTTTATCATGTTGAGTTAGTTTGCGTTTTCTACTTTAAGATCAAATAAGTATTCTTAAGATTTCCCCATGGAGATTTAAGTAAAAACTCAAGTTTTTTTTTCTTCTCTCTTTTTTATTTTTTAAATATATTTTATTGATTATGCTATACAATTGTCCCATTGATCCCCCTTTTTCCCTTCACCCTGCACAGGCCCTCCCACCCGCATTCCCCCTCTTTAGTTCATGTCCATGGGTCATACATATAAGTTGTTTGGCTTCTACATTTCCTATACTATTCCTAACCTCCCCCTGTCTATTTTCTACCTACCATTTATGGTACTCATTCTCTGTATCTTTTTCCCCCTTGTCCCCTTCCTCTCCCCACTGATAACCCTCCATATGATCTCCATTTCTGTGATTCTATTCCTGTTCTAGTTTGTTTTTTTTAGGTTGTTGTTAATAGCTGTGAGTTTGTTGTCATTTTACTGTTCATATTTTTACCTTCTTTTTCTTAGTTAAGTCTCTTTAACATTTCATATAATAAGGGCTTGGTGATGATAAACTCCTTTAACTTGACCTTATCTGGGAAGCACTTTATCTGCCCTTCCATTCTAAATGAAAGCTTTTCTGGATAGAGCAGTCTTGGATGTAGGTCCTTACCTTTCATGACTTGGAATACTTCTTTCCAGCCCCTTCTTGCCTGCAAGATTTCTTTTGCAAATCAGCTGATAGTCTTGTGGGAACTCCTTTGTAGGTAACTCTCTCCTTTTCTCTTGCTGCTTTTAAGATTCTCTCCTTATTTGTCATCTTGGCTAATGTCATTATGATGTGTCTTGGTATGTCCCTCCTTGGGTTCATCTTCTTTCGTACTCTCTGGGCTTCCTGGACTTCCTGAAAGTCTGTTTCCTTCACCAGATTGGGGAAGTTTTCCTTCGTTATTTGTTCAAATAAATTTTCAATTTCTTGGCCTTCCTCTTCTCCTGGCAACCCTATGATTCAGATGTTGGAATGTTTAAAGATACCCTGGAGATTCCTGAGCCTCTCCTCTTTTTTTGAATTCTTGTTTTTTCATTCTGTTATGGTTGAATATTTCTTTATTCCTTCTGCTCCAAACTGTTGATTTGAGTTCTGGTTTCCTTCCTGACACTGTTGGTTCCCTGTAGATTTTTGTCTCCTGCCTGGGTCTTTTTTATGCTGTTGAAGCACCCAGTGAGCAGTGAGTTCTTGGAGCATCCTGATAACCAGTGTTTTGAACTATGCATCTGACAGGTTGGCTATCTCTTTGCTGCTCAGTTGCATTTTTTCTGGAGCTTTGAACTGTTCTTTCATTTGGGCCATTTTGCGGGGTGGGGTGGAGGGCGGGGTCTGGGTGCACCTATCACTAAGAGGCAGAGCCTTAGGTGTTCACCAAGGCATGGCAAGTCACTGGTTGTGACACTGTAAGTGGGGGAGGGATCCGAGAGGGAACAATGACACTTACTCTGCTCTCTGCTGGTTTTCAGTCACTTACCCTGCTACCCACAATCAAATTAGGCCCTTCTGACGCTGATTCCCAGGTGGGTGGGTTTGTGTATGTTCTAGAACCCTGTGGGTCTCTCCAACGAACTCTCCTATGAGGCTGGGAAAAACTACTCAAGTTTAATAAAAACAAACAAGATATTAAAATGCTGAACAAAACAATTATTTTGTAATTGATTTAATCACAGCTAGGCTTAGAGATAGTGCTTTTGCAACCAATTGCAGTGTTCCTTTACCTGGGAATAGTAACAGAAAAGTTGTGTTGCTTCAGAGTCCATGAAGAGAGCAAGCAGGTAAGTGCTGGTATGTAGGGTGTAATCAACAAACAAGTATATTTGCTTTTTAAACAATATTGGTTGAGTTCTAATTTTCAGCTCAGCCCTTACTTTTGATAAAAGGTAAATGTAAAAAATCTATACATTGTATTGTATGGAACTAGAACTATCCTGTGAAATAGTTTAGCAAGCAATTTCCACTAAAGTTATAAAAATTAATTTAAAAATATTTCCTAGGTAAAAAGAACTTTGCATAATATTTCCTCCTTTGGTTTCTTACTATATTAGATTAAAAAAGGGAAGTCATACTAATTTAATCCCAGAATTCTGAATTTGACAAGAAAAGCAAACAAATTAGTTAATATTCAAAGCCTTCATTTTGAATGGCAGTAATCTATAAATTCCCCACAAATATAAATCTCTTTTTTGGTGTACAATATTAAGGAAGCATCAATATTCTTTTTTTCTCTTTTTTGTATAACATGGAACTCTGTAAAACTTGAGGATGATGAATGGATAAAGCACAAAGCACTAGGGCCAAACCAGAAAGTACATTTCTGGCTGAGTCTTCATATGAAACTTCCTACCTTTAATTCAATGTTTTAGTCTCTCAGGGGGACACCGCTTCATGGCAGGTTTATATCACTTTATTATGAGAGTTTACACCTCTTGGTACTCAAGAGCAAGGAATTGGAGAAGTTTGACAGAAACCAGAACAGATCTTTCCTTCAGAAATTTAGAAATTATGTACATAGTCTTCGAACCTCTCCCTCTAGTTAATAATAATCCAAGATAAAACATTTGAATGAAAATTTCTACTCCTGTGATTTAAAAGCAACAAACATTAAGCCCTACCTTTTAAAATCAGAATCAGCTGTAACTTTACTATATATTGGATGCAAATTCCTTATGAAATTGACTTTCATTTCTTCACATGTAGGTCACCAACTGCTATTTAAATTTTAATATTCAGAATATAAGCTTCTTTTTAAAATAATGGATGATACATGTTGATATCTGCCTATGAGTAAGTTTCCCTCACTTAACTCTGCTTAAAATAGAAACTAACAAAGAAGATACAAACCCTTAATATTGAGATGATTATGTAATTATTCAGTTTAAATGTATTTAAAACCAGATTTCAACCACTTCTTATTTTTAATGCATGCACTCTGCTGCACAAGGAATCACAGTGGAGAGTGAATAGTTACATTTTTAAATCATAGCAATCCATAACTTAAGGTGGAACACAATTTGACCAGAGGAAAATAGGACTTCATTAGCTGAGTCCCAGTTCTTATGATTGCTTTTGCTTTATATTCTATTTTCTTTTGGTTTTGTCTTCTTTTCTTTCATTTATTTTTTTATTGTTGTTCAAGTACGGTTGCCTCCATTTCACCCCACCATGCCTCCTTGCCCCACCCATCTGTGCCTCTTATCGCTGAACCTACCCCCTTTGGCTTAAAGTGCTGCAGACACATTTTGGCTCCTATTCTTAACCTTTAACTACTTTTAACCTTTAAAGGGATGCTTAGACTTCAGGCTGCTATTTGTAATTCTAAAGTCTTCATATAAACACAAGTTTCCTCTTCCTGCTCTCAAGGAACCCTCTGTATTTCCACAGTAACAAAGCTTTAAAATCTCTTGAGGGAGACAACTCTAAAACACAAAAATATCTAAAACTTTTTCTGTTTCAATGAATTGGATGAGCTAATAAAGTATCATCACTAAGCATGTAAACTCTAACAACTCATGCAAAGTACATGGATCTAAATTCCAGTTCCACCATTTGGTATCTGTGAGATCATAAGTCCTTACCCTGTCAATGCCTTGACCCTTTCAGCTATAAAAAGTAGGTGACGGAAGTATCTGACACATGGGGTTTAAAAGAAGGAAAATGTGAAACTGTTCCTCACGCATATGCTCAATATATTTTTCTCCTTCTCCTTCTCCTCCTCCTCCTTCTTCCATTTATTATTATTATTATTATTATTATTATTATTATTATTATTATTATTTGCATCTGTGTTTAATTTTAAATCATCTTTCAGAAAATCCATGATTTCAGATTTCTTTGCCTTTTACTCACTTCATAAAAAGAGGGGCTATCCCAGAGTTGTAGATCTTTCCTGTAAAATTGGAATTGGTTGGAAACAACTGAAGGAATATTAGAAAGCTTATTCAAATACTTGAAGAGAGTTTAATTTTCCATAAGGCACCACATACTACAATTTTTTTGTGACCTGAATGTGACAGTTCTGTTAGAAATTATAGACATTTAAATTATCTTCTTATTTTTCTGTGAGAGAGAGTCTCAGGAAAAAGTGCTCTCATTTCAAATAACTACATAATGTTGGCCATTCTAAAGTCCCTATAAGAACATAACATGAACACTTTTTTAAAAATGCATTCACTGTGTACTGATTGCAAGAAAACATTTTTTTCATTAAGAGGCAAAGTTCACCATTTCACCCAAATTATTTTTCATCATTACGTAGAAAGTGATGTCCTGAAGTAGAACTCTAAAAGATAATGCATTGCATCATTTACAAAAAAAAAAAAATCAAATAAGAAAGGTGAGATCACTTGAAGTAATAGTAAGTCCGTCCTTTTCATAAACTACAGTCAACAAAATCCTGTAGTTTTCCATTTTATTTTCTTGAGCACATAAAAACTGGCCCTTCTTTTCAAACTTGTATTAGTAGAGATATATCAAGATTAATAATAAAACAGAGCATTTTAAAGGAAGAGAGTCTCTTACTTTGGCTGAATTCTGTTTTGATATGAATTAAAATTTTAAATCATCCAACATTGGATATTTAGAGAGACAGAAGTTAGTACAAAACCATGAAAACAGTCACTATGTACATATTTGTCTATGTGAATTTTCAAAACAATGTTAAATGTAACTTTCAGTTGAATATTTAAAATCATGTTGGTTGATTTCCCTGTTAGTTGTAAATTACTTCATAATGGACTCAGGTAGTTTCTGATAAAATAGTAGCTCATTGTATCATAAATATTTAGTCAGCATTTGACAGGTGATAAACAACTTATCAGTCTTTAACAAATTAAAACAAGTAATACATAACTCCCTCTCAAAGAGCTCAATATTTTGAATGTGTAGTTTTATTTAAAAAAGAAGAAACTTATGCCCTGGCTGGCATAGCTCAATGGATTGAGCTCGGGCTGTGAACCAAAGTGTCACAGGTTCGATTCCCAGTCAGGGTACATGCCTGGGTTGCAGGCCATGACTCCCAGCAACCGCACACTGATGTTTCTCTCTCTTTCTCCCTCCCTTCCCTTTCTAAAAATAAATAAATAAAATATTTTTTAAAAAAAGAAGAAACTTATAAGTGGAACCTAATCAATAAAACTAATCAGCAAGCAAAATACAACCAGAGACATTAAAATAAAGAACAAACTGACAGTTACCAGAGAGGAGGGTAGAGAGGGATAATAGGAGAATGGCCATCAAGGAACATGTATAAAGGACACATGGACAAAGCCCAAGGGAGGCAGGTTCGAGGGTTAAGGATGGGGGTGGATGGGGTGGGGGCATGGTGAGGTGAAAATGGAGACAACTGTACTTGAACAACAATAAAAAATTTTTAAATTTTTAAAAGGAATAAAAAATAAAAAGAAGAAACATGAAAATTTACTATTGAGATTAATTTTAAACTTGTGATTTAGTTTCCTAACTGTATCACTTACTTTTATTGTTCCACTGGGCTGACTCCTGCAGAGGCATGGTAAAGTCGTTTTGGGAGTAAACCATTCTCCACTTTGGTCTGTCCAGACATGCTCAGATTCTGATCAATGCAGTGTTTTATATTCTTCTTGATGACCTCAATATTTTACATCTACTTGATTATATTCACCACAAAACCTTTCATTCCCCTTGCTTGCCAGATTATTTTATATAAATAAGTTAATTAATAAGGTACATATTATTAAAATATCATATATTAAAGTTACACTTGTTTCAGAATGAAATAATGAAGCCAGCCATCAAGGTCATGCTAATAGTTGAACTAGTGACATAGGGCATATGGGATGATCAGACAAGATGTTTTTCAAATAGTTATTAGAATATCTCTATATTGTAGTTTATATTATATTCATAATATAATAAATTACATATAATATATAAAATATTGTATACTATAGGATATATTATATAATATAATGTATAATATATAATACAAACAATTTCAGGCATTGTTTGCTTTTTTTGGTAGAATCACAGGTTATTCAAATTCACAACAGCTTTAGTTCAGACAATTTTTTAAAAAGAAGAAGATAATTCAGTTCTATGGAATTGAAAAAGGATCAGGGAGACTCCTATTTTTATATCTAAAAATCCTGACTCATTTGCTAAGGCCTAATATTTCCAAAACAAAGTTATTACTCATCAACTAGTCTGCGGTAAATATGCTCAAAAGGCTAAAACTGAATGCAGTTTCAGTAGAAAATCATGAAAACTTATTTGTATGATTCTACACTATGTTTCCTGACTTTGATCTTTTTCTTTCTCATAATTTTCAATACTCATCCTACAGGAGTACTGCAGAGGGACCTGTAAAAGTAGCATCATTTTTGTATAAGATTGTATAAGATCATTCTAAAATTATGTTAAATTGAGAAATTAAAATAAATACAAACAAATATTAGGCTTCAACTCACTTCTGCTCACACGTGTATTAGAAGAGACAAGAAAACATCCCTATTTCTAATCCTTTATGGATAGGAAGTCAAAATAGAGAGGAAAGCCTTTAGTAAATGTTCCAACTCTCAAGACAGTGGTCTTTCTTCCATATCTGTTTTCAAATTCTGCTCTGAAGGAAAGTTACTAGTTTCTCCCAGAAGTCAGTTGCCCCATGTCCTCTTCCTAAAGCTGTATTCTCTTTTATTCTCAACAATTTTTTACTATTTCTCCTCTTTCTTATATAAATAAAATGTACATGGAAAGAATAATCCCTATGTAACATTTTCTTGATATATATATACAAATAAAGCCAAGATTCTGACTACACAAAAATTTTCCTGGTCCTTTTTCTTGTTTCGTATTATTTCAGTATGTATTACTTTGGTTCTATAATGCAGAAGATATGAAAAATTCTCAATATGTTAAAATTGAAATCCATTTTTCTGGAGTACGTTTATTTAAATAGTTCAACTTTATTTTTCCAGTGATTTAAAAAGATAATGAAAATTATTCCCCCCCTCAAAAAAATAATATACTCAGTGACTTCTCAGAGCAAGAGATACTTTTCTTTTGCATTTCTATTATTCTTTAATCATGGAAGAAATGATAAACCTCAAAATAAAATAGCAACGAAAATAATAAACCCATTTGAGTGATCTTCTTAGTAGACCATGAACTCTACAGAATGATTTATAAGAAGGCTTTTACAGGAATTCACTATTGGCTTTTCTATTGATTGGTTTATGATTGTAGAAGACATACACCTAGAATCTAAAATTTAGAAGGTCAAAATATAAAATGTTGAGTGTAGATGAATTTATCAATATTGTTGTCAACCATAGAAACTTTTCCTTTTTGATATGTTTAATTTACAAATGCAAAAATATCCAAAGTGCTTTTAAATCACATTTTTTACAAATGGAAAACATATCTATGTCTATATCCACAATTATATCTTCCAGGAATCATTTCAGAAAAATGAAAGCAAAGCTTCACTTATAAGTATTAATAGAAAACAAAAATGCTTTCAGTGTAACACAGACAAATTTCCTATGACCTAGAAAAGGATAGAACTACAATGTATAAAATATGCTAACTCTCATTGTTATCTTTGTCATGGTTTCCTTATGTTCTCTTCCAGTTTAATAGCATGTCCTTCAAAAGTGGCTGTAAAATAAAACTATACATGTGTGTAGTTTTTCTCTGCTCTGAAATTTTTTTAGTTATTTGTTTGAATAATTGTTTAAGATATTTGTGAAATCACATTTTCTTTTTTTAAAAGATTTTATTTTTATTTATTTTTAGAGAGAGAAGGGAGGGAGAAAGAGAGAGAGAGAGAGAGAAACATCAATGTGCGGTTGCTGGGGGCTGTGGCCTGCAACCCAGGCATGTGCCCAGACTGGAATCAAACCTGTGACACTTTGGTTTGCAGCCCGCGCTCAATCCACTGAGCTATGCCAGCCAGGCACATTTTCTTGCTCTCTAATAAATTATAGAAATGTAAATAATAATACTTGCCCATCTAACATTGATATTTATATATTAATGTTTCTGGCATTTGTTACAGTTTTGATTCTCCTCCCTACCTTCAATAATTCTGAATACATCTCATTTTAGAGGCTGGCAATGTATCAGTTTCTTCAGATAATAGTGGATCTCCAGAAGCTAGGGAACATTACCAAATATCCCAACACACAGTGTTCAAAAAAATTGTTAAAGTATAACTCTGCTCTTTCGAAATTTAATAACATGTATAAAAATAAAATAAATTAGAGATATTTGGTGATATAATCCTCTTTGATTTCAGTCTTCACAATTCCCTGAGGAGAAAGTTTTGTCCCATTATTAAATAGAATCTTAAAATTTGAGACTATGCCAAAAAATAAAGTTGTAACTGAAAACCAGGTCTTGTTTGACTGTTTAAAGTATTTTATTTTTCCCTGGCCAGGTGGCTCAGTTGGTTGGAGTGTCATCCCATATACCAAAAGGTTGTGGGTCCCAGGTCATGGCAACATACCTAGGTTGCAGGTTTGATCCCCAGTCAAGGCACATACAAGGGGCAACTGATTTCTCTCTCTCTCTTTCTCTCTCTCACCTCCTCTCTCTCTAAAATCAATAACTACCTCAGGTGAGGATTTAAAAAAATAAAATATTTTATTTTGTGCTCTCAATTTTTCCACTGTAATGCAAAGTTCAGGTGTTCTGTTACACATTTCCCTCCCAAAACTAGTAGATTTATGAACATTGGAGTGCACAGGTTCTTTTGAGTTGAAGGGTTCTTCTTTCAGGGTTCTTAGGGTATAATCCCAGCAGTGGAATTGCCAGGTCAAAAGACAGTTCCATTTTTAGTTTTCTGAGGAAATTCCATACTGTTTTCCACTGTGGCTGCACCAGTCTTCAATCCCACTAACAGTGCACTAGGGTTCCCTTTTCTCCACAACCTTGCCAATACTTATTGTTTGTTGCTTTGGTTATAATGGCCATTCTGACCGGTGTGAAGTGGTATTTCATTGTGGTTTTAATTTGCATCTCTCTGTTCATAGCAGCACAATTTACAATAGCCAAGTGCTGGAAGCAACCTAGGTGTCCATTAGTAAATGAATGGATCAAAAAACTATAGTAGATTTACAGAATGGAAGTCTATGCAGCAGAAAGAAAGAAGGAGCTCCTACCCTTTGCAACAGCGTGGATGGAGCTGGAAAGCATTATGCTAAACAAAATAAGCCAGGCGGTGAAAGGCAATACCACATGATCTCACCTCTAACAGGAACCTAATCAACAAAACAAACAAACAAGCAAAATGTAACCAAAGACACTGAAATAGAGAACAGGCTGACAGTGACCAAAGGGGAGAGGGGAGGGAATTTCAGGGGAAAAGGGGAAGGGTTTGCAGGAACAAGTATAAAGGACACATGGAC
Source organism: Phyllostomus hastatus (assembly GCF_019186645.2). Lineage (NCBI taxonomy): Eukaryota > Metazoa > Chordata > Mammalia > Chiroptera > Phyllostomidae > Phyllostomus > Phyllostomus hastatus. The sequence continues at coordinate 109,646,175 of NW_025334041.1, read as the reverse complement.
AAAAACAAGGGCTTGGTGGAAACAGGAGGGAGGTGGGGAGGGCTGGGGGGTGGGCTGGGATGGGGGTAAAGAACAGAAAACTGTACTTGAACAACAATTAAAATTAAAAAAAGAAACTAGTAGATTTAGAGTTGGATAATAACAACACCCTTTACAGTGCATTAAATCATGATTTGAGTTTACATATTAACCAGGAAATAAACCAAATCTTTGAGATAGTGCTGGCTTATTTAGGTGAACTTATCTGAAAATTGAAATAAAGTTCTTCAGTAATAAGCACATGTTTGTGAATATCTTGCTGAGTACATGTTTTTTAGGAGACTACTATTCTGGAATGAAGTTGGCTCTTCTCATTTTTCATGTGCAGTAAAATGCTTTTCTTACTGTTGAACAAAATTTTGAAGAGTTGATTTGTATAGAAACAAAGGATGTCTGGAGTTTCAAGTAAGTGTCATAAAGTGATGTCAACCAAGAAATTACATTCCCATTTTATTTTCCTAAAAATAGCTAAATTTATAAAGAAGTTAGCAGCATGCTTTGACTAGAAAATAGAAAGAGAACATAAGAAAATTACTGATATAATTCACAAAAATTGAAAGAAAATCAGAAAAAGGAATTTATTTAAATAATGTTATATTTATCAATCCTTCTGTGAAACTATGTATATTAATTATTTAAAGTAACTTTTTAAAAAAGCACTTACTTGAGAGCAAAAGTACCTGAAAACTTTTCATTACTCTAAAAACCATCATGTTTTTCACACACAAAAAAAAACCCCAAGAAATTAAATTTATGGATTGCAATATCATTTTAAAGACAAGAGTGATATAATATAAACCTCAATAGAAGTGTTAAAAGAAAACTTTCACACATCCCTAAGATCACATCTACAACCTATTCATATCTCTGTTTTATGGACAAAATATTCGTATTTCTATACACTACATTTAATACTCTCTCACATACTCAATGTCCCCTCCCTCTGCTACATTATCAATTTTTCATCTCTGCTGGATCATTTCAATTAGAATAAAAACCTGATATAATATACACTACTATTAAATATGTATTTGTGCTCACATTCTGCTCCAATTCATTTCTTTTCATTCTTATGCAATAAAACACCTTGAACTACAGCCTCCCTTTGTTATCTTTCATTTATTCTTAGACCTTCTTCCATTCCACTCCAAGGAACAGTTACTGTCAAGGTCAACAGCTACCAACACATTCCCAAATTCACTGGTTTTAGTTATCAAGACAGTTGATCACTTATTCCTTCCAACTTTTTCTTCGCCTGGCTTTTCATACATCTATTTCCCTTGATTCCCCTTCTCCCTCTATGGCTGCTATTTCCTTTTGCTGGTTTTTCCTTTTCACTCTCACTTGTAATAGTTGGAAAGTCCCAGGACTTACGTCTCAGAGTTTTCTTTACCTACACTTACTCCATAAGAGGCCTCATTCAATCTTACAGTGGTAAATATTATTTATATTCTTAGTGTTACCCATATTATATCTAAATCTGACTGTTACTCTGAATTCTAGACTTCATATACAACAATTTCAATAATAAATCAACAACTACATGTAGATATCTAATTCTCATCTCAAACTTAACATGAATAAAATGAAACTCTTGATTCCTTAGTTCTCCCAAAATCTTCCCCTTTTCATTCATCTTAACTCTTTTGGAGTATTCTACATTCCCTCTATTTCTTTCACATATCACACCCAACTGCTCAGTGAATTCTGTTGACTGGAGTTTCAAAATAGATTAGGGATTTTACCACTCTCGGAATTTCTACTTCTATAAGCAAATTCCAAGCCACCATTGCCTTTCACCTGGACTACAGCAGTAGTTTATAACTAGTATCTCTTTCTTTGCCTTTGCTCCCTACTCATATAAAAACCATTCCACAAATTCCCTTCTAAATTAAATACCAAAATCCAAATAATATCTTACAGTGTTCTGGCCTCCCCAGCTACCTTCTTGATACTCATCTGCTGCCGCTCTCCTTCTCTTTCTCAAACTCCACTCTGTCACACACACACACTTGGAGGGCTGACACGCTGCAGGCACATTTTTGGCTAAATCATTTCACTGTTTCTTCCTTTTGCCTGAAATGCTCATCTGCAGATCAGCATGCAGTTCACTTCCTCACATCTTTCAGATCTCCACTCAAGGGTTGTTCTATTTTCAGTGTATGCCCCCTCCCCCAAATTCCCTATTCCCTTGACCCATTTTATTGTATTTATCCAAGTTGTATTAGTTCCTTATTTGTTTGTTTATTGAATGTCTCCCTCTTGCTAAGATAACAGGTCACTGAGGGCCAGGACTGCCTTCACGGCTGCATGGAACCCAGGAATCTGTAACAGTTCCTGGCTTGTAGAATGCATTCTGTAAATTTGTTGTATGGCTGGGAAAAACTTCCTTGTTTCCTTTCCATCTCAAAACTTTTATCTCATGTAATGTTTCCTAATACATTTTACTGTGGGACTGATAATTATTCATTGTAGAGAAGATTTTACTCGTGATCATTAAAAAGAAATGTTAGAATTTAATCTAAAAGAAAATTAAGGTACCAGAATTTGATGGATATACTGCAATTGTTACAAAGTTCTTTTATACTTTAATTCTAAGTTAAATAACATTTTAATTTTAAATTAAGTTGAACTTACATCTAAATTAAAATGACTGCAGCATAATGCATTTCAGTTGAATGATTTTCAGAAATTCTCTATGTTAGAGAATGTGTTTGTCCTAGAACAAGTTGAGGAAATGCAAAAACTAGACCATGATTTTGATTTTGTTGCCATCTGGCCAGAATCTATGCTGGTTCTCTCTTAAGTACAGTGCTATAAAGTCCCAGTTCCTTATATTGGTATTTAGCATTTTCTTTAACTGCAAAGTTAAATTACAAGCTGCCTTTTAGCTTACAAACTCCACTACTACCTCATAAGCCAAGCTCCAGCCACATCCCTATGGTCCACATGCATTACAATACTTTACACTTCATTGTTGCTTTCCTCCATGATACTATATCAAGTATAGTAAGTCTTGGAGTCCTACATGTTAGTTTGTATAATAAATTTCTTGGGATTTCTCTAGTAATCTTCATAGAAGTAGTTTAACCAGGATACTATAAGTATTGGATCTAAAACTTATAAGCAGCGTGACCTTGGTTAAGGAACATCACTTGTCCACAGTTTGCTGAGCTGTAAAATGAATATAATATCTACTGTATCACTCTATTACTATTGTAAAAAGATAGAAGGTGCCTAATAAAATGCCTGAATACAAAGAGGCATGTGTTTTTTCTATATCATTCTCCCACCCAATGTCATTCAATCCCATTACCTGTCTATACCACTTCTTACTTACCTCTCATATAATTTATAATTTATTTGTTTTGATTAGATTAATCCTTGCTCTTAAAGTTATTCTTTTCTACATTAATTACTATATTATTGCGCCCTTAACCAAGGTATACAGTCTTCCTAGAAACCAGTCTGCAACTGTTTTTAAGTTTAAATATGATTTTTGGTTTTAAACAATTTACATTGATAAGTTATTGTAAAGGATAAGACAGCTTCCTATGAGCTCGGTCTATCAAAAGATGCATTCAGTGAAATCTTTTCAATATATCAGTTTGATATAACCTTCGATCATTGTTTAATTTTCTGATTAACATCACTAAAAATGATTTGGGGGGTATCATGATGGGATGTGAATAATTTTAGTTCAATTAGTTTCAGGTGTTATTTACAAAAACATTAAATAGCTTGCATAAGATTATTTGCTTTACAGATTATGTTTGTAATAAGACAATCCTACTTCAGAATTATTGTATATTTTCTTCAAATCAAAGATGCTTAAACATTTTCATTAGCTGATTCAGACAAATAATTTATAAGTCAACATAACGTGAGAGCTTATTGTTGAAAATATAAGGTTTTCTCTGAAGAAGTGAAAATCAACAATTTAGAAATGGTTAACTTTGATTAAGTAAAAAGAATTCCTCCCAAGTGATCTTATTTCTGTGACATTCTCCAAAACTTCAGATTTTCTTGTAGTTTTATAGGTTATTTGAGTCCCTGTTGGGGCATTTTGTCCATTAAATACTCTCCTTTAAGGACTGAGTAGTTGTTTCTTTTATATACAATATGGCAAATTATTTGTCAAGTGTCTTGGTTATTTCCTACTTCTGTTTTCTAAACACTAAATTTGTTTTATACCAATTGAATTTGCAATCACAACCATTCAGAAGGAGAAAAAGAGCCTTCAAAAAATACAACCATTCAGAAGAAGAAAAAGAGCCTTCAGACTGAAAAAAAAAGACAAATTTTAATAAAGTCCATTTTGACATTTAAACCTCAAGCAATTTTTAAACTTTGGCAATAGTACTGAACTAGGAACAAGAATTTGTTTAAAAATTAATGTTGATAGGCTATAATAATTATAAATCAGATAAAATTTGCATCCTTTTTCATTTTTATTTTAAATAACAATATTTTAAATGGATATTCTTACAACTTTGTTTGAATGTTACATTGCCAAGAAAACTAAACTGTGTCTCAAGTTTGAAACATTATTTAATACCCTGAACATTCTGAAGAATGTATTGCCATTCTAGTTTTCTGTGTAACTGTTGTTCTAACAAAATTCTTTTCCACAAGTTTCAATTGCTTGAGAACTTCTGTATACTAGAAAATATTATGAAATTTATTGTTATAATAAAGAATCCCTTGGGAAATCCTAGAAAAATGATAAAATAATTAATAAAATTAATTTTTATTAACATAAGTCTTAGGTCTATAAATATATTTCTAAGGTTAAAATACCTTTAGATAGATGATGGAGATAGAATTAGATATATATATGTGTGTGTGTGTTTATATATATGTGTGTATCTATATATGATCTATCTATCTATCCACTTAGCTATTATCTATCTGTCAGTCTCCTATAATGACTCTGTATTACCCACAATAAACATGTGCGGTAAGCAGAGTTTGCCACCCCAAAATACACCTCTGTGGGATGTTATTTTAAGCTGGCTATTTTGAAGAAATGATTCAGGAAAACCTTTGACCTTCCCCCTAACTGCCTAAAAGAATTTAGTTAGAAGATCTGCTCCATGAGGGAAGCTATCATCATAGACAACTGTAGTTTAATATAACCTAGAGTGAAATAGATAGGGAGGAACCTACCACAGGGCTGTTTGATCAAAGTCCTCTCTGTGCCCCATTGTTAAAAATGGCCCAGCAAACATTTCTTTTCCAGCGCCATGTGAATTGCCTTCCTGTGCTTTGAAGTCCCAAACCATAATTCCCTATTCTCCTTAGCTCAAATTGGCATATAAACAAGGCTTAACTGCTCAGTCTGTTCTGGATCTTGCGTTTTTTTATGGAACCCGCATATGCACATACATAATGGATGTTGCCATTTTCTCTTGTTAATCTATCTCATGGTAATTTGATTAGTCCAGCCAGAAGAATTTAGGAACGTAGGAGGAAAATTATTTTTGCCTCCCTCATATGTCTTTACAAGAAAGAACAGCATTTTAAAAGTCTAATTAAATAAATTAAGTAAGACAGGAAATGTCGAACCAACTTGATTTGACCAAATCAGTTTAGTATTAGAAAGACATGTTAACACGAGGTACATACACACTTTTCTCAATCGAGAAATATTTTACAATGAGAAACTTGCTTGAAACTATATTTAACTTTCATTCAATAACATTTTAGAAGAATAATGTTACCCTCCTTCTGGAAAAATATTGAGGGAGTCTTTTCTGAGGGACAGAACTGACAGTTCATTCTAATAGTTCTGCCCCTGAACTGCCTCCTACCTCATACTTCTTTATTACCCGGAAACACCTAGTGAAATACTTTTGTGTCTGATGACAGAGAATACCTCCTGTGGGTATATTAACACTGTGGGAAACAGGAGGGCGTCTGACCAGCTCCAGCCCCAGGTTCCTTAAGGGGCTTTTTGCCCCGTTTCCTTTGCCAGGGGTCTCCATGTTCTTAGAGTAGTTCATAGTAACTAAAGTCTATGTGCTATGGTTTTAAATTAAGAAACAAATTCTCTAAAAACAGCAAATATAATCATTCTACAATATAAATAAATAGATCATATTTTTCTGGTAGTTTCCCACTAAATATTCTAATGTAGCTGGTTAATTTTCAACATGCTACAAACTGACCTTTTTAAAAATATAGCCACTGCTGCGTGTAGTTTCCGCTGCATCCTACTGAGACAAGATCAGACATTCAGTCCAAGCAGCATACCTTCAACTTCCTAAAAACCGTCTAGAAATTGCGTGTTCTAACACAAATCTTGTCATGTCTTCTCCATAAGGCTTTTTGTCTTACGGAAAAAATGTCACAGCACGACTCAGAACGTATTCAATATTCTTTTTCACATAGGTTCATTTCTCAGTTCTTTATTTACTAAGGGCCTTGTTATTACTGAATGGAAATTTTAACTGAATAGTTTTTTAACAAAGGGACGTCAATATGATTTAAATTGTTTGCTCTTATTATTGATTCTTTTCTGTAATTAAAGTCTATGCAAATATCTATGCTAATCTATTTCAAAAATATATTATCTTACTGACTTGTTATAGTGTGTCTGAAGAAAAATAGAGCTTAGTGAAATAAAAGCTAGCCTGAAATCTCCAATCTTGTATATTTAAAAAATATATTATTGAAATGTAAATGGAAAATAAAAGAGTACCAAAAACTATGATGGTAACTCTTTTCTCTAAACTTATGGTTTATATATTGTCATTGACAGAACAGAATCAAATTTGAAAAAAATTAGGTATCAATAGAAGATTTAAGAGAAAGACAATCTGCTTGTATATTATTTATTGCTGAGTACCAAATATAAAAAACTGAACAACTTAAAGCAACAAACACTTATTATCTCAGTCTTGGTGGACCATAAATTGGAGCATTTATCTGGGTGTCTCTGGTTCAGTGTTTTTCATTTTTAAATCCTCACCTGAGGATATGTTTTTATTTCTTTAATTTTATTTTTTGAAAGAGAGGAAAGGAGAGAGATACATCAATGTGAGAGAAACATCGATAGGTTGTACCCAACCTGGGATCAAACCCTCAACCTTTTGGTGTATGGAACAACGGTCCAACCAACTGAGCAATTCATCAGAGCCAGAGAGTCTTAACGATGCTGCACTGAAGGTGTTTGGCCAGGGCTGTGGTCACCACAAGGCTTAAGTGTGAGTCCAGCCCTTGATGCACCTGCCCCGGATCTCACTCATCCGTCTGCTGACAGGCCCCGGGTCTTCCCTGGCTCTGGGCGAGTAACCTCAGTTTCTTGCCATGTGGGTCTCTCCAGCTCACAGCCTGCCAGCTGTATTCTCACAGAGCAAGTGAGCCAGGGAAAAAGGGATGGAAGCCCAAGAAGAAAAACATACCTAGTGTTTTTGTAATCTAAGTACCAAAGTGACTTCACATTACTAGTGTCCATTATTTACTAGAAGTCAGTCATTAGGAAAAGCCCACATTCAACAAAAGACATCAATACTAAGACGCAGTAATCACCAGAGACCATCTTTCTAATTGAAAATAAAGGTGGATAGTGATCAGCAAATAAGTGACTTAAAGTCTTAATTATCTCACATTTAAAGTTACTATAAACATTGCTGGTTGAATTAGGTAAACAAGCACAACAAGAATAATATATTTAGCTACTTCCTTCCCATTATCCAAGATAGAAAATCCAATGTCTGGATTAGGAAAAAAAGTATTGTCTGCTGTTGATTGATAAAATTACTCAGAATAAAAGATGAGAATGAAAGAGTGAGTAAATTGATTTTCTCAAAATCAGGTTCAACCTAACCTTTTTAGAGAGAAGATATAAAGAAGTCCTGATTTCTTTAATCCTAATCCCCTCTATTGTTTCATTACATTTTTACATATTGTTTTGAAAGGAAAGAAACTAATGTGTATTTTGTTCTTTCTGTATTTGAAATCCAGTTGAAGGTACCGAATCTCCTTGCAAAAGATTTTTTAGTCATGTCTTGTGATTAATAACCTACCTAGTTACACAAAATATGGGTAGGATTAGTTTTAAACATGGGCTATAATTTTAAAATGCCATGAAGATGTACACACACACACACACACACACACACACACACACACAAACACTCATACTGAGAGTAGATGATACTGATAGCCAAGATGATATCCAAAGCAACCTACTTCCCCAGGTAAATAATAAAATACAATAAAGGATCTAGCCATGTGTTTTTATTAGCATCAAGCTAAAGGACTGAAAGAGAGGACCATTACTGGTATCCTTTGTTCAGATGGCCAAGGAGGATATAGGTATTTGATGAGTGGAAAAGAAATTTTTAATAAAAACATCCTCTGAATGATGAGAGAAATACTGGATTGAAGAAATTAATACCAGAAATCTAAGGTTTAAAAATTAATTCTGCATGTATAAACTTTCTCTTTGTCTTTATTTAAAATGTAGTTATTAAAATAGGGGATGCTGTAAAATTTCTGGACTTCAGGAGCTTGAGACATCCATGTTAGAAGGGATCTCAGTTTTTAACGCTACTCTAGACTCTTGGTCAAATTAATGAAGTTGCTTTTTAATGTCATAAAAATGCAACCTCTCTTTAATCAGAAAGCATGTAATTTCTTAAGGAGTGGTGATTGGTCATGGTTAGAATTATTGGGGTACTGGAAAAGAAAATGAGGGCATACAGCATGTCTTTTGTCCACAGGGCACACTGATAGCATTTCAAAAGTTAAGACAGATCCACAAAGGAACCTGAGTGCTTGGGTGGAGATAAAAAATTAGGAAGCCACTGTGGAAGAAGTGAGAGAGATTGTATAGAGGGCAGAGAATTCACCGTGTTTTTAAAAAGGGACAACATTTTCTTAGATGCTGCTTAAGGAAATGATAGGTCTTCGAATTCACACTGTCTCTAAATCTACTTCCCTTCAGCCAAAATCCTTTCATTTTAAATGTAATTGCTCAAAGTTAAAATGCACTTGTAAAACATGGCTTGGAATAAAATTAAATTTAATTTTTTTGTGTAATCAGTTGCAGCATGCCATCAAAGTAGGATAGGAATTAAAATTCTGAAGAGTAATCATTTCAGAATAGCACCAATAACTATATAAAATAATCAGCAGTAAGTATTGTAAAGGAGAAAAATTTCCTCTTAACCTTCTAGGTTCTTTGGCTGGTCTAATAATCAAATGAACAAGAAGACAGATTAATAGGAGAAAAACAAATTTAATTTTATATGTACTAGAGCCCCATAAAAATATGAAACCCCAGGGCAAGATGGGCATTCAAGGCTTATATACCATCCTGGCCTAAGGAATGAGGTGATGGGAGGTTTCCAAGGGAAAGAGGGTAATTCCTAGGATGATAAGGAAAGCCTGTGTTTCATAATTAGATGTTTTCCCTGCCAGGCAGATAGGTCATTCAGATAAAAGTTATCTCACCTTTAACTGGAACATAATCAACAAAAGAAAAAAGCAAGCAAAATATAACCAGAGACACTGAGAGTTAGAACAATCTGACAGTAACCAGAGGGGAGGTGGGAGAGGATAATGGGGGGGAAGTTTTTCAGGAACTACTATAAAGGACATGTGGACAAAGCCCAGGGGGAGGGTGGAGTTTAGGGAGGGAGGGGGGTTTGGCTGGGGTGGGGGGTAGTGATGGCGGCGGGGGTGGGGGGAATGCAAACAACTGAACAACAATAAAATATTTTTTGAAAATTCACATGCCAAAACAGCATGCTCCCCTTGAATATATTGTATTTTCCACACAGTTTGAAGTTAACTTATTTTTTAAATTTTATAATCTGCTTATTTTTAAGTTGTCAGGCACATCACCCAATTAAATATTCTTGCAAATATAGCTTTTTTCCATAGGAAGTTATTTTGATTCAATGGCATATAACTTTTGATAGGGAGGAAATCTCAGACTAGAGGGCATATAAGCCACATTCTAATCACATAAGCATATGAAAATCTTTTCTGGATTCTGGAAACTTCACCGACTATAAAAAGGAAATGGAAGGCCTTTGAATTCACACAGCCTATAAATGTATTGTAGAGGGGGAAAAGTAATTTTCCCTCTAGCCTTCTGAGTTCTTAATGGAGACCTCATACTGAAACACGTGTTAATAGAAAAAAAGATGAAAGTTTATTAACATGTTGACATCATATATACATACATACTCTGTTGGGAACCGCCCTGACTGGTATTAGAAGCTGAGACCCCCGCCTAGGCTAAGGCTAAGGGAACGCCCTTGGAACCGTGAGCCAGCAAGGAGACAAAAGCTTATCTCCCTGGCAGGAATGCTGTTTCTGCTGCCGAACCCCAAAAAGCTTGGTCGGTTAGCCAAAGACGGGTAAGATTCCCCACGGGGGGAACAACCCAAGCCAGGCACGATCACTTTGGGAGGCCCCCCAAAAGAAGGACTTGGGGGGCTGCAGCAAAAGGGGGGTGATGGACCCTCACTCCTCGGCTTTGACAAAGTCTGAGTTCTCAGCATCCGGAAGAAAATCTCCTTATCTCTCGGTGGCCTTAGTTCCCGCGCTCCACCTAAGCCTGAAACAATGACGGGGAAGTACAGCTCGGTACTGGGAAGTGCGGATTTCCCGGGGTGATCAGGCCTAAGAAAGAACATGTAAATTACTGTGAAACCTTCTTTGTTCAAGAATGCTCTCAGTTGAATGAGGAGGGTCTTAGGAGGAAGCTAGTTTGTTCCTCAGCCTTACAGCTCTTTGACCCCCAACTCAATAGACCGGCAGAGCTCTTTGTTTTCTGTAGTTCCTTACTTCCCCTAATGAGTATTGTACGTTACCTGAGTTATTATGTAGCATGAGCCCAATAAAAGCAGGTATGGACGGTAAATCAGCGCGCTCCCCACTAGGGGGGTGGCCATTCTGTCCCTACTTCCCCACAGAAACTAGTTTGTCTCTGTGCATGTTGTTATTTCTCGCGTGTTTATTGTCGAGCCATCCACAGCGTTCCGTGGTCACTGCTGGCCGGTGACCCACGCGCAACAATACTCAAAGAAAAATCAGTCACTCCCTGATGTGGTTTGGAATTCAGGTTTGAATACCATGATAATAGGACAGAGGGAGAGGGGAGGTAGGCCTCTTAGGGGAGAGTAAATGTTTGGGGGAAAGGTGAATGGGCCCATGGAAGAATCTACTACTACTACTACTACTACTACTACTACTACTACTACTTGCATACAGTAGTTTGTGAAGTCTGGTGTTGCCTTCTAGTCTCCTCTTCTATGATGAGTCAATCTTCCCTCATCGAAGAAACTCCCGTGGAGAAGATTTATAGTAATCAAGTTTCAGTATTTGTCTTTAGGCAGATAAGGGGAGTTAGAAAATTTCTCCTTGTGTTTGCTGTTTTTCAAGTGTATACAGCTCAAAATAATCAATATACTAACTAAAGTGGCATATTTGGAGGTACCAGGTGCCTGAATGCCTACAGTCATATTTTGGGGTAGTATATTATGCTACTGTTCAGTATCATTAATTACACTCATTTGTCACCCCAAATCAATTAATTGTCCAGTTCCTGCTTTTTATTTTTCATTAGAGGATGATCTTCGGCTCTGCTTATGCAAAAGACTGAGTACAAAAAACCCAAACAAACAAACAAACAAACAAAAATGAACAAACAAAAATACAACCAAAAACCCTCCTATGATTTTACAGATAATAACTTTTTAAAACATGAAGAGATTAAGAAAAAAAACCACTTATTTGGGGTTCCATATCAGATTGTTAGTAATTCAGGCTTTCAATATTAAGGCTCCAGGCTTTCAATCACATTTTTCTCACTGAATGTTATAGTCAGTCAGCACTGAGTGAAAAAGCAAGGAAGCACATTTACCCTGGAAATGGCAAAAGCAAGTGAATAAAATTAAATGTCAAAGACAATACAAAGAAAAATCTCTTGAAGTCTTATAAGAACATGGGTTATGTACTGTTTGATAGTGTTGACCTTTGAACAATGCGGGGGTTATATTACCATGCAGTCAAAACTCCACATGTATCTTTTGACTCCCCCAAAACTTAACTGCCCATTGAGGGATGGGTCCTTAGACAACCCCCGGACCATGGATACCAAAATCTGAGGTGCTCCAGTGCCCCACATAAAATGGCTTAAATATGGAAGGCACACAGTCTGCTCTCCATTCCCATGGGTTCCCAACCAAGATCAAAAACAGTGCGGGTATTTATTGAAAAAAATCTTCATATAAGTGTACCTGTGTTGTTCAAGGGTCTACTGTGTATTATACAACATTCTCCTTATTAATTTTTTGTGTGGATCACTTTTGGATAGGAAACCATTTAAAAGTTCTGTAGAGTAAAAACCTACTTAAAAATACTTTGCATAGAAATCTGTCCCTCAAAAATATTCTGAATATAGTTGGTCATATACTCTTCCTTAAAAGAGAAGAGAAACCTTTCCTTCAGGAAGTTGCTTTCCTAGTTAATGTGTAAGTTTAGCAAATTAACATCCCAGCTAACTACCCCCATGGTGCTCCCAACTTCTGAACTCTCTCTTTCTCCCCCACTCCCAACCCACAGACACATAAGGCCTCAGCAGAGTTGCACTGACTTTGTCTGGATTTCCTATGGTCTAAATAGACTTGAAGCCATATTAATGCCATTACTTTGGTTAAGACATTTATTCCTTGTCCCAGGCAGTGGTACCATATAGATGTGGTCTCCTACTCACTGGGCGTGAAGCCAGGACATTGTAGATCACTCCTCGTCCATGCTGCGGCAACCATTCACCCATAGAACTCATGACTACAATTATCCCTTACCCTGAAAATCAACCACATGATTAATGAATTATGCATAAATTGGGTGGAGTGTAGTGATGAATGAATAATTACCAAAGATTCATGGAATTATTCATATGCATAAGACTTCCCAAATGCAAGCAGTATTAATTACATCATAAATAAATTGAATTGTATGTTAAAAGCTTTAAAAAGTACTCTCATATACATGTTATGTATAAATGTCATTTGCTGGAATTGACTTAGTAGCTTTTATTCCATTTTATAAATTTCTAAGCTACAAAAGACATAGATTTTTAAGAGACGTGATAGGTTGGTGTACCCATTACTGCCACAAGTGCTTCTTATTAAAGATCTGTTAGAAACTCAACTTGGCCTTTACAAAATCCGAGCATTTCTAAAAAAAAAGTATGGTGAACCACAGGTGAGCAGAATGCAATTTAACAGTGTGTGTTCAGCTTCTATGTTCTTTGTAAGCCAGAATTGATTTCAGTAATTATCCCAGTTTTCCAAGAGCCCTGCACTGTGGGCTCTTTCTGCTTCTAAAACTACCTTTTCTTTTGGCGTTCTCAGAGCCCCAGAGGTGAAATGTCAATCATCTGCCCACGTCTTCTAACCAATATTGCCCGGACACGGGAGTTTATGTCCATAAACATAAGCATCATAAGTTCTTTAAAATATTTCCTTTTAAAAATCGAAATAAAAGCCTGGATTCTATTCTGCCTCAGAAAAAAAGTGTCCGAAAGATGCTTGCTTTTGAGGATGAGCATCATCCAGTCTCATTTTTAATTCATTACTTGATCAAATGTATTTTAAAATAAACTGAAAACCTAGACATGAAAATGCTACCCCTCAGTCAATTAATTTTGCAGGGGGATCACCTACTTCCAAATTCACTGCTTCCTTCATAACCTTCTCCAAAAAGACCCTGAACCTTTTTTCATCCAACAAGCACTCCCCATCTCTCTAAGCATCACTTTCTTTAATCTCCCATACAGCCTTTTTGTGTTTGCTGCCATGCAAATCCCTGAGCAGTTGGTTTGCACAGATTTGCACTACTTACATATCGTGTTTGATCATCCCCTTTTGGTTCTCTTACATGAAATACCCAGTCTCCAATGTCCCACCCTAAATTCCTTTATGACAAAGGCTGTTTTAAAATATAGCTTTTATTATTACTTAGGCACAGCAAGGCCAACAGATCAGAAGAAAACTACCATTAAAAAGGTAGTTTGTTACACTCACAGATCCCATGGGGAGAGGACATGCCCTGCCATGGGGACCACCCAGGGATGCACAGGGGTCAGCAGGGGGCAGAGGGAGAAGAGGAAAATATGGGCAAGAGCCTTTATTGTAGTTTCCATAGGAAAGATGGGCAAGTCTGAGTAGGCAGGCCCAAGAGTAAATAGTTTGAATAATTTTAGCAGGTTTTTAGACATAAAGGCTATCTCTAGTTATCTGGTGCTTGGCCCTGGGGTGCTTAGAGCAGGGGACTAGTGACCCAGGAAATCTGAGTGTAGAGAAGATAGCTCTATGGGCTCTGGATTGGTTGGTTTTCATATGGAAGGTATGGGTGAGTTATTTGCTAGGAATTATCTAATCCCAGGAGAAACAGTCCATCCAAAGTCAGCAAGGCCACAAGATGTCAAAGCATCCTAAAATAAAAGCCATGGGCAATATGCTAAGGTTTCTATATTTTAACTCTTTACACTACCATGCAAAACAATAAATAAATGAAACACACTTGCAACAACAAAATTGACTGTATATGAAGACATTATACTCTGCATATTTTTTTAGCCCATCTGGGATAATTAGCATGGGTCAGTTTAAGAATGTATCTATTGAAAAATAAAGCACTACCTGCTAGTTATGTCTGTTGCAATGTCCTCCATCCACAGACCCCCTGGGAACACACATGTGGTTGAACAATCAGGGTTTATTTCTCATTTCAGTGAGGGAGAATGCATGGTGTGGGGAGCTGTGGGGTGTCTTGGTAAGAGGTTGCTAGAAAGAATTGGGATTTGGGTTGGTTGGGTAATGTGGCAAAGGGTTTAAAATAGTGGGAGTTTGGTCTGGATTGAGTGCTGTTAGAAAATAGGGGGAACTCTATAATTGGGCATCTCATTAAATCTTGTCTGTGGATAGGGCAGAGTTGAGGGGGATTAATAGGCAAATAGGTATAGAAGCAGCAGTCCGCATATTAACTGTGAGAGATGAGACTCATCATGCTCACAGAGTCACCTTGTCTGATGTGGATGTTCTATGACATTGTTTACGCTCAGCAGGAGGATACCAACACCCAGCCCTAAGTGCCAAGACAGCTCCTGATGTCAAACGGGGCAGGGCAGGGACATTTTTCTCTTTCTCACTATAATGTATCAAGCACTAAACCTGTCTGTAAACATATATATACAGAGATAATTTCATTATTAGTGTATATTCACAAAGTCAATGCAACTGCTGAGTTAAATGTACTTAAGCACCACTCCTATGGGAAATACTGTGTTAGGGTCCTGTTAGTCACTAGTCACATTTTTGTCAATGTATATTTCTGCTTATTTAATATCTACTGATGATTTATGAACACTGAACTCACAGCCAACAGCCCTGTAACTTATACCTGAACAATACTCATGTTTACGCATTCATTTTTTTATATAAGGAACATCATGGCCTTCTTGCATTAAAGAACACTAGACAGCACCTCTATGTCATTTGGGAGCCATTTAAAACAGAAATGGTCAGATTAAATAGATCACACTCTTTTTGGTATGACAGCTGAAATGAGACGGCAAAACAGAGCCTTGTTTGGACTCAGTTGGGTGCACGTTGGAGGGCTCACATGGTTTGCTGACCCGTACATATCCATGCAGGGCCATGGAAGTGCCACAGTATTAATCTGACATTACAAATGAATTTTAGTGGGTAGGCAAATTTACAATGAAGAGTACACATACAATGAAGATCGACTGTATTATATTATCTCTAATCCTCCGAAGAATTCTTCAAGATAGCACTTGCTGAAAAAAATCTGAGGCAAAATGAGGAATGTCATTCACTTGTGATCACAGATCTAGTTTCCGGCAGGCAGAATTTGCATGCAGGTCTGTTTCATTTAAAATCTCATTCTTTCTATTGCACTATAATGCTCCTATTTGGAAAAAGGATATATTCACTTGAAGGTGTTTTCTAAAATTTGAGGGTATTTTAGTTAATATTGACAACATATCAGCATATTAGTATAATCAAGTAATTTGGTAGTGAGTATAATGTTCCTTTCTTAATAATGACGCACATATGAATAAATGCAATTCAATCAGTATGTAATGACTGCATCTATTAGACAATGTTATGTAATTAAAGGGCACTAATTAAGGGAGTGGCTAAGATATTTCCTTTCAGAAACTGCAGGAGGCCACGATTACTTAATTTATCTAAGAATTTATTGTTTAAATATGATAGTGAGGCTAGAGCTCTGAAAATTGCATGTTAGCTTTCCATATGAAATGGGGTGAATTCTGATACAAGTATGAGTCAGAAACTATTAGCTCTCTACTGTTATTTGCCGAATGTTGAGAGAAGTTCAGACATTTTTTAGATTACAACAATGTTTAACTTTAACCCATGATCCTGACAAACAGAGATGGTTAAAGAAATCCCCCACTCTTGTGTTCTGGGAAACAGCTTATTGCAAAGAACTGCCTTTCCCCACGCGACCTGAGTAAGACTGTGGGAGCCCCTTGTTTACTTATCACAAGGCCAGACATTGACACCCTAAATTCCTTTTTTTTTTTTGGCTTTGCATAGGATTAGCTGAATTTTTTTGTCTCCACAGCAATTTAAACAAAATGGCTGTGAAATTGACTTGACCAAACTTCAGTTGAGTTTTTCTCCCTCACACAGGACCCTGAACTTGGAAGCCCACATAGCCTTTGGCAGCACTGGAATGAGAAACAGCCTCTCCTTAACTACCCTTTCCAAAAATCACTTACCAGAAAGACATTTCCTGATCAACTGTCTGATACCTGTTCTTCGGGGCCTGGTTTACTCCTTTCCATGTAAGAGAAACCCTTGCCTGCCTGACGTTATTAGCAACGCTTGACCTTGTCACGGTGAACTTGTCCTGGATGAGCACTCTCATACTGCAACTGTCCCTCTCTCTCTATTGCAATAACCATTTTGAGCAAAGTCTCCCCTTACATTAAGTTTGAATTTGTCTTTTATTTGATATTTTTATGTCATAAAACAATGACAACAATCTAAGTTTAAAAATAAAAACCCTGATTTCATTCAGTCTTTGAAATATGTTCTTTTCCAGGTATAGCCATGTGTAACCACGAGACAAATGACATTTTCTTGAAGTTCCTTTTACTCACCCTAGGAAATGTGAAGTAGAGAACTAAATGTACTCTCTTAAGAAGCCATATTTCAAAGGACAAATATATCTTCTTTCATCAATTTACCAATATAACTTGTTACTTTAGATAAATCCAATGTGTTTTAGCCTTGGATTATGTAGTTGAATTTATCTCTTATTATAAGTAATCTCAGAGAATTACATATATTGTTTCAGTTTTTAAACCTCTTGAGAGAAATAGATACATAACATCAAACAAATTGCTAAAAATCTTTGGGTAGAAAATTTAAAGTGGAAGTTTTTAGTATGAATGTTAACGTCAACTACATTTGACATAAAATGAGTATATATAAACTCATTCTAAATTATTAAATTGACTTGACTAATGGTATTGGTCTTGTAAGTAGCCTATGCATGGTACAAATTAAGCCTTTCCTTGCTCAGTAAAAAGTAATAACATTAGAATAAACATGATAGGCTTTCATCTTTATTGGAAGGAAGAATGACAGTATTTATGGAGAGTCTGCAAAGTTCCAGACCCTGTGCTGACTACTTTCTCATGCATAACTTTATTTACTTCTCTCACTCTTATGAGGTAGTAGTATTATGGCCCAAATTACTAGAACACTGAGATCATGACCTTGAAACTGGTCTTTCCAATTGGAAACTGGCAGAGACAGACTATGAACATAAGACTTCAGCTTTTATGTCTAGAGTTTCTGCCATGGCTTCTCTCTTCACGAATTAAACTGACAATATTTTTCGCAGTACCTTATGACTAGAAAAGTTAATAGTTTTCTCACTCAAAAATGGATTTTAAGGCAGAAATTCTGCAAATAAGAGAGGACTGTGATTAACAATCTGAACTGGTTTTTTGTTTACTTAAAGAAATGAGTGTGCTGAGCATAGATACTCTGTAAATGAAAATTCCCTCAAATATTAATGAAAAGAAGGATAGTTATCTAAACCAAAGAGTAATTATAACTAAGAACTTATAACCAATGTCACTTATTTGGTTCAAGACTCTAAGTCAGCTCCATGAAGTACATTCTGGCTCAGAAGAGGAGTGTGACCTTTCTGGGTTATAAAGCAAATTTTATCTGTTTGATTACCATGAAAGCTGTTATTTTATTTTGCATAATTTCTTACTTATGGCAAAGTAATTATTTAAAAGTTATACAAATAGCCTTTTATAAAATAGCAGTCATGAAGTAAGGGTACTAATGTAAATCTTAAGAGAGTGTAAAAAACTCTTAGATAAATTTTATACAGGCCTGAAGACAAAGGATGTTCAGACATATAAGAGTGGGGCAAAGATAGATTTACAGTGATTTGTATGGAAAATAATACAATAATTCATAAATAATAATACAAGAATAAACCCTGTGTTTTGCATACTCACAACTGTAAGCCTACTTTTGCCTCACCTGTGTTTGCTTAATTAACAAACAAGTAAATCAATGAATAAATGAATAATTATGATTGACTTCTATGTATTAATTACAATTATCCTAAAACTTGAGAAGACATGAGAAAATCCTTAATATGCAATGTTTAGTGGCCAAAGCAGGCAAAACACTGCTTTAAAAAAATAAGCCCAATATTTCATAATGTATAATCATATATAAACACACACAGGGGTAGGCAAAAGCAGATTTACAGTTGTGAGTACATAAAACAGTTTATTCATGCATTATTATTTATTAACTATTATATTATTTATTCATGTTATAATTGGTAAAGCTACTTTGCTCTACCTGTATTCACAGAGACTCTTCAGGTACCACACACTACTTTAGGTAAGCAAACATAACCCTGCTTTCTTTTTTTTAATTTGTAAGACAGTTTTAATAATACACTCTCAACTTTGACTCTGCAAAGTGTAGGAATAGAAATATAAACCACAATTTTTACATATGAAAGATAGAACAAAAAGTAGTATAAATTTTAATATCTTAATGTTTTAAGAATGTCATCAGAAAATTTAAGGATTTTTGTTTTTATTTGGGAAATCAAAAGTGCTTTAATTAATCTGTTCTAACATACATTCTAAGAAAATTTTTTGGATTTCTTTCTTTTAAAATTTATTTTCTTACTGAATTGATTGGGGTGACATTGCTCAATACAATTACATAGGCGTGTTTCAGGTACACAATTCTACAACACACCATCTGCATATTGCATTGTGTGTTCACCTCACAACAGTATGGTGACTGCCAGGGAGAAAGGGGGTGGGAGGAAGTAGAAGAGAGTGAAGGGGGCATCTTGCTTCCTGAAAGTTTATATTTTACTGAAAATCCACAGACAATGAGCAAATAGCCCTACACATGACATGGGAGGTGGCAGTTCCATGATTCTACGAAGCAGGGTACGCAGAGCAAGAGGAGGACAGGAGCTGTTGCACGTGCTGAGGCAGGACCTTGCACAAAGTGTTGGTGGGATGAGGGCAGCGAGTAGGGATGGAGCAGAGGAAGCTAGAGCAAAAAAGTGACAGGTGACAAGGGGCTGCAGAGGCCATGAAAAGATTTTGGCTTTTCTTTAGGTGAAGGGCAGAACTTGGAGGGTTTGAGCTGAGAAATGATGTGACCTGACTTACACTGCGAAATGTAACTCGGGCTTCTTGTAGAGGGAAGACCATAGGGAGGGCAAGAGTGAACACGGAACATCTAGAAGAGTACTAGGTTAAGAAATGATGGTGTCTTGAACCCGTGTCATCAAATTTTGGGTATCATTTCTTGGTAGACCTAACAGGAGTTGGTGATTGGGCAGTGTAGGATGTGAATAAAAGAGAATTATACAGCATGACATTGAAGATTTTGGCACGAACCACTGAAACTAGGGAGTTGCCTAAGACAGAGAAGGCACAGGCTTAAGGGAATTCAGTTCAGTTTTCAACTTGTTAAATTTTAACTGAGTGTTTGAGATTCAAATGGAAATATCAAGAGTTTGAGAATTTAGGTCTCGGTGAAGTCATCTGGGCCAAAGATAAAACTTTGGGAGTTCCCAGTGAACTGATGGTGTGGTAAAGAACTGATACTGGAGCTGATCCAGGGGACTGTGTGAGGAGAGACAGGAGTTCCAAAGCCCACGTTCTGAGCAACTCCAACATAGACAGTTCAGAAAGTCCAGGAGGATCCAGGGCAGAGAACAAAAATAAGATAATGGAAAATTTGGAGGACCACTGAAGAGAAAGTGGTGTCCCAAAGGAAGGAAGTTAAAGAAGTTGTTAAAGAAGGATGATGTGATCCTGAGTAGGAGGGCTGAGGAACAGCCATTGTATGGGCAAACGGAGGGAACTAGGGGTTGTGAGAAGGGTTTTGGTGGAGTAGCAGATTGAAAGACTAATTGAAATATGTTTAAAATATGTGAGAGTAAAGAAACTGGAAAATGAAAATATAAATTAATTAATGAGGAAATTCTCTGGAAAGGTAATTGGCAGATGGTGTGTATTATCCAGAGGGAAAGGGGGTTGATTAGACAGGCTTGTCTGAAGACAGGAGGCATGAAAGCTCTGTGTGCAAGTCCCCCTTTTCTAACACGGCAGGAGCTTTTGCAGTAAAATTTTACAGACTTAACACGTTTGTCTCATTGGGCAGATTGTGCTTCTTGGCCAATCCTATCAGGCAGGGCTTTCTCCAGGAACGTTGTGTCTCTGAATTCAATCAAGATTCTATTTACAAGGAAGAAAGGAAGAATATAGATTGAGAAGCAACTAGTCATGTCTGTTAGAAAGCCCTACGAAGAGCCAGATAGGCTGACTGATCATGAGTGGTCTATGCTAAATAGGAGAGTACTTCCTGTTTACCTTCTTCCTGTATTTGGATCACTACATCCACTTTTTTAATTATTGTATTGAGTTGTATTATGGTGTTCAAGATCTAACTTGAGGGGGAATTTACTTTGGATTTGCAGATAGTAGAGTCATGTGAAAGCAATTATGAACATCAATGGCTTCTGATGGCCACTGCACTTAAGAAGGAAGTGAGGTCCCTTCCAACTGCTTTGCTTCGTGTCCATTGTCCCATGAGGAGTTGCCAGAACTCAGGTTGCCCATGATTTCTCCAAGTCATAAGCATGTCATTTAAAATTCATTGTAATTTTATTAAAACATGTACAAAATTGTATAGCTCTAAAGTGTGTTTCAAGGACAGGAAAATGCCCCAAAGCTCTAGCTAACAGGATGTAGGACAGATGACAACTTGGTAAGACCAGCTCCCTAATGACCTATAAAGTTCCATCCGGGACAGATGATTCTATCCCTAAAGTTACAAAAACCATGTGCAGAGGTGGTGTTTCACAGGGGCAAGAGGGGTGGGGGTATTTTCATAGGGTGATTCTATGGTACATAAAAAGAAAGTAGCTTTACTGAACATTTGCCTATGTACAATTCTCAAACTGATTCCCTTATTCTGAGCAAACAGCAAATAAGGTTGTTAAAGAGAAACTTTCCAAAGGTAAGACACCTCGTTATTCATGTTCCGCAGTCTCAATTTATGTGCATCACTTCTCAAAATGCAGAGCATGTTTGCTGAGCAAGAGGGACTGCCTGGGTTTGAGTGCTCTTAAGAAGATAGCAATACTTTCCTGAGAGTGCCCTCTGCTTCAGTAACTGTCTCTGCACTCAGCCTCAGAAGAGTATTTCTGCATGCAAGTTCTCCTTGTGAGGAGTACAGGGAGACTTCAGCCTTACCCACAGCTTGCCCTGGGCTTTCATTTTCATCGTTTCAACCAAATTTTATAGACTGCATACATTATATTACAATTATAACAAACAGGGAAAGCAAAAGTGAAAAAGATAGCTGCCCTGTCCTAAAGCAGCTTAAATTTTGAGGGCTGGGACAAGAGAGGGAGATGTGAGCTGAGGGGAAAGGACTGGAAAGGACTGTGGACAGGTCCGTAGGTAACAACTTAGGTAATCAGTGGACAGGTGAAACAGCAGAATATTCTCCCCTCATTTCCCTTGGAATATGGGAACAGCTATATGTATTTTTTACTACTTCCTTGGGTTGCTAAGTGGCCCATTTCCATATCTACTAGGATTTTTCCCCTGGAACTGCCAAAGGCACAGTGTGTGGACAGAGAAGCTCCCGAACACCTACAGACTTTGACCGAGACCCACCCTGCGGGAATCCAGAGGCCCAGCACTTGGACACTTAGGGCTTGACAATGTTTTCAGGTGTGTGTACGCGCTGGGGGACTTCCTGCGCGTTGGAAGGATGCATACCTGACTGTTCCCCACTACATGTCAGTAGCACCAGACCCTCAATCTGTGACAAAAATGTCTCTAGACATTTGTCCTTAGGAGGCAAAATCACCCTGGTTCTATTTACTTCCAGGAATGATCAGACTTGTGCTTTGGCCTATACTGTAAACTATAACAGGACTTTGGATAGGTCACTGAACCTCTTGTTTATGTTCTTACCTTTAATAATGAATATATCCTTACCACCTACATCTTCGTGTGGAAGCAAAAATTAAAAATGTCTTATTAGAATGGATATAGCTATAAAAACAATTGTTCATGGGGTTTTTTTCTTTCACACATTTAGTCCTATTTAAAACCTAATTTAACCCAAAGGGTTAATATTCCTTGACTTACATGTGACTGTAGTATTTTTCACTGGAATCTTCTGGCCCCATGATGCTAGGACACGGTAGCATTGCTGGCACCCTGCTCTTGTGGGGCACATACCCACAGCACTGTACTCACTTCACAGGAGGGACCGTGTCCTGAGGTCGCTCAGGCAGCAGGTAGAAAGCCACACCATATGTACATGCCCGTTAACCTCCTGGTCTTAGCATGCTTAGCAGGTGCTGAATTAAGTGCACAAATCAATTTCAATCTACAAATGCTCTTGGTAAATGGAACAAACTGCTGCCCGTTGCCTGGCTCTAGGACACACCACAACCTGACAGGCATGGAAATCTGACCGCTGGCGAGCCTGGAGAGTCTGTCCGATGAAAACACTGGCTAGACTGTCCTCAGCTGGGGGAGATTTCTCCACTAAGCGTCAGTGTAGCTGTGCTGGCCATCATGCCCTCGTCCGAAAAGCAAACACACAAAAAACCCTCTTCAAGTCTTTTTACAAAACTTTTAAAGTTTCCAAAGCCCTCTTTAGAAGAAAATAATTAAATATTCAAGTTTGCACTGATAATTGCCTTCATTTCATAAAGTTCCACTGTTCCCTGAGTTTTTATGATGTCGTCGTCGTCATCATCATCATCATCATCATCATCATCATCATCATCATACTAGTTGGTTGAGTAAGAAATCCAGCACCCTCCTCAACCCCTTGCGTTTCCTCATTCCTCTCACCAATCAGTCCAACAGCCTTGAAATCCTTCTCATTAAAATATTTAAATACTTACCAAATTCACCCATATCCTTGCATCCCACTGCCATTTCCCTCCCCAAAACTCATTATTTTTTCCTGGATTATTTACACTACTACCCTAATAAGTCACTCAGCTTTACACCAAGCACTGGTCTGCTCCCTAACTAGCAGACGTGATTCACATTCTATAATGCAAACCTGATAACATCCCTGCCTGCTCAAGACCCTTCTCAAGGAGGCAGCTAAAAGAGCCTGGGTGTTCTTTCCCCCTGCATCTAATACAATGCCAGTTTAGAAGGTGCAAGTTGGAAAGATAGCTGCTGAATGAAAGTCCTTTCCACACATTCTCCATATGCAATTGCATTCCAGTAGAGGGCAGCTTCTCACTCAGAAACTTCTAAGTGAGCACAGGCTGTTTGGGTGTGAATGCTGTCTCAGCTTACTCAGTCCATTATTCAAATGAAACATAAGACAGGAAGCGAATGATGACAAAAAGCATTAAAACCCGTACATAAATAATTTGTATATAACTGAGGCTGTCTTTGCATCTTTGAAATTATAAGAAAGATAGACTCAAATGAAATCCGGGTTCTGCGGTTTTGGAAGCTTGTTCATTGTAGCAGAAAGAACAGAGACTCAGGATCAAGAAAACTGGGTCCTAAGACCCAGAGTCCTGTTCAACTAATGTGCTAGTTTCTCTAAGTTTCTTCTTTAATAAAATAAGAGTGAGAAACTTTATGTTACTAAAACAACACTTACTATAGTAAAAAGCACTCAAATATGAGGCATTGCAAATGCATACCCACAAACAAATTTTTCATACAGCTCCAGTTATTCTCAATTTCCTAAAATTTATCCACAGACCCTGATGGCTTTGATAGTAACAATTTGACCCTGCATCCCAGGTTAGGAGCATTTTCTTTACAATTTACACCATAATTTCCCATTCAGCATATCATTTAATCCTCTGAAAAACCCTGAAGCATTATATACTTTTATCCTCTCTAACTGCCTAAGAAGTAAACATGAAACAGAGGATTTAAACTTAATTGCTATATTCATTCGATTTATCTTTTATTCTTTAAAAAGGAAAGATGGTTAAACACAAACTATATTGAGAAAACATTTGTAGCCCCACAAACACATCTGAAAAGTATTAACATTGAAAAATGGTTCACCATGAATGGAAAAAAATAAATGATTTTCCTGTTTCCGACTGACAAATTGCCTCAAATTACCATTGCATTGCATCAAGTCTTTGTGGAGGCCAGGGGCACATTGAAACAGAACAGAGAAGCCTTAGTCCAGAGTTAAATGCAGGGTGTGCAGTGCTTACAATGGAGCCGCACAAATCACACCAGCACAACTGTTTCATCCAAGGAGCAGAGAAACCTTTTAAATCAGCTCTCTGGAGATCAATGCAGTTTTATGCTTCCACTGGTTGTTCTGACATTAGATCCTATATCCTAAGTAGCAAGACATGTACTGAAGGACTTGCAGAATAACCATCACCTTTCCTGAAAATGTGATGACTACTCTGAGATCATGCTTCATGTTCGTAATCATGGACCTAATGGACGGGGGTCTGAAATCCCACTACCGGACTTACTAAAAGGGCAGGGCAACACCTACTCAAAAGCATTATGTTAAACTTCTTTCAATGTATGGAACATATATTCTAGCTTCTTCCTGGATAGCTGTCTTAACTCTACATTTGCATATGCTGAGTCTGCACATGCTCACAAATTGGAGATTCGTATTAACAAACTGAAAGTCAGGTAGCTGAGATCTAGAATCATTCTGCAGTTAGGAAGAAAAACTGTTTCTTTGATGTCTTATCCTTTTGTTCTTTCTTTTTATTTCTTTTAAAAGAAATGGGAATAACATTAATCTACCTCCCAAAGCTACCTCAAGTATCAGGTAGGAGAAAAGAGTTTAAAGTGTTTCATAAATTGTAAAATACCATATATATCCAAGAGAGTGTTATTTCATCATTGCTTTGTTACAAAGAAAGGAGAGCTAAGATAGAACTACAAAATAGTTTCTTAGGTGAGCAGATAGAAGGGTCTAAAGGAATGAATAAGCTATTTGCTTATGATGAGACAAAGATACCTCTGTGTGGTGCAGTTACTGTAACAGGAGATTCCAGGGAGGCCTTAACCTAAACTGGACATAGCTTGGCATTGCATCGTAATGCTGCATTCTGTCACTGCACACTTCTGTGTATTGTTTATCCTCGTTTTTTTGACATTTGAAACACTTCATCTGCGGTTGTTTGGCTCTTAGTGGTTTATGGCTCGGGGGAAACCTACAAACAATAAAGAAAAGGGGAGGACTGCCCTCCAAAAACTCTCTCTACAGAGTGGAAAATTCCTAAGGTCATAGTCAAGGAATGTCAGACATGTGGTATGCAGTCTACCATTCTCCCATCCTGAGCACATTTAGTGAAACTTTCATGAATCCCAACCAAAGATTATGAATACTTCTCATTATTATAGTCCAGGTAGCAGCCAGCCACCACTAAGTATTCTAGAGCTGGCGTGCAGGCAGAAACCCATTTGTCATCCCTGTCCCAGGCTGAAGGCAAATGCTACAACCTGAGCCTGGAATGTCTTCACAGGCAATTATACCCTTTCAAATGGAGCTATCACGTCTGTGGCTTGAATTATACATAATACAAAATACGTAAGTTCAATCTCTGATCACTAAATTTGGGATGAAAACTTCTTTTATGCCATTGTGTAGTTTCATAACATTCTTATTGTCTTCATGGCCTGGTCCTCTTTGAAATAGGCTGACAAGGATCACTGGGAGATGAGCAAGGCACACTAGAGATGATTCTGTTATAGAAACACAACCTCATGTAGTTCAGTAGATGAATCAATTCAGGCTGTAGTCTGCATCAGCATAATGTGCAAGCCGTGTTGTGGAGCTTTGAAGTCGGAGACTACGTAGTCAAACTCATCTCCGTTAGTTACTAACTTTTGGGTCTTGGACAGATGCCTCAGATTCTTTCCATTTTTCATTTCTTAGTAGCAAAATGCACATATTGATACGTCATGGGGATATTAAGGATTAAATGAGAAAATAAATGTAGGTGCCTTGTAAAGTCCAAAGCATAATGATGGTATCATGTAAGTCTCTGTTCCACCACCCAGAAAAATGTGGATGACATATCAGACATTTAAGGGTATAAAATAGACTGTGTCAAAATTAGCAAGTGACTGGCCTTTTTCCAGGGCAACCTATATAGTGATTGCCCAAATAAGTCACATATTTGTGGCAAATCAGAACATTTGACATGTTATATGAATTTTGTCTTTGTTGGTTTTTTCTTTGTATATTAAAAAAGAGATATATAATTTACATGCCATGAAATCTGATTTTAGTTTTGGTTCCATGTGTTAACTGTATGCAACTCTGTACAACCAGCCAAAACAAGAGTTAGAATGCTCACGGTACCCTAGAATGTTCGTTTCTGTATTTTAGTCATCACTGTAGTAAAGACGATGGTTTCAGATTTCCATCACCTTAGATACATTCTTTTCCTCTATTTTGGATTTTATTTTGGACTCCTTTGTCTCTGGCCTCTTTCACTCAACAAAATGCTTTGGAGAATCACCTATGTTGAGGATATCAGTAATTTGTATGTTTCTTTAAACTGCTGAGTGATATTAAATTATATGAATATGTTAAAAATTTTATCTATTTTTTTCTGCTGAAGAACCAACCCCTGGCTTGTTTCCAGGTTTTGGCTATTATAAATGAGTTTGCTTTAAAAAATCTTGCACAAGTCTTTTTGTGAACATATATTTTCATTTCTCTTGAGGGGAGGACCTATCTTAGGGGTATACAAGGTTGGTCCAGAAAAAGTCCAGTCATTGTTCATATAACAAGAACAGTTTGTGCGACATCGATGTAACCTGGCAGCCAAGGAGAGTGGACTGGAATGTGCATGTGTGAACAATGACAACTTCATTGTAATAGTCAGTGGGGGTGGTAGATGCCCTTGACTGACCATGTGTACTGTGTGGCTGTTACATTCAAAATGACTGATCAAGTAGAGCAACGAATCTGCATTAGATTTTGTGTTAAGCTTGAACATTCCTCCATGGAAACTATTCAGATGATTCAGAAGGCTGCAGTTATGGGCAACTGGTGATTGGCAGCTTCATTATAACAATGGGCCCACTTATGCATCATGTCTCATGCAGAGTTTTTTGGCAAAACATCAAATTATCCAGGTGACTTAGCCCTCTTTCAGCCAAAATTTGGTGTCTTGTGATTTCTGCCTTTTCCCTAAACTAAAATCAACTTTGAAAGGGAAGAGGTTTCAGACCATTGATGAGATTCAGGAAAATATGACAGGGCAGCTGATGGAGATTGGGAGAATTGTGTGAGGCCCCTAGGTGCCTACTTTGAAGGGGACCAAGTCATCATCGTCCTATGTACAGTGTTTCTTGTATCTTCTTCAATAAATGTCTCTATTTTTCATATTACATGGCTGAATACCTTCTGGACAAAGCTTGTATGTTCCTGAGCATATTATTTCTTTCAGAGTGGAACTGCTGAGTTTTACAGTAGGTGCTGGTATGAGTATAAAATGGTACATCTACATTGGAAAATTATCAGTATTTTATGAAAGTACATACATGTCTAATTCATCTAACATCTAATCCATACATGCTAGACTTTAAAGAAAATTTCTTAATATTCTGTACAAATTATACACTCTCACCCACCAGTAATGCATGTGTGATGATTCTATTCACTCCACATCCTAACCAATTGTGCTTGTGCTGACAGATCATTTATCTTTACACGGCATTATCAGTGTAGTTTTGTTTATTTATTTGTTTTGTTTTTGTTTTTACTTTCTCTCATGTTAGTTGCATGCATTAGTATTTCATTTTTTTAAACTGTTGAGTTGTATTTTATTAATACAAATAACTGAATTTGTTCACTCATCTCTCTTATTGATAGACATGTGGGTTGTTTCCAGATTTTTTCTGTTATGGGTAAAGTTATAATAGACACAAGCTTTTAAGTCTTTTAATAGACCAATATTTTTGTTTCTCTATAAGAGTGATTTCCATGAATAGTTTGGATCAGAAATTAGCACTCTGCTATCTGTGGGCCAAATGTAGCCCATCACCTGTATTTGCAAAGAAAATTTGGAAGTGATTTTTAAAATACTTGTTACTTTTTGTTTTTAATACATCTTCTCAAGAGTACTTTAAATTTTAATAATTTCTGTGTTTTACAGCCTGCATACAACATTTTTGAAAATTTAAAAAGCTACTCAAGGTTGGTTCATGAGGTTTAAGGACAGAAGCCATCTACATAACATCAAAGTTCAAGGTGAAGCAGCAAGTGCAAGGTAGAAGCTGCAGAAAGTTATCCAGAAGAGCAAGCTAAGGTGATTAATGAAGGCAGCTAGGCTCAACAACAGACTTTCAATATAGAGAAAACAACCTTACATTGGAAGAGATGCCAGGTAGGACTTTCACAGCTGGAGAGGAGAAGCCAATGCCTGGCTTCAAAACTTCAAAGGACAGACTGACTCTCTAGTTAGATGCTAATGCAGCTGGTGATTTTAAGGTGAAGCTAAGGCTCGTTTACCATTCCAAATTTCCTAGGGCCCTTCGGGAGAATTGTGCTAAATCTACTTTACCTGTGCTTTCTAAATGGAAAAAAAAAAGCCTAGATGACAGTGTATCTGTTTACAACATGGCCTCCTGAATATTTTAAGCCCAATGTTGAGACCTACTGCTCAGAATAAAAGATTTCTTTCAAAATATTACTGCTCATTGACAGTGCACCTGGTCACCCAAGAGCCCTGATGGAGACGTACAAGATATTAATGTTGTTTTCATGCCTGCTAACTCAGCATCCATTCTGCAGCCCATATATCATGGAGTAATTTCAACCTTCAAGTTTTATTTATTTTAAAGAAATAGTGATTCCACAGATGGATCTGGGCAGGAATCATCATTCAGGATGTCATTTGTGATTCACAGAAAGAGGTCAATATATAAACATTAACAGAACTTTGGAAGAAGTAGCTTTCAACCCCTTCAGATGACTTTGAGTGGAGAAAGTAAACTGCGATGTTGTGGAAATAGCGAGAGAACCAAAATTAGGATTGGTGTCTGAAAAGGTGACTGAATTGTTACAATCTCACAATAAAACTGATGGATAAATGTTTCTTATTGATGAACAAAGAAAGTGGTTTTTTAAGATGGAATCTGCTCCTGGTGACGACTCGGTGAAGACTGTGGAAATGACAACAAGGGATTTAGAATATTACACAAACTTTGCTGATGAAGCAGTAGCAGGTTTGGAGAAGAATGACTCCATTTTTTAGAGAAGTTCTACTGTGGGTAAAATGCAATAAAACAGCATTGCATGCTACAGACATGTTGTTCATGAAAGGAAGAGTCAATGAGTGCAGTGAACTTCATTATTGTTTTATTGTAAGAATTGCCACAGCCACTTGAACCTTCAACAACAACCACACTGATCAGTCAGCAGCCATCATCATCAAGTCAAGAACCTCTACCAGCAAAAAGATTACAACTTACTGAAGGTTCTGATGATGGTTAGAATTTTTTAGCAATAACGTATGTTTTAAAGATTTCTTATGTATTTATTTTTAGACAGAGGGGAAAGGAGGGAGAGAGGGAGAAAAACATCAATGTGTGGTTGCCTCTGACATGTCCCTTACTAGGGACCTGGCCTGAAATCCAGGCATGTATCCTGACTGGAAATCGAACCAGTGACCCCTTGGTTTGCAGGCCGGTGCTCAATCCACTGAGCCACACCAGCCAGGATGCAATAAACTATTTTTAATCAAGGTATATACATCTTTTTTATTGTATTTTTTGTTTTTTATTTTTAATTTATTTTTAATTTATTTTTTATTTTTATATACATTTTTTAATAGAAAATGCTATTGCATGTGCAAGAGATTACTGTATAGTGTCAACATAACTTTTATAGGTGCTGGGAAACCAAAAAATTATGTAACTAGATTTCTGATGATATTTATTTATTATGCTGCTCTAGAACCCAACCTGCAACATCTCTAAGGCATGCCTGAACTAACCTAAGCTACAGACACATACAAATGAAAGATAGGTGGGATTACACAGTCAGTGTACTTTCTTCCTTTTTTTTTCCTGTGTCTTCCTTCTCCCTCCCCCCTTTCTCTCCCTCCCTCCCTTCTTTTCTTTCTTCTTTCCTTCCTCCCTCCTTCCCTCCTTTCTTCCTTCCCTCCCTTCTTTCCTTCCTTCCTTCCTTCCTTCTTTCATTTTTTCCTTCACTTCTGCTACTCTTGGTTTCCAAATGGATTTAGAACAGACGAGAGATGACTAGGAAATCTATCTGTGGAGTTTTCCAGCAGAATATGTGGAATGATTAAGCAGCAAGGGCTGCTAATAAGACTTCTCAACTCATCATCAAATATAATTAGTTTCTAGCCCAACCTCAGAAGTGTTTGTAATAGAGGTTGAGACTAAGGCTGTTAGAGGTCATCCCACTTGAACCAAGGGAAAAGTGACCAGACTGTGCCTTACACCAATCATACTTGCACTGTAGAAGCCATAAGGATGAGCAGCAATGACACGAGGGACAGTGCCCACTGACCAAAGAAGCAGAGGACACCCGCACGAGCACCTGAATCCCTGCTCCCTACTTTGCAGACAGATGAAACACACCTTGACCCCTTCCCTCTACACACTCTGACCTCATCTTAGGAAAAGAAGAGGGAGAAAAAGCTTCCTGAGACACTGGAAATGGTACCAAATAAGAATGTAATTCAACTAAGGTTAGATCATTTATAGATACATAAAATATGTTCCATATGCAATATATAAATATTCAATATGTTTTTCATATATAATGGAAACATATAACATAACATGTGCATATTATATATATCATGTAGTTTATGAACTAGTACTTTAATGATGCTTAATATATGCTATGTATAGCATGAGGAAAAAGTACAAGGGGGGCCCCTCAAAAAACAGAACTTATTTACAAAAAATTGTATATTTATTCTTACATGTTTAAACTTCAGTCACCTTCTAAGTATTCTCCATTTGATGCAATATACCTATGGAGACTTTTTTTCCACTGCTCATCAGTGGAAAAAAATGGTTTTAGAACTCATCAATTTTGATGCCTTTTAGTGCTTCTGCCATTTTTTGTTTCACCTCTTCCACACTGGCAAAACATTTCTCTTTGAGGACTCCTTTTATCCGAGGAAACAAAAAAGGTATTCAGGGCAAGATTGGATGAACAGGAAGGGTAAGGCACAGGGATCATGCTGTTTGGGGCCAAAAACTGCTGAACACTCAGTGGGTGAGGGCAGGTATGCTTGTAAATCACCCATCATGAAATGGGAAAACGAGTTGAAAGAGTCTTCAAAAAAAATTCACTGAAGCTGAACAGCCTTTCACAACAATGCCAGCTGGTACACAGATACAGATGGGTTCCTACAACACTCAGCTAGTGGGGGAAGCCTGTACTACAAGTGGCCACCCTCCAGAAGATAATTCCATTGTGGGGGGTTTCCCCCTCATATAAAATAAGTATATGACACAACACACTAAGTGCTTTATGTATACTACCTCACTGAATTACCCTGTGAATTCTTATAGGCTACATACTATCATGACCTTTTAAAGATTAAAAAATAAAAGGAATCTGAAGAAGTGGTTGGACAGAGTGGTGTGTGTCTGGCAAAGTCCTCGATACACAATCTTACCTACCCACAGAGTGGAATAATTACAACTTCAAAGGAAATTATCTATAGAACAGTGAAGCTGACTACATGTAAAAACTGATTTTTTTTAAAGAAGGGGCTTGTTTTCAATTCTGGCTCAGGTACCCAGTAGCTGAATGATTTTCTCTATTAGCTGCATCTGGTCCTGTCCAATACATTGATGCAGACATTCGGTCCATGTCAACACGTCGGGATATAAAAACTGCCCATGAGCATACTTGTTCTGTGCTGAATTGTCCTTGACATTGTGTCTTGTCCAAAACATCCAGACTTAGTAATGGTTTCAGACAGCACATTTTTTAAAATAGTTTTGGTTTACAGGATTGATACATAAAACACATGAACATGTTTTATTGGTCTAATAATTGTGCTGTGACTGTATTGTCAATAATAACCTTTCGAGCCTCAGCAGCCTGGCTGGTAATGGCACATGAGGTGAGGTAGGTAGGTCAGCATGGACCAAATGTCTCTGTGGATGTTTTGGATGGAAACAAATATCCACATAGGATTTTTGTCAAGTCAATTAACCTTTCTGATATTTAATAAAATGAACTGCCCATGGTCATACTAAAAATTAAAAGAGATCATAGTGCCCATTATTATATATATTTGTGTATATCTTATGACAAATTTTTTGAGATCAGATCTCTTTATCTTTGTATTTCCCTGAGTGCCCAGTGCAGTGTTCTGTGTCTGGTAGGTCTTATGCACATCTTGAGTATATCCTCCTACAATGTGGGGAACAAGAAAGCAAATCAAATACCCACAATTTGAAAATCTATTCAATAAGATAAAATTATATGTGCTTTTAATACATCCAATAAACAAAAAGCACTGAAAAAAGATACAATATATGCAAAAGTATGTGGTGGACAATAATTTTTTTCAGGAAATAAGCCAATACATTTGAGTAGGCTATTAATAATGGAACAGAAAATACACTGTTCAAATCCAATTTGAACCATACATTTATTTTAAAATATAAAGTTTGTTAAACATGCTTCACACTACCCTGGTACAAATTCTGAAGCAATAACTACATAGAGATAGGCCACCATGGAAATTTCAAATGCATTTATTGGCTAAGATTTTATGTATCCATTTCCTTTTCATACCAACTCTCTCTTCTGTGAATATTGTTTTTGTCTTAAAATGAAATATTTTGAAAATCACTAAGAGAATGACAAGCCCAATTTGCTTACACAACACATTATGACAGAAGCTGAAATGTGTAACATTGCTTATTCACACACTTTTGGTACACTGTAACTGATTTGTAAAATGGAAATAATTACTTATACTTCCCTCTCAGAATAAAGTCATACATAATAACTCTTACATGAATACAAAACCCTGACTTTGGTAAAGGATTGGCACAAGTCTCTGGAAAACTCATAAGCTCAACTCCTTGGGAGGTTTCTGTTTCAAATCTGCATTTTGCTAAAATTACCGAACAGGGCAAGATTTCTAACTTCTAGTAGGAGCATTGTTTTCTGCTGTTCAACATTTCTAAAGCAATCACAACTTAATTTCTCCCAGCTCTGTTGCTCCGCTAGTTAATCTAGATGTGAAGATCTTAGCTGTACCTGTTGAAAAAGTGATTTCTAGAAGCTCTTTTTAAAGTAGATTAGATGCCATTGAAAGAATCAATGTACCAAAAAACAAAAAAAAGAAAGGAAGGAAGGGAGGAAGGGAGGAAAGGAGGGAAGGAGGGAGGGAGGAAGAGAAAGAAAGAAAGAGAAAGAAAGAAAGAAAGAGAAAGAAAGAGAGAGAAAGAAAGAAAGAAAGAAAGAAAGAAAGAAAGAAAGAAAGAAAGAAAGAAAGAAAGAAAGAAAGAAAGAAATTTAAATTTTAAAAGAGGGAGATAGCAGGTGGTCTGTCCCTAACTAACTTCTCCATAGGGCCTACTCCCATCTTTTCACTTGGAAAATATTTTCATTTTCCACATATGTTCAGAGCTTCCTTACTTAGTGGATTTTTAAGGAAACCACCACTTATCTGGTGAATCCTGGGTGCAAAGAAGCAGCACAATGAACAACAGTTACATCAAGTTACCTTCTATGGAGGTTGAAAAATGTTTAATAGATTTACATAAAAAATAATTTTTCATTTTCAAAAATTGTGGAGCTGATCTCTTCCTGAGAGTTCAATTGTAAAAGCCTTTTTAATCAAACCCTCCTCACCCAGGATTAGAAGATCAAAGTGGTCTTGATTTTAAAATATATTAAACTGATTATAATGATAATGTCTGCTCTCTTTTCTTCCCAGTTTGGGATCACCTAATGCACTCCCACACTGACCTTAAGAGATGAAATGCAGAAATTCCCCTCTCATCCCCTAGGGGTCCAAAGGTAATCACAATGGGAGCGCGGGTTTCAGCTAGGTGTCCTCACTGAGTAGCCAAGTAATATGGCACCCAAAGACTGAAGCCACTTGCATGAAGACTGCAATTCACAGAACAAGTTTTTTATGTGCCTTCTACCATGACTGGTAACTGAAGACAGAGATAATTCTCACAGTGCTCTAAGGAGTTTTGTCTGGGAGAAATTTGGAAATTTCCATGGATCTAGCAGTCTTCCCATACACCCACTGTCTGGGAAGTGGACCCACCATAAAATACTTCTCAAGATGTGGCCCAGAAATATGAACCCCTGGTGCCTGGGCTCCACCACTTTCTCCTTGTGTCTGGTCCCTTCTAAGTGTTTAGCTCTTAGTTCCCACAACTAAAACAATAAAAATCCACCCATTCTCCTTTCCCTTCAACTCCAAGGCTTTCATGAGCATTAAAACAAAATGTTTAAGGTAAGACTTCAGGTCAACCCAACACTGACTGCCAATGGTCCCTTCCAACCCAGAAACACAAGAATGGTAATTCATCCCCTTGACAAAAGATAAATTCATTCCTTATGAACAGACCTGATTACCTTTCTTGGGGATGGGATTGAGAGTGCCTATTATCTTGGAGGGGTCTACAGTGATGAAAAACAAGATGCGATGTAACTTATCAATAAGTTATCTAGCTACATCCAGTCTGTAGGTTACCCTGATTTCTAACCAGATCTAAAATGTACTGAGTATGAGTGTCTTTATTAAATTCAATAAATTGGCATTATTAAATTCAATATTAAAAAACACAGCCATGATTTTCATACTTTATTGTAACCAGAAATTGAGGCTAAGGGAGTTTACATGTCCCAGGTCACACAAGAAACAACACGGCCAGAATTCTAACCTCAGTTTGCCTGATTGGAGACCCTCTGCTTAACCACAATACTCCCCTATTTCTCAATTGATCCAGATTTCTGAAAAATGACTACTTCAGAATGTACCAGGCTCAAGAACCATGGCATCACCATTGCCTTAACGGGTTGACATAAGCCCATATACCAACATAAAGCATCCTCCACCTGTGAGCAGGCCTATCATTGATAAATTAAGAGAAAAAAAAGGCATGTTTGTGATTGTTAATACCATTGATTAATTTTATTCTTCAAGTGTGTGTTTCTGAGCAGGATAGGTATACTTTCTCAGAAAGCCCCCTCTAAGAGTTGGTATTTTTGATTATCAACCTCCATTTAACTTTCAAGCTATTCCTAAGAGAGGTTTGGAGTGCTTAATTTCTGATTCATTTCAGAAAAACAGCTGAGTCAACAACTTGAGGTTATATATTTTTTCTTCCAGAATTACTTCTGTAATTATTGCTGTACACTGTGGGCTGTGAGATATGTTTTTTTACTCAGAATTATAGGAGAACATGCATAAGGTCACTACAAACCTAATTTAAGGAGTAATTACTAACTTCATTTTCTTCTTTTGTCTGTTCATCTTAAGAAAATATGTTCCAGTGAAATAACATGAGTGATTTTAGCAGAATCAGTCCTGTTTTTCAGCCAAATTTTATGTTCGGAATTTATATTCTAGGAATTCTTTTAAACCTCACATATGGGTAATGCTTAGAAGAAAAAGTAAATATGAAATATTTAATTGATGAAGCCTAGCTCACCATTCCAATACTCAGAAATGAGATGTTTTAGCTAAAAAAAAAAATACTTTCTCTAATAAGGCCACACATTCCAATTTGAAAAGAACAGAATGATATAAAAAAAATTAACTATCTTGTTGCCACTGTAAATCTCTGAGTAGAACTAAACATTATTAAAGTGTGCCCCTCGAATTTACTACTGTATTTGGAGTGTGAACAACCCTTCCAAGCCTTAATGCTTCTCCCCTACATAATGAAAGCAAGCACGGCTCAGAAAAACTGAGTGTCTCTGCTTCAGTGCTGTCTATGCATTTCTGAAGAAGCTTCAGTTCAGAAAAAGCAAAGCATTTATGGGGAACACCATTCAAAACCTGTGGCACTCTGTAACCAGAACACTGACAAAAACTATAATAACCTTTTTTCTAACTGACTTCCTTTTTTTACTTTTTTAAATCGACAACATCAGTTTGTTGTTCCACTTATCTGTGCCATCATTGGTTGATTCTTGTATGTGCCCTGACTAGGGATCAAACCCATAACTTTAGTGTATCAGGACAACGTTCTAACCAACTAAGGTACCCAGCCAGGGCTATAATAATCTTGAGAAAAGGACTAGCATAGTGATTATTTTTTAATATCTCAATTTAAACTTTAAGAGAACACAGTGTCAAAGAGCCACCTGTAGTTCCCTTTAGGAAGCAGGTAAAATATTATTTTCCTTCTATTCTTTGCCATAAGAGGCTTGAGTGACAGAGACATGCAGGTTGTATCAGGACCTTTTTAAAAGTAATATTAAAAAAAAAAACAGAGATTGGAGTGCAACAGCTACCAGATACACTAATCTGCAGACACTTAAGAGGTTTTTGTTGTAGTTTATGATATTTGAGTCAAGATATATTTTTTCAGAGACAGTGATGATGAATTATTTTGGGGGGAAAGAATAAAGTAGTAATTAAGTAGGTATTTTGGACAACCATTTATAAATAAGGGTACCCTCTCTGTATTCAAACACTTTAGTAGTTAAAAAAAAAACCCAACCCACATCTTATTAGCAATTTACTTCACTTATTTTGGGAGGATTGCGGTTGGGGATTAGATACTTTTGAGGTTTGGATTGAGAGTTCCAGCTCACAGAAATTCATTTACTCACAGAATTGTACAGAATTCTCAGTTTTCAAATTTTAAATTAATGCTTATTAAAATAATCACAGTATTTTATTTTTCTCATTCAGTTTGCTTAGTGTGTAAAAGGAAGGTTAAGGCTGTTTTAATTTACGCCACCTTCGTCACCCTCCCTAAGGCTACATACACACGGAAATCCCCTGAGCTGCAGGCAGCGCTTCCTCACCGATCAGTGAGCGGTTCGGTGGAAGAAACACGGTAGATCAGGACAAGAGAGCTGTCCTAGGGGAACCTCGAAGGAGAGCGCAGTGATTGCTCTGAGAACAAGAAAAGAGACGGTATGCAGGGTTGTTGGAGGTCACAGGAAGGGCAAATCAGAACAGGCAGAGGAACTCCTATAGTCTAATAAGTTCATACAAATGATGGGGAATATAATTCTAAACATACATCAATTTCCCCCATGCAATTCAAAATGTGTCTATATGTGTGTATAATATTAATTCCATAGTAGATACTTCCTCCTCTCTAAATTGTACAATTTAATTTCTAAAATCTCAAATAATCTTGGACTCTCAATTTAACACTAGTTTTTTAGTTATATACAAGATTAATGGATCAGGTAAGTGGATTTTTGTTTCTTCAGAGTTAGACTGAGAATGAAACTCAGAGTATGTAAGATAATTGCATGATTATCTTCCGTTGCCCAGAAACACTAGAGAAAGCTTTCTTTTGGATTGTGCAAAATTACATACAACTCCTAGCATTCAATATACTGCTCTGTGACCTGCTGATGCACACAAAATGCTTGCTGTTCTATTAGCTGAATTTAATGACTTGTAAATAAGCTGCCAATTCATGTCCTTTAATAGCATTTCCATTTTATATACCAGGTAGGTTGTATATATTTGTGATTTTAAATTTTAACACTTGGACAACAAATTATAAAAATGGTGCAGAGCTATAGAATTTAAAATAACCTAAGTTTTAGCTTTTTATATTTATACACTATTTCCTATTTTGTTCCAAGACTTTGTGGGACCTTGTGCTGATAAATTCCCATGCTTCTCTAGTCTGTTCATTCCCCTTCATTTTAGCCATTGGTGAGCCCAATAAACTTATTTTTATTCTACAAGATACAACGATGTAATCACACACAGTGGTGACTGACCACAGAAATTAGAAGAAATTCACAATCAAAACTTTGCTCAATTTGTGTATTAGTTAGAACAGATGGGCTTTTTTTTAAAGTAGTTGTTTTATTGGTAGTAATCATTCATGTCCATCCGCATAAGTCAAATGCATTTCTACTATTTATGGCATTGGAAGCTATAGATTTTAGACCGCTTTCAAAAAACAAGTTTGAAACACTTCATTCTGACTCTATTTCTAGAACCAGTCACAGGATTATATTGAGCTGATAAAGTATGGCTATAAATGTACCTAGGACTTTCTAGGAATACCTGCAATATACAAGTTAGTGATTTCACTATCATTGCAATCTATTGTCTTACAACAGTGCCACGTGCAAAGAAATTGGTTATTTTAACAACAAAAATTCCTCCAAGCTCTATCCATAAAAATCTTTCATCCTGAAATGGGAAAATATGAAGCAGGCATAGCCACAGCAATACATAAATATAGTATCAGTAAAGAATCAGGTAACAAAACAAGACACCCAAATAATACAGAACTTGGTAAAGCACCAGAAGCACACAGCATTGATTTTAGTTTCTAGTGATGCTGAATTTGAATTTTCAAGCAAGACTTTTTAATTACAGCATTGTTCTCCAATAAGCAACATTTTTAACTCGAAAAAATAGTTTATAGGAGAGATAGATTTTATTTATTTTGTTTTTTTTTAATTAAAAAATAGAAGGGTTAATTCTACATAGACTTGTACCTTTTGTAATCCAAGAGATAATGTGTATTGTTTATTGGCCTTAAATGTCATCAATCATTTTAAAACACATCTTCTCTTATACAGCTTTGCAGAATGTTATGAACGAAGAGCCAATATAGCCAATAGTAATTAAACAACATGTTAAAGTTGAAAACTCAAAAGTTTGATAATTCAGATTTTTACAACTTTTATATAACTATTCCCAAACCTTTATTTCTAAGTATCCTGTTCCCCTTAGTTGGTAATGTGCATTAAAACAGTATCTTTGTAGGGGGAGCAACAGCATTTTTGAGGGACCAACAGAGGTTGAGCAAGGCATGTATTTTTAAATGTAAGGTGAACTCTGCATGAGTTTCATATTCTTAAAACTGACAATGATTATTATTTCAGCCAATACTTTATAAAGTTAATACTCTGTGTTTGCAGAGCAGTTTAAACATTTCAGGGAACATGTACAAATTTCTTAATCTAAGCATGGAAGTTATAGCATCTCCATTTAATTCAATGAAGATAATTAAAATAAAATTTAATTATTTTTCTCAACCACTTCTGTAAATTATAAGTGTTTAAATGCCAGATCTCTTATATTCTTGGTATTTATGATTTTCCTTGTGCTTTTTGTAACCAAGAATATTTTTGAGGTCATTCAGCCCCCAATACTACTTTTTTAAACAAATACTTTGGTGAAAAATTATATCAAAGGACTAAGAAAGCTCATCGTGAGATTTTTCTCTCAGTAAATGAATAACAGAATACTCTCTGAAGCTGTGAATGACCAAAGAATGATGGCTGTATTCAACACAGCATTTTAATCTTCATTGTTAGAAAACTTGGGCTAACTGATTCCAGTTCAAAGATTATTCCATTATCCAGAGAATAGATTGTTTTCCAGATCTTTGTGGACAGGCTTTAAACAGGCTTTTCGACAACATAAAATATCCACATTGCAGGAGACATCATATAAATACAGAAAAATTTACACTTGTCTAAACAACTACATATAGGTAAATAAGAAAGTGGCCTTCTTATTTCTGTGAACCTAAATAATAATACTTCAGTAGGAAGGATAGGTGGTGTTCAGATAAATGGCTAAAAACTATTCTTCCACATGGGAGCCATTGCCAGAGTTCCTTTAAGGACTTTCTCTGACTGTTCCACATAGCATATCTAAAGCAGTGTTCCTAAGTGCCACATAAATAGCCTTCTAGTAAAATATGGTAAACACAGTAGGAACTCAGTAATTCTGTAAGGGCTACGAAGTGCTGATGGGGTCAATCATTGTACAGAAATATTAGCAATTGATTGATCAGAAGATCAACTGATGACAGATTTTAATGTAAACCAAAAAGTAAATCTCCTACAGAAATATATGAACCCTTTCCTAGTCAATATTTTTATTACCTTGAACAAGGGCAACAATGTAATGTTCTTTAATCTACCAATAACAGCAAATGGGAAATAATGTGTAATACATATTAAGGCAAAAATCATCCCTATATTCAATGCCAAGACTTTCATACTCACATGCAAATCCAACATGACTCATCTTATCAAGAATGTTTACCATATACCCACTCAACTATTTACTAAGTTGCATGTATTCCATTGCATCTCAAGTCAATTCCTAGAACACTGACAAATCTTTTTTTTTAAGTTACAGGAGGAAGCCAACGAAAGCCATTTTTAAGATCTTCAGTGTAACATTGCCTACCTTTTACCCTTCCAATGATGTTATATGGCTCCATTATTTCACTAAGTGCTAGGCTACAAGACTAACTCTTCTCCCATTTCCCGCCTCCCCTCTACTCCCCTCTCCTATTTCCTACACACATACACACAAACACACGCACACATGTCTCAATGGGTAGAGGAAGCCCTGAGAGAAGCTAAGTTAAGACAGGAAAGGACTCTCCCCCTGCCCTAAAGTCATAGCACTTAAATGTCAATACTCTGATTGCCCATGAAGCTGCCCTGCAGTCACACTTTAGTTTTTTTAAGTGACATTTGTGAATAGAACGAAAACCTCGGGCTGAGTTATCTAGTACTTGATAAGTGTTCTCCAACTAGATTTTTTCACTCGACCTCTGTCTATTCACTTGCCTCCTCTTTTCCTACTCAGTGTCCTCAAACACAATGTGACAGATCCTTTAAAATTATAACCAACTTAAGGAAAAAAATCACTAAAATAACAGTAAATGGTATGTCTTTGATATATATAGAAGTATTTACATAATAAAACATTTTGGGTTTATTAAATGTACATTACTCTAGTTTATACCAGTTTCCAAAGCATGATCATTTGAGAAGGCAAAGACAAAAAACAAACAACAACAAAATAAATGAAGGAAATGTGTAAATTAAGCTATAAGAGAAATTTGAAGTCATGTAGAATCAATCTTTTCAATTATACTTTATATTAAAAATAATCAAATTACTGAATAAAAGTAGGAAGAAGAAAGTCATCTTATCCCATTCAAGCACAACTCCTGTTAACATTTTGCTGATTCTTTATAGTCCTTTTCTAAGTATGTTTTAGTTATAAATATGTTGTATATGTAATTGCACATTATTTTTTCACTTAGCATTATCAAATGAATTTTATAAACAAAATCCTACAAAGAACCCAAAATAACACAGTTACTGCACTTAACTATTCTGCTTTGTTATGGATTTTCTGTAAGAAAAACAAACAAACAAAAACAAAAGAAAGCAACCTGACATGCTCTCTTTTTGTCCTTGTCTCATAAAAGGAAATGTACAATGTCAACAGCAGTAGTAAAGTTCTCCTAGTACTAATTTCAACGGGTGTCTTACAGGAAGCCAAATGTGGGCATATAATAGTTATGCTGATTTCTGGGTTGTAGTCATTTCTCATGGGGAATCAAAAAATAACTACATAGCTTGCCCTGACCACAGTCCAAATACTGACTTGACTATAGCACCTTCCTTTTGAGATAAGCTACAACAGTGGCAGTGTCACTTTCACCCCAATGGGAGCACAAGTACACAGGAGCCCAGAGGACTGCCAGTCTCCTCACAGACTGTCACCGCCATAGGGAAAACCACCAAGTTCATTCTTCACCACCGCAGATGCTAGGACCACCTTTAAATACAGCAAGTCTAGGAAGCTAATAAAGCTGGAGAAACCTAATATTGCAACTCGAGAAGCATTTCTAACATCTTGTATTCTTCTTGGCAGGACTTTCAAAAGTGACTAGACAGATACAGAGCAATAGACTCAGGGGAATGAAGGAAGACTCAATCAACAGCAACATTTTTCCCTATTTTGACCTCCTTTCATGGTGTCTCAGTCTCACAATAGAAACTGTTTTTATGGGTCTACTTAAGATGGGACTTACAGTATAGAGCTCTTGC
The DNA here is from genome assembly GCF_019186645.2 of Phyllostomus hastatus. Lineage (NCBI taxonomy): Eukaryota > Metazoa > Chordata > Mammalia > Chiroptera > Phyllostomidae > Phyllostomus > Phyllostomus hastatus. The sequence continues at coordinate 109,603,465 of NW_025334041.1, read as the reverse complement.
TGGAATGTTAGTCCTTCCACCTATTCTCTAGCTTCCATTCCTTCCCAATCTCTTCAAAACTTTCTTCTCTATTATTTCCCTGTGTCTCTCTGTGCCTCTCTGTGCTCTATTGTCTTCAAGCAAACCCATTATCTTTCACTATTTAAATCCTCTAGAGCTAATGCTACCTAAAAAATTTGTGCATTATCCAATGGGGAACTTGCCTTTCCAATGGGGAACTACTACCCAAACAAGTTAATTAAGTGGCTAAAGTTATGGCTACAAAGTAGTAGAATCAAGATTCAATCTCATAACTGTTTAACTACGTGCTCATTTCTTTGTACAACAACAGATGTTTTCTTCCATTTTTTTTACTTGATATCCATTCTTTTTTTCCTTTAGTGTTTTCATTTTGACATTGAACTTTTTCTTTTCTTTCTTTCTACATTTTCCTTCTGAGCCATCCTCATGATAACGCTCCTCTTTTGTAGGTGGGTAAGGCTAATTCAATGGTTTTCTTGTAACCCTTTGTTCTTCCCAGTTTCTCCCACAAATGCAAGGTTGAACACCCAATCCTTAAAACTTGCATTGCCTTTATTAACATGGCATTGATATTTCCTGTTTTTATTCTTCCCCAGAACTACAATTACTCTTTAAGTTCCCTTTCTTCATTTTTACTACAGTGTATTATCAGTTAAGTAATTCTCTAAGGCAGAACCAAGTTAGAATCTCAACCCTTCCACCTATTGTCTCTGTGATTTTATTCAAGCTTTCTGTCCCTGAGCCTCAGTTGCATTATCTATGAAAGGTGGTTTAGACACAAAGGATAAGTTGCTCATGAAGCACACAGCAGATAGTAAACACTCAAGACATGTTGATTTACCAACTTAAAGTTAGCACAGAAGCATTTCAAATAAATTAAGTGTTGTCTATATTTTGAGGTTATGTGCTGTCACTTCTGAGGATCCCTCAAAGGTAGGTAGCTTGCCAGAGGATAGTTCCTCTTGGCACATAGCACCATGAGTTTGCCAAAGGGATATTGAACTTACAACAACAATATTTTTAACAGACACATCAAATAAACAAAATATAAAGGACACATATTTTGTTTATTTAATCCTTATTGGCTAGTCCCAATAAATTAAAAAATAATAATAATAATTTATATATTATGGTACCAAGAAAACTGTACATTTGATGTAGGGAGTCACATACGAAATAGAAAATCCAACCCAAAATGCCCACTAGGTGTTAAGATAAGGAAATCAATAGATATAAGCATGAGAGAATTCAGGCGTGAGGCTGGCCTTTGAAAGTAAGGCCAATAATAACAATATTGTAATAACAGTATTGAAAGTAACAATATTAAGAATATTTTCCTGATCAATTATTGTGATAGGCAGAATAAAGTCTCCACTCACCCCTGGAGATGCCCATAGCCTAATCCCTGGAACTCTTACATGTGTTATATTGCACATCAAGTGAGAATTAGTTACAGATGGAATTGAAGTTGCTAGTCAGATGACTTTAACCCAGGCAAATTTTACTGGGTTATCTGTGTGGGCCACTCTAATTACAAGGGTCCTTAGTAAGCGAAAGAAGGGAACAGAAGAGTGTCAGACTTAGAGATATTAGAAGATGTGGGCTTTGAAGATGAAGAAAGGGGCTACGAGCCAAGGCATGCATGCAACTCCAGAGTCTGGACAAGGCAAGGAAAGAGATGCTTCCCTGGAACCTCTAGAGAGGGACACAGCTCGGCACATACCTGATTTTAGCCCACAAGACCTATTTGAGGCTTCGGAACTTCAAAACTATAAGAGGATGCATTTATATTGTTTATTCACTAAGCTTGTCATAACTTTTTATAGCAGCCGTAATAATACAACAGTTTAGTTATATTAAACTTTTCTTTTATGTTCCCTTGTGGTAACTCTGGGTAAAATAAATGAACAAAAAAGAACTGTAGTTAAGTTTTCTCCAGGGCACAATGATGGTCCTTTGAGAGTGCCACCTCCCTAAAACAAAACAAAACAAAAATGCTATTTAAAAACATAGAATTTTCTAGTAGAATCAAGTTGGATTGGATGTGCGCCTGGGAAAATAATTTTCTTTGCGACAACAACAACACATAAACATACACATGTTATAAATAGGTCCTGATCCCCGTGGGATATTTCAGACACTGATACTTCCTGAAGGCTGAGGATAGTAGAAAATTCATGCCTCTTTAACTTCGTTCCTTACTGTCAACCTAGAGCCCAAAGAAATCCTAGAGGAAAAAATAGTATCTTCATAAAAAGTAATATATCACATTAAACTTATAATTTTTGACAATGTCTGCGCTTTTATGATGTCAAGCCTATAATTAATAAAAAAGGTAGTAAACTGACTATACACAATGATAGCAGTCAGAATATTTGTAAAAGAAATTAGTAGTTTACCACACTCACTAACTTAAAATAGTTATACCTTTAAACCCAGCTCCTCTTCAACTCAGATCGTTTGGAAATAAAGGCTTGTACAGAATTCCATGAAGTTGAATCTGATGACATATCTATCATAAGAAAGAGGTGATATGAGATGGAGTCATTTGATTTAAATATCTCTAATGAAATAAATTAATCTTAATTAGATCTTAATTAGACACCCCTTAGCTAAATGTTGTGATAAACAACTATTCAAGTGGTGCTTCCTTAGCCAGACAGCAAGTTGCTATGATTTAAGAATTAGTTTCATTTCGTAGTTTGAGGAAACTACGTCACTTTACTCCTGTGAGATTCAAAGTTTAAGTGAGAAAAGTGTGATTTACACGTTCAAATATTCATCTTTGGAAATAGACTCCAAAATAAAATGTTATCCTTTTTGTATTCAGAGCTGCTATAAACAATGAACTAGGAGGCCACATGAGAACATCAGAGAAGAAAATGTGCGTGCCATCTGAACATCTGGGGTTGTGTTTTCTCTTGGCTTGAGGAAAGCTCCATGTTAAAACCGCAAGCAATATTTTACTATCATTCTTCATCCAGCCTCAATTAAGGAGGACGTAGTTTTATACCTTTGGTGGTTTTGAGGTTTTGGCACATGTACATTTGGGGTTGGATTCTTTTCTAATGTTACAGCTGTTTTCAATATAGACATTGAAAACTAGAGGGAACATACTAACTTTACTGCTTTACTGAGTGCTGTTGATTTTTTTTACTTTTTCAAGCACTTGTTTTAGATTAAGCCAAAATCATTCTTTTGATACATTGAGTTTCCTGTCAAAATAGATATATTAGGAGTTGCCTGTGCATCTAGTAGTCCCTTTACTCATGGAAAATTACATTTGAATCTCCTGCTACAGATGAGTAACTTTGGCCATGAAAACTTTTAAAGAATTAGAATGACAAATTTTAGTAGATCTTTCAAAAATAATATCATTAGCCACATCTACAATGTATACAATGTCAAACTAGCTGGTTCTGATCTCTCACACCACCTTCCCCAATCTCTAATAGGACTTCTCTTTTTCTGGAAAAACTAGTAGTCATATAGTTGCAACTAGTCATAAGTTACAAATTTGACAAAATCTGGATAATTGGGATTTAAATAAAGTCCAACGAATAGTGATAACAATAACTAAAGAATCTTAATATTTTATTAAAAATTTAAAGCACTTTTATGCAGAGTGCATATTTCATCATCTGTGAAGCATGCTATGTAGGATTATTCAACATTTTGGAAAATAAGAAAAATGAAATTCAAGGGAATTAAATATCTCCTGTGAGATGACACTTTCATGAAGTGGAAAATCCAGGTTTCTTGGACTTAGCCCTGCAGTCCTTACTGTCAACAGTTCTCTTTACTAGTTTCTCTTGTGACTCGAAGAATGATCTGGACAGCTTTCTACCCAACCTTTCTGGAAAACACATCAGTGAATGTGTATGGCATTTCTGAACACAGTGTTATTCAAGGACTCGATTAGAGTGTGATATTTTGGAGCTCCTGACATCTGAAGAACAAAATTATATTTGGCAACAGGATGTAATATTATGCACTGATCATTATACAAATTCATCTTGAATAGACCATAGCACCTGAAAAAATTTTGTTCACTGAATTTCTAGCCAGCACTAACATTAATCTACTAAATTTGTTCAATGATTATCTCTCAAATGCAACTAGTTGAGCAATGGTAACATCAATATTAATGTAGCACAATGGAAAAGAAATGTTGTAGTGGAAGTACCATCGTAGTCTGTACCACATTCCAAATAAAGGTGCAGTTCATAGTTCCAGAAGCATCTATCAACCAATTATGAGACTTAAACCCTTCATCCCCATTGAGAAAATAAGTGGGCTTGAGGTGGTAATAAAATTTTGACAGAGAGAATGTTGTTTTTCACAACATTTATAGAGAAGGTTTATTGGAGGGCCTGTCCCTCGCCTGCAGCATATGAAACTCTCTGAGTTTCCTTTATGGTTCCATTCTAGTCTGTGGGAAACCATGGACTGGTCTCTAATACAGAACAAAGAAAGCTAAAGATTTACTAAATGATTAACCAGTTGCTTTGATGGTGGGCAAAAGGAATGATTATTACTGTCTAAGAATTAGCTTGCACTCACCGATTTTTCAGGGTTTTCAGGGTACTGAATGCATGAGAATTTCCTTTGGTGCATACGCATGAAAAAAAGAAAGGAAGGAAGCCACATTGGGTGCTTTTGAACACATCCACGTTCTCAACAGAAAGAAGCTAGACATAATGAGAAATGCTTAGATCTACTAAAGGGATCACAGGGGAAAATTCAGAGTTCACCAGTGCCTGTGGAACCTCAGCTGAGTGGTCAAAGCAATGGGGATTTTATTAGAAAGAGTCAGCTTACACATTTGTCAAGTTCAAAAGGTGGTGGATCTCCACAGGGACATCAGTCATTAGAAACTTTGCTGCTTCCATTTTCTCTCCTCCTTCCCACATCTCCAAACAAAGGGGGCCTGGAGCTAGAATGAACAGGACAGAAAAGGAAAATTAAAGGTTATCTGGTGGAGATGGGATAAGGAACTATATCTCTCTTTCTCCGTCTTCCAGAGTCTCATTTATATTAAGCAAGACATTCTAACTTCAAAGCAAGATCGAAGCTATCACTATTACTCAGGCCTAAGCCATTGGTTCTTAAACAGAGAGTGTGCTATGTGAGTTGAAGAGACTAGAGGATAATTTTTACTATTTGCTATTAACTATAAAAGCCATTAGGATCTGCCTTATTTTTCATTCAGAGGCAGGGGAAAGCCTAGGCCCACAGAGTAAATTTAAAGGAATTGTGGGAGGCGTGCTGTTCTCTGATGACCTCACTGAGTCCTGCAGTCGACTGTTTTAAAAGCAGTAATGATAATTATGAATAATATGACAAAGTTTTCCAAATGGCTTAATTCTTGGGTTTTTTTTTAAACTTTTCTTTGAACTCTAAACTTCTCATATATGTTTTCAGACTCAGAACATCTCTTTTATTTTGCTATCTTTTGTTCACTTCTGTTCTCCAGTTTCCATTCTGCTTCTAAAAATATTCTCATATAAAGCAGGAGATTCTGTTTTTCCTACATACTGAGAACATTTTGAACCATGTTACAGAAAAAATGTTAATCTAAACAGAGTTTAAGATGCAGCATTAAATATCCGCATTTTCCTTTCTATTGTGAAAGAGCAGTATTAATAGAACAACTTGTGAGAAATTAGTAATAGAAGGGGAGCTGAACTAGTTTAGACATGTTCAGCTTCGGCTGGGCTTTCAAGTTAATGATGAAAGAGAAGAGATATTATGCAGTAATGGCCTCCGTCCCCACCCCCATGGTTTTTCAAAACTACCCTCATTAAACCACAGCCTTCCTATGGTCGTTTAATAATCAGCTATGTAGTTAGAAGCCATGTAAAAGCACTTCCATATTTTATAGTAACTAAGAATCACTGCTCTCTATAATTATGGTCAATACTTGGACAAAAGGGGAAAACTTAATTTCCTTAATGTTTTCATGTATGGAAAAACAATCAAGTTTTCTTTTTTTTGTAATTGCATTGGCCCCAACTTGGTTAACTATTCCAAATTATAAGCAAGCCAGGCTACTTTAGAGTTAAAATAGTCTTTAAACATCTAGCTGCTATTTTATTTTCTGCAGTTCTACTGGCAGTGATAAGAACCTTGCAAAGTCACATTTGTTTTTGCTTTCACTCCCTCAAGGGCTAGACTGACTCTCAGTTCATTGACCTTACATCTTGATTAAGTTTTGGCTGAAAACTAATAAAGCTGAAAACTAGAAAATGGAATAGTCCATTATTGATGTAATCTTGCCTTAAGAAGCAGTGGGGGAAGCAATAATAAATGTTCTTTTATTAAAGGTTGTGCTAAGCTAATGGGTCTGGCTTTGTCAAGCCACTAATGGAATGCAGGGAAGTGGAGCACAGTGTTCACAAAGTGAACAAGAGTGTGGAAAATCTGGGGAGGGTGAGAGAGGGTGAGGTCCCCAACGATTGTTCTTTTTAGGGCTCATCAACTAATCTTATGGAATGATACATAGCCGCTCCAAGTCTGACACTGGTATCTAGTTTGTGTCATGTCTAATGTGTGACAACAATGAATCTTGACCATTTTATCCTATAACCTCAAACATAAGTGATATTCTGGTGTAAGTGATAAAATAAGTTCTTTTTCATAAACATTAGTTATTGTATCAGGAATTTTTGAGGGAGATCTATTCACTAGTAAGATTTATTTTCTTGTGTTTTGTGCTCATCTCATGTTGACTTTTCCATCTTGTTCTATAAAATGTTGGAAGAGTCTGGTCTAATGCTCCCACTGTAATTGTACAATGAGTTAATTATTTCTGGGTCTAGTCTATCGTTTTTTTGCTTTCTATGTTTTACAACTATTTTATTGGGCATAAACAAATTATACATGGTTATACCTCCCTGGTGAATCTTTATCATTTGGAATTCCTCTTCTTACCAATAGTATTCTTCTGCATTAAAGCTTAGCTCATTTGATAGTAACATGGCAGAACAATTTTCTTTTTGGATATAGTTTGTAAAGTGTTTATTTTTCTTTCAAACTTCTTCTATTAGTTTTATATCAGTATGTTTATATGTGCCTTTTATAAACAATTCATAGTTAGATTTTTTAAACTTTAAGCACAATCTCAAAATATTTATATTTTAAGTGGAGCATTTAGTACAGTGTAGTCTATATAATTACAAAAATATTCAGGTTGCTATCTACCATCTTATTTTATACCATGTAGCTTTCTTTTGTTTCTTCACTCTCCTTTCTTAATTTGTCTCAGATGTGTGAATATTTTTATCATTGCATTTTTCCCTTCAGTGGTTGACTTTTATTAGCACAATTTTGTGTATGAGGAAATTGAATCATAGGAAAGGTCATCCACAGGAAGAAACACTCAAGATTTCAAAACCTGTTGTTCATTGCTTTCAGGGGTTGTGCTTTTATTCACTATGCTGCTGATCCAGACATCAAATAAGATTTTCAATATTCTCTCCATATCTTCTCAGTGTTATATCCACAGTGCTAGTATCTTTAACTGGATTCCTTTACATAAATTGTCTCTCTTTGTTTCTATGCTGTGATTTGAAACACCAGGCTCCCAATTTTACATTAAGAGTGAGGCAAGGAAATACTAGTCAAAGGGTAGATAATATATATACTCATCTTTGTGAATTCCATATGATCCTCACAGATCCACATTTTAAAGACACACATTTGGAAAACCACCATAATTAAACTATCTCTCAACTGTTTTAAAAAAAAGATTAATTATCATTACTTCCCAACAAATCTATGTTTCGTTCTGTGAATACAATCAAGAAGATGAGGAATCAGAAAGTTGATTGCACATTTCCATATATTTCTGAATCAAGATATGTTAAAAGAAAATGTCAAGGAGTTTCTCAATTTCCCAGTTTTATTAAACATTTTCAGTTAAGCTCCTTGGATTTAATGTATTTGTTTATAGTGCTAAGAGAGGAATTAGTAGTTAGGAAAGCAATACCAAAGAAGATGGTCATGTAGGCTCCTATTGGGTTGCCATAAATAATTGATATAAAAATGCCTTAATTTTATGTGCATGTATTTTATATTACTTCTCTTCAATTCCAAAGACATCATCTCATCATAATGCAATGTCACCATAATTTGGCTGAGTTGCCTTTCTAACATTTATAGTTCATTTTTCATTGGTTTTTCTCTTTGATGTGGCTAATTTTCCTCAACATTTTAAATTATTATTTATGAAGAGTAATAAAACTTGCTTCAGAGAATTTTGTTTTCCAAAAAGAATTGTAAACAGAGCACTGAGAAAACTCTCTGAAATCAAAAAATGACATGCATTCACAATAATATGCACATGAAGTCAAACACAGTTCAGACGATTGAAAAAGCATGTGTTCGCATGTGTGTACATATGTGTCTGTAGCTGTTATTTTCCTCAGTTGAGAAACTTTAAATAGAAGCAAATTCAATCTTGATTTTGATGACTTTTTATTTGTTCATATTTGTTTTCTTTAAAAAATTTAAATGCAGTAGACTTAACATAGGCCAAATACAAGCATTTAAAGGAGAGCCTTCCACAGCAAACTGCCATTCAAATATTCCTTTTGTACAAAACATTGGCAATATGGCAAAATTCTTCAGCATCTTTGGACTCCTTCCTGGGAGTTATGTATGTTATAAACTGATATTGGTTTGGAATTTTGACTGAACAAGTACTAACATTATTCCGTTGGTTCAACTATATGAGAAGACATTTTTCTGGTAGAGCTTGTTTTGTGGTTCTTATTTTAAAATCTGGGAGTAATTCCAATGCCATTAAAAGAGTGCTTAGGAAGATGAAAGAGGAGAAAGGGACACGGCAGGGTCTACAAATACATAACAAAAATCTCTAGCTTCAAATCTTATATACCAAAGCAAGAAACAATTCATTAATTAAGGTATTTCTACCTCTTAAAATATTTTTCAAAGCACTGTTTTTGATCTTTCAAAAATTTATTTACAATGCATGAAAAAATGTTAACTTCAAAATTTTATAATCACATATCATTGTTGACCAAATGTAGTATTATGCATATTGATCACCCACTTTTTGTCAAGGTTCTTACTGCCATTTGTTTATTTTTTAAAGGGAGTCCTCCTTTAAATTAGACAGATGGTATACTACAAAGAATATTAAAAATATGGAAAATAGAGGTTTGTCTTTCTAGTCTTCTAGTGCCTAGAAGACTTCTTGTAACCTAGGATGTGATTTAAAAAGCTAGTAAATACTTTAAGACATTCCAACTGCCTTAAACTTTAGTTGATGCAAAGAAAGTATGTCTTTCTTTGAAAGTGTTTATAATCTTATGAGCTTACTTAAAACCAACAAACAAGAACTAAATACTAAGTGCTGAATATAAACATTACATGTATTCCCAAAGGGAGGGTATGAATGTGGTTTGGAGGATACAGAATAGGATCCATGAAGGAAATAAAGTCTGATTTCAATATAAAAGTAAAGGATATAATTCAGATATTCCTAAGTTAGATGGAACTTGTTTTGGGGGAGGAGGGTTAAGATCAGACAGGGGCCTGGGAATAGATATGTCACATGTTAAAGACGGAAGTGAAAATGTAAAATTTCAAATGATACTGTGTAGTGGGGGGGCACAGGGCTGGGGGATGTTGTAAAGTTTACAAAGGATATGGAATGACAGGGTTATTCTAAGATCTTGAAGAACTGGGTAACCTAAGGCAACTGGTGTGTCTGAGGATGGTTGTCCTGAAAATGGTCAGCAGGATATGGGTGAAGACAATGAAACTATGTCAGAGATAAGACTCCCGCAGCCACTTCCTGCTTCCATGAGGGACAGGGTGAAAGGAGGAATGAGAATCAAATTGAGCTAAAGCTTTAATGGGATAAATAAAAACACTTAATATGAATATCCATGAGACAAAGGGATGAGAAAGGTGACTTTAAGGTTGTAAGCCTGAAAGACTGATGAAATGGCTCTTACTACAAAACAAAAAGCACTCTCTGTGAAGACAGAAGTTTCTGAGAGGCAAACTGTTCTTTCAACTTAGCCTCCTTTTATTTCAGCATAAATCAAGTGGATTATTTTTATTATATGTATACTGCATTTCCAAATACTATGTCACACTCAGAAAAATGAAGAGCAGAGTGGGGCCCCGATCAGAAGCCTGCATTCATTTTTTAAGTATTTTAATATGTTCCATATTCAACATTTTTAGTATATAATTTTCAGCCCCACAAGAAAATTACTTAAGGAACAACAGAACTACAATATTTAAGGAACTACTTGTGTGCATAATCAAATTAATTGTATATAGTTTCAATATATGATCTCTACACCAAATGATAATGGCCAGATGAGAAAAATTTGGTAAGCCCCTCAGAAAACCTAAACAAACAAAAACAAATGGATGTTTATGAATATTAAGCTATTAACACAGAAACAAAGATAAAGTTAGAATGATCAATGCTCTTTTCTAGTTCCAAACTGCCCAGGGCTTAAAAACAATTCCAGTGAGGGTTGGGCTTGTAGGAAGGAAAAGAAAAAACACCGAAAAACTGAAAGATGTAAATTTGACCCTTGTTTTAAGAAAAAAATGCCCTAATATTCATTTTAACATTGCTATCATAGAAAAATGCCAATGTTTGTAGGATAAAAGAGGTGGTAAACAATATGAATCCTGGAATCAGATGGCCTGAGTTTGGATTCTGGCCCCAAAAGCCACTCCTCCTTGAGTGGCTTACACTGCCTCCCCAACTTCTGCTTTCCCTTGTGTGAAATGAGCATGATCAATTTCCTGCTATGTGTGTCATAGACATGAAAGAACCTCCTCTATACGATGCTCTTGATACTACGAGCCTGACACATAGTACATGCTCAAGCTTGAAACATTTTTAAAAGAGGGAACTAGCTTTTACAAATTTCTCGAGCAGAAAGTGATTGATATCCTGTGATAATTTAAACTTCTTGTGTTTTATTTTGTTCTATTTTACTTTGTATTAATAACTTGATCAGAATATAACTGATATACAATAAATAATACATATTCAAAGTGTATGATTTTATCATTTCCATAATTAACACATTAAATATATCCATCAGTGTAGTGATTGCAGGGGGGCTGGGCAGAGGGGGAAGACAGTGTAGGGGGGATAAATGGTGATGGAAATAAATAAATAAATAAATAAATAAATAAATAAATAAATAAAATCCACCAACTCCAAGAATTTTCCTCTGCCCCTTTATAATGGATTCCTCCTTTTCTATGTCCTCCCATCCCCTAGGCAATGGTTGATCTTCTGTTGTAGATATTTTTGGCATTATCTAGAATATTTTAAACAAAGAGAATCATGCAATATGTATACTTACCAATATTACATTTAAAATATTGTAACTCTTCATTCATACTACAGTATGCATTGTGAGTATACTACCATTTCTCCCCTGTTAACCTTTGTGCCATTAGAGTCAAATATTTTATTTCTACATATATTCTAAACCACACAATATAACTTTTTGCCATAAAATAGTCAATTATATCTTAAAGGGATTTTAAAGGATAAAAATTATCTTTTACAAGTACCCATTTCTACTTTTCTTCATATAAGCCCATATTTCTATTTGGCATAATTTTTCTTTTTGCTGAAAGACTTCCTTTAGAATTTTCTGTACAAATGGTCTGCTAGTGATAAATTCTTTTACCTTTTGCATATCTAAAACACAATTTTATGTTGTCTTTATTTTTAAAATATATTAATGTTTTTCCAGACAACAAAAAAATAAAGCAGTCTATCACCAAACCAGTATTATCAGAAATTTTAAAGGGAATATTATTTACTATACTTGCTTTATAACATATTTCAGATTTATTCATACTGCTATCTATCAACCCATCTGAAGGCTACTTTACCTCTTATTAATCTAGTTGCTCCTACTTTCTTTTGATTAAATTTTATGTAGTATTTCCCCACATTTTTGTTCTTAGTGTTTCTTATGCCCTGATGTTTCAAAGGTTTTTCCCCACATCCTTTAGGTTTAGATAGCTTCTCTCAGCCATTATTTTAGGAGAGACTTGAGAGTGTAAATTATTTTTTCTTCATTAGAGAATATCTTGATTTCTTCTTTGTTCCTTAAGGGTATTTTCTCTGGATGTAGAAGTTCGATTTGATGGTTCTCTTTCAACAGCTGGTGTTGGTGCCACTCTCTTCTGGCCTCTGTATTTTAGTATAAAAACCTTCCCTGTCATTCAGATTGTATTTCCCCCACAGGTAGAATGTAACTTCTAACTCACTGCTTTCTTTCTCACCAGTTGTCATAAGTTTGACTATGATATGTGTTTGCATATACCAATATTTATTTATATATTTTACTTTATCCTGCTGGGGGTTTGCTTAACTTCTTAAATTTGGGGGTATGAGTGTTTTTGCCAAGTTGGAGAAATTTTCAGCTATTATTTGTCAACACTTTTATCTCAACACTCTGTTATAATTCTGGCAACAAAAATGCTTGAGTTTTTGTTATGGTTCCATAGGTCCCTGAAATTTTTTTATTATTATTTGCTATTTTTACTTATTATTTTGCCTGTTCATTTGTTTTCTTTGTCATTTCCCTCTTTGTTGTTCAGACTGGGTAATGTCTATTGTTTCATATTCAACTTCACTGATTGGCTCCTTCATTCCCTCCATTCTGATGGTGAGCACATCCATTGAGGGCTGCTTTTTTGTAGCTTTTGTATTTTTATTTCTAAAATTTCCATTTGCTCCTTCTTTCTGTATTCTACTTCTTTTCAGAATATTTCTATTTTTTGTTAGTATTTTGTATTTTTTCATTTGCTTCAAGTGTATTCATATTGTTCATTGAATTAGGTTTATAATGGTTGTTTTAAAATTCCTTTCCAATAATTATCACATCTGTATGATTTCTTTGAGTGCCTTTTCTCATTCATGTTTTGATTTTTTTAATGAAGCCTGAACATTTTGAGTATTACTTTATGGGACTCTAGATCTTAGTTAAATGTTTTGTTTTGGCATCTTTCCTCTGATACCACTCTAGTAAGGAAAATTAAATGCCCTCTCATCTCTACCAGATGGAAAAAGGAATGAAAATATAGGTTCCCTATGTGACCTCCACTGACACTTAGATGGCCTATACTAACAAGTGTGAGGAGGTAGCTTCATTATAGCTGGGTGGTCATGAAAGTTCTGGATGTCTACTAGACCTCCTCTTTTACCATTTCAGGAAGAGGGCAGGATGCCTCACAACAACCATGTGGAGTAGAAGTCCAGGCTCTCCACATGGTTTTCAATGATGCTGTGGAAGAGAGGTTTTGTTTACTACCTGGTGGAGGATGAGTTTCCCAGTCCCTACTCAACCTCCTTTAGCACCACCAGGTAGGGTGTTGGAGCCCCTCAGTGCAGCCTGACAAGTGGAGAAGTCTAGGCTCTCCACTCAGCCTTTGCTGGTGGTGCCAGAGGCTCTCTGTGGCACTTGGATAGAATGAAGCAGTTGTCGATATTATTAGACTGCCCCTTCCCTGGTCTTTTAGTTAGAGAGAATAGGATTTTGTGAGGGCTGTGTATATTTTGTCTGCACCCATTGATATTTTTGATATCTGCCTTCTCTAACACCCAGCCCAGGATCAGTGGCAAAGGGAAAACACAGAGAACCTACCCAATGCCGTTCCTTAGATCCCGAGGCCTCTGTCCAGTATGCCTCTTCTCTCCACCATTCAGTCTTCTTCTGCCTGTTTAACATATAAGGCACAAGCATTTAATCTGTACTTACCAGGAAGAATGGCAAAAAGCACCTGCAACATTTGTTTACTACATCTGGACCGTATGTATTATGAGGCTTTTCAGGCTGACTGGTAAGAACAGAAACTTTTCTTGTCCCTATGTGAGCTCTAGAGGTTGTTCTACCTGCAGCTGTTAAGCATTCTTTTCTCAGTCTCAAGAGCATCTGCTACTCAGAGCTCAGCTGAAGACCGAAGGGAGTCCTCTGCAGACCTCTAGATACTCTCTTGGTGCACAGCAGTCTCGCCTTCACACAGCTCCCCGCTCTGTGGTGCTCTTTCCTGCTCACTGTAGCTACTTTGCCTGCTCATCTTTTCAACTCTCTCCCTGTTCTGGGACCCAGAAACTAGAGCAGAAGAGAAAATGGGAAATCAAAGGGCTCACCTTATCTCTTTCCCTTAGCCCACGAATCACCGTCCTATACTGATTCTTGTCCAGTGTCTGAACATAAAACACTTTCATGTATTTTTCCCAGCGGTTTTTTTTTAAGGTAGGGGCAAATAGGTCCCAGTTATTGCACAATGGCCAGAGTTTAAGTTCTTTCCTTTTTAACTTCCTCTTTTCATTCTTATCTTGTTTATTGCCTAAAACATGATACATTTACTACACAATCTTATCATTTAAACTTTCTGCAAATATACCCTTTTTGCAAATATACCTCAATGGAAAACATTAATTCTGAAATGATATGACATGTATTACATTCACTAGGGTAAATTGATATCCTTATATTATCTCACAACATTCTGACTAAACACAAAAAAAATCAAGGACAACAGATCATCAATGTAGAAAGCAGGAAAGATAAGTCAGATAATCTAATGTCATCTAGAAACGAATTGGTATCTTTCTACTCTGGAGCCCTTCAAAGACATTCTAAATGCAACCTGGATTTTGTGATATTGCTAAAGCAAGAGGCTTCATTTTATCTTATTACTAAATGCATTTTACTTTATTAGTAAGTTATTTATTTAGTGGGAAAATGTATCTTAAACTGTGTGGCTGTATTATAAAAGATATCACATTTTTGAAACTTATTGAAAGTAATAAAAGTTTTCTCCCAAGTTAAAAAAAATATGAGGGCCTGCCACTCTTATATTATTACATGCTACATAGTCCCTTAGTATTCAAAATCTTAAATAGGCTACAAAATGCAAGATGTGGCTATATGCACTCATTTGTTAAGTTTATGGAAGACTGAGCTTACATCAATGTATACTTGCATCTAGATAGCATTATAGATGCCATCTGCTCTAATAAAGTTACTCCATTACTGAACTCATGCTTGTGTCGCTTCATATCACAGATATTTAATGTTATTTCATGTCATAGGTATTTAATGTGTACAAATGGAAATAATGGCTATGATACTGCTGTGAAAATTGGCATAAGTGTCTTATTTTAACAAATTGCAATCCTTTTAAAATGTACAATGGATGTGCACAGTTTAGAAGAGCCTATGGGGAATGTTACTGAGGAATAGATGTCTCTTCCCTGTATAAATGGAATGTTTTAAAAATTTAGAATAATAATTTGGTACTACTAATTCTTATACATGCTGCCTCAAAGCTGGTTCGAGAATTTTGTAATAGCGGGGTCTTTTAATTCATTGACTCTTTGACAATCACCTTATTCAAATATCTAGAATAAGTGGTGGAATGAAGGTCAGGGGAGGCTGTCTGCATTCCAGCAGGAAACAGTAGAGAAGGTATGCTTCTGTAACTTATAGTTATGCCTATAATTACTGGCACCTGATATTTTCTTAATTATTAATCAGGATGATACTAATTGTGCCTGCTAAACTCTTTATCCAGTGTTCAAAGAATTTCCCATTCATCTGTCTCAGCAATTTTCAAACCAGAACTCTTCTTTTGTCAGAATACGTTAAGAGTAAGGGCTGCCAGTAACAAGTCCCACACCTCAGAAGCTGAGAAGTAGAAAGTCCAAAAATTCCCTGCCTCGAGCTTTCAGTTGAGAGCCTTTATCATGCCAAGAATCATAATCTCTGAGTGGAATGTAATATGTAGTTTTTCTCTCCCTCAGTGTGGAAAAGAACAGTTTTTGTGCTTTTTCTGGGACTATCTCAGAAAAAAATGCATTCCCCAACTCCCAGAACACCTGTTAAGAAATGCTGTGCTCAGCCATCATGGAAAGTTAGCAAACGTAACCCATGATGGTATTCTTTTGTCTACATTTCAACATAAGCATAGTTAGTAATGGTTATGCCATAAAGTTTGTATTCATAGATTCTTTAATTACTTCCTCCCATCCAGGTAGTCTGGTCCCTCTCTATTCATACTGCCACTTCTCCCATCCAAAGGTTGGAGTCTATTTCTCCACCTTCCATGTCCTGGGCTGCCCATGTCACTCATTTGGACCAACAGAATGGTATGACGTAAGTAACAGTGTATGAGTTCCAAGCACAGGTCTTAAGGAGACTTCCTGCCTCATCTCCTTGAAACAGGACCCTGAAATTAACATACAAGGGGCCAATACAGCCTAATACAGTACAAGAGGTTTATTGGAGAAATAATGAGCCCCAAATATGAAATTGAGGCCATTTTGGATGTTCCAAACTAGCTGACCTTCCAGCTGAATGCAGCCACATCACCCCAGATGAATCTAACCAGGAACCACCTTTCTAACTGGTAGAGTCATAAGAAATACTAACTCACCATTTTAAGCTACTAAGTTGTAAGGACATCTGCTATGGAGAAAACTGGTACAATGGCCATAGTAGAAAAACACTCATAAACTTTGTGGTCCCTGACATTCCATTTCACGTTCAGTTTTGGAGGTAAATTAAAAGTTGTGGATCTTATCTAGTTTGTTTGGATATTCTTTATGTTTTAACTGAAATGAGAGAAAGTTGAGAAGCATCATATTTTTAACTGTATATATTTTAATTTGAGGTAAAAGCTCATTGCAGTGCATTTCTTTCTTCCTTTATTGTTTTTTCCCTTGAAAACAGACCCTCTCTCAGAAGTTGAAGGATCACTACTGTTGTAAACTCTCAATGCCTTCTTTTTCTCATTTGTATAAACCTACATAATACCTATGATAAATTTTAATTTATAAATTTGGCACAAAAACAGATTAACAATAACTAATACTAAATAGAACAATAATATAATGTAATAAAAGTTATGTGAATATGGTCTCTCTCTCTCAAATATCTCATGGTATTGTACTCCCCTATTTGGTTATGACGTGAGCTGATACCATGCCTTTGGGATTCGATGAATGATGTGGGTACTGTGATGCACTATTAGGCTACTCGAAAGGTTACTTGAACACAAGCACTGCAACACCATGGCGAGCTAACAGAGAAAACTGCAGAGTGACTAACAGGCAGTCGCTTCATACAGCAAGGAGATGCTGAAGAAAGGGATGATTCATGTCCTGGACAAGACAGAGAGAGACTGCATGAGATTTCATGATGCTACTCAGGATGGGGAGCAACTTAAAACTTACAGATAGTTTATTTCTAGAATTTTCCACTTAATATTTTCAGACTGCTGTTGACCACACAAGTAACTGAAACTGTGGAAAGTGAAACCTCAGATAAGGGAGGACTACTGTACTACAGTAATAAAAACCAATGTGGCATATGGTATATGGCATATTTTTAAAATGTCACACATTTTAAGTTAGGGCAAATTTTCATTGCAGTGTCTGTTCCTTATTTTTACAAGAGTGTCAGCTGGGGCTGGGTGACTTAGAATGGTCTGGCTCATACATGTTGTTGGCAGACTGGTTAATCTAAGGAGTCTCAGCCATAATGGTTCATTTCTGCTCCGTATGAGCCCTTATCCTCCAGAAGGCTGTCCTGGGCTTCTTCACATGGCGGCTTCTGGGTCCAAAGGAGCAGCCAGAAAGGACAAAATCCAATTCATCTGAAGCCCCTGTTGACATCACTTTTGCCAATGTATTATAACTAGAGCAAATCACGGCCCAGGGTAGATTCATAGGGTGGAGGAATAGATTATACCTCTTGATTGTGGGGAGATGCCAAATATTGTGAAAATTATTGCGATCAACCATAGCTATAGACTTTGAAAGCCTATTAGTTCACTTACAGATCAGTAATGTTACTCTTACTTTTATTACTTGTAAGTACAAATATATCACAAAAAAAACATGTTTTTGTTTCTACTTTGGAAAGGGATTACCCTTTATTCATCTTTGTTGTCTTGGCACAAAGTCAGCATTTGGCACTTGATTGTTATTAATGGGTAGTTGATGAATAAATATGTAAACAAAGGAAAATATGTAGGAACAGAAATTAGCTGTTTTACTTGACTATAATTAAATAATGATAGAGTATAAAAAAGCAACATATTTCAGATATGTGATTTAAATTTTTATAACATGTACTTTATTTTCAAAAGTACTAAACAAGCTTATGATAGTCTATCTCAGGAGTCACAAACATGTGCCCGGCTGCTTGATTTCATAAAGGAAGTTTTATTGGAACACAGCAGCCATGCCATTCATTTGTGTTTTCTCTATGACTACTTTTGTGCTACAAGGACAGATTTGGGTAGTTGGTGACTACATGGGCAGCAAAGTAAAATATATTTAATATCTGACCTTTTAAGGCAATATTTGCTGATCATTGTAGTATTTGAATATTTGAAACCATGAGTTAGTATAGCATTTTCATTGTTATATTTAGCAGCATATTATAGTGAATATGTGCGAGGTCTGTCCAGAAGGTACCAGCCATGTAACATGAAAAATACAGACATTTATTGAAGAAAATGCAAGATGCAAGAAACATAGGACAATGACACCTCAGTCCCCTTCAAAGTAGGCACCTTGGGACCTCACACAGTTCTCCCAGTCACCATCATATTTTCCTGAATCTCAGTGATGATCTGAAATCTCTTCCCTTTCAAAGTTGATTTTAGTTTTGGGAAAAGCCAGAAGTCACAGGGCACCAAATCTGGGCTGTAAGTGTTCTGAGTCACCTGGGCAATTTGATGTTTTGCCAAAAAACTGCACGAGATGTGATGCATGAGCAGGCACATTGTTGTGATGAAGCTGCCAATCACCAGTTGCCCATAGCTGTGGCCTTCTGAATCACCCAAATAGTTTCCATGGAGGAATGTTCAAGCTTCATGCAAAATTTTATGCAGATTCGTTGCTCTACATGCTCAGTAATTTTGAATGTGATGGTCACACAGTACACATGTTCATTCAACAGTGTCTACTGCTCCTTCTAACTAGTAAAGTGAAGTCATCATTGCTCATTCATGTGCATTCTAGTCCACTCTCTCTGGCTGCCAGGTTACATCAATGTCATGTAAACCGTACTTTTTATATTAACAATGGCTGCAATTTTTCTGGACAGGCCTTATTGTATACATACACAAAAACATAAATATCTATGTATGTGTATATATATATATATATATACACACACTCAGAAATAAAAACTAGAAAATCAGAGTGACAAAATGGCGTTAAACAATCCATGCAACCTTATCATCTTGTGTCAATTTTATTGCTACTTAGAAATAAATGTAGGATAGTTGAAAACACATGGAAGTGAGATGTCTATAAAGGTAGAAGTTTCCCTTGAGCACAGCTGTTTAACTAAAATAAGATAAAACAGAAAAGTTACTTGATTCAATTGTAGCTTTGGGTAATAAATTATCATATAACATATATCAGTCATGGCATACCAAGTTGTTCATTGAGAACCACGGGTTTTTATACGAATCTATGAAAGGCACCTTTACTTTTCTCTGCCTTGCTTAGTGTGACTTTTTTTAGCATATGTGTCCATTGGATCAAACAAGGTAAAAGAATGAAAGGATTCAATACTTTATCAATATAAGATAGGCATATTACTCATTTTTTGTCATTATATTTTTCCACATTTTTTAACGTTGTTCAAGTACAGTTGTCTCCATTTTTCCCCATCACTGCCCCCACCCCAGCCATCCCCACTTCCCATACTTGATCCTACCCCGCTTTGGTTTTGTCTGTGTGTCCTTTATACACGTTCCTGAAAACCTTTCCCCCTTCCCCCTATTTTCCCGTCCCACTTCCCCTCTGGTTACTGTCAGTTTGTTCTTAATTTCACTGTCTCTGGTTATACTTGTTTTATTCCATGTTTAATACTATAATTCTACTAGTGAACTTAAAAATAGTGACATTTATTTAATATTTACTAGGTGTCAGGCATAGTGCTCAAGTTTTAAGAGCACTAAATTATCAAAGTACAAAACAACTCTAAAAGGAAGGATAAGATTCTTGTTTTATAGACAAGAAATAAAAGCCTAGAGAGATAAATGACCTACCTTAGCTCACACAGCTGTTGGAGGTATGGAAATTAGCTTAGCTCTTTTTGAGTCCAAGTTCACTTCAGATATACATTTAACAGTTTTGGTTTAAAAGAATAGTGTTTAATTTCATCCTAAAATCACTCCTTAGATATAGAAAGGTCAGTTCCATAACACCAGGCATGAGCGAGCATTCTCTTACTTAGTTCTCAGGGTTCTTTGTGTGTTAGGCGTGTGTTCCCCAACCATTTGACAAACAGTATCTTTTGATTCCTTATTTCCTTTGCTCTAATGAGTCCCCAGCAAACTCGTCTAACCCCCAGAACTTAACATATAGCTCTGGGCATGTAATTAGTGTTCATTAATATTTTTAATTAATTAAGAAGAGCACATATGGTTATTTTATATTCAAAAAAAATAAATTGGCTTATCTATATCCACATTTCATTATCCAAAGTAGTATTAAACTCCTTATCCTAATCCCTATTCTATTTCAGCTGGGCAGTTATTTCCAAGGTGGGATCTACTGTATTCCATGATAGTATATCCCTCTACAATTTTGCTTAGCAGAATATTTACTTTAAATTTGGTTCCACTCCCTTCTTATTGCATTTTTAACTCTATATTCTTTTTTCAATGAGAATCACATTTACTTAGTAACATAAATTTTATATTCACACTATCTCCCAGTAACTGTTAATTATGAATTTATATGCTGCTCTAAAGTCAGCCATCATTTTCATCCCTATCTCCTTCATGCACCTTGGCTGGGTTGATCTTGCCCACCACTCCTTACAGCCTGCATCACTGACCCAACCCTCTCTACCCAACTTTGCTTCTCTCAATCTTAGTCAGTTTCCCACTGCTACAGTTAGCATATACATGAGATTTACTTACTTCAGCTCTCAATACTAAAATTTTAAAAAATCTCAGGTTTAGAAAATCAATTACTTCAAAGTCCCATTAGCTTTGCTGTCATATTTTAAATCTGACTTCTCTGGGTTTTCCCATCCATTTCCTTTGTCAAAACCAGGATATACTGAAGCCCGATTCTGTCATTTTTGTGGCTATTGTCTCTGTATTCATTATTGGGAATTTCTACCTTCCCCATAGGTTGGCCGGTGACCATTCAGAGTGTGTTGCATTTAAAGGATATCCTGCCACACTTTGCAAACTGTTTTGGGGTTGGGACTTCTTACACCACCGCTTTCTCTTTTTGTAAGGAATGATGTTATTTATTATGCTCTAATACCAAAAATCCCCACATATTTTGTTGCTAACAGCTGTTCTGTGAATGGGGCAAAGTGAGTAGGAGGAAATGGCAATTCTTATAAAATCAAGCCCTTTTCCTAATCCAAGAACAAATTGCACTTGATTTGACAGGTCTCATGAGAGCCAGAAGAAAACTGGAGTACTGCCGTGGATTGCTTGAGCTGTGGAACTGAACTTAAATTTAAGCAGACAGCATACCCTAAAGTGACAGGGAATTATTGAGAGAAGCAAAGTTGGGTAGAGACGGTTGGGTCAGTGGTGCAGGGTCAATGTGTCACACACTGTATGACACAAGCCATGTAGCTTACAGAACAACTGTCAATATGGGAACTTCGTTTCAGTTTTTCTGTCTTTTACAGATTGGCATGTGAAGCTAGGATCCACTACCAAGGTCAACAGCTGAATTTGAATTTTCTGTGAAGCATCTCAATTTAGTTAAACTTAAGGGGAGTAGATTGATGGCTCAGAGTCTGGACAGTGAAAGGAGGTTGATAGAATAGTGGTCGAGCATTCTGTTCTGAAGAACAATCTTCCTTAATATGTGTTAAAATAAACAGTGCCAATAATTATATAAAAGCTGTACTCATCAAAGCTCCAGGTGATGCAAAATTTCAGGATATGTTGTATTTGGTAGATCTCCATAGCTTGGAAGGGTTAATTATATTGCACACCTCTAAGTACACCTATCAGGTTGACAGCCGGATCCCGTGTCCTCTGTCAGTTTATCAATGTCATGTTGTCACTGCTTGAATGCTTCTATACTTAGGCTGTACCCATTAATGTCTTATGTCAATGCACAATTAATAGGTCACCTTTGAGTTACAGTGTAGGGGGCATAATTAGTCTTAATACACTTTAACACATTACAGTATCAAGCATGAAGTTTAGATACTATTTCAGGGAAATGGATAAAACATAAAAGATTAGAATTAGCATTTATCTAATATTGTAAGATAATTCCAATCCTTTGTAAAAAGTGCCTTATTTTTGAGAATTTAGGTATTGCATTTTACCCCATGTTATTTAATAGAGGGGAGCTAATAACCTCAGGATTAATGACACTACCTATGGCTATGTTAGTTCTTGCCCTTGAAATATTCCTAAGGGTTCATGGAATTAAATTTTTCTACTGTTCCGGCATGTATTAGTATTTTTCTCTTGCACAAACACAGTTAGCCAAATTGTAAAGAAATTACTCTTGCTCAAACCTTTCAAGTCTAACTACAATTAAAAATTCTTCCAGTAGGCTAATAACATTTATTAAATTGAATTAGGTAGGAGTTAATTGAACAACCTCAATAATATTCATTAAAAAATAAAGCAACTAGCATTTCAGATAATATACTATAATAAAGCTACTGTATGCCAGCTAATATACTAGATGTTTTGTAAAAATTATTTCTAATCCTCACAAGCTCTTTCTCCACTCCTAGTTTGGAATTATTCTCCTTCTGGAGCTATGTAGGGCCTGAAATGTAAAGAAGTGGGTTGACTTGATCAAAGTTAGGTAGCTAACTTACGCAGCGGCTGTACCCAGTGTAAGTTCAAACCCAGTGTTTCTGGCTCCAGTTCCCAGCTCCTTACCCCTATAAACATTCATTGAGTACCTGCCATACACGAGAGAGTTGTAGGTACTACCAAGAATCAAACATGCTCTCGAATATTTACACAATAGGAAAAATAATAGGAATGAATCAGAGATCTCTATTTCAGGAAAGAATATGATCCTTTAAATGAGGGAAATATAATCAAGTGACCCTGAGACTGATATAAGCAAGTGTAGTCCTTATCGTTGGAAGAACTCTTAGGAGAGTATGGCTCCAGGGCTGCTCTCCACAGGTCACGAGTGTAGTGGCTGCAGACTGATACTGCACTGTTGCACAAAGGATGTTTAACATGCACCACTTCAGAGGCTGCCTTCCTGGGTGTCCCCACACTTGTGATTGCTCACCGGGCATCTGTTAATTACCAGTAAAATCTCACGAAGAAAAGCCATAGGGTGATATTCAAGTAGTTCAGTCTAACAGACACACACAAAGAAACAATGCATACATGGAAGTGATCCGTAAGTAATAGTCTCCAGAAAGTTATTTTTGTATTTATTTTTTATCTGCCTACACTGGATCTCAAAGAACAGCCCACGAAGTGGATACTAGGAGCTGAAAAGTTGCAATGCAGGACCTCCCTTTCCCATTGCCAAAACCGATGTGTTTGGTAATTTTCTAAATTTGGGATTTTGTATTAATTTGGGTTGACAAAAATGTGAACTACTTCTAAAAAATAAATATTTAAAGTTGACTTTTCCAGGGCTTCAGTGTTCAGAGACTTTTCCACTTGGGGGTTTTCAAAGTTCTCCTCAACTAATAACACCTGGAAATGAATGACGAGCGCAGCTCACCGTGATTGCTTTCCGAGGACTTCCACTGGCATCAATCTGGGCCACCTGCTGCGTGTCATCTGTCATCCCTATGCATTGCTTTTTGTTAGACCCATTTCCAGAAGTCTGTTTTTCATAAATCCCCTTGGAGGCAGTAACTCTTTCAAAGTGAAGCGTATCAGATTCAGGGATTTTTCCAAAAGTCTCAAGAAACTAAGGCAGGGTTCAGTCTGACATCAAAGTACAGGCATTGTTCATTGAATTCCTGTTCCAACAAACTGGGCTTCTTGTTGATATAAATTAGAATCACAGGAATTCAAAGCCTGCGACAACCCCAAAATTAATTTTTCTCTAAAAATTATGTTTTGATAGATGCATATTCTGTAAGAAAGGGAAAAATCATTCCATTTCCCCTTCAATATTTTCATATAATGCATTTCAAATATAATATAATGCAGTATGTAGAAATAGAAAGAAAAATATCTGAAAAATTGTTTGATGAATAGCCATATTTTATTTGCACACACATTAGCAAAACAATATAAAGAAATTATTTTTCTTTCCACTCTCAAGAAAAAAAATATTTGAAGAATTTCTTCAAAAACCTGGGTCTGTAAAAAATACACTGTCCAAAGGGGAAGGGGTATAAGCATTGGTCTATCAGACTGAAATCTTTTTCCAGGTTTCAATAGTATCTTATAGTTATAAAAGCTGTTCATATTGGAAAACATTGGGGAAAAGTTACAAGGAACCTGCCCATAAATTTTTGGAACTTCTGGTAAACCTATAATTAGTGTAAAATAAAAATAAAGAGAAAAAACAGGAGGAAAAATGTTAAGGAAGTGGAAGAGGCATCCACAGACTGGAAAAATATGTACGACATTATTTCTTCCAAAGGACTTATATCTAGAATACGTAAAGAACTCAAAAATAAAATGGTAGCTCTCCTTGCTACAAAAAAAAAAAGAAAGGAAGAAAAGTAAAAAGGGTTTAAAGTCTTGAAGGAGAACCTTACAAAAGATATTTGTGAGAAAATTACCATATAAAAAGGTGATCAAAATCATCAGTCATGGGGTAATTCACAGAAACCACAATGAGATAATAATATACACCCACCAAAAATAAAAGGCTGGTAAATATTGAGTGTTGACAAGAATATGGAGCCACTTGAACTCGAGTACTTACTGACGGAAATGTGAAATAATCAACCACTCTGGGAAATTGGATTTCCAATAAAACAGCATAATTGATTCTCAAAGTATTGTGTTGAATTAAGAAGCCAAAAACAACACAGTGCCCATTGTATTATTCCACTTATAAAGTTTGAGAATAGAAAAAATTATTATAGGATAATAGAAAATTTAAGAAAACATTTTGTCTGGTTGAGCTTGGAGTTCAAGCTTAACTGGAGAGAGTCACAAAGGAACTTTCTAGGAGTATGCAAATGTTCTTTAAAACTTCAGCATTAAACGATATAATTAAAGTGTGAAAATTGAACAAGCTATCACTAAGAACATTAAAAGGATAATTTAAAAGATTGAAATTGTTCTGGTAGCAACATGAAAAGTAGTTTTGCACAGAAAATAACCAATTCTAAAGCAAAAACAAAAAAGACTTAAATGGAATTATAAACCATTTTCACAAGGAAAACTCACTAGGGTAATAATATCAATTCCCCTCTATATTTGATATAGAAATATATCTATATTTGATATAGATCAATATCAAATTGACCTATAAACACAGTTAAAGCCCAATCACAATATTAAGAGTTTGTCTTTGGTGGAAGTTAGCAATTTAATTCTAAGGATATACACCTATAAACTTTCAAAGGTAGACAAGCAAAACACAATGGAAGCTGGAACCAGACCTACACATTAATGATCACCTAATTAATGGCAACGGTATTATTTTACAAAACAGAGAAATCAGGCATATTTTAATAAAAAGATGCTGACTCAATTGAATATTCATATTGGGGGAAAATCTTGATCTCTACCATATGCTATCCAAGAAATGTTCCAGTGGACTAAAGAGTTGGATAGGTTAAAACAACTGTCTTTGCCTTTCTTTATACTCTCACTTCCACCAGATTTCAGCTTGTTCCTGAACAGTTATATATCTCCGCTACAAACCTCTTCCTGCCCACAACACGTCACATCCTCTTTTTGTTTCTCTTTCGGTTGACTGGTTCCATCTAAGGACTTAGATTTTTGTTACTAGCATTCCTTACTCTGTATTTGACTTAGAACTCTGATTACTGGCTTTTCACAAGCAGCCTTTAGTAAAATAAATAAATTTTTTAAAAATATGTATAAGTCATATCCTTTGGCTACGACAAACTAATTTGGCAGATTGGAATTTAAAACCTGAACTAAAGTCATTACATGCAGTTTGTAATAAACAAAAGAGCATGATTGCAATGATACCCAGTGAATTTGCAGAAGAGCTACACAGAAATAAAAGAAGGGTATGCAGACATCCAACAATGTGGAGAGAGCAGTTAATTTCTATTGTAATAAGATCCTAACATATAAAGAAAGTGACAGTACATAATAAAATAATATTAAAAACTGATATTTGTTTTTTTTAACTTATAAATGTTAACAACTTTTAAAAGATTAAAACCATTTGGAAGGTTTCCTTGTAATGGAGAGACTAAACTAATCTTCTAAGATTGATTAGGATTTGGAGATGTGAAATTCAGGATCAACAGAAATAAGAAAACAACAATAAGTAAAACCTTTTGGGACTCAGTGTATTTGTTATTCTTTCATGTCTGTTGTAAATACATCTAATATTTCTAATATTTTTACAAGTATCACTTTATATGTTACCTTGACATAGTTTTATATCACATTTAGAGAAATTATGAATTATTCATGATCTTTTCAAATGCTAATGCCAGTAGTAAAGAATGTTGCTGAAAAAGCAAAACATATTTCATTGAAGGTCCTTGTCTATTCTAGACTTTGTCCCCTCATTCCTGTTTATTTCTACAACTTTTATTCTGTTCAACACTTTCTGTCTGGCTCAAGTGTTCCTTGGTTTATTAGATAGAAAAAGATTTAATTAGGAAATAAGAAGGAGAAATCAAGTTCCCTCCAAAAGGAGTAATAGGAACTAGAATTACCATCCCACTTGAAACAATCAGACAGAAGAACAAAATGTGTGGAAATGGGTTTATAAGTGCCACGCTTCAGGCAACAAAGGAGAGTGATCCCTGAGGAATTGGAAACAAACAAGGCGAACACTATGATTGCCACCAGCAGATGTAACTCAGTGCCTTGGAAATGACAGTCTGAGGGGACCAAGGTGGCTAAAGTTCTGAGGCCTTTGCGGGTCTTCACCTAAAAATCTTCAGGTCATTCTTTATAAACTTCTCTCCATTCTGGTGCTCTGTTCTGAGAAATTTAGTCATTATCTCAATCACAAGACACCATAAAGAAACTGATAGCTGTACAAAACAGGCAACAAGAATAAAAAAGGTAATTTTTTAAAAAGACATCAGGTAATGATCCCTTTCTTGATTTGATGCACAGTGTGATTAAAATCATTAAGCTGCATCTCTTTGATATGTATATCTTCTACACGTATATTATTTTTTAAAATAGATACTATTTATAGTAATAAAAAGCAAAATCTTAAAAACCCTTGGGAATATTCTAACAAAATGTATGCAAAACCTATATATAAAAGAATAATTAACCTCTCGCTAAAATTTTATAAAGAAGACAAATGAAAAGAGATCCTATGTTCATCAATAAAATTATAGTTGTAGAAATAGCAATACTCCCTGAGTCAATGAGTCAATGATACTGTAATAAAAATGTATTACCATATTTTTCATGAAATATGACATACAGCTTTTATTTCAAATCTATATGGAAGGGTAAATGCGCAGGAAGCTTCTAGATATTTCTGAAAGAAAAAATAAAGAAGATTGCCATACCAGCATTAGCACTCATAAAAATTCTAGAACTGAAGGCTGGTATATTTGGAATTAAGAGGGAACAGGGTTTTAGGTTCAGAGAGATGCACATATTTATTATTAACTTCCTAGTTCTGGAGTTCAGAATGTGGTCGCAGTATTCATTCATTATATTAGAATTTAAAAAGCAAGGGATTCATGCCTTGAGTAATTATGGCAAATATCATGAACTAGGGATTATGATCAAAACAATTATTTGCATCCAACAGTCCACAGAAGGAGGAGAAGGAAAAGGGGGAGGATAAACAGTGAGGACTTGCAGAGGCTATTGAAGTGAAAATGGTAAGAAGGAAATATTATAAGCACATTTTGTATGTAAAATCTCTATATATTTTCTGAGAGACTGACTATATTATGTGAAGTAGAGGTTGAAATTAAAGATATTTTCCATTGTAATTGGGAGGGTGTGAAAAATACAATGCAGATGTGGGAAGCATAAGAACATTTAGATGTGATTGCTGTCATGTTAATTTAGAGGGGTTTACTCTGTATAATTGATACAAAAGATAACTTGAAATTCAAGCCTGAAATTTCTAGGGAGAACAAGACTGGTGATTTAGATACAGGAATTGCCTGCATTCTAATTAACAGGTGAGGTGGCCTAAGAAGGAATAAATTAATTTTACTCTGTATGAGAACTACACTTCTAACAATCACAGCTGTCAGATTCTGACATGCATTACCTTGAAAGGTTCTGAGCTTTCGGGTAGTTGAGTAATAAAAATCATCTGACATATATTTTAAGAATCCCTAGACTGAATCTAATGTTAACCAATTTGTGAATTTTAGGATTAATGGTAAGATTTTATGACTTATGAGTTTTGCTATTTACACTATTTACATTTATAACTCTAAGTCCTACAACATTACATTTATAGATGCATGGACAAATTTAATTGCTTTGCATTACAAAGTTTTGATATGTTATATTGTTTGCCAGGGGATTAAATATCATTTGTGTTTAAAAAGATAACTCTTCTCATCGGTCAGAAGTCAGTTTTATAGTGTTGATATATTTGTATATATACACATATATATATATTATATATACCATATATTAAAATTAAAGGGCCAAAATGAAGTCAAAATATGACTTATTCATACACATAGTAAAAGTGACCTAATATTTACCTAGCAGTATACTGCAAAAGTAAGAGACAATCTGATACACAATAAGTAGGTTTTTTATAAAAGAATATACATTTAAAAGTGAACATTTTACTATTTTACTATTTCTCCAAGGGTGGTAATTTTTCCTTGTTGTTTCATCTTGCTCTTTTTCTTCTCCTCTGGCACCCGTATGATGCAAATGTGGTTTGCTTGAAGTTGTGCTACAGGCTTCTTATACTATCCTCATTTTTTCTCTTCTTTCTCTTTTTGTTTTTTCTTTCCTTATGTTCCATATTACTGATTTGATTTTCAGCTTCATCCACTCTACTGTTGATTCCCTTGTTGACAGGCTTCTACTGTTGATTACAGTTTCCCTGTAAACTATTCATTTCCAATAGTATATCCTTCATTTCTGTCTGGCTCTTTTTTGCGCAGTTAAAGTACTCACTGAGTTCCTTGAGCATCCTTGTAACCAGAGTTCTGAATTCTGCATCTGATAGATCACTCATCTGCATTTTGTTTAGTTATTTTTCTGGAGTTTTGATCTCTTCTTTTGTTTAGGTTATATTTCTTCATCTCCTCATTTTGGCAGCCTCCCTGTGCTTGTTTCTGTGTATTATGCAGAGCCACTAGGACTCCCTGTCTTGGTAGCGTGGCTGTAGGGTCCAGTGGCACAGCCTCCCCTATCACTCAAATGGGTACTTGAGGTGCACCCTTCATGTGGTCTGAGTAACCCTGCTATTATAGTTGAGCCTTGTTTGCTGTTGGCAGGTCTATGGGAGGGATTTACCCAGGCCAGTCAGCTGTAAAAACTGGGTGTGACCACTGGCCACCAACTTTTGCTCTCTGTAGAGGATCAGCTATACCAGGGCAGGGTGGTGGTGCTACAGTGTGGTCTGTAGCTTTCTACTGGGTACACAGGCTCTGGGGTCTCCAAAGCAGTGCAGGTCAGAGCCAGCCACCACCTGTGTTCCACCTGGGGCCACCCAGTGTGAGCCACAAAGCAATCTGCAGATGGCTACTACTTGTTCTAGGCTTGGAGGTTCCCATGCAGAGCCACACTGTGATCCAAACCTGGTTGCTGCTAGTGCTGGGCCTGGAGCTGTTTAACTAGAGGTATGAAGCTGGGGGCATCCCCTAAGTTGGGTGAAGCAGAGCCTCAGGTAAATGCCAGGGCAGGGCAAACAGTATAAGCCAGGTTAATGGAGTCTCAGATATGGTTCCCAACTTCTGGTTCAGTGGTTCTGGGGGAAGTGCTCAGAAAAGGCACAATGGCTTCTGCCCACCTTTCTGTCTGGGAGTTAGCTGTCCCCCAGCTCTTGCCCTGATGCCAGACACTTTACTTCCTCCCTGTATGCTACTGGTGTCTTTCAAGCTGCTACCCAAGTGGTTTTGGAGCTTAGAGGGAGTGTGTCTGAGTAAGTTCAGCACAGGCCGAACTTACTCAGTAGTTTTAGTAGTTTTAGTAGTTTTTTTTCACTGATTCTAATCCCACTGTTTTTTACAGCCAGAAGTTATGGGGGTTTCTCTTCCTGGCACTGGTACCCTGGGATGGGTCTGGGGCTGGGACATCTTACTCCCAAGATATCCCTCCCAAATTTTTATCCACCATATGTGTGTGTGGGTCCCATCCATTCCATGTCTCCACATCTATACTTCTGGATTGATGTGGTTTCTTTAGTTCTATAGTTGCCAGATATCCATTCAACTCAGTTTCTGATGGTTCTAAGTGATCTTTGGTTTGTAGTGTAGTTGTAACTTTGATGTGGTTGTACAAGAAGGTAAGCCTTGTTTACCTATACCTACATCTTGACTGGAAGTCAAAATAACACATTTTTTAAAATATTCAACTTATCTAAACTAAAAAAGAAGAAAACAAACTAAAACAATTCACCCACTTCTTCTACCCAGCATCCCCTGCCTCTGGGAGCAACTGCCAATCTGTTCTCTGTATCTGTGAGCATATATATATATATATATATATATATATATATATATATATATATATTCTACACATATATATTATATATAAACATAGATATTATTTTTTTTAGATTTCACATATAAAAAAGACCATACAATATTTATCTGTGCTGTGTGTCTTATTTCACTTAGAAAAATGCTTTCAGGGGCACAATAGCAAGATTTCACTAATTTTTATTGTCAATATTTTATTCTATATATAAATCACACAATTTTCTTATTAATTTATCCATCAGCAGACACTTGGGTAGTTTCCATATCTTGGTTATTATAAACAATGCTATTGTAAACATGGGTGTGTATATATCTTTTCCAATTAGTGTTTTCATTTTCTTCAGATCAATATGCAGAAGTGGATTGCTGGATCATATGGTAGATTTATTTTTAGTATTTTAAGGAACGTTCATATTGTTTTCTATGGTAGTTATACCAATTTACATTCCCACCAACAGTGCACAAGAGTCTCCTTTTCTCCATCTCCTAGCCAACACTTGTTATTTCTAGTCTTTTTATAGTCATTCTAACAGGTGTCAGGTGATAGCTCATTACGGTTTTGATTTGCATTTCCCTGATGGTTAGTGATGCTGAGCCACACATTCCTATTCATCATGCTTTTTTATACTTAACAATGGACCCTGGAAACCTTTCTCTTTTGACTCTGGGAGCATTCTTTCTCTTCTGTGATTAATTGCTTCATTTATTCAGGTAGAGCATTATTAACACAGTTTGTTTTATCTGCTAAAAAACAGATAAATGTATTTATCTGTTTTAAAAACAGATAATACAAATATTTATCTGTTTTGAAAAACAGAACAAATTCAGTATGTATTGTTATTATATATCCAGCTAAAAATAAAGTAATAATAGCCCTGGCTGGCGTAGCTCAGTGGATTGAGCGCGGGCTGGGAACCAAAGTGTCCCAGGTTCGATTCCCAGCCAGAGTACATCCCTGGGTTGCAGGCCATAAACCCCAGCAACCGCACATTGATGTTTCTGTCTCTCGCTCTCTCTATTGCCCTCCCTTCCCTCTCTAAAAATAAATAAATAAAATATTTAAAAAAAAATAAATAAAGTAATAATAATAAATTACCACATGTGTGAGGAGATGGGACAATGTGGTTGACAGGAAAGAGAAACAGGAAAAAATACTCCCCAGTATGTCCCAGCTATGGTATTTGGTACATGCAGATTTAAAATAACTATGATAGCTATACATCAAAAAATACATAAAAAATATAGACTAACATATAAAAAAGATACCCAATGTCAATGGAATATTAAAATCTATAAAAAAGAATCAAATGGTAATTCTTAAAGTTTAACTTATCTAAAATTAATAACTTACTATGATAGATTTAATATGCTGGACACAGGAGAATATAAATAGTAAACTTTAAGGTCCATGGGAAATGACAGAACTGGAGTACAGAGGGAAAAAAAGAATGAAAGTATAGAACAAAAGAAATGCATGGGACAAGTGGTCAAATATTCATGTAATTACAGTCCCAGGAAGAAAAGAAGATATAATTGAGCTGAAACAATATTTGAAGAGATAAAGGCAAAGAAACTTTAAACCCATAAATTCCTATGGTCTGCATACCCTAAGCAGGCTAAATTAAAAAAAAAGCACCAGAAGATCATAATAGGAAAAACTGCAGAAACTAATGCAAGTAGAAATTCCTAAAAGTAACCAAAGAAAAGGCACATTAACTTCAAAGGAAAGATAATAGAGTTTATATATTATTTCTTATTTAAACCATGGGACCCAAGACAGCAAAAGGACGCACTTACTGCGCTGCTACAAGGGTAAAAAACAACAACAATTTTATATATATATATATATATATGTATATATATATATATATATATGTATGTATATACATATACACACACACATATAATGCTGTCAAGCTGGAATTCTACACTGAATAAACTTCACAGCAAGATAACAACAATGTTCCTAGACAAGTAAAAGCTGAGAAAAAAGATCACTAAAATAAAGTGCATTAGCAGAAGGAAATTATTGGTGGTGTAAGAATGGAACTCCATGAAGGAATGAAGAGTACCAGAAGCATAAAATATGAGAACATACTACATGGCATTTATTTTTTAAATAAGAGTAAGAACTTGTATAACATGTATAGAAGTAAAATACCATTAAACCAAGGCAAGAGTTGAGAAAATAGAAGTTAAAACATGTTGAACTAAGTAATAATAAAATTATCAAAAATTATAAGATATAGTTAAATTTAAGTCTTTAATAGTATATATTTATGGTGAAATATATATTTTCTATGCTTACATTTTTTAAAGACACTTGAACATTAATCCATTTTTACTTTACAAGAAGCTAAACATATTAGACAAGAAAATAAACCCACAGGAAGTAGAAAGAAAATACAATAATATAGATAAGAGAAGAATTCAGTAAAATAAAATATACGCTTGCAATGGAGAATCCACAAATACAAAGTGACTTCTTCAAAACAAGTGTCAGGAATTCAAGGAGGTATCTCTATAATTTGGCACTGTGCAATACACCCTCCCATGATGATAAAGTATATTCAGTATCTGTGATGCCCTATACAAATGCCACAGTCACAGGTGACTGTTGAACACTTTATGATTAGTGGGACTGAAAGACCAATATTCTGTATTTTCACTTTATTTCACATTTATTAGTAAATAGATTATAAAATTATATCAATGTGTTTTTCAATAGTTTTAGATTTTTGGAAAAGTTACAAAGACAAACCAGAGTTTCCATAAATTCCACATCCAGTTCTCCTATTCTTATACTGTCATCTTATATTAGTATGTTACATTTGTCACCACTAACTAAATTATATTGATATATTATTCTTATTCTTATTAAGTGTATGCCCATTTAGATGCTTTAGTTTCAACCTAATATGCTATTTGTGCTCCAGGGTCCCACCGTGGATACCACATTACTCGTAGTCATGATGTCTCCTCAAGACTTTCCTTGGTTGTAATAGTTTCTCGGACTCTCCTTGTTTTTGATGACCTTAACATTGCTGAGGGGTACTGGTAAGGCATTATATAGAATGTCCTACAATTTGAGGTTGTTCAATGCTTTTCTAATGGTTAGATAAAGGTTGTGGATTTCTAGAGGAAGACCCAAAGGCAAAAAGGAATTCTCATTGCATCATATCAAGGGTACATTCTATCAACATGATTTATCATGGTTGATGTTAACCTTGATCACCTGGTTGAGATAGTATTTTCTAGTCTCTCCACTCTAATATTATAGAGGTCTATTCCTAATGCACAGAAAATTACATGGCCAGTCTAGATCCACAGACAATTCTTTCATCAATAAGAATTGAGGTATTCTCATCCACATTGGTTTGAACTGTTATTTGTAGCTGAATTCTACTAAATCCATTTTAACTGATTTTCTTAGTTTTATGACAAATTCTCAAGGGAAATGTGAGCAATGAGGTTCATCATTAGGTCTAAAAATTATAGCTTTTCTTTAAGACAATCTTATGATTCAGTCCTGAACTGTATAACTGCCACAGCTTTCCCATTTTACACTGGCCCAAATATAAAGAGTGGCAGAAAGTATGTTCACAGTTGTAATACAAATAAATAGTACAATAATTAATTCATAATATAATATTACAGCCTGTGTTACACACGCTCACAACTATAAGTGTAAAATATAAACAGTGAAATGTAAAAGCAATGTGAGAGTCTTAGGAAAAACCTCCTGGTTAGAAAATTACCTCAGCCAAAGTAAAAGTTGATTATAATAAATATAGTTGGTTCATGAAAATATTAAAGATATTTCAAGTAATCAGATGAAACAGGAAAGCTTAATACTGCTTCTCTGAAAGCATTCTCACTAGAGAATGTGTAATCCTTACTTTGTGTTAGCTCCTTATTTTCTAGAGCGAAAGAGAACTTAGACAACCTCTTACCATGTGGGTTTTCAAACCGTGTGTGTTTTCAAACTCTTGACTGCTTGATATTCACAAACAAACTATTCAGATGTTTACTAATAAAACAGGGCAAAGGAAATGATATTTGTATTGAGTAGAAAAAACCCATATAGGAGAAAATAGGTGCAATGTCACACTATGTTAAAGAGGATCTTAGAAAAACACTAGACTGTATTCTGGTGTCTCCTGAAAATACCCAAGATAAACTTTTTATTTCTCCCAAATTGAATCCTATATTTAAGAAGCTCAAAACCCATTTTCTCTTTGTTCATGATGACAATAAAGGAATTACGGTTAATCAGTATACTTAGAGTATAAGGGATAAAAGAGATAGAATTAAAAATAAGAAAAAATCTATTAATTGTTCCCTAATATTATTATCTCAGCTTATATGAGATTTTTCAAATTTATGTTGCCCCCTCTCACTCTTTGTTCATGCTATAGATCAGTATTCATATGTGACAAATATGTTTAAAGATATATAGAAAGTGTAGTGAAAAGGAGTCCTACAGCTCAACATTGGCAGCAGAAACAA
The DNA here is from genome assembly GCF_019186645.2 of Phyllostomus hastatus. NCBI lineage: Eukaryota > Metazoa > Chordata > Mammalia > Chiroptera > Phyllostomidae > Phyllostomus > Phyllostomus hastatus. The sequence goes on along the minus strand of NW_025334041.1, from coordinate 109,568,120 downwards.
GAGCTAACCTAAAGCATCGCTACATTAGTGCTGTTTCCACATAAGCACCACCAATAGGCAATAGCTTCCCTTAGGAAATCAGGAAGGTCAGTGACTTTTCTATAATTAAACCAAAGCAACCTTCAAGTCTCCTATTCTGGGGTATATTCTTTTAAACTATTTCTATTTTCAGCTTAAACCATCAAGATTTTGGCTGAATTTAGTAAGTGATCATTTTGCCAGAATTTTTTCCCATACTCCATGCTTCTTGTCAGAAAGGGGTAGTATTTTCAGTGTTTATGTCCCTAGGCTGAATATGGTAGAACTATTTGATGTGGAAGTAAGTATACTTAATTCTCTTATCAGGAAAGGACTTAACTCTCTTCCCAAATATGTCTTCCCTACAAAATCACTCACTGTTAAATGTGTCCTATTTCATTAATTATTACATAAAATCAAAAGGCCGAGGGTTCAAAAGCTGTCATAAGATAATATATTTAAAATTAGATGTAATATTGCCACTCCTTCCAGAGGTTTTATGAAATATAACTAACTTTAAATTTAGCAAACATTTAAGTGGCTACTTTTTTTCCAGAACCTGTGGACCTACAAAGTAAAAAACTAAACAAATGAGAGAGAGAGAGATTGAGGCCCTACCCTTAAGAACTTTGGTAATGTACTGAAGCTTCCAACTGGAATTCTGAAATTAGATTGAGTGTCATCAAAATCTATTCTTTGAAGGAATACTTACTGAGCATCTAGACAAGTTCTACAGGCTAGGGAATCACCAAATATCCTCTTCATAATCTTAAACTCTGGTGGAACAAGATGGACAAGAAAGATAAATAATATTACAGAGAAAAAATAAGTAAGAGAAGAATACAGAATTTAGGGTTGGGAGCTTGCAATTTTATGAAGAGTGGCCAGGGAAGGTCTTGCTGAGAAAGTTGCATCTAAGTAGCGTCTTGAAGAAGGTGAAGGAGTGAAACAGGTGGATATACTGCGATGAGGCATTTCAGGGAAGCAGAAGGGGAAGCACAAAGGCTCTGAGATGGGAGCACAGTCATGTTTCAAGGACAGCAAGGAAGCCAAGCTGCCTGGAGTGGCATGAGCAAGGAGGCAGCAGTAGCAGGTGAAGTCAAAGAGGAAATAGGAATGTCCCACCATGGGAATGTAATTTGCCAAATTCTTGCTTTGAAGTCAGCTCTTAGAGGGATTCATCATATCATTTCCCCTTTTCTGTGTCCTCAGACAAGTGACTGAACTTGCAACCAGAAGAGGCACAATGTTCACAGAGGGACTGCTGATCGGGATGTAGCAGTCATCATCAACTTGGCAAATGTTCTTGTAGACCTAGAGGAGACACTGTTTACAAACTACTGTTTTCTGTGATTCTTATACAAAGGAATTTTCAAACCAGTGGGGAGGACTGGCTAGTTCTCTCGTTTTCTCTCACTGTGGGGAAAAACATTATAAAATTCAGCAGGGGGATGGGGGGCACTCTAAAAAAGTTATTAGAAGTCACAATTACTAAAGTGAAGATGAATTTTTGTCTATTATCCATGTATACTCTTGGTAATTTATATACTATTGGTAAATATTAAATTTATATGCATGATTTAACCATTATATTTTAATGATACTTTTCCACATAATAAAAAAGCACATTTACCAATTATCTTCTATGTGCAAAATACTAATAATAATAATACTAAAAATGTCTGCTTGGATTTGCCATAATCACTACATTAGCTTTTTTTCTAAACCAAGTTTTCCTCTGGGTTCTTATTTTGAAAGGCAGGGTCATTTTCCCAGAAATGCCTCAGGAGAAATATGGTATCATCTTGAAACTGTCTTTTGCAAACTTCCTATTTAAATCAATCACTATATTTTCTTTACTGTTACTTAAGAATGACTTATTAATTGTGATGTTGTCTTTCTAGACATATTTGTCTTCTTAACTCTTTAATCATCTATGTAAGTGATCCCCATTATTAAACTCCCTCTGTTAGAAGTGTTTTCTGTCACTCTCAGGGAAAAACGATTGCAGTGGAACAGAACAAAGAAGCAGCATCTTCCCCATTAATTTTGCCATTGATCTTTTGCTATAACTCAGTGTTTTAGAAAAGTTTACCCACCAACACCTCATTTTCATAAAATGGAAATGTATTTTCAACTTCTCATTATAAAATTTCCAAACAATCCATAAATTAAAGAGCAAAAGTAAAGAAACCTTTGAACTAAAAATCGAACACCGTATGGAAGAGACACTAACTCAACAGCGGTGACTGGATTTGGAAGGGCTGACTGAGTCTGAGAGACATAGACGCATGCGAGACTGAGGGAGAGCTGTGAGGAAGCGTGAGGACTACAAGGCAGGTCAGTGGGTATGGGCAACAGATGCGGAGGACTTCCGAGGAAGGTTTTTCGTTTCGCAGCTGTCTTCAGACTGTGTGCCCTCTTTATACTCCTGAAAACAAGGTCCCTGGTCACGTGCTTGGTCACTCCCCTGCTCTTTTTCTTTTATTCAGAAATAGAAGTGTCATCACAGACATGATTGAGTCTTTGTGACTTCCTACCATGAAGGAAATAGATTAAATAATCAATATCTAAATATCTCTCAATGTGAAAACACTTTTTCCCACACAACATGTGAAAAATGTGAGACCTTTTAACATTTTCTCAAGTAATGTCCTTAATTTCCTACAGAGAATGAACAGTGATTACAAAAAGGTTTTTATCGCTATCAGGAAAAATAAAACAAAAACAATTTCATCTACTAGAAAATGAAATGTTCGCCTGGCACTCCAACATGCAGAATTTAATTGAACTGTGATCCCACCACCTGCCTTTTTATCGCATTACTGTACCTGATAATTCACTTGTGGCCATGTAAACCCTTGGTCATCACTTCCATTAAACACACAACAAAAATAAAACATTATTAATTTTCTGTTCGAACACATACATTAAATAAACCTACTCATTGATTTTTCTGTATTAGTGCAATGGCTGAAAACTTGAAATTTTAAAAACTAAATCTTCAAAAATCATGATATTCTCTTTTTTCCCCTCTTTCTTTGGCAATTAAAAAAAAATCCCTTGTTTCCATGAAACATTCAGCTCTATCAGGACATAGACATACATAGCATGCCTCAAGTTACAAAAGCTAATTATTTTAAATAAAGTTTTAAGTACTGAATCCAGCCCTCTACTGTGTGAAGACTTGAAGCTATCGAAGGCACTAGGGTGGACCCGCAGTGGTATGCTGGGCTTTAGAGGCAGCTCTGGGCACAGTGTAGAGACCGAATGGCGTTAGAAACCAACCTGTTCTTGGTCTGTTAATTCACAAAAGTCATTTATAGGCGTTTGGCCTCTCTTCCCTGTCCTCTTAGATGATTGTGACAAAAGAGCCTATCTGACCAACTTCATTGGAAGTGTGACTCCAATCAGCAAGGACTAATGCTAACAGCTAAGAGCAAAAGTGTGGCCTGGGCCCAGGAAGAGCAAAGATCTTTGTAAACGTCCAAAGACAGTGTCTCTGTGAGCTGTTAGGAGGACACAGCAGTACTTTGGCAGCACGTTTGCCAAAGATGGTTCAGTTGATAAGCCACAGAGAGGGCACACAGCTACTGAGACCCCCAAAGTGCTACTGCTTTTCAAGGCGCCTGCTTTGTCACTGACCAAAATGTGAATATACATACCTTCTAGTGAACTGTAACGTTACTTGTTTTGCTAAAGTTATGTAACTACTGAAAGAGGAGGCGTCTGTTGCTACCTGACTCGGAGATGAAGTGGGAGAGAATGATCTTATTCCCTCCGTTATAAATAGCATACGGTCCTTTGTTTGTGTGTTTGTTTTTAATGTTATTTTCCAAATACAGTGTACATTCCATACTATTTTGTATTAGTTTCAGGTGCACAGCATAGTGGTTAGACAATCATATACTTTACAAAGTTAACATGAGGCCTTTTGATTTGTCCCTTCTTTTCCTTTCTAGTCTCTGTCTTATCTCTCATTCCCTTCCCCCAGTCCAGTCACACTGACTTCACTTTCTCCAATTTCCCAGATGCCTTTCTTTCTGGGCCTCATACATGGTCTTTCTCTGCCTGTAGCACACTCTCTACTTTCTCCTTTCCCTGCTCACTGTGGCTCAAATTTCACATCACACTTTGGGCCTTGCTTCTGCCAGGAAGCCACACACTGGATGCTGAGCTAGATGATTCTGCAATGTGTTAGGGATCACCTTCTGCATTTACTATCACAGAACCTACTGCATTTATTATAATTACTGCATTAAACTCTCTTACCTCCTCAGATAGAATTGAAATTCTATAAAGGCAAGCCTTGTATGTTAGGCCAGGGGTGCCACAGTATTTCCAGCCCTAGCACAGTTCTTGGTAACAGAGGGTGTTTGACACACACTTGCCAAATGTGTGATTGAATGGAGGAGTGAATGGCTGACTGCTTCTGCATTTCTGTTTCTGTGGCTTTCATGGTTCAGAGCCACCATTCCGGCAGGCTGCAGAGACCCACTCCACGGCTGTGTGAACAAGTGCTACAATGGCCTCTCTGCTTGCAGCCATATGTGAAGTGGGTCAGGAAGCTCTGCTTTGGCTTTAACCTAGTTCTGTATGATAAATGGCGGGGGACAGGGAGGCTAGCTATAGCTAAACCAATAGACAGTATCATAAGCTAAGTAGGGTGAAGAAATAAGTGTATATTTCCATATAAAAGCAGAGAACAAATTTAGGAAACTGGTTAGAAGCTGATAGACAACAGGTGATGACACAATATAAACAGAAGTGCATCATTTTTATTAGTGGTTCAAAACAAAACAATTTCTCAGTGGGAATCAAAGAAATTTCTTGTCCTAAATAGTGTCACCTATAATCAGAGCCTGATTTGAAAATTCTTGTGCAAGCGATTTAGTGCAGCAGTGCACTCGGGTGAAACATGTAAGGGAGCACGGGCAGCAAGGTGGCAGGAGCCTGGACAAAGATGAGGCTGAGCAGAAGCCCACAGGAAGTCTGATTCCAGGTGAGCCCTTAAGCATGAATGATGATGCAATGCCCCGCGTGGACAAGGAGTTCACCAAGAAGTCAGTCATGAGCTGTATCTCCTTGGTGGAGAGAGTGCCATTTTCCAGATAAACTCTTTTTTTCAGGCCAAGTGGTAATTCTCAGGAGACAAGTGAGTTTGAGCTGTTAGCAAGCACTCAACAGAGGCCGGGTTATGAGTGCACCGGCCTGACAAGGGGAGCCGAGCAGGGCACCCAGCTTATCTGCATGCCTCAACCCCGAAACAAAGGTGTTCCAGGGCTAGGCCAACCATTACAGAAAATTATTTCGACCTTCCCATATCAATATAATACCTGAATACAGTCTACTCCTTTGACAGTGCCATTTCTTATAAACTTGAAAGTGGAGTCAAACTAATTTAATGTTACCTGAAAAAAAGTGTGCACACATTATCCCCTCTAGCTTCTCACTAAAATTAAGTTCCACGAATGTCAGCTCTATGGAATTTGTCTTGAACTACTCCATGAACAATATGAGAGAAAGGCGCAAGCTACAGCAAATGAGATTGAATTTAGACATTTGGAAGATAAAGTATATTACTAAACTCTAGGGCTCACTCACTCTGGTAAAAACTGCTGTGGAATTACTTTCCTTTAAAATTTTTGAAGAGAGGAAATATCTGTATTTTAAGATTATAAGCTTGATTACCTTCTAATTCCATTTTCCGCATGTTTCTGTGGATGAGAATGTAAAGGAATTAAATCGGAGCTTCATGGCAGGCCCCATGCATATTTAACTATCTCCTAGAGGGATGGAGCAAAAAGGGAAAAGGACTCATGGACATGGACAACAGTGTGGTGATTGTTGGGGAGGAAGGGGTATAAGGGGACCAAATGATAATGGAAAAAATACAATAAAGATTAAATTCAAAAAGCAAAGAAATTCTAGTGATTAATAAGGAAAATAAAGCCGGCAACTACAAAAAGAAAAAGGAAAAAGAAAGTATAATATAGAACGAGCACTGAATTGGTCATCCAGGTTGTGGTTCTCTAAGTTCATTGGCCTTTTGACAGAAATTTAACCTCTCCAAAACTAATTTTCTTCCAATATAAGGTAATGAAGATGAATAATACAGTATTTCTGGTGTTTTCCATAGTCTATAATTTTATATATTTCATAAAAATAAAATAATTATAAAATGTTCTGATATACAATACAGACTTAATTTTTTTCCAGGTAATTAATGTATTAGGCCATCAATATTTAGTGAATTGGTCATATTTTCCTTATTCACTTGAAATGCCATATAATTATATAAATAATTTTTATAGTTTTATCAGTTTCACTACTTATCAATTCATTCATTCACTGGAGAACTATTTTTCGAACAACTACTATGTCTCAGTCACTGTACTAAGTGCTGATTTTTCTGTCAACTATTACAGCAGCACCACAGTGCTTCAATTAATTTCAGTACATTCAAATGGAAGGACAAATTTTCCCTAATTACATTTCAGGTTTAATATTTTACTAGCTAGTATCATCTACTTATCATTCTAATTGAAAAGTTATTTTGTTAATTTTCAAAATCCCATTTGGGATCTATTTGGACTTCAAGTAGAGTTCTTAGTTTCCTGGACTATTGGAACAAATTCCTAGTTCTCATCCTTTCAAGGTAGAGTTGTTTGTGCATGTTTGGAGTGTATTTTCACTTTCTGCTTATACCAGGAAGGTGTATATTATATCCTAGAATCCTTTGTTAACATTTAAAAAATTGTATGGTATCTAGCTACACAACCAACACTGGTATGAGGTTGTATCAATTCTTGAATTTCAATTTAAAATGAATGTTATTCTTTGTGGTCAGTTCATTTTTCTTTTTGCCGTGATTGACTAAGTTGAGATAAATATATATTTACTTGAACATCTTTCATGGGAGTTCATTTGCATTCTAAGAATGGTTTGCACAGCAAAGGCTCTGGGAGTTCATCAAAAGTTCATTTCTCCTTCTTCCTGGGCCGCACCTAGACTACCTTTCCCAGCCTCCCTTGTAGATAAGTAACTGAGTCAGGCCAATGGAATGGGAACTAAAATGATTAATGCAATTTTTAGGCTATAACTTTAAAAAAGTGAGTATCACCCATCCTCCACCCTCTTTTCAATTCTTATGTACCCCAGGATATGTTATAGTAATGAACTAGAAGATGAGGAAGGCATACTATGAAAAAATATTGAATGATCACTAGAAGACTCACTATTGGTTCATGGCAAGAAAATACCCTCCTATATTGTGTGAGTCATTATGCATTAGTCTATTTCTTTTTTAATCACAGACCAGCTTCCCTTAAAAATACCACTTTCTAATTCTCTTACCATAAACAAGGCACGACGGTTTCTACTACAAATAAAATCCATTGACAAATTTATACATGAATTACTATTCAAAACTCCATGAAGAGCTCTTTTCACAGTGAGAATTACAATAAGATATGGTGTCTTAGATTGGGTGCCTGGAGTCAGACTCTGGGATGGGGAGTTGTGTGCAGATTTATTGGGAGATAACACCAGTAAGAAAGTGATAAAGGCAGGGCTGAGCATAGAGAGAGGCTGATTCACAATGTGGAAGCAACTAAAGACTTTGTCAAGGTCCTATAAGGATCACTGAAGCTGAGATGGCCCTTGGATGTTGTCTCAAATTGAGGCACTGGTCAGGCCTTTGCATTTCCATGTGAGCCATTGGCTATGAGTAGCCCTCTGGGAAGGGTTATAATCTTGGGTGAAACAGTTTTATGTGGCCTAGGACATGTTCCAGTGATTTACAAAAGAACAAAAGCTGAGAGCTTTCAGTATCGGATATTCCCAGCAGCTAGTGCATTAACACTTGAAGACGGTATGTAGAGTGAGGGGAGAACATCACAGCACTCAGTACATGTAAGCATGTAGATAATAACATATTGCATGATTCTTTTAAAAAATCCAAATCTAGTCATTTAGTAAAAAGTAATGAATTACTACTTAACAAAGCTTTCCTGTAAAAGGGAAGCTGATTATGTTGACGTTCTCCAATGTACATCTAATGCACTGCAGGGTGTCCATCGGCCACTCAGAAAACACGAGTGTGTGCGCATAAAATACTTTTATGTAGAAATTACATAAATAATCGATCAATCCTATTTAAAAAGTTAATATAAAACAGGCAAGTGTTATGTGTATATCATTTATAAATATTTGATTTACCATTCCTCACATTTCATAGTCTATAGGACATATAGACTCCAAAACAAAACTAGTCATAACATTACCATTTTACATAAAATTAGGTAAGGAAAAAACATGCTGTTAGAAAATAAAATCGCAAGACACATGTTTTGGAAAGAGTCCAGAATGACAGACACATAACTGGTCACAGTAAAAGCTGTTGCTTTAAAGTTTCTTTACTCTGAAGTAGTCACATTTTTTTTTAGCTGTCATCAATTGCATTACTTAGTGCTTGATAGGAATTTTTTAAAAAACTAATAGAACAGCTTTATTTATTTGGGGATATCTTCCTTCCTTAGGATATATAATATACTTTGTTGCTTTACAGGAAAACATGGAATTGAAGCCATTCTTCCAAAACAAATGTTGGCTTCACTTCTACTGGATTTGTGCTCTGCCACCCTGCTTTCCTGCTTGGCTAATTACACTATGTCTTTTTATTTCAATGTGCAATCACACGATAACCATTTTGAAGACTTTTTAATGGCAATTAAACTCAATGTGCACAGAACCATCAAGGCACATAACTTGAAATCATTAAACTGAGTAGCTGTCTGACTATAACTGTGAAATGCATGCTAACTTTGGAAATTTTTAAAAAAATGGAAAAAAGTGCAATTTAGAATTAAGAAAATATAGCACAGGGTGGGCAAAAGTAAGCTAATAATAATAATCAATAAATAATAATACAGGAATAAACTCTGTGTTTTGTGTACTCACAAATCTAAACCTACTTTCTTACCCCCCGCATTATGCATTCATTTTTTACTAATGGATATGTACGATAAAAAAAATTTGGAAAACGCTGGCTTATGTTGCCAGGGGATTACTTTATGAAAAGCTTAACAAATGCTTTTGTTAAATAGCATATTTCTCAGTTCATTTAAAGAATGTTTTAAATAAGAACCCAGATATGATGTAAAATAAAGCAGATCTAACAAGGATCCAGAAGTTATTAAGTGCCATTTCCCAGATAATTCCATACAGTTTCCTGAGTTTCAATAGTTCTAATGGGCCATCTCATTACTGCTTGGCCTCATAAGCTTCTCTACCCATTTTTTAACAAAATTTTCACTTCATTAAGTATCCAGCACCTCCTCCCCTACTTCTTTTGTTTTTTGTCTGTTCTGCCCCTTATTGATTATTAATATCAAATCGTATGTGAATAACAAATTGCATTGCCAGTTTTAAAATAGCACCATTATATAAGACTTAAAAATCTAATGGCCAAACCTCATTTGTGTCAATTGATATATCATTTTACTTGAGTTATTTTTCTTTTGTCACTGGCTTAATTTTAAAAGAACATTTTTTAAAAATTAAAACATTTAAAGAAATTATACAAATAAAAGGAAATTATTGTTTTAATATTTATAAGCTCATAAACAAAAAATAACATTTTTGTTTAAAAAATACTGATCTGCAAAACAACTTCCCTACTTTGCTTATTATTAAATATGAGATAAAATATAAATAACTTAATAAATTTCTTAGAGAAGATCTAAATTTTTCTTAAAGTCAAAATTCACTCAAAGAAAACACATCACATAAATATTAAGCAATGCTGTTTTTCCCTCAGAATGTAAATTGGTTCCAGAGCACGGCAGAAACTCTCTTTTCCATCATACTCTCAACCTGAACAAACAGCATTGTTTTTCAGCTTGACTGGCACTGTCAAGCACTGTGCTCAGAAGTTGTAATTAAAAACTATTTAAAAGACAGTTTACTCATGGAAAGAAGCACATCTTGCTCCGATTCCATTCCTAACTGAGCCTCCCACACTGTCACTGAGGAATTTTCTTTTTTTAATAACTTTGTTTCTTTAAATTTAATATTTATTTTTCTTGTTGTGCAAGTACAATTATTTTCTTCTTCCTCCCTCAAATCCCCCTCACCCCAGCCCTCCTCAACACTCACCCTCCATCCTATCTCCTTTGGCTGTGTCCATGTGTCCATTATACATGATCCTTAATGACCCTTCCCCTCACTGAGAAACTTTCAAATGTCATGATTGAAGTAAGCACATACCTAGTTTTGCATGTGGCTCATGCTGCCAAGTCATCGCCATACTCCTAAGTTATATCACCAACCTTGTTTTCCAGAGACAGGCTCATGTCACCCTCTGAACCCCAGCAAAGATTCTAGACTCTGTCTTTTTGAGACATTCTTCCAAAATTATGTATGAATAAATACATACTCTCAGTTTAAGTATATGGCTTGGCAATCTAATCTTCCAGCTGCGTGGTTATTAATCCCAATTAAATGTGTCACTGTTTTGACATATATCAATAATAATATGGTGATTTCAAACATGGGGCACAGTAAAAGGTAGTAAAAGGTAGACCAAGAACCTTTTAAATAATTTGATTCATATTAGAAGAATAAGTAGATTCAAATCAATACAGAGAAAAATTGTCTTGCCAGTAATGTTCCCATTACATAAGGCTCTATTCCCTAGTGGTATAAGGCAAAATAGAGATGAATGTGTTTGTGGAACTCCAGCCATACCAAAAAACATGCATTTCTCCAATTAAAAGTTTCCTTTTCCCTTGAGGATACTCTATTTTATTTTGTCTTGCTATTTGTTGCTTATTCTTAGACCAGCAATTTTCAAACTTTTTCATCTCATGGCACACATATACTAATTACTAAAAGTCCTCAGCACACCAAAAAATGTATTGTATTTTTTGCAGATCTGACAAAATAGGTATAACTTACATTGATTTACAAAAAGTTAGTAATAGTAATTACCTACCATTTTTGCCCCAAAGTGACATTTTAAAAAATCAGGTGCCTATACTTGTATATAAGGATTTCAAGAATTAACCAATCAGATGAACCCTTATTATGCAACATAACCAATAAAATGCAACTCTATTATATAATTTATATATTTTTGTTAAAGCAGGGCATTCACACCAGATAGCTATTGTGTTGTCAATTTTTTTTTAATTTGACAGCCTAAGGGAAAAGAGGCCAGTGCCCATGACTTAATAGTCAGGTATTGCATGTTTTAAGAATTCCTGTGGCACACCAGGTGAAAATTGCTGCTTTAGATGACAACTCAGGTATCACCTTCTCAGCCAAGCACCAGCTGAGACCCTATGCAGAGTTGGGGTGCTCTCCTTGGTATTTCCAGAACTCATTATGTGCCAGTTGTGTGTAACTTATCTCACATTAAACTATTAATTTTGCTTCTCTGTCCCCTTCACCAGACTGGAAATTCTTTAGGGTTCAACATGTTGTTTTGATTATTTTTATTCCTAGTACCTAGCATTATCCCTAATATGAGATAGGTGGCAAGGGAAAAAAGAGATGAAAGAAGGAGTGTGGAGGGAGAAGAACAGCCACTGAAATGGAAGAAAAAAACACCTTAAAAGATCTCTAAAGAGAGAAAAATATTAACCCCAATCTCAGATACTTTTAACAGCTACAGTCCCTCTGAAATGAAAGGAGAGAATTATCAAAAGGGAAACTCCTTTCTCAGGCTTTGCCCAGAACAGTAGTTGCAAAGGATACACAAAAGAAATATAATAATTTTATTGTAAATTCATTTAGTACTACATGTAAAAATTCCTAGTCTTCCAGCAAGTGTTCAGTAAGCCTATTTATCCTTTGAGTATCCTACAGAAGATGCACTGATAGACTATGCAATAATTTTATAGTACTTTTCATTTAATATTGTATTATTTATGCTATTCCAGTTGTCCCAATTTTTCCCCCTTAGCCCCCCTCCACCCAGCCCACCCACCACTCCCTTAGCCAGTCCCCATACTGCTGTTCATGTCCACGGCTCATTCACACAAGTTCTTTGACTAAGCCCTTCACCTTCTTTCATCCAGTCCCCCCTTCCCCCTCCCTTCTTACTGCTGTCAGTCTGTTCCATGTTTCTGTGCCTCTGGTTCTATTTTGCTCAGTTTATTTTATTCATAATATTCCACTTATATGGTATTCCACTTATAGATTATATGGTATTTGTCTTTCACAAACTGGCTTATTTCACTTAGCATAATAGTCTCCAGTTCCATCTATGATGTTGCAAAAGGTAAGAATTTCTTTTTCACTGCTGTGTGCTATTCCATTATGTAAATGTACCACAGTTTTTTATCCACTTATCTACCGATGGGCGCTTAGACTGTTTCTAAATCTTGGTTGCTGTAAATAGTGCTGCTGTAAACATTTTCTTTTGAATTGGTGTTTCAGGTCTCTTAGGATATATTTCCAGCAACAGAATCTCTGAGTCACAATAAGTTTCATTTAAACATCTAAAAAAACCAAAGCTAAGAAATGAAAATATGATGGAAAAATAATATGTACAAAAATATGAAAGATTTATCTATATATCTGGATATATGGATATATTTCCATATGTATCTGGAAAAAATATTTATATATATCTAGATATATTATATATATTAATATATTAGTATAGTATATATTTGAATGACAGGCTTTGCTATTAGTATGAATAAATATAACTTATTAAGTATGATAATATGACAGTATATTATATTTGGAGGAAAACATGCATTTTTGTTAAAGTATTAACTGTAAAATAATGGCACTACAATACAATCCTAATTGTACATTTGGAGAACTTGAGGCAACAGTTATTTATCTACCATAGTAGAGGCAGTACCATTACCAAATAACTTTTCTCTCTTTTCATTACTCAGAAATGGAGAAATAATTAAAATCAGCTTTTATCTAACTGGAAATAAAACCAATCTCAAGCTTACTTTTGGAAAGAATGTTGTAAATGTTCTGCCTAATCACATGTTTTGATATTTTTCAGCTTAACTTCCAGTTTTCTGAGCATTCCAGTGAAGTGTCTGTGCCAAACATTTCATGCTTTCTTTTGAAGGATCAACACATTTAGCTGGATTTTTTTTTTGCAATTAAAAATTGTTCCCCAAACAAACCCATTACCTTTCTATTGTACCACAGAGTAGAAAATTCTGCAAAAGGTATATGTGCCTACAGAGAAGGGCTGCATATCCCCTTCCTGTGTATGGTTCCAGGTCCACATCAAAATATCAACTTCCAGGATGTGGTCACTTGCATCATCTTAATTTCTTCTTAAACTCTTCCCAGTTCATCATTAGATATGTGTTATATATTGATTGATCATAGACTACTTACTCTCTTCAGGTTACATATGAAGAGAATACAGACTTGGGCTCCTGACAATGTTCAACACCAAAACGGGAGCGTGTCTACAAACCAGCAGCAATGTGATCCTAATCCAAGCTTTGCCCCTCAAGCAAGGAGTACCTTGCCTCAGAGTATATAAGTGACTCATGTGTCATTTCAACTGACAGTAAAATCACAACACAGCACAGATCTTTGTCAGCCATGTCATGACTGCTTTAAATGTGAAGGTCATAATCCAAAATACAAGGTGACAAATAACTGAAACTCTTTTGACAAACAATGATTCACAGTACTTCACCGAGATCCGAACACATCAAAATGTTGCTGTATTCCAATGAGAACCAATAAGTGAATAAGTGAAATTTAAATGTTTCCTAAAAATAATGCCTAAAACCATTCATTATACATTAATATAATTTAATTTGTGTTAATTAAATAGGACAGTAATTTTGGTATTGCTTTAGTATTTTCAATTATTCAGCTGTAGTTAATATCAAAGTGAAGTAAAAGTTCTATTCTCCTAAATCAGAGAACCAGGAGGATAAACTTAACAACTCTCTGGGATAATTATGGACACATGAGTATGTGTGTTGAATTTTTATCACTATTACTGAGTAATAAATACTGGTTTAATATGGAAAATTGAGAACTGTCTCAGTTTGTGTGTGTGTGTTTATATGCACGTGGTCACGTGCCAGGAAAAAAATCAGTAACAAGTAATCAGGTTAGAAACTACTACTTCTAATGGAATTTCAAATATTCATGAAGAAAACAATGGATTTTAAGCCTAGTATATATTATTTGGGATGCACTTATTAGTTTAAATATTTCTAATCAGTCTTAATAAATGTACTTACTGAATACCCACAGAAATAATACCTCTGCCTGCTTTTCTTGGATGAAGTAACAACTTCATTTATTTTAATATCTATGTTCTTTCCTCGGTCTATGGTATTGGTAGTTAATAACATAAGAAAAGCAACACCTCCACCAAAATGTCTTCCTATATTAATTTGACAACACTAATTGCTTCCTAGATCCTAAGATAGTTTAAAGACAAAATCACAGGTGTTTGTTTTTCTGCAGTTATTTTCTATTTATTCTGAAAGAGCATCTAGAGCCACAATTCTCAGTGAGAGGTGACTTAAGTCAAAATAGCTACTCAATTATTTAAAAGTCTGAAGTTCTGAAGTGTTTTTTCAGCACTGTTAGGAGGAAAACATCATTTCCTCTGAGGTGATCCATCACATTATCCAACTCAGCCATTAGTAAGCCTGTGGTATCTGAGGTGAAAATCAACAATCCTAATAGTGAGTTTGAACTTTGCGGTGCCAACTGGTCTTCTTGTTTTCACTCCAGATATTAGAGTTTAGGAACAAAGAAAGCTGGGATGAGGTAAATAGGAGAGAGAAATTGGGTGATGGATTAGGCTGGCCAATTTGGTCCATGTTGGGCTTTCTTGCCGGTAGTGGTGACCATATGATCAAGACATGAGTAATGAAATATTAAAGAAAATTTGTGAGTGGGTCATCTGGGAAAGCTTTATAAAAGAGATGAATGCAGCTGACACGAAACTGTGGATTTTTCTCCTTTAACTTTGCCTGCACATTTCAGGGAAGTAGACATAATGCCTGTAGAAGCAGCAGCCATCTGTCATCATGAGAACAGAGGCCACATAACAAAAAAATTACCAGAACAGAAAATAAGACACTGGGTCCTAGGGCATTTATAGTCATCCTGGAGCCCAACCTCAAACATCTTGTTACTTAAAAAATTAAGCTACTCGCAGGTTCAGCGACAAGAGTAGAGTTCTGTGTTTCTAGATTTAAATAAATTTTAAATTATTCAAGAAATGGGGTACTTGTCCCCAATATATTTAAATAATTGATGACAAAGCTTTTTAGAGTAACTCCTACTATCACCTGTGTTCTGGTCTGGAAGTCAAAAATTGCTTTATCTGTTGGTCTCGCCCAGTTGAGACATAAAGAAGTCTTAACAAATATGAAGGAAAAACATAGATCCTGAGCATCGAGAAGGACCACGAAGGCAAGTGCCTGCTGCTGTGGTAAAGCCCTTTAAGGCCAGTGTATAATGTCCTAACAGCTATGGGTGTGTTTGTATTGAGGTATGTGTATGTGTGTAATGCGATCATAAAACATGGAAATAGACATCAAATAATTCGTTTTCTTATAACTGTATGAGCAACATAAACCTTTAATCAAGGAAAATAATATAAATGATAAGTACCTCCTTTGCATGGCATTCTAGGAATTCTTTTTATCACTTCCACATTAGACTGTTTCTCTAGATTTGGGGAGAAAGTATCATTCTACTTCTGTGGGATTCATGTTAGTTTGATGGAAAAATGAGGATAAAGGGGGATTTAAAATTTCAAGTTATTTTTTACATCTTTCTCCAACTCATTCTCTACCTTCAATTTCAGTTCCTCAGTTCCTAGGGTCCTTATATTTTCTCTCTCTTCTTTTTTCTTCCTCCAAGATCTCTGAAATCAGATCACAGATCAGTGTAAGATTTGGACCTGGCTTGCCTGCTGCTGCAAGGGGTCTTTACCAAGAGCTTCTAAGATACTGGGGAGCGGGGGGGGCGGGAATAGAACCTCACTCACTTGTCTTAAACCAGCACATGGGTAGGCTACAAAGTTACATGATTTCTTGCAGCATTACAGTAATACCATAGCTCTCAGTATTAGTCATCCATTTGTAGCCCCCTATCTGAATATTTGATTCCTGCTTCTTCCAAGTTATGAAAGAAAAAAAAAAAAAACACCATGATTTTTGACCAGCCATGATTTAACTCAACATTAGAATTGCCTGGGGTACTCCTTTTAAAAAATGATGTCTGGAAAAGAAGGGGAAGGGACTAGTCAAAGAATATGTATGAATGACCCATGGACATGGACATTGACTGTGGGAGCAGGGGGTGGGCTGGGAAGAGGAGGGAAAAGGAGGGAAAACTGGGACAACTGTAATAGAATAACAATACAAATTTTTAATTTAAAAAAACTGAAAAAATTATGTCTAAGTCCCTAGTCTATATCAATAAATACTGAAGTCCAGACTTTAATTATTTTATATACTTTAAATGTATTTTCATAAGCAGATAAGGTTGAGAACCACTTAGAAGTTAGAAAGGCAGTTTTAAGATTTCTGGGTATAGACCTGAACTACAGTTATGGGTATAGATAATTATGGTTTTAGGGCATTAGACTGCTTATGTTTTCATAAATGTTTCCTATTACTTTGTGCTTAAAAATTATCCAAGATATAGCCATTGCTTCTAAGATAATCCAGTCCCCATGCGTGATTTTCCACCTCTTTGTTCTCCCATAGGCAACTTATGATTTAACCATTCCACGTTGTTTCTGGTTTTATCCACCTGCCTCCCTAATTGTTAGCACCAAGAGAACATGGACTATGGCTTTTCATTTCCGTAGACCTGAGTATAGACCCAGATACACACAAATAATGGACTCAAAAATAAATCCAGAATTGTGTGGGTTTGTGTGATCATCTCAGTTGGTCAGTAAACCAACCTGAAGTGATGCTTATATAATATGTGTTTTCATGGACCATTGTCAATGTAACTGCATGGATAGATTCACTTGTTCAAACTTTATTGTAAAACTCCCATAAAGCAGACACTGCCCTAAGATGGGAAGACATACTATGAAAAGGATATTAGTCGGCATGCACATTTTAGTGCATGATTTTTATAAATACTGGAAAGCATGCAAACAGGTGAGAAAAACATGCTTTGGTTGAGCATAAGAAATATTAAATATAGACATTATACTGTTCATTACTTATGCTTAATTATCATGCAACACAATAGTAAAGATACATATTACAACACCCACCTCTGCTAATATGTTTTTAGTGTTTTTGTCCCCATAAAGCATCACTGTCTGCCCACAGATCTATTTGACTACTTATTCCTGGAGAGTTTTCCATAATTCATACAGAGAGTTTTAACACTTATGTTTAAAAAACGGTATTTCAGAGGTGTTAATAAATAAGACAGACAGGTTAAATGAAGTATTCCAGGAACAAAGATACAGAATTTGATGACAAACAATGCGGACTTACAGACTATGGATTTGGGAAGATAGGGAATAGAGAGAAAGAATTATATAGATTTATACAGTAAACTTCAATTTTATTTAAAGGCACACCATGCACTATTTTTTAAAAGGAATATTCCCTCTTCTCTCCCCTCTGGAATGTCAGGGGAGAATGAGAAGGGTTTACAGGAACAAATATAAAGGACACATGGACAAAAACTAGGGGGGAGGTAGAAAAGGGAGGGAGGAGGGGAGGGATGGGTGGGTGGGCTGGAATAAGAGTAAAAGGCAGAAAACTATACTTGAACAATGATTTTAAAAAAAGGAATATTCAAAGGAAAATATTTTCCTCTTTCTGGCCAACATGCTATAATCAGAGCTTACAGCAATGATGCCTCTGAGTTATGGGGAAAACATTAAAACAGATTTAGAGATGCAACTAAATGCCAGAGTGTCTTTGGCAACAGAATAGCTACCCAGAGCCATACTGTATGTAATAGTTTGAGAAATGGGAGCAGACTCATCTGAGCAAAAAAATAAATCAATCAAAAATAATGCCTTCTAATAATCCATGACTAGAAATGTGTCTCTTTGAATATAGAGTATGTTTTCCTTTTCCAAATCATCTCAAATTACACAGCTGTTTAGGACTTCATCTCACTCATCAAATTCTGGATTCGTGGGGAAAGCGCAGGGCAGAAGGGGCCTAGGGCACTAGGAGGAGCAGTGGAGGACAATCCAAAGACAAATGTGTTTCTCTGGGAAGGATCAGACCTCCCCTGGAGGGAGCTGACCTCCTGCAGCAGAGTGGAGGCCACATCAGCTGCTCGCTGAGCTTTCACAGTCAAAACCATGAACCAAACACCCTGCAATGAACCACCCCAAGCTGCCACTCTGGGCCCTCCAGGGACTGCTTTTGATTGAAATGAATTTCTTTAAAAAAAAAGAAAAGAAAAAAAAGAAAAGCAATGTACAATGTGAACACTTTTGTCACTGGCGTTGACAGCGTGGCTCTAAAATTTGGGCTTGCTCCAGGTCTGGCTTCTTTTAAACCATATACAAAAAGTAAGAGAGTGAACATACAGGGTCCACTTCATTTTGAACAAGATGATTTACTCTTTGGGAATCACGAAAGCAAAATTAGAAAGAGATGAAGGCTTTGGTTAGGCTTTGAGGCTTGCTTATTCTTCTGTTTGATTGGGTTGCTTTTCATTTTCTGAAACATAACCTAGGGACTTATAACCAACTTGCTGCTTCAGCCGAAATACGCTCTTGTCACTGGGAAATGTATTTCCAGCTCCCAGAGTTTGCTAGGCAGTAGTGCAATTACATTTTGAAGCAATGTACACTTTGACATGTTGCAAGTTAAAAGAGATATGCTTTTACTACTTGTATAAAATAGAATGGAAGAAAATTGACCAAAGGCTTATATAAAAAGATAGGAAGTACATGGCAAAATGCTTGTTTTTCCTACAAAATTTTTACCATGTTTAATGTTTGAGATTCTTACAAAGATTTGGAAACACATTTTGGCAACTTAACAACTTGGTAACTATCTCACTTCCTTCAAGCTTTTGCTGCAACTTCATCTCCCCCAAGAAGTCTGCTCTGACCACTGTATTTGATGTGGAACAGAATTCCTGATCCCTTCTAACCTATTCTGCTTTCTTTTCCCATAACCCTTTTCATCTTCTAATATACTATATGATTTACTCATTTATTATCATGCCTGTTACTTATGGTAACAGGCCCACTTCATTCCTCTGAGTCTTCCTCTTGAACTAACATTGCTAAAATTACACAAAAAAGGACAATAAGTAAGTTTTGTGAAGGTATGAGGAAGAGGGAACTCTTGTGCACTTTTGGTGAAAATATAAATTGATACAGATATCTAAAATTTTAAAATAGAACTACTAGAAATCCCATTTCTGGGTATAGAGCCCAAGGAAATGAAATCACTATCCCGAAGAGATATCTGCCCTCTCATGTTCATTGCAGCATTATTCACAATAGCCAAGATACAGAAAGAACTTAAATGTCTGTCTCTGTATGCATGGATAAGGAAGATGTGGTATGTTTATATAATGGAATATATTTCAGTTTTGAAAAGA
This sequence comes from Phyllostomus hastatus, assembly GCF_019186645.2. Lineage (NCBI taxonomy): Eukaryota > Metazoa > Chordata > Mammalia > Chiroptera > Phyllostomidae > Phyllostomus > Phyllostomus hastatus. The sequence continues at coordinate 109,548,515 of NW_025334041.1, read as the reverse complement.
AAGAAAAGCCTGACATTTGCAACAACATGAATGAACTTGGAGGATATTCTGTTAAGTGAAATAAGCCAACACAGAAAAATAAATACTATATGCTCTTATTTGTATGTGGAATCTAAAAAAGTAGAACTCAGAGAAGCAGAAAATAGACTAGTGGTTCTCAGGGTGTGGAAAATGGAGAAAGAGGGGAGATATTGGTCAAAGAATAAAAACTTTCAGCTATAAAATTAATAGGTGCTGGGATCTACTCTACAGAATTGTGATTATAGTTAATAATACTGAATGGTACACTTGAAATAGGCTAAGAAAGTAGATCAAGTGGATCTTAAGTGTTCTTACAACACCCACACATACACTCACATTCACACACACACACACGTGGTAACTATTTGAGATGATGAATGTATTAATTAGCTTGATTGTGATAATCATTGCACAATGTATACATATATCAAGTAATCACATTGTACACTTTAGGTATGTACAATTTTTATTTGTCAATTGTACCTAAATAAAGCTAGAAAATAAAAATAAAATAATACAACAGTGTTAGTAATCATTGGTGCTCAATGATATTGGCTTAATACATATTATTCTAAAATAAATTGCTATAATGTCAAACATCCTAATTTTTAATACAGCCTATAGAATAAAAAAGCTCATATGCCATTTTTTCTATATACAATATTTCCTAAATATATATATGCAGGAACTGATTATCACAGAATTACTGATGAATCCTAAAATGTTTTCCTGTTTTTCTTCTTTCACTCATATTGCTTTGCTTTTCTGCTGCTGTTGAAATTAAAAAACACTTCAGCCACATGTCAGCCATTGTTCTGTCTCTTTTTCCCTGATTCAGACATATGAGAAAATCACAAATAAATATAGTCAAATGTGTTGTAAAAACTATATGTCTAAAGGGATTAACCAATATTTATGCCATACATTATCTATCGTGTTCATTATTTCTGCAGTTGAAAAGTACAATTTGGGTTTGGAGGTAGAAAGGAACACTGCCACTTCACTTAACAAAAGAAATTTTATGAAAGCTGTTGTACTTATATACAATAGAAATATTACAAAAAGTAAATTTCATCTGAGGGTGTCTCCTGTAACCCCCCTCCAATATAGTCAGCTCGGCGTATGTCCGCAAACTGCTTAGAAGCTAAAAAGAGGCTATTCTGAGTACAGGACAAGGCTAAAGTCTTAAGATCCCCAGACTGATCATTTGCCATCAATACTAAAAATGGAACCTAATAATCTATAAGAGAGTTTTCAATTGTAATACTCATTTTTCATGTATTCATCAAGTAGTTAGTGAGAAATTATTATGTAAAATATTGTGAGAAGCACTGAGGGAGATGTGCCGATAAGACAAGAACATTGCACATGAGTGGCAAACACTCCAAATCCTAACCAATAAAGCAAGGTGGAAAAGGACATCGTGCAACATAGGGTATGTCAGCAGAGAGAGGAGGAAGTAAGGGACATGTAGTGGAGGAGTTTGAGTAAGAAAGACCCTGAAAGACAACACAGAATCAGGCAGATTGTGATATGGAAAGGCAGTGTAGATATGTGTATTTTCATCAGAGAGATACTTGTAGGCCCGAATGCTTGTGTGAAAATGAAGTCATAAAAATGTACACTTAATATAGCTGGGAAGCATTTGTAGACAAAGAGGAAAGGGGGTAATTAAGAGCTCAGGAAAAATATCAGCGTTTATGGGAATGATGGAGGGGTCCATCTGGTGAGCAGTGAGATGAGCCATTGGAGTAATAATTTTTGTTCACTGATGATTTTAACAAGTTTGATTTCAACATTAACAAAAAATTAAACTGAAATAAGTTGAAGAGTGGAAGGAGCTAAAGCAGTGGGAAATAATTAGAGGCTTAGCTTAAGTACCACATCAATGAAGGAAAAGGGTAACAGAAGGCAGTGGTTTGAGTGCAAGGTAAGGTTGTGGTAAGCTTTTTAAGGATGGAGGCAGTTTGCACAACCTACAGACAGAAAGAAGGGAATCACAGAAAAGCAAAGTATGAAAAAAAAGATTAAAAGGAATTTTTGAATCAAAAACCTGGGAAAATTGAGAGGATGATTGAGTATATAGGTAGAGTTAGCACTTTGCAGAGGAGAAGACACATGGCTTCCTCTGAAATTAGAATGTAATTCATGCAATTTTAGGAGTAGGGAGGCAGGCAAGTTACAGGGTCTTATGCAGATTATATTTATTTGCTCTGTGAAGGAAATGATAGGAAAGAATAAGGCCCCCTTTTTAGTGAGGGATTAAAGGAAGAAAGAGGGCTATAGAAATATGATCACGTTTTGCAACAACCTCTGGGAAAGACTAGGAAGACAGCCTACCACATGTCACCTTCTACAATTATGTGAAACCAACAGAAGAGACATACTAGAAACTATTCTTTTGAAAGAGTATCTCTCAGCACAATGTATTATGAATTGAGTTGAGTTAAACCAAGGAGGAGTAGGCAAGATAAGAAACTAATGAAATAGTTTATATACAAATGCAATAAATGTATTTAGAATTATTATTGGTAATAATAATAGGAGTAAAAGCAAAACATACTGCATCTCACAATTATTTGCTTACACAAATTTTATACCTAGTAATTTCACTTATTTTCATTATCAATGTAAAAGTTGATAGAATAGATTTTATATAACACACTGTGTAATTTTTTAAAAAAGACAAGTAAAGGGACTTTCTAAGAAAATACAAAATTGATTATAAACCAGACCTAAGACAAAATTACCCTTACCTTTTGTCCATAAATTTTATCATTAAGCTACCTTAAAGTCACTATCTGTCTCACAGAAATCATCCCCCATGGCAAAAACACAAGGTTTGGATTCCATATGGCACTCATTTCACAGCAACGAGAGACAAAGGCTTCAAAATGAATCTTAACCAGTTTTCCAATTTTAGTTGTTATGCCATTTTTCTGGATTTTTTAAAATATAAATTTGACCTTGGCATATACTCCTATTTATTAGAATACAAACAATTTTCTTCAAGCACAAGCAAAAATGGTAGAATGACTATTATTTCAGCCATTTTTAGAAATATCAAAATCATCCTAGTCCAGAAGACAAGCTGTGATCAGCTGTAATGAACAACCACACATCATGGACCAACAGATTTTAACAAGAGCTAGTTCACATTTGGTCTTTTCCACTGGCCAATTCATTTTTAAAAAGCTCAGTGATCTATGGTGTCTTGTGAGATACAAGGATCCAAAACAAATTAGGGCTGCAAAAAACTGGCCAAATTATTATGCTCATCAACCTGCTAGGAATCACCAATAGACCATGCATCTACTTAATCTCCACACATATGAACATATTCTTGTTCTAAGCACATTACATGGAGGTCAGTTAGCTTTGGAGTGAGCATATCTGTCCATTTTACTTGTTTACAATGTCACTGATTGTGGAGTTCCACAATCTCAATGGGTATTGTTTCCTTCTTGCCTGGTACTCCTGGAAGTTTTCTGGGAGCAAACCCTGCCCTGCAAAGGGTTTGGCAAAGTCCTAAGAGTCCTTCTCTAGAATTTTTCTATCCAGAGCTGGTAGGAAGCTCCCTTCGACTTTCATGTGAGAATGTAAACTCAGAATGTTAGGCACATGGTCCTTACTCACCCAATGAAGACACCCATGAGATAAAGACAGAATAGAGGAGCAAATGCCAAAGACAGACACAAAGAATCTTGCCAACATTCAATTCTTAGTTCCAGTCATCTCCAAACCCAACTTCACCCATTCTTTTCCCACAACTCAATACATCTGTCTTTCAGTAGATCTCTAGGACAAGAAAAGCCATTAAATAGACCTTTCCACTAGGATTCACTGATTAGGAAAAGTGGTGGTAAGTTTGCTGAAATGGGGGGAGGGGAATTTACTATAACTCATTACCTTATTGCATAGAGCTGAGGAGCATGATCACATGGGAAGGCAGAAAATCTAAATCTGAACTCCATCTTTCACTAATACTTTTGTTCAGAAAATTTATTTAACACCTTTAATCCCTAATTCTCCTTCTCTTAAAGAGGGGTCATAAGATTAGTACCTATCTTGTATGCTTATTAATTGCATGAGTTGAGATAGTGATATGGTATTCTCATTAGAGTGTTTGGTACATAATAACTATTCAATAAAATGTGCCTATTATTTTCTATTATTACTTACATTGGTGGTCATTAATGTTATTAACAGGCAAGGATAAAACCTGTTATTCAGAAACTGATGTTGACATTGCTGCAGTAGAGATGGTGCAGACCTGTGTTAGGAGTTATGACACACACCATATTCTTTGCATCAGTTGCATTTTGCAAAAAATTATTAAACATTTCAGTCTCTCCCTGTTTCAAGTGTTTTCAGATCTAAGTGGAAAGTAGAAAAAGACAATAGATCCAGTCAGCTACACCTCTACATATCCTTTTTTAGTAACATACATATTCAAAAATTTTGCCCATTTAAAAAAAGTAAGTTGTCTTTTTTTATTTGTATGAGCACTATATTTATATTTAATCTGAGTACTTTTTCAAAGATGTGTATAGCAAACCTTCCTACTCTGGTTTGTATTTTTACTACATTAATGGTGTCTTTGATGAAGGAGAATTCTTAATTTTACTGAGTATAATTCATTATTAATATTTTCCTTTAATATTATTGTTTTCATGTGCACTGTTTATAATACCTTTTCCTACCACAAAGATATGAGGAATCACACTTGCTACTTTATAGAAGTTTTGCTTTCATTAATTTTTCACCTTTTTTCTACCATACAACTGAAACTAATATTATTTCTGTGTACCATACAAGGTGGAGTTCAAAATTCTTTTTTTTATCCTGTATTGATACCAAACTAACTCAGTACCACTTATAAAAAAACAATATATTCCCAACATCTTACAATGAAACTTTAATTGTAAGTTGCAAAGTGTACGAATGTGAGTCTATTTCTGGAGTCTGCATTCAGTTCAATTATGCTGTTTGCCTTTCTTTATGCTAATATAATTCCATACTGTTTTAGTTGATATCTTATGTCTCTCAGCTATGCTCTTTGAGACTTTTTTTTTTGATTCTTTGAATCTCCATATAAGTTTTAGAAAGCTTATTAACTTCTACAGGAAAAAAAAATGTCTAGGGATTCTGAATAATATTGCAATGAATATATAAGCATTTGGAGGGAATTGTCATCTTACAGTATTTGTCCAATCCATAAATATTATATACCTTCCATTTATTTAGGTCTTCTTTAATTAATCTCACTAGGGGTATACTTTTCATTTCAATGTCTTACATCACTGTTGTTCAATTTATCCCTACATATTTGACTTTACTTACACTGCCATAAATAATACATATGCTAAATTTATTTTTGTGAATTGTTTGCTGCTGGTATAAATTGATCTTTCATCTGGAAAACTTGTAAAATCATTTGTGAATACTAATAGTACATCTGTAGCTTCTTAGTGAAAAAAAGAGCATTTATAAATTCACCAAATTATGAATGTAAGTGAAAGACGTAAGAGACTTTGGAAACAAAGTCATACATTTCAACCTTCTTTTTCTCTTTATTTTATAATCTCTCTCCTGGGAAACAGCAGAACCTTCAACCCAGAAGCCTAGTAGTAGTCATCTGTGATATTTTTTCCTTTCATTTTTTAACATTCAACCACCAAAATCTGTGACCCGCAATGGTCCTTCCCACTGTTGCCCCACACTCCTGTTTTACTTGGTTTAGATCCTCATGGTGCCCTGCCAGGACTGTTAAAAGAGGCATCAAACTAATTCCCACCCTTCCGGCATATCCTTTCCCATGAGAGCTGGCCACGACACTCTCCTATTTGTAGAAGATATATTAAAATTGGCTTTTATTTTAATTTTGTGCATTAATCTGAATGCGGATTGCTAGATGATGACTTACTTCCTGATTTAGAATACTATTTCCCATAGGACTGTGTTCAGGAGCTATTAGCCCACATGCATATCCACATTTATATGACTTTTCTCTACCTTACATAGCAAAGAATAGAATTTAAGCAGAGACACAAGCAAAATATTTAATGCTTTTGATTAATTTGGACATTTGGCCATAATCCAGTTTAAATAATCTAGATGATCAGTTCAGGCTAGAGTTCTTTTAAAATTATGGAAATGCTCTTTAATGTTTTTCTTGTGACATAATTAATCTTCATGACCTCTGTCATGCCCAGAGAGAACATGCATAAAATGATCAATAATAAGCTTTTAAAATATTTTATTTATTCTGTTGTAGTTAGCAATAAATCCTGAGCCAAGTGAATAATGTAAATATTTTTATTAAGTACATGAATCAAACTGCCCGATAGCCTTGCACTAAACTCATGCTTGTGCTAGAATGTGGAGGCCTGATGTTCTAACAGTCTGAGCGACCTTAGAATGCTAAGCCAGTAAATGTAGCTCCCTATGTTCCTTGCATTAACAATGATATATCAATAATTTGATATTTGCATGGAGGAAGGGTACTGAGGAGATGTATATATTTCTTTTTAAACGTAGTGCTTATCTTCAGAGAACACATTTCTAACTTTCAGCCTTTGAAGTGTCACCTGAGGCAATTTTACTTACTGTAGATCTAAGATATGTCCATTAACAACAGTGTGGACTAATATAAATGAAAAATACTTTATGGTCCATGGCACAAGGAACTAATATGACTCAAATAAAGTAACCTTGATAGTCCTTGTGGTATTTGTGGACATTTTTATAACTTTGACTTTTATGACCTTTGCTAGTATTCCGGGGTAACATAATTAGCAAAGATTAAAGTAATAATTTTCCCAATTTGCAGGGTTTCTAAGTTTACTTGGTGGATGTGAAACTAGCATATTCATGAAGCATTAATTTTCACTGATTTACTTTCTTTTAATTAATGAAATTTCCTGAGATGACACAGGGAACCTTCTTTCTATTCCAGCCGCAGGTATTTCTGTTAGATTAGTCTTACCTTATTCTTCTTCAAAGAACATCAAATTCGTCAGATCATAGCTGAAGGCACTCAAGAACACCAGCGCTGCAAATGGAAAAATCTGATTCACCATTCGTTTGATCAGAGTCTCTAAATTGAAAGCAGAAGTCTCCTATGCTTCTGTCAAATCAGTTGGAACTGGTCTGAAAGCCCAAATTGAAGTTTATGTACTCAACAAATCAAAGGCTAAATGAACTGCCTGTAAGTCTAAGGAAGACTGAGGAAGAACAGTGTAACTTTTTATGTACGCTGGCCGGGTTGCCCCTGCATACCATGCTGCAACTGCCTCAGTGCTTTATGTTATCCTCCCACTCTGACTTGGTGGCTATAAAGTGTTTTATGGCATCCTTAATAGCAGTAGAACTTACAGAAAATGTAAATCCCTGATTCAAAAAAGTGCATATGCTTATAAATATATCCTATAGTATTTTCACATAGGTAGAAATTCTAATTATGCTTCTCCATGTTAAAATATGGGGGGAGTTCAATTTTCGTAGTGTGATCACCCTATGAGATGTTTGTATTGCTATATTTGTTTTATATATATATTTTTTAAAGTATTTCATATTGCTCTTAAGAGTCATTAAAAGATCTTATGCAACCAGTAAGCTTACATGAGTTCAAATCTTATGTAGTACCCTGGCTATCAGGTTTTGGAGATAACAATTTGTAAAAATAGGGACTATTGTTATATGTATATTACAAACAGAAATTTGGGAAATTTTCTGTAACAAGTAATATTTGGAATAACAATACATAGATAAGCAAGGAAAATGCTCAAGGTCTTACTGTCCTAATTACACTCCTCAAGCATCTCCCTAGTTCATCCATACAATTATTTAGGGGCCACATACCAACTGGGCACAGTAGCCTTGATGTCGCCTGGCCAAAGAGGAGCAGGATGCAAGTTATTATCCCTTTGGTTTAATATTTCCCATGCAGCCTAAGATATATGATTATGTTATCTCTATTAGCAGCTGAATAGAATTCTTTATACATATATACCAAATTCTTCTTTTAGAAGTATTTTTATTTTTTAGAAGTATATTGAATTCAAGTTGCCATTTTCTTTACATAGGAAAATGTCTCTAAATACCTGTATCTAAATATAGGTATTCGTATTTGTCTTTTTTTAATTTTCTATTCATAAATTTGAAATACTAGCTAAGCAGATCATCAGCTCTTGAGTAAGACAGACATGAGATAAATTCTGCCACTACATATGCCACTTAATTTTTTATGTGCTTTATTTTTAAATCAAGGACAATAATGACTATTTGGGTAGCTACAATAATCAAGTGAGATGCAGTGTATGAATGCACCTAGTCAGAACATAGTAGCTACTCCAAAATGTAGTAATTAAAATTATGATTATCACCACTGCTGAATATTTTTGGAATTTTGGTTCTGTTACCTTACATATCAGATAGCTCAAAAATTCATAACTGTGTTTAATTTCAATCTCCATTCAAGTCATTGATACAGATGTTTAAAATATAGGCATGGCAGAAAACTTACTGCATCAAAGATTTCATTCTAAGTTGAAATCTATTCATTAATAAATAATTGGTGCATAAATTTTCAACCAGCTATGAACCAGTAAAATGTGACAATTATTTAACTTCCTATTGCCTGCAAGGAGGTATCAAGGGGAGCTCTGTCCAACACCCCGCTTACATACACAGAGACGTGCAAGCAGAAGTTACACATGCACAACGAATGCGGGCATGCCTGTCCAAACTTCAGAATAAAATATCGAACCGTTCTAGCAAGCTCACAAGCCTGTGACAACCCCTGATAATGGCAATTTTGCCACTATTTACTCACAAAATATTTGTTCAGCTAGTTCATTCAGCATATTTCTTTATTTCTGTCATCCGCTATTATTATCGCTTTGAAAACTGAAAGGACATTTTCTCACCTGGTTTCTCTCTGATGTCTTGAGTTGCTCTGTGATCACATTGTCACTGCCTACTCTCTAGCAGGATTTAAATTTGCTGAGGCCAAGAGATTTAAATTAACTTGGGGAACCTTATTATCTTACATTGTTCTCTCCCAAATTACACTTATGCTACTTCCATCATGATTATTTTACTCATCTTTCAGCTTTTTGAAAAATATCATAATAATTTTAGAGCACAGAGATTTCTTATAATTCTGAGCTATTCAGGATTATTTGTTCATACCACTCCTTTGGCATTAATAATACTATCTATAACATTGTACATTATCATTTCTCCTTTATGTCTTATATTTACTTTTTGCAGCACCTGGTGTACCTTGAGCACAAACTATAATGAGTTAAAATAATCACAGTGTGTGGTGAAAGGTGCTATATTACAAATCAGATTATTAGGTTTTGGTCCCTCTGTGATCACTGAAGAGACACATAATGTCACGGGGCCTCCTTTCCTCACATGTAATATACTGAAGTTGGACTTCACGCATTTGAAATATTTCTTTATTCTCTAAATGCTTTGACTGGTGTTATAGCCGATAAGCTCCACAAAGCAAAAGGTGTGTGTATCCTGCTCAGTATTATCTCTCCAGGCACTTAAAATAGAGAACATACATTCAGTCAAAAAAAGAGATGAGGAAACTAAGAAGTACAAATAGGTGGTTACAGAATAGCCATGGGGATGTAAAGTACACTATAGGAAATGGGGTAGCCAAAGAACTTATACACATGACCCATGGACATGAACAATGGTGGGGGGATTGCCTGAGGGAATGGGGAATGCTGGGTGGAGGGGACAAAGAGGAAAAATCAGGACAACTGCAATAGCATAATCAATTAAAATTTTTTTTCATTGTGTGGAAGCTACTCTCCAAGGTACCCAAACTAAAGAAATAAACAAATCCCTTCCCTCCTGAGTTTTCTTGTGAGAAGAGAAAGATAAACTGTACAATATGTTGGAAGTTTAACAGTAATGAATACAGCAGGGAAAGGTGATCAGAAGTAGTAGGGTCTGGTTTGCTGATCTTGAAACAGTAGTTCGTGTAAGCGTCTCTGTGAAGGCTACAACTGAGTAAGTCTGGAAAGATGTGTAGGGATGGTACAGACACATGGGGAAAAAGCATTCCCAGAGTCAGGGAGAGCCCATGAAATCCCTGATGTTCTAAGTGTCTAATTAACTAAGAAGGGGCCAGAGAGACTAGAACTAAAGAAGAAGTCAGAGAAGTAGTAGCAAGGTGGCAGAGAAGGGCTTTACAGGTCACTGTGAAGAAGCTTGACTCTCTCTGTAAGACGGCGAGCCTTTAGACAGTTTTGGACCAAGAGATGGATCTGATTTGTATTTAAAAGATAATACTGAAGGCCAGGTTGAGATTAGCCTGCAGGGGGAACAAGAATAACAGCAGTAACACATTTTAAGATGATGATGCCGTTGACAGCAGTGGAGGTGGTAGGAAGTGGCAGTATTCTGGACTTTTTTTTTAAATTAGAGACAATGGGAGTTTTTGAAAGAAAGACAAATCAAAGATAACTCTAAGGTTTTAGCCTGACCAACTAAAAGGATGGAGTTACCACAAATGAGGTATAGTGGAGCAAGCTTCTGGAAGAAGACCAAGAATTTAATTATAATATATCTGGTTTGAAATTTCTATTAGGTATAAATAATTGCTCTGTAAATATGTACTGACTAATTATACCTAATATGTATAACATATATCCTTTAGTATATATAATAAATAATTAAAAATAAAATTGTAAACTGGCTCTCACCACTTTTCTTCATTCCAAAAGATTTTTCCCAGTGTATAAATATTGTCTATCTCAGTGCAATGGAAAGGGGGTATTCTCACAATTCGGAGGTATGAGTTTATATGTAGTGATCAATTAAATATATGGTATAGCCCCAATATACAGAGGTAAGACACATTTCTAATATATTGTTAATAGTATAGATCAACATCCATCTGAGACAGATTTCCAGAATATTACATAGTCTGCATGTGTTTTTTGTTTATAATTACAGTAGGTAAAAATGATTCTATTAGTGAAAAATTTCGAGAACTTCTTTAAATCTTTGATTACAAAAAGTTCAAAAGCCATTACGAATAGTAAAAAACATTATTATTTTTCATTACTTTATTTGATTACCATAATTTCTAGTAAACAGATATTTTATTTTTACTACAGAGTGAATTGTGATCAGGTAGAATTAATATCTGCCATTATGATGCATTCACATGCTGTTTCATGCACCCAGCTCCTTTAAAACTGAGAGCCTGATCATTGTGGGTGCTGCTTAACAGAGATGATTTTTTTTGCAACTGCAGACCTTGGGACAAGACTCTAAACCAAAGCTAGTCTTCCAAAAATTAGCATAGTGCAAAACTCAAGTAGGTAGACTTACTATTTTCTATGACAAAATTTGCTTTTTTTCCCCCTGCTATTTTCTTCTTACAAAACCTCTAAGATTGTTTCCTGCAATATGATAATTTGGAAATAAGGGTTTAGTAAAGATCAATCACAATGGAATGTTAAAATATTATTGAGATTAAAACATAAGTGAAAAAGAAAGTAATTTATGCTGAGCTTTGAAGACACACAGTGTTAGTTCAAGGAGGCAAAATACCCTTGTATTGCCTGTGCAGCCAACTGTTAAATGAAAAAAAGTGTCTTATTTTTAATTTTGAAGATTAACTATTTTTGAATATTAGTGATCTTTTTTCTAAAGAAATCTAATTAAATTCTTCACTTAAGCCATCTAGTCTAGAAAGATCATTACATCAAGAAAAATGTTTAAACGTGTTTTGATCTTCAAATCAAGGGCTCTTTTTAATGTGATCTTTAATTAATTCAACCATTTTTGATTATTTTAATATCTTCTTTGGAAATTTCCACTCAAAATGAGAGAAACATTTTAAAGATATGCCCTAACAACATCTAATCTATAATATCTAGCATATCTCTTCCTAGCATTGTGCCTACCATACAAAATAATTGATGATTATTTTAAGTAAAGAAAAGGGCACTTTACCAAAATAGAGTCCCCACCACTACAGTTTATTTAAGCACAAAGTAGATGACTATCTTCCAGAGATGCTGCTGAGAAGATCCCTAGGGAAACAGGAAATTGGGAAAGATGACTCATACAATCGCTCTGATGTCTAGAATTATTTGATCCTACACCTTCAATACAGTGACGTTTGTACCGTGTAATTCCCTGCTGATCTTTCACCTGTGTGGGAGGGTGATGCAGGCTTAACAGAGTAGCTTTCTGACCCAGTTTTCTCATATTTGAAGGATTCTTATTAATTTTTTCTTAGGGTAGAAAGAAGTGTGTGGGGACATGCAGACTTTGAAAATTGAATTTGTGACACTTGACAGGAAGTGAAGTTGGCTTCGCTGCAAAAATCCAATAAAGAAAGGGGTAACCAAATCAGAATACTGTCCCAAATAAGCCCAAGACATTGTAATTTTAATTCCTGAAAATGACATACCTCATTCTTTTTTCATTTAATCAAACCTCCCTCCCCTGCCTTTGAAGTTTTGTGAGTTGGAGTCACTCCTGCCTATTTTCTCAAGTCTAACTTCATCAGCCCTCTGTCACCCAGTAAAAGGAGGCCAGACCAAGTGGGACATTACTGGAATGCTGTGCCGTCACGCTGGCAGCTGGACTTATTACTTCATCCTTTGTGCTGTATCTTTCATTCTTTATGGTAAAAATAGTAATGCCCAAACATTCCAGATAATTTTTATTAAACTTTATGACTGCATATTTGCTTTCACAGAATTAAAGTACCTATGTTTGTTTTTTAATTGTTTACTTAAAAAAGCATTTTTCCCTTTGTTCAGGACTAAAGAAAAAATTGTAGATTATAAATAAAATTCTCCTGCCATCCTCATTCCTTCTTTTCATCTAATATTTCTACTCCTTCCCTCAATTTACCTTTAATCCATTATGTTTTTAGGTTACATTTTCTACTCATAATAAACTTGATGCTACTTTGCCTTCAAGAATTTGATACATAGAATTTGCTTTGCATCACAAGGTTTAGGTAGAAACATTTAGCTATACATTCAACATTTATTGATTGCCCACTATATATAAGGGACTAAGATAGATGTGAAAGATACAAAACTGTGTCCACACAAATCATGTGTTCAGTTACTTCAGGTGACTTAAAATCTTTGGTCAGTAAAATAGATGTTCTAACACATGGAAAGTAAAGGAAAAGAGAATAGAGAATGGATTACATTAATTTTGGGTATCTAAGGGAACGCATCTATTAGACTTCTCTCTTCTAAGAGTTACATGAAATATCAAAATAAAGATAGAAAGGCAATGCTTGCAAGCTTGGCTATTTGCTACTGATAGTTTTGCAAAAGCACCCAGTCCAGCTACATCATGCCCCGCACCTAAAAAAAAAAGATGTATATTAACTGATAGCAGCAGCTCACTGAGTCTCTGCAAAGGCCACAGGAATATAGTTAAGACCCCAACCTCTCGAATGCAGGCCACTCTCATAGAAGCCTCACGGCAACTGCCCCAGGCACTGGCACTGTCTCACTGCCAGCTCTGGTCATGATATAATCTTGTAGGCAGGTGTCTCTTCATCATACCTATGTATCTTCCCAGTAAATTCTGCCCAGCACCCTCTGCCTCACATCACTCGCTCCTGAATCCAACTCTCATGTGTGATTGTCTGATGCCCAGAGCCCTGGTCATTGGTCTGATTCTAACTAAAGGAAGTTCAGGCAAAGAAACGTGGGCTTCTAGCTTGGGCAGTTTGGACCCCTAATGCACCCAACCCCTCTAACAGAGAAAGTATTCAAAACCTGCTTACCAGCAACAAGTATAAAAATAACCACTGGGGCATCAGAACAGACTTTAGACATAAAGCTTGTAAAGCCGTTATCAAAAACTCATGATACAACAATCACATAGGAAGCAGGAAGTGGTTGAGAAACAATTTCTACTCAAGGAAGAAAACAATATTATGGAAGAAAAAATAATGCTTTAGGAAGGGGAGTGGGTATCAGCAGAATATAGGTACCAAATTTGTTTTCAAAATAATATATACATTTTTGCCACAGAAATATCAGGCACACTATTTAACTGGTTATAGCTTTTTAACTCCCTCTTAGTAAAAGGTATTCAACGGAGACTTTAAGTTGGAGATTAGAAACTCTGACTGTGCTTCTATAATGGAATCTGTGGGAAGAAGTTATCCACTTGATAGGTGCTTGCTTTACTGCACACGCACTCTGGAATCTGAGGTGCGCCTGCAAATGCGGGCCATTTGCAGCACTTACCCAGGTGTGCTGCACAGCTCTTTACTACCTGCCAACAGCTTTACATAAAAGAAGCTGAGCTAAGGGCTTCTTTTAACCATTGCTGCAAGCTGACTAGGTATTGAATGTGCTCTATTCAGCAGCAGGAACTAAAAATCTCGTCAAAGTCATGCTGTTTTGGAGACAGTCTGGGCTGACTTAACAGAGTTAACAGAAGCTGCAGCATGAGGGCAGTGGCTCTACTGCTCTTGAGGAAGCGTGATGTCTCTGACCTGGTGACCGCCATAAAGGCCCATCACCTCCTGCAAACCACTGGGTGCTTTGGTATGGCAGGCTGCATGCTCCACGTCATTTATACGGTATTACCATTCATCCAACTGGGTCCAAGTAGGCACTCCGTTGGGGTAGGTCCTAAATACTTCAGGAATTTCACTAGGACACAAGACATGGTGCTACATGATTTTATTTTTTGTCTCCCTGCCCCCACTCTATTATTCATTTGTGTTGATGCTTCATATGTGTCAAGTTGACAAATGACAATGAAAGGTTTTCAAAATCACCATACAGGATATTGTTTTAACTGTCATTTTTTAAACCAAGATTTCATCCAACTTATTATCGATGTAGATTTCAGCAAACCAGAGTAGCATCAGCGGGGGCTTCACTTGGCAGGACAGAAAATACTGTTGTCCTTATTCTGTTTGGATATCTAATGCCAGGAGACCTGGGTTTGAAATCTGTCTCTGTTGCTTTATTGTTCTGTGTTTTAGTGTACACTTTACCCCAGCCTCAAACAAAGTCAAACAACAACAAGAAACAGTGCACAGGGTTATAGTCAGCATTAAATAAGGAAATAGTTGTAAAAGTATCAATAACAGTACTTGGAATGTTGCAATTATGCAGTATCTATCAGCCAGATCTCAATGTAGTTCATTATGAATTTCCATAGGCAGCAAACATCATATGTATTGAAATTAGAAAACTTGGTCAAATTGCATACTCTACTTTTCATGTAAACAGAGAGTATATTTAAATTTTTTTCTATTTCATCCTGCATTTTCTATTTGTAAATCAATGAAACGCCATGGTCATTATCTTTATACTGCATCCGCTGGGCCTTCACCATAATATGCATTAGTAGAACTGAATATAAATATATTGTAATTTCCATCACGTTGAAAACAGTTTTTACAAAGAAATTATTTTGCATATGTATGACAAAAACATTCTGAAAACACATGTTCTTTTTTCAGATGAGTGTTCTCATCATGCTTCAAATTATTTTTAAATATGTATGATGCACAGTTTTATCATGTGTTTTACTATTCTCGAGCTGGTGCCATAATAAAAATCTGCATAAAATTTTATTTATCATATTGCAAGACAATTTTGATTTTATGTAGGAAAGAATAATTTCTTAAAGGTTTTAGTTTGACTTCTGATCATTTAAAGCTTCATATAATAATAATTAGTGATTGCTGGTTGAAATGTTGAATTAATAATTAAGGACAATGTTTTCCAAATAAACATCTAAGTAACTAACATGAATTGGTTTTTGATCTCGAACTCCTGTGGAGATGAAATGACCAGAGTCATTCAAACTGAGGCAGAGAGGGGAGTATGCCACTGGCTGAAATCCAAATAGGTAATTACATTTTTTTAATATAACATATTCATGTTATTTCAGTGAATAGTTTTCATTTACCTGCATTCTCTTTGCCTTCTCTTTCCATGTTCATTTTAGGTTAGACATGAAAATTAAACAGTTGCTAATTTATTCAGGGAGACTGACAGCATTATTTCAAGAGTATAAGAAATGATGTTTGTGACATTGGTATGAAACTTACAAATAGGCTCCACGGTTTAAATATTTAGTGATGGTTCGAAAGGTAAGTAAAAATAAGAAGCAGAAATTCTGACCAAGATGATAAGACATGGGCTTTGAATTTTTTTACAATCACGGTTTGTTTGTTTTGTTGATTAGGTTCTACTTATAGGTGAGATCAGATGGTATTTGAGTTTTGACACCTGGCTTATTTCACTTAGCATAATGCTCTCTAGTTCCATCCAAGCTGTCGCAAAGTGTAGGAGCTCCTTTTTTCTTTCTGTTGCATAGTATCCCACGGTATAAATGTACCATAGTTTTTTGATCCATTCATTTACTGATGGACACTTAAATTGCTTCCAACACTTGGCTATTGTAAACTGTACTGCTATGAACACTGGGGTGCATAGGTCCTTTTGGGTTGGTGTTTCAGGGTTCTTAGGATATAATCCCAGCAGTGGACTTGCCAGGTCAAAAGGCAGTTCCATTTTTAGTTTTCTGAGGAAGTTCCATGCTGTTTTCCATGCAGTGGCTCCACCAGTCTGCATGCATTCCCACCAACAGTGAACTAGCAAAATATATAACCAGAGACATTGAAATTAAGAACAAACTGACAGTAACCAGAGGGCAGGTGGGAGGGGAAAATGGGGAAAAAGGGGGAAGCGTTTTAAGGAAAAACTATAAAGGACACATGGACAAAACTGTGGAGTGGGGTGGAGGGATCAGGGGAGGGAGATGGGGATGATGGGGTGGCGGGGAGTAGTAGAGGGAAAATGCAGACAACTGTACTTGAACCATAAATTAAAAAAAAAAAAAACCGTTTAAGCTGAAGAAAGCCTATAGTAGTCTAGTCCAGGGGTCAGAAAGCATTTCTATAAAAGACAAAGTAGTAAATGCTATAGTTCTGTAGGCCATATAGTCTCCTTCACAACTACTCAACTCTGTTTGCAGAAGAAAAAAAGCCATAGGAAATACACAAATGAATGAATGAATGTAGCTGCACACAGTGAAAATATTTACAGAACAAGGCAGTGGGCCCAACCTGCCTGCAAGCCATAGTTTGTGCACCCCTTGTCTCATTTCTTCATTTAGAGAATGGAAAGAGCATGTTCAGAGACATTAAGCGACATACTTAACCAAAGTTCCTAAAAACTCAAGTGCAGTCAAGGTCGCATGTATTCTAACCTGCTGTTCTTTCCATCACATTATTGTTATACAAATGAACAGAAAACAGCCTCTGTGCATTGGCTCTTAGGTTGTTTATTTCTTCCCTGCAGACTGAGACCCTTTAGCTCAAAAGCCTGCCAGCACCAGACTCAAATTTGTGCACATCTAATTATTTTAAACATAGCCCAAACAAGCAAATGTCAAGCCATTTAGAGCTGGCCTGCTTTGAATACCCCACGAAACCTCACCCCACAGCAGTTACTCTTTGGTAAATATTGTTAAAACAGGAACATGCAGTTATAATATCCTAAGCTGCTGCTGCCTTTCAGAGTTCTCTGACCCGCAGACTCCTGCCAGGTGGCTAAGCAATGTACCTACAGCTCTAAGCCCTGCTCAGATTCCTCTCTTTCCTGAGAGGCCTCCTAACCCCCTCCCCTTCTGAATAGCAGGCCCCTGGGCCGCAGCCTTGAGTCACCCTCAGCTCCCTTCCATTTCCTTTACAAGCAATGTACACACTTGCATGTGGCTTATCACACTGGTGGCTACACCTGTGTGCCAGTCTTTTTCATGCAAAACTGCCTGACCTGTAATATGTACAGGATGCAGCAACAGTAGGTTGACAGTTGTTCCTATGGAAAATATACAATCATTAATCAGTAATAATACAAAAATAACGTCTGTGTTTTATATACTCACAACTTTAAATCTACTTTGCCCTGCCCTGTATTTTATAGATTCTATAATTATACATATATAAAGTAGTTTATATATCATTATAATATATATAATATAATGATGTAATACTACCAGAAGACAATGAAGTATAAATAATATTTTCTCCAAGCCAGGTCCATCTCTTTTTACTCTTTTCTTTTTTATTTTGAGTTGCAAATATTATCTTTAACTCAAATGAAACTGTAGCATCAATAAAATAGTTTTGTTGCGGAAGGACTAGTCATTAGAAATGCATGGATATTCCTAAGTGAATTAATATAACATCTGCAAAAGAAAACCATAAAGCACTAATGCAATTATACCCTTATCTGTATGGAAATGTGAAAATCAATGAAATATGATTCTATATCCTTATATCTTAAGTAATAATTTAACACGACCATAAAATTAATGCATTTGAAACTGTTACAAGTATGATGCCAGCACTACTCCTGTGATAATGATAATAAATCTACCAACACATAATATTAGTTTGCCAACTCATCAAGTAGTTTTCCATAACTTTAGCAGTTTAAAATGAATTCCATCTTTTATGAAACAAAGTTTTATCACCCACGTACATTGTCATGAGATAAAACCAGCAGATCCCTCTAAAGAATACAATCACTATTACATTCACTGTGAAAATGCACTCTGATTGCCTCGGGAATGCTATATGCAATGTACATGGAATCCTCACATTTGGCAATCAAAAATCTGGAGTCTGATCCCTGCTCAAACTTGCCAGCAGGGTGCTTTCAGAAGAGTCACTTTTTCCTCTGAACATATTTGCTTTCCTATAAAAAGAGCTGTACATATTTACTATAGACAACTTTATGAGTCTGGAGATAATGTAACTATCACCACAATTAATGCCATAAACATCCATCATCAGAATATTCTTAATGGCACCTTATGGTTTGCTCTGGATCCCTAACCCAGAAAAGGATTCTTAGCTGTCCCAGGGGACAGTTCCATCTGACAATCCTATTTGAAATATATCTTTTAGCAGCTGGTGTGGTAGGAAAAATTAATAATGCCAGAATGTGGTTCTCAAAATAAAATACAATGACAATGTAATAGCTGCATCTTTTGATATTGCCCTTGAAAGTAAATGAAAAATAAGATGTTAAGTGTGAAAGAAAATATTAAAAATTATTAGTATAATTTGAGGCATTTATGATTTCTACCAGGATGTATATATGTAATGAAAACACTTTACAAAAGATTATTTCTCCTTCATACAAGGTAGTAGTATTAGTACTGAGTTTGACCATCCTGGAGAAACAAGCAAGCTCAACTAGGAGTTGAAAGAACTGTGTATTAGTATTTATGTGACCATCTTGGCCATAACACTACACCGCTCTGTCCATCAACTTCCTCATCTGAAAATGTGGATGTAGAATACAAAGGATGAGTCTTTTTCACATTCAACAGGTGGTGGTAGGTATGGGGGGAGGAACAAAGAAGTAAAATACATCAGATATGTCAGGAGTTCTACTTATTTTCAAGAACTTCATAAAATTACTGGGGGATTTTAATTGACTATATGCTTGTTAAACCTGTGTATATTGGCCTCACCTGGAAGGTTGTTTTTTAATATTCATATAAATTGCTGGATCTCACCAATCAGAATTTCTGATTTAATAGATTTTCTGTCTTTTTCCCTTATTGGATGGTAAACACATTAAAGACATTCACTTCTATTGCCAGTATCTAGCATAATTTAGGCTCAGCCAAAGTTTGCAGAGTAAGTAAAGAATGAATTCTAAGTTTTGTGGGAGGATAGCATGTAAAATATGTGGGGAGAAAGCAAGTATATTTGGGCAAAAGCAATATCTAACACACATCAACTTCAAAGGTTACAGGCAATGGACTAAGAAAAAGACAGAGAATAGTCTATTGCCTTAACTTCAAGTTGGGACTATTTAGGTGTCTAAGCCATAAAATTCAGAAGATTACAAGTCCAATGCTAGGACAGGCAAGTATAATGGGGACAGTGTAATGAGTTAATGCTGGAAAGAGAAGCAAGTTAAGTTAATGGAGGCTCTTTAATGTCATTCTAGGCACAATATCCTGTATGCTAAATGCTTTCAATTCATTTTTTTAATTTTGATTAGGAAATAATTTTATCTAATAAAATGTTATAAAAATTCAGTACATACCATAAATAAGATTTTTAAAAGAGTAGTAAGGCTAAAGAAAGACTTAGGTCTTGAGAGCACTACACATCTGGGGAGGTAGTCTTTTTATCAAACACACATAGGGCTCCACAAAATGCAACCTGATACAATCAAACTTAGGTGACAGAGAACACTGATGGAAGAGATTGCTTAACAACCATTTGATCGTCAGTCATAAGCCAGAAGCAGCATGAGAGAGGCTTCAATCTTGACATTTATGAACTGAGGTTACAGTAATATGGGACCCTGATTCTGCAGAGTTGGAAATTATCCCTAGTTTCATCAATGTATAGTTACATATTTGGAATTATCACATGTACAGTACACATAATATACATAAAAACTGGAGCTTATTTCAACAAATACTAATGCTTCTTAGTGATGGGGAAGCATTTTTAGTAGGTAGTGAAGGTGCAAGTGACTTTTGTGCAGTATTTTCCTGCTCCATTATAAGATAACATATAGTACAGAATAGCACAAAGCTTTCTCTGGATGTTGAAGGAGAACAAAATGAAATATGCATTTATGGCCTCACACAGTAGGCCAAACCAAGTCAAGTCACCAAACATATTTTCAAGCAGATGTAAAGACTTTTATGAAATCCAACAACCCTCACTAAAAGCTAGTTCAAAAGCAGATATTACCAAAACCACTCCTATATCAGCTAGGGATGCTTTTGATCTCAGATAAAGAGAAGTCTGCACTAGGTTTCAGAATAGTCTATTTAATGTATGCACCAAAAAGTATTATCCTAATTCATCCTAATTCCAAAACAGGTAAAGGCATTACAAACAAAGAAAATTATAGGCCAATATCCCTGATGAATATAGATGCTGAAATCTTCAACAAAACATTAGCAAACCAAATTCAGCAATGCATTAAAAAAGATCATACACCATGATAAAGTGGGGTTTATTCTGAGGATGCAAGGTTGGCACAATACATCAAATCAATAAATGTGATTCACCACAGAAACAAAATGAAGGATAAAAAGCACATGATTATATCAATAGATGCTGAAAAAGCATTTGATAAAATCCATCACTCATTTATGATTTAAAAAAACCCTCATCAAAGTGGGAGTAGAGCAGACATACCTCAACATAATGAAGGCCATATATGACAAATCCACAGCCAATATCATACTTAATGGGAAAAAACTAAAAGGGCTTCCCTTAAGATCAGGAGCAAGACAGGGATGTCTGCTTTCACCATTTTAACTCAACATGGTACTGGAAATCCTAGCCCCAGCAATCAGACAAGAAGAAGAAATAAAAGCCATCTAAATTGGAAAGGAAAAAGTAAGACTGTCACTATTTGCAGATGGCATGATACTGTATGTATAGAACTTTAAAGATTCCACAAAAAAACTACTGGAAGTGATCAATGAATTCAGTAAATAGCAGGGTACAAAATAAATATCCAGAAATAGGTAGCATATTTATATACCAGTAATAAACTCAGAAAGTGAAACTAAGAAAATAATCCCATTTACAATTACATCAAAAAATACATAGGAATAAATTTAACCAAAGATGTAAAAAACCTGTACTCAGAAAATTATACCATGCTGAAGAAAGAAACTGAAGAATATACAAATAAGTGGAAGAATATACCATGTTCATGGATAGGAAGATTTAGTATCATTAAAATGTCCATACTACCCAAAGCAATCTATAGATTCAATGCAATTCTTATCAAGATAGCAAAGGCATAGTTCAGAAAACTGGAACAAATATTCCAACAATTTATATGGAATCAAGAAGACCCCAAATATCCTCAGCACAAATAAAGCACAATGAATAACAAAGTTGGAGGAATCATGTTACTTGATACCAAACTATACTACAAGGCTACAGTAATCAAAATGGCATGGTACCAGCATAAAAACAGACATATAGATCAATGAAAGGATAGAGAGCCCAGAAATTAACCCACACCTTTATGGTCATTTAATATTTGACAAAAGAGGCAAGAACATATAATGGGGTACAGACAGTCTACTCAATAAATGGTGTTGGGAAAATTGAACAGATACATGCAAAAAAAATGAAACTAGACCACCTCCTTATACCATGCATAAGAATAAACTTATAATGGATTAGAGACTTAAATGTAAGACTCAAAACCATAAAAATTCTAGAAGAAAACATAGGCAGTGAAATCCCAGACCATTTCTCATAGCAAGATTTTCTCTAATATATCTCTTCAGGCAAGGGAAACAAAAGCAAAAATAAACAAATGTGACAACATCAAACTGAATGGTTTTCGTACAGCAAAAGACACCATAAACAAAATGAAAAGACAAGCCACTGAATAAGAGAACATATTTGCCAATGATACATGTGATATGGGGTGAATATCCAAAATTTATGAAGAATTTACGTAACTCCAAAAATAATCCAATTTTTAAAAATGGGCAAAGGATCTGAATAGATGCTTTTCCAAAGAGTACATACACATGGTCAATACATATATGTATGTTCAATGTCACTAATCATCAGAGAAACGCAAATTAAAACCACAATGAGATATCACCTCACATCTGTCTGAATGACTGTCATCAGTAAATCAACAAACAAGTGTTGGCAAGGTTGTGGAGAAAAGGGAACCCTCACGCACTGTTGGTGGATATGCAGACTGGTGCAGCCACTGTAGAAAACAGTATGGAGTTCCCTCAAAAAATTAAAAATGGAACTGCCTTTTGACCCAGTGATCTCACTTCTGGGATTATATCTGAAGAATCCCAAAACACTAATTCAAAAGAATATATGGACCCCTATGTTCATTACAGTGTTATTTATAATAGCCAAGATTATAACAGCCCAAGCACCTCCAGCAGATGAGTAGATAAATGAAAGATCACCGTTCTATGATAAATTTATAACTTCTCAAAATATGTTTATTCTGTTATAAAAATCAGACAGACAAATTTAGCATGTTTTCTGAACCCTGCTTAAAAGCTTCATGAGGGTTAAATGATGCCATCTCAACCTCAGCAGAACCAAACTGATGCCTTTGTTCTAGACATCTCCTATATTACTGATTGCATTCCACATTTAAGCATAATTACTGTTCTTTCCTAGTCCATACTGCATTGTAAACATCTGTGAAATGAGGCCTGGCACTGTGGCACTGACCCACATCACTGTACAATTTAACATTAAGTCTTTTAGAGATCAAAGGACAGAGTGAATAAAAGGTTAAAATTAGGCCTGGGCTGATGGAAGTTTTGCTTGAAAAAATTTTTTTGAAACAGTAGTTAAGAGAAATGGAGAAATTTATGCTTTGTTTGTTGTATGGCACTATATGGATTGTAAGAGATGTGACTCGGCATGTGAGCCATTGACTATAATGGTATATAAACTGTTGGGCAAAGGGGCCATGGTGGCCTTCAGGAGGTCAAGGTGATTGGCTCTTAACCATAGCAGACATGCAAGTCCTATATCTATGAGGTAGCAAAAGAAGTTGCATCTTTGGGTACCTGTCAGGCTTTCTAATGAGATGAAGATGTTGTACTTGATGTATTTTCTGTATTTTATTCTTCTAAAAAAGCTAATTAACTATAGTATTCTATTAAAGTAATTTGTTTATATCTCATGAATCTTATTGCCAATCTGAAACCATAACCATAGCTTTCAAACTGCAGGGAGCCTATTGTGTCTTATTTTACAAATGGAACAACCAATACAGCATTTGCCAAATTATTTCAGTTCATTAGAATAATAGCCCTGGCCGTTGTAATTGTTGAAAGATCATGGCAAAGGTAGGGGGTCATGAAGTTCAGGAGGAAATATAACCAGTGTATAGTAAGTGTGACTAGTACTGGAAGGAAGGTAAATATGTGTTACAGAGCCTGTAATACAGTGCAGTAAACCTGTGCACACCCCTGAAATTTTACACAATATTTTAAATAAATATGTGTATGATTATTTCTTAGATGTTGATACTTTTAAAAGATCATGAAAGATGATCCCATAAAATGTTGAGCTATTACTTTTACTTTAGAGAGTCTGTCTGAGGACCTCTTTGACCGGAATTCAGGCAATTTATGAGGAAAATTACTTCTTTGATATTTTCAGGTTACTACTTAGCAAATTACTCTTGGGCTCTAACAAGTCACTCTCATTTGCTAAAATTAATTTTTCCCCTGGAATGTCTTGCTCATCCCTGAGGAATTTCCCAAACACTGTTTAAGGGCAAATGTTTCCAAGAGTCCAGGGTAATAAGTCAATCTACTCCACTCCTTCTAATGAAGGTTATCAGAGCTTCCCTTCTTATTTCCCTAATGCAAACATAGCACATTATTGGGTTTCAGGGGGGAAATGTACAAATAGGAATGAGGTTAAAATGAAAACAAAGAAGTGTTAGTTTTTAATTCGACTGATGTTAGGGACAAATCATTAGGTTGAGTCAAAACATCCCTTCCCCCTTTATCATCTCCGCCTAATGACATGTCAGTTTAGGAAATACAAACACCACAACAGTGAAAGATATGGAGGAAAAGAATTTCCAAATGTTCACTATTAGTGTTGGTGATTATGGGAGCATTAATTACCAGTCTGCAGTGTTGCCTTTTATGCACAGAGATCTTCCACAGTGACTAAAAGGCTTCAGCTTCAAGTGAGACAATAGCCAAACAACAGCAGACTGAAGTAGAGTTGATTTATTTTTTTCTCATCTAACAAGTGTGTGAGACATTTAGTTCCTATAGTCATTTGTTAAGTCAATGCCAAGGATTTAGAATTATCATCATTACAATTTTCTGTCTTCTTTTCAATGTTCCAAAATGATTGAAGTCACTTCTAGCACCACAATCTCACACAGTTTCATTCAAGGTAATGAAGCAAGCAAGATGTAACCCAGAATAAGTGCTTCTTCCTGTAATTACTGAAACTCTACACAGAATGGGAGTAATGTCCCCTGAAACCTATCCTACCCCAAAGGACTTATTCCAAGAATTGAGTCACCTGCCTACCTCTAGATAGAGGACTATCTAGGACCACATTTGCTGATGTCAAGAGGTTACCATCTAATACAGAAACAAGAGATGTGAGCAGAGGGGTTATAGGTACCATAAGCATCCTTGGGATAAACAGTCCTTGTATTTTTATTTTTGCTTTGTTTCATTTGTTTGTTGGTTGAAACTCAACCACAAAGGTTTTAGTTCATCATAATTCTGAGTTCTAGTATGGTCTTATTAAAGAGTCATCACAAAGTCATCTCTCTTTTTCTAAGCATTTATTTATTTAACACATTTTATCTTCATCCAGTATTATTTCTCTCACATTGGACAATGGCCAGGCTCATCACTACTGTCTGATACTGTTCTTATGTCTTTTTAGTGGCAGAAATAAAACATCTGTATTTTTTAAAGATAAAATACCTTATGAGTTGTGACTGATTATTTTATTCCAAGTCCAGTGTTACAGGTTTTACTTATTTAGTCTCATTAATCTTAAAACTGAATCTAATTTATCTCATGCAAAATATCTCAGTCTCAGAGATATTAATGTAGGTACTCCTTTGCTTTATACCACAAAATAAAAACAACAGCCTCTGAATAACCACAGCAATACTGGAATGACATCATCAAGACAGTGGCAAAGTAGCTAGTGACTTCATTCTCTCTCACAAAAAACCAACAAGCCATAGACAAGACACCATTGTGAAAATACCAGAACCCAGGGGTGCGGCTAAAGTTCTCCCCTGGACCACAGACACCAAGAGGGACTCAATTAAAGGAATAAATGAAGTAGCTAGACTCTGACCACATCACCCAGGATTTGCACACTGAACTCACCCACATTTGCCCCAGCCTGGCTTTCTGGGGTGGGGAGCCTGAAAGAACCTAGTTGACAGTCCTTCCCATTTCTGTAACCTGCAAAGGATAGCCCTGCCCTGCCAGCCTGATCAGCTGGTGGCTTCTGGAGGTAAATAAGGTTTCTTTTTTTTTTAAAGATTTTATTCATTTATTTTTAGAGAGGGGAGGGAGGGAGGGGGAGAGAGAGAGAGAGAGAGGGAGAGAGAGAGAGAGAGAGAAATATCAATGTGCCGTTGCTGGGGGTTATGGCCTGCAACCCAGGAATGTACCCTGCTGGGAGTCAAACCTGGGACACTTTGGTTCCCAGCCTGCACTCAATCCACTGAGCTATGCCAGCCAGGGCTAGTAAATGAGGTTTCTTGTCATTCCTCATCTCCTCACTGCCCTCTCTCTCCCATTATAAATGAAAATAAAATTCTAGATAATAATAATGAGATGGGAAAAGATATACTAGCCCAGTTCAATATATCTCTGGGAAATCTAAAGTCAAATCAATAAGAAACTGAATCAGTTAGCTGGGTGAAGACCAACTGAAAAGTCATACTGGTCTGGAGATGGGGAATCACTTTTTGGGGGCAGGAGAAAGTCAATCTGCGAAAGCAGGGAATGGAACATACACACAAAGACTAGCAACTCAGTCAGGTGTTCTGGTTTTCTAGTTCCTGTGACATCTGATCATTCTTCAGTGCATTCTTAAAATTGAATCCAACATTTACTGCACTGATTTAAATGGGCCTCTTTTCCTTAATACCCAAAGAACCTTGACTAGAATATGCACTGAGTTTGAAATTAGAAAGGTCACCCTTTCACCTGTCTTATTTTCTGAGAGTGTAAGCTAATTTACAATCGACTAAGAATGGCTATTTCTTGGCCCAACCTCATGGAACCCCACTAAAAAGGGTTTTCTCTCTGTACATAATTTATAGAATGCATGGATACGTATATTTCCATAGTCATTGTCACTTCTCCTTTTAGTCTCAGCTAACTTCTGTCTACTGTGCTTGCACTTCCAGCTTGTATCTTCTTACAAACAGTTCTTTTCTTCTGTATATCATTGCTTTGATTTGATTGTTTTTAATTACATATTCCAAGCACAGGCAACATATTATCCATCAAGTTTTGATACTTGTGACATCCTTAAAATATATGATATTTTAGCAAGGATATATATACATATGCACATCATTTTTTCTGTTCACATCCTTGTTAATTTCCCTCCAAATGATAAATGAAACCCTCTAATGGCAGTTATTCTATGTCAGACCAGGCAGTCTTCCTAGTAGCCTTTTCCTCTTTTTCTTCCTGAAATTTCAGTTAAACACTTCCAGTGTCCTCACTCAAGATATTTTTCTTGTGTTTGCAAGCAGCACTGTACTCCTTGCCCATGAGAATCATGTTGCAAATTAAGAGTTATCAATCTTTATTATTAGATGTCTAAATTCTTTCTTCTCTGAAAGCATGATCTTAAAAAGGAAAAAGATTAAGAACAATGACTTCTGCTCCTGGATCTAATCTCTTTCCCTGGCCTTCATAATAACAAGTGAGGCTTTTTTAATATTTTTGATATATTACCATGAACTCAGCAAAAGTATGTGTTATTACTATGTAGGGTTGGTAAATTGTAACAGACCCTATATTATATCATTACACAAGAAAACACCATACTTTTTTATTAGACATACTAGTGTCTATATAGTCAACAGGGAGTCTCTATTAGTATGCTTCATCCCAGATAAAAGATAGATAGATAGATAGATAGATAGATAGATAGATAGATGATAGAAAAGAGAGATTTATTACATGAATTGACTCACACAACTGTGGAGGTCAAGAAGTTCCATGATCCACCTCTTTAACCTGGAGAACCAGGAAAGCCAATGATGTACTTCAGTCCAACTCTGAAGGCCTTAGAACCAGGAGTGCAGATGTCTGAGTGTAACAGAAGATGAATGTTTCAGCTTAAGTGGAGGCAGTAAATTCCGCCTTCCTCCACCTTTCTGTTCTATTCAAGTCCTCAGAGGATTGGATGATGCCTGGCTTCACTGGTGAAGGTGATCATTTTCCCTCAGTGTGCCAACTCGTATGTCAGTCTCCTCCAGAGACACTCTCACAGATACAATGAAAAATATGATTTGGTCAGCTACCTGGGCATCACTTGGCACAAAGTTGACACATAAAAATAACCATCACAAGTATCAACAATTTTCCTGGAACTGTTGTTGCCTGGATGTTCTCCTCAACATTCTGTTAAAAATATTAAATTCTGTTTTCTCATTTAATACAGAGTTAATGTCTTGGTACTTAATTTTATAATTCTTCCATAATCCCACTTGCCTTACTCTATTTTTTGCCATGCCATTTTTCATCTCTTAATCTTCTATATTATACAATTTATTATTATGAATATTATTATTATTTTCTGTCCCTCCTGCTAAAATTTAAGTTCCATAGGCTGTAATTTTTATCTGTTTTGTCCCATTGATATATTTCAAAGATCTAAAATATACCTAGTACATAGTAGGGGCCCAATATGCATTTAAATGAATGAATAAATAAATCTTATTTAATGTAATAGCACATAGTTTCCTTTCTTTCTCTTTCTTCTCTGTACTCCATTACCCTCTTTGACAAACTCTAGTGCTGATTTTTTTTGCAATTTTCATCTGAGTCTATTCTTTAGATGACAAAAGTGATGCATACTTATCTAACATACACAGACAGCTTTATTACTCTCCACACTGTTTCATTTTTCTTTTTCACAGATTCCTTATGGATTTTTTTCCTTCTCTCAAATAAGTTGGAGTACACAGACAGAAGCACAACTCAAAGTTTTCCAGAAAGCTTTTCAATATGGGAGGGTGAACTTGCATATATAAAACATTATTGATGACCATGTCAATGAGGCAGACACAAAACATACATATTATGCTGGCTTCAAGAATGCTTTTTTATCAAAAACTATAGTGCACATTTGTGTTTCCTCTCACAACCAAAATATGTGTTATGTGGTATTAAGTCGGTTCCAACCCCTGACAGCTTCAGGAATGAGCGACGTCCACAGTGTCCTGTCCTCGACAGCCCTGCTCAGCTCCTGCAGCCTCGTGCCTGTGGCTTCTTTGATGGACTCAACCCATCTCATAGTTGGTCTTCCTCTCTTCCTGCTGCTTTCCGTTTTCCCAGCACTATTGTCTTTTCCAAAGAATGCCACTTCTCATGATGTGCCCAAAATAGGGCAGCTCCAGCTTTGTCATTTCTGCCTCCAGTGATGTTTCAGGCTTAATTTGCTCTAGGACCTACTTGCTCATCTTTCTGGCAGTCCAGGGTATCTGTAGAGCTCTCCTCCAGCACCATATTTCAAATTAAATTTTTTTTTCCCTATTAGCCTTCTTCACTGTCTGACCTTCCCACCCATACATAGCAATTGGGACTACAAGGATGTGGATAATCTTAGCCTTGGTCTCTAGTGCCACATCTTTGCTCTTGGTGATCTTTCTGATTCTCCCATTACCGCCTTTCCAAGTCTAAGCCTTCTTTTTATTCCTTGGATGCAGCCCCTGTTTGAATTGATGACTTAACCAAGATAAGCAAAATCCTTTAAAATTTTAATGCCACCTCCAAATACCCACTGGAAAATGCTTTTTCTGTGTACTGTTCAACAGGAGCCTACAGGATTGTTTTATTTCAACTTTCCTGGCTACCTTAGTGAAATAAATGGTCCCCTAAAGGACTGAACGAATAAATTATCTCTAGGTTCTTAACTCACTATCAGAGAGGGACTTGTCATTTAAAAAAAATAGTATGATACTTATATATTCTTAAGGCCTCGGCAGTCAGAATAGAATTCTAGACTCCATTGTTCCTGACTCTTTTGATTAACCCCTAAACCATGTTTCGTGGGTTGATAGAAGTTGGAATTAACTTTTATCTATAGGGAAATAATATTTTTATAACTGCTCACAATTCTCCCTGTAAAACTGTCAATTTTTTAAGTTCTCTTGGCAACAGAAACATAAGTTACACTGTCTCATACTAATCTTAAGTGCTGCACAATAAAAACAAACACTGTGCCCTTTTCTTTAAAGACACTATGATTTCTTGCTTCACACTGGCATAGTGCTAGTTGCTAATCTTTTTATTGGTTAGATTTACGTTCCTCTCCTTGTCTCCTTGCTCTGTGCCTCCTATGAAAACATAAGAACATCTATCCTTGTGACCATTAGAGCAATAATGACATTGTCAATGTGACCCCAAAGAGCATCCAGCAAAAGCACTTGCTTCCCTATCTCTTCTCATATGCATTTCATTGCAATCCCCTCCCACCCCTGTACACATACCACCCCTCCAAAGAGCAAACACACTAAGTCTGGGGATGCATACCGCCAATCAATAAGTATTTTCCTTTGGGGAACAGTCTCAGTTTTCAAGGACATCCATAATATTAGCCTTAGTGAGCATATTCTTCTTGTTAATGCTATTCATGGGATCACTCCACCCCATTACAAAACTGGGGATATGGCTATTAATTACCTAGGCAAATTACTTTCTAGAGTATCAAAATAAACAGTATAAATAAACTCTGGAGCCAAACTTCCTGGATTCAAGTCAAGATTCTAACATTAATAGCTCTGTGACATTAAGCATGTGACTTCATTGCAGGGTTCCTTCATCTGTGTAAACTAACTTATAGGAATGACTGTGATAATTAGATATGTTATTATCTATAAAGGTCTTAGTACTCCCTGGTGTCATATAAGTATCAGATTCCATATAGAGCCCCCACTGATCTGGTGTTTTAGGGCAAGGTGATAAAGGTGATGGTGGCATACAGGGCCCCTCCAGGTTTTCCTCTCTCTATGCCCCATAAAACTACACCTTCTGCTGCCCTTGTTTCTTCCCTAGGGGACTAAAGGGGATAAATGAACCAGCAAAGGCCAGAAAGAGACCCAATTTGTTTGGAGTGTTACCTTACAGAAATTAAAAAGTTTACATTTTTAACACATCTAAAGCTTTAAAAAAAAACATGTATAGGACTTCTAAAAAAGTAAACATTTTTTCTGTATTGAAGAAAAAAGAGAGAAAAGTATTGCTTATTACTTTGACAAATGGTGCTAATACAGTTGGACATCGCATGCAAAGATAAATAATAAATAAATAATCTAGACAACAGACCTTATACCCCTCACAAAAGTAATTCAAAAGAATCATAGACCTGAAGGTAAAACCCACAACTGCAAAAGTCCTGGAAGATATTATAGGGAAAAAAATCTAGATGACCTTGGGTATGGCAACACATTTATTAGATACAATACTGAAGTTATGACTGATCAAAGATACAACTGCTAACCTGAGCTTTCTTAAAATCACAGTCTTCCATTCTGTGACTGACAATGCCAAGAGATTGAGAAGACAGGACACGGGCTGGGAGGAAATATTTGCAAAAGACATGTCTGATAAAGGCCTTCTCACCAAAATATACAAAGAACGTTTAAAAGTCAGTAATAAAAACAATGAACAACCCAATTTAAAAATGGGCCAAAGACATCCACAGATAGTTCACCAAAGAAAATATACAGAAGAAAGCAAGCATATGAAAAGATATTTCATATCATATGTCACCAGGGAAATGCAAATTAAAACAACGATGAGATACCTACCACTGCAAACTTAATTAGAATGGCCGAAATCTGGAATTCTTACAACACTGAATGAGTAACAGAAACTCTTTTGGTTAGGAGTTTCACTGGTGGGAATGCAGAATGGTAAGGCCACTTTGGAAGACACAAATACGAAACATACTTTGCTACACGATCCAGCAATCTTACTCCTTGGTATTTACTCAAAGGACTTGAAGGTTTTTGTGTACAAAAAACCCTGCACACAGATGATTATAGCACCTGTATTCATAATTGTCAAAACCTGGAAGCAACCAAGATGCCCTTCAGGAGGTGAATGAATAAACTGTGGCACATCCAGCAATGAAATATTGTTGAGCACTAAAAAGAAATGAGCTATCAAGTCACAAAAAGACATGGAGGAAACGTAAATGTACACTACTAACTCAGGGGTATCAAACTCATTTTCACTGCGGGCCACGTCAGCCTCGTGGCTGCCTTCAAAGGGCCAAATGTAATTTTAGGACTGTATAAATGTAACTGTTCCTTAACAGTTAAGGGAGAGCTTGGTGCTGCCACCGGGTAGAAACAGTGTGCCGGGCCAGATTAAACAAGGGGGAGGGCCCGAATCAGCCCACAGGCCTTGTATTTGCCACCTGTGCAAGAAGTGGGAGAAAGAATATGAAAAGGCTGCATACTATATGGTTCCAACTATATGATGTAAAATGTAGGAGCTTCATGGGAAGATGCAAAATTATGGAGGCATTTTTTGTTGCCAAGGTTTAGAGGAAAAGGAAGAGAGGGATGCATTAGAACAGCATGGAGAATTTTTAGGACAGTGACACTATTCTCTATGATACCACAACAGTAGATGCACAGCATGAAATATTCGTCTACACCTATGGAATGTACAACACCAAAGGTGAGCCCTGATGCAAACTACGAGCTTTGCTGATGACAACATGTCAGTGTAGGCTGACTATGAAAACTGCACCACTGGGCAGAATGTTGATGGTGGGAAAGGCCTAGGAGTACATGGGAACCATTCGCTCTTTACACCCAATTTTGCTATGAACAAAAAGTTCTCTGCAAAAATAATTTACCTGAGCTACATTTAAAGCATAAGCATACAGAAAAGTGGGAAGTAAAAAAAAAGAAAGAAAAAAATACTGGACAGGCAAATAAACTACAGCTGGATGATTTAACATAAATGAAATTTCCAAAAGCAGACAACATAACAGCACTATCACATGATTCTTTTTTATTGAGGAAAAATATGTAATACTAAAAAATTTATGATTTATGAATGATTACATATGTGATATAACCATAAAGAAAAGCATGAGAATGACAGCGCAATAATCAAGATTATAGTCACCCTAAGAATTATATCCTAAGAACGCTGAAACACCAATCCAAAAGAACCTACACACCCCACTGTTCATAGCAACACAATTTATAATAGCCAAGTGCTGGAAGCAAGCTAAGTGCCCATCGGTAAATGAATGGATCAAAAAACTGTGGTACATTTACACAATGGAATTTTATGCAGCAGAAAGAAAGAAGGAGCTCCTACCCTTTGCAACAGCATGGATGGAACATGGATTATACTAAGTGAAATAAGCCAGGTAGTGAGGGACAAATACTATATGACCTCACCTTTAAGTGGAACCTAATCAACAAAACAAAGCAAGCAAAATATAACCAGAGGCATGGAAATTAAGAACAATTTGACAGTAACCAGAAGGGAGGGGGGAGGGAATAAAGGGGAGCAAGGCGGGAGGATTTTCAGGAACAACTATAAAGGACACATGGACAAATCCAAGCGGGAGGTGGAAGCAGGGGAAGGAGGTGGGAATGGCTGGGGTGGGCGGAAGTGATGGGGGGTAAACGCAGACAACTGTATTTGAATAATAAAATAATTTTTTAAAAAAAGATTATAGTCACCCCTGGAGAGTGGGATAGGGAAGTAATTGAGAGAGCGTAGTGAGATTCTGAAGTATAAATAATATTGTACTTCTTAAGCTGCATGGGGAGCACTTGCTGTTAATTTATTTATGCTCTTTAAAATTAGTATGTACATTATGAAATTGCAAGGAAAAAAAGGGTAACGGAACTGATTGGGTCATGTAAATAGTTCTAGGGTGGGTGGGGCAAGCTTCATCCTATGTTTGTTACAAAGTGTCCCTCAGTCACCCAGATTCCACTGTCGTTAGAACTCTACCCTCCTCCATATGCTAGTTTCAGTTGTGGTTTGTTTTCCTCATTATAGTAAAAATGGCTGTTTCGGTTCTGGTTCATATTTATAAGACCACCTGAAAGGGAGGGCTTCTCTTCTCCAAACTATCAAGCAGAAACACTTTGTTTCACACACCTCAGACCTACTTATGTCCCTGCCCGGACCAACCCCTGTGGTGAGGGACTTAGGTCTAGTCCTGTCACTCTCCACCCAGGATGTGGGGTGCAGGGTGCGGAAGCAATCAACCAGGGTGAGCAACTCTGCCCAGTTTGCCTGAGACTTGCCCTGTTTTAGCACGAATAGTTCTGCTCCAGGGAAGCACTCAGTCCCAGGCAAAAAACGATGGCTGGCCACCACACAACCAACAGTGCAGGCATCAAAATCAGCTGCCCTGAACCAACACTCAAGTCTTGCTACCAGGAACTAGGTTTAAGTAAATGAATATATCTATTTCTGCTTTCTCACACAGGAACTACTGAATCAATTATAGAGTTCCAGACTCTATAAAAATATTTCTTAAAATTTTCATCCTTCTCTGAAATGACCAATTAATATTATTCATGTTTTCTAATGTTACTTGAGAGAGTTTTCTGGTCTGTCAGTGGCATTCCTGAACTGCCTTTAGAATCAGGGCTCTTCAATAGGCACGGCCCAAACCACAGAATCCTATAGAGGGCGCTGTGCTCATTTCACAGCTTAGATGTTCTCTCAGCTGTCCCCACATCTACAGTGAAGTGGGAGCCAGAAGGGTCTGTCTTCTGGGAAAGCTCTGTTATTTCCTGAGATAAAGAAGGTTCTTAATGACCATTTTACTTATAACAAAGTACTTTATTAATTTTTTCTTACTAAAGGATAGCCAATAATATCCTGGCTAATTTTTTAATTCCTCTCACTGTACCCTTCTTATTGCTTGCAAATATTCTACTAGTTCCCCAGGTGAAATTATAAAACAGTAAGTTTAACAGTCAGTTTAATTTCTTATTTTCTGTTTGGTTTTCACTGTGTCTAAATGTGTAAAACTGAGACTTGAGATTCTGTCCAACTAGGTATAAAAACAACTAGCACTCAATAAAAATGGTAAGCTATTTGGTTATTATGTAAAACGGGGATAATTTGGTATGTTTTACCTCTTTCACTTGGTTAATTTCAAGGAGGTTCTCTAAAATCTCTAAGAATCCCTGTTAAAAACAGAGATTTTAGAGCCTTGCCCTAGCCTTTTAAATTCAATAACTTAGGGTGATAGGGATCATGCTAACTGCTTTGAACAAGGAACTGCTCATTGATATCACCTCTGGTGTATTTGCAAAGGCAGATTCCAGCATACAGCCTCCAGGGACTCAGATTGGAAAGTTTGTGGAGAACCGTGAACCCTATAGTGCTGAGTATGAAACCAGACTGGTGAAATTCCACAGTAACTGATGGTTGAATCAAATGTGTTCATTGATGAAGTGATTGGGCAAAAAAGAGGGCTGGCTTCCCATGACAGTTCAGTAGAAATGTCATGGAAAGCGCCCATAGCCAAAAAAAAAAAAAAAAGTTGCAGTTTGGAAGGTTTTCTTGGCATATAATTACAAAATTATTATCAGTGGCTGTTAATGGGATGAGCAGCAAAGCAGCTTCTTTGCACTACAGTTTTGTCAGCTGATCAGCCCTTTCTCCTCCAAGCCCAAAGCAGTTGGAAGTAAATCCCATTATAGCACAGAATTTGTTTTCCCCGTGGTGTGTATTGACCAAGGACGTTTTCTGGTCAAGAATTCAGTCAGTAGCTTTGCTGTATCCACACAGGAAATGGCTGTGACCTTTCCGGCCCATAAGGTTATGCATTTTGACAGGCGGCGCAGAGCCAGTCCCTCCGACCAGGCGGCACAGACGACCGCACACTGTTCTCCTGAGGCACGCTGTTATTCATGTTGTTTAATCACATTCAGCAGGCCTGGTGCTGCACGTCATTCAGAGTATCGGAGAGGCAGAAAAGCCGTGCTGCTGTTTCTGTGACAATCCTCAGCAAGGAGCAGCATTCAGAGCCGGCTGGTTATTTAATGGATGTTCATTCACTTCCAGAAATGTCGTCCCCTTCTGCCTCTGTCATCTCCCAACACATCCAACTCCAGCCCCCACGCATTAATTTCTATTTGTCAGAAATTACAGGACCAGTTAAAAATTTAAAATAGTCGATGCCTTCTTTGCTCCTCATTGTGTACAGGAAAATGAGTCACAGCCCCTGACTTAAAGCTGACAACCTACTTGGAATACTAGCACTAATAAATGTCTCATAAAGGACCCCATTTACCGATGTTACCTTGATTTTGACCCCTGCCAGAGACAAAACATACCTCTTTCCCTCCTCTTTCTCTCCCTCTAATACACACACACACACACACACACACACACACACACACACAGT
Organism: Phyllostomus hastatus; assembly: GCF_019186645.2. NCBI lineage: Eukaryota > Metazoa > Chordata > Mammalia > Chiroptera > Phyllostomidae > Phyllostomus > Phyllostomus hastatus. The sequence continues at coordinate 109,512,274 of NW_025334041.1, read as the reverse complement.
GCCTACTTGCAATCGCATCACAAAATTGGGAAGTTTTAACTATAGTTCTAAAGATTCACATGGCACATTGTGTGAATTCCCACTGTCTCTGTCTTCCAATTAATTCTTCTGCGGTCTCTGTCTTTTCTTTCTCCCCCTTTTCACCTCCTTATTTTTCAAAAACAATATGAATTGTTATTTTCTTATTCAATTCACATCATAGCAATTCAGCTAGACATGCATGCCATCACATTTTAACCTCTACTCCAAGTTACTTATCAAAATATTTTTATGAAAGGAATACATTTTTCTTCCCCAGCAGAAATGTACTGAATACAATCTGTTTCACCTTCAATTTCTGAAACAACATTTAAAAACACAAGAGAGTATTAATCAAGTGCTAAACCATGCGTTGCATTAAAAAAAGGTTACATAGTTGTTAAGTGATTGCAGAGGTCAGTGATGGTAGAGGACTTGCTGAGGACTTGCTGAGGTGCCCTCCTAACGTGTTCCCAGAGCATTTTGTACTCAAGGAATCAAGCTCATGTTTTGGTTAAACTCTAAGCTCAGTGAGGACACATACTAAGCCTCTATCGCTATTTCAAATCACCAACACTGAGGAGAGCATTTTAGCAAAATAGAGAGTCAATCGATTTTTTAAAAGATGGCTTGATCTTTAAAACTACATGAGATTTTGGGTGGTTGAAAGTAACAAGATGAGTCTTTCCCAGTGGAGAATTGGATAAAGTGAGCCAATTCCCAGAGAATTTAAAGACTAAAGAAATAGTCTGAATACAGCGTGAAGAAGCTGACAAATACAGAGAAATAAGCCTGTATAATTTAGACAGTGGTCAGACACAGGGGACCCTCAACGCCAGGCAGAGGTTAGCATCAGTGCTCTAGAAAATAGAACAAGTGGAGGAGTCTGAAGGTAGCCATGACATAAAGTGATATTTTAGATAGCTTCCAAGAACCTTAAACAGTGTAGTTTAAGGGCAACTTATGACCCTTGCTTATTCATAGTGTCATAAAGTTTTGGGGTTACTCATCTTAAAGCAGAGTTGCTCTGTCATTTTTTTCTTTCATTTTTTTCCCTCTTTCTATGTCTCTCACACCATTTCCAGTCTGCCAAACAGGGTATTATGTATAGCTTTCCCATTAAGTGGGAAATATTTGAAACAGTTAATAAGGTTGATCTGTTTGCCAGCAAAGGGAAAATTAAGCCTTACATTTTTAACTGCATAAATCCCTGATAGCTATTATCCTTCCTGTTGTGACCATGCTGTAAAGATAGGATAGATTCCCAACAAAATGTGGATCGGATGTTACCACTGATGACACCACACGCACACACCAAGAGGGTATGGAAACTTATCACTTACATAATGCGGCTCTCTGCGGAGAGCAGAGCGTATCTCCCCAGACGGTCTGCAAATGGCTTGAAAGAGAGGCTAGGAAAGTATGTATCAGGCACAGGGAAATAGGATAACTTTACTGACTTAGGTAAATCATGACTCACCACTTGGGACTGAAAGTATTACTACAAACAGAATTTACAAGAAAACATAGAAATGGCTAATAGGCAGGCAACTGAAGCTATTTTTTTTACAATATCTATGACTATTGTGCTGTTATTCATTTATTCTTAAAGATTTTATTTATTTATTTTTAGAGAGAGAGAAAGACAGGGAGAGAAATGTCGATGTGTAAGAGATACATCAACTGGTTGCACACCCCACCAGACACCTGGACCACAACTCAGGCATGTGCCCTGACCAGGAATCAAACCAGGACCCTTTGGTTCACAGTCAGGCATTCAACCCACTGAGTCACACCAGGCAGAGATATTCTACTGTTATTTAAAAGTAACACAATAAAATCTTAATTTATACAAAACATTTATTTTGCATTTGGAAGAATTATCTTTATATCATGCATTTTTTTCTAGTCTGTAATTTTTATAAGTTTGTGATTTTAATATTTATATGTTTGGGTATTTTCCCTAAGTGGTCTTTCTTTACCTAAAGTTGAAGAAAAATCTAATTTACAGCTTCTTTGGATTTAATTCCTAGTCACCTTCGGATCTATCCATGGTGCTGGCTAGATTAAGCAGTTATAACAAAATAGTGTCTGTACTCTGCTGTACCTTAGGGATGATCTCAGGGAAACAGACATGTCAACATAAATCCAGAAAAACTCAGCATCAAAATCAAAACCATTTTTGCATGTGTATAGTCCTTCACAGTTTCTTACAGAATGTCTTACATCTCATTTTACCCACAAAACATTTCTTTTGAGGTCAAGTAGGATATGTGTTCCATTGCATGGGTGGTGTCACTGAAACAGAGGCCTCTGATCTCTATTCCAAAAATACACAACATACCAGTACCAGCGGAAGACTATATTCACTCTGGTTGAGGTTGAAAGAATTTGGTAGCACTCTGAGCTTGCAATAATCTTTTCTCAGCCTGAAGTCGGCATTCCATGAGTTGAGAAAATAAGTATTCTCCAGAGTTGAGGAGCCATCTGCATGACACAGAGGTATGCATCCATTAAAAAGGATGTTTACCAAAATGCTAAAATAGCAAGAGGTAAAGCCCATAAAGAGACGAGATCTAAAAATATTAAAAATATAGTCACATGTACTATACTAATTCAACTCTGTGAATACATATAATATAGGCACATATATCAAAGACTAGAAATAGAATTACCAAAATGTTAATAGTGATTATCCTAAATGGGATTTGGGGGAATCTTAATCTGTATCTTTCTTTTTTTGTGTGCTTTTTTTTCTAATTTTTTCTCTGCTGAAAATATATTAGTTTATATAAATGACCTTTATGAAATAAAAATGGATGGTTCCATGAGGCAAAAACTAATCCAATCTCCTTGATAGTCATATTTTGCAAATGAGTGTCTTGCTATATGTCATTTTTTATTATAGCATCAAAGATGGATCCTCATCCTTCAGAAAACCACTACAAGTAAGACAATCTGCCCTTGCCTTGAAGATGCCTTCATGACATATAAGCTTGTCCTTGGGTCTCTGTCTCCTCTGGCTTCACCAGAACTGGGCAGGGATTTCAGGCCAGTAAGCAAACTACGTCCATTGGTCAAGGCAGTTCTTTGTGTTTCTTCCTAAAGGAAAACCACTGGAGATAATGTATTTGTAAACCATTTCTCGGGATATAGTAGTTTCCTTTGTCTCAAAATTGCTCTTACTAAAAATGAAATCAAAGTATGCCCTAAGAAAAGAGACACACCAAAGTGCCACCTGAAAAACAAGTATAAAAACATGTAATTAAAAAATTTAGGTCCCGCTTTTCAGTTGTTAGTGAGGAAATCTGTCACTAATATTTTCTCAGAACAGTCTCTATTTAAGATCAGTTTTAACAGTCACATGCTTATCTAATTTCTGTTGTAAAACAATCTACCCACAAAATATTATTCTCACTTTAAGATTTTTCAGTAAACATATGTGGTTTCTCTAGCAAGGGCAGAAAGTGATATAAAGCAACAGAGAACTTAATACATATGCAAACAGAGCAGGTGGCTATTATGGAAAGAGATGTGAAGATTAACCTTCATTCCTATAACGGCTTCAGCTGAGCTAGCACTTTCCTACACTGTGCAAGGTCTTTACATATGTGATTCTTGTGAATCACTCCAATTTGGAATGAGTGGGTACCAGCTGTTCTCTTCATTTTACATGCAAGAAAAGCTCACAGAGAAACACCAAAGGACTGCCCACCACTTCCAATGCCAAGTTAAAAGTCAATAGATATTTTGAAATAAATCTGACTCTTTTTGTCAACAGATACTTAGATTTCAATGTTATATTCTATAAATAACAGCTTTACAGTGAATGCATTTTCTAACATGCATGTATTTTATATTTAAATGAAATAAATTATTATACTTCTACAAGCCTAGCAAAATAACATAATCAGTGATATGAGTCCCGTGGCAGAAAATGACAGCACTTAAACGAACATCTAAAATGGGGACCTCCCCATATGCCATACCAGCACATACCAGAACTATTAAAGGGTGGGAGAGCACCAAATACATTTCTGCACCAAGTTGAAAGGTATCCTGTTTTTTTTTCTTGTATTACATGCCACTAACAGTATTTTAGGATGAGTGGCTTGCTTTGTTTCATTTAGGACTAAAAATTAAAGATTCGGAAGAACTTAAGGAAAATGAGCCTTATATAAGGGATAAATGACTGTATGTTTTGAATCCTTAAAGCAAATAAAAAGTACATTATGTTTACATTGTCAACAAAAAGAACAAATTATGAATTTTAAACCACCACGGAAAATTATCTTTTGTTGAAATTTTAACAATTAGTTGGTATCAAAACTCGCCTTCAGCTCTCAAATATGCAGTTTTCCTGACTTCAGCGGCCTCCACTGCTGAAGCGCACAGGACGCTGTGCGAGCGCGTTCTCTCTCTTGGGGACGCTGCTGCACTGCAGAACGCCACTCACGGACAGTATGACCCTCTGCCTTTGAAGAAACCCTGCATTTAAAAGAGTTTGCAGTTCTCTTAGGATAAAATATTTTATTCATAAGTAGACAATATCAGGTGCTGCTTCCCAGTTTTCTGGACAGCTGTAGCCACCCTCTGGTGTGAGACTCACACTGGCTCCCGTTGTTGCCACACGGGGCGTGGCTTCCTGCCTAAATGAAATCTGCAATCTCAGACTAAGCAACGTTGGCTGCCATCTACTCATGCTTCCTACATTTTGTTTCACGGAAAAAAACATTGTGACAAATGCTATCTAATTTTTATTCCGAGTTTGTGTAAAGACTAAAGCTTAGATTTTGTGTTGATTAATTCTTATGGCAGTTCAAAAACCTTCTACTTTCTATTAATGTACAGAGCATTTTGAAAACTATTCTGTCCTGAAACGCAACACGTGAATGACGATGAATTCCACCTCCTTACCCATTCCAACAGAACCACCCCTGAAATCCACAGGAGGAAGAATTGCCCTAAAACGCCTGCTTTATTTTGTGGCACCCAAAATCATAATGGTGATGCTCGCTTCAAGCATTCATTTCTGTGGTGCCAGAAATTCAAGTTAGCAGTGAAAATTAACTTTCCAGAAAGTGAAAAAAGTCATCTTTTTTCAATTTTTACTATTGAAGTTAAATTTGGCATAATTTTGTTTATGTATTGAACCTAAGGAAGTCTAAGTGGCAAAATGTTTGGTTCTTAACCATGAGGAATTTTATTGTTTATCTCTTAAGACTCAAATATATTAGTGTTTCTATTAGGAACTGTCAGATAAAACACTAAATTAAATTAAGGTAAAGCTTTTTTCCCTTTCTGCAAGGCTACTTAAAGGAATCCCCCCAGATGAAAAAGAGAGAAGTAAAGAAGATAAAAGATAAGAGTGTCCTGTTTGACACGTGTGCAGCGGACCCCATGGAACATCCCTAAACATTGCTGCCCTCCTGGGAAGGTTTACCACCCTCTTCACAAAATGACTGCACACAGAATGCCAATGCTGCTGTCACTCCCATTCTGTGAAGGCCATCCAATACCACTTAAATACATGTATTATATACTTTTAAGATATATCTGCAGCAGTCACAGGTCTCAATCATGATGGCAACTCTTGGAGCTTTCCGCCCAGTTAGGACTTGCCAGCCTGGTTCTTGCCTGGCCATGAAAGTAGTTGGCTGAGACAAGTGTAAAAGATGAGGGAGGGTCAGGGGAAAGCGAGAATTGCAGGAAATAAAATGAGTTTCAATTCATTTCAACTTATTAGTTTAAGAAGAAAGAGAAGCTTATAAAATCTTGGAAGCATTTCTTTTTCCAAAGCAAGCCTAAGGATTAATAAATGCTGCAACCAACATTTCTATTTTGATTTGAGCTATATAGTTTTAGATCCATATGGTCTGTTAATTGCTCAGCTGCACTCAATTAGATGACCTCTGAAATTATGAAGTTAAAGATTGTACCAGAATTTTTACCCTCCTCTGGTAAAACAGTGTTTTACTAAATACATGGCCGAAGCATGGAGAGTAAACAAATACAACTTTACGGAGGGACAAAAACCCTCCAGCTGTACGTTATATATTAGGAACCAAAACCAAATTCACACCTCTGAATTCGAATCATAAGCAGATTGTGGTAAGCAACGTTACTTCTTCAGAAAGAACTTTAAATTTTTAAAGCAAAATACAGCACTTCTGTCAGTTTCAAATACCTTATATCCACATGTAAATTTCAAAGGGTTCCAAAGGAGGCTCTGACAACTCTGCATCGCTAATGCCCACAGTTGGACAGTTGTCCTAGCTCAATTTTTTATTTGCACTGCAGAGGGGTTAACAGGTCAGGTTTTCTCTCAGTTCATTTGTTGAGTTTGGGTCATCTGGAGTAGAGGTGTTCGATGCACTAAGTGAAGCTCGAGAAATGTTTCATGTAGTTGAGGCTTGACATTATTTCTCTACCAGATGCTTTATGACTCCAAGTCATCTCTCCCTCCATCAGGCACCATAGTCTTGCCTTTCGGGGACTCAAACACCCTCAAAGTTTCCATTTTTGGTATAAACAGAAGTTTGTAAATAAATATAGTGTATAAGCAAAGGAGAAAAACCTCATGTGGGAACGCATCCTCTCTTCACAGATCTCTTACCTGTTCCAATCCTCCAGCGCTGCTCCCAGCAGTAACTTCACAGTTTAAATTGTTGCCTCACACTCTTTGGACAATTATTTTTAAATTGACCCAAATTTTGCAATTTGGCAAACTAAAGAATTAAAAAAAATGTCACTAGAATAGACTTCTTTGTTAACAAGCACAAATCCCTATTCTAAAAGCTGTTAATTTTAGCCAAAAGATGATTTTGTGGGCCAAGTGTATCAGCCAGTTTATCTGTCCTCCTTCTTAGAACCAACATTGTTTGAATAACATTTCAAAACTCTTTTTGCAATTTTGATTTTGTTTTCATTTTCACTGAGCTATTTAGGGGTGGGGATGGAGTAAGAATAATCACTTTCCAGGGTGGAAGGTGTTTAACAAGTTTGACATGAAAGCTTCATTTTTCCCTGAGGACATAAAACCATAGTAGATCCATTTTACAGACAAAAACATTACCTCTGGGACAAATAGGACACTCATTGACAGAAAAATGCATTTAAAGAAGGAAGAAATAGATGACAATCTATAACTACTTTTTCCCTTTCAGAAAAGTTTGCTGGAAATAAGAAATGAAACTTAAACTAAAATAATTTAATGTAAGAGTTATTTTTTTACTTTATTTTTATTGTTTGCAGGGTTGGTATTTGAACCTGGGATAATTTGAGTTCAAAATTCAAACTCCTCCTGATATGCCATACTGCCTCACTCCTAAAATCACTCATCTTCCAAACAAGGCTCTCATTCATTCACTCACTCAACAAACATCTATCAAGCACAATGCAGGCACTAGGTAGGAGTTGGTAAAGGGAGTATAAATAATGCAACCTTTCTCTCCCTCTCTCAATCAATGTGACAATGAGCCACTGCAGTGATGGTGCCTCCACTGTTATAGATAGTAAGCTAGTAAATCTGAGAAGCACTGCTTAGTATATTTAGACCAATTATTCTGAACAGACTTGAAAAAGGAAAAAAATCAAAATGATCTTGAGAAGAGCTGCAATGCAACTTTAATGAGGACAATGCCTAAGGCTGTCACTAAAAACACACATATCCTATGCAAATCTGAGCGTATACCCCTGGAAAATCCTTGTAGAAACCACAATTGTAGACCATTTCAAAATGTAGGTTTTAGGCAGAGATGACACTTCTGGGACTACATCTATTACCATCTCTCCAAGTATTTCCTCCCTTATTGCCAAGTTCTATGTGGATATTAAGTCAGGTGTGTGTTTATTACCCCACTTAAACAATTTTTGTCCTTTTCTAAATTATTAGACTGAAACATAAATCCCAAACTATAGACATTAAAAATCAAGTTTTCCTCTACTAAGTCTATAGTGCCAATATGAAAGAAGTAATTATTTAGAAAAAGAAATTGGCAGACTCAAAATAAGAAAATGCCCTTTAAAAAAAAGCTAGTTCCAGTAAAATCGGTAGCTTCATAACACTAAAATTGGATAAAATTGCAAAGATTAGGTTCTACCTTCAGAAGTAAATCAGTCACTCAGTGAAATATTTACTGTGGAGAATTCAGAAGACCAATGTGTCCTCTCTCATTATTATCACATAGGCAGGCTGGTCGGTGTACTTGAAGTACATCCTGAGCTGTGGGCACCTAAGTGTAGCACTGTTTTCTGAGGAAAGAGAGGCATTCTTTGACAGTCTAAGGCTACAAAGTCTTCACAGGTCAGGCTAATCACAACCCACATCTATGAGAAAATGGAAAAACAAAAGGATGAGGGTACCCTGGGGAAGAGTAGGTAAGGGAATGAATGTGAGTCAAATGACATAAGATACAGAAGCAGGCAGGGATGATTTTGACATTGCAAAATCTAGGAGAAAATTGGTATGCTTGGCAGGAATGGCAAAAAATAAGCCAATGAGATAAGCACACAGTGGTTTTCTGAAGACTGAACCATACTCCCCCCTGGAAACTCTGTCACATCCAAAAGAGTGTCTTAGCTCCATCATTCATCATAACTGTGATTTGTACAAACACACAAGCATGTTCTGTTTGTTGCCTGTGTGCCACAGTTCCATAGACCCAGCAGGTGTGTATGTGTGCTTGCATGTGTGCATGCACATGTGTGTGTTTAGCGGGTAGCATATGACATTGGTGGGGAAGGAAATGAATAAATAATAGCAATGTACCTTTATAAGAATGGAGTACAGAGCCATTTTGCCAGTTTTACCACCCTGCATAAATGTTATTAATTATGTACTTGGAGTCCCGTTTGGCAAAAAGAACATTTCAATGATAATTTTTCTGTCCTAATCCTAGGGCAGAAAATCCTTTTTACAGTGGAGAATTAACTTTCATGATTGATCATGTACAAAAGTGATTATGTCACCAGAGAATAGGCTGACTTTGCAAATTTGGCTGAATGTCAGCTACTGCATAAAATTTTGTACATTGTGATTTCATGGACTTTATTACAATTGCATAATAGAGATGTGAATTTTGGAGTCTTCAGGTACATAGTATTCAAAACCACAGAACTTCTTAAAATCACCAAGTAACAAGTATATGCAGAGAACATACAAAGTGTGAGGACTCAGCCAAGGGCATATCAATATCTAAAACTCAGCAAGATGATTTTTAAAAAAAAGATTGGGACTGAAAAGGAAGTACCAGTGAGGTAAAAGAAGAACTGAAAGGGTAGGTATCTGGAAACAAAGATATGAACAGCTATGTTAAACCTTGCTGAAAGAGCAAAACAAGGTCTAATAATTGACCATTGAGTTGAAGTAACTGGTAAGCTCCACAAAAGCAATTTTAGTGCAGTGCTAAAGGCTGAAGTCTGACTGAAATGGGCTCAAGAGAAGACAGGCTGTGGACAGTAAGTACTGGCATCTAGGATCAAAGATGGGGCAGGACTTTGGAGTGGGAGATTTCAAATCAGAGAAGATTCGAGAAAGAGTCCTCTAGGGAGGTGGGATTCATGGATAAATCAGAAAGGCCATCACCCCAAGCCCACTTGGCTCACAGTGGAAAAAGCTAATTAAATGTATTTTATAAGTCATAAAACAGCAATCTAGGAGAGTGACAGAGCAAATGGACTAGGGAAACACAATGAGCAGCACCAGGGGCCTGTCTGAGGTTAGTGATGATGAAAGCGAAGGAGTCAGCATGTTTGGGTTTTATTCTCCAGCCATGTTAAGCTGCCTATGTACATGGAGTAGGAGCAATAGTTACGAGAGATGTATTAAAGGGATATAATGAGCCATGCTTTATCTTACATGTTTAGAGTAGTAATTCATTTAATTTTCACAATTCTGCAAGGTAGTTACAGCTTTCAAGGTGTAACTTCCACAGCTTTATAGGTTATGAAATACCTCACAGCGATTTGAGTGCAGGCAGTACAGGGCCTGCATCCTTAACCACTGCTCTGCAGTGCCTCGGGCACTCCACTTCCTCCTGTGTGCAGGGAGCTCCCCATCTTTTCTAAGTCTGGTCAGTGAGTAAGCCCATTCCTCCACAGGCCTCAATGCTAACTTCTCCCTGGAGTTTCAGCCCCAAATATTGAATTGCCCACCTGACATTCCTGCTGGATATCTAATTCAGAGTTAGCATGAACCAAATAGCTATTTATTCCCTCTCCGTAACCCAGTTCCTTTCTTATTCTTCCCCATCTCCTCATAGAATAATTTGATAGGTTGAAAAATCTCAAAATTTCCATGGTCAAATTATCTATAATGGTGAAAAAGTAATAAAAAAAGTCACTAGAGTGGAAACGAGAAGGGCCATGGATGCATGAAAACTAGATTAACAGAATATTTAATAATAAAAAAGCTGCAATTCATACGTGTATTATAATTGAAACTGAGTATATAGAAACAAGGGTATGGGAAAAACTAAATTAAAATATTTATCTCATTAAGTTAGACCAGTAATTTCCAACCTTTTTCATCTCATGGCACACATATTGCAGGAACCACTCTGTAAAGTATATGACCGCCTAGCCACCATGCTGTGTACCTGAAACTAATACAAAATAGTATTGAATGCAAATTGTAATTTTAAAGTATGTAAAAATAATAAAAATGATTTTGATTAAACTATCATCACAGCTCAGGGGGAGAAAACCATGCGTGCAACAGAGACACTATATATTTAAGTGGTTTAAGAACAAAAATAGGGCTTCAAGTGTTGCTAAGTGACATTTCCGCAAAGAGTCAGAAAACGTTACTAGATTCAGATTCTTCACTAAAGCTTTAATTTATTTTCAAAATATTTAAAGGTTTCACCTTCTCTTCTGACAGCTCAAGAGACTGGCACATAGTGACTGAGGCCTGCTCTCTGTCACGGTGATGGCAGCAGTGTTGAGAGCACGAATAGTGAACGGAGGGGTTAGCTTCCAGGTTTCTGACAACACCGACCTGTCGTTTTCATTAATGATTTCAATGGCTTCCCACTGGCACAATCATTGTTTCTGAGTATGAAGTTATCACATTATTAGGTGAGTGAATTAAAAAACAATTAAGAAATAAAACTAGACCCTTTTTAAACTTTAAGTTAACTGCAAACATTATTTTCACCCCAAATAATGAATGTAGCCTCACTAAGACCAACCACATCCCTGGACAAAAACTATAACCTAAACTGGGAAGCCTTGAGGGCTTCTGTGCTCGGAGCGGTCAGCCCCGCTGCTACAGGGCCAGCAGGGTTCAGAGCTACATGTGCACATGCGTGCACTCACGGGCCTATGAGAAGGAGTAAAATTATTTGACTCATAGGGGTTATTAAGAACTCAGGAAGGAGCCGTCCTCTGAACACTATTTCCAAAAATGACCTTTTCCCTGTGATCACTGTCATTTAAAGATTTAACAGACATAATACAAATATTTTCTCATATTCGACAATACCATAATAGTGTAAATTATTTTATTATGTATTGTTTACATGCCATATGTAAAGGTCTAGAAGAAAAAAGGGAGAGATGTGAGATATATATTGAGGGAGACTTGTGTGACTGGTGTGATCTGTGGGAGACCCTGGGGCTGGTGAGGGTCACAAAGGCCTTGGTTAGGGGGTGACGGTAGAGAAGGTGAGGGGGGTTCTCTGCTCAGGGTATTGAAAGGCTGAAATCCAGTTGTTGGTCAGAATGAGTCTTGGTCTAGAGGCTGTTGGGAAAAATTTGCCTCCAAGCTCATTCTTATTAAATAATATTATTTTTTACTCTTTCTGCTTCAGTTTCCATTTACTTTCCTTTAAATTCACTGTTTCCTCTCTCGGCTGTGTCAAGCGTACTGGTGAGCCTCTCAAAGGAAATGTTTGGGTCTGAAATCATGATTCTTATGTCTAGTTACCTTGCATTTCCTTTGGACTGCTATTAATTTCCATCTCTCTACTGAAAGTCTCCCATTTGCCCCTATACTTTACTACTAGATCCTTTAACAAAGTGATCGCAATTATTTCAAAATTCTTATAATTCCCGCATTTGGGTTATCTCTGAGTCTGGTGCTATTGACTGCTTTTCCTTGACAATAGGCTGTTTCTTCCTTTTTTGTGTTTTCTGTAAGTTCTGGAATGTTAGATGACTTATGTAAAGCAGGAAGGACCAAGGTAAACTGTATTTATACCTGGATATGGGTGTGTGTCTTCTTTTGTCAGGCCATTAGTGTGTGCAACTGAGTCCATCGCACCAAGAATTACATGTGGGCTCATTGTCACTGTGGTTGACCACTGTGTCCCACAAGTCATATTCCTCTAGCAGCTGACGGCCATTGCCCTGTGGTTGGAGTTGAAACTAGTTGTTGGACAGTTTACTCTTTATTCAGCTGTTCCTTCATTTCTGCTTCACTGAAGAACCTCTCTCCATGTACTTTTTCATTCCACAGACAGGGTCTCCTGTTGCTTGTACCCTGTGCTAGGCTCACGTTGGGAGTATGGGTGTCTTCTCTTGTTCTAGTTTCACCTAAGTCTAAGAGACACCTGTATGCCCGGGTCTCAGAGGTGAGGCTTTCTCCATCTTCCTGTTCCTATGACCCATGGAAACAAATTCTGCTTTTTATATTAGTTGGTCTTGGGTGGGAGTTTCTAGCCCATCTCCAAGTAGTATCTGACCTTTTTCTGCTGTCATAATAGGATCTTAGGCCCATGACAGTTTTTTGCCCACCTGCCAGTAGTAAAAATTGTTCTTCTATCCTCTTCAGACTTTAGTATGAAAAAGTATCTGTGGAGTAGGCAGTTTTGTGCCTCTCCTGTGCAGCTGATCATCAATCTTTTGTCCTGGGAAAGAGGATTCACTTCTATTATCACAGCAGCTTTTGCTTCTTAAGAGAAAGAGTTTGAAAAAACAGGCAAGTCTTTGTGCCTACCCTCCAGAAACCACCAATCAACTCCTTCACAGACCTGAGGCTCTCACTGGTCTCCTACCTGCCTTCAGTCTTCCTCTTTGGCTCCCAATCAAGAAATATATATTTTTTCACATGTCACCCTTTGAAACTCCTATATGAATGTCCATTACCAGCCTGATAAAATTAAAACTTAATGATCTAATCATTTTCATATTTCCTCATCTAATGTCCTTCCCTTACTTACCATGTTTTAACCATAACAAATTAGTCATAAGCACCACGCTTTCACATCTACCTGCCTGTGTAAGTACCAACACTCTGCAACAATAATCTGTTCCTCTTGTTTTTTCAAGCTTTAATTCTTACCTCTTACCTTCCTTAATTCTCTTAGGCAGCTTTATATGCCTTTTCTTTAAGCAGATCTTCATTATTTTCATTTTTACATTATATTTGATATGCTATTTTCCCATTAGAATACAACTTTCCTAAGGACATAAGTGTATTACAACCACCTCAACTAGTGTTCAGCATATGAGAGATATTTAATAAATATTTATTTATAAATAGACAAGCCAATCAATAGTTTGGCAGCCATGACTCTTCCCCTTACTAATTTCTTTTATCTCTTCTGTTTTTTCTAACAAAAATAATCTCAGATATAGTCTATCATAAACACACACATTTCTTCACAACTCATGACTATAAATTTCCACATTTAAACTACCTTTTGAAGTTTCTCTGACATTTAATGACAAATTTAATTGCTACTTCTTGCTTCTTTTGAGCAAAGTTTAGAAATTATTCTTCTTTATAACCAATATCCACTTTCACCATTATGATAAAATTGATTTGAAGAATCTATGAATTTTCTCTTACTTGCCAAATTCATTGGCTTTCTTTGTCTTCACTTCAATTAGCCCCTCTGCCTTCAATAAATATTTATTGGGTATCTGCTCGTGTGTTAAGCACATCACTGAGTACTGAAGATATAATAGTGAGCAAGATCTTCTTGCTCTCAGGGAGCTTTTAGTCTATAAAGAAACTTAGATTCTTAATATAGCTATGTATTTTTATCTTTTCTGTTTCTTTTGCTTTCTCCTTCTATATTTGACTAAAAACAAAACAATTCTAAATCCCCACCAATTTGTAATTCTTGCTAAATCTTCTCTTTTTAGGTGAACTCATTCACAAAAATATATATTTTTTAAATCTTAAAACACTAATGATTCCCAAAAATCCATCAACTACCTCCTAAGATTTAGACTGAAACTTACATCTGACTGCTGACTGACCTATCTCACTGCAACCTCAAATTCAAAGTGACTTAAATTAAGCTCAGTACTTCCATCTCAATCAGCTCCAAATTCTATAATTACTAACTCACTTAAAGGACCGTAACCTTTTCTGGAAGGCGAAGCTTCTAAAAACTTTGAAGTTACTTTAAACTCTTTCTTCTCACCTCCTCTACTTTATCAGGTTAATAGTGGGTTGAATTCCAAGATTGCTGCTCACCCCTAATATACATGCACATTCATTCTCTCCCTTATTCAAAAAAAACCCCACTAATCTATCTGTGCTATGAAGGGATTTTTTAGTTGTATTAAGGTAGCAAATCAGTTGACCTTACAATAGGGAGATTATCCTAATCAGGTGGATTCACAGAAGGAACTGACCTCTTCCTGAAAGAAATATTCGAAGTGTGAGAGATATTTGATGTGAAGGTGAGTCTCCATTGCTGTGTTTGGAGATGGACCAGGCCGTGTGGCATGGACCATGGGTAACCTCTAGGAGCTGAGAGCAACCTTTGGCTAACTGGAGCAGAGAAATAGGAACCTCAGTCCTACAACCACAAGAAACTAAATTCTTCCACAAACACCTGAAATTAAAAGAGATCCCTAAATTCCATTTGAGAAAATACCTTGGCTGTGACCCCAACATTAGCCTTGTAGATTCTGAGTAGAGAATGTAGTTAGGCTTTACCAATACTTCTACACCACAAAACTGTAAGCTAGTAAATTGTTTTAAGCTGTGTAGTCAATGCCTTGAAGTTAGAGATTATGCACTTAGAGGGGACCTTCAACAATACGGTTGAATGAACATTTTTAACCATGAGATGCTCAGTGCCCCGTATTCCACAACTTTTCCTTATCCAATATGTCCATGTCCAGTTCAATACAATAGAAGGAACACAGAACAGTTTCTGGAGTTATACCCTCTTAAATGGTTAACTCATCCACTGGGTAGTTTTATGATTTAGAGCAGGTCTCTTGGCCTTTTTGATCCTTAGTTTCTCCTCTTTAGTTAGAGAAAAAAAAACAATTATGATATGACTTATAGGAAATACCTTTGAAAAATTCAAGTAATCAAGTTAGACATTACTTAAAATAAAACTATTATGTTGTCATTTCAAGTGTACAGTTTGGTTTTCTAAGGGAAATCATAAAAGTTGCTGGGCCTCATCAGCATAGTTGAGATAAAGTACAATTGAGAGAGACCAACAACTACATTGCAGAAATAATTCTGGGCCCCAGATACCGTGTTATTTGTTGACATCTCGAGTTAGAGAGTCATGTTTAACTCAAAGTTAGGGGTTGCTGCTCCCTCCCACTTCTGTCAATGTCACTGAGGCAGCCTGCACTCAAAGTATTTGCCACTGAAAAATGTGTATCCTGGTCATCAAGACATTAGCTGGCTGTCCATCCTTTGGCCTAAAGTAAAATCAGAGTCCATCATATATATGTACAGTTGAAAGAAAAAAAAGTTAAAACTTTCAGATAAAATGATTGGTGGGAAGGGAGCCAACACCATTTAGTTAGTAACATTTTTAAATAAAATTAAATTGAAACCCATTTAAAATGGTTTCTATATTTGGCATAATAGTGCTGTTATGCTGATACAAATATAAATGTTGAAAGAGTTTCTCTAAGACACTTTTTACTCTAGAGATAAATGATTTTCCACAGTGCTTATAAGTTTTATATTTATCAGTGAGTCATCAAACAGCAGAGATAATTACCCTGTATTTCTCAAGCCTGAACCAAGTGCCGAAACAATGAGGAAATAAATGCCTTATGTCACTCTATTATTATTTAAAATTTTGTAGGAATCTGCTTTTTGCTTCCCTTAAAAGCATTGAAATGTTTTTTCCCCATTAATCTAAAAAGACTATGACAACTTCACAGTTTGTTCCAGTTTATCAATAGGGAGTTCACCTCTGAGAAAGAAATTTGCTTTTCTATTATTCAAATCTTCCTCTATTCTTTGGAGAAAAATTTCTTTCTTAACTCTACCAATTTATGGAAGTGTTAGGTGCCAGCAACTTCAATGGAAATGATAATGATCTAAAAACCATAAGTGAAATTATCCAACATTAATACGAACTTAGGCCCTGAGTTATAAAAGTTCCATGTATATTTTTTTCTAGAAGGAAAGGAAGACAGTTTCTACCTCTTGAAATCCTATCACAAATATAATCTTCAAAATTGTCCTAGGAAGTAAAGTAATGAAAAGATTTTTGCCTAAATCTACTTTGCTGGTTGAAATAAAATATAGACTAGCAAAGTGATCTGTGTTGTTTCTAATGCTCTATAGAATATAGCCTAGGAGAGTTTCCATGCCAACATTTAAAAAGCCACATAAAATTTTGGTTAATTAGTAACTTATCCAAAAATTCCTAGTGGCATCCAGGGTACCTAAGCCTTCAAGGTTCCTATAAAACTGTACTTGTCCAATAAAAACTATATCCCTTTGGAAAGCTCCTGGGTTTGTCTTATCCCAGCCCTTAATTTAGACCCTGCCCTTTATCATATCCTGAATAAAGAAATCCGCCCCCCAACCGAATCTCTAGGGAGCAATGTTGACCTTACTAAATGTGCCATAGGACAAAGTGGATAATATTCTGTACATTAACTAGCAAATGATTTAATAATCATCAAATATTTCTCTTCTCCCCAAAATGCCTTCTTTATACTTCCCTTGATCCCATCCCAACTGTTCTTGTCCTCTGCTAGCCTCTCCCTCCCTTTTCTAAAAGGCATCCCTTCTCTTTTTAACACAAAGCAACTCTACCAGGTTCTAATAATCCAAGTTCACAGCAGACTCCATGCTTCTTGGCCTTTTGGTGGAATTATCAGAGCATTCTCTAAACAAATTAGGACTGCTGTCCAGGCAAGACTGGAATTTTTAAAGGAATTAAATTTGTTAAAAATTATTTTCCTTTTGAATGTGTACATTTGGTTTGCCATTACAGAGCATCAATAAGATCAAGTGAAATTTTTTCAGTTTTATTATATAATCCAAATAACCATAAACCATCTAGATAAATATATTTCCTAAAGGTCAAATGAATTCTTTCATAGCACTTTTACAAATAAAAATGTTTCTTGGTTACAGTAAAAATATACATGGAAACTTGATTTTTTAAAAAGATTTTATTGATTTATTTTTAGAGAGAGGGAAAGAGAGAGAGAAAGAGAGAGAAACATCATTGTGTGAGAGATACATTGATTGGTTGCTTCTTGCACTCCCCCAACTAGGGATGCAGCCCACAACCCAGGCATGTGCTCTGATGAGAAATCAAACTGGCAGCCCTTCAGTTTGAGGATCATACAGGTATCAGCATGAAAGGGTTGTCAAATAGAGAATAGAGACCCAAAGTTTTGTTAGACAACTAAGACTTTTTTTTCATGAACAGCTTGGTCTAGGACCAAATTTTTTGAGAACCAAGACATTGTAGAACCAAGGTGACTATAATTATGTATTTATTATAGTTGACCAGGATTTTAATAATTTAAACTGATTGCAAAACAAAATAGTAAGGACAAAGTGGGACAGTATCTTTTCAACTTTTCTTCTCACCTGCACCCTTGATCTTCAAAGCTACATTTACCACTCATCATTAATTTCCTCATTAACTACATACTTTATACTGGATGACGGGTGGTGGAGAAACTCAAAATTTGTTCAGGCTCAAGAAGGGGGACTAAGCATATAAGGCTTAGGCCATCTTGCATACAAATATATATAAAATCAATTATATAAAACACATTATTTCAAATCACAGAGGCAGGAAAAATTCTAAGTCATCTTACTTTTTCTATCTTTACTTTTACATAGCTAATCTTATTTGGTCCTATCTCTTTCATAAAAGCTGTATGTTAATAACCATCACATAGATGTTTCTGAAAATGCAGATGTTATCTACATTTTGCAGAAAATATCAGTTAATAAGGAAAAGTGTAAGAAAAATGAGATGGCTGAATCAAAAATTTGAGTGGGAAAAAAATAGATAAAATAGACGCACTCGAAGAATATCCATGAGAGAAAACCATTTCAGACCACTGTGGAGTAATAGGGGTAAGATTTCCTTTCTTGCCTGAAATAACCAAAATCATGACAGAATATACGTAAAGAGAGACAATTGACATTATATAATGAACTACAGTGATTCAGGTGGAAGGTGAGACTTACAAGGATCAAACTTTCTGCTTTGAGAGAGATTCTGGGTAACTGAAGAGATTCTGAGAGATGGAAAATGTACCTATCAGACACTATATATTGAAAAGACAGAACTGAGAATAAAGAGAAATAATAAATGTACGTAGAATTTGCAAAACAGAGAATCAGAAAAGAAAAAGTGACACAAAGAAAGAAACTGGAAATCTGTAGAGGTCCCCCTCCAGTATTCAGCAGCATGCTGATATGCACATGAAAATAAAGAAACTGACCTGAAGCCAAGGAAGGAACATTTGAAAAGATAAGGGCGAAGGGTGTCTGATGCTCCTCCTAGCTGGGAACAGCACCTGCTCTGCAAGCCAGAAGAGAAACCCTTAAAGTTCAAGGAGCGCACAGACAGTACTCAGGAAGGTCTTGCTTCAAGACTGTGTAGGAATGAGCTCTAGACCAGCACTTCTCAAACAGATAATTTTGACCGCCAAGGGGCATTTGTAAATGTTTAGAGAAATGTATGCTTGTCAAACTAGAGGTGGAGGGTGCTCTGGTATTAGGTAGGTAGAGTCTAGGAATATTGTTAAATGTCTTATAAGCACAGCACCCCACAACAAGGAAGTATCAACCCCAAATATCAATACTACCAAAGTTGAACATTCCCTATCCTGGAATAAGACAGCTCTGGTCTCACCTAACAAAACTTAAAAGCAAGACTCAAAAGGATTATAGTCTTTCCAAGTAGCTTAACTGAGTCCCAGAACAAAGTTCAAAATACTTATATTAATACAAAAATATCCAACATTCACGAGATAATATTCATAGTCTCTGATATCAAACAAAAATTATAAGATATGCAAAAAAGGAGGAAATACTGACCAATAGTGAAAAAAATCAACTCAGATCTAACAAAAACGTTACAATTAACAAAGACTTGAAAATAGTTATTATAACTGTTCATAAAGTAGAGAAATGGAATGTTTTTAAAATGCACACAAATCAAACTTCTAGGGGTAAAAACTACAATGGATAAGATAAAAAATACTTAATGGAATTAAGAGAAAACTGTATATCAAAGTAGAAAATAGTGAACTTGGATGCATAGCAATAGAAATAAATCAAATGAAAGATGGAGAGAAAAAAATGATTCAAGAAACCAAAAAAAAAGTGAGCTGTGGAAAATTTCAAGCAACTATATAAGCTGAATGCTAAAAGCTAAATTTTACAGTCACAGTATTCTTGTGATTCCATGCAAAAAAGTTATAAATAAGAATTATTAAAATGGTAAAACTAAAGTAGCCTGAAGAAGACATATTGAAGGCCCTGAAGGAAAGGAATAGATGGATGAAGACAGAAAAAGACCTAAAAATTTAATAGTCAAAATCTTTCTAAACACAATAAAAAAAAATTATACCCATAGATCTGAGAAGCTCAAGACTGAGAAACATGAAGAAAACTACACCAAGGTGTCCACATCATAATCAAATTGCCTAAAATTAATTAATTGTAAAGAGAAACCTTAAATCATCCAGAAGAGGGAGGGATGAAAGACATATTTTTAAAGTTCTGACAATACAACATACTTGTCCACATGGAATTCTATAATCTGCAAAAGTATCTTTCTTTGTGAACTTGTACTAGGGAAATACTAGATTAAGAATCATTTCAAAAGTAGGGTACATAAAATAATGAAATTATACATTAGACTTAAAATTTAAAACTACTGCTCTTTGAAAGACACTGTTAAGACAATAAAAAGGCAAGCCACATCCTGAGAGAAAATACTTACAAATCACATATCTGACAAAAAGGAAAAGAAAAAGAAAAAAACTTGTACCCAAAATAAAACACTCAAAAGTCAATAATAAAAATACAATGAAATAGGACCAGAAGATCTGAAGTGATTCTTCAGGAACATATATGGATAGCAAATAAACAATAAAATGATGTTTGATGTCATTAGATGCTAGAAAAAATGCAAATTAATAATATAATGACTGACCCTACCAAGTGTTGGTAAGGATTTGGAGGAACTGAAACTCTGGTACACTACTAGTGTGAGTGTAATATGGCACAATCACTTTGGAAAACAACGTAGCAGTTCTTAAGAAATTAAATATACACCTGCCAATAGACTCACCCATTTTATTCATAGGAATTTACCCAAGATAAATGCAAGCTTATATTCATACAAAGATGTGAATGCAAATATGCATAGCAGATATATCTGTAATAATCAAAAACTGGAATCAATAAAAATTATCAACAGGTAAATGGCAAACAAATTATGGTTTATCTATACAATGAAGTATTCCTCAGTATCCAAAAATGAATACATTTTTTGAAATATGCAGCAATATGAATGAATCCTAAAATAATTATATATTAATAATATACATAACTATATTATATTATAAAACCAGACCAAAAACTTCATATACACTATATGATCCCTTCCACCTACATAAAATTCTAGAAGATGAAAGAACATGGTACTAAGTGAAATAAGCCAGTCAGAGAAAGACAAATACCATATGATTTCACTCATATGTGGAATCTAATGAACAAACTGAACTAACATGGAAAAATGGGGACAGATTCATAGATGGAGAGCAGATGACAGCTATGGGGGGGAGGTTAGGGATGGAGAGATTGAGCAAAAAGGAAAAAGGACTCATGGACACAGACAGCAGTGTGGTGATTGCTGGGGATGTGGTACAAGTGGACTAAATGGTAATGGGAAAAGTACAATAAAGATTAAACAAAAACCTAACAAAAGATATTAATTAATGATTTTTAAATTTTTAATTTTCTTAATTTTGAAATTTTCTGTTTCTGTTTCTTTGTTATTCCCAGTACTCTTATGTGCATTGTCTTCATCAAAACCAACTCTGCTTTATTAGGGAGTAGGAAGAACCATCTATTGGAGAAAATTGCCTATTTTGAAACATGAAGACATGGAATTAGTTAGTGGAAAGGGTCATTTTGTTTACTTCTAGGAAGAGGAAAATGTCTCAACTTACTTCTAGCCATTAGTTCTCATTATAACACACATTCTTCCAAAGCATCTCAAACTACACAAACTCAGTTTAACTTTTCTATGACAATCAATTATATAAGTCAATATGTTCTGTTTGCTTTAGTAAGTTTCTAATTCAAAGAAAATAAACATTTGCTGGTTATTTTCCCCTGGAATATTTTAGCTTTATTATATTGCTGTATCCTCACTTTTGTATATGATTTTCATGCAGAAAGCTCTAATATTATCTGAAATAGGAAGACTCGTAAATCTAAGACACAGTACAGCAGCTGCTTGTGCTGGGGTTTTGAGACCATAGATGAGTCTGATCTGCTCTGGGACCTTCCTCCTGGCAATAATTCTGGCACTCTTGACTTGAAATCTGAAATTGTCTAATTATACACCTGATTCTGACACATCTGAGATAAACTAGATGTCTCTGTTTCATCAATACACTCATTTAGTTGTTTGTTTACTCAGGGCCAGTGGAGAACCCACTATTCTCAAATATTAGGGCAGGATCCATAAACACTTAAAAGGTGGAAGCTCCGGCACTTGTCTTCAGGGAGCTTATGGTCTGGTTTGTCTATAAAAGACAAATGGTAAAGAAGCAAGGCAAGTATACAAAATGACCACATGAGTGAATATATGGTTTTCAACAAAAACCTGGAAATGAAGGTAAAAAAGGATGGAAGAGAATCACATAGTAAATCTTACAGTATAGCGTGGCAGCAAGCCTTCAGGAGGGCTTGCCACGATCCCCTCCCCCCGTTGTTTGTACTCGTTTGTACTACCCCCTCCCACCCCGCATTAGATTAGACAGAGCTGTGTAACAATAGGGTACTGAAAAAATTAGGGGTGATGACATCTGAGGCTGGCCAGAAAAAGCATGTGGCTTCTGTCCTTTGAGAAATTTTCTTCAAGAAGTCAGCTGCTGTGTTGTGAAGACATTTCAGTAGAGCCATGTAGTAGTCCCCATGGTGAGTAACCATAGCCTCCTGCCAACAGCCAGCACCAACTTGACAGCCACTCAACTGAGCCATCTTGGAAGTGGATTCTCCAGCACTATGTAAGCCTCCAGAGGCCTGTGGCTATGGCCAATATCAAGATTGCAAACTCATGGGAGATCCTAAACCAGGACCACCCAGCAAAGCCACTCTCAAATTCCTCACCCACAGAACCTGATGCTTAATGCAGTCAGATGTAGCTAGGAACCAAGAGTTAGCTCTATTAGCTGCAAACACGGTCAAGTCAAACCTGTCTAAACCTTACTGCACTCAACTGTGAAATAGTAGTGTTATCTATCTGTGAATACCTTATAATTCCATTGTGATAAATAAATAAGAAAATTATTTTGAAAACAAGAAAGAAACAATAACAACAACAACAACAACAAAACTCTCTTATTATCAGAGATCGGATTTGAGAGAATTAAAGTGGAGAAAGGATATATTCTCCAATACCTTGATGATTTCAGGGGCTATAAAATTGGCTTCCTGTTGTTTCTATTGCCACATTTCCATCATCCAGCTTCTTACTTCCTGTGTTCTGTTATTTATTTTCTCTTTCCTCTCCTGACTGAATCTCACTGTACACAGAGATTCCTTTATATTTAAATATTTCTACCCTTAGCACCTTGATACAAAATCTTTTATTAATCTCACCTATAAAATTGTGTCTATTGTTTTAAAAAAGTGAGGAATCATTTTGAGATTCATCTTATTCAGAAAAGCATTTGAGGCCTTTCCTTCTTTTTTCTTTTTTCTTTTAACTATGCCTAGAGGTTCAACAATATGTATGATTTATTTTCTTCCCTTCCATTTCTACAGGATCTTTCCTTTTAACATTTGTCATGATCTCCCAGCTCCCCAGTTGCTTCTAAAAATCATAGGATGACAAAAATTGTTCAGCTATGCTCTAATTGCAATAGTCATAATTATTATAATGTCAGATGACACAGTTGAAGAAACTCAATTTTATGTACTATGTATGGTATAAAATCATCTTTGCACATAGAATTGCTACTTAGATATGAGATTACTATTGGAAAAACAGTACTTATGTTCATTTGTATAAGGAATAAAAATTATTGTATGCATTAACACTATTTCCTTTCAGTTTCTGGACCTCTATCATCATTCTGTCTTTCTTGGACTCCACAAATACAGAGAATTAACTCATTTACTCATTAAATATATGTCATCACTCTGTATTCAGTGGTCTATAACTTTCTGAGATTAATTTTTCAGGTTTTCTTCTTGGTGGCCTGGAGACCATGAACTCACAAAACAGTAAGAATTAATTTTTAAAGAAAATTGGCATGCTCACTTTCTTCATCTCGCTAAAGATGTATAATCCCTACATCACACAAAGAGAATTTGTAGAAGGAGGCAGAAAGGGAAAAATGGGAAATTCTCTGGTGCATTTGGACTGGTTTCCCCCCTCTCCCTTCTTTGATGCGCAAAAGGCCTTGAGTGTCTGGGAGTCAACCAGACTGTTAGATGTGCAGTCTCGGGACCTGCAGAAGAGTCAGGACAGAGGGGGTTATTTTTTGCTTTGCTTTGCCCTGTGTTCATTTTTTTCTATTGCATAAGCTTCTTATCAACATTAATTTTAGCCTCCAAAGATTTTTGGCATAACAGAATGATAATGCAGTGTCTAAAATAGTGCTGCAAACCATGGTTTCAAAGGCATTAGGAAGATGAATCATTTCCTTAACATGGGCCACTGTATTATATGAAATGATTACTTATGAGACAGAAGCAATACATAATTAAGCAGTGTGTGACAGGCCAAAAAGAAATCAAGGAAATTCAAACAACAAATGCTTCTTCTGTGCTTCACGGAGGACAGGAGAAATCTGCAGCTCCTTCCTGTTCCCATCCAGAAAGGAAGGGGTGTTGAGTACCAAAACCATGCATTCCAGTAGTAAGTAGACAGGTCTAGGCCACAGAAATGGAGAAATGGGCTGAGGCCAATTTACGTCACTTTGGATTATTAATTCTCTACAAAATTATTACTGTGTTTACATTATTGGTGTTGAATCTGTTATTTGTTTCCATTTTACTTCTTTTGTGCATGTGTGCTTACATTGGGTTTTTTTTTACCCCTCTTGAAATAGCTTTAAAATCAAAGTTTTGTGCCAACCCTGAACAGGAACAGGAAAGGGAGAGATGGCTGGCTTTCTCCAGTGCATTTAAATTTATAAGATTCTCAGAGGGTTTTTTCTCCCAGGCTTTCACTCTTAACCGCTGCTGCAGTACCACCATGAATACTAAGGAGATATAACAGAGGCCATCAATCATGGTCCATCCACATTAGGGGCATAACAATGTACAAAGCAATAGTCCCTCTGACTTAATAGAGCCTTCTAAAAGAAAAACTATTTACATTCAAATTCAGATGAGCAATTAGAGCTTGTGAAGGAAGAAAATAACACTTCTTAGCCTGCATGATCTCAGAAACTAGACTGTACAGTCTGTAAGGGCAGACACTGGTATAGGAAACCTCTGGGATCTTTCTTCTTCCCCTTCCCCTATTTCTTTTCTTCATCAAAGTCCTGAGCACACAATGCTTAGGGACCAAAGGCTGGAAGAATTATTATAGAAGATAAAACATAAAGCCACAGAAATCGTAAGTAAAAGGTTATAAATAGCTGGGCTTAAGATTTAAATCAGCAGTTCAATTTTTTCAATCCTCAAAGTTTGCTGCCAGGGTATGGAGCTCAAACCCATATCCCCAGACTTAAGCCTCATCTTTCTGCCTCAACGCCCCTAGAAAGAACCAACCTTGCAGATACCTTGATTTTGGACTTCTAGCCCCCAGAACTATGAAACACTAAATTTCTGTTGGTTAAGCCACTTAATTTGTGGTTTTTTGGTATAACAGCCCCATCAAACTAATACAAAAGAAAGAAAGATCATTTGAAACTGTTGTATTAGTTTCCTGGGGCTGCTGTAACGAAGTATCACAAACTAAGTGGCTTAAGACAGTAGAAGTGTATCCTTTCAGAGTTCTGGAGATCAGAAGTGGGAAATCAAAATGTCAGCTGAGGTGCACTCCCTCTAGAGATTCACCTTTCCTTACGTCTTCTAGCTCCCAGGACTTGCCAGCCTCCTTAGGTTGTGGCCACACCACTCGGGTCTCTGTTCCCATCTTCCCATTGCCTTTTTGTATCTATCTTCTTCTATGTGTGTCTCATATAAGGATACTTGGCACTAGATTAGGGCTCACCCAGATCATCTAACATGATCTCTTCTTCTCAATACATTTAACCTAATTAGATCTGCAAAGACGTTTTTTGCAAATAAAGTAACATTCATAAAATCCAGGGAATAAAATGTGGAGATTATGTATACAGAACTGGATTATATTAGATGGTTCAAATAGTTCTGTGGTTAGCATTAATCAAACTACCAATTCTGCTGACAAAATAGGAGCATCATGATATATATTTTTTCTATCTGAAAATGCATTGACCCATTATGAAATCCTCAGATATCATCTCCTGGTGTTACCTCCCTTGCTGAAGGACCTCTTTGATCAGCCAAAGGGAATTTCCTGTTTCTAATACAGTTGAACATCACAAAAGTATATGCACACTGCATCTGGGAGGTGACTCTATGGAATTATAGACACATACGTACAGACTTGTTCTGCCATCTGTGACAGAACACGGTAATGCGGTCCATTTAACTTTTACAGAAAATTTTTACCTGTGAATAGAGGGTTATTATCACTTCCTCAGGGTGGATATGTCCTTTTTTGTGAGTATACACTAACTTTCAAAGTACACAAAACTACATCACAGTGACCTGCACTGATATCAGGGACCCACACACTTTTGAAGATGAGGCAGCCTAGGCAACTGATGTGCCTACAGGACTAAACTTACTCCTAGTTTTAGCCAAATTATATGTCCATTCATATTTCTAAACTACAGTGAATACCTGTTTAACTGATGTGCTTTGCCAGTTTAAATAGGGCATGTTAACACTAAAAAATGTTTAGTTCATAATCTCAAAAATTTGCCCCATCTATCATAAATGAATAAGGTGAATCTGTTTGTGAATGAAATAGATAAGGCCACACACCTATCAAGTGCTTTTTTTTTTTAACCTAGGGGATCCATGGAATTCAAGAGGAGTGAATGAGTGAAATTTATTGGTGTATGGTTCCCCATATGTTTTTTAAAGTGTTTTTTTTTTCATGTATATGTTCATTTCCAGCATGGAGTGTCCAGAGTTTTCATCATATTTTTAAAGGGTCTTTGAATTTAAAAACTACCCAAAACTCTAACCTATGTCTTCTGTTTCCCAGAATAACTCACTGACAAAGTCAATCTGTTGTTCATACAAAACTAAATACGATCCTTTCGAAGGAGAATATTTGTCCAGGCATCCTGGGAGATAGCTATTTGCAACTTGTACATGCTCGGTAATGAGTCACCTTTAAAAGTCACACTGAGGCAAAGCTATCACCAATCGAGACACAAGCAGAAGAGGATAAAAAATGTGACTGCCAGGCAATTTTAACTAACTTAAAGGTCACCGGTTATATGAAATATAAACCTCCCTTTCTGGGACAGAATATTTAACCGACTGTTTGTGTAAGACAGGCCTTTCTTCCTGCTGGGTTCCTTGAGTAAACACACAGCCCACAACGCCTGGGCGCACGTGCTCTTTGCCGCGGCATTTTCGTGCTGGGGTGTGGGCATCCTCTCCTTGGACCACTGTGGGTGCCACAGCTCACAATTTGATGAAAAGAGCCCTGAAAAAATTTTTAAATGAAAATAACTACATTTAACTTAAACAACAGCCTCAGTTTAATTTTCTGAGATTTAGATATGATCCCTCAGATGAAATATAACTAAAGGCAAAAAAATAAAATATTTCTAGATATTTCATTATAATCAATTAAGACATCATAAACAACATTCAGTGTCCATGCATTTATACCTCAAAATAAAATTTTATTCCTCTCAGTTTTAGTTTTAAAGTATTAAAGGGAATTCTATTCACATATCTATAAATTGTCAGAATTGCCCCTAGCTACTAGATTTCTGGAGTACACAGGCTGAGTGCACAGGGAAATCAGAATTTCCAAATATTGGGAAAGAAATGAAGGTTATTATCAAAGCAGTAGAATAGAATTCTAGTACATATCAGAGTGTTTGCTACAGCAGAAGTGAGTTTTCCCAACATTCATGCAGCCAGACCAACTGGTCTAAAATGTTTAAAATGTTTATTTGAGAAGCTTTTCCAAATAAAACAATATATAATAATAACTCTTGAGCAAATAAAATAATTATATATAAAAGCTTTGTGAAAAAATAATATAGATGTATATATAAATCTATATGTATACATATGATTTCATGGAATTATTGAAATCCCTTCTGGTTACATTTTTATGAGCAACAATATAGAGTGTAAGAACAAAAGGTAGAGAGGAAAGAAAAGAATCAAGAAAGAAAAACACAATCCTGCTTTCAGAATACCTAAAAACTCAAGTTAGAAAAAACCAATTTAGCCAAATTAATGAGAAGAAAAACCCAAGAGAGTAATAAGAAAGAAATTAGGATGAAACACTCAATGAAAAGAAGACAGAATGAGAATATTTTTTAAGAAAAAGAGTCAGATACCTGGGAAATATAAGTGTCTTGTTGGAATATAAATGATGGTCTAGATTATCATCTTCAGGAAAGAATTTGCCAGACATCAATGGCAATAGAAACCTTATCTATTAATAACTTTATCTTGCCTAGGCCAACATTCTGGAAAATTTTGACATCGACAAATTTCCTTGAGCAAATAATAACTACCATAGATCTGTCAACTTGGTGAAAGCATTCAGTCAAAAACAGTCAATGAAAAATGAAATGCTTCTAAATGAGCTGCTTGGAAAGAGTGAATTTTGCAGAAGAATAAAATTCCATTATGCCCATTATCAGCAGGGTCTGCCTATTTTGGAGCACACTCAACCACCTGCCAAGAATTCTGACATTAACCACTACTTTTCCAACGAGAGGAAAAAACACCTGTTACCCTGCCACTCACGAAAGTCCTGCCTCCATGGCAGGCATTCAGGGAAGGGAACTGCTCTTCTCGGAAATATCATTTACCAACAAGCCTCTAAAGGGGGAAAAGTGTTGAGAGAAAATAGCCCCTAAATCTGTCTGATCCTTATTAGGGAAAGGGAGGAATAAAGCATTTCTAGTGGATAGAATTTGATAATTCCTGTTTGTGTTATGAGCTGCCAAGCATTGCTAGTTAACTTGATAGAATCACCTCCAAAAGCATGGCACTCTGTACAAAGTTCTTACCCATATCAGTCAAAACAGCAGCATAAGCTGCTTGATGACAGCATAAGCTGTCTTGTAAAAGGCAATAGTTATAAACATACATTATTATCATTTTTGCATTGTAAAAAATCAGTGCAAGTATAGAACTTCCCAGACAAATTAGGAAAATAACTGGCACATTTTTCACCACCTGACGAATTATATCAAGTTAATTTTCATTGCAGGATGGAATTAAGAATTCTTCAGCCTACACAGAACCATGTGTTATCTATGAAATTATGTGTCATCTACTTAATTCTTTTTTATGCTGTTATTTTATGCACACTTTCATCCTGATCCAGAAATTATTTGAATGAGCTCCCTTTGATTCAGACTAGTGTCCACCTAAGAGCTTGGTATTCTGATTTGGCTACCCACATGGATCAATTTAACTAAAAGGTGATACACTTGGCCCAGACATAATGTATAGTTATACAGAGCCTCCCAGAGTAGTTGTCTAATAAATTATAGTTGAATGACAATGAATTAAAATAAAAGCTCAAATTATCTCTTGGTTTTCAATAAATCTCATGGTCAAATTCCAAATAGTAATACATTAAAATTAACAATGTTACTATTACAAGACAATAATTGCTACTGTTTCTTGAGTGCTATGTGCTAGGCATTGTAAAAAAACTCTATTCACATCATTTGACTTCATACAGCCATCCAGTGAGACAGTTACTATTTTATGCCCAGTTTTACAAATCAACACACACAAGTTCAGAAAGATCAAGCAACATGACCATGTTACACAACAGGACAAAATTGTGACTCATTGAAATTATCTTAATGAGTTTTATTGATTAAAGACCATATTCAAATAATGTAAACTGTCTCTTTCTCTAACCTATGCTGGATGAATTCCTGCAATACAAAACTCTTTGTGTGTATTAATAGCATTGGAAACACGTAGTCTAGATACTTGACTGTACATGCATTTTGATGAATACCAAGGAAAGCAAACTCATTCTTATATTAATTGAGGAATATCATTCCTTTTGTTAGAGTTATGCTACAGAAGTGGCAAGATGGTTATTTTTGTGGTTTAATTTTTAAAAGTAGTATGTTTGCTTAAGTAAAAATTTGAAACTCAGAATTTCCAAGTCATAAAAAATGGAAGAGGAAACTAATCTTTCTGGAGTTTTCTAATGGTGAAAGTCACTGCAGTCTTACATCAATGATGACAAAACCTGAATATGATTCCTGCATCACATATACTTTCATGCAGGATACCACCTTCATGAGACAACCAGAAACTGTACATGAAAAGAGTAATCTATTTAATAATATTATCTACTAGTCTCTCTCTGATCATAAAATTATAGCTATCAATTATACTAATAATATTTAAATACAATATTTGTCACTTTCAACAGATTCTGCGGCCTTTTCTGAAACATTATATTATAGTAGTAAGGACATATGAAACACTTTTGCTCTGCTTTTTGATATAGCAAATGGCATGCACAAGTAGAAGACAGTGTTTACAGTGGTAGATTGAACCTGGGTCTCAAATTGTTTTTTCAAAACAAAATGATTTGAAAAATAATTTGGAGATAAAAGTAGGGTCGAAGGGTTCAGTAGAATATATCACACAGGAGCCTTCCTCAAAAGCACAAACAAAACAACACAACAACAAGTTAATGAAGAACCAACTGAGAAATAAAAGGAAAATCCACAATAAACAAGACCAAGGGTTGCACTGAATTCATCTAACTCTAAAATTTAGTCAAAAACCGTGAAAAATGGGATCATAGAAAATAAATATCATGAATTCAGTAAAACTATAACATGTTTTTAGAAGAAGAAAAAGGAAAAGAAAAGATAGAGTAAGGACATTATTTCTATTTCCTTAAGAGGGCATCAATAGATAAAGGTGAATGCAGATGTTACTCAGAAGCAAAGTTCAAAGTATATTATGTAAAGCCATAAGAGAGACGAGCAAGAAGTAAAAATAGGGGACGAGTAAAATCTGAAAGACAGAGAGGAGAAAAGAATGCATGTGCTCATTTCTTCATCCTCCAGAGGAGCATGTGCATACATAGACTTTTTTCTCTGAACAAGTCTTTAAATTTAAAAAAAAAGTACTGATGTTATTATTCTTTCTAAAGCCAAAAAATAAAGGTTTGCCACACTGTGTATGTACAAGTTTGCCAATGCTGCTCCTAAAAGTAGTATTATTAATAATACTGATTTTCGGACTTGAGGAAAGATGACATAAAAATTGGTTCTGGCCCTGGCTGGTGTGGCTCAGTGGATTGAGTGGCAACCTGCGAACCAAAGGGTCGTAAGTTCCATTCCCAGTCAGGGCACATGCCTGAGTTGTGGGCCAGGCCCCTAGTAGGGGGCATGCAAGAGGCAACCACACATTGATGTTCCTCTCCCTCTCTTTCTCCTTCCTTTTCCCTCTCTAAAAATAAATAAATTAAAATCTTTTTTAAAAGATTTAATTCTGAACAATCTTCTTATAAGTTGATCCAATTATCCAAAAGGGAAGAAAAATAACAAAGAAAAAAAATCTTTCAACATACTAAAAATAGATATTAATGTCAAACCCACAGGACAAACTTAAAACTGGGAAAACATGAATGAGAAGAGAATGCAATGATGGGGGAGGTGGCAGGAATTCAGAGAAAGCTTAGTGATGTCCCTGGAAGGGTGGAGACTGCAGTCATCAGGAAGCCAGGAAGGGCAGAGTTAGCATAATTAGAGGTCATTTTCCCACAGAAATCAACGATGATATAAATTTGTAACAGCAAGGATAGAAAAATTGGTGTACCCATTTCTCTAGCTATGGCAAAGCTTCTTATCAGGAGCACAGGGTTACCCTGTGTTTGGGGAAACTTCTCCGTGAAACATGGCTCTAAAATGGCTCTAGAGATGAGGAGATGGTGACATATGCAGATATGGCTCACCTCCTCAAATGACCACATCAAAATTACAACTCAGATATAGAACAACCATCACTCAAGAGTGTTGGAAATTGAGTTGAATGGAAGTCTGACAACTACAAAATTGAGTTGATTTGGAAGTCTGACAATTACAGAATTGAAGAAACCACATGCATCCAGACTGGTAGGAAAGTCATGGATACGGAATGGGCTGGTCCCACATCCAGGTGGATAAAAATTCAGGAGCAACATCTCAGGAGTGAGGAGTCTCACACCCATCCCAGGACCCCCAGCCCAGGATTCCAGAGCCAGGAAAAGAAGTCCCCACAACTTCTGGGTGTGAAAACCAGCAGGGATTGAGTCAGTGGAGGAGGCTGCTGAAGCCCTAAGCAGTTCCTCTTGGGGAACCCACACATGGACTTACCTACTCAGACTCGCTCCCTCTGAGCTCTGTCACTGGAGTGGCAGCTTAAAAGGCACCAGTGGTATAAAGGGAGAGATTGAAGTGTCTGGCATCAGGATGAGCAGAGGCCATTGTCCCTTTGCTGAAGCCTTCCCCCCACAGAGCCAATAAGCTGGTGCCATATCTGAGACTCCATTAACCTGGCTAACACTGTGTGACCCACCTTTCAGATCCACAGAGGCTCTACCCCATTCAACTTATGGGCCCACCCAAACTACTTTTCCATAAGAATGGCTGGTTTTGGCTCCTAAATCCTATCAAACAAGAAACAGCTGGCTTCAGTGAGCCCTAGTGACAGCCAAATTAATCACAGCTTGGCTTCACCTTGGGACCTCCAAGCCCAACACAAGTAGCAGCCATCTCAGATTGCTTTACAGCTCAGACAGGGTGCCCAGGGCAAAACACAGGTGGGGGCTGACCTTGGTCTGCACCACCCAGAAAACCCTAGGGCCAATGCACCTAGTAGACAGCTACAGACCACATCGGAGCACCACCACTCTGCCCCTGTACATCTTATCCTCCACGGAAGGCAGATGTTGGTGGTCAGTGGGCACAGCCAGTCCTTGCAACTGGCTGGCCTGGGTGAATATCTGCCAACCAAGGCTCAACTACAAGAGGAGGGTGTACTCAGCCCACATGAAGGGCACACCTTGAGTACACAGCTTGTATGATAAGGGAGGCTGTGCCACTGGACCTTATACAACATCTACTATATTAGCCATACTACCAAGATATGGAATCAAAGCAGTTCTACCAAGTATATAGAAATGAATACAGGGCCAAAATGAGGAGACAAAGAGACATGATCCAAATGAAAGAACAGATCAAAACTCCAGAAAAAGAGCTAAAGAGCTAAATGAAATGGAGACAAGCAATCGATCAGACACAGAGTTTGAAACACTGTTTATAAAGATGCTCAAGGAACTTGTGAGGACCTCAGCGGCATAAAAAATATCCAGTCAGAAATGAAGTATACACTAATTGAAATAAAGAACAATTTACAGGGAAACAGCGGTAGAATGGATAATGCTGCAAATCAAATCAATGGTTTGGAATGTAAGGAACCAAAAAAACAACCACACAGAACAAGAAGAAGAAATAAGAATCCAAAAGAATGAGGATAGTATAAGAAGTCCGACATTTGCCTTATAGGGGTGCCAGAAGAAGGGAAAGAGCAAGAAATTGGAAATCTATTTGAAAAAAAAACAATGAAAGAAAACTTCCCTAATTTGGTGAAGGAAATAGACAAGTAAGTCCAGGTAGTACAGAGAATCCCAATTATGATGGATGCAAAGAGGTCAACTCCAAGACACATTATTATTAAAAGGCCAAAGGTTAAAGACAAAGAGAGACTCTTAAAAGCAAGAAGAAAGACGTTAGTTACCAGAAGGTTGCCAGATGGGAGTGGGGAGGGGGGAATGGATGAAGAGGTGAGCGAACTAAGAAATACAAATAGGTGGTTACAAAATAGCCATAGTGATGTAAAGTATAAGAAATGGAGTAGCCACAGAACTTACACACATGACCCCGGGACATGAACAGTGGTGGGGGTATTGCCTGAGGGAGTGTGGGGTGCTGGGTGGAGGGGAGCAAAGGAAGAAAAATCAAGACAACTGTAACACCATAATTAATAAAATATAATTTAAAAATAAAATGGTTTTAGAGATTAAAGACAACCTACCTAATTTCCTTGATTCTTCTTATAAGCACTACAGAAGCTTTTGTTTTGTATTGTTATGCCTCAAGGGAGTCAGGGATGCATTTGAACTTTAAATGTATTAGTTACATTAGTTACTACAATTGCATTACAATTACATTAGTTTCAAATATTAGTTTGCTTACATACAACAAATGCTACTTACTCATTTTTTCTAATATAACATAAAGTCAGAAAGTAGGAACTTTCGAAGTCAGCAAAGCACTCTAGTAAACCACAAAAAATGAGGCTCCTTCTTCTCTGCCAAGTAAAGTTTGTAGTTTCACCCTCATGATCTAAACCGGCAGGTTCACTTTTGAGGGCTCTCCAAGTAAAAGGACTTAAACTCGGTGAGTCTCTATGAGCTCGCTCTGAACTAGCATTAGGCTGCCATCCTACTTGTTATTACTCCTAGTTTTCCCTGTGTCCCCAGTGCACTGGTCAAACCAGGGGTCAAATTCCCTACCATTTATACTACCCAGATCCAACATATGCTTAAACTGGACCATGTTCTATTTATTCTATACATTTGTTGGTTTATTTTTTAAAAAATCTTTCCTGACAGAATATAAAAAAACATCTAAAATAGTCGAAAGAACACTGAATGAATATATTACAAAGCGGGGAGGACAGAGCAATAAAAGAATATATCATAGAACTGAAAAGTAGGATAAATGTAATGCATTAATTTAAAGTGATTTTCATGTCCATCAATAGAGGAGTTGATAAAACAACTATGGGGCATTTACACAATGGAATATTCCTCAGCCATAAAAAAGAAAAAAAATTACCCTTTGCAACAGTATGGATAGACCTGGAGAACATTTAGCTAAGTGAAGTAAGCCAGACAGAGAACGACAAATACCACATGATTTCATTCATGTGTGGAATCTAGTGAGCAAATTGAACCAACAAGCAAAACAGAGACAGACTCACAGAGAGAGCAGGATGACAGCTACAGGGGTGGAGGGCATGTGTAGGGGTGGAGAGATCAAGCAGAAAGGTGAAAGGACTTGTGGACATGGACAACAGTGTGGTGATTGCAGAGAAAGGAGGTATAAGGGGCTAGATGGCACTGGAAAAGAAATACGGTAAAAATAAAGTGATTTTTCCCTGCAAAGTAAATATAATTTCTAAAATAAGTGCTTAATCAAATTAGTTTAAAATTCCTTGATGGCAAGAAGTCATACACTGCGACACTATGGACTGGATTCACCTTTAGAAGGAAGAACTTCTGAAGTAGGAGAGTGTTTGCAATCTCTTTCCTTGGTGTTTTTTAACCCTAAGAGGGTTTTAGGGTTAAAAATCCATAAAAATATCTCTTTAAAGGAGATATTTTTAACCTAGATGAGCTTTCTTATTTTCTGCTTTTTCACACTATATCCCAGCAAAATTACTTTAAATATAAAGCTTTCATTAAATACATTAGCTATTGCCACAAAAATGCAGCATGACAAACACTTAATGTTCAATAGGCATCTATTAATATTGAGCTTGTTCATCTGCGGGTAAATGCACCTAGACTGGACCAGACTGAGAAGGCTCTGCTCCGAGAATCTCTCGTCCTCCACAGACCCACAGTTACAGAGAGGCCCGTTCTCTGGAGGCAATGGCAGATGTCCAGAAAACGGAGTACAAACCAGAAAGCTTTCTTAAGACCTCGGCTAGAACCCGGTACCCTACCATTTCCACTGTATCCTATTGTTCAGATGAGTCACTTGGCCCAACCCAAAAGTCAAAGGTCATGGATATATACTCTGCATTTTATAGTACAAGGAATTACAAAGCCATGAAGCCAAGGAAGTACATAAAGGAAGAGTAAAGAATAGAATTCGTTAATGCAATCAATCTTCCAAAATATTCTAAGATAGGATTCTAAGTACAAGGAACATTTTCTCCACCATCTACAGTGTCCCGTTCAGCATTTTCACCTTTTTCCCCATAAATCTCTCCTGAGGTGGTGTGAAGAGGGTTTGACAAAAAGGTATAGTTTGGCCAAAAGGTATAACAACTCCCAAGAGCTAACATTTCCCTGTTATTTAGTAATTTAACTATTAGTTCCACCTAGAAAGATGGGGGAAAAACACAAAGAAATGACAGGCAAGGGCGCAGAGAGGGAAGCTTGCCGTTTGAGCCTCTTAGGGCTCATTCCTTTCTCTAGACCCACGTGGGATATTTCCGGATTTCGCAAACAGACCATATGCTCCTAGTTCCCTAATATTAAAAGCTGTCTCATCTTGCTTTATTTAAAATGATAATTATAGTTCCTTCTGTTCTATATGTGAGTAGTTAAGCATTTATCCATGATCATTGGCATTTATTAAAATACTTTGACCAGATTTCATACAGCAAATTCTATTTGTGAGTTATTGCCCCAAGCTGCATGTGTTAAAAGCTGGGAATTATTTTTAAGGAGGGGTCGGGTAGAGAGGGACGCCTCAGTAATACTCATACTTTTTTCTATTTTATGTGGTTCTTTGTTAAGTAGCAGCAATGTTTACACTTTCAGAATGTGACCATGAACACGAGAGATAGAGCAGATACAGTAGGAACAGCTTCCTGGGAGACATGAGACATTGGAAAAAGGCAGTGGAGAATTACCAAGATGATGGAGAGAGGCATGGCAATCATAATAGGTGAGAAATGTCCCATGCTAATTTACTTTATAACCAAAAAAATGCATTTTATCTTGTAATTTTTTCTTTGACATGTTAAAATTAAAATAAAATTATATTCCCAGGCAGAGTGGTAACTTTTAGTTGGAGCCTGTCATCCACTACCCTCTGCAAAATTTTGATGTGAAAACTCTGAATATTTGCCAAAACTATTCCAGTAAATGAATATTCCTTCTATAAATAACTGAAGATTTAACTGCAATTCATTATGCACTTACATTAACTGTTTTCCATTTATCTACTCAGAGACCCACAAAATATGGAACATTTATTTTAACATTGTCAAAACTGAAATCTCTCCCTTGAAATACTTTGGTAACTTTTTTCTTCACATATGAATCAAAATCCTGTAAGACTCTGGGTCTAAATCTGCCTTCCTGGCCAGCTTCATCTCGCTTCACTTGCCTGCTCCTGCCAGGCCCACCACAGGGCCTTTGCACAGGCTGTGCCTTCAACAGCTGTGTCCCCAGCACAGCCACCCTGCTACCTCCTCAAGAAGTCCTTCTTTACTCACTTCAAGTTTACTTGTAATATTTTTATATACCTATGTTCTTTTTAGTTTGCAATTATACATAACCAAGGTGACCATTTGGTTCATATCAAGAAAGATAATGTAAGCTTCAGGAGAGCCCAGACATCTATTTTTGGTCACTAATTTATCCTTAGCTTCTAGCACAAAGTCTAGTATCTAATAGATTCTCAGCAAATGGGTGTTTTATTTAAAAGTGACTATAAATGCTGGTCAGTTAAATGGTGAAATGTTTTGGTGGGATGTTAAGCTACATTTTCAAACTCAAGTCTACCCTTCTATAGTCGGCATTGTGTTGTTGCTGAGATTAGACTCTGCAAACTACAGTTTTCCTTTGTAAATTGGTTTCCTGCCAGTAGCCAGAACTACAGAAAAATTGGAAGCCAGGAAGAGGGAAGAAGAGACTTTCCCCTTCATGTTAGCTCCCTGTTCCCTGGGCCAAAGAAATAGCCATGCATTTGGATATGGACTTCTTTTTTTCCCTGCCAACATTACCATCTGTGAACTTCTGAAATGCCTTCTTCTCTGCACATTCCACATGATGTTTCTCATTACTGAGGAACTCATTTTACTGCAGAAGCAGAGCCATGGTCATACCCATGGAATGAATCACCGGTCTTATCCTATAACCTGTCATCCCGAAGGAGCTGGCCCGAGACAACAGTACAACAAAGCCAATTAGTGACTCAGTTACGCTGCTAGCTATGAAATAAATACCATGAAATACTGGAGTGCTGTTCCACAGAACATTGATTATGTATTAAATCAGCCTAAGGATCCTGAAACACTAATTCAACACATAGTGTTGTTTCTTCCATACTGTAATACACAGGTACAGGAATTAAGAAGCGAAAGTGACTTTACTTGCTATTACAGCTAATAATCCATTCTGAAAATTTTTTCCTACTCAAGAAATTAGGATTGGTTCTAGTTTGGGGTCTTAATTATCACAAAAGAAATGCTTTTATCAGAAAACATAACAATGGCTCCACTGATCTCAATGTTGAGACTGTTATCTGGCCATTTGGGGCTCTTTGTACCACTGAACCAATAGATGAGGATTAGGATAATGGGTATAATTGTTCCTGATTGTCAAAGATAACATGGATTTTTGCTGTACAATCACTTTTTCTGGAACACAGGGGATTCTTTGAGATGTTTATTACTTACATATCAAATGATAAAAGTTAATGAAAGATCAATGAAAGGAAAAGGTCACTGAAGATTCCAAACCTTCAGTTAAAGAATTTTAGTAATTGGTGGAAATGCAGACTGGTGCAGCCACTGTGGAAAACAGTATTGAATTTCCTCAAAAAACTAAAAATTGAACTGCCTTTGGATCCAGCAATTCCACTGCTAAGATTATACCCTAAGAGTCCTGAAACACCAATTCAAAAGAATGTATGCACCTCAATGTTCATAGCACTACAATTTACAATAGCCAAGAGATGGAAATAGCCTAGGTGCCCATCAGCAAATAAGTAGATAAAAAAACTGTGGTACATTTACACAGTGGAACACTACCCAGCAGAAAGAAAGAAGGAGCCCCTACCCTTCACAATAGCATGGATGGATCTGGAGAGTATTATGCTAAGTGAAGTAAGCCAGGAGGTGATAGACAAATACCATACAATCTCAACTATAAGTGAAACCTAACCAACAAAACAAGCAAGCAAAATACAACCAGAGACATTGAAATAAAGAACAAATTGACAGTTACCAGAGGGGAGGGGGAAGAGGGGAGTGAGGTAATGGGGGAAAGAAGGGGAAGGGTCAAGTCAAGGAACAGGTATAAAGGCCCCATGGACAAAGCCAAAGGGGGGAAGGATTGAGGGTGGGAGGTGGAGGTAGGTGAAGGGAAGCAGTGGTAGGAAAATGGAGACAACTACATGAACAACAATAAAAAAAAAGAATTGCAATAATATAAGGTGCTGACCTGAGAGAAAACAGAATAGCTAGTAGAATAAGAGAGGTAAAAATATCAATGACAACTTCATAGTCATTTACAGAAAAAGGATTGTAGCAGCTATACATATCATCATTTTTGTTTGTTACATACATTGATATTTGTACACATTAACTAATTCCTTTTACTCCTTATTTTCTCTTATTATTGTGTATAGGGATTGCTGGAAGTTATTAATATTCTGATTTCATTCTTTAGCTTCTCACATTCAATCAGAAGTATAACTATATGAGAGGGGTATTTTCATTGCCCAGAGATAGAGACTGTTGGAATCTTAGGAATGAGGGTGAGCACATCTTTTTTTAAAAAAATAGTTGATTCTTTTTAAGAATAGCAAAAGTTGTTCAAATGATGAACTAAGATGAATAAGGAGAAGGGTGAGTCCCATCTGTTTTTAATCTATTGTCTCTGGTCCAAATCTAATCTTTACTTTTCTATTCTGTGATTGATATTGGGCTGGGACCCAGTGGTGTATTAGAGTCAACATGTATCTGTAATTATAATCCAATTGTCAAATTACTGAGGAATTTTGAAAGCTGGTTATTAAATAGTCATTATTTAAAATTGAATTACACAAATTTAACATTAAATAAATTGTATTAAATATAAAGGAAATGAATACTCAAAATGTATCACTTCTTAATTACTACATTTTACTGTTTTCTACTATAAGGTCATTTACATCAATTATATTGGCATTGTATATGAATAATTTCTTCATATTGTTGGAGCATGTCAATACCTTGAGATCAACTGTAATGAAAGTATTTACACTATAAATACAGGCAAGTTCTACAAATTTAGGCTTTCTCTTTCCTATTTCTTGTTAAATACATATCAGCATACCACCGGTTGGGACTTTGTAAACTATATTTTTCCTTTGTCAGTTAACCACCCTAATAGGTTCTAGTCACATTTGGGCCAGCAGGGGGAGATTAAAAGGTAAGAGGAGCACAGAGGAAATTTCCCTCTCCCTGTTTGATCATATCGTCAGCATAGCAGCCATAGGTGCACTTCACCCAGGCAGCAGCAGTCGGCTCCAGTCTGCAGCTTCTTTCAACACCCCCACCCAGTACGGACCACACTGGGTTCCAAAGAGTGACAGTTTGAACTCCTACAGGTGGGGTGAGAAAATATGTCCAACTCCATTTAATTTTTTTATCTTTGATCCAACCATTCAAGAAGAGACCCAGACTACTTTTGACATTTCTTATCTAAGTTGAATTGCATTTAATCATAAATTATGTATTCATTATGTCATTGGATATATGATATTGATGAAAGTTACATGCTATATATACCCAGGCCATAATCCCAGCTCACATGTTCCCCTCCCTTCTTTTGTTGAGACTACTTAAAACATACAGAATTATCCTACCTGGAGCTAACCACAAATAATTCTATCTCTAGAACTGTTTATTACTGTTTTTATATTTCAAATAGAGGCCATAGACACCTCTTTTTTAATTTACTTGAAATAATATTTGAAAAAGTAATTATAGCAGTTATTCAACATCAAGGGACTTAGGTAAATGTTTAATAACCATTTTTGCATTAATGAATATTTTCAATTGCTGATAATTGGATCACACACCCACACAGGGACATAATCACATCACTCGTATTCTGAAGTGTATACTGGGAAAACCAGATGGTCTTGTTTTCTTTTCTTTTTCTTTCTTTTTTTTTACCTAAGAGTTATATCTACTAAAGAAAAACTTTTTATGAGCTCTTACATGATGACCTCATTTATTTGTTAAACAATTAGACAAAGTTATCAATAAACCTTTATTTTTATCACATGTGATGCCTTAGTCATGTAGTACTGATTTAGAAATTTTTCTGCTATAATGTCTTTCAGTAACAGTGTGTTTGTGTATATACAGGCAATGAGTATAAACAAAATTTTCTCACTTTTATTCACATTACTAACATTTATTACATTTATTGATTAGCTTTTCAGTTAGAAGTACTGGGAATAGTTGCTAAACTTCCATGTTTTAAAAATTACTACTGTTCAATATAAGTAAAAGTTTCATGCTTTTTAAGTTACAACTGTTAAATATAACATAAATAAATACTCTTTACAAATATAAAGAAATGCCAGTTTCCAGCAATACTGTGGACTTGTAAAACACTATGCAACTCACTCTTGTTGTCCTCATATGCAATTTTGCAGTGTTTTTCCATATTCTCAAAGGCAGAGCTTTATTAATGAGATGAAAGACTCACTAATATTAAGATAATTTAGCATCTATACCACAGCCTGCAAAGGATCTGAAACAAAATTACTCCACACACACAAAACACTAACGTAGCAGGCCCTGAGATTCTAACTCGCAGAGAAAAAAATGGCTTATTACCTGCAGTTCATAGAGATCAGGACCCAGCTGGTTAAGTGCTTACAACTGATTTATGAGGAGGCTATAAAATCAGGAAGTTTTAATAATGTCTCCTCACATATTACGTTAAGAATCATAATGAGTGGCTTGGAAGTAGAATTAAAGTAAGCTAATTAAATAATCTAGTGACCCGGTTGGTTGATTAGTATTTAGTCAAGATATCCAGAGATTCCCCAGACATACCAAGTTAACTTGGTCATACTTAATATTCATCAGTAAAGTGATTTAATAATATAAGGAATATGAAGGTATTGTGAAGTTATAGAGGTCTTTGTGGTTTTTTCCTTGCTTTTTTAATATGAAAAACTATCCAAAATTTGTAAAGTAGCTTGACTTATTATTACTGGTATTTTAATCATCAGCATGTTCTTGCCTATTTCATGATCATTTCAAAAATAAAATTATATTGTTAGGGTAAATTATATATTGTATACTATGTAAATTATCATTCAATAAACTTCACCAATTTGCTCTACTCAAAGTCAAGTTTCAATGAACAATTTCAGACTAGGCTACACATGCTCTCTCATCCCTTCTTATAAATTAAAGGTCAAAATAGGGAAAGGTCCAAAAGACAAGTAGTAGCTAGGGAGAAGATAAATCTAAGAATCTAGTTAAGATTGTACATATTTATAATTTAATGTTGATTCCTAGGATTTCATAGGGATTGAAAGAAGATGGTGGTGTCCAGTAGGAATGTTTTGTGCCCTTTGCTAAATCTCTAAATCTCTGTGAAACACACTGTATACTGACAGCTCAGTTTCCCTTATGTAAAGATTCGTACAACATATTCCTTTCAGTGACATAGAGATGTTTTCTACTTCAAAAGAACTGATATACTTTCTTTTTATTTACAAATGAAAATCATGAGGCCCCACTGTGTTAACCATTCAGTAACCACATGGAGCTACCTATCTCCCTTGAAACTTCCCTTGCCCTCCTCATTTTATATGTATATATTTTTTCATTGTATGCCATATACATAGTCATAACTATGAGAATTATAGTAAAAGTAATACAAACACTCCTATTTGCTGCCATCTCTCCTATGCACTATTATCCTTTTGCTCTATAATATATATTTTAGGTAGAAAATCTATATTTTAAGGAAAGTGAGATTAATTTATGCAATTTTAATAACTTGATATTTTACTTAAAAAATTGCTATTACTATACACACTAACTTGGATAAATCCTAAAAAGGATTATGCTGAAAAAAAAATCCCCATTGCTACATACTATATGCTTTCATGAATGAATACGATACTCTAAACATGACATCATTATAGAAATAGAGAATGGATTAGAGGTTACCAGGGACTGGGTGTGGGAGGAGGTGGTGGGTATAGTTGTAAAAGGGCAACAACAGGGGGGATCTTTATGGTGATGGAACTGTTCTCTGTTGATTGACAGCAGATTGATCGACAGCCTCAAATTTAAATGACACTTTTGACTTCTCCTAATTTGACGTGATAATTGAAATGAGTTCATTGAAATTTGTTTAATCATGTTTATTACTTAAATACAATATTAGAAATATTGTGATTATATCCTATTCTGCCTATAAATGTTTTTCTTTAAGAAATAATTTACTACTAAAACTTAAAAACAGGCACCATGACTGGGCTAGCTGCCTTGTCAACAGCAAGGAAGCTACCTGATGCCTCATGGCATCTGAGTATTAAGCTCTCAGCTCTTAGTAATTGTTTAAAGAATAAAGCAATGCTAGGGCTGGATGCATAATGTCTAAATATCTAAAGCGATTGCCATTATAATAACAAAAAGCTGTCTAGTTATTAAGTTTTGAGATTAGCATTCCTAATAAGAGATTATGCAGCAATGTTAGGAAAAAAAGTTATATTTGAAAATGTCATAAAAGAGAATTGAAAACATTTTCAATAAATAATTGCTAAGTAGATTTAGAGCTATGCAGTTTTAGTAGCACTGTATAATTAGCTTAGGTAGAAATCAAGAACTAGGCACTATGCCCAATATAGAAAAATATTTTCTCAGATTTAAAACCATATCTCACACAGATACAGTATAAATTGTTACTAACCCAAAATTATAAAGTAAATCTCATGTTCTAAAAAAGGAAATCTAGTCTAACATAAATGGACATTTTAAGCATAACTCTTACTAAGATGAATTGTACCCAATCCTCTATAGCAGGACATCCACATACCTTCTTTTATTCACTGACGAAGCTAGAACTGGCTTATTCCTGTTTCAAAGGTTCTTCACAGAGCACCTTTGAAATGCTCACTATAGATGGTTCAACCTTAATCTCCACTACCTCCCTCCATTCCAAGTTGGGCAAAATAAAAAAGAAAAGAGAGAAGTTATAGCAGATTGCACAGTATCCCTCCTTCCCACCCAGTTCAGGTCCCCTGGTGCCTCAAAATGTGACTCTATTTAGAAATAGGGGAGTTGCCAGTGTAATTAGTTAAATTAAGATGAGGTAATGCTGGATTAAGATTCATCCTAAATCCAACGACTGATGCCCTTATCGGAAGAGGAGAAGACACAGAAAGAAATACACAGAGAAAAAGGCCATGTGATGATGGCAGAAATGAAAGTAACACAGCTACAAGCTAGGGAATTCCAAAAACTGCTGGCAACCACCAGCAGGTAGGAGACAGGCGTGGAAGAGATGTCAGTGCCTCCGGAAGGAACTAAGCTTACCCAGACCTTGATTTTGGACCTTTGGCCTCCTGAATTGTGACAGAGGAAATGGCTGTTATTTCTAGCAACCAGTTTGTACTCATTTGTTCTGTCAGCCTTAAAAAATAATATGGAAGGCAAAAAATACAATCTGAGAGGAAAATTGAGTTTGTCAAAGAGAGTCATGATTTTCTTTGATCACTCAACTCTCCTGATATCCCTAGCTTCTATTTCTAAAGAGCCTTCTCCTGTCCTTTCCATTCTTCTAGTTGTTCATAGTCCTCCTCTGTGTCTCAGCAGTGGGTATGAAAAGCTCCTAAATGCACACACTCTTTCCCTCACTGTATCAGAACTTTTATTCCTTCAGTGTAGCACATACA
The DNA here is from genome assembly GCF_019186645.2 of Phyllostomus hastatus. Lineage (NCBI taxonomy): Eukaryota > Metazoa > Chordata > Mammalia > Chiroptera > Phyllostomidae > Phyllostomus > Phyllostomus hastatus. Next base: position 109,467,862 of record NW_025334041.1, on the reverse strand, counting down.
CCTTCTTTTAAAATTATGTTTGTAATTTATCTTTGACAAAATAAAGAAAAACTATGTGAGTTTGAGGGATACATATACCACACTTTATAAACATTTGGACAATACTACATGTGTAATGTTATACTCCAATTTTAAATTAAACCATATAAAGTAAACACACTGTCATTTGATAAATACTGAAAATGTGGTATGTACTGGCCACATGATATTTCATCTCATAGATACACTTTAGTTTATCTAATCAGTTATTATGGGAATAATAGGTGGGTACCTCTTCTGCCCAGTGTAAATGATCATGTAATGACCAACTTTACACATCAATCTCAGACCCCATATGTAATGTTTTCCTCAGGATATAATCCTAAAAGCTACATTTCTTATGCAAGGGTATGAACAACTTGAAGTCACCTGACCCGTGTTGCCAAGCTTGATCAGAGAAACAGCACCAGGCAGACTTCCCACTGGCAGTTACCTATGCCTCCTTGTCAGAGCAAATGCAATCCCACAATGCACATCAACAGATGAATACCACTTTTCTGGTGCCGACAATTCAGTTTCCTCTCTTTTTCTTATTCAATCAGGTAAGAAGTTTGTCAATTTTAATAATCCCTTTAAAGAACCACTTCTGACTTTGTTAATTTTCTTATTTCCATTTTCTCTATCATTAATTTCTACTCTAATCTGTATGATTACTTTGATTTACTTACTTGGTTTTAACATGCCCTTCTTTTTTATTTCTTAAGGTAGAAATTTAAATCTCTAAAATGTAAAACTGTTTTCTAATATATTCATTTAAAGGTATATGTTTTCCCCTCATTTTAACTGCATCCAACAAAATTTGATATGTCACTTTTATTATCATTTAGGTTAAAATATTTTCTAAACTCCCTTATAATTTATTTCTGACCCAGAGATTATTGAGAAGTTTGTTGTCTAATTTCCAAATATTTGAGATTTTCTAGGCAGCTCATTTTTATTTAGTCTAATTTAATACTGCTCTGGTTAGAGAATATTGTCTGATTATTGAGCTGTCAAAATTTCTTCAGACTTCTCCTACTGTCACCCCAAGTTCTGTGTTGATAAAAGTTCCATGTACAGTGATAATGATCTCCATTCTCTGCTAGTACAATAAGAAGGAAACCACCCATCTATCTAGCATCAAGTCTTCTAGTCCCGATTCTTAATTTTACTTAATTTCCATTGTTATGACCAAACTCAGAAAATCTATCCAGTTATCCCACTATAAAGTCTTAACAGATTTAAAATATTTTCTCTATTCTAAATGAACATTTTGAAAGGGTCAGACCAGTTTCCCAGCCCACCAGACTGCTCATGACCCAATCAGGGAAGATTCCAACCTTGCTGGACTGCCCATGACTCAAGTCATCCCAACTCCCTTGGTAGTCCGCAGCTTAATTGAAACTCCCACCACACACACACAACAGACATCTGGCACCAGCCACAATGGCTGCTGGTCAAACTGACCCTCCTGTACCTGGGAACAGTCTGGCCCTTTACCTAACCCATTGTCGCGGCTCCTATCCTGAAACCCTGAGGCACCCGCCCAGAAGAACAAGAGACTAATCTCCCTCCTATCCTCCCACAAACCTCAGGCTTTTTTTAAAAACCATTCTTGCCTCCCCCCAGGGCTGCAGTTGGTTCAGACTGAGCCTGCCTGTAAGTGCAGCATCAAAAGAAAGCACTTGGATCAGATCATCTAGTTCCTCCCACCTCTATTTCTCATGCATTTCTAATACATTTAACATAATATGAGAAGACTGAACAAAATATTATTTAAATACTTACAGTAAGAGTTTTTGTTTTCATTTTCATTATTTTAAAATATAATTTGGCTAAAACACCCTATGGTAAGATCCTACATTTTTTAATCTTTTCAAAGGTATATATAATATTTTTATTGCAAGTTTCTAACTGACTTGGTTGTTCAAAATAAAGTAATTCAGAATGGAAATTATAAATCTGAGATAGCTCTTTGAGATCATGTTTATATCTGAGAAGACTACTTAAGAATTATTTCCACACTAGCTCAATTCTTACTAATATGTTATTATTTCAAGATTATGGTATTTGGCACCAATGTACTTTTACTGCAACTGACGGATGTCAAATTGGCCTTTTCTCCTTTTAAACATTCTGCAAACAGTATCTTTGGTAAGCCAAGCCCTTGCATATGAGTCCTTTACTTTATAAGGAATAAGGCTAAGCATCTTCCTGTTTTACCTCAAGGTAAGATGACAGGTTTCCTGTACATTATGAAGATATATAAATTAATAAATTATATATTATAATTATATATAAATATATTATGTTATAATTATATAAATATATGTTATAACTGTATAAATATGTGTAAGCAATATATATAACATATATCAAATATGTATGTATTTTAAAGAGAAAACTAGACAAGTAACACATAGTGATAATAATATAAACTGTGTTCTTAGAATATTAAATTATATAGATGTGGTTTATAGATAAGGCAACCAATTGCATATTAAATAGCAGACAGACTGGGATAGAAGTCAGACTTTCAGTCGATACCTATTGATGACCCGAACAAAAAAGATTGCCCATGCCAATTGTATGGGCTCCATCTTGTCCGGTAGAGAAGATTAAAAAATATATCTCCACCAGGGGATTTTGGTTATCTGAATAATGTGTCTTTCAGCCTCAAAACAAAACTCTGAGGCAGCAAAAAGTGTGAATTATTTGCGCCATGTAGATGCTGTTTCTGCAGAAAAGTTAAGGGAATAGCTCTGTTCTATTTTTCCCCCCAAACTCGTTCTCACAGGGAATACATTTTCCTCTCAGTTTCCAATACATTTATCCTAATTACCCTGAAAGGAAATTAATGTCACTATTTTATTTTTATAAATGGTGGGGGAAAGCACTGACCAGATTAAGTGATTCTTAAGGGTCCAACAACAGATCCAGTGGGAACAGCTGAATGGGAGAATGAAGGAGCTGTCATCCAGAATGCCAGACTTGGAAATCTGCCCGATGAGGCTCAAGGGAGAAGCAGTGCAAGATCCATGAAAAAGTGTTCAGTTCAGTGTCTGCATGAGCAGGTTCATTTGCTCTGTTCTCTTTGCCTGTAGTCTGTACCTTAACTTTGGCTAGCCATTCCCAAATCCATTTGGGAGGTAAAAGAAGACAGAGCAAAAACCTACAAAGTGACTCAAAGTCCAGTAATTTGCCAGTAGCATATCTTCATATAGAAGAGAGGAAAAAAATAAAGTAATATAGAAGTCACCGGACTTTGAGATCCACTACTCTGCCTGCAGCTGAAATCTTAGTTTTATTTACAAGTGGTTACTAAGTAGTATTTCAATCTTATCTCTAAAATAATACTTTTCTTCAAAGACTTTCTATGAACAGTTAATAATAATTTAAGTAAATCTCACAAATTTTATGGAACAGAATGAATACAAAGTCATTTCCATTATTTTGGTTATTAGGGCTGCCAATCATCTCCACGTGCATACAGGATGCCTCTTACCTGAAACACTCCCCCCTACTGTCATTGTCAGTACCTGAAAGAGGGGGGCATGCAAGGTTTTGCATACCACTCTCTTCCTCAGTGCTGCCACTTCCCACGCCCCAGGACTTCAGTAACAGCAGGAGTAACACTCAAGAAAAACCACCTGGCCTCTTCAACACTGCCATCGACCATCTGAACACTTAGCCAAGTCTGGCTGTGTGCTCTGGAGCAACAGAAACTTATAGAAAAAAGTAACCACACATATGACTATCATTTTGCACAGGGTAATTAGGATAATTCATTCACCTGGGCATTGTTACCTGTATGCATTGCATTTCTGTGGCTGTTGTGCCCAAACTCCACGATGTTTATAGTTAGTGGGGAATATCAGCCCTAACTCAATTATATTTACCCTCAAATGTGCCTGCAGAATTCAGTTTGTCAATTGTGCTCTGAAAAATATGCATAATCTCTATAGAATAGTGTTATGATTTTCTGTTTGGGGAACATATCTGACAGTTTGGGCTTTTAATTCTTTTCCACATGCTTTCGTATTTCAATGTGAACATTTGTGATAAATGATAAAAATTAAAAAATACCCATTAAATGCCCTCATAACTGCCTTCCATATACAGAATTACATTACTGAATAATAAATGATATTCTTTGACATGCAGGTGTTTATTTTCATTCCATACCCAGAATGAGAAATGCATAAAACTAAAAGAGAAAACCTGAGACACAGGAGATGTCATCAAATGGTCTGCAATACCACAATTCCCAAACAATTTCTCATTCAAATTTTACCTCCTTTACAGACTTTGCCATTTGGAAAAACACCAACAAACGCCCAAGTCGGCACATTTCTCTCTGGGAAATGTCATTTACTTTCTCTATATTGGCTTTGGGGTACATTTTGGTACTTGTGACAGTTTATTTCCTTGTTTTAATTATTTTTTATTAGAGCATTGTGATGTAATGTGCTCTGGGCTGTTTATATGTTGCAAGATGTTCATTTGCAACATAATTAAACTCATATTTTTCTCTGTCCCCTGAGTAAAGGTTAGACCTTAAAATTTTGAGTATTATAGCACTTCTACTGATTGTCTAACAAACTGAATACACAAATGCATACATTTCAAAATAAAATGATAAAAAAATATATAAATATTTCACATATTTATATGTGAAGTAAAATCTGTAAATTCCTCCTAAACAAACCTCATGTTGGATGTCTCCCATAGTAAATCTCTCCCATTCTTAATGACAGAAAACAGAAGAAACATCACAAAATAAATAATTGGAGAGATGGGCCCAGAAAAGCTGAGAATAAGTTCAGAATATATAATTTACTAATTTGTGGTTTGGGACAAATTCCTAATTTCATAAGCCTAAATTACCTCATATGTATAAAAGAAATGATAACTCAGGTCATTTTGAGAACCATAGAATTTCTGTATATGAAATTCTGTATTTTATGGCATCATTCATGTGTAATTATTTATTGTACATCTTCAAAGATTATACCCAAATGTGAAATATAAAAATATAGTTACCTTTTGGTAACTTTTGCCTAATGTTTAGTGCAGTCAAAACTGTCCTCTGTATCAGCACTCCTCAAAGGTGTGTGGACATGCAGCACATCTTTGGATGCTGGTTCAGTAGGTCTGGGATGGGGCCCATGATTCAGGACCACGCACAGCATGAGCCAGGATCCACGCCTGTCCTTGAACCATTTGTCCCTATTCCATGACAATGAAATAAAGAGCTTGTACCACAATCTGAACCAAGACAATGATTCCTTCATAAAGAAAGTCTAGTTATAAAAAAAAAAAAAGTCAGCTGTACAAAATGGAGTATTTGGTGAAGCGGTTAATTTCCATCTGGCTGAAACGCCTTACCACAGCATGAACTAGGAAACAACCAATTTCATCAGGCCCTTGGAGTCGCATTGTTTCAGACTGATGGGAAAAGAAAGCATTTAAAATGCCATTTTATTTTTTCTTCATTGCAAAGTTTCTGTACATCTAAAGTCTCTAAAGCAATGGTGCTTTTGGGAAAAGTGCTATTATCTAATGGTTAATCAGCAAAATGTTGGACTCTAATAAATCTGAGTCAAATTTCCTATTCTGCCACCTACTAGCAGTATGATTTTTAGACAAATTATTTAACTTCTTTAAACCCCAGTTTCCTCAACTATGACATGTGAATCATGATACCTATGTCATAGATAACATATTATCAATTTACCCATTCAACAAATACATATCAATTTTTCTGAATGGTAGCATAGAAGTAAAAAAGAAAAAGTTCCTATTTATACCCAATACCATGCACAAATCAGATAATAAATATAAAAGAACTTGGTGATAACTTTTCCTTTCCTGTCCCCACTTCTCTCTTTCCCAAGCCTTACATACAACTCCCAATTAAATGTCGACATGGTGAATTATGCCTGATTTTTAATACTACTGTGACTATAAATATGAGATAATGAAACATCATCTGATAGGCAGTAGTATATTAAAGGCTTATTCCTTGCAGTCAAGCTAATCAGAGTTCAAAGCTCAGCTTGAAAAGCCTCTAAACTATGAAATATCGCACAAGTTACTTAACCTCCCCCAGTTCCATCCTCCTCCTCTTATACACAGGGATGATGAGTTCTACTTCATAATACTGTTGAGGAAATTAACTGATATGTAAAGTGTTGGTGAGTGGAAAGGACTCAAAAATTGAAGCTCTACTATTGTTAAGGGCTCATTTCTGGATTAGACCATTTAGATGGAGATGGGTGGCATGGATTTTTGTAACCCTGGTATTTGCTCCCCGAGGAAATGGACTGGACACGATTTCTAATATATTTCTAATGCCTACTTTAAACATGAATAGTTTTTCAACATTTGTTGGAAAAAAGAGAAGGGAAAGAACAGGGGAAGATGGAAGGAAGAGAAAGGAAATACAGGATGATGGAGGCCTCCATTCATGGATGTCTCACATCATATTATCATCATCACTCAGATCAGGCTGCCATCAGGTCATGTGCTGAAATTACCATGTCCAGCACAATGTGGTCCGCCCCTCCCACTGGGCCAGCCATATAACACAGGGAATGGCTGATACACCATTAGTGCATGGTGCCTGCATATATGGGTTACTCATTATCACCATTAGCACCATTTTTCTGTGTCATTTGTCCTATGGGCAGATGAGGATGGAAGTTAATATCACTTTAAGTCTGTGACTCACATAGTGCCTAAATGATTAATCACTGAACAGTGATTTCCTGAAAACATAGCCTTTATATATATCTGAAGAAAATTTTTTATCCTAAAGTTATAACTTTGTTGTTTCGTGTAAAATTAGAGAACTAAAAAAAAAGAAAAGTTTTCTAGGGTTATTCTCTGTATTGAAGAATAATAAAGACACTAAACAATCCAGAGAATAGTTTGTGATTACTTTCTTTAAAGCATCTATAGTTTAAAATATCAAAAATTCATCCAAAGACATTTTCATGTGTCCTTACATGTAGGAGACTGTTCTGTGTGGTGTGGGCCCAGCTCCCACTTGGAGATGCACAGGACCCACGCCCACAGATAGGTTCTCCTGTAGGGAATCAGGCCTGCAATATGCCTAGGCTGCTTTGAGTCTTGCTCTTCCTAAAAAACTCCCTCACCCTGAATTGAGGACATTTACTGAAAAGTAACTTCCTAAAATCCATGCTAAACCTTCCAAGGATGGGTGTAACTGGTTCAACCACTTTTGCCTTTTCATTTTCAAATATCCCTCTTCTGCGATGTGATTAGTGGCATTGGCTCCTTTGTTTTCTGTAAAAGGTAACCACCTAAAGTGAACCTGTGCATAGTAAATGAGGACCATCATGTAATATGCCAAGAAACCCAATAGAGGCCAGTCACAGCAAGGGCCAAGGCTTTTGCTCTCCTTAAGAGAAAAGCCACACTGTCCCTTTTCCTCCATCAGACTCAGTAGTTCATGTGAATGTCTCATTTCATCCATAATGACGCAGACACTGCAGGCTGGAGTCTGCATCACTTACACAGAGAAGAGTTTTTCTTATGACCAACCAACCAACCTATCCATGCCTTAAAGTAAGATAAGTCTGTCTCCTATGTTCTGAACTGGTCTTCTGCAGGCACACAGAGTAGGTAAGCCTCCTTTTTATTAGGGGCAGTTAGCACTGAATTGTGAAGTGTTACCAAGTGTCCTCTTTGTCACTTTGTTTTCTCACGTCCACTTCCATTTAGAGGTCTATTGCTCGCAGGACCTCTCAGGAGACCCCCCTGGTGGTGATGTTCTCTTACCCTAAGCTTGTATACACATATTGTTACCTGTTCTCTCCTCCCATGGAGTGCCATTCCCTCTGGGGAATCTTTCCCTTTAAATCCACCCCATTCTCTCTGATTTCAACTCTCAAAACATCAATCAATGAATTTGGAGGTGCCAAAGCTCTATGAAACAAGACATTTACATTTTAACCAAATTATTTTGATATCTTCCAGCATCTTAGAGAGATGAACTATAGTGACCATTATCGCCAAATACATATCTGGTCCTATTTTCTCATTGGCTTCAAAATCATACTAACTGAAAAAAATGAGGTAAAATCCAGGAGAAATCTAAAGATTGTATATGGAAGTTAAGCAGAGAAAAGGTTATTGCTTCCTAGAAAACTCAGGGAAGAATTAATATATGCCCAAGACATTAGAGACTGATTAGAATCGCCATAGACAGAAACGCAATTGAGAAGTCATTGTTATTTCATTTTTATCAACATATAATTTAGTATTATGTTTAAAGGTTCTGAGGTTTGTTTTGTGATGAATAAAAATGTATATAAATAAGCTGCTATATAGTCCTCAAAGTACAAAGCACAATATATTTTATAACTTCATTATGAAAAAGCTTTAAGCAAAATCGAGATGTTTTGAGAAGCTTAGGTTACTGGATATATAATCTCATCTAGGGGGACAGGGAAAAAAAGCAGTGAGGAAAAAGATTAAAACTCTAAATCACTGAACCCCCATGCAAAATTTGAGACAGTGTAGTTTAGCCCTCCATTACTTATTTATAAAATCGGATATATTTAGATGAGGACGGGGAAGATACAGCGGATGCTGTTGCTGTGAGCACTGATGGTATCCGTCTCCTACCCACTGTAGGCAAAATTATAGCTCTTGGAAATCTGATTGTCTTCTGTTAAACACTATAATTTCTAATATAATTGGCTGATAAATAACAACATAAATTAATTGTTGCATTTAAATACTAATGAGATTCATTTCTATTGAGCATATTTCACATAGGCATTAATGTGCCTCAAATCAAGGGAATAGATTAAACCACAGCAACCTTGTGGACATTTTTAGCTTGTAAGGAGCACATCTTTGTGGTGATATTCCAGCAAGCCTACATCATATGGAAATTTGGGTGTGTTCAAGTTACTAAGTATATTTTTATGCAGTAAGTTTTTTATAGTTGAGTTGTTCATTAGACTGTGATTAATGTCATGCTTATTTTCATATGCAGTTATAAAACTAACATTTACATGAAATAAGAAATAAGCAGTAAAAGAGATAGAAAAAGCTAGCACTGCAAAGCTAACAATGAAGTCATCAGTAAAGAATTGCTTTAAGTTATTCTATCAGAGAGGAGGACAAAAATTATTCAACAACCATATATGACTGTGAAAATAAAATGCAGTCTTGCTAATCCCAAATATTGTGGTTCTGGTAAACCTTGGGGTTTACATTCAGACTGTGAGTATGAATCTGATTAATTTTTGCTGACTCTTTGCAAAATTAAAAAGAGAAACTCATCATCACATGTAACTTGATTTATAACTCCATTTAAATAAGAACTGTCAAAGACTACAGCCTACAAAATGTTCATCCTTTCTTTCCAAAAGTGAGCCAGGGAAAGTACTTGGGATACACTAAGATGGATTCAATTCCAGGATAAGAAACACTTTGGCCTAATAATAGATTCCATGACTTCTGTTTCACATTCAGCTTTATTCCCAGTGTGTTACTATTATTAAGTATAGTTGCTTTATTTACAAAAATATTTATTGGTATTTCTATTGACTTCAAGTACAACATAAGAGGAATCAGAGGACAAAAATTATCTTTATAAGGTCAAACACTAAGTTAGGAGTTAAAATTTATTTTTTTCTAAATAACCTACTGTCATTTATTCATCAGGTAGAAATGCATTATGCATTAGAAATGCATTTATAATAATAGCCATAAAAGACTCAGACCTTATATTTTTAGAAAATGCTCATGTTCTACAGTAGTCCAAACCTTTCCAATGTAAGAACCCTTTCTTTTTAGTAAATGATAAATAGTGAGTCAGACTTTGCTTGAACACTCCCAACAAAAGGAAACTTGGGAAACTCAAACCACCAAAGAGTACATTTCCATCTGTTAATCCTAATTTTCCTTTTGGGGAAAAAATAAGCAAACAAAAAGGAAAATTTATTAGTTCTACATAATAAATCTTCAACCATGTAAAGAATCCTTGATAAAATCTTAGAGAATGATTTTTAAAATTCAACATAACATTTTTTAAATATATTTTATTGATTATGCTATTACAGTTGTCCCATTTCCCCCCTTCACTCCCCTCCACTCTGTACACCCTCTCCCACCCACATTCCCCCCTTTAGTTCATGTCCATGTGTCATAAGTTCTTTAGCTTCTACATTTCCCATACTATTCTTGCCCTCCTCCTGTCTATTTTCTACCTACCATCTATGCTACTTATTCTTTGTACCTTTTCCTATTCTCTCCTCCTCCCACTCCCCTTTTGCTAACCCTCCCTCCATGTGATCTCCCTTTCTGTGGTTCTGTTCCTGTTCTACTTGTTTGCTTAGTTTCTTTTGGTTTTGTTTTAGGGGGGGTTGTTAATAATTGTGAGTTTGCTGTCATTTTACTAACCATGTTTTTTTTATCTTCTTTTCTTAGATAAGTCTCTTTAGCATTTCATAAAATAAGGGCTTGGTGATGATGAACTCCTTGAACTTGACCTTATCTGAGAAGCACTTTATCTGCCCTTCCATTCTAAATGAAAGCTTTGCTGGATAGAATAATCTTGGATGTAGGTCCTTGTCTTTCATGACTTGGAATACTTCTTTCTAGCCCCTTCTTGACTGTAAGGTCTCTTTTGAGAAATCAGCTGACAGTCTGATGGGAACTCCTTTGTAGGTGACTGTCTCCTTATCTCTTGCTGCTTCTAGGATTCTCTCCTTCATTTTTACCTTGGCTAATGTAACTATGATGTGCCTCAGTGTGTTCCTTCTTGGGTCCAACTTCTTTGGGACTCTCTGAGCTTCCTGGACTTCCTGGAAGTCTGTTTCCCTTGCCAGAATGGGGAAGTTCTCCTTTATTATTTGTTCAAATAAGTTTTCAATTTCTGGCTCTTCCTCTTCTCCTCCTGGTACCCCTATAATTCAGATGTTGGAATGTTTAAAGATGTCCTGGAGGTACCTAAGCTTCTCCTCATTTTTTTTTAATTCTTATTTCTCTATTCTTTCCTGTCTGGTTGCTTCTTTCTTCCTTCTGGTCCACTCTATTGTTTTGAGTCCTGGTTTCCTTCCCATCACTATTGGTTCCCTATGCATTTTCCTTCCTTTCCCTTATCATAGCCTGTGATTGTTTATCTAATTTGCAACCAAAATCAACCAATTCTGTGAGCATCCTGATCACCAGTGTTTTGAACTGTGCATCTGATAGGTTAGCTATCTCTCAGTCACTTAAAAGAATGGGTTCTGGGGCTTTGATTTGTTCTTCTGTTTGAGCCATCTCTCTCTCTCTTTTTTGGGGGGGTGGGGGGGTCTGGTTGCACCTGTTACAGTAAGGGGCAGAGCCCTAGGTGTTCACCTGGGCAGGACACCCCAGTTGCTGTGTTGTGATGTTGGATGTGGGGGCAGGGTCAAGAGGGAACAAAGGCAGTTGCTCCATTCTCCGTGGGACCTCAGTCCCCTCTGCTGCTTCCCCCAAGCAAATTGAGCCCCTCTGGTGCCAATTCCCATGTGGGTGGGCTTGTGCACACCATGGGACCCTCCAAGGACCTCCCCTGTGAGGCTGGGTGTCTCTCCGTGCACCTCAACTCCCACAGGTGCCCTCAGTCAGTGTCCCGAGGCTCTATTTCCCAGCGCTGTGATCCTGGGTTGCATGCACTGCCTTGCTTTACACTCGCTGCTTCACTGGGTCTGCTGTTTGCAGGTTGCCACCCTGGATCGGGGTCTGCCAGATGCCGCCTATGCACTCAGGGTCCACCCACTGCAGTCTTGAGTGCCCTAAATGCCTTAAGCACCCCCGGATACCTGCACCCGGTCCCAATGCTCTCTGCTCTCCCACCATGACCCACACCTGGCTGCTCGTCTCTGCCCCTCCTACTGGTCTGTATGCACGGGTCTAATTGAACTTCTTGGTTGTCCAACTTCCATTCAGATCAATTTTCTATCATTTCTGGTTGTTATTCTATTTCTAAATTGTTGTTGTCCCTATCTTGGTTGTGCATGGAGGTACGGTGCACCCACCTATGCCTCCATCTTGGCCAGAAGTCAACATTTTTTAATTAAATACTTTTCAATTTTATTGTTGTTCAAATATGGTTTTTTGCCTTTTCCCCCTGACCCATCCCCACCACCCCAGCCTTCCCCACCTCCCTCTCCTGTTTCCATCCTCTCCTTGTTATTATCCATGTGTCCTTTATAGCTGTCCCTGTAAACCCTACACCCTTTTCCCCCATTATCCCCTCCCCCTCCCCTCTGATTACTGTCAGTTTGTTCTTAATTTCAATATCTTTGATTGTATTTTGCTTACTTGTTTGTTTTGTTGATTAGGTTCCAGTTAAAAGTGTTGCAATTATGTCTTCAGGTCCTACTGAAGTATTTATTAAGTTTGGCAATGAAAAAAAATATTGTTAATGAGGTTGACTCCAGACCTTCATAATCAATCTATTTTATAATATAAGTATTAGCAACATAACAGATACTGCTTAAAACATGAACACCCATAAAACTTTTGGCAAGAAAGGCAGATATTTAACAAATACTTAATCATACATTGAATATGTACAATCAAAACATACTATTTTCACTAGCCTTCTCAGTAGGTACAATAAAATCCAAATTCTCAGGCACTGCAGACCTCACCTTGTATCACACACCATACTCTAACAGTGGGGCCTCTTTTCATTACGTGACCATGAAAAGCACTTTCCCACTTGATAAGTTTTGCTTGAATTGCTTCACCTCCTCAGAATGTACTGTCCCATGATACATGATATTCGTATGCCTTGGTCATGTTCATGGTTCAAGTCTCAGCTTAAAAGTTCTCTCTAACCACCCATCTAAAAGTAAGCCACTTATGTATTTTCCTTAAATCAGGATTTATTGTTTCACTCAAAAATATTTATAAAGATGGCTGGGGTGGGGGAGAGTTGTGGGGGGATAATGGAGACAACTGTACTTAAACAATAATAAAAAATGTGGAAAAAATAAAATATATTTATAAAGAGTCTACTATGTACAACCACTGTTCTGGCCTTGGGATACAGCAATGAACAGAATAAACTTAACTTTCCAGCATTCTTGATGACTAAGTTTTAGAAGAAGATAGTAAACAACTGAGAAAAAAGCAATGTATAATATGTCAAAAAAGTAGAGAAGGAGAAGTGCTATTCTAGATAAGGTGGCTAGGGAAGTGCTTTTGGGTGAAACAACACTTACATCAATGAGAGACTGATGAAAGCCAAACCCTGTCTGTGCACTGCAACCCCACGCCTGGCACAGTGGCTGCTTTGTAAGAAGTACTCAATAAACATTTAATAATTGAACAAATGAGTTAATTGATTAAAACTTGTGTTCCTTAGCACGTAGTGCACTACATCCTTATATGAATCTCCCACCAGAGATAACTGGAAGAGACAAGACTGGAGCAGCTGGTACAGTAACACAAACTTGATTATTTTCTATATTAGTGAAATAGCAGTAGGAAGGCAAAATAAAAATGATAGAATGCAGTGGCAGAGTAAATGTGGAGAAAGTGAGAGAAAGAAGGAAATGATGACACCAGATTTCTCACTTTCAAAACCTGCGTGGCCCCCTGACAAGTGTGGCCGAATTGATTGGGCCTCATCCCACAAAGTGAAAGGTTGCTGGTTTGATTCTCTGGCCAGTCAGGGCACGTGTGTGGGTTTGGGCTGCTGATTCATTCCCCAGAGGCAACCAATTGATCCTTCTCTCTTGCACCAATGTTTCTCTCTCTCCCTCCCTTTCTCTCTAAAAGGAATTTAAAAAGTCCTTGTGTGAGGATTAAAAAAAAACTGCATGAATGATAGTACTGTTCACTTACTTGGGAAATACAGAAATGAATGTAGGAGAAAGATGGTGAGTTTACTTATAGACATATTCATTTTGTATTATCTTGGAATATCTAAGTAAAAATAGTCACTTGATTATAGAGCCAAAAATCAGATAAGAAATTTACATTTTAAAATCATAAATTTCTTACTAACCTATATAATATTATTAACCAATGTCACCACAATAAATCCTGTAAGACTTATAAAAATAAAATAAATAGATTATCAGCATATAAATAATAATGAAATTATAAAAGTAGATGAGATCACTAATCCAGTGAGAGAAGGATCATAAAAAATATTCCAAAAAATCCCAACATTTAAGGGTTGACAAGAAAAAAAAATTGGCTGTTCAGGTGTGTAAAAGAGCTGTCAGAGAAGTACTAAGAGAACTGGAAAATTATCATGTCAAGAAATGTAATAAAAAATGTATTTCAGGAGGGAATGAATGTCAGTGTTAGATGTTTCTAGAGGCTAAAATAAATATTGAAAAACTGACAATAGTCCAGAATAATGACACGCAAATGTTCAGTGATCTGTTCAAGAGAAGTTTCAGTGCAGTGGTGAGGTCAGACATTAGATCAAAACAGAAAAAGTCAGAATCAGAGGTGAGTAAGTGGAGACAACCACTGTAGACAATTATATTTTAAGAAGTTTCACTGTAATGGAGAGAGAAAATAGAAGAGGAAGGAGAAGAGGGACAGGAAGAGAAGGGGAGGAGGGAAGGAAGGATGGAGTACGGCAAGCTGAGGTGAAGCAGAGATGGAGGGAAAAGCAAGAAGAGGAAGTGAGGCAAGAAGAGGAAAGAAGTGGGTATGGGAAGAGAGGGAGGAGGAATTAATATGAGATATCAAAAAAGTTGATATCCCTGGCTGGTGTGGCTTAGTGGTAGCCTATGAACCAAAAGGTTGCTGGTCCAATTCCTTTTCAGGGCACATGCCTGGGTTGTGGGCCATGTCACCATTTGGGGGCATGCCAGAGGCAACCGATTGATGTTTCTCTCCCTCTTTCTCCCACCCTTCCTCTCTCTCTCTAAAAATAAATATATAAAATCTTTTTTTAAAAAGTTGGTAAATGTGCCTTCTAAGACTTTGTTTAAAATGTAATTAATGCATAAAACTGGAAGAGTCTTATGCCATTCCTTTAGGGATGCCCTTCCTTCCAATCCTATACTAAAAATAAAAATTCTTTTCTAGACTTCCAGCTTTGATTCCAAGATATAGTGAGTTGGAAGGAGAGTCCCCACTATATTTCCAATGAAAAAGAGCTAGACTACCTTTACATTATGACTTACTTTCCAAATTAATTATTTCATTTGAAGGTCATTGTAGATTTACATGTAGTTATAAGATACAATACAGAGAGATTCCATATATCATGTACCCAAATTTACCTAATGATCCTTCAAAATATTAGTTAATATGTTCTTCCTCACATGCCAAGGTTTCTTCTTTTATTGTTCCCTTTCTATTTAGAAAACATTTAGGTTTTATTTTTTCCTTTAGGTTAAGTTGCCGGCAACAAATTCTCTAAGTTTTCCTTCACCTGATAATGCCTGATTTCCCCTTTATTTCTGAGGACATTTTTGCTAGGTATAGGATTCTGACTTGCCAGTTCCTTTATTTTACTACTTGAAAACATTCTGTCAGTTCCTTTTGATCTCCATGTTTCTGATGAAAAATCATACATCACTTGAATGGTTTTCCTTTGTATGTAAGGTGTCTTTTATCTCTAGCTCATTCAAGTTACTTTGGTGGGGGGGAGGTCTGTTTTAATCAGAAGTTTAATTATACTGTGTTTGCATATGGATTTCTTTGGTTTTACCCTGTTCTAGGTTTACTCAGCTCCTTGAACATAGATGTATCTCATTCCAGATATGGGAAGCTTTCAGCCAGTATTCCCTCCAATATTTTTCAGCTCTGTCCTCTTTCAGAGCTCCAGTGACATGCATATTTGATCTTTTGCTAGGGTTGCATGGAACCCTGAAGCTCTATTTATTTGTTTCAATCTATCTTCTACAGCTGTTCAACTTAGACTTTAAAAAGCAATACAAAAGTAGACAGAAAAGTATAGACATAAATTATTTAAAAAATCAACCCAAAACTAAGCAAAGAAAGAAAATGATACAAAGAAAAAGGAACAAACGGAAGACAACAAAGATCATACCATATAAATATTTATATTAAATTTGAATTGATCAACCATACTTGATTTTAAAACAGAGATTATTAGCTTGAAGATAAAAGCAAAATCCAGCAATATGCCATCTACAAGAAACCAGCTTTATACGCAAACATGGGTTAAGAAAAAAGTAAAAAAATAAATAATAATACCAAGTCAATATAAATGGAAAGAAATCTGGAGCAGCTATGTTAATAATCAACAGTGTAGACCTAAGAAAAATAAGTGTTAACAAATATAAAAAGGAACACTACATAATGAGAAACAAATCAAGTCTCCAAAAATACATGACTTCTAACTGTGTATGCAGCTAATAACAAAGCTGCATATACAGAAGGCAAAATCTGGTAGAACTTAAATGAGAAAAAAACAAATACACATTATACTTAGAAACTCCAAGAAACCCCTCCCACTAATTAATAGAACAAGTAGACAGAAAATAAGTAAGAATACAGAAGACCAGAACAATGCCCCCAGTGACAGAATTAATTGATGTTAAGAGAGCAGTTCACCCAACAACAGGAGAATTTATCCCTACACACCCTACAGCCATTAGAGAAATAATAAAGTAAGAGTACAAACAAATTTATGTCAAACTATTCCACAACTTAGAATGAAACAATTCCTTAACAGATACAACTTCCAAAGACTACAATGACTCAGAAATAGATAATGAATAGTCCTATGTTTGTTCATGTATTAAAGAAATTTAATTCAAAGAAAAACTTTCCAAATAAAACACACACACACTCAAAACTCCAGGTCAACATGATTTCATGAATAAATTCCATCAAACATTTTAGAAAGAAACATCATTTCTACAAAATCTATTCCATAAAATATAAAAGTAGAGGATATTTGAATGTCATTTTATGAGAACAATTTTACCTTAAAATTTAAACTAGAAAAGCATATAAGAAAAGAAAATTATAGTCTAATATTTCCCAAATATAGACACAAAAATCCTCAACAGTAGATTGATAAATTGGATCTAGCAATATATACAAAGGCAATACATCACAATCAAGAGAAATTTTATTCCAGGAATATAAGGCTGGTGTAACACTTGAAAATTAATTGATGTGATTCATTACATTGAAAGGATAAAGGAGAAAATACACATGATCATCTCAAAAAAACAAAACAACAAAGAAATGTATCTGAAAAAATTTAATATCTATTCTGAAAAATAGGAACATAAACGAAGTTCCTTAACTTGATAAAGGGTGTCTACAAGTCATAGGTAATAGTGAAACATTGAAGGATTTCCTTTTAATTTTAAAAATAAGGCAAGGATGCCTCTGTCATCATTTTATTCAACATCATACTCAGCTAGTACAACAAATCCAGGAAAAGTAATAGATAACATGTAGGTCAAAATGAGGAAATAATACTGTCCCTATTTGCAGACAACATGGTAAACTATGTAGGTGAGTCTCAGATAACTTACAGTATAGCTCCTAGCAGTAATAAATGCCCTTACTAAGGGGTACAATGAAAGTGAAAAAGAGAGACAGAGAAGATAGGATCATGCACAGTGCTAGCACAAAGGAAGTCCCAACAGCCCAAGTTAGAACAAGTTAAGTAATAAAATAATTAATGATAGTATTGAACTGTAATCCTAAATAGAAAATAAATACCTATCAATTAAACTTATATAAATAAATAACCGAATGAGTAAATTAATGTGGGAGAAAAGATGATTCTTCCCTACAGACAAAAAAGTCTAAATAAATAAATAGTGCTATGAAGTTAAGTTTTTCTTCCTCCCTGGCAGAAAAATATCTAAACTATTATCTCCTGTTCCATTCTTACACTTAAAGATTTTGTTGTCTGTAATAAAATAATTATAGTCTCATAATCTTATAAACTGAAGCTTGACAATGCATTCTAAATATTTTCCAGAGAAAACTTAAAATTGTATCCCTCCCTTATAGCATTTTTATTTCTAACATTTGTTCACACACCTACTACTAGACAAAATCCTTGAGGGGGAAAAAAACAAGTACTCTATTATGGCTAACAGTGGAGCAAAACAAATGGCTTTCAAGATAACATAATCATCTCTCAATTTCTATTTGCTTTTCTGCTCTCATTACTCTCACTATAATTTCAGCATCAACCCTGCAATAGAATATTGGGAGGATAATTCAGCAGGTATTGTCTACATATATTTTCTCTCTCAAAGCACTGGAATTTGGTTACTTCTTCAACTGATACAGTCTGTTCCTGGCTGAAGAAGAAGGATGAAAGGGGCCCACAGTCTCTCTGCTTGCTGGATTGTAACTCCATTCCATTACATGGTGCTGTCATTACTTTCTGAACACACAACTATAGAATGGAAATGAAATGTCATGTGTTTGTAATGCATAAATCATTCAAGATCTTTACCATGTTTTGTTTGACTGTCAATAAAATTGCATGACACTTTTCTTATTTTCTTTTCTAGAATCTCTCTACAGTTAAACTCACTGTGTTGTTAGCTATTTCAGACTATGAAATTTCTCAGCAAGCCAGTCAAGTAGACACAACATTGAACTCATCATTATCCACTGAGCTGTCAGACTTAAAGGTAATTTCTTCTTGTTTTGACATGCTCAAATGTGCAATGTACAAGACATGGAAATACTCTACTAAAACCACAAATCTTCAGGTTTACAGCAGAATAATTCAAAGTTTACAATAATAAGATTCCAGATAGAACATAGTGCCTAGAATTTAGACCATGAACAGATCTAAAAAATGCTTCATGTTTATAAAATTGCTGTAGCCGTGGTAATTGTTTCAATATGTCATATTTTAATTTTAGCCACAATACATACAAAACTACAAGGAATTGCCTTCTTAAAGCACTCTTGAAAAATGCATTATCTAGAAATTTGATTGATGACAGCAAAATTGTTTTGAATACATTTTTCTTCAAAAACTATTTTTCTTCAAAAACTATTTTCTTCTGAAAATTCTTATTCTTGAATCAAAAATGACTAAACATGAAATTTTTCACTGCATATTATTTTGAGGGAAAATTTTGAGCTAGACTATTCTGTTTCTAATTCATCTTTAAATAATATAAAAAACTAAAAAATAATACTTTTCTTTTCAGAAGACCATGAGTAATAAAAATTAATCACAGCTTATACAGATTACTTTAATGTTATTAGTCATAAAATCCCAGATAAATCCATAAGATTGGAATTAGCAAATAATACAATCCTTAGTATTCTGCTTCAAATTTTATAATGTTGTCAGCATGTTTGGTTCAAAAGATATATGTGCTTTGAAATGTTCTCCAGCTATTAATATTTTACTGATTGATAATATAAAACCTCTAAGGATTATTTTTGTACACAAAATTAATCACTTTTATTATTATTAATCAGTTTATTCACAATAATAAATATATTCTTACAGTTCCACTGACTGATTAAAATTAGGCATAAAAAGCAGAGGAAAAATTTAACTCAAGTTACCTATACTTAAAAGTGGATGTTCAGATATTAAACTTATAACTTAATTTTTCCTGTCAGCTGTTCATTTTGCTAATATGTACCAATTAGATACAGACAGCAGCTTTATATTGTTCTTGTGCCAATCAGTTATGATATGTACCCCAGAGGATGACAGATTACAACGCATGGAACAAACCTGGCCTGTCTTCTGTTTCTGTACTTCCCATCAAGTAAAAAATGTTCTTACAATTGTAACTATTTAGATTTTAAATTGTTATAAAAGTATAGTCATAATGCATGAATGTGGCATATCTTTCCATTAATTTCGCTCTTTGCGATTTCTGTCAGCCGCATTTTATAAGTTTCCGTATTGCATGTATATTGGATGTCTTTCATAAAATTTAACACTAGTACCTCTTATTCTTGATGTTTTTTAATATATTTAACTTTCAATTTAAAATTGTTTGATGCAAATATATAGAAATAAAATTGTTTTTTTATTTGTTGAATTAGTGTTTTAATATGTTGAAAAACCTAGTTGCTTCTACTAACTAGCTTTTTTTATATACAACATAGCATTTTCTACAGAGACAACTTTTGCCTTGAAAAAAAAAACAATTTCCCTTTGTTCCAAGATATCAGACATAGGAATTATATTAAGAAAGGAAATAAAAGCAAGAAGGAAAGAAAATTCCCCCCATGTTTCAGAAATAGGGAACAATATCTCACTTCTCCAACTTCCCTTTACTTGAGTGGGCCTGCCTGATTATTCACTGAGCCGAATGGCACGTGATACATTAAAATTGTTGAAAGGATTTACTGATATTGACTGATATAACACATGAAAGCACTTTTCAATACATTAAGTGAAGTTACTCAAATTATTTAGGATTGAGATTCTCTGTGATTATTCTGCTTAATGTTTTATTTTCATATATTTTCTTAAGTTGCATATTTGGTGTATTTTATTTATCCAAAATCTTTATTAACCATGTTTCACACCATGACCTTTAAGTGTTTGCTTATAAAAATATGTCATAACATTTTGATATTTTTATTTCCTTAAAAGGGTGACATAGAGAAAGATTATAAATTAGTTAAAAGTTTAAAATATGCCCTGGCTGGTGTGGCTCAGTGGATTGAGTGCTGGCTGGCCTGTGAACCAAAAGGTCACTGGTTCAATTCCTAGTCAGGGCATATGCCTGGGGTATGGGCCAGGTCCCCAGTTAGGGGCATGTCAAAGGCAACTAACTGGTCGATGTGTCTCTCACATGTAGATGTTTCTCCCCGTCTTTCTCTTTCCCTATCCCTCTCTCTAAAAATAAATAAATAACATCTTTTTTAAAAAGCTTAAAATAATTTTTTATTTCCTTATGAAGTACATATATCCAACAAGAAAATAGAACTGCTGAATTGAAAGAGCAATTTTGACATTTTAACTCAGAAATGCCTAATCTGTACTACTGATCTCTAGTGCAGACAACCTAAGGAACCTCCTAAGAGACAGCCCTTCCCCTTGCTCAGATGACTTCCATACACCTGATGACAAGCTTCAGATAAACAATGAATAAGGTCTCTCACCAACCAAGACTACATCTTTAATTCAATCTGGCCAGTTCCCAAACAGGAAGGCAAAAAGTCTTTGAAGAAATAATGATAATGGATGGAAGGGGAATAGGGTAGGGAGAGAGTAAGGCCAGAGAACCTGAGTTTTAATAGTGACTTTTCTATATGATGGTATCTATACTTTTAACTAGTTTTGCCTCTTTTAGAACTTCATTTATGTAAAGGCTGGAAATATGTGTGGCTATAATAAGCATAGTTTTCTTGGTCTTGCAGGCATATAATTGGTGAGAGAGGAGACTTATTACAGCTTTTCAGCAAATACACTCTTCTGAAAACAACACTGTTTTTGATGTGATGATACAATAAAAATGATTTGCCTTCAAGGAAGCTCACTTTACACATTGTGATTTCCATTGCCTTTAAAAAGGTATACCCGTCTTTGGTAACTTAAGTGGATATTTTGATTTTCAGCTGCGCTGAATCAACATAGTTAATGAATGAATGGACGACCCCTATAGAGTAGATGGGCTGAGTGCCCCTCCTTTTGCTGATTGAATTAATTTACAGTACCAGGCCTCCTGTGCCCACTCACCACCATCCCCAAGCACTTTCCAAAGCAATTATGCCTCCATTTAAAGCCTGTACTGAAACAAACTTTGATGATAAAAATAATAACTTCCTCCAGGTCAGTATCCTGAGTTGCTTTAATGGTTAGCAAACAACTCTCCAGAGCCATTTTCACTCTCTAATTTGTCCTGTTTCATTCTCATTGGAAAGCACGGGACTGAGGCATTTTGAAAGTCTGTTCTAAAGCTTCTAAGAAAGATTAAGATCTGTTTTTGATGGGATTGATTTGGAAACCACTCCAACTCACTAGGGAGGCCTTTACTGCATTCACTCGGAACAGTTTCTAATATGACCTTAAAAATAATTCCTTAAATTTTCCACAGGAGGAAAACAAATATCAATTATCCAAATATCTTTTATTTTTCCATTTTTGGTAGAGAAAAACTGGCTCTCTATTCAACTTCACCTTCTTGTTAGAGTGTTTTCTATTGTCAACAAAATTAGAATTGCTATATGAGTCTATAATTTTTTAAAAATTGAAAAATCCACATTGTATGAAAAGCTTACAAAGGAAAAAAGTCACAAGTTTGGAAAAGAGCCAGCGCAATGTAGTGAAAATTTGAGAAAACGCTTTAGGAAGATTTATTTTTTTCAGGAAGTGATATATTTGAATATTGTAATACATAGCCTAATTAATGTTTAAAGCTGGCAGACAAATGCAAGGAGGAGAGCAGCCAAGCTTCAATGGCCACTTCCCTAAAGAGAAATAGAGACCCCATCATCAATCAACATGAAGCATTTATTGTGCAATCTAGTATATGTCCATCATTACTCTATGTGGCGTGGGGAATACAAAGGAATAAGAAACCAGAAGGTTTGCCTCATTGTAAGACAAATGATTAAGAAAGCTAGCCTATTTTTACTCCAGTGTCTACTGACCTCCACTTGTATTGAACCTAAGGCCTTATTAAAAGGACTTGGGTGAAAAGATAAAATTTAAACTGACCCTTGAACAGGGCTTATGGTCTGAATAGATGAGGAGGGGATATAAGGAGGGCATTCGGGAACAGGGGACAATAGTCTTACTTTTAAGGCCAGTATTTCAGCCCCACTAGAGTTCTGCATGCTAGTCATACGGTAATGGGAAGTTGGATTGGGTCTGCTTTGTTGAATTTAGAAAACATGGGAAGATGTTGTTCTAAGATTTAGAGGGTTACTAAACTTTTAGAGCAGAAGAATGGGGCAATAAAACTGACATTTAAGGAAAATCCCAAGGAAGAACTATTATAAACAGAGAACAACTTTGCAGTTGTCCAGGTGAGAGGGAGTATAGGCAACACGAAGGCTGTCGCTTCAATAGCAAAAAGGAAGAGAGAGAAATAGATGGCATTTTGAAGGAGATAATTGTTGGCCATTAGATATGAATAATTAAACAAAGGAATTATACAAATCATGTATCATAGAAATATACACTAGAAGCCTATATGATCTTATGAACAAATGTTAGCCCAATAAATTTAATAAAAATACATATACCAAGTCAAAAATAATAAAGTAAGCATAATATTTATTTTTTAAAGAATTATTTCAGGATGATTTCATAGAATCCAGCCTCCACAACAGATTAGAGGGGAGTTCTTTTGACAGAATCAGGGAAGGCAGGATGCAGAGCTGTTTTTGAAAGGGTGGTGGTGGGGGCTTAGGTGGTAGGAGACAGAGGATGGACAGAACACTACACTTTTATTTGTGATGCTGATGTTGGGGTGATGGAAGACATTCAAAGCATGATTTATAACTGACAGTTGGAAAAGATAGATAAGAGCAAGAAAAAAATGGAATATTATAGAAAGCCTAAAGCCAACCAGCTGCCATTCCAGTGGATTTTCCTGAAATGAAAAATATCCAGTTTTTTCACCTGCCTGATGCTTTATCACTTATACTTACCACTATAATTGCTTTCATGCCTGCCACACAGGGCTGGTGAGTAGGTCATATAAAAACAAATTTACTTCGTAAACTATAAAGGGCCATATAATTTGGTATATCATCATTACATTTTATGTTGTCTTTATATATTGATTTTTTAAAGCCACTATATAGCACTACTCCTTAAGAGTAAGTTGATAAAACGTGACTTCTTACATAGACTGCAGTATGGGAAAGGAGAAAAGAAGAGTAACTTCACACTGGAGAAACATGACTAAAACTGCCTCTGCCAGCCGATCAAGGCTACCATCAGCAGTGATAAGTCATGTTGACATTATTTACTGTGTATATAATGTGATGAAAATGGCACTTTTTCTCTGTTGTCTCACTCCAAAAAAACCATAAGCCCAGACTAATCAGAAAAAGAATCAGACAATTCTCAAGTGAGGGGCATTCTCTACAAAAGCCTTGACAAATATTCCTCAACAGTGTCAAGATCTTCAAAAATAAGGAAAATCTGAGAAATTGTCACCAAAAAAAGTATCAGAAGCCATGAATACAATATGGCATATTAGGTAGGATCCAGGAACAGAACCAAAAAGGGGGACATGAAGGAATAACTAAGAGATCTGACTAGTAAAGTACAGAACTTAGTTAAAAACAATGCTTCAACATCAATCAGTTCATTAATTGTGACAAATGTGATGTACTAACGTAAGATGTTAATAAGGGACATGGGGGTGAGATACATGGAAATTCTCTACTGCATTTGCAACTTTTCTGAAATCTAATGGTATTCAAAACTGAAATGTTTAGATAACATTTAAAAGAAAAACCTAAAGTGGTTATAAGGCAGGCAAAGGGAGGGTGGAAAGAAAGATTTCACTAAGTCTTAAAATTTAGGACTTTTTAAAAATGTCAATATAAATTTTCTAACTAAAAAATTGTATTCAAAGGCGGACCTCTCAGGCAGAACATAAATATTGGGGATTTAAGCCAAAAAGAAGAGATATTTTGGAAAGATAATCCAGAAGAATGAGACAGTTTCTTAAATGGCCAAAAGTAATTCTTCTAAAATGATATCTATTCCAAAGTTTGTTTGTATGATTACTAGATCTTTATTAAAATATCTACATTTGAACTTCCATTAGGAAATTATTTTATAATATTTATGAAATGGGATAGGAAGGGTATTTTCAAATCTAATACTTAAATACATAATCAAAGTTTTATTACTTTCTGTCTTCCTATTGGATTCAAAAGAATTCATGTATACTTGATTTGTTTATTATTCAGAATAGCTGTGATTTCTAGTTAATAAAAATACTTTATCCAAGAATAATTTCTAGGACTTAGCCCAAATACTTAAATAGTCCCTCTAGAAATCACTATTCCTCTGCCAATTACTATTTTATTATTTTATTTCCACTTAGAATGTATAAAACTCATTAATGATAACTAATCTTTCATTTGAAATTTCCAGTCTGAATTTTAGATACTGAAGGCTCAAGGTCTGGCTAAGAACATGGAAATAACTGCAAATCTTGGATGGCTGTATTTTTAGCCTGTTGAAGTTTGCCACTAGGGCTGGGAGCCTGTAAATTAGGTGTCTGTGGCTCCAGCCCCAAACTACTATAAGCAGAAGGTTTCACTGAGCTTAAAATGAAAATTAAGCTATATGCAAAATTTTCATTACAAAGAGAACAGAGCTATGACTGTTGAGTAAAAAGGCTGAGGGTGAGGAGCCAGGGCTAATGGGACATTACTCAAAGGAAAGCCCTCTACCCCAGCTCATCAGCAACACTCTATTTCTAAGTTCTTTTGAGAAGTTTTCACACTCTTTATATCTTAGGTTATAAAACTATAAGAGATTTATTCTGTTTTCTCAACTTTACAGATGATAATACGAAAGATCAGATGTTCTGCCAAAGGCGCACAAGGAGCTGGGATGAGAGCTGTGGTCTCCCAACTCCTAGCTCAGTGCATTCTCTTTCAGTGCAGTTTCCACAACTGCATTTGGAAAAGGGTATTGCACAACTGACCAAACCAGAGATCCAAAATGCACGTTAGGTTACTACAGACTTGGGGAAACATTTTCATTAAAAATGTAACTTTGTTCAAAATTGAATGTTTCAAAAGTATTGGACATCATGGAACATCTTTTTTGCAGTGTTACCTCTTACGACTCTGAAGAATGCCATCAGGGAAAAATCTGTCCTGTGTTGTTCAAAATTGTGAAAAGGACCAGGTAATGAAAATTGTTGTTATTTTGACTGAAATACCTACTTTTTCCCTCTTTAAAACAATTTTTTGACTTTCAATGGCTACATTTCAAATTGGTTAACTGGAAATTTTAATTTTTAAACATCAAAAAATGCCTGTAGAGGATTGGGTATTATGTTCCATGAGAGGGAGAAGGGCACCAAACACTGAAGCAGTGGGAAAACAACTAATAAAAATCTATGATGTGCAAAACATTTTTCTACACACACTTGTTGTTTTTGACCTTACCTAAGTGAAGGTCACTGTGACTGGAAGTTAATGAGTTCAGCAACTGCTCTTGAAAGAAATTTCAGGAATGCCACATTTTTATGCAGTCCACTAATCTAACATGTTTAATAAAACCATAAAAGCTATGACCCATTAGTTGGCAGCAACAAATATTATTTTTAAATAAGTAGAATGAGATAAAATAGTTCAGGCTAAAATAACTTGAGTATATCATTGCATAGTAATGTGAGTATATATGCATATATGCATTATACCTTATTTAAGATAGAAAAATGCTTATAAAACACTGATCCAGAGCATGAGTCAGCTATTAAATATAAATATTTTAAAACTTTTGTGCAGCTGAATTTATTATCCGAGGATAAGCACTGGATTTTTTTGGTGAAGGAGAATACAACCCAGTGGACTAAGAAAGGGAATTTGAAGACTAATGTATATCATGTAATATTATATCTGATGGCTGGGTTATCTGTCCTTTATTCCATGTTCTACAAAAACAAGAATTTCAGGGATAGTACACTGAGCGTGTTCAACATGCAAGAGAAAGCAACAGAACGGAGAATTGGACCAGCATATGAAGTACTTTGAACGCCAAACTCTGCAGCTGGGGCCAGACCAGCTAGAAGGAATGTCTTATCTTAATGAAAGCAGAACTTGGAACTGAAGCAGGGAATTCAGAGAGTGTCAGGAGAAAATCTAGTTTTCATTGTTTGGATAAGTTCAAGGGCTAATGACCAAGACCTGAATTTAAGGACAATTCAATGGGAAGAAAGCACTGAAGTAAAAAAACAAACAAACAAACAAAAAAAGTGATGCACCATGTCACTGTGACTCCAACTTTAAATAGATGTTAAGGAAACCAAAATTGTGGAGAGAATAAGTGGGGCCAAAGAGTATTCAAGCCAAAACATAAAAAACAGCTGTTTACTAAAATGATAATACATCATGCTCAAGTGGTGTTTGTTTCAGAAACCCAAGGTTTGTTTAATATTCAAAAGTCATTGTAATTTACTATATTAACAGATAAGGGAGAAAATCATGTTATAATCTCAACAGATGCAGAAAAACACTTAGCAAAATTTACCATCTATTCATGATTAATACTCTGTGTCATTTGGGAAAATCAGCTTGATAAAGGGCACCTATGAAAACCTACAACAAATATAATATTTATGTGAAATACTAAAACATCCTCCCATGTGGGAACAAGGAAAGGATGTTTACTCTTACTCTATTCATAATATCCTAGTCATCAAGATAAGAAAAACAAATAAAAGATATAGAGATTATTTTAAATGTACTGATAGTTCTATACACAGATAACATGAATATTTGCTTAGACAATACTAAGGAATCTACCAAAATACCCCTAAAACAATGGTAAATTGTGTTTTCATAAATAATCGCTACAAAATTGCTGGCCATATGCTCCTACAAAATCTTGTTACTCCCACATAAGAGTCTTCTCTTTTCCTTGAAACTGGGCAATTTTGTGCTAGACCAATAGTATACAATTGAAGACATATAAATGGCCAATAGTATGTGAAAAAAGATATATAAATGACTAATAGTACATTAATCATTATGAAAATACAAATCAAAATTATAATGAGATACTATTGCATACCCCCCCAAATGGCTAAAATTAAAGACTGACAAACCTAAAAATTGGCTAGGAGGTGGAAACTAGAACTTTCAATTTTGCTGGTGAGAATGTATTCATATGTATATATTCACAATACCTTCCAAATGGAAAAAGCCTAAGCACTTGTCATCAGAAAATAGCTGCAGATTGTAATATATTCATACAGTGATCATTTCCTGGCAATTAAAAGGAACAAACTACCAATACACGTACCATAAATAAATCTCCAAATCAATTGCTAAGTGAATTTATACTGCATGAATCAATTTATATACAATTCTAAAATAGGTAAAATTAATGTATATCAGAAAGAATAAGAGTAGTGTTTGCCTTGGCAGTGGCAGGGACTGGGATTTCCTAGGAAGGGATATGGAGGTACTTTTGGGAGTGATAATGCTCTATATCATGTTAGGGGTTTGGAGTACATAAGTACATGCACTTTTCAAAACTTATTTAATAGTATAACTGTTTTACATATTTCATCATATGTACACTATACTTAAATACAACTATATACTTGATTTTATACACATGTACACACTTAGACATGAAATATTGAATTAAGTGATGCAAATGCTGAAATTGTTAAGGGTGTTAATGTACTTATGTCTGCAACTAATTTTGAAATGCATTAAAAATTGGATTGATGAATAAATACAAGGATGAATAGATGAATTGATGTGTGAAAAACCCAACACAGCAAAATATTAATTGTATAATCTTGGTTTTGAGCATATGTGTGTTCACTTTCAACTTTTATGCATTTTAAGAAGTTTTCATAATAAAATTTTGGAAAGATTACAATTGCGTAATGGCTTTAAAAGAAAGATATAATATGCTATGAAAACAAAAAAATTATAAAATTGGAAGGAGTCAGGAAGAACTTTTTTTTTGTTAGAGTAGTTAAGTTTTCCATTTTCTTCAGTAATCTACTAAGGACTACAAAATCAATAGCTTCTAGAAGTGGTTCTACTCAAACTACATTCATGTATCTTTCCTGAGATCTTTCCACTGTCTGTGAAGCAATATTTCTGTAAACTTCCAGTCAGTTCTCCTCACTTCCCAGACATCAGTTTAAATGCTGTGCTCTCAAAGTAGCCCTACACCAGGTTAGAAATGCCTGGTGCCCTGTCCTCTCTCAGCACTCAGCATCATTTGCCTTGTTCCCTTGTTCAGTGTCTGTCTTCCTCAATAGCCTATAAGAGGTGTAAGGGCTATGATTGTGTGCATCTTGTTGATTGTAGAATTCCCAGTTCCTACAGCAGTGCTTAGTATATAGCAGGTGTTAAACAAAGTATACTGAATGAATGAATTCTGTTGTGTTAAATATTAAAAGAAAATACTGGATTAGGCAGAATAGTGGACACCATTCACTGCAAAGTTTTCATTTCATCTCAGAAAACTCCTGGGCTGTTTAAGATAAGATCATCCAAACTGATCGGTATACAGATTCTACAAAATATTGAAGGACTTTTCCTATGAGAGTGTTTTTACAACAATGAAGGGTTAGAAAGAAGCTCAACCTGCATAAATCCAACTTAAAAACAAATCCAAGTCCAGTCATTGTTTTCAGCTCACTCTTTGCTCTTTTCAGTTTCTTTTTTGACTTTGCCCTATTATACCAAGGCACATCACAACCTTTGGACACAAATTTCAGCTTGATGTTAATGTAATTCATTCTGATAAATTTTAAAAAAAAGACCTAGAGAGTGTAAACATATAAAACCAACAATAACAAAATGGTAGCTTTTAATATCCATGAACTAAAAATAAATCAGCACATAAGATAGAAAAAAACAAACTATATTGCATTTGGACCATACAGCATGGGGCTGAGAAAGACAGTCGAAGGATATCTGCCTGGGGAAACTTAAGAATGGAAATGCCTTGCAAGGAGGTGAGACAGTTGTTGCAAAACCAAATGAATTCTTTGCTGCAATAATCACATAGAAAGATGGATGTTGGAAGCAGACATATGGCTCACAGGGGAAGAGTAATGAGATAAAGGCTCATGCTGCCGGAGCAGGTGATCTACTAATTAGATTTCAGCGATGCGGTTCATAAGATGTTGAGATGGAAATTATCTAAAAATATACAAAAGAAACAAAAGAGAGAAGCAGGGGAAATGATTTAGAGCCATGACCATAATGAAATCAGGATGATGGAGCTGAACTAAGGTTTTTATAAGACTTTTGTTAGCAAATAAAAGCAATCTGTCATGTAATATTGAAATTTTAATAGGATTGAATACAGCAATTCAACAACTACAACTGCTGGCAATATGATCACCACTTCACCATACATTGTTTTCATATACTTTCATGTAATTTTTAAGGACCTACCATAATAATTACTCATATGTATAATCAATTTTATTCTGCATCACAATTTTCTGAGATAATTGTATTCTAGAAAATAGAGCTCAGAGGCTAAATGATTTTCCTAAGGGCACACACCTGTAAGCCATAGAACCGAGGTTCGAACTTAGTGTATCTAATTAAAAAAATAATGGCCCTAATCCTGAGCAATGAGTTTCACTTGTTTCATAGCACTAAAAATTTATATGCAACTTGGAAATAAAAATCAATGCAAGTGTTTTATAACACATGCTTATTTCTTCATATTACATAGAGCTTTTGCTGGTAGTCTTCACCCTCACCCTCAAAAAAAAAAAAAGCACTTGATCTGGGTGAGTCATTTGGGGTGAGAGCCTGTATTGCATTCTAAACTTAAAAATATTACACTCAGGATACTTGCCTCCTCTTATCCATTTTGTGATGTCTCCCGTGACTGAAATGCCATATAACCACCATAGCATTTTAAACTGAACCACTGGTACTGGCTCTTACAACAGTGAGATACAATGGAAATATTTGAGGTTGAAGAAAACAAGTGGTAAAACTCTCAAATGATTCCTGAATAACCCTTTAAATTTTTAAACGTAAGGGAACCTAGAAAGCATACAGGCAAACATTACTTCTAGGGAGTTGCTTTAGAATAATTTGGATGGCTGCAACATATGTATCTCATTGAAATAATTCACTCATTGTGTGCTGTAATATTAATACAAATTATAATCAAGTGTTCTGAATTACAGTGACTATTCCATGTGTTCTGGCTGATCAATGGATATGAAATTTTACTCTATGTAAGAATAAACATTCACTATGCAAAGTAAAATTAATGAATTTATTTAGCAATAAATGCAATTTCATAAGGTTCTCCCTTGGTTGAAAAATTAACACATATGATTTCAAGAACTAAAGAAAATGGATTTGTTGGCTGTATACTTACATGGACATTTTGGCAAAAAAGTCTTTTGACAAAATTCATTAATTTTAAGTGTGGTAGAAGCGTGCCTATGCCAAAAACATGTGGCAAAGTGAAAACCAGCTTTACCTGCTAACCTGCTACTTCTTAAGAGGGACAAACATTTGTAATAATAATTACCATGATTCAGTGTCAACTATGTACCAAGAGCCATCTTGCTTTTCATATGGTATTTCATTTGAAAAATAAAAAAAAGACATTATAAAAAATAGTTGGATCCAGGATGCATTAAATGGGAAAAGGTCTCTGAAGGCAGAAGGACACACAGCAGAGAGTTCAATCTTTAAGCCATCTGTCTGAGCAACAAGAGGAAGTCTGGGGGTGGAGAAAATACAGAGAGAACTTGAAAGTGTCCTGAAATACAGCTGAGGGAAAGTGCTCTGGTCTCTGCTGAGAAGGGAAATCATGAAGTCAAGTGGTACTTGTTACAAGGTGAACTTGAGATTCAGAGAGTAAGTAATAAATACACTAAAACTCAGGTTGTCTAGAAATAAATTCTCCACTCAGATTGATATTTAGTATAACTTGTTGGATGCTTTGTAAATAAATTTGAATTTTATAAGAATTGATAAACTAATGTTATACCAAGGTGGAGGAATAGGTAATGAATGTAAACAATACAGAAAGTTACTTAGGAGTTATTTTTTAAGTATATTTTATTGATTATGCTATTACAGTTGTCCCAACTTTCCTCCTTTGCCCCCTCTGCCTGGTACTCCCCATTCCATCCAGCAATCCTTCCCACTTAGTTTATGTTTATGTGTCGTGCATATAAGTTCTTTGGCTTCTCCATTTCCTATAGATAGCTTTGCTGGATAGAGTTGTCTAGGTTGTAGGTCCTTGCTTTTCAGCACTTTGAATAATTCTTGCTAGTCCTTTTTTGCATGCATAGTTTCTTTTGAGAAATCAGCTGACAGTCTTATGGGAACTCCTTTGTAGGTAACTCTCTTCTTTTCTCTTGCTACTTTTTAAGATTCTTTCTTTATCTAGAGATAAACCTTTGGCATTTTAATTATGATGTGTCTTGAGGTGTGCCTCTTTGGGTCCTTTTTGTCTGGGACTCTCTGTGCTTCCTGGACTTGTATGTCTATTTCCTTCACCAAATTAGGGAAGTTTTCTTTCATTATTTTTTCAAATAAGTTTTCAGTTTCCTGCTTTTCCTCTTCTCCTTCTAGCATCCCTATGATTTGGATGTTGGCACATTTAGGGATGGCCCAGAAGTTTCTTATACGATCCTCACTTTTTTTGTTTTGTTTTGTTTTTTAATTCCTGTTTCTTCTTTCTGTTCTGGTTGAATGCTTAGTTCTTCCTTATGTTCCAAATCATTGATTAGATTCCTGATTCCGGCTTCCTTCCCTTAACTGTTGGTTCCATCTAGATTTATCTTAGTGTGACCTCATTTCTTCCTTTATGTCGTTGTCATATTCAATGGGTTCTCTGAGCATCCTAATCACCAGTGTTTTGAACTCTGCATCTGATAGGTCAGCTATTTCCATTTTGTTTAGTTCTTTTTGGGGATTTTGTTCCCTTCTTTCATTTGGGCCATATTTCTTTGTCTTCTCAATTTGACAGTCTCCCTCTGTTTGTTTCTGCATATTAGGTAGAGCTGCTTTGACCCCCTGTCTTAATGCACCTGTTAAGTTTTATGAGGCGGAGACTTAGGTGTTTGCCAGGGCAACCCACTTCATTGCTTTGTGGCTGTGAGTGGGGGGAAAGCTCAGAGAGGGGGCGATGCCACTGTCTGGCTTCTGAAAGTTTGCCAGCACTCACTCCATTTCCAGTTACTTCAACCACTTCCCATATGTGACTGGCACCTTTCCAGCTGTTGCCCTCAGGTGAACAGCAGCATGGGCGGGTTTGCATTCATTCTAAATCCATGTGGGGCCTTTAAATTGACTCTCCTAAAAAGCCCACAGTTTCTTCCACTGCCCCAACCCCCACTGGTTTTTACAAACAGAAGTTATGGGGCTTTATCTTCCCAGCACTGGAAACTTGGGCTGTGCAGTCTGGCCTGGGGCTGGGATCGACCACTCCTTGGGTATCTCTCTTGATTTTTATCTACCATATGTGAATGTGGGACTACCCATTATGCCTCTGCTTCCACCTCTCCAAACCATACCACATCTCCTCGCCTCTCTGTACTGACTGCATCTCCACCCCTCCTACCTGTCTGGATGAGTGTGGCTCCTTTAAATCCTTTGATATCGGACTTCCACACAGTTCTATTTTTCTGACAGTTCTGAGTGTTATTTTTTCTAAGGTTTAGTTGTAATTCTTCTTGTGGTTGTGCAAGGAGGTGAAGCGTGTCCACCTATGTCCCCATCTTGACCAGATGTCAGGATTTAAATACATGATTCAGCCAATCATTCTCTTCCTAGGAATGAGGAAAGTTATTCCTACCCTTATTTTAATTTCAAAAGGAACTGACCATCTTCACAAATCCTGTGCTCTCAACATTTCAAATTTAATTCCCCCTTTGATTAATTTAAAATAATCACATCTAGCCTCTGAGCTGCTGAAACTTTCTTCCTCCTTCTTTGGATCCCATATGTTAGTGACATTTACCTGATTTACCAGTCTACTCATCCAATTAGAATTCTTCCAGACCTAGAGTGTATTTAGGTACTGTATTGGATGCAGGGGGAACAACTTTACTTGGCACAACAGCTTCCAAATAAGCTTCCTCTAGCTCTTCTCTCATTTTCTGTGATATTAGATATTGGTCCACATCAGTAATACTATCCTAAATGGAAAAAGATAAATAGACCTGTGGGAGTAAATCCATTTTGAAAGCCCAAAACACACAGACTTTTACTTACCAAAAGATTTTTTCATGAGACTGCTTCAAATAAAGACAAAGTCAAACCAGTTGTCCTTGAGTTAGGAAACACTGCTGCCCAAACTGACTGACTTTGAGAAAATGTTTCCATTCATTTGCCATTCATTGCTGGAAACCATTTTTGACAAGCTGCTATGTTCAAGGTACCACAGAAAGGGCTGAGATTATGGTGAAAATATGGATAAGATATAGACTCCTCTTTCAAGAGACATAGCAGATGCCTATAAATGATGATGATACAAAGTGAAAAGTAGCAAGTGTCTTGAGGGATGAAAATATACAGGATTAACCTAAGTGCATACACATAAAATTTTAATGTATGTATGAGCATTGTCCCTGCTCCCTACTTTTTATTTTGTAACTATAAGTCAGCATTCCTCTGTATTATTGTTTTCATTTCAGTAATGGGTTGTATTTCAATCTGACACCTAGAAGTCAAGGTAAAGATGGTAGAAAGGAAATGTATATGCTGAATGGCACAGATGGAATATGACAAGGGACTGCAGCATGGTTTGAAATATATACTGCTGCTTATGGGAGACCGGGGTGCAGACAGCTTGACACAGTGAATAGAGCAGCTCCTCGGAGAACCAAGGGTCTGGCTCACTATTGGAGTACCAGTCATTCAAAACCTCTGAGTCTTAGAGTTCTTATTTATAAATCAGGGCAGGGTGGTTTTGACTACAAGATATTTAGGTTTCTACTCAGCTTTAGACTCTCAAATTCCACTAGACAAGTGGAGTCTACAAACTCTATGCATAATGAGGCTTAGTCACCAGGGTATTCCCTGTGCCTAGCACAGAGCTTGGGCCCATAGCAGATGCTCACAAAGCACAATTCAATGAGTGAATAAGTAATAGAATTGCTTATGAATGACAGTCTAATAATATCTGCCACCTTCTCTCCTTTCTTTTTACCTCCAGGGTGACCAACCAGTCTTACTTATTTGCCTAGGATTTTCCCAGGTTTTAGTGCCAGAAGTTCCACTTCTTTGGAAAACCTTCAATCTCAACCTTCAATCTTCAAAAACCAGGGTGGTTGGTCATACCACTTTCTCCCTGCTTTCCTTATCCATGCTTCAGGTATACCCCTGGCATAGTGAACCTTACTTAAAACCACTAGAGCTATTTAGGACTACAGATATTCCTTTAAAGGGTTCTGAAAAGTTTGATGATTTGTTTCTTTGTTTTGTTTATCTCCCTCTGAAATAAATCAATGTTAAAATAAGACATAGATTTTCAATGTCTCTCCCTAGCCATATGGCAAGTGAGTGAATGATCTACAAATAAAAAAGTCCTTGTATTTTCCAAAAGCCATCTCTGCCTGAGTACATTATGATGTGATAAAAATGCAGAGCATAAGTCATCAAATAATTCTTGGAATATGTCCCTTGGATGCCAATCCAAACAGGTGCTGTAGACAAAGCTCAAACTGATGGTGAATTGGGACTAGCTGGTCACAGCCAGGGCAAAGACACCAAGGCAGCAGGGAAACCTAACCTGGCAGTGGGAGAGCAAAGACACACGAGAAGTCTAAAAGTGCAGAAAAATTCAAGGGACCAGTACTTCTTGTTAAAAATTCCCACGTGTATCCTGACCTTCAGCAAAACTGGGAGAGGTTAGGGCAGTGCCATTTTCCAGTGACGACAAAATGAATGACCTGCTAATGTCACCCTTCCAGCTCTGAAAGATGTGACATGGGACTGCTGTCAATTCCCAGATTTCATTCGGACCTACAGGCCTTTCCAGTGGAACATAAAGGGGCACTCTGGGTGGAAAGATAGATTTTAATTTAGTCCGGATTTCATGCCTGGCTAGCGAGGATCATCATTCTATTTCACCCTGCTAGAGGCAAGGAAATGTTGCCACCTGGTATCGATGTCTGGCTGGCTTAGGAAAAAGGGACATTTCTTCTCACAGTACTAATGGAGCAGTTCATTCATCTGTGTTCAACTAGAGAAATGCTATGGTTTTTGTGATTCCAGTTTTTAAAGATAAACATTTTCAGTATACTATAGTTACTATACTTTTAGCAAGATATGTCCAATGAAAGAAACATACATCTGTTTCAGGGTTGGAGGAAAAAATATCTTTTGGATTTAGTAAGACATGATATGGCTCTCTGCCTATGTACCACACTTCGAGGGACTGTCAACCTTAATTTCCCATGAGAAGCAATTCCACCATATTTTACTTTTATGTCCCATTGAGGGATTCCTTAGTTTATTTGTCCAAAAATATTCACTGGATGCCAGGCCTTTAGACACTGGAGATAGAGAAAGGAACCAAACAGACAAATTCCCTTTTGTCATGAAATATGTATCTGCAGTTGAGAAAGAGACTGCAGTAGTAATAAAGGAATAAATACTTCGGATAAAAACAAAACAGGGAAGTTGATAGACAAGGTGTGGTGCGTTTTCTAGGGCTAGTTTTACACCACACTTGAGAGGAAGCCCCCTTGTTTTTCCTACTCCATATAAACTACATAGCTGCTAGAAAGTTTAAGTGATTAGATTTTGGGTTTTATTTAGATATTGCACAAAGCAAGAGATATGACTGGAAGAATTTTAATCAAAGATAAGCAAGTTAATTGTCAAAGTGGTAGATACTCTTCCAAAATCCAAGCCAGGTAGTTCATTGCCGAGGCACAGTGTAATAGAAATAGCATGGAATTTGTGGTCAGGCTAAACTAGTCTTAAATTTTAATCCAGCCACATCGGCTCTATGTGGCCCTAAGAGCATTGTTTTAATCATCCTGGGCTTTACTTTCTTTTTTTGCACTATGAGCATAATCATTTATTCCACTCTTAAAGGGGCTATTGTGAAGATTAAATATGATAATCAATGAAAAGCTTCCGGCACTCGGCGGATGTTTCTCATGCTACAGTCACTGTGATGCCTCACACCCCCTTCCTTCTTCTCAAAAGGACTGGCCAAGACTGAGGAAAGAGAAGACATGATTATAAATAATTGACTGAATGAACTGTAACAGGAGGATGGGAGGTCTGAGAAAAACGGGATGCCTCCACATATTACTGAGTGGAGGATAAAATCAGAGGTGACAGTCTAGAATTGCATCTTCTCTGTACGCTCACAGAGCAAAGGAAACCACAAGTGAACTGCAGTGCCATTGGGGCTAAGTCCTTCATGAGGCACCTCATACTTGGTAGTCTGCGTGGAGGGGAGAAACCCAAACTGAGAGGAAGGAAATGAGCATTCATAACCCAGAGCTGCTTTGGGCCCTGAGAGGATCTGTTTCAACCTGAAAGATATAAAGAACATTTCCACTAAGTCTTTATTTCTAAAGCAGAAGTATACAAGGAGAGGAAAATTGAGTTTCAATAGCTATCGGGAACAGAGTTTTGATTATTTTCTTTCAAGAAAAACCTCAGACATTTTTTATTTCTTATCTTTTCAGCAAATGTTGTTGTTGTTGTTTTTAATTGGTTAGATAAATGCACTCCAACATTCAAACAAGTGACTCTAGGCCAAAGTTGTGGCTTCAGTTAAAGTACAGAACTAAGGAGCAAGAGGCCAGGGGCTCACAAAGGTCCTGCCTGCGCCATCCAAGGGACAGATGGGGAAGAGGCAGTATATTTGAGACAGAGAAAATGGAAGTATGTTGGGAAATACAAAAAACTTGCAGGCCCTAATTAGAAAAGAATTGCCTGTTAACAGATGTGAACACCATCCAGGTGTTCCCCAAACTGAGAGATTTCCTGAAATGTAGGATTTTCAGTGCCAAAGCTGGACAGTCCAGGCAAACAGGATGACTGGTCACATGACAACAGGTGTCACTAGTCATGTCTGAAGAACACTTAACGTGGTAGAAGCAGCAGAGCAGGCAGATGCTTAGAAGAGGAGACAAGCCTCAATTTGAGTTTCATTGGATGGGAATTCTATTTTTATATGAATTTACTGACCATGCTGTTTTATGTTTTTTATTGAGATATAGCTGATATAGCATAAAATTTATCATTTAAAGCATACAATGGAGTGTTCTTTAGTACCTCACAGGTCATGCAACCAGCATGTCTACTTCCAAGCACTTTTCAGCACCCCAACAAAGAGACCCTGTATCCACTAACAGCCACTTCCCCTTCCCCTTTCTTTCCATCCCCTAGCCTTTAAAAAAACATGATTTGAATTTTCTGTATTTAGGAGGAACAGGTAAGTAATAAGACACATACAGAATCCATAGTATACTGGGGCTTAAGCAAACTTTTGGTGTGTCCGATGTAGCCATAGGGTAAAAACAAGAAAAGAAAAGAAAAATCAAGCCATATCCATTAAGAGGTAATCTCTTTACTATTGGTTTCCTTAAATCTACACTGGTTAGGAAGTAACCTGGTGGGGCCACTGATGTAATGCAAAGCTTGGGGAAAGTGTTCAGTCATGGTTATGTAACCAGTTGTTAGTAGCTCTTCTTTATAAGATCTCAGTGTTTTCTAGGAGTTCACACTCATTCTCTATCTCATTTTATTTCCTTAGAAATAACTTGAAATTAAAAATTACAATGATCAAGTTGGTTCATAGCCTCATTTCATGTGGTCTCTTTTTAATTAATTAAGGAGTATGCATTTTATTGATCTTTTTCATCAGAAGTGATTGCTCATTATGTTTTTAAAAAATAAATGGTAATATTTTGCTCTAAAGAAAAACTATCAGGAAACTTTTTAATAAACTGTGTTTCCCTCTATATCCATGTCTGGTATCTATTTGGCTTGGAAAAGGAGTAGTTTCTATTTGAATCTGCCTTAACCAAATTTTACACAGTATTACCAAACCCTCACCACTGGCTGTGTTTGTTTGCAATTCCACAGTGATAGATGGAAACTTTCTGGATGTCTGGGCCCCGGCAATTATACAGAAACATAAACAGAAAGTTATCAGAAAAAATTGCACAGTTGAGCTATTTATCATCAACTATTGGCTTCAAAAGCAAGACACTATTGTCCAGACCATAAATTTAGAGTTTGTTACCTTGAGTACAAGATAGGACCATCAACTACCTATTGGCAGGAATTTCAGTGGTGAAATACAGCTAGTAAAAATAAGTTTGCACTGAGCTATTCTTATGTTCTCACTAGACCCTCCATGTAACTCACAGCACACATGTGAAAGACATCTGACCTGTGTTGGTTGGAAGAGCTAAGGCATCTGCGCTATATGTGGGTTGAATATATGATGTCATCTACATTCGAACCAGGTTCTAAAGAAATGAGCTAACCAGGCACAGACTAAACTGGCAGGAAGCAAATGTGAGCCTTGGTCCAGGATAGGAGTTTACCCTGGGATTCACAAGCCCCTCAATGACTTAGGGATCTACTGACAGGCTTCAGGAGGTCTGTGAACAATCTAAGTTGTGTGCGAAATGTTGAACTTTTTTTTTTTAAGAAAGAAGACACAGCTTCTTATCAGATCCCCAAAGTGGCCTGCTATTCAAAATAAGTTCAAAAACCATTTCTCTTAAAGAATATGATTAACAGTTGATTTTATATTCTAATAAATTATTTGCCTCCATAAATAAGGCTTTATATTTTGCCTGCTTGTAATTATGTCCCAAATCAGATTCAGTGATAAGTAAATGTCTCTTACAGATTTATATTTGAGTGTATGTTTCCATCTTTATTGTATATACCCTGTATCAGTCAGAATTTGGTCACAGAAGCAGAAAAAACTATGAGTGATTGACAATAAGGAATTTATATGGAGACATGTGCAATTGGGAAAACCAATGAGAAGTCTACACAAAGCTATTGCTTCCGTGTCTGGTATTGAGTCAGAGTGGCCAGGTGGACAGATGAAGAAAATCTGGCTATAAAAGTACAACAGAGCTATGAGCAACTATAACTGACATCCATCTCAAGTTGCCTTTCCCTTGATAATGCAAGTGACCTGCAGGTGAAGCTGGAACTCTTCACTGTAAAGCTATACACAGATCACATTGAAGTTAAAGAAGGAATTTCATCAGCACTTCAGAGAAGCTGTGGAAGAAGGTGCTGGAAGCTGAAACTGGGGGACTTGGGGGCGCACTCATGTTGCTCCAAGTCGGCAAAGTAAGCCAGCAGATCATCAGCAGTCATATTAGCTGTGGCAATTCCTGGCACCCCACCCAGACCATGAGAACACAGAAATGACTGCTGTTTTACATCTATCCTCCAAACCTCATGAAATTTTTTCCTGCGGACAACCTCAACCCAAAGAGAAGGGAGTTCTGAAAAAGTTAGTTCCAACCTGGTACAGTCGCCACAGTCCAAAGCCACCACACACATAGTGCTTCTCCGAAAAGAGGCCCTGGGGGGAAATGCTTTTACTTCTCCTAGCCATAAAATAACAGTTTATTCATAATCTAGTTCCTTGAAAAAATGCCTTTACTTTTCATAGCCATAAAATAAAGGTGACAATTTATTCATAATCTATTCCCTTAAGATACTGTAAACTATATATTGCTTATTTTGGCAGGTATCTTTATTTGAACTTTTTAAAGCTATAAGTGTTCCATTAAGCAAAGGCCATGATGGAACCCCCAAATACAGCATGTAGGCATGGGAAAAATGAGACAGAGATAGTAACCAAGATTAGTAAGTGATTAATACCTAGGATAAACAAAGCTGTCCAGAATACACCAAAAATAACCAAAAACACAACAGACAAATTGGTAGAGGATATTAGAGAACAATCCATAGAAAGGGAGGATAATGGTTAATACCAAACTATTAAAATATTCTCACATACTTTGGTAATCAGAGGAATACAAATCAAAACAGCAAGGTTTTGCCTGTTCTATAGGGATTAGCAAGTATCAGAACGCCATAGGTTGTTGAGGACAAGGACCCAGAAAACTCACACACTGCTGGTGGGGAGTGGACTAGTGCCAACATACTGAAACACATCCTGGGAGTACTTACTCCAGTCAAGATTGCTCACCCAGAGGTGTTACTCTGGAGATCACCTTAAAAAACAAATACAAAAATCCATAATCACTAGGTTATAACAAGGGTGTTCATTATTGTGTTTACACAAGTAGGTAGTTGAAGACAATATATGAGCCCATATCAAGGCAAGTAAATAAGAAAAATACAGTGGACATAAGCCATGGAATGCTACCCAGCAGGTGAGAGAAACAACTAGATGTGTTTTCTGTAACATACATAGCTATTACAAAGGCAGTATTTAGTGGAAAGGTAAAACATGGGATTTTATGTAAATTCCAGTGTTTGTAGACAAAAAATAAACTAAACTTTGATGATCATTTTAAAAGTATATGAAATCTTGAAGTACAACCAAATACACTAGAATCATAGGCTGTAGGAGGAGAAAAATGGGAATGAGGAATGAGCAGGAAAGTGAACCACTCAATAGAAAGGGATGGGCCTGGCACAGAAAGGTAACAACAGTGTGCTGTAGAATAACATAACCCTCTTCTTTTTGGAAAAAAGAAATACAAAGTTCACATAAATGTGTTTTAGAGCACCCAAGCATATGCAGAAATTGTATCTGCTTCAATGTCTCTGAGCTCCAGTGAGTCCTTTACAGTGACACAGAACTCATGAGATTTTCTCGTTTCATGGTTAGTCAGCCTCAAACACAAACTGAGCTTTCAGGTAACAGAGAGATTCTGGTTAGATTCCAAAATAGGCACGTTGGAAAATGAAATATATAATTTTAATTTTAAAGAGAAAAGACAAATTAAAGTAACATTGAGTAACACTGGTGTAGATAAAACTAATCATTTTAAAGTCAAGATTTTAATATCTTGGGGTTTATACTTTAAAAATCATTATACAAAACTAGTTAAGAAACCTCCAGGAAAGAGAAAATAGAGCAGAAAGCAAGAGTGAGAGGAGTGAAAACATCCTTGGCAACCTTCCCCTCTAAACAGAGAGAGGTCTCCTGTCCAGTGAACCAAGAATAATGACATTTCCTGTCTCATTTCCTGCGGGACAACTCCACTCTGAGGTACCTGACATCCTTCACAGAGCGGAGTTACCACTCTCCAAAGCATTTTGTGTCCTATGATATTGTTGGCCTTCTAAAGCTCTTTATTGTATTGAAAACACTGTAATGGGAAAACTGAATAACAGCGTGAGATATCAGATCACACACTTCAGGGACATCTGTCATTTGACTAACATAATCAGACCTTATTCATGTATGTATTAACTAATTAAATGTTAATTGAATACCTACAATATGTCATCACAGATTTTATTTTATTTTTTTAAAGATTTTATTTATTTATTTTTAGAGAGGGGGAAGAAAGGGAGAGAAATTATCAATGTTTGGTTGCCTCTCAAGCGCCCCCTACTAGGCACCTGGCTTGCAACCCAGGCATGTGCCCTGACTAGGAATCGAACCAGTGAGCCTTTGGTTTGAAGGTCAGCACTTAATCCACTGAGTCACACCAACCAGGGCTCCCAGATTTTCTTTTAAAAAATTGACATGGTGCTTGTGACTTAGGATAATCGCCTCCTCCCCCCGCTCTCCCACCACTGCCTCTGCTTTGAAAACTGTCTACATCCTATTATTCCTCAGACTCTTTACATATGTTACATTACCTGGCATATGGACTTTGCAGATGTGATTAAATAAAGGATTTTACAATGGGGAGTTTATCCTGGACTGTCTAGGTGGGCCCAATGGAGTAACAGGATACTCATAATGGAAGAGGGAAGCAGAAGACTAGAGGCAGAGAAGGAGGTGTGACAACAGAGCAGTGGGAGGGAGAAGTCTGCAGATGCCACTGGCTTTGAGGACTGTGGACGAGACCATAAGCAAGGATTTCAGGCAGCGCATAGACACTAGAAAATGCAAGGGAATGGATTGTTCCTTAAAGCCTCCAAAAGAAATGCAGCAAAGCCAATACCTTGATTTTAGCCCAATACAACCAATTTCTAACTGCTCACCTCCAGAATTCTAAGGTAATAAGTGTTGGGGTTTTTTGTTTATTTTAAGCCACTAATTCTGCAGTGATCTAGCGGCTTCTTACAGGTGGAACAGGAAATTAATACAGTTCCTCAATTTGAGAAATTTCTCATGTATTAATGGTGATTTAAAAGCAAACATTCAGGATACCCAGTATTAAGCTCACTGATATTATACACCAGATACTATTAAACTATTTAACTCTGAGTGGGCATTCCTAGAAAGTTCCTCTGAGAAGACGCATAGGCTGAGTTAGAATCAGCTGGTCGAAAGCAAAGAAGGGAAGGTGGGAGACAAGAAAGAGGAAGGGAGGGTGGGAGGTACTCAGTCAGGAATAGGGCATTCAAGTCAGCAGCAAAATCTGAGACTTCTAAAACAGTAAAAGTCTCCAGAAGGTGGGCCCTCAACCGTTCTAACTTCCATCATAAGTCCCCCACTCTCCGAAGAACGTGGTTATTTTTTCCTCTGGATGTTAGCAGTGCTGATAACTCTCCCCATCCTGGAAGAGGACCAGCTAAAAGGGAGAAATAGGCAAGCACCACCTAATTATTAAGGAAGACACAGCCCTGCTTTGAAACCGACATAATGTGTCATATAGAAGTTACTATGAAGTCTCAAATGAGATACCTTAAATAGGTGAAAATTTTGCTGATTTGCCATTTTAAATATATATACTTTTTCAAATATATTGTTGTTTTTATTATGGTGAGTCTAAAAGCTATGTAACCTGCCTTGTGGTAATAAGCAGATAACCAAAAGACTTTTGAGTGAATCTGCAGAAATACAGGCAAAGAGTTTCTGTTGCCCTTGTGCTGTATCACAACAGGCTGCCTCATCGTGTAGATTCCTAAAAGGGATGCTCTTTAAGAGGAAAGCCCTTCAGGAGAAAGCAGTAACAGTATATTTGTATCATGATACCAGTTCTCCAACACAACCTCACCACACTGTGGTTCTGACATACACTGTAAGGAATTTTACTAGTCATAAAAGTATTGAAAAGATGCTAGTCCTGGTTGACAGAGTCTCTTCATTCAGTGACTTTCTACTCTGTGATCATTAAAGAAATCTTGAGAATTCATCCCATGAAGTTCCCATCATGAGGAACTTCAGTACAGGGGTCACCTAAGGAATCCGATCTAAGATTAGTTTCAAAAGGTGAAAATCACTCATGGTCAACGTGAGCCTTGACAATCACCTAGTCAAGCACCTTGTGGGAGGCATCTCTAGTTAAGCCTCACCCAGTCATGTTTTCTGGTGCACTGGATCAGAGGGCTTTTTACCCCTCTTTCAATGAACAATACTAGCTGCGATGACAGGAGCCACTCTTAGCCTGGCAAGATGCTCATGCTTTTAGAGACAGAACTGAGGCCAACAGAAGTAAAGCTGGATACCCCACCCAAGCTATTCCCAGGATACACACTATTTCAGCAGAGCAGCTGGCTGGATCTACTCTGGTATTTAACTTATTCTTCCCTCTGAGTGTTTTTGACCCTTAATTTAATTTCTCCTAAGGTCAATGCCCTGTGATGCAATTGTATTTCTGATTGTCAATATAGATTATTTTATGCCCTGGACTCAAGACAAAAGAGGCAACTCCTCATATGCCTGTACCAGGATCTCCTTTGAACACAGTATGTACAAAGTATTTGCCTGAGGATTGAGTATATTCTTTAGAAGTCTTCAGACAGTGAACATTGTCAAAGCAGATCAATGTATGCACCTTGAACTAGAGTGGGATCACGTCCTTTCTTGTA
Source organism: Phyllostomus hastatus (assembly GCF_019186645.2). NCBI lineage: Eukaryota > Metazoa > Chordata > Mammalia > Chiroptera > Phyllostomidae > Phyllostomus > Phyllostomus hastatus. Next base: position 109,423,273 of record NW_025334041.1, on the reverse strand, counting down.
ATGATGAGTCTTTTTATGTCACTGGTGATGAGGTAAGTTCAATGTATACTTACAAATGACTTTTATTCTTCATTGCAAAAAGCAGTCTTTGTGTGAAATCACAAAATTATGTCTGTATCTCCATCTCTGTAATTTCTATTTCTACCTCTAATCACCTCTTCAGTTAGAAAAGAAAGGGAAAGTGTATGATCAGGTTTAGGAGGCATTTCCCAGATGTTGCTGCTACAGAAATGTCCCAACAAGTCTGCAGTATCACAGTATTGATTGCTCATTATTTCAACAAACTTCCTTTGCCTATTTTATTCTTTAACTTTTTATCTCTCTAAAGTTCTCAAGGCCAAAGTTATCAATCTTGCTTCTATATTATAAAGTGAGTGCATTATTCATTGCCTTTGCCAATCAAGGGGGGGCGGGCATCATTCTTTCCAAACAACACATTGCATTTCAATTTTTTTGTATTTACTTCCAGAAATAAAGAACACTGTCTAAATTAGAGGTCCATAGTGATTGAAAATGTAAATGAAGATGAATTAATTTCTTTCCATATAAGACATAGTAGGGGTGTGAGCAAAAATGAAGACTTTATGTGCCCAGCAAGAGAGACTATGGAAGAAGATATAGATATTAAGAGTATACGTACAAATATAAATAATATACACAAGTACTTTCATAAAGTAATATGATAAGTTGTGTACGGAAATGCGTTTTTTAATTGGACCATTGTATTTCTGAAATGCTGCATTTAAAAGTTATTTCACCAGAGACTGGCACATGAGGAATGGATCCAATATGACTATGACAGTGGAACATTTTTGTCTTTAGTAAAAGCAATGTCATTATGAAAGCAATGCGCTAACCTGAATTGATAGGTAAGCAGTTTTCTTTTCAATTGTAATTAACTTTTATTTATATGTAGTGAAAGCTTGCATTTTCTTTATACACTTCCTGTATTTTGAACAGGAGCTGAAGCTGTAAAGCTATTTGGTGATTAACGTTAACAAGCAAGTCAATGTAATTGACTTTAAAAAATTAGAACTAATAAAATTTTACAAAAAATAATATTGTGCCTTTTGAATATGCACACAATATAAATCATGTCATGATAGAACAGGATCAACTTCTGTGAGAATGGTAGTAAGTTTACAGCCACACAAATTTTGTTCTTTACAAAATTTGATCCTGATTTCAATATTCTCTTTAATAATTTCCATATATACCAAAGGTATTTATATATTAGTAATAACTAAGAAACAATTGTTCAGTTTAAGTTTATAAAATCAGTGTTATGCTTGCTGTTGTTTGGAAATATTAAAATGTAAACCTCAGTTTGTAGTATTGTTAAAACCATACATGACTGCAAATTAAAAATCTGAAGTCTATTTCTCTTTAAGGTACATAAAAACTTCCAAAGACTACCACAGAGCTTAGAATTCTTTTTCCCTGTACCCTCTCCAGATATGAAATTATTGGGGAGTTAATGAAAGCATATTTCTGAATCAGTCCATCAAATACCATTTCTTTAGAGTACTGATGTTATAAGCATATAAAATGCTAATCAAGAATGCTATGAAAACTCTCTAAATCAGATTAATTTGACACATGCTATCAGTGAAAAGCAAATGGAATTTTTAAGCTCTAAAGTTAAGGGATCTTTTCTTTGTAAACCTAATAATTTAAAAACCTTTTAACCTAGAGTTGTTTGTAGACTATGGAACTGTTTCCTGTCTATTAAAGAAAAAATGTTTTTGACCAAAAAAATTCTTGACTTTCCATATCATTCCTGACAACAAATAAGTTTTTTAGGTTTGTTTGTTTGTTTGTTTGTTTGTTTCTCCCCATGACAGGTTTCCAGATCCCTAGACTCTTGAGGGCTGCTATACATTTCTTTTCAAGAGAAGACATAAACATGCCCAACATCACAATTACTAGAATATTTTTATTTCTGAAGTCAAAAAAATACATCTTTCACCCTGACTGGTGTGGCTCAGTGGATTGAGTGCTAGCCTGCAAATCAAAGGGTCACTGGTTCGATTCCTAGTCAGGGCACATGCCTGGGTTGTGGACCAGGTCCCCAGTAGGGGGCACATGAGAGGCAACCACACATTGCTGTTTCTCTCCCTCTCTTTCTCCCCTCCTTCCCCTCTGTCTAAAAATAAATACATAAAATCTTTTATATATATATATATATAATCCCAATTGTGGCAATGTGTCAACTAGATGCAGTGAACTCCTCTAAGGGCCACCACTGAGTACATGAATTCCTGAGTAAACTTGGTAATTTCAGATTTTAAAAAGCTAATATTCTAATGCAGTTGATGAAGACCTGGTGTTATAGACTCTAGGTTGTAAAGCACAGAATTCTGTTTGTTAGTACTGTACAAGATTCAAATCAGTTGGACATATTGCTTTGAGTCATTTTATATTCAACATTTGACTTTATAGGTCAACTCTTATTTCTCTTTTCAGGACAGTTGTTCTTTGAATTCTCCCATCTATGATCAAGGATTTTCAATCACAATTAAGTTTAATGTAGTCATTTCTCCATCCTCATTTTATTGATAACTTTTAGGCAAATTCTTATTGTCCTTCTTTGTGGCTGTTCTTCAGAACAAAGATTAGAATATTGTGTGCTTGCAAATGAAAATTCCTTAAGGTTTGGTTATTCATACTATAACAACATTGACACTAAATATAATAAATAGACCATACATAATTTTAAGAATTGCTCATGTTGGAATGATGATCTTTCAGCTCAATATTTGTTCTTCTTATTCCACAACTATGAAAACAATATTCTGATGAATTTTAGTTATTTGTAATAATTTTAAAGTAATTATTGGTATTTGAGGAAAAGAGCAGTTTCTGATATTATAAAAAAGAAAACTCCAAGATCAACTTTAGCAGTATCATTGCAATAAACCAGAAGAAAAGAAAAACTCATAGACCTGAATGCCTGAAATGTGATTTTAATCTGAAATAAGATGGATAATTAATGCAAATGATAAGGTATGTCGCTTCTGTTAGAAAAAAGACACCTTCCTTTCCATGGGTGAGGTATTTCTTGTGTTCTGTTTATATTCAAATACTAAATAAGAACATTTTTATCACAGGTGTGTGTGTGAATTTGCATAAACTGTGAGATGAAATACTGAAGTCATTTTAATAAAGCAAGAAGTAGGACATTCTAGAATTAAATTTGAGTATATAATTACCATGTTTACCATATTTTGATGACATGAAGCAAACAGCTATGTTTAGACATACATCTGTTTCAAATTGCACAAAACAGTGCTATTTCTAAAAATATGCTATAAGAGTACACCGAATTCTGAAGAAGATAACTGTTTCTTCGATTTCTCAATGCAACTAACTATTTTGGGGGTGTAATATGCCATTCTAACTATTTAAGAAAAATGTTTAAATCCAATATATCTTTGTTTTCCTCAGGATTGATCTATTCCCATGGTGGTGAGTACATTTTATCTTCATACTTTATCAAGCATGATAACAAATGACATGAGTTCTTTATTATTATTATTATTATTATTATTATTATTATTATTATTATTATTATTATTACTTTATCTACAATGGAAAAATTATTGCATTTCCAGTTGCTTTATTGTCATCATTAAGATAGTCCCTTACCTTGTTTTGTGATTCTCTGCTTTAAATGACAATCAGAGACTTCCCTGTGGTTGCCATATGGTCCAGAGCAATAAGATTATTTGAAATTCTAGGTTATCATATCTGTGACCAGAGTCACTTTGTGGTTAGCTGCCATCCCATTGACCTAGCAAAGCTTTTACTCATTATTTATGTATAGACTTTTCTTTCTTTTTTCATTCTCTAGGGTCTTCTTGGAGGCACGCACCTTTGTGATTTTGTGTATCTCTCAAAGTGACTGGAAACTATGTCAATTTTAAAAGCTCAAGAAAAGTATTTTTTATTAGCCCTATTTTGCAGATGAGTAAACTGAGAAAGGGAAAGCTAATAAAACTAGAGCAGCAAGATATTTCCTGCCTTGAAAAAAATAAAAATAATTCTATTACTCCTAAGAATGGGATTGTTGTCAGTGGGTAAGTATTGTAGGTTTTAGTATTTTGAAATAAAATATTTTAAATGCAAAAATTAATTAGTGGAATTTCAGCCTCTCTTAACAAATAAAATGTAACCCATAACTACAGCAGAAATGTATTTTGAACCTAGTTCTTAAAAGTTCTCCAAAATTCTTTATAAGGTACCATGTTTTCCTAATGTGTATACTTTTAGGAGCCAGTGAAGCTATAAATCAGCCCTTAGACAAAAAGTTTATCTTACATAAAAGTAAAAACAATCAGCCATACTTCTATTCATTGGCTAATTTTTTCATATTTGTAATATTCTTCTTTCAAATCACTTCCTCTTTCACTTTCCAAATATTTTGATGAATTGCAACTCTCCAAGTAAAGAAAAGCACCTATGTATCACTTAGGTCACACCATCTCCTGTATCTGTAACATAGAGGAGGTCATAAGAGGAGACCATAAAGAACAAGATCTCTTACATGACATTATGAAAAATATTAATTTAACTTTTATAAATTTTATGTAACTATAAAACTGGGCACAACAAGGAGAACCATATTGTTATTATTAAATGCTAACTAAATTCAAATTATAGCTACAAAATAAGCATAAGGGAAAAAGAGTAACACTACAATGAACAGCTCTACACCCACAACAGCACTTTAAATACAGAGTATTGCCTTCACCTTATCTTCTCTCCTTGCTCAGATGAACCGCTTTCAGAAAATTTATCTGTATCACAGACTTGCTTTAAAAATACCTTGCCATATTTTTGAAATCCTAAAATAGGTATTATTTAATTTTTGAATGGTTTTGTGTATGATGTAAATACATTTTTACTTCATTTCTCCAACTTATTCTTTTAATATTTTGTTCTTAAGAGTTATCATGTTGTTAAAAAATAAAAAACATGACAGCTCATTACTTTCACCACAATATAGTATGCTACTGCACAAATAACCACAGCTCTTGCTATTATAAACTATGTTATTATAAACTGGGCTTTAAGTCTTCTATATCCTATTTCTTGGCAGCTGGATCTATAAATTAATAAAAAGTTTATTAAGATCCCACTATATGGTAGATATATTTTTCTCTGTAGTTCTACTATCATTTTTTTAAAATTTATATATATTTGAGGTTGTAATATTTCTTGGATTGAAATTTACATTATTGCACTTTCTTTGTAAATTGAAATTAAGTAGTGACACAGTTTCTTCACAATGAGTTTTGATTTACAGTCCATCTTGTTTAAAATTAAATATCTATAAAACATTTTTTGTATGTAATCTCTCTGGTATACATTTTCTATTACTTTTCATTCAAACTTTCTTTAATCTAATTTAGTTGTGCTTCTTAAAATACTGAATATCTGGAATTTGTATTTTTATTCAACTATTTTTGTCTTTAACTATAAATATAGTCTGTTTACATTTATTTTAATTTCTAACATATTTTCACTTTTCTACTTTCTTATTTTGTTTTCTCAGGGTTCTCCTTAGCGTTGTGAAGTAAGATTTCCTATTAGACTTCCCACCCTGTCTCCTATGCCCCTTTACTCATACAGATTGGGCTTCAAGGTCACTGTATTTCACAAATGCTTTTTAATATGAAAAAGGATCAAATAAATCCTCTTTTTTCCATTTTTTATTCATTTATTCAGTCTCCAGTTACTTGTACATGTTTGCCTGCTCTTGATGCATTTAAAAATACATTAACCCAACTATTTGTTGTTTTTTATTGAAAGGATCAGTCTAGGTTATCAGCCCTGCCTTCCTGCCAAGCAACAGATACCACTACTGTTTTTTAGCAATGTAAACTTAACGACTATCAATGTGGAAAATAAAATCTTGTCTCCAAATTTCACCAGCACTTGTTGCTTGTTGAAGTAAGCCATTCAGTGAAAGACAAATAAGATATGATCTCATCTATAAGTGGAACCTAATCAACAAAACAAACAAGCAAGCAAAATATAATCAGAGACACTGAAATAAAGAACACACTGACAGTAGCCAGAGGGGAGGTGGGAGGGGACGAGGAGGGGAAAAGGGGAAAGGTAGTACAAGGAACTCATAAAAAGAACCCGTGGAACAAGACAATGGAGGGTGGGATTAAGGGTGGGAGGTCAGGGGGTGGGGCAGGGGAAAGTAGTGGTAGGAAAAGGGAGACAACTGTACTCGAACAATTTAAAAAAAAAAAGAAAAGAAGAAAAGAAAATCTTATCATGATACACAAATAATCTTCATAACTGCCCCTCAAAAAATTGGACATGACACCTTCAACAAGCTGGATGTAGTAAGACTTCTTTCTGCCAAGCCATTTTCCGATGATTTCTCCAAATTCCTTTTTACATTTAGCCTTAGTCTTTATTTTCTGAATAACATTCAATAAGAAATTGTTTTGACCCTTAAACATTACTTTCCCCTGAAAATTTAATGTAATTGTATATGTGAGTGAGGTTTCATTGAATAGAAAATAAAGAATAAGTTTGAGGTCAGTGGCCTTAGAGTGTGGAATTTCAAAAATGATAAGTAAGCATACCAAATAGTACAGGATATTTAATTGTGCAGTATTTTAAAGCACAGGAAGGAAAATCACTCAGCAAGAGCTTACTTCTTAAATACAAGTATCTCCCAATACTGTAACAGCATTTATTTGCTTTGTCCCCGATAGTTCTTTTTGTCCAATCATTCACACATTTCCCATTTGACATTACGTTCTCCCTTACCATGATCAGTTCCGTAATTTATAAGACTACACAAAGAAATAGGGTGACTTTAATTACTTCAAATAGTGTCATCACAGAGCAGATGAAGTCTTGTGATGTCATCACCATATGCTGTACTATTTCACAAGTTCTAAAAGCTATTGGGGTTAACATTGACACTATTATTTTAAACTTAGTAGAAGCTGCCTCAAACATTCTCTAGCAATGAGATTTCTGGAGCAATATATTCTTGCTAAGAAAAGCAATGTCCTTGCATAAGGTTAGTGAAGGCATTCTGACAGTATATATCCAACAGGATCTTTTTCTTTTACATTATTCCCAGTAGTCTCATTTGGCTTTGTGCAAAAGGTAATAAGGAAAAATATTCTTTAGGCAGAACACTTGGCAATACTTGAGGTATTTAAAAATTACCTTCAGTACTTGAATTGCATAAATGTAAGAAGAATTATGACTTGCTGTATCTGTTCATTGTTGTATTCCTTGTTAAACACTATATTGATTTTCCTTCTCTAAAATAAGATTAAGAAATTCTTAAGAACAGTCCATTTGTCAAAGGTAACTGTTGACATTGTTTACCCTGTGAATATAGAATTGCCCTAATTTAAGCCTTTATTTGTGTACAAGCCTTTCATTGTGCTCTTGGGTCCCTGGCCCTTATCAGCACCATTATCTCAGCCTGTTCATTAATAGCAACACAGGGGACTGTGTACATTCACTGAGTTCTCGCTTTTTAGAAGTTATCTCATGTTGTCCTCCCCAGAGTCCCATGAACTGAGCACTATCATTGTCCTGTCCCCGACCCCAGCAATATCTTCATTTAACACTGCAAGAATTGTGAACCATACTTGACAACTGATGTGTACTTTACCTTGACACGGATCATTGACATTTCTTACCTCAGCAAAAAGCTACCCTAAAAAATGGACTGAATGCATGTTACTTGCAATTTCCTAGCCTCCCCCAAAGCCCCCATGGTACCAAGAAAATGCTGAATTGAAGGCATATTTGGAAAAATATGTTGCCAAACCAGTGCTAATCAGATAAAAACCTCTCCTTTAGATGGTTCCAACACTGCATTAAAATGGGTGTATTAAATCTAGGAAATGATGTGGATTTCTATTATCTTTTAAAAGATTGGAACAGATGTACATATTCTTCCATTGAAGTATATTTTATTGCTTTTTCAACATAAAAAAAGTTGTGGAGAACCCTGATCAAATTAGGAAAGAAGTCTATTGATCCTGAGGATCTGTTATATTTTATCCAGCTGAGAAGGTTCATGTATCAATGGATTATTTCTCTTTAAATGTTTTATTATTTCTAAGTAAGATAGTTAATAAAAACATTGTCATGGTCATCAACTAAAGTTCATATTTTTTTGAGAATTAGAGTGGAACTACATCCCGTACCTTCTAACTAATGATAATACCAAGACATTATAATTATCAATATATTTAAATTGTAAACATCTAGATTATAAAGAAAAATCACTATGTTTTTCATCATTGGTTAGTACTTAAATGTATTAGATGTAATAAAATATTTTTTGTGAGATTTATTAATAATTTACAAATCCATATATCACTAAGGAAATACTTCGTCTTGTTGCTACATTAGAATTGGATGACATTGTAAGTAGAGAATATGATCATAATATAAAAACATTCCCTTTCAGCATATGTTCTTAGAAGACTCAAGTAAACCACTTTAAAATAATCATTTTGGAAAATGAAGGCAAATATCATCTTCCAGATTATTCAACTTTGAGCTTGTTTTTTCTAAAGGGCCAGTTCAGCTACACTGTACCTAGTGACACAGTCTTCCTTACTCTTAGATGCCACGCCTGTGGGCACTGCTGTAACACTAACAGTGAAGGAAACTGGAGGAGAATGGAAGTCAACATGGGACGGAAACACAGGTTCCTGGGAGTGAAAGCGTAAGACACTACCCAGCATTCTTTGTTTTTGGAAGTCCAAGTCCACTTTTCTCCTGGCATCTGACTGAGTCCTACCACCAAAGTTTTAGTTAGAAAGAACTGTTAAGGTGATTGTATAAAAACATCAAATTCCTATGAATAAAACAAAAAGCAAAGCCACTATCCATGATTGCATTCCACTCATTCTTCCCTCTGCTTCAGTAAGATATGAAGACATAAACACCATATTTTAATCATAGCAGATTTACTAGGGATATTTATAATTTCACTTTTATAGAAATTCTAACCACTAGTTACAATGAACTAAAACTCACCTGTTTATTAACTAAATATTTAGTAAGAATATGTGCAATAGTCATGAAGAGGAACTAGGTTTCCAATGGCATTAAATCAAATGAGGTACCAGTTCATATCAAATGATGATTAAATAATCATCATTAAATAAATAGGTCAAAAGAGACTATGTTATTGTTCTGTTTTCTTCAGTTCTAGCCAAAGACATGAATTTCAGTGTCATTGTTTCATATAATTTGTTTCATCAAAAGATATTCATAATGGGACTGAGCAGCCATTTGATTTCTAACCAATTTAAAACAGAAATTACTGTTTGATCACAATGGGACTCCGCAGGACCCTGCTATGTCAGTCTTTAAGCTAAATGATAAACATCAGATCTTTTTGGCCTAATTTTACCTGAAAGAAAATAATCTAAAATAACTGTAAAGATGTTGACAACTTCTAGAATCACATGCTATCACTGTTAAATTTATTTTAAAATTATTTTTCACAAACAGATAACATCAAAGATGCTAGACAGAGTTTGGTGGCAGACAATGTAATGTTTGTCTGATTTCAATGTCCCTGGGTAACATGAACCCTAAGTCAGAAATAGGGTCATCTACTGTTTCTGGAAAGACCTGGTCAAACTGAAAGAGATGTTTTATGGAGTCCAGTAGGGAAAAGTAAGCCATTTTTCTAAACTCTGCTTGGTTAGTAAAAACAGAATTCAAAATGTCCAGAGATACTCACCAGGCAACACATTTTTAAGTGAGCTAATGACTGAAAACTTAGCGTTTTGCATTTTATTCACACAAGGTACTCCTGAAAGGATGTAGACCTCACCAGGGAACAGTAGTCAGGATTATGGAAGATTTCAGGGTGATTTCTGACCTGAATCTGGTGTAGCCTGGCACAAAGCCATCCCTAAGAGCCAGCAGTGCAGCAACACCATCCCTTATATCATAGATAATCATTTTAAGGAAGAGAACGTTTGTCATAGTTCAGGTAATACAACCTTCAAGTCCGACTTATTTTTTCATTGCTTCATAATCTTAAATCTTTGCTTTATTTTTACTAATCTTTCTTAAATTTAGTGAGGCAAAAACTTTCTCTTTTCCTGTGAATGTGGTGCTATTCTTTCAACTTTGGGAATTTAGCTGCAACCTCAAGATGATAAAAAAGGCTCTATGTAGCTAGGCTAAATACAGGAGAAAAAAAGAACTTGGTCTAAAAACCTAATGCTGGCACGCTCTTTAGGTATCAGCAGCTCATCATGGGTACATGTTTAAAATAGTGTTTTGTGAACCTGGTTCCAGACCTACCGAATTAATACTTCTGGGGGTGGAGACTCAAAGTATGTGTTCTGTACCTTCTGACACACAAAAACAACCAACCCTGTCAAATGGGAAGTACATGTTTTCACTTCACATTTCACTATTGTGGAAGCCTTAGAGCCTAAATAAAAAGCAAGTCTTTTGCTTTTAGCACTAAAAGGTATCAGGACCCTAAAACCTACAAGGGATTATTAGTAATTCAACTAAAGATACATCTTGACTAATAAAGTAGGGACTAAACTATTATAGATCCTTTGCCTTTTTCTCCCAGTCTCCTTACTCTTATTCTAAGTAATCTCTCTCTTTTTTAATCCTTACCCAAGGATATGTTCATTGATTTGAGAGAGAGAGAAAGAACATCAATGTGAGAGAGAAACACCAATTGGTTGCCTCCCATATACACCCTGACTGGAGACTGAACCTGCAACTTTTCGGTGCATGGGATGCCACTCCAACCAACTGAGCCACCTGGCCAGGGCTGAAGTAATCTCTCTTGAAATCAAAAGGAAACAGTACCTTTAAGAAGCAAACACATTTATTGTGGATTGGTTACATCTCTGAAGTAGCTCCCTTTTTAAGTATTGGTATTTCAATACATGAATGCAAAACATTCTGTGTCCTTATACTCCCATACTAACCATGATATTTGTAAGTGCTTATTCCTCAATATTTCCTACCCAAAGAATTATATAGGCTCTCATCTCTCATTGGGTATGATGCTTTTGATTCTGAGTTAATGGGGGACATATCGAGTTATCCCCCAAATAGATACTTGGTAATATTCAGCTAATCTCGGATTTCTGCTTCTGCCATGAGTATTTTACATGTCAATAGGCACCACTGAATTTACTGTTAAAAGAAGTTAAACGGTTTGCTTTGAACCTGGAAGCCTGTCATTAAAACCGCTGCCAACTGGCAAAAACTTGAAAGGTTTGCTTCTCAGCATTGAGCACTAGGGAAGTCTACTCAATTAGACTTGGCTTGAGTTTTCTCCTCAGGATAAGTTTTCTTCTTTGAAAGACTCCCCAGAAGAATGAATAAGATGTCAAAGAAAGGAAAATTCAGATCTGAAGTGAAAATGGACGAAGGTATCATTATACATAAAAGGGGTCTAATAAAGCCTGCCCCTGCTTTGCAACTCAGCACTCAAGGCATCAAGCCTGAAGTTTCCAAGAAGAGTGTGTCTTTGGCACTCAAACAGACCTGGCTGCTAAAACCATCTCAACCCACTTCCTGTCTCTTTGCCCTTTCTCCTTAAATGTGGTGTGGAAACCAACTAGGGTCTTACTTCCATTACCTTTGATATTCATTGAGAAGAACACCAGCCATCCCTCAGAAAACAAACACCCACTCCAGTCCCCAGTGACTCATCACTACTAATCCTGATGGGGACTGAGATTTGCAGGAAACTCTACAGCCTTGGTTTAGGGCTCTTTAAGTTTTCACAGACCCTCTTCCCTGGCAGTTTGAATCAATCTTTTTTAAAAGGTAAATAAAAGACATTTTAAAATTTATTTAAAGATAAATCACCAAAGATGTTTTCTGTTGTAGAAACTGGAAACCGTTCTCAGCTATATAAAACAAACAAAAGATCAGTGAAGAGAAAAATGGAATCATTAATTGCATATATCATACATTTTACATGTGTTTATACATAGTGTTATAATCATAAGTTGCATATGTATATTATGATTGAGTCTGAACATGGTTTTTTTTTCTAATTTACTCCAACATGGTTATTTTGATGAACCTTCACACTAAAGCTATAGAGGCATAATCAAAATGTATAAACTATCTCCCCAATATGCTTTATTATTTCAGTCACTTTCCTTTATCCACTATATTGAATCAGTTACCAAATCCTCCTGTTTTGATGTTTTAGGATGCCTCACATTTGAACCCTTCTCCTAGGTTTTGGTACACAACCACACACTAACAAATATACCTGGATTTCAGCTACCATCTCCTGGATGATCTCCCTTATCTGGAATCTCTGTTTTCATCCCCACATCACTGCCAGATGAATATATTTAACATACTAGATAGACACAAGAGTCCCATCTCTGTCAAGCCACACCAGAATGCTTCAATATTTGACATTAGCTGACCCAAACTTTTTTTCTCTCTTATTCTTCGAGTGCTCAGGTCTCTCATGCATGCTTCCCATTGTGCCTTGGTTTTAAGCTCTATGCTGAAAAACTCAAATGTTCTATCTACTAAACAAGTCATCATTAGCCTTAAAAGTCAAGAAATTCTAAAAAACTTTCTTTAAACATTTCTCATCTATTTCTTTTCTGAAATCCAATTTTAGTTATAATAAATAAGTTTCATTAGCATTGTATTTTCTTATATTTGTTGTCCCACTTATATTTTTGGATCCTAATTACTGAGATTTTGGGGATTTTAAGTACAAGCTCTTTATTTGGGAACTTCACACTAAAAACATTAGGATAAACATTGGAAACAATAACTCTCAGGAATTGGACAATACGCAGTAGAGGACAGTAATTCCTGAAAAAATTAAAACAAGGTGTGCCCTAAGATTGCCCCAGTTTACTGCCTAGAGAACATTTGTAGGCTGCCTGCAGCACAGGCCAGGAGAGCCAAAGGGAGCTTGGAGTCTCCCTGAGATGAGGGGACAGAATAAAGAATCTGGGGAGGGCAAGCCCACTAGGATCAATAAGACAAAGGACTGGACAGAAATTGGCTGCATAGGAAAACTCCGGAGATCTTCAGGGAGTTCTTTTCGAGTCTTCAGCTGAGTACTGATCAGTCCATGTTTGTGAAGAAACTACTAAAAGCCAGAGAAAGGCCCAGCACAAATAAGTAAGAAAAGGACAACAAACTATCAAAAAAAAATGAAGGAAGCACCTTTTGTCACCCAGTCCCCCAACCCCCTTCCCCTCTGACAGTTGTCAATCTGTTCTATGTTATCTATACTTCTGTTTCTATTTTGTTTGTTAAATTATTTTGTTTGTTAAATTGTTTTGTTCATTATATTCCACAAATGAGTGAGATAAATATATGTCATATGTATCATCTACCTAGATACATATATTTGTCATTATATATATTCCATATATATTTCATAATAAATATATTGCATATATATTTCATATATATATGACACACAGACATGGACAACAGTATGGTGATAGCCAGAGGGAAAGGGCAATGGGGGAGGTGGAAGTGGGCAAAGGGGATAAATGGGGATGGAAAGAGGCCTTAATTTGGGCAATAAGTGCACAACACAGTATGCAGATGATGTGTTATTGAGTTGTACACTTGAGACATGTATAGTTGTATTAGTCAATGTCACCCTAATAAATTCATCTTGAAAATTCTATATTAAAAACACTCAGAAAACAAATTTTTTGAAGGAAGCAGAAATGATCCATTCTATTGATTTAATCCACTAATAGATTTTGATTCAGAGTTTAGAAAATACTACGCTAGACCAGATGATTCAGAGATATGAGAAATTAGTGTCAACAGAAATATATATACTCTTTTTATAATATATATTGCTCAATTGTAATGCCAGAATATATGCCAGGTTTCTTTTAAGTTGTAAAAGTCACAAAATTTATAAATGTGTGTTTAAAATTAAATGATTCAAAATATGTAATAAAATATTCAACCTTTGCTTCATCATTCCCTGACTCCACCACCTCCTCCAACATAGCTTTTGAATATATCTTCCCGTGTGTTTCTTAAATCTTTTTCTATGCATTTGAAAATAGATACAGAATGGTATAAAAATTATTATATCAAGATTATTAGCTGTTATGCTCTTCTTTCAGCTAATGACATCAGCTATTTTACAACATTAACAATTTACCAATTTCTTCAAATCTAAGGTGTTCTGAGAGTCTTGTTTTTATACTTTACAAAAAAAATGTCAACACAAGATTTATCCAATTCTATCACTTTTTAAAGAGTATGCGACTTTATTTTTAGTGACATTTCAAATCTTTAGGAAAATCTAATACCTTTCTCAGGAACAAGTTCATTCACTTGTTACATTCAATTCTGTAATACTCTAGAAAGCAGGTTTTCCAAAGCTAAAAAATTCTCATAAGGTACTTCCAGACAAAGAGGTCATTTTCTAGATGTGTATTTGTTTACATATTTTAACAGTTATTCAAATAAATTCACAGATACATAATTCCCCATACAAGTGATAAAAATATCTTGCCTAGAGTTAGGATATGTGAATTCGGAGCTAAAGCAATGTGTGAAAACATATTACAAAGGCTACTTGATAGATACCTGATTTACTGACAACTATAGTAAACTATTAGCTTGAAATATACACACACTCAAATTTGCCTCCAGATGAATAAAGAACCATTTTTATGCATAAGTATGAAAATAAACTGAAGCAAATTAGGCCAATTTCTATAACATAATTGAGAAGGAAAATAAAAGAATACATTCCTCCTTCTACCATCACCCAATAAGAGCACAGCTGTTGTTGGGCTTAAAGTGAATGCCTGGCCCACCTTTTCCTATAGATTTGAATATTTCATTTTGTGACTTTCTGAAAAATAGCAATCTAAATTTATCTATGCTGACTTTACCACTGCCTCTTGACACTTTCTGCAGTGTCAGAACTCTGCTGGAGTGACATGAATAAAGTCTAGGTCTGGATGGGGTAAAGGATCCCAAATGCCTGGCAGGAGAGCTGCAGCTGCCGCCCTGGCCTGGCCTGGCCTGCGGCAGATGTCGGCCCTGGCAGCTGAGAGCGGATGTGGCTTCAAACCCCCTCGACACAGCACTTCAGCAGGCCCTACTGATCCATCAGGTTGACATGCAAGACAAATTCCGCTGGCCATCCCTCAAGGTCTACTGTCAAGTGACATTGTTATTTAAGGCAAATATCTCTTTTGTGTCTCATTTTTTCCAGAGAACCATGTAGCTAATTATATCTGCTTCCCAGGATTACTGTGAGGATGACATGAAAGAAATAGCAAGGATCAGCCTATTTAGTGATATGATAGTTGATCAGTGTTCTCTGAATTAATCCATAGAAATTCGGATAAATGATAGTAGAGTTTTTTGAAAAACTTTTAAATTTTAACTTAAAACGTGAGAATATAGTAATTTTAGGATTTTTTTCTCTTTTCTTTTTTTACTTTTAAGTGTGATAGAATAGGAGTAACAAAAAAATTAGCACCTTCACCATTTTTGAGCATGCAGCTCAGCAAAGTATATTCACACTGTTATGCAACCAATCTCCAGGACTTCTTCATTGTGCAAAACTAAAACTCTACACCTTTCATGTAATGAATCTTCATGGGCACCTCCTCCCGCCCTGGCAATCACTATTCCACTCTCTGCCCCTGTGAATTTGACTGCTCTACAGACCTTACGTAATTGGAACCACACAGTTTTTTCTCATTGTGACTGCCCTATTTTATTTAATGTAATGTTCTTAAGGTTCATCCATGTCATAGCATGTGTCAGAATTCCCTTCCTTTTTAAGACAAAATAATATTCTATTGTATGCATACATGTGTTACAGGGTGCAGCCAAGAGGGGGGACCCCAAATAGGCATTTGAAATGGGGTCCAGAACTCAAGGTGTCCAGGAGATTTTAAGGTGTCTTCACCCCTTCCCCCACAGTGTGAGTTGGGGGAAAGGTCACACAGAGCAAGAAGATGCAGGGCAGCTTTGCAGCTAATCCATGGCATGGTCATTGAGCATACCTATAGCCTTTGGCTGGTCACTTAGATATGCTAAATAGCTATGGCCCTGCTCAAGGCCAGGGGGATGGAAAGGGACCTCCCCCGCAAAATGGGACCTGGGAGGCAGGTCCCCTGAGTTACAGCACCTGCGTGGGAGCTGGGAGAAGATTGGCTCCATGACATGGGGTGACACCTGCCCAGACCCACGATGGCGACCAGAAAAGCTGGAGAAGACAGCAGATTAAGGGCAAGTGTGCCCAAGTGTAGGAGGAGTTGGAAATGGGGCTGCAGAAGAAGATTGGCGTGGGGGATTTAAACCCAGACACGGCAGCCATTGGAGGAGAACCATGCGTCTTTAGCAGAGTGGAGACTCCCGCAGCCCAGAGAGGGAGAACCACGCGGCCTGGACAGAGTGGGGACTCTCCCTTCCCGCAGCCCTGAGAGAGAGAGAGAACCATGCGGCCTTGACAGAGTGGAGACTCCCGCAGCCCTGAGAGAGAGGACCATGTGCCTGTGCCAGAGTGGGGACCCCCACAGCTTTAGAAGGGGGAACCACCACCTGGTTTTAGCAGAGATCCCAGCGACTCAGCCGAGGGTGCCGGGAATCCAGGGAGGTCTCCTAGTCGAGATGGAGTACTAACTAAGAACCAGAGGACTGCCTGAGCCATGGACTTCTATTTCCTTTCCTGAGATACGGTACTCTGGACTGGGCAAAGGGGGAAGGAAGGAAGGACTGTTGTGTGTTTGTGGGTGTTTTTAGGGAATTTAAGGATTTTTGATAAAGACATTAGGTCACTACTTTAAGTTAGTATAGCATTAAATAAACATTTCCTTTCCTTTTCACGAATCTCTGGCATTGAGAGACGTCTTTCCTAGGGCAGCGGACATAACGGACCCGGGGCCTTATTTCAATAATAGTATATCGTCCCCGGCCCCCCTTGTTGTGTTCTGTAACACACGTACAATTTTTTTGTCCCTTCATCGGTTGATGGATACTTGAGTTGTTTCCACCCCTGGGTAACTGGGAATGATGCTTCCACAAGCATGCATGTGCAAATATCCCTCTGAGATTCTGTTTTCAATTCTTTGCAATATGGACCAATAAATAGAACTACTGAATTATATTGTAATTTTATTTTAAATTTTTTGTGTCTATAGCTTCTCTTCTCACTCTTTTGACATTGTCTGTTACAAAACAAGATTTTTTAATTTTAATGAAGTTCAACGTATCCATTATTTCTTTCATGGATTGTGCCTTTTGGTGTCGTATCTAAGAAGCCATCCCCATACCCCAGGTCATCTCCTATTTATCTTTAGGAATTTCATAGTTTTTGCATTTTACATTTAGGTCTGGGGTTTCAGATTTCACTTTGTATCAAAAATTCAAAAGTAAAAACAAAACAAAACCAAAGGATATTTTTTTGCCTCATTATAGCCAAAGAATCAGCTGAGTTTTTCTGAAATTCTAAAGGTTAAAAAAATGTATTTGATTGTATATGTTTGCTTGAACTTTTCAGAAATTCAGATACTACATAAAGTTTGGCTATTAGGAAGATTTGTCATTTTTCCTCAGGTGTCTGATTTTTTAATTATTCCTGTATCTCAGGGCTTTATAACATGATGCACTAATATAACTAAAAGCTCGCTGCAGCTTTTCATATAAAGAGAGGAAAAAATATAAATGTTTCGGAGGTGATTTTAAGTCAGAGAAATCAGTTAGCCTTAGAAGAAGAATGTACAAATTTTTTAAAGATTTTATTTATTTATTTATTTTTTATTTTTAGCGAGGGAAGGGGGGGAGAGAGAGAGAGAGAGAGAGAGAGAGAAACATCAATGTGCGGTTGCTGGGGGCCGTGGCCTGCAATCCAGGCATGTGCCCTGACTGGGAATCGAACCTGCGATGCTTTGGTTTGCAGCCCTCGCTCAATCCACAGAGCTACACCAGCCAGGGCACAAATTTTTATATTATAAAATAGAATTTAAAACAACAAGGAAACCTTTTTAATGATGAAAATCAAAAATCCAAACTTCCCCAATGAGAGAAATAGTTAAAGTAAAATATTTCTGTCCATTATTGTAATGAATTATGATTTGTTATTGAATGTTAGATTTGATTTCCCTTTAGCTTTGTCCTTCTATATTACCACTGTTTTCTATAAATTATTTATGTCTAAGGGCTATTTTTGTATTACCTGTGTGATTAATTAAAGTATTAAAGAGGAAAGACATGATAGATCATGGCAATTTAACATTATGCTTAAATATCAGGTTACCAGGGCTGAAGAAATCATAAAAATTCATTTCCCCAGAAGTGGTTTTTCTCCAGAATTTGATTTGTAAAGTAAGTTTTCCATTTACAAGAAAACTGGGGAGAGACAAAAAGGCCAATACTTAGCTTCAGGTCTTTCATCTGCCAGACAAATCTAATTAGTTTATTCTCACACAGAAGAAATAAAGAGCTTCTACTTATACTGCCTCTGCCAAAGGTGTCTGCTCGTTAATAGATACCAAGGGCAAGAGCAACAAGAAGAACCAACTTTAGCACTAGAATTGGGATGAGGCAAAATAGGGCTTTGGGAAGATAAAGGCCTTTACCACCTGCAAATCATACATATAAATTTCATATATGTAATTTCACTCTAGAAGGAATAGATGATGAAACAAGCTAAGTTGCTCTTAGCCTAGAAATCAGAGTAAAGTACAGGTAAATGCTAAGATTTGGGTCACTCTTCTAATAATTCAATTTGCTAGGGCTCCCCATTATTATGATTGCATGACCCTAAGACAGTAGCACAAGATGAGGCAGAACATTAAAACTGGAGAAGACGGAACAACCTCCCAGTCTCTGATTGACCTCCCAAGGCAAAAAGCCAACAGGATCCATGAGGATCAGGGGGATCCCAAACTAGTCATACTAAATAAAGCACAGCCCTATTAGCCATCTCAAGGATAGGAGCAGGGGCAATGGTAGCACTGCCATTTTTTGAATGGTCTGAGTTGACCGTGTTAACCTCTTCTAGCCCCCGGCCCTCACGTGAAGGCTGGTCCCATCAGATCCTCTTCCTCATTCAGACTCCACACCAAGGACGGGTAAAGATAGCTCTTTCTTGGCCCAGCATCAGCTTCGGTAGAACGTGAGGGCTGGAAAAGGGTTTGGAGAGTCCTGGTGGGTAGGGGGCAGGTGAGGGGAGAGAGGATGAGAGTCTTTACTGGGAAGGATAAGGGAGTTGAAAAAATCTTTAAAAGCCTGATTTCAAGAACTCTTCTACCCTTACCTGACCCCTAACTGGATTAAAAAAAAAAAAGAAGACATGTTTTCTCTTTCTTCCATATTTTGTTTACTATTTTGTAGTTTTGTAAACACTTTAACAGGTTGGGGTGGGTCGAAGTAGGGTGCAGACCATTAACATTATCATTACCCAAGGCTCAACTCCTTCCAGATACCAAGATGAAATTTGAGCCCGCATCTGAGTTTCTCCTTCAGCTCTGTGTAGGTATTTCAGAACCAGCTGCCATCCTTTTGTATCTCCAAGTCCTACTGCAGAGGTAAGAACTCCTCATCCCGCCTCCCCAACCCTACCCTCTGACCCCCCGTGACTCAGGCTGCCTCCCTCCTCTGTCGATGGCACCACTTGACAGGTGCTTGGATAGATAATGAAACTGAGCGGCTGGGAGAAGTCACTTGCCTATCCTCGCAGGCCAAGCCTGAAAACAGCTGCTTTCCTTTTCCTCACCTGATAGAAGAAATGCTTCAATGCTTCCTAGGGACTCAAGCATGCCAACCATAGCGTGGTTGATCAGAGCACTCAAACATTCTCCACACATGTCTCTGACACAGAGAGTGTTCTAGAGCCCCAGGATGGCCACTTCTGGGAGCACTGCCCCCTGCTGGAAACTGATCATCTCCCTTCACCTCCCGTCTTCCAGGGCTCTCTGAGCTCCACTAGCGATCTCAACTTCATTTTCCTGAAATTTTAACTATTGTTGTTTGAGGTTAGGGTAATTCTTTTGGTAGGTCTGTAGTACTTCATTTGATCATCTTAAGTTTGTGGAGTAACTGAGGTACTGGTATTAATGCTCATTTATAATTTTGAAAATGGAAACATCCAAAGATCAAGTGATTTAAGAAAAGCACATCAATGGTTTAGAAAATGAGAGAGCAAATTCATGGGTGAGTAAATAAATGACTGACTTTCCCAACATGGCAGACGCATAAGTAAATCTTCCCAGCAGTCAGCCCATTCACCACCCTGTGAGACACAGAATTAGTGTCCCCTTGCAGCTCATGTGAGTTTTATACGACATCTCAGGGACTGTGTAAGTGAGGGGCAAAAAAGAATCTGTACAGCACTATTAAATTAATAAAATTTTTATCATATCTCCTGTATCCTTCTATTATTATACAACACCAACTGGGAAGGCATTCGCTCCATTTTCAGAAACAAGAAACTGAGGCCCATAGCGGGTAAGTAGCTTGCCAAAGTGAGCACAGCTAATTGGTCATAGAGCTGAGTTTTGAACACAGATCTGATTCTTGATTCTGTGCTTTGTCAGGAAGTGAAACCAAAGCTCAGGCCTTTTCAACCTGCTCACCTCCAAAAGAGAACACTTGTTCTGTGACAAATCGATACTTGAAATGCTTCAGAATCCTTTAGAAAATCAGACACACAGGCTTCTACCACAGCAGTCACATCGATCACCCTGTGCGCCTCCAGGCTCGCATCCTGCAGGCGTTGTTGCTGGATAAGCCAGTTCAAAGAAGTTATCATTAAAATGTTAAATCTAGTAGCGAGCAAGACTCCCAACTTCCCCGTGACGTAGACTGTCACATTACTCGAGTCTGCTAGCAACGTGACACACATGACAAGTAGGGACCTCAGAGCTCCCATTTCCCTTTGCTGACATTACAAATGCAAAATCTCTCACATCTACAAAAGTTCAGCTCCTTGGTCAATGCTGCTGAAGCTACATATTTAATACCTTTCTGGCTAGAGGAAAGGTTCTGGCAGAGACCAGTGGGCCTATCGGTCTTTCATAGTAAGAATTTATTCTGGGGCAGAGGATCCACCCCTAAGTTCCCCACCCTTATTTGACCCCCCTATACTGCCCAGCATGTACTCCCCAGCAAAGTCCAAGGACACTCTGGCTGTGGTTGGATCCCTAATCACGCCATCAGCAATGTAAGGGGATGAATAAGCCTCCCATGAAACAAAGGAAGGTTGGACTGGAATATAGTTATTGTATACGCTAATTCTGATAGAAATTCAAAGTTTTGGAAATAAATGTTACCGTAAGAAAGAAATTACCACAACTCACTAAAACATAGCTAACTGAAAATTGTTCATTAGAACTAAGTCAGCTTATATGCCCACTGCTATTATACTAATGAGAAAATAGCTATACTGAGGGAGCAGTGGGATGAGGGGGGAGGAAGAGAGAGAGAGAGAGCAAGTTCCTTCTTTTGTTTCTTTTTCCTGCCCCATGCCGGCCCAGTGAGAGTTTTTTTCAACTTGAAGACACAGCTCAAACATCAACTCCTGCATGAAGACTGTTTATTCCCTGAGGAAGACCTAGATGTTTGCTATCAATCTCCCTCAGTCGGGATAGAATTATATTACTTTCTTTGCTCTTTATTTTCTACACTTCGTAAAGTGCCAGATACATAGTAGGACACAATAATTATAACTGAATCAATTATACTTGATTGGATCATCAATCTCCCTGCTGTGTTCCCACAACACTAAGATCATATCAGATCAGGCCCTCTCTAATGTTTTGGCTCTGGATTTTATTCTTTCCCCATAAACGGATTGCCAGCTCTTTGAGAGGTGAGAAAACCAGAGTCTATTCATCTTCGTTGCCCAACATTTATCACAGTACATTGTATAGAAATAATGTCCTCCAGAGCAATTCCATGCTAACATTCTATTATATTAAGAAAACAAGTTTCTGTAAAACATGGTGCTTGAGAAGTATATAATCTAGTTGAGAAGCAAGAGGTACACCAATTAAAGGATTAGAGGTGTTACGTAACGCAGGCCATTGGATTGTAATTAAGCACTCATTATTTTGTTCTCCAACATATTTAAGACAGAGTCGGGGGAAACAAGACTCAAAAGGTAATTATTTTAAATAAACTGGACACAGTATGTGTTCCTAGAAGGTAATTTGATCTGAAGTCTATTTCTTTATGTCACATTCACCTAACTCCCCAACCTCGGGTCTGATTAAAAGGTCAAATATACTTTCAGTTTAAATTATCTCTAAAGTCAAGAGGAAGTTTTTACCACTGCAGAGGTCACCTGGCAAGCAGCCATCCAAATTAAGAAGTGAGAGCTGTAACTCACAGCAAGTATCACCTAGTTGCATTGCCTCTGAAAAGGGAACCCTGTGATCAGCAAAATGCAAGGGAGTGGAAGGTTTCAAGCCGTCAGCAATTCATATGCTTCTCTCTATCCGACTTGCTGGGCTGGTATTTTTTGTTTCACCTGTCATGAGAAATATACTATTAAGCCAGGTCTCCCAGAGGGGTAAACCTGCCCAAATAACTTAGGTTGTCAGAACACTGGGAGAGAAGTAATGCACTTCATTATAAAGAGGTTCACTATGGCCCACAGTCCCAAAGACTGATGTGGTACTTGTTCTCAGGAGACAGCTCCCAGAGGGCATTGATACCAGCACTCCAACCCAAGTACATAGGTGGCCTTGCACTTAGACACCAGCATCTCTTCGTGTGCACCTGAGACACACGTGGCGTGCCAAGGACAGGGACGGGCACAGCTTCCTGAGCACGTCACCGCACACTTGGCGTAAAGCTCTTCTGTGGCCGCCTTGAAGATCTTAATCCATTTTGAAGTGAACAAGAGGCCCTACATTTCTATTTTGCCCTGGGCCACACGAATTATGTTGCTGATCTTAGAGAGGAAAGGGGAAAATAGTCTTGACTTTTTGAAGGATTGTGCAAGCCCCTTACTGTCTAGTCAGAATGTTAAAATTCCTGGTAGTCACTCATTCAGACACCAGAATACTGTGCAGTACTTAGGAAATTAATCACAGCTAAGATGTGAATGTGCTAAGATGTGACAGTTTCCTCCTGGGAAAACTGCTTTATCAGGATGGCTACAGCTGCGGTCTTGAGAGAGTTGCTTTTGGTCACCGAGGTCAGTCAGTTCACTATTACCCTCAGGAGAAGAGTTCAAGCAAAACTGTGACACTGACAGCGTGTTTGGATCCCACCCCTGCTCCTCTGCCTTTCTATCCCACTTTCTACCAAAGCTGGTGGTGGTAGTGGGATAGAAAATTACACATTTTCCATAACCGTTTTTCATTTACTATTCTCATTATGTTATATTCTTGATATGTTAAGAAATACAGATACAGGTTTTAGTCTAATAGCTAAGAGTTTAGCATATAACATGGCCTAAGTTATAAAGGAGGAAAAGTAACCTCAGAAACCAGCCCTATCGATTTATTGACTCCTAAGTCAGAGATATACAAGGCCTGTTCAGAAAGTATCCAGCCACATACTATGAAAAATAGAGACATTTATTGAAGAAGATACAAGAATCATTGTACACAGGATAATGATGCCTCAGTCCCCTTCAAAGACGGTACCTTGGACCTCACACAGTTCTCCCAATTGCCATCAGCTGCCCAGTTGTATTTTCTTTTTTTTTTTTCACATTTTTTATTGTTGTTCAAGTACAGTTGTCTCCATTCCACCCCCACCCCACCCCAGCCATCCCCACTTCCCACCCTTGATCCTAACCCCCTTTGGCTTTGTCCATATGTCCTTTATACATGTTCATGAAAACCTGTTATATTTTCCTGAATCACATAGAAGGTATGAAATCTCTTTCAGGTGATTTTCAAAAGTGAAAAGGTGATTCAAAGGTGATTGAAGGAGATTCAAAGGTGATTTTAGTTTTGGGAAAAGGCAGAAGTTTCAGGGCACCAAATCTTAGTTGTAGGGGGCTGAGTCACCTGGGCGACTTGATGTTTTGCCAAAAAACTCTGCATGAGACATGATGCATGAGCAGGCAGATTGTATGAGGAAGCTGCCAATCACCAGTTGCCCATAGCTGAGGCCTTCTAAATCATCCAAATAGTTTCCACAGAGGAATGTTCAAGCTTAACATAAAATTCAATGCAGATTCATTGCTCTACTCACTCAGTCATTTTGAATGGGATGGCTGCAGAGTATATATACATGCTCACTTAATGGCATCTACTACCCTCACTGACTAGTACAGTCAAGTCATCATTGTTCTCACATGCACATTCCAGTCTACTCTTTTTGGCTGCCAGGTTACATCAATGTCACACAAACCTTTCTTGTTATAGTAACAACGGCTGGACTTTTTCCAGGCAGACCTCATATAAGGGAAAGGGAAACTGAGGATATCAGTGATTGATGAAACATTTCCTATCTGGAGTTCCTCCACTGCATCTGTCTCTTACTAAGTATGTTTTTTGTTTAATCTTGGCTTCCATATCATTTGCAATCAAAATGCCACCCCAATGGCAAGAGAGAAGATATAGGGCAAAAGTAGCAAAGAGTTTAGGGAAAGAGCAAAGGACATGGTAGAGGGTCATTGCCCCAGTAGGTGACTTCTGGACGCCAGCTGCCCAGATAACCCAGAAATAAAACTGAAAGCAACAAATCAATAAACAAGAAAAACAAACAAAAATTCACAAACACAGACAACAGTATGGCAGTTACCTGAAGGAAGGGATGGATAGTAAAGGGTAAAAGGGGTCAAATATATGGTGACAAAAGAAGATTTGACTTTGGGTGGGGAACATGCAGTCCAATACCATGTATATACAGATTACATACCATAGAATTGTACACTTGAAACCTATATAGTTGTATTAACCAGTGACACCCCAATAAATTTAATTTTTAGAAAGTGAAGTAGAAGCTAAAGTGGTCCTAAATGTACTTTGCATTCTCACTCCCCACCCCCTAACCCTGCCTTTCTGACATAGCAGAGACAATAGGCCTCATAGGGAAACGCTAACTGTCAACCATGAATATTTGTGAAGCTTTTTTCCAGGAACATGTTTGAAGTTCCTCCATGCTTCCATTAAATTCCTTATATGTTGTGTCCTTACAGGCAAACGTTGAAAAACCTACTGCAATTATTGGGGGGGGGGGGGGTTGTTCTTGTTTTTCTCAAAGTTCTAGCATATATTTTGTAGGTGTGTAGTGGTTTTTAGTACTCATGTACCTAAACTCTTTAAGTATCAGAGAAATTTAATAAGAAAATGAGTGGATTAAATGATCCCTCCTAAACTGTGATCTCCTGGAAGTTCTTAGGATGCCTGAAGCATTCTCACTTAGATTTAGATCTATGCGGCCTTGTACCTTGTAGATACTTCATGAATGCTTGTTGAACTATTGAAAAAAAATCCCCAGAATGATAGTATCGACTATTGTCAAAAACAGAAAACATTTTTTAAAGTATCTGGAAAGTTTTTTTGGACTGGGGAGTTATCTCTTTCTCTGAAATTTTAGAGTTAAATGAGAGACCATGTTTTCCAGCGAGATCGCAGCATCCAGACTATCAGAGCTGACGCCACCCAGGGAATCAACAGCGGCGCAGGGGGTCTGACACAGAGGTAAGGACATAAGCAGATCTTCTGTCCATCCAAACCTTGTCACTACAGCAGCAGCGAGTCAAAGCTCAACTGTCACTGTCATTCTCAGGCCTTTAGTCAGTTTGTAAAACATCTAAGTTTTTTAGTTTTTCTGTCACACTAAAAATTAAAATATGAAAAAAGCATAAAAAAATCTTACTTGCTTTTTTGAATTTCAAGAAAATATATGTAGATATAGATACAAATATAAAAGTCAAGTATAAATATATGGTTTCTGTAGATCTGTACCTACATGTGTTTGTATGTGAATACAATAGATGCACATGATCACTGGATAGGAGGGAATACAAATTACAATTTCTTATGCGAAACACCAACAAACATATGCTTGTAGACATGCCGGTTCTAGAACATACTGCCTACTTCTCTTTGGAGCTATCCCAGCTTCTTGGCTAGATGTATATTTACAAGATATATGCTGACTCACCCTTGTTTCAAATGGGAGAAAAATTTCAGACTGAATTTCAGGGTAAACACACTGGTTATCAAAGCATGCTACTCTATTTATCTATCACACAAGTGAAAGCTTTTCCTCTCCATGCCGAAGCCCATCTCCACAACCCGCTCAGCCTGGCTACCAGTATGAATACGCTAGTGGCTTCATGTTTTCTTACTAAGAAGTTTCCTTTCATAGGGGATCTAAATGGCATATTTAGAAAATATGATATCAGCAGTCACTAAGAGGCTATGCACCCAAACAAACAGGCCAGAGGAAATCAGTTTGCCAAACAGGCATCAAACAAAAGGGAATTTAAAAAATTCCATGAGGTTTTTTGTTTTGGTTTGGTTTGGTTTGCTCTAGCGAGGAAGCAGCAAAAATCAATCAAGTGTAAAAAGACTATTTGGAGACCTGACACAAGAGGAATGTTCCCAAAGTACTCCTCTAAGATTATTCCATCAGCAGCAATGACGTTTCTGAGAATATATTTCTTAGAACATTCTAACAGCATGG
Source organism: Phyllostomus hastatus (assembly GCF_019186645.2). Lineage (NCBI taxonomy): Eukaryota > Metazoa > Chordata > Mammalia > Chiroptera > Phyllostomidae > Phyllostomus > Phyllostomus hastatus. The sequence goes on along the minus strand of NW_025334041.1, from coordinate 109,396,624 downwards.
CCTTCGTGTTGATTATTATGACAGCTTAACTGCCCCATCATGGCCAAATCTCAGGTAACCACTTTGATAAAACATAAATTTAAATGATAGCTTATAGATTACTGCTAAAAGAAACTGGATTCATGATTCTTCCTTGCATATATTAGTATATCACATGCATGAGTTAATCAAAAAATTCTGGGAAGCGGTCTTGTACCCCGACCTTTTCCCAGTACTATAGATCAGTGCCGTTGGACCCCTTCCAGTCGTGGACCATCAGAGCGTGGTGGATCGCCAAGGGGCCTGCACAGCCATTGGTGCGCACCTTTCACAGCACTCACTGCATTTGGACTTTGTGAAAATCTTTCTCTCCTTAGATCCTTGGGCGAAAAAGAGTATGTTGCCAAAGTTTGGGTAAAACTAAGTCAAAATGTCAAGGTGCCTGGTGTTTTAACACAAATGTAGTATTATTTTGGGAATAATGTATACTAGTAACTGAACTAAGAATCTGTATACACAGGTAAAACAATTGCAAAACATGTATAATATATCGAAAGAATTTTGTATAAAATACTGACTCCAAATAGTATTTTCAATTTTAATTCTGTAATAACTGCTAAATTATCTGATATTTTATCAGTAAAATTAATATTACTGGGGTTACACTTTGAAATTATATGTAGCCTCCATTGTACATTTCCTAATTAAGAAAACAATGAATACACACATACATACATACATTCTATATCCATGTTGGCCAGTTTCTTGAGCTGTCTGACTATTTTGAAGTCAAATAGCATAATTGCTCCAACTTTGCTATTTTTTTCAAAGTTACTTGAGTGATGCTATGGTTGTGCATTTCCATGGGAATTTAGAATTAGTTTATTAGTTTCTATCATTAAACCTGCTTGGATTTTGGCTGGTATGACATTGACTACCAATCCATTTGAATAAAGTCAATATCTTAACAATATTAAGTTTCTAAACAAGGAATATCTCTCAGCTTATTTAGACTTTAATTTCTCTTATATGAAAAACATATTTCATATTTTAATAAAGAGTTTTCCTTCCATTTCTGATCTTTTTGCTAACAAATAGAAATATAATTGATATTTGGATATTGCTTATCTGAGAACCTTGTTAAATTCACTTATTAGTTCTATAAGATATCTAGCTACCTATGCATCCATCTAGGTGGATAGGTTCATACCTACATGTATACATACAGACAGACTATGGTTCTGTCTCCCTGAAGAACCCTGACACTCAGACATCTTACAACAAACTGAGCAGGGAGACCAAATGACCAGTTCTCACTGAATAGCCCATAGCCAATGCTCCTCAACTGTGATGATGTCGTCCCCAAAAGGACATCTGGCAATACCTGGAGAGATTTCCTAGTTGTCACAACTATAAGGCATCTAGTGGTTAGAAACAGAAATGCTACTAAAACCCTTAAAATGTACAGAACAGCCCCCACTGCAAATAATTACCCAGCCCAAGATGTTAATATTGCTGAGACTGAAAAATCCTGCCATGTAAGTAAAGTCCACTACTCAACAGGCTCTGATCACACATGGAGTATTAATCATTTATTAGTGCCGCTGTCCTAATTATGAATAAAACACAAAGGATACCAGTCATTTGAGACAATTTTTCTATATCAAAGAGGTTTAAACCAACAAAAATAGTACAAGATGCAAATAGAACTTCAAAAAACACAATTAGCATGTTAAGGGTCATAATGTATGACATTACATGTAATAAGAACAGCATTTTATTTAAAGAGGGTAATCAAAACTCAAGATATCTTGGGAGCTAAAAGAGTAGAGAAAAACTCAACCAATGTGTCCAAATATGAGAAAAATTAAAAACTCTCAGAAAGAAAAATAAAAAGACAAAAAATAGACAATAAAAAAATATATAAGAATATTAGCACATTTCAGAGGGTGACAAAGAATGAAAATGATTTTACATAAAGGATCAGAAATGTGGAGATCCCAGGTAAAGGGTTAGAACAGGTTACATATATAGACGCAAAGACTTCTCAACAACAAACCTAAACACTAGAAATCAAAAATGCCTTCAAATTTGAATAAAACACTCTTCACTCAATTTGGAATTAAATTCAGGCAACCATCAGATAGTGTGAGATTGGGACCAGGCATCGGGACCTGTGCCCTGTCTCAGTGAGCTACTGAAGCATGTGCTTCACCAAAGCAACAGAGAAAGAATACGTTTTTAGAAAGTTTACTTAAAAAGTCACAGAGGTAGAAGAAGTGAGCCAGGGAGAAATAGGATCAGGAAACAAGTTAGAGCAAAAGAAAGTCTCCTGGACCTTAGTGGGAGCAGAGAGAGAGAGAGAGGGAGAGAGAGTGAGAGGGAGAGAGGGAGAGAGGTTCAGGCATGCTGGGGAGGCAGGGAGTGTGGAAGGTGCATGTTAAGGGAAAACAGCTCAGCCCCAGGGGTAAGAAGGGGATGGGGGAGGGTTAGCAGGAAGCCAATGCAGATTGAGCCAGGAAGATGGAAAGCTCCAAAAGGGACAGCTCAAGAAAAAAAAAATTATGCTAATTGATTACTTACATGACGATGCAGCAAATAATATTTTGTTGACATTGGGAAGAATTAGTGACAAGGAAACAGAATAAGAAGGAATCATTTGTACAAGAGACTTATTATTTCCAGGAAAAACAGAAAATTATTTGAGAAATAAATGTCATAATGCATTATTTGACTCAGGACTGAATAAAACTGCTATTATTTTTAAATCACTTATTAAATCACTAAAATTCATATAAACAAATAGTGTGATATAGAAATATAGGGATAAATAAAATATCTAACATTGTGGGATAAAAAATAGCATCAAATATTCCACATTAGGAACTTAAGTAAATAAAGTCTAAATTTGATAAATTAGGACATAATAGAATAATCATTATCTAGAAATGATTACTAGATTTAGAAATAGATTTAGTTGATTTAGTTGTAATTCCCCTGCAATCACAATTAACAATAGCTTAAATGAGTGGGGTTTAGGGTCTTGCTCAAATAATAAGAATTCCAGAAGCAATCAGTCTAGGCCTGGACAGTGGCTCAATAATGTCAGAGCCAAGATTTCTGTGATCCTGTAGCTTTTCTGTCAGATCAATCACAAGGTGGCTATTGCAGCATTAGCCATCACATCTGCATCCCAGGATGGAAGAAGGAGGAAGGGCAAAAAGCAAAGGTGTGTGTAAAACAAATTTAAAAACTAATTTTTCTGACAATGTTATGGCTATTCTTTTTTCCAAGAAAAATGGGAAACAATATTTAACTGGATATGTTGTCAACTCAACAAAACTAAGATGTCATTAGTGAAAACAGAGAAGAAAATGGACATTGTATAAGGAGCTGGCAGTCTCTGCCACAGGAGGTCAATACCAAGCTACAAACAACTAAAACATAGTTGAGAGTGACTTGGAACTGGGTCTCAGAAATGGTACAGGGGTAACTGACGCTGTACTTTTGTCTTAATCCTTATAATCTATCTGAACACTTAAACTGTAAGCATATCATGAAAACAATTATAGAATTGTGCTTAATATATGAAAGGATGCATTGATGACAGGTGAAGGATAAATAACATCACAGCATGATATACAAAATAAAAGTCTCACAAAACTCCAAATAGGACACACACAAAACAATGAGAGAACTGATGCAATACAAAACGTGTGCTCGGAATGTAGAAGAGCACAAGCTTTGGCAGTTGATATAATGTTCTCATTGCAAACATCAACTTGATTTCCACAAAATATAATCTAGCACATTATATAGTATTTATAAGTTGAGTGTTATTGGTTTATAATTTTTTTAGTACTTGATTTGTACATTTGGTTTAAGTGGAATCAGAACCCTAAATATAAGGAATTTATTATACCTAGTTTTAGCTTTGTGCATTTATAACATTATCAAAATAATTTAACACTGGAGTTCCATAAGTCAGTTTTTCCTTAACTAGAAATCTGCATATTATTTTAATTTGAGATTTTTTGTCCAATAACTATGGCCTTTCTGGAAAGCAGTTTCCTCTCACTTCATTCAACATATCATTTCTACCCACATTGTTTTACATTCATAATCACTGTTTCCGATAGTTACAGACGGGCTGGGTGACGCAGCCACAGGGTGTGTAATCTCTGTAGTTATGTCCCCCTGCACAAACTGCCAGCCCGCGTTAGATATCTTCGTCTAGAAATTGGGCAGAGCTGCATCTCTCTCAGAGATCTGTGTTGATTAAAACATCCAGCTCTGCGCCTTGCACAAAGTAGGGGTTTAATGACATTTTTGATCACAAAAGACAGAATTATTAACCTTATATAAAGGCACACATGAAAAATCTATGAAATCCATTTATGAAGGTGAAAAGCTTCTAGCCCTTTGGTCAACATGAAAATGCAGTGCTTCCACGCACACTTACATCTCCTCTTTTCATCTCAGTGGTCATCAGAGTCCATGTGAACCAGCTACTTGTAGTTTTCCTCTTCAACTGCTCTTGCATCTATTAAATTATAACTTCTCATTTTGCTCTGTCCTTTAAAAATCAATGTAAACATATTTCACTCTATCTTATGAAACTGGAAACTCACTAGATAGGAGACATAGAAGCTGACCCAGAAAACAGCTGTTCTAAAATTGTATTATCTTCTGTATTATGTAGGTCCCATGAAAATGCCACAGATGACATAACACAGAAAGGCGGGAGGGGGGAGGGGGTGCTGGGCAGCAGCAGGAAAAAAGAGCTATGAGAAAGTCTGAACTAGTCTCCCTAGGAAGCAGAAAGTAAAAGCTTAATGTGGAACTTCCCTAGAAAATTTTGACCAGGATGGGACTTGCCCACAGGATCCGTGAATGTCCCAGCCCTCGGAATCCTCACTGTCACCCTCGATACTAACATGCAGGATCCCTGCAGTGCATTTGCACAATTTAAGTTTTACAACTTTTGCAAAGCATTTTCGCATACATAAACAATCCCTCTGCTGACAGGAAATAACACAGTTCCTAGGATGCAGGCCCAGAACTCCAGCCCACTCTTCTGCAGGAATCTGGTAGGGCCTCCGCGGTGAAAAAGGGTGGGAAGCCATCGCACCTACCAGGCTGATGAGTGCGGGAGGTGACTCCCAGCTATGGGCACGGAGACACAGCAGCATGAGTACAGCAAAGAATAAAAAGGTTCAGATGGATTCCCATCGGATGGATCCCTAGGCTATATGCATTACACCTTTAAAAGGAAGGAAAGGCTAAAAAAATCAAACTTCACTGATTGAGCTTGGCATGTTTTGATGAGAAGTGGATGTGTTCTAATCTGTAAGACACCTTGCTCAGGCATAGCAACAAAGCAGAATCACTGTCAAGATAAATAAATGGACCAGATGCTCTCTCCAAAGCAAAAAAGAAATGAAAATGTGTACCTCAGAGGAAGAGAAATTCAAGGTCATGGGGAAATGTGGAAGTGTTGCAGCCTGCCGTGGGAACACGTTTGCTTACTAACAAGGGAACAACCGGAGATTTATAAGGAGAGATTCATAGAGAAACAAAAAGACAATAAATAACAGTATTTTAAAACCTTAATGCCCACACACAGAAAGGCTGGACCATTTAAATGTATTCTTGATGTCAAGCCTTGTAAAGTGCCATTTCTCTCTTCTTAGGGATAAATCAACACTCAGAATAGTGCTAAACACATTTAAAATATAATTTCACATATAAAACTTGGATTTGTATTCAAGCACTGACTCGGCTGTTACAAAGTGAAGCAACACCTGCTGGGTTCCCGATTAATCATTTGGAAAAACCACTCCCCATAACGGAAGCCTGTCACTTCATCAGACAAAATATGATGGGGAAAAAATTACATCTTATTAAGACAGAAGTCATTGGTTTTACCAGTAACTGTGTCAGTTATCGATTTATGGCTTCTCAGCTCCTTTAAAGAGAGCACAAAGATAAGCCTTCTCAGTAGAGGGGACTGGAAAAACATTACAAGAGAAAGAAGCTTTCTGAAATTTTCTGCACAGACCAAGGGGTCAGCCTTGTGGCTGTAGCAATACCCTGCAGAGCCTGGCACAGCTGCCGACCTAGAGCTGGCCCTCCATGACCTCGCATCCTATGACCAGCAATAACCTTTCCTTAGCCCTATAGACATAGAAGCCAGATGCCCTGCAACCCCACCATTCCCACACATCCTGCCCTCGCAGCAGCAGGACTCCCCCATGTGGTCAGACAGCAGCCTCCGGTCCTTCGAGGCCCACACCCCTGCACGCCCGCATGCTCCAAATCCCTTCTACTCTGGCTGGCCCCATACTCGCTGCACACCCATGTGACCAGTCACCGACCCTCTGCTTGCTCACCTGCTCTCTCTGGCCCATTGGTTGGCCCAGGAACTCCAGACCACCCCAGCCTGGACAAACCAGTAAACACCTCTGCTGTTCAGTGGGCTGAACTGCACCTTAATTAACAAGATTTTAACCTCTTCCAGGTTTGTCCTTCCCTGGCTTCTGTCACTCAACCCTAGGTAAAATGTGGTTTCCTTATACCATATAGTTTATCTTTTATTATAGTTAATAGTGCTTTATATTAACTGCATTTAACTTACTCTGTGCCTTTTGTTTCCTGATTAGACTTAGACTACTGCAATTTAAAAAACAGGAAAAAAAGAAAACAAAACCTAAAAACAAGAAATATGCATGAATTTACTAAGTACTATGTACCAGAAAATGTTAGACAACTTAAATTTTTTAAATAATTTAATCTTCAGAAGAATTCAGCAGGATTAAATATTTGAAATTCAGGGAGATTAAATAACTTGTCTAGGTTTGTGTAGCTTAGTAAGAGTCAAAAACAATTCAAACCCTTGTGCATCTGAATACAAATAATTTTAACTTATGAATTTAAACATTTATAAAATTATATATTTATACTTACAAAGTTGTACATTTCTATCTCTATGTATCTATATAAATACTGTCTGCTCTGCAGAGAAAGAATTATGTGGAGAGAACAGAAAGTTTGGGAGTGAATTCATCAAGTCCTGGTGGTGGTTCAAGGTGTGGAAGTGGAACTGATTATAAACACCCCTTGGATGTGCTTGGACTCTCACTGTAATCACTGCAGAATTTCTCAACAAGGCATAACAGGAAAAAAAAGCAGGATTTAGGGCAAATTAGTCATGAAAGGATGGGCATGAAAGGTGAATTTGCAGTGGAGCAGTCAAAACAGGACATTTCTGAACATCCGTGGCAGAAACTGAGGCAGGATGGGCTGAGGGTGCAGCACGGGTGGCAGCAGTGGAGATCTAGGCAATCCGCAGGACCGATTCATCCTGACGAGGACAGCACTGGGACTGGGCGTCAGACTGAGGAAGAGTGACGAGCAAATGGCAAATCTGAGTATTGGGAACACATTATGAAGAATATATCTGGGAAATCCTTCCCAAAGGGCGTGAATCCCTGGAAGCATGATGAAATAATCATTTCCTTTTCTTGAGAAGGATTAACAGTTAACAATAAGACAAAGTCATCAGCTGTTCATGAGCCAGGTATACCAAGGTAAGAGAAGACTAATATTTAATATCTCTGTGCATCCAATGTTTTCTCTGTGAGTATAACAGTAGAGGGACTAGGAAGGTTTCCTCTGTTTAGCACAGTTGCAGATGAATAGTCTCTGTAAAGACCTCCCTGTAAGGCTTCAGCAACCCTTTGGCCATATGTCCCCCCACCCCCCACCCATTGCTCGGAAATAAATGTCAGCGATAGAGCCCAGAACCGTACAGACGACCGAAGAATCCCACGTAACACTTCCATGTACTACATTTGATATAGAATGGAGAGTAAAACACTTTGTTCCACTCCTTCTCCTGGTATTCTTCAATGTTTGATTGATTGCCATCCTGAATGATCAAAGTAATACCTGGCCTTGACAGAAATGACAACCTCAAATTTGGTCATTTCTGTAATACAACAAGAACCCGGTGACATTAAAAATAATGAGGAGATGACATTCCTGACAGACAAATTCAATTTGGAATATGTGAAGCATACTACAATTTTAGGGAAAATAACCAGCAAGCAGACGAAATCGAGCTCACCTGAGAGAGTAAGGGACCATCTACAGAGAAATTACTGTATTGCACAGAAGTCTACAGCTGCAAGGAAACATGTAGTTGTTCTAGTTAACTCCCTCATTTTATAGAGAAAACTGAACCACTAAGAGGCTTTGGTACTTTTCCAGAGTGTGTATTAGAGTTCTCCAGAGAAATAGAACAGAACCAATAGGAAATATAAATTTATAAATACATACACACAAGCTAGTCATCATAGATATATCTATATATCCAGATATATCTATACAGAGAGATATCTAGATAAATATATCTATAGAGAAAAAGGCTGACAAGTCCCAAGATGCACAGTCAGCAAGCTAGAAATCCAAGAGAGCCCGTGGTCTAGTTCACAGGTGGCAAAAACAAGGCAAGTGGCTGAATCCAGGCCTCCACCTTGTTTTATCCAGCCCGGCACCTTATTTCTACCCAGCAGCAGTGCCGAGCTCTTCCTTAACTGTTAAGGAGTAGTTACATTTATACAGTCCTAAAATTACATTTGGCCCTTTGAAGGCTGATGTGGCCCCCAGTGAAAATGATTGTGACACCCCTGGGACTCCAGTTCGAGGCTCAAGACCTGACAAGAACCTGTTTTCCAGTTTGATGCCAAAGACAGAAAAAAAACGATGTCCCAGCTCAGAGCAGTCAGGTAGAAGAAGTTACCTTTTATTCTCAGGAGAGTGAGCCTTTCTGTTCTACTTGAACCTTCAACTGATTGCCTGGGGTTTACCCACAGTCTAGAGGGCGACCTGCTTTACTCAGTCTACAATTCAAATGCTAATCTCGCCCAGAAACACCCTCCCCACACACACTCAGAATCACATTTGACCAAGTATCTGGGTGCCCTGTGGCCCAGTCAGGTTAACATACATAATTAACAATCACACAAAAATAACAGACCATTAGTGGCAGGTCTGAGAATGGAATTCAAGCCCTCAGGTTCAGTTTCAACTTGTACATTCGCTCTTTTCTATAAAATTAGAGGTGGTAGACTATTTCCTTATTTTTTAATTAAAATGTTGTTTTTATAGGTTATACATATATATGCAACAAAATTGGAAAAGCACTAAATGACACACAGTGAAAAATAAGTCTTCATTCATCTTTGACCCCAGCCTTTTGGTTCCCTAGTGCAGATATCACCACAGTTACTATTCTTACATATCCTACAAAAAGGAGCCTGCACATATTAAATAACACACAAAGTACTTTTTTGTAAAAATAGCAGCATATTTTATATGTCATTCTGTCCTGTCTGTGTTCCCTTACTGGTCCACATAAAGTTCTTAGTTATTCACTGTATAGTGATGGGACAATTTAGTCTCCTGCTACAAAGAACACCATTATATATAGAATAATTATATACACAGGTTAGCACATCCATATTTATTACATAAACATAATACATGTTAAAGATATAACATAGTAGAATTACTGGGTCAAAAATAGTTGTATTTCTTTCTGTGAGATATAACCTTTAATTGCTCTCAATAGTAGTTGTAGCAATTTACTTTTCCATAAACAATGGGAAATGTCTGTTTTCCCAAACCCTTTCCAGCACAATTTGTAATCAAGCATCTGGTCTTTGCTACGCGAATAATTTTTACAGGTTATTATTGAACTTTTGATTTATGTTTATATTATTGAGAACTTGAGCATTACTCCAAATGTTTAAAAGACATTTATATTTCCTTTGCTATGAATTATCTGAACACATCACTTACCCATTTTTCGTTAAATATTTATAGCAGTCTTCTATTACTTAAGGAAATTAACTTTATAGTGTGCAAAGAAAATCATGTAATCAAATTCTACTGTCTCTTTTAACTCAGTACTTCTAAGTGGTAATGTTAGAGGCAGATTTGTCTAGTTTTCATTTCTCAGAGAATAAACTCAAGTGCAGCTCTGGGCACAGAAAAAAGTTGGTGGGAGTCAGGAATGAGTCCAGTGACGACCAATACTACCTCTGTAGGAAGTCAGCCCACTTCCTTCCTGTTACCAGAACTCTTTTCTCTAGGAAATTCTGTCAGAAAAATTCTGCTTGCTCAGTTCCTACCAACCAACTGGATGGCGAACACTTCTTCCTAAGGTGTGGACTCAGATCCTGGAGTCCATAGTACAGAGAAATTACTAAGAACACAGGCTCTGTAGCCAGGCTGTTTGAAAAACCCAGGGAGACAGCGACTTAAACCTGCCACCATGGTTGCGATCTCCAGTGGTGCCAGGTTGCTGTCCTGTACCTCCCGATAGGATGAGAGGAGAATGGCACGTAACCTCTGCTGCGCCCTTCCTCAAATCCCATAACCCCAGTCTAACAAGAAATACTTCATACAAATCCCAAGTAAGAGACATTCTACAAAATAGCCACTATCCTTCCAAAGTGTCAAGGTCATGAGAAATAGGACAGAATGAGAGACTTTCATAGATTGGAGGCGACTAAAGAGACATGACAGCTAAATGTAATGCCATATCCTAAGTTGTCTTCGGGGGATGGGGGAGAGGTCACTAGAAGAAAATCTGGTAAAATTGGAATAAAATCGAAAGTTTACTTTTCAAAAAAGAGAACAAAAGCACTTGTATATCTTTCCATTTTTATTAATTCATACTGCTTTTTAAACAGGCCTTTTCAGTAAGTTATATAAACATATTTCTAAGTCAATATATAATCATCTCCATAATTTTAATATTAGATATTCATTTTGCATATTGCATGTATGTCAGAATTTATTTTATCAATCTCTGTTATAGGACAGGCAGATTATTTTTATTTGTCAATAATATAAATAATACTATAATGAAAGTTCTCACTGAAAAATCTTGTTACACATCTTTCTGTCTCTAGGGTAAATTCCTAGATTCCTTTAGAAGCCTCTCTGAATCTAAGCTTAGGCGCATTTCTAAAGCTTTTCTAGGTACTGCCAAATTGTCATTTATAATGTTCTGAGAATGCTCATTTCCCTCAATAACAGTGGGTAGCATTTTTTTTCTTTTTATCAAAGTAGTATACAAAAAATGCTTTTAATTTTTATGTATGTGGTTACTGATTAGATAAATGTTTTTTGATGATGCCAGCAACTTCCCCAAAACTCCTTTTCTCTTACTAAACTATTGTTCTTTCTCCTAAACTTCTTCCATTTCTTTCTTTCAAAGTTATTGTAACTTTCATGTCAGTGTCTGTGAAAGGTTCCCTCAAAGAAATGCCTTCTGTGTCTCTAAAAATAACAGGAGGCACTTATCCTAAGTTTCCTTAAATAGTGATGTCAAAGAATTCTATAGAAAACTCTGACAAGACACTTCCAACTTAGCAAAAAACACACATCTGCAACCCCACCTCATTTATCGTTGAGCACTTGGAAGCACAGGGCACTTACTTTTAAAGATAAATCAAGACTCTTTTGTGAGGGAAAAAATGTTTTACAGGTATAACTGTAAATGTTTAGAGGAAAAGATATATTTAGGCTGAGAGGTCACCCCTGGCAGCCACGTTTGACCTCTCACATAGCTCCATGGTGAGGTAGGTGTGTGTGAGTTGCATACTAACAGAAATATAACAATACTTAAATGCACAAAATTTTAGCTAAAAGCTTTATTTTCTGAGCCTAGGGGACTGACTCTGAGGTTCATACCATATATTTTGCTAAATACAAGAATGTTGTAGAACAAATCAACTTGGGATCACTTCCATTCCCATGGCCTGTTACAATTCTGGTCTTGGATGGTTAGACATATAGATGACATGGCCCAAATAATGCGCAAACACTTTGAGGTTTGGATCCAGTGCTTTTTTAATACCCACCAACTGTGTAACACACCTGCCTTTTCTTATTGTTCCGCTAAAATTTCCTATTAGAAATAATCTTTATCCCCAACCAACTGAAGGAATGCCATTCAGGCACTTACTTCTCATTCCCCTAGACTCAAATGGGAGTGAAACACTTTCTTCAAAATGCAATGAAAACAAACTGTTTTATACAAGTGATAATAAAAGCTATTCAATTGTGGTTTATAACTATTTCCTAAAGAGGTATGGTCATATTATTGTGCATAAAGCTGCAGCATTTTTTAAAAACTTGTTTCCAAGTTTTAGCAATTATGAATAGATTGCTGTAAACTTCCGTGTGTAGGTTTTTGTGTGGATGTAAGTTTTCAGCTTGTTTGGGTAAATAACAGGAGTACAGCTGTGGATTATATGGTAAGCGTATGTTCAGCTTTATTTGTTTTCTTTATTTTATTTTATTTTTTAATTAAATGTATGGGGTGACATTGGTTCATAGGGTCATGCAGGTTTCAGGCGTACATTTCTGTGATACATGATCTGTATATTGCCCTGTGCGCTCACCACCCAAAGTCAAATCATCTTCCATCACCATATATTTGGCCCCCTTTACCCTTTATTACTACCCTACCCCTACCCTCTGGTATCTACCATGCTGTTGTCTGTCTGTGTCTCTGAGTTTCAGTTTCATATCCTACTTAAGAGAGAAATCATATGGTTCTTAGCTTTTTCTAACTGACTTATTTCTCCCCCAACAATGACTGTACCGTTCCACACCCCTGTCGGCACATGATGTTGTCCATGTTCCAGATTTTGGCCATTCTAATAAGGTGTGTAGTGGTATCTCATTGTTGTTTTAATATGTAATTCCTTAATAACATATAACACTGGACATCTTGTCATGTGTCATCTGTACTGACGAGGAATCTTCGGGTCCTTTCTCTATCTTCATTTTCAAAGAAAAACTCTGTAGTTATTTCAAACTCAGTGACTTCATGGAAGTTAGAGCATTTGGATGTGAGGAAAGCAGTCTTCATTGCCATTGGTTCAATTCCTGTCTGTTTGGACTCTCACTGTCTGCACATTCTGGAATTCAACAATGATCTAGATTTTTGTTGTAATTGTCAGTTAAGTAAGTACATCTGGCTTGTCAGAGTAGCACCAAAGCACCATTTTGTCTCCAGAACCTTACCATGCCAAAGCCTTGAGCTAAAGAAAATGGCTCAGCAAATATTCACCCCGTGTTATATGGACTGTTTTCAATGAAACCAACCTCTACACTTCATCCAAAATAACCTATAAACTGGCAATCGCTGAATGAAAAATATCAAAAGGGAGGAGAGGAAAGGAAGCTCACACCTGTGATCACTGTTTCTCTTATATTATACAAAACACTCGACGAACGTTTCCTAAGACCTTTGCAGAAGACTAATGCAGCAGCGGCAGAGCCGCACCAGCCCTTCTCTTCTAGCTGGAATCAACTCTTGGAATACTTTTATCCTTCTTCGTTGGAAAGCTATGTCCTTTGTGTCAGGCGATACAGGGCATCTAGTCATTTCCTTCAATTAATCATCCATGCCATTTGTTACAGCATTTTTACTGTTGACACTATTATAGATACCCCCATTCTCCTCCTTTGTCCACCTTGCCTCCCCAGCCTCACCCCCTTCTCTCTGGCCATCACCACACTGTTATCTGTGTCTGTGCCTTTTAAATATAATGTAAATAGAACATTTGCTCTTCATTTGATTCACTCATAGAACTGAGATTTCTGAAATAGTGCTGTCTTTCCACAACTTAGTCACAGGGCATTTTTAGCAGTTTGAAAGCAGGGACCATTTCCAGTGAAGTGAATGAAGTTTGGTAAATGGCGGACAATTGGTTTCTCACTCTGGATGCCCTTGCTGTGTGTACATGAGGCAATGAATCACACTGCCTGAAAAAGCTAACAGTGTACTTATGTATAGGAATAGCATCTAAGATTCTGCTTATATACTGACAGTCTTGTGTTGCTGATAATAAAGCCTACTATTATCCTGCCAGCTTTTCTGATGCCAGAAAGTCCTTTTGGTAGTGAAAGAGCTTTTTAAAATACTAACCACTCTCAGTAGCATTTAGTGCAACCTGTGAGAGGCTGTTAGTTTTCTGATCCATTTATAACTGCCAAGAATATAATGGTGTCCACTGAAATTGAATCCAGAGTGGTCAACATCCTGGTGATATTTGTGAATGCAACAATTATTTAACAACACTTTTATGATGTTGCATGGCACTCTGACAGCATGCTCTTAAAGACCGTGCATTGCTCCTTGCCCAGCTAACATAAGCAGGAATTTGTTTCCTCCTTCACAAGCCCCCCAAACCTTATGTTCAGGGTTATTATTAAATAACCATTAGGCACATGCAAATGAAAGTATATTTTCCATTCTCTCTGTTACCATTTCCCTTTCTCACTGTCTCCCCTGGACTATGCAGAATAAATTTCCTTTTGGAATGTAGTTACTACCCTAAAATGTATATTGTGTATGCAAGGCTTTTTACCTGAAAAAGAGAACCATGTTACATGCCTGTACAACCCTGAGGAAACTGAAATAATGTCAGCAGCACCAACACTTCCTTGAATTTGTCTGTGAATTTATTAGACACATGTCCTGATTTATGATCACAGTCAATGAGGAAGATTAAAATATTTAAATGTCCAGAGACGTATTTCCATACATCTCTGATAACTAAACTCAATTACAAAGTGTGCTTAAAAGGAGGAATTCAAATAAGATTTTCTTTCTACCAAATGAGATGGAATGAATCTGCACGTCCTGTGCAATCATGATTAAAAGAAACACTTTAATACACTGTGGGTGGGAAAACGCATTTAGCAGTTTTATACATATTTAAATATGTCCAAATCCAGTCTTACAAGTAGCCCTATCTAGCATTCGCCAGCAGAACAATACAATGATTCACAGTTTAGGAGGACAATTTTATGTAATCAGTTATTAGTATCTTCATATTACATTCATCTGTTACCTTAGTGACACATTCCATTGTGTCCCTATAAGTGATACCGAGAGGCTATCACAGCCCAAGTGCCATTTCTGCTGTTTATTTATTTACTCTATTACCCTTATTCCTTTGCCATTTTTACATTTACCCTTAAAAACTCCTTGAGAGTTGTCTTACTCTTATTCTGCCATCAAATTTCTTCGGACATTGCTCCAGAAAAACTATTAAAGATGATCCTATTTTATAAAGCTGAATAAAAAGTATCCCAATTGTGTGGATAAAATTCCATCAATTTTTTTGCAGGAAATAGTCTCCTTGATTGCAGAATATCTGGACATCTTAGAAACATAAGCTGGCTGGCAGAAACAGACAATGCAAATAGGCTTAATTTATCTCAGGAAGTTAGAAGAGCTCTCTTCAATGAAGGAAGTTAAAGCTGTAATGATTCTTCATAATGAACCCTGATAATGGGGAGCAGGCAATGAGCCTCTTGGTGCTAATGATTCGAGCAGAAATGAAAAAGAAGACTGCACTGGTCACTTGCTCCTGGGATTCCAACACAAAAACACAGCACAGTGAAGAAGTATGTTGTTGCCCTAAATTTCAGAGGAAACACTGAAAATGTTTTTCAAAGTAAATAAATTAATCTCTGTTCCAAACCCAGTAACTAGTCCTATATTGTGTTTTTGTTTCCTGGTCCATATTCCTTATGGAGAAGCTAGGTAGCCCAGACTGTGTTTTAAGGGGTTTTTTATTTATTTATTTTTAGAGAGATGGGAAGGGATGGAGGGAGAAAGAGAGGGAGAGGAACATTAATGTGTGAGAGAAACATAGATAGGTTGGCTCTCACTCGTGCCCCAACTGGGGACACAACCTGTAACCCATACATGTGCCCGCACCACGAATTGAACCAGCAACCTTTCTCTTTGCGGTACAATGCCCAACCAACTAAGCCACACTGGTCAGGGCCAGCCTAGATTGTTTTAAATATATGTCCAATACATTTTTACACTAATTCACACAGTATCTGCACAAAAGAGATTGAGCTGATATCTAAACATGGAAAACTAAGGGAACCCCGTGAACCTGGCTATTGACACTCTCGCCCTCTGTCATCAATCTAGAACACTGAATAATCTGAATAATAGTTGTTATCATCAATCTGGGCAATACACACAAGTTGATTATGACAAAAAATAATAGGATGTCCCTTAGAATGTTCTTATTTGTAACTATCCATAACAATAGTTACAACAAACTCTGGTACTAATAGTGTATGTAATACTTGGACATTTTATACTGTTTCTAATGAGCAATAGAGTCTTCTATGAAGATAACGAGAATGGTAAACACATCTTTTCCCTTCTAAACTGTGTGTTCCTAAAAATGTCAGGTCTTATGGAGCCACATAAGTCTTCATTTGTTCAAAATAGGAATGTGAGCTCTGGCCTATGAAAACTATAAGACATCAGGAATATATATACCTAGTGGAATAAATAAATACAGCAGGCACCCATGACAACAGATTTACATAATTATTCCTTTCACTGAAAGTTAGGGGTTTTTTAAAGGAGGGTATGAAGACAATTTTTAGATAGGAAATAATAATTGTGAAATCACCTGCTATCTTAAAGGATTCTTCTAATTTCCATGTGGAAAGCTATTATTTAACAATGATGCTGATGGAGTCCAGCTAAAATCCTGAGTACTCTTTCAGTCTGGGATTTCCTGAGTTGGGATTCGTTATGTGCCTCTGTCTGCTTCAGCTGTTCTTAACAGGCCACTCGAGAAAGTAGAGAGTCACTTCTTGTATATGTGATACATGCCCGTGAGCATACAGTAGTTTATCACTTACAGGCTCATTGACTTTTCAAGTCATCTGTGAATGAAAAAAGTCTTAACTTTCCCAGTACTAAAGCTGTGATTAGCTCAACCATTCTGCTATAAATGAACCAAAATGATTCTATTAGTGGGTTTCATAAATGAAAAGCTCAGGGTTTTATACTGTTCCTCACACTCTTCACTTTGTAGCCTAAAATTGTAATTATCTTCAGAAAATCAAGTTTTATGCCGTGACAAGATATAAAATAAAATGTAGGAACCTAGTTTTATGTTCAATTAATCAAAGCAATAGCAAATAACTGATATTTGAAGTATAAGTCTAACTACATTAAAAATTAGGAGGAATAAAATTCTATATAAACACACCAAAAGGGTAAGTAATCTAGAAGATTCATAGACTCCTCTCTTGTGACAGGAAAGCCAGTGAAGTAGTTCAATCTGTTCCTTTAATTGGTATTTGAATCTAAGTGATGCCAACTCCACCCTACCCTCCATCTCTGAGTTATGAGAGGAAAAAGGGTGGTAGTAGATAAAATTACATTATTGCACCATTTCTTGCCTCCAGTTACTCAGCTGCCACGACTTTTATTCCTTTTATTTAATAATCTCACAGAAAAATCCCACAGAATAATTCAAGAAATATAACTTTATAAACAACCATCAAAACTCTGACAATAGACCTATTGGAGTCTGTGTTGTGAGTAGTTCATTGTTATGGCATCTTGTGTAATTTAAAAGATCTTAATCAATTGATCGATAATTTCTCTTTATACTCTCATTTTCAGTTCTTAAATCAGAAAGGATATTTCAGTTCTCTCCCAATATTTAACAGCCACTTATTTGAAATGAGCAGGATTTTTTTCTCTTTAGAACTTGAAGAGCAGACCCTTGAAAATTCTTTTTTTTTAAGAAATACTTTCTTTTTTTTATTTATTTTTAGAGAGCGAAGGGAGGGAGAAAGAGAGAGAGAGAGAAACATCAATGTGTGGTTGCTGGGGCTGTGGCCTGCAACCCAGGCATGTACCCTGACTGGGAATCGAACCTGCAATGCTTTGGTTCACAGCCCACACTCAATCCACTGAGCTATGCCAGCCAGGGTGAAAATTCTTCATTTAAATCGGTAATTTATCTGACTTGATATTACCTAGATTTTATTGATGATGTTTCCTCATACACAGAACACCTCTAGCTCTTCTAAACCTAAGGCTCACGAACCTTTCCAGCACAGGAGGCAAAGGTCTCCCGGGAAGCACTGACTGCCCACATCTGGAAATGTTTTATTGCCCCCTGTTTGTGCGGCAAGAAGGCTTTAACAAGTACAGGAATATTTAGGATGTTAAGTATCACTTGTATTTTGAGTCAAATATATTATTAACAGAACTGCCCTTGTGAAGGAAAGACTTAATTTAGTCTTATTCATCTAGCAATATGCTGAATTAAAAGTTAAATATGCATGAAAACAGATCACCAGGAATAAGAGTCAGAAGAAACTACCAACAAAAGATTTAGATCCCCAAAGAGCTCAGTTGTTTGAATTATCAGAGAATATAACATAAAAATAGATGAAATACTTTAAATGAAATACAGAATGATAAAAAGAATAGGCCAAGTTATACAAGTTATTAAAAATATTAAAACTATATGAAAAATGGATTTTTAGAGCCTAAAAAGTTACTCAGTCTACCAATTCAAATGTTAATCTCTTTAGGAAACACCCTCACAGAAACACCCAGAAATGTTTTACCAACTATTTGGGCATCTCTTAGCCTAGTCACATTGGCACATAAATTAGCTGTCACAAAACGGAGGCCTGTAAAGGCCAGACGAGCGGCCACAGAAAGCCTGAACGGGAGCTGGTCACATATCTGCCCCCCACCCTCAAAAGGGAGTAGTGCTGGCAATGGCAGACGGCGACCTGACAGCCTTTGTGTGGAGTGAAGAAGGCAGACAAATGTTGGATTCGGTCTGGGTGTGCCAGTCCTCTCAACATTGCTTGGCGATAACCCTGAACGCCCAGCAGAGCTGGTTCCCTTCTGAGTCCCAGCGTGTCCTTTCAGGCACAAATCTGAGTTAAGAGATATCTTTTTATATAAAATGAATTTTATGAAAATATCATGGGTTTGAATTTACCGATTTAATTAAAGTGCTTCTATTCCTGAACTTTAAAAACCTTGTTTTAAAAATACTCTTCTTAGAACTGGGCTCCAGGCAAAAGCAGTTTACCTTCAACAAACCTGGGCGTTGGTGTCAACTGAAACGTCCCAACGCCCCACCTGCTGTAGGGAGAGATGAAGACAAGTCAGTACGAAAACTCCAACCCCACTGCCCGAATGCCCCGGCATACGCACATGAACCCCAGTCCTGGGGCTGGTGGGACGGCAACCCAGCAGTCTGTGGGATATGTTTTAAAACACTCAGCGAATGCCTGAAACCGTGGGCAGTACTGAACCCTATATGTACTATTTTTTTCCTGTACATACTGATGATAAAGTTTAATTTACAAATTAGGCACAGTTAGAGACTAACAATAGCAAATAAAAATGGAACAATTATAACAATATGCTGTAATAAAAGCCATGTGAATCACTGACCTCACAGGGACATTGTGATTCCCTGGCCATGGCAATAATGTAAGGAGGAGACCTTCATACTCTCAGACAATTTGAATGTCAGAAAATGTTGTAAAGGAAACAAAAACACAGGCATTTCCTACAGACATGTTCTATAAAAAGAATCATATTATTCTGTTTTTAAAGTTTTAATTATATTTCCTCTATTGTAGTTGGGTTTCTGTTTGGTTTACAAATCCAATGTTATTTTAAGCTTTCAGGTAACTAGCTTTTTAAAGTAACTCCCTGTTGAACCTTTTACAAAGAACAGCTCTAAAGTGGGTGTTGCATGGGGTGTTGTCAGGAAGCAGGACACCGCAGCTGTGCTGTCGGCAACACCTCGGGTACAAGCTGCTGGTGCCTTTCTCGGCGACACTCACAGCAGCTGCGCCACTGGGCTCACAGGGAGGACAGACACTTGGGCCCTTTCAGTTGCCCACTGAATGCTGAGAAACAAACACAGGCATTACCTCCCAGACCCCAAGCACAGCTGGACACCCTATTTCCCACAATAAAGCCTCAAATCAAGCTGAGGACTCCACACAAAACATGGTCTTAATGAACAATATCCTATATCCCCAATTTATTATACACCTAGGTACCACAATTCCTCCCAGTCCAAAAAATCTCACAGGAGGATTTTCATACAAAATTCCCTATATTTTCTGGCTTCAACTAGGTTGATACTATTCAAGGTATTGATAATAAAAGACTTTCATTCTACAATTTAATTTCTCAGAAACTCGGGGAACAAGTAAGTTTCTTAGTTATGATAGTTCGAGATCCAGATTCAAGTCACTTCCCATTTGAATTACATCTCTTTCAGAATTCAGTTTTACAGTTTTGTTGACTGGGTGCTGATGTGCATGTTAGCCATTGCAGAGGGTGGGCAGACAAAGGACAGTGTATTAAAGAACTTCAGCCATAAATTTCTATAACTTTTCAATGATCAAATCAGAGCTGCCCAAAGAGAGTCTTCTGAAAGACATTGAATACTTTTGGCCGGGACCTTGCAAGGCTAACCAAGGGCTTCAGTGAGTGCTTTCATCATGAATCCAGAAGCTTTTTATGATTATCCCGGCAGAAAACATCTCAAGCACTGGTAAGAATGAAAGAAAGGCCTCACTGCAAATTAAGAAATTGAGAGCTGCAATGACTGAGGCAAGGGCCATCAACAGTCCGACTTAGAGAGCTAGAATGGCTTCCCAGGGCAACACTGACTGGCTGTGTGAATGCAAACAAGTTCATTAGCCTTTGTAGACCTCATATTCCTTATTGTCCACAGAGCTGACAACAGTACTTACCTATAATGGGGGTTATCATAAAGCAAACAAGCCAATATGTTAGTGCCCAGGACATAGTAAATACCATATAAGGTTTTTAAAGTAAAAATTTAAAATAATGTGTAATAGATATAATAGAAAGTCTGGTACTGTAAGAAACCTTAGAGATGAACAAGTAAGGTGCAGAGAGGCTTTGCAAACACCAGACTGGGATCCATCCATGATACACACTTAACAGCTCGGACAGCCTGAATCCATTCCACTGCTAGGTTCTTGGATGACTCCGGGATACTCACTAGAAGGGTTACTGCCAAAGTGGTATGGCAAAAACACTGAGTTTCTTTGTATTAGAGGTGTGAGGAAAAAATGAACAGTAAAAGGCACTTTTAACTGTTTTGCAAGTGGAAAAGCACCAAACACAAAGTTTCAGAGCATATTGTCATTTCCCAGAAGTACATTTCAGTTTTTAATCACACTTTCTGAGGCTGGTGTCTATGGAGAAATGTAGACTGTAGCCAGAGGGCTTGTTGAAATGGAGGTTTTAATAACAGAAAAAATGAAGTACCCTGAAAATCACATTCGGCTTTAGAATATATGTGTAGAGCAGCTTACTAAAGAGTGCTCTAAACAGAAGTAAAATCTCAAGCACTTGATTGCTACTTGCATCCTGCACAACCTTGAAAAATTTGTATGCAGTAATCTCGCTAAACGCCATGTTCCTCACAGACGGGAGACAGAAGTCTTGCTACATCCCTAATGATGATTATGTTGATAATAATCGATCCAGGGCTGTGGACCTTCCCAACTTAAAAAGTATTGGATGAACGGCAGGCCACTAATAATGGAACACTTTATAAATGATGACACTAGATTCATCTCTTTTAGCAGATGAATTGTCCCACATGGATACAAATAAGGGCAGAAATACCAGTTCTGGAACTTACTGCTAGTGTATGAGTGACTCAGGAGTTTGACGAGCCCCAGTTTAGCAAAGGACCAGAGTGAAGGTTCAACTGCTGTTCCAGGACACCACGTCGAGGGGCAGCTCAGATCCCTTTGTGAAATTCTGTGAGCTCCTTAGAGCCTTAGAGAGTTTATCTAGGTCAATAAAGAAACCATGGCTCAGGATGAAGATTACAGGATGGGTCAAAATCTGACACTGTTTGCCCCATTAGAGACTGACTTAGCTCTTTTGCCAACAGACCCTAAAGACGAAAGAAATCAAATGCTTACTATAGCAGGTATCCAGCAACTCCAAGTGTAGGATAACACTTGCCTTATTAATTGAGGAAATATTCTTTTCTCAACGTGCACTGAAACAGTATTTTTTAAATTAATGTATTCTGCACTGCAGGCTTTCCAATAGGTCAATCCATTAAAGATCATTCAAGCCCCCGGTTTCCACTGGTAGAAATATTAAAGAGCGAATTGCTGCCTACCCAGCTGAAGACCATGCAACTACCTGAGGCTCCAGGATATTGCCAGCAACAGAGAAAGGACAAAGATACAAAGATGCATCCTTTTTGTTTAGGATGAGAGATGTCAGAGGGATTCTTTGGTAGCACAGGTATCAAATTCAGGTCAAAAGAACAAGGTTAACTTGGAACAGAAGGGTCATTGTTCCTTGTGAAGGTGTAATTATTAACCACTTTTTTTATAGTTATTCAAGGAAAATCTTCAATTTAGCTGGACCTTTAACCTCTTCTATCCCTCATGTGCATTTACGTTTAAAAAGCACCAGTGTAGAGGGCAGCCCTGGGACAGCAAGGAGGACTCATATGGGGATTGGAATCACTACTGATATTCTGAATGGGTTGAAAAGAACCCTGAGGATGAGAGACCACAGTGCACAGTCAATATCAGACCTGATTGGTAATGACATCATGGTCGCAAAAACTAATTCACAGCAGAGATAAAAGAAGGGGAACATATTCCCTACTCAGAGTCCAGCCTCTACAAGAGTTGGTCAAAGCTACTGGTATTATCAGAACATAAGGCATAAAAAGTGGGGCTAAATAAAAGACTAGCCCTTTCAAGAAACAGAAGTGCTCAGAAGGTAAACCAAGGCAGAGCCTGGTTCTAGAGGTTCAATGAACAAGGGGGAGGTCAGGAAGTGGCAGGACTTGGAGATTACAGGGGAAACCAGAGCCTGTTGCTGGCACAGCAATACCTGCATCTCCTGGTAGCAGAGCTACAGTAGCGGTTATTCTCTGTGGTTTCCCCTTCTGGGGTTCCAGCTACCTGTGGGCCACCATGTCCTAAAAACATAACTGGAAAACTCCAGAAATAAACAATTCATAAGTTTCAGGTTGTGTGCTATTCTTAGTAGGGTGATGAAATCTTGCCCTATCCCGCCTGGAACGTGAATTATCTCCCTGTGCAGCATAGCCACACCATACACGCCACCCATCTCTTAGTCATGCAGTGGCCAGCTTGTTTACCAGATCTATTGTCGTAGTATCACAGAGCTGGTGTTCCAACAGCTCTTCCTTAACTCAGGAATGGCCCCAAAGCACAAGACTAGTGATGCTGTCAATTCAGACATGCCAAGGGTAAGTCATAAAGTGCTTCCTCTAAGTGACAAGGTAAAAGTTCTTGACTTAATAAAGAAAAAGGCATAGCCCCAAGTTACTAAGATCTGTGGTAAAAATGAGTCTTCCTATCAGTGAAATTGTGAAGAATGGAAAAGAAATTTATATTGGTTTTACTGCCGCACCTCACATTGCAAAAGTTATGGCCATAGTGCATGATAAATTCTTCGTTAAGATAGGAAAGGCAGCACATTTGTGGGTGGAAGACATGAACAGAAAATGTGTTCTGATCGACAGCAACAAATCATGCCAGAGAGCACTGAGCCTATGCAGAGACTTCAGCAAGGGGTTCCCTGAAATAAGTGACTACATTCACATAACTTTATTACAGCATATTGTCATAGTCGTTCCATTTTATTAGTTATCGTTAGTCTCTATGTGTGCCTAGTTTATAAATTAAACTTAATCATCAGTATGCATACAAAAAATAGTACATAAAGGGTTCAGTACTGCCCACGGTTTCAGGCATTCACTGAGTGTTTTAAAACATACCCCACAGATGAGGGCGGGACTGCTGGATTGCCATCCCACCAGCCACAGGACTGGGGTTCATGTGCGTATGCGAGGGCATTCGGGCAGTGGGGTTGGAGTTTTCATACTGACTTGTCTTCATCTCTCCCTACAGCAGGTGGGGCGTTGGGATGTTTCAGTGACACAAATGCCCAGGTTTGTTGAAGGTAAACTGCTTTTGCCTTGAGCCCAGTTCTAAGAAGTGTATTTTTAAAACAAGGTTTTTAAAGTTTAGAAATAGAAACACTTTAATTAAATTGGTAAATTCAAACCCACAGTATTTTCATAAACTGTAGTTAGGTAAAAAGATATTTACCTCAACTCTGATAAACTGTTTTTCCCACCAAATTTGCACAAGTTATGTCAGCTCCCAGTGTTCCTCAGCCCCCAACAACTGAAACCACTGCTCAGCCCAGGTCATGAGGCCACCCAATCAGGGTGGAGAATACATTGCCCCGTCCAGCTGGCCTCTTAGAGAACATCCCTGTGTACTCTGCAAGTGACTGAGTGATGTCTCTCACAGCGCTCACATAGTGAATGCTCACCAGGCATCGCCATTCTCCCACCAGGCCTCTGCATGCCGTCCAATGTCTGTGGGGGCATCTGCCACACCCCATGGGGCATCAAGCTGTCCTCTCTGTTCTGCATTGTTCATCAGAGGATTATCATTTTTCCCAGAGTGCTATCTCCTGGGATGCCTGAATTACAAAACCCACAGGACACCCCAGACTGGACAATTATCTTTCGATCCTGACTAGGTCAAAACCAGAATGTGTTTGAAGCAGAACTAAAGATAGAAAGAGATGCAGATTAAGCCCAATGCAGCCTCATGGAATTAGGAGCTGCTCCATTTCTCTCTCTTACCTTAGACACACCAGCGCACAAAGTGTCTATCCTCTTCAACTCCGTGCTCTAATCAAATTATGTATGCAAATATATTTGCAGGTGCATGTATGTACACTGATTAGCCAATGTAGCCCTTTGACCCTACAAGATAAATTTTCACTTACACAATCAAGCACCATTCTGTTCCTTTTCTTTGTTGTACAAAAGTTCAAAATATTAGCATCCATAATTGAAAAACAAAATAGTGGTTTTTCTCTCCCCAAACAAAGTATTTAATGGATATCTGGCTCCAAAAGAAACTAAATTATATTAGATATTAGATTGTAATATAGGTCTCTACTTTTAGTTTGCACAAAAGTGAAAAGAAAGACATTTTAATGCATTTAGTCTTTTAAGAAGACTCTCATCTTATCTCACCAACTAAGAGGAGCTTTCTGTTTTAAATTTCACTTGTGTTAGCACCTAAAATAGTCAGTGACTTATCACATTTGATTGTCAGTCACAGTGCTCCAGAGAAAATTGCAGCATTCTCCTCACTGCTGTGTTGTCAGCCAACCAAGAAAGAAACTCTTGTACCGTTTCATTTCAGTGACAACACAGAGCAGCAGCCTTTTGTGGTGTATGTATGGTAAACCTATTTATCTGCACACATTTTTAGTGTAAGACCCACTATCTTGACCCAGCAATTCCACTGCTAGGACTATATACTAGGAACCCTGAAACACTAATCCAAAAGAACCTATGCATCCCAGTGTTCATAGCAGCACAATTTACAATAGCCAAGTGTTGGAAGCAACCTAGATGCCCATCAGTAAATGAATGAACAAAAAACTATGGTACATTTACACAATGGAATTCTATGCAGCAGAAAGAAAGAAGGAGCTCTTACCCTTTGCAACAGCATGGATGCAACTGGAAAGCATTATGCTAAGTGAAATAAGCCAGGCGGTGAAAGACAAATACCATATGATCTCACCTTTAACAGGAACCTAAACAATAAAACAAAGAAGTAAGCAAAATATAACCAAAGACACTGAAATAGAAAACAGGCTGACAGTGTTCGGAGGGGAGAGGAGAGGGAACTTCAGGGGAATTTCAGGGGAAAAGGGGAAGGGTTTACAGGAAGAAGTATAAAGGGCACATGCATAAAAACTAGGGGTGAGTGGAAATGGGAGGGAGAAGGGGAGGACTGGGAATAAAAGATAGAAAATTGTACTGCAAAAACAATTAAAATAAAAATATTTTAAATAAATAAATTAAAAAATAAAAATAAATGTCATAAAAAAAAGAAGTCGTTAACAAAGTTTTGTGCTGAAGATTTCTCTCTGGACCATGTTCCACAGTCAGCTGGACCAGTTGGAAGTTGACAATGATCAAATCAAGACATTAACTGAGAACAATTAATGTTATACCATGCGAGAGATAGTCGACATACTCAAAATATCCAAATCAATAAAGTTATTGGTGAATACAAAAAAATGTATCTTTTATTTTACAGAAAAAGCCATACAGATGTTTTGGCCAACCCAATAAATTCTCCCAGCATTTCAAAGAAAAGAAGCCAATCCTACACATGTAATAGATAAGGTTTCAAATTTTAAGACCGAATGCTACAAAGTGCTGATATTCTGTGTCTTCAGAAGTGTTGCAGAGACACAGGGAGCCATGGGAATGCTGGCCTGGCACACAGTGGATACAAAATTACAATTGTCCAAAGGATGGATGAGAATTAAAATTCACCACATCGGTGTGGGCCCTCTGCCCTCTGAAAGCCACAAGATAGGGCTCTTGCAAAGCCAAGTTAATACCTCTGCTCTGTGTGTTAAACCAGTTGATTTATTTGTGGATGTTTACATTACACAAGTGATTATGGGAGTCAATGGCAAAGCCATTAAATTACTCAAAATGTATTGTCCTCTCCTCTTTTCCTGGCCATCTCCAAGGTTCAGAACCACATTTTTAAATCAGCCACAAAAATTAGCATGTTTACCACTAGATACAGGAGTCCAGGAATGGATGTAATACACCTATGAAATATACCTGAAAAAAATAAGTAGCACGAGCCATGTTCCCTGACCATGTAATTTGGCATTATTTTTAATGGGATGCTCAGCTAAAAAGAACACAGTGTTTTTGAGTATATAGTTTTTTCCTACTTCATTGAGATAAGCTAGCCGACCTGGGGATAGAAATGAGTGTTTCCATTTGAAACCCCACTTCCCTCAGCTATGTAACTCATGAACGTTTTACACACCCAAGTATATAAAGCACTAGAAAGTTGGTTTAAGCATTTCAGAGAGAGAAAGCATTTGTTCTACTTCCTTTTTCCTCATGAGGCACCCAGAAAAAGTAATCCTGCAATGACCATTGTTTCTTCATTACCATAATAATAGAGTTGTCACCAGTCTGCTCACAAATTCAGCCAACAAAAATCTGCAAACTTGCTGTTTACCCTTGTCACAAACATGTCTCTAAATAAAGTAGACATTTAATAATCAAATGTGTTGGTCACTTCCAGTGCAGTACTGTACTTTATTGATGCAGATGATAGCTCATGCAGAAAAACTTTGATTCTTACAGAGCTTTTCCAACTACAGAATGAAAAAGACTCCCCTAGGCTATTTTGCCTGAGCTGGTAAAATTAGTTTCCAGTGTGACTTACTAGGCTGTACATTACCACAGGAGATAGATTAAATATAAAACAGTGGCAGTGGAGCCCTCACAGTAGTCCTAATTCCCCTGACTGTCCTCCTCTTTACTACCATTGATTACCTACTCTGTTCCGCCTAATGAAATATATTCTGCAGGAGTTATATATTCCCATCTTCCCAGGACTGAGATTTCCCATTTTCTTTATTCCTTCGTGCTAATGAAAATCCCGCTGCCCTCCATAAAACTCTCCCCAGTCGTTCTACCATCATAGCTACTTTTGTACCTATAAATAGAAATACCTTTTGACTTTTTCATTTGGTTTCTCATTTGGTTTCTCTGTTAACTCTATCTATCTACCATCCATCTAGCTAGCTTTCCCCTGTAAATGTAAAACCCCTTCTAAGCCAGCCTGTTTCTCTGATTCCAGCATTCCACGCACAGTGACTACTCAACAAGGGATGTCTGTCATGTTCGAAGAGCAGAAGTCCATGGAGCAGAAGCAGAAAATAACGGCATTCTGTCCTCCTGCTTCCCAGCTCTGGGGGGCTAATTCTCCCCGACTCCTAAGATTAAATCGAGGGCAGACCTCATGACTTTTGGAGCCAGTCTCAGAATGTGAAAATTCCTGAGAACCTTTTCAGTCAGAGAGCAGTACTTCATGTGAGTAGAATGAACTTGTAGCAGCAAAACTCTGAATTTCACCAAAGTTAAGGCATATTCCTTCTACGGCTTGCTTCTGCTCCGCAGTGTATCGTGCAGCAGGGAAGGAGGTCTGCTTCTCTACAGCCAACCCCACTCCCCCCACCCCACCCCCACCTAGGCTGCATTCTGACTGCCCTGGACAGAAGGGGAAGGGAAAGGAGGTAAGGAAAAGGCTTATTTTACTGTTAGGACTTGGACGTGGTCAGCTACTAACTAGCTACAGGAATTGGGCAATTTATCTAACTTCTGTGAGCTTCAATTCCCCCATGCAGTC
This sequence comes from Phyllostomus hastatus, assembly GCF_019186645.2. Lineage (NCBI taxonomy): Eukaryota > Metazoa > Chordata > Mammalia > Chiroptera > Phyllostomidae > Phyllostomus > Phyllostomus hastatus. The sequence continues at coordinate 109,368,418 of NW_025334041.1, read as the reverse complement.
AAGATTAACACAAATAAAACATTTTGTCATTCCTGAGACAGAGACAGGTGCTCATTATGGGTCAGGTTTATTTCTGTTCGAACCAAGTCTCCCTCATGAGGTGCCTTTTATTATTCTGGACAATCTGCATTAGGAATGTGAGAGCAGTTTCTGCGACGCAGGCCAGGACCCACCACAAGCTTCTGTACCTAACAGCTCACCTCCAGACTCTACCTGAAGCCCTCTTGGGTGGTGCCTCCTTTTAAGACACGGGCTGGCTCCTTCACCAGTGCAGTCCTCATCTGGCTCTCTTGAGCCATACACCTCTGCTCTGTCTTCCACTGACACCGAATGTGTCATCTAATTTCATCCATAGTGCCACCAGGCAGCTAACCTGACACAGCTTCACATTAAATTTTCAGCCCCTTAGGTTCTCCTAAACATCAGGGGACAGTATGAAGCTCTGCACATGCTCTCCTGACCTTTAGACACTCCAACAACTTTTCTAAACACTTTTTGGACTCAACACTTGTATGCTTGAGAACTGGGCTAAGAACTGCAGGACTAGTTTATGCTCTGCTCTTCCTCAAGGGCCACAGGGGGTCTAGCTACTCGTGCTGAGCTACAGAGTGCTCACCTACTATTGTTCGGTCTCATCTCAGCCTTTTAGAACCCTCACATCTTTGCTGCAACAGCAGGTTTTGAGACTCCTTTCTATGTTTATTTCTTCTTTATTTCAGATTCACATCTTCTGAACCTTATCATACTCATGCAAGCATACCTAGACAATAGGGAAATTTAGAACAGATACAAAGTTCGGCCTTGTTCGGGATATCCGGTTCTGTTTACCTCATGCCTAGATTCATGCTATTCCCCATCATTCTTCATTTCTCTCCATACACTAGACGTTTATATTCTCTAATTCTACCTTAAACCTAGGCCTTGTCCAGAATGAGTTTCTGCCGGGCCTCCCAGTGCCCAGAGGGAGCGGTGGCTCTTTTCCAACCCACACTTCCTTTCCCTGGCCCAGGCTCTTTTCAAAAGTGTCACTATATTCCTAGCACCTAAACATAGTGCTTGGAACATAGCAGTGCCCAGTCAACATCTTGCTTTCAAGTCAAGTGGGGTAATATTTTAACTGAAAGGGTGAGTTATGCTTCGCCACTCCCTGGACCTCTCAATAGTCACTGTACAGGTATAAAGACGGCTCATATTCTTTCAGTGCCAATTAACTATTAAAAATTGACCTAAGTCTTTTACATGCAGAAACAGTCAAATCAAATATTAAAAAGTAAGCCATCCTCCTACTTTTATCCCAGCGTAGAAAAGAGCATAAGTATTAGGTAATGAACTGAGTACATAATTGATGAGACTTGAATTACAGTGATAATAACTCCACTAGATTTTCCCAAACTTCCCTCCAAATTTCTTTTTCTTTTTCTTTCTTTCTTTCTTTCTTTCTTCTTTCTTTTATTTTTATCCTCACCCAAGGACACTTGTTTTCATTTGTTTTAAAGAGAGAGAGAAAGAGAGACAGAGAGAAACATCGATGAGAGAGAGAAATACTCGTGGATTGCCTTCTTGCATGCGCCCCCACTGGGAATCAAACCCACAACCTGGCTATGTACCCTGGTGGGGAATAGAACCTGCAACCTTTCTCTCTATGAGACCAACCAACTGAGCCACACCAGCCAGGACTATATTTGTATTTTAATAACTAAGAAAAGATGGTTAGGAAATGTTCTTTTTGCTTGATCAATGAGGAAAAAATCAGAAGGGAGATTACTATTACTTTTCACCTTTGGGGGGGAAACTACTTTAAAAGTGACTAGTTGGTTAGATCAGTGGTTCTCATTGGGAAGCAATTTCTAAGTGTCAGGAGGCAGGAGCGAGGCACTATGGGCCTCTACTCGCAGCAGCCACAAATGCTGCTAAACATCCTACAATACACAAGACAGTTCCTTAACAAAGATTTATCCAGCCCCATAGTTAAATGTCAAACTGGCAAGGTTAAGAAACCTCAGGTTAGATAGACTCGGAGGGATTGTATTTCCTTGCAAACATTCCAAATGGCTAAATGTTTAGATGCCTGAAATGTCTGCCTTTATCAGTTCCTGTCAGTTCACAAATTTTCATCTTGGAAGAGCAGTCGTGTAAATAAAAGAAAAATGATAAATATGTCAAATCATCATTAAACTGTCATGAAAAGCAAAACCTTAATTTTTTGTAAGGCCTGTTAACCTTAGCAAGGCAGATAGTTGAGCAATTGTTAAAAAATTAAGTTAATCCTGCCACTTGGGTTCACTATTTACTTAATTCATACATGAATAAACTATTAAGCACACAACCTATTCATTGTACTGGGTGCTATGGGGTATATATTACTTGTGTGGATAGGATGCTAACCTTCCCTTCAGAAATATACTGAGTAAGTGAGAGAAAACTGTTTTGTTTTTAAATCGCAGCATCCACAGTGCCATCATGGGGCCTGATTCATACTAATCCCTCTACAAACACTGATCAAACAATGAATTCATCGTTTCCAAGCCCTCTCTTCCATTTTTTTCATTCAGTCAGAAATCTTTTTAGTGCATGTTCCCTGTGCCAGGCACCCTGTAATGTGCTGGGGATGCTTTGAGGAACAAAAACACAGAAGGTCCCTGCTCTCCTAGCCCTTCGTTCTAGTGCCCTGGCTTTCAGACTTACTGACTGGGACCTGCAATAAGGAACATTTATCCCGTGTGACCCTAGAAAAAAACATATTTCAGCGACTGAACCAAAAATTTTACAAAGTAGTGTTTACTATTTGTAGTTAAAAGCAAACTAAATTATTTTCTATTCTATTTGTTTCATTTTTTGTACATGTTCTATTACATTAAGTTTACAACCTACAAATGGGTGCCTTCCATTTGAACATTATTTGTATATGTATGTAGGGAGAATAGCTATTTTAATAAACTCTCATATGGTATTGAGAAGACAATAACTAAGGATACTATGATAGACAGTCACAACAGAGGATCACTTCTTAGAGGTAATTACATCGAGGGCCTCTGAGAAGGGAACCAAGACCTGAGTGATAATAATAGCTCACATTTATATCATACATTTAATACACCATTCTGACTGCTTTACATGAAATTACCCACGTCAAGCTCCTGACAACACTCTCAGAGAAGTGCTGTGAGTATCCTCATTTACATTTGTGGTAAGTGAGACACAGCAAAGGTATGAATCCTATGGCCTAGGTCACAGATATGCTGACAGGTAAAATTGGGATTTGGGGGAAGTCTGTCTCCAGAGTTCATATTCTTAATTATTATCCAGTACTGCCTCTGACAGTTGCAACCAGCTGCATAAAGCTGTTGGGAAGAATTTCCCTTGAAGGAACTGCAAAGGTCCAAGACAAAAATAAACATGGCCTCAGTATGCCAACAGACATAGCTCCTTTCAAAGATTTTTTACCTTTCCATTCCTAAATTGTAGAGGAGACCCTTCTGCATGGCATGGGCCCAGCTTCCACTCAGAGATGCACAGGACCCACGCCCACAGATAGATTCGCCCGTGGGGAATCAGGCCTGCAATGTGCCCAGGCCTCTTTGAGTCTTGCTCTTGCTAAAACACTCCCTCACCCTGAATTGAGGACATTTACTGCAAAGTAACTTCCTAAAATCCAGGCTAAACCTTCCAAGGATGAGTGTAACCAGTTCAACCACTTTGGCCTTTTCATTTGCAAATATCCCTCTTCTGTGATGTGATTAGTGGCATTGGCTCCTTTGTTTTCTGTAAAAGGTAACCACCTAAAGCAAACCTGTGCATAGTAAATGAGGACCATCATGTAATGTGCTAAGAAACCCAATAGAGGCTGGTCACAGCAAGGGCCAAGGCTTTTGCTTCCCTTGAGAGAAAAGCCATGCTGTCCCTTTTCCTCCACCAGACCCTGTAGTCTGTGTGAATGTCTCATTTCATCCATAATGATGCAGATACTGCGGGCCGGTGTCTGCATGACTAAATAACCTTCCAGTCTTGCTGTGACAAGCACGTGTCAGGCAACTCGTCTCTTTCTCTGCCTTTACCTTATGATTCCTTTACCTTGAAACCAACCTAAATTATGTTTTCATATTCTAGGTTTGGCTTAGGCAAAGTTCTCCTGTAGACAAACTCCTCATGTCTATTGGGTCTTAGCATAGATACACCATTGACTCTTGTAATGGAATATGATCCTCCTTTTCCAAGGCCTTTCCAAGAACTAACCTTCCCCAGGAAACAGTAACAGCAAAGAGCTAGGAAGAGGATCCATTTGAAAGCAAAGCTTCTAGCTCCTCTGCTGACCATAAAACCACAGGGCAAAGAAGCATATGTGTAGAGATGGCCCTATTTGTCTTTAGCCTGGGCCATACATTCCAAGATGACAGGCCTGTGTCTGGTCCTAACAGAGCCTAAATCACCTCTCTGTAATGTAGGTTGCAGAATCTAGAGGTGGTTTGCTTTGATGGATATGGCAGTAGCTACTGCAATCATTGAAAAATAGTGAACAAAATGTAAGAGGTGGAGCAACATAGGAAGGGGGTGCTGGATTTGGGATTGATTCTCTAATAGCCATGCCAAAGGGAACTGGAGGATGAACAGTCAGGTTAGTCAGCATATTGAAGGTGGCTAGCTAGTAGTGAGTTTAATAGTTCAGGGTATTCTATTATAAATTCCATGACTAGGGAACTTCAAGAGAGCACATCAGCCCTGGCTGGTGTAGCTCAGTGGATTGAACATCAGCCTGCAAACCAAAGGGTCACCAGTTGGATTCCCAAACAGAGCACATACTTGGGTTGCAGGCCAGGTCCCCAGTAAAGGGGTCCATGAGAGGCAACCACAACTGATGTTTCTCTTTCTCTCTTTCTCCCTCCCTTCCCCTTTCTCTAAAAATAAATAAATAAAATCTTTAAAAAAAAGAAAGCACATCAAATTTTCAAGGTCTTCTCCTTAGGATATTTTATCAGTTAGGATTCAGTTTTAGAAAAAGAAAAATACTTCTAGCTGTTCCAAGAATAAAAAGACTTAGATAATTAAATGTTTTTATGTTCCAAGGTTGACTCACAGCACACCCCGAACTGGCCCACCAGGAAAGTAGCTATCTCTGCTGTTGCTAGGAAATTACAGAGTTCTGAAGTCATTCTTCCAACTGCTGGATGCAGCATCACACCACCTCAGTCACAACCTAGATGTCCAGATGCCGCTGCCAGAGCTGCTAACTCCGATGTCACGTCACTCCTCAGGAGCCCTGTCAGCAGAATGGATCCAAGCACACCACTGCCTCTCCCTCCACTTAAGTCAGTTCTGAATTCTCAGTTCTATGTGTGCATCTGATTGGTAGAACCTAAATCCAGAACCTGAACCCCCATGACAGCTGAGAAATGTTTCAAGCTCTCCAATATGTGTGCTATGGAAAGAAATATTAGAAAGAGTTTGGATAGAAGTAGAATTATCCAGGTTATCATACCTGCCACAGATATGTTCATTTGTTATAAAGGAAGGACAGTGTTTCCTTGTTGGGAACTGCCCTGCCTGGTATCAGAAGCTGTAACCCCCACCAAGGCTAAGGCTGAGGGAGCAACCTTGGACCATAAGCCAGCAAGGAAACAAAAGCTTATCTCCCTGGCAGGAGCGCTGCTTCTGCTGCTTCATTCATAACTGACCCCCAATGCTTGGTCGGTTAGCCAATGACGGGTAAGATTCCCCAAGGGGGGAACGACTTAAGACAGGGACGATCACGTGGGAGGCCCCCAAGAAAGGATTTTGGGGGCTACAGCAAAAGGCAGTGATGGACCCTCTCCCCTTGGCTTTGACATAGCCTGAATCCTCATCTTCTGGGAGAAAATCTCCTTATCTCTTGGTTGCCTTAGTTCCCTTGCTCCACCTAAGCCTGAAACAATGACAGGGTGGTGCAGCCTTGTGCTGAAAAGGGTGGGTTCCCTAGGTGATCAGGCCTAAGAAAGAATATGTAAAATCCTGTGAAACCTGCTTTGTTTAGAATGCTCTCAGTTGAAAGATGAGGGTCCAGGGAAGAAGTAAGTTTGTTCCTTAAAGTTTTTTACAGCTCTTTGACCCTGACTCAAAATAGGCCCTCAGACTTTCTTGTTACCTATTGTTTGATCCTTACCTTCTAGCAATGAGTAATGAGCTTTACCTGAACTCTTAGGCAAATGAAACCAATAAAAAGCCTCTCTGGGGGGGGGGGGGGGGGAATGGCGTGCTCTCCCCACCAGAGAGAGTAGCCATTCCATTCCTACTTCCCCACAGGACTTAGTTGTCTCTGTATATGGTTTTTCTCGCGTGTTGATGAGCCATCTGCAGTGTTTCGAGGTCACTGCAGGCAGCTGAGCACACTTTATTTCCTAACTGGCCATCTTGCCATATTTTTTATAGCTTGATCAGTAGATGTAATAACCATCTGACTTATTAACAAATTCATGCAAGAACCATCTGCCCAAATCAGACACAGGTATCTTCCATGTAATACATGTGTTCCTCAAATCATTTGTGCCCAAGTACATTTTTGTAAATTGAATACTACATTCTTACTGACTTATAGCCTTTTTAAGATGGCATTTTTTGATATTCAAATTTTAATTTCAAAGTTTAAATCTTAATTGTTTAAATTTAAATTTCTCTGGTCACCATCTTCAAACCCTTGGTGATTTGTTAGTGAACAATTTCAAATACTAGGTTGGGGGTGGGAGGAAAATACACAGAAAATTATAAAATAGCATACTACATACATTCTTTTAAACATTTTGCACTTAAAAAATATAAGATGTCCAGATCAGTGCATAGAAACCCATATTCTTTTTTAAAGAATGCCCAGTACACCATGTTGTAAATAGTACAACTGTCATATAAATTTAGATATTCTTCATGAACTAATTTGAAAATATTTTCCTTTAATTGGTGAGTTTAGCCTTGTTACATTAAAAAATGTAACTAAAATGTGTAGTCTCTACCCCATATTATTTTGTATTATATTTAATATGTTCCTGCTAATGCTTCTAGGTATTCCATTTGCATATTTAGAAGATGTTCTATTGTTGTTCTAATGGTGACCTTTATACCAATATATTTTATCATGTTCCTAGGCCCCCTTTCCCTTATTTAACCTACTATATCTTTATTTTTATTATTTTTTCATTTTTATTTTTATTATTTTCATTTTATTTTTTCATTTTTATTTTTTACTAAATTAAGTATGGTGACATTGGCAAAAAAAAAGATTATATAGGTTTCAAATGTACATTTCTATGATCCATCATCTATATATTGCACTGTGTGCCCGCCAACCAGAGTCAAATCTTCTCCCATATCGCCCATACATTTGACCCCCTTTATACTTTACTAATACCCCAGTCCCTTCCCGCTAGTAACCACTGTACTGGTGTCTGTGTCTATGAGTTTTGTTTGTTTTTTTGTCTGTTCATTTGTTGTTTTCAGTTTTATATCCCACATAAGAATGAAATTATATAATTCTTAACTTTTTCTGTCTAGCACTTCACTTAGTATGATATCATCAAGGTCCATCCATGTTGCAAATGTCAGTATTTCATCTTTTCTTATGGCTGAATAGTATTCCACTGTGTACATATGCACCACATCTCCTTTATCCAATCATCTGTTCAAGGATCCTTGGGTTGTTTCCATGTCTTGGTTGCTATGAATAATGCTATAATGCATATTAAGGTGCATATCTTTGCAAGTATATGTTTTCATATTTTTCTGGTAGAAGCAGTGTTACTGGGTCATAGGGTTAGTTTATCCTTAAATTTCTGAGGAAATTCCATACTGTTTTTCATAGTGGCTGTACCACTTTATACTCCCAGCGGAAGTGAAAGAGGATTCTTTTTTCTTCACAACCTCTCCACTTGTTATTATTTATCTTGTTGGTAATAGCCATTCTAACAGGTGTGAGGTGGTATCTCACTGTAGTGTACCACCAACAAAACAAAAAGGCAACCAACCAAATGGGAGAAAATATTTGCAAACAACAGCTCCTACAAGGGGTTAATATCCAAAATACATAAAGAGCTCATACAACTCAACACCAAACAAACAATCCAATTAAAAAATGGGCAGAGGACTAGAACAGACACTTCTCCCAAGAAGATATACAAATGGCCTACAGATAGATGAAAAGAAGCTCAACTTCACTAGCTATTATGGAAATGCAAATCAAAATGACTATGACTTTAATTCCTCCTATTACCTATATGATAATTAATTAGCTTATTCTACCTTGCCCTTTCTCATTTATCCTCACATTTTTGTGCTTTAGTTGTGTTGATTCTATGTTATGGGAACATTAAATATTCACATACTGCCACCGTCCCTCTTGCCAGCACCTTTCTTCTGGTCTTAGATGCACAATAAATGTATTAAATGTTCAACATCACTCCATTTACTGTGTTATCTTCAATCATCTCTTGGTTTAATGAAGCTTATCCTCTGGTAGGTTCCACAAGAAAGTTTAGAAGTTCAGTATTTCTTAGGTTCTTCATGCTTAGAATTATTTTTCTATAGCCTTGACACTTGAAGAATAACTTCAAAGAATACCAAATCCTTAGATTACATTTTTTCCTTGGGTTTTGTAAATGACTTCATCTTTCTGCCAATCTCTGGAATTTTCCTTAAGTCTAATAGTTTTCCTAGGATATGTCTCAGAGGTGACAATTTATGGTCAATTTTCCAGGTACACAGTAGGTAGGCCTTTCCAATATATAAATGTAAGTCTATTTTTTAATTTCCATAATTTTTATTGAATTATAGTTTCAAATATTAGTTCCATTATATTATTTTCTTTTTTATTTCCATGGGGACCATAATCACATGTATGTTGGATTCTTTTTCCTTATCTTCTATAGATAATTCTTTCTTATCCATTTACCTTTTTTATTTGGTTTTTCTACTGTTGGTTATTCCATGGGAATAATCCATATTTTCAATACATCTATCCTGTCTAGAGTAAGTAGTAATTTTGTCTTCATTTCTGAAATAATTTTCAAAAATTTTTGGCACCTTTTTTCTGAGTTTACTTGATCAACATTTATCTCACATCTTCTCTTTTTCTGTTTTTGTTCATTTCCATTCCAAGTTTGTTTTTCAACTTCTGATTCAAAGTGTTCTTTCATATGTAAAACTACTTATTTAACAATATTTAATGAATGTTGAAATGTATTTCAGTTGTCCTGTGCTTTGTGGTTGTTTCCCTAGTCATATAAAAAGGAAGAAATATCTTTTCCTTATGAAAAACTTTGATTTTCACTTCTAATTTCCCTCTTAAAGTAGCTTTGTGTGGGTGTTTTTTGACATTTTATGTTCAATTTTAAGTGTTTTGAATTTTCCCTAACCATAAATAACAGGTGTTTCTCCATGGAAAGAGGTTGAAGTGAAGGTTTGGCATGGATTAAAGGTTTCTTTAGTAAAGATCATCCTGTTCTGTCAGAACAGAAAAGTTGAGTTTCTTTAAAACATGTACCTTTGGGGGATGATTGTATTTTCTGTGACTCAGTAATACTCTTTTACTTAAGGCATTTATTTTTCACATCTGTTTGCTCCCATATTCCTTTCTAAATTACCTCCTGGTACCCCAGAATTGGTGCCTTCTGAAGCTGGTTGTCTCTGGTCACATAAATTTTCAAGCCTTTTTCTTTTGATTCGCAAGTGCCAAGATCTCCCATACACTAAGGCTCACCTTGATTCCTATACCTGTACTCTCAAAGAGGGGGTCTTTATTTTGGGGGTAATTTATTTTTTACTCCTGATAGTGGTATAACTACAAATAACTGTCACTTGTCATGATAACAAATAGCTTCCATTGATGTTTCATTGCCATTGTTTTTATTCCAATATTTTGAAAAACAAATGATTGTTTTTTGATGTTGAGTTTTGTAAGGTCTTTAAAATTTTTGGTTATTAACCCCTTACCAGATGTATTAGTGAATATGTTCTCCCATTCTGTAGGTTGTCTTTTTATTTTATTGATGTTTTCCTTTGCTGTGCAAAAACTTCAGTGTGATGTAGTCCTATTTGTTTACTTTTTCTTTTGTTTCCCTTGCCTGGGGAGATGTATATCTAATAAAATATTGCTATGCGCAGTGTCTGAGATTTTGCTGCCTATGTTTTCTTCTATAATTTTTATGGTTTCAGGTCTAACATTTAAGTCTTGAATCCATTTTTAACTTATCCTTGTGTGTAGTGTAGGAAGGTGTTTTAGTTTCATTTTTCTGCATGTATCTCTCCAATTTTCCCAACACCACTTATTGAATAAACTAGTTTTAATCCATTGTATGTGCTTGCTTCTTATATAGAATACTAATTGACTATAAAGATGTGGGTTTATTTCTGGGCTTTCTATTCTGTTCTATTGATCTATGTGTCTGTTTTTATGTCATACCATGCTGTTTTTATTACGATGGTCTTGTAGTATAGTTTGATATTAGGTGGCATGATTCCTCCAGCTTTATTCTTTCTCAGAATCACTGTTGCTAAGTGGGGCCTTTTGTAGTTCCATATAAATTTTTGAAATACTTGTTCTAGTTCTGTGAAATAATGTCATGGGAATCTTGATAGGAATCATGTTGAATCTATAAATTGCTTTGGGGAGACAAACTAACCGATTAAAAAATGGGCAAAGGACCTGAATAGACACTTCTCAAAAGAAGACATACAGAGGGTCCATAGGCATATGAAAAGATGCATCACTAGCCATCAGAAAAATGCAAACTAGAACCACAATGAGATATCATGTCACACCTGTCAAATGGCCATCATAAACAACAATAAATCAACAAACAACAAATGCTAGTGAGGATGTGGAGAAAAGGGAATCCTTATGCCCATTTGTGGGAATGCAGATTGGTGCAGCCACTGTGGAAAGCAGTATGGAGATACCACAAGCTTTGGGGAAAAGGGTGTAAGGGGACTAAAAGGCAATGAAAAAAACCACAATAAAGGTTAAATAAAAAATAAATTTAAAAAATAAAATTAAAACGAATCTGCCTTTTGACCCAGCTATTCCACTTCTAGGAATATATCCAAAGGAATCTAAAATACTAATTCAAAAGAACATAATGCACCCCTATGTTCATTGCAGCACTATTTACAATCAGCAAGATACGGGAGCAGCCTAAGTGTCCATCAGTAGATGAGTGGATAAAACAACTATTGGACATTTACACAATGCAATACTACTTGGTCATAAAAAAGAAGAAAATTTTACCCTTTGTGACAGCATGGATGGACATGGAGAACATTATGCTATGTGAAATAAGTCAGAGAAAAACAAATACCATATGATTTCACTCATGTGTGGAATCTAATGAACAAACTGAACTAAGAAAATAAAGACTCGTTGGATAACAGCTTATGTGGGGCAGGGGAGGGGATGGAGGGATTGAGCAAAAAGGAAAAAGGACTCATGAGCATGGATTACAGTGTGGTGATTGCTGGAGGAAGGTGGGTGTAAGGGAACTAAATGGTAATGGAAAAAGTACAATAAAATATTATAACTTAAAAATGGAAAAAAGAGAAAGGAAATAGCTAAAACTCCATAAAAGTAATATTTGGTTTTAAAGTTACACAATCATTGAGTCAAGATATTTTTAGTGAAATTAGTTCCATCACACCAAAGGTGCAAACCCAAGTTCTGGCACATTAGCAGCTGTGTGTGGCAATGTGTTAAATAATTGAGAAAAAAACGATTTCCATACCTAAATGACCAAGCTATTCATAACTCCCTCTACTTGTCTTTATTTCATCATCCTGACTGAGAATGGGGTCTGCATTTCAACTGTGGATTATCTCATTTTTCTTATGGACTTCAAACAAGTAGTGACATTGTAAAAATATATCAGTCTAAAATTGATGAAATTGACTTGAGGATGTCTATTTCTTTCTTAATATTAAGAAGGTTGTACTTTTTTAAAGAAGTCATAAAAAATAGAAATCATTTACTGAGTACTTGTTTACAAATCAGAAACATAATGCATGATGTTTATCTTCACAGAGGTTTAATCTAGTTGGAGATGGGACAAATACATGCAATAAACTAGTTATACTGTGAATCAATGAATTGCGAATAAATGAATTGCATGGTAGAGAGTGTGTACATTTTCTATGGTCACAAAAGAAGGCAATTAAGGTTTACACTACAGTGATGCTAGAAGCATTTGTACAGATATAAAATGTAAATTGTACTTCAAAAGTTGTATAAAACTTGTTATGGGCACATGTGTCTAGGTATGTCTGGTTATATCATATGTTTTATCAGAAAGGAAAAAATTAGGTTCCCTTGATGAGAGAAAGAAATATTATGAAGATAGTTTGTGTCATTTCCAAATAAATCTCAGAGCCATGAGGACTGGGACACGTTAGGATACTATTTTCTTCCCACCACTTAACCTTCAATGACTTAATCTAAGGCTCTGTGAACCCATCTGCACAACCTCACTCTCCACCAGTTGGGAGGGAACTGGTCAGAAAGGAAGATTACCTATAAACCTCTTAAAGAAAAGACATTACAATGCCAATACAGTCTAATGCAGGGCTACTGTGCCAGCCACAAACTTTCAGAAATCTCAACTGATCATAGAGCTCCAATTCCAAAGATGTTACCTTCATTTCCTCTGCAAACCTTGTCCTTAAATTTTCTATGCACAATGTTGTGCAGTCATTCCAAAGAATTCTGCCTAATTTGGTCCAATTCTGAAAGATAAAGCCTCCATAACTTCAGCTAAGTGGAAAATTGAAGCTATTATGAGGATAATTCAGTTGTGACTGCGAGGTGGTGACTCCAGGCAAGTCGGAGCAATGATGGGAACAAAGTAGGTTGGAGCACTCATTCTCTCCAAAGGACATAATCAAGTATTAGAACATAATAAATTGCTTTTAGTATGAATTAGAGCTTTATTATCTTTTAATTCCACACAGAGGGTATTTTTATTCTGCACTTAATCTTGTTATAAGTGCCCACACCAGAACTCCCAATCAAATCTCTATTCTCACATGCACAGAAGGAAGAGAAAAAGAAAACATAATCTGTCTTAGTTACTACTCCATCTAAGGTTGGCCAAACCAAGAAGAAAACATTTGGGAGATCTTTGAACACTGGCCTCAACACTTGTAATGTCAAATTAAGGCAATGCTTTGCAATCCCTCTGACAAATATGAACTACCCAAAAGGGTGCAGATGCAAAACGGGGGGAGGGGAGGGGAAGAGAGGGGAGAGGGGAAGAGAGGAGAAGGGAGGGGAGGGGAGGGGAGGCGAGGAGAGGGAGAAAAGTTTAGGATTAAAGACTTTAAAAAAACTGAACTAACAAGCAAAATAGAGACAGCCTCATAGGGAGCAGGCTGACAGCTCTGGTGGGCACTGCAGGAGCAGAGTAGGGATCAAGCAGAAAAGAAAAAGATCTCAACAGGACAGGACAAAGGTGTGGTGATTGCAGGGGGGAGTTGGGTGGGTGTAGGTGGAAGACAGTATAAGGGAGATAAGTGGCAATGGGAAAAAAAATACAATTAAAAAAAGTACCTGTTTGAGAGAGAGAGAGACCTTGCTGCTTCATTGAAAACATTCCCCAACCCTTTGTAAAAATGTGCATCATCTTCCCTTCTGCCCTAGAGGAGGTGGCCATCCCTCCCATCTGTGTCCTTAGCTCATCACACTCACCTCCTCAGGGCAGCTGCCCATCAAATTCTTCCTCTCCTTCCCTTTTACTGGCCTTCTCCAATCAACATGCAAATAGGCGCACACAACTCTAAGTTTTCATTTGTTTAATAAATGTGTTTATTGAAATAGGGTATATAGAGAAAAATACGCAAATCATAAAAGAGGAATTTTCAGAAAGAAACCACCTGTGTAAATGCCATCCAGATCAACAAATAGAATGTTACAGGCACCCTAGAAGCTGGTAACCACTATCCTAACTTTTAATACCATTGGTTAATTTTGCTTATTTTTAACATTTTCTCTAAATTGAATTAACCCATGTATTCTTTTTTATGTCTGGCTTCTTGAACCAATATCATGTTTATGAAATGTATCCATATACACATGTGCATGGTTTTGTCCAATCATTCTCATTGCTACATAGTACCTTACTGCATAAATAAACTCCATTTTATTCCATGGTCGATAAAGATTTGCGTTGCTCAATACTCTCTGCTTTCTTTTTTCTAGCAGATGGTGTCCATTGCAGGTGTTCAACAAAATATTTCAACCATAAAAGCAGTAATGCAGAGCAACTTAACGATAAGGATGGTGTTTCCTCCAGTTTGCGTAAAATGCCTCATTTAATGCCCTGCACCCAGAGGCACCCATTATTTAGAAAGTAGTGATCACAATCTTCAGGCAAATATGGGATCAGGAAGTTTATGGTAAGCATACTTTAATGTTTACTGTTGCTGAGTAATGTAACATAAAGCAATTATAAAATCCATCTCCAAGTTTAAGGACATTTCAGTGGAGGTGGTTCATAGATTTCCTCTCTAGTCTCAGGATTTTAGGAGCTAATACTCACCCACAAGAAACACTTCTTCTTTATGTATTTTTCTTTCTTTTTAGTTTTTCTCTTCTACAAGTTTCCTTAGAATAATCTCTTCCTTCTTCATTCAAGTACCATATTGCTTTATGAATTTACTATTTTATTAGGTGCCAGGCATCCTGTTCCCTAAGCAGTGGAGAACAAAATCAACTCACAGCCCTGCTCTCCCAGTGCGTATAGGCTATGGGGAAACAAAGTCATTAAACAAACCATCACACACACAAATTGAAAAACAAACCACTGTGGCATGGTTTTGAAAAAAATACAGATATCTATAGCAAGCATCTGAGTTACTAAAGCTGTAAGTGAAGGCTCCCCTGGAGAAGTGATGCCGGACCGGGGACCCAGAGATGAAGGCCGTCCATGAGCTCCAGGGAAATGAAGCAGGAAAAATGCTGAGAATGTCCCACGCGGGGAAATATCACATGCAAAAGGCTTTGAGGCAGAAAGGAGCATGGCATATTCAAAGAACTGAGTTAAAAATGAAATGAATCCTGAGTATAATTTCCTACTAAGTACAACTTCTCAAAGATAGGAAGGAGTGGGATTTAGTAGAAGAGACACTGAGTGGGAAATCTATAATTATAAACTGAATTCTAGTTCTTCCTCTCAATTTGTTGTATGACCCAGGTAAAGCACAGCCTTTATGAACTTACCTTTCTGAATCTGTAAATTTGATTAAACTAATTTTTCTCTGTAATTCTCAGAGTGTATTACAATTTAAAAATTAATGTGTAACTATCCTACACCAATGTTAAGTATGATTATTGACTATATTTAGTTCCCAATGATTTTCAATTAAAAGTAGTCTCACTGAATTTTAACTTTCATATAACCTTCCTTATAGTAGCAAATAAAGATTCATAAACCAATCATACAGATCTAATAGATCTTTTTACTGACAGCCAATATTTCCCTAATTTTATTTTAAATGGTAAACTGCTACATCATAAGTAATCAACATGAGAACATAAGAATGAGTCATAAAAAATTTAATCTATTTATTAGTGATCAAAGTTGTAATTTGGTGAGAGACAAAGTTGAATAGTGGATAGATACTGAATTATGATTAAGGGACTTTATCGCTGAAAGAAACTGGGAAAATCAATTCACTTAGGTGAAAAATAAAGGCAGAAAATCAGGTTTGGGAGGGGACAATACAGTGAATTTACTTTAATGCAACTATAATTGGGGACCAGCGGAGACCCAAATAGAGCTTCCCAACAGGAAGTTAGAGACGTAGGATTGGAGCTGCTTGAGAGGACTAGACCGGAGTTAATTCGGACTCATCAGTACACAGACAAAAGCTGTAACATCAGGAGTGAAAATATTGTCCATTCACTCTTTTCAGATGAAGATGAAGATATTCTAATCCACTTTGGTTAATTTATGCAGGTGGAAAAAATAAGTAAATGAAATGCACTTCAAAAGTGAATACATAAATACAAGTTTTAAAAGAGACAAAGGAATAAATTTTAAAATGGATAAAATACCATTGAAGGAACTGGAGAACTTCTACTTTGGGTGAGACTTTGTTTTGTGCAAATGTCAGGATGGTGGCAGCTAACACAATACAGGACACACAAGACAGAGAGTGTTGTGGCATAGGCAGTCTAAGCTGTTCACGTCATTGTCACTGTGCTAATAATGTATATGGCTTATAACCCACCCAACATTTCTGGGTAAAGAAAGCAAAAAAAAAGTTTCTCAATAAGCAAACAGGAACTACAGGCACTTAACAATATTTTGATTAGACTCATCACTACCCTA
The DNA here is from genome assembly GCF_019186645.2 of Phyllostomus hastatus. Classification (NCBI taxonomy): domain Eukaryota; kingdom Metazoa; phylum Chordata; class Mammalia; order Chiroptera; family Phyllostomidae; genus Phyllostomus; species Phyllostomus hastatus. The sequence goes on along the minus strand of NW_025334041.1, from coordinate 109,352,090 downwards.
GATTTGCTTATTCTAGGCTTTTGGCATATATGGCAAAACTTGTAGACTCTTTGATACTGTTTCTTATTCTAAGTAACCTCTGCTGAATGCATGTTTTACTTGCTTAAATACAGGCACGTTAACTGGATAGTCCACAGACTGGCAAAACTGGTGTAAGTATGTTAATTTCACTGATAGTTCCTGAAGTCATCAAATGTGCAATGGAGTGTCCCAGATGTTGGGCCTGGAACTAATTTTGTGGCAGCCCAGGTCCCTGCCTCCATGGAGCATGTATTCTATTGAATTAGCTTTACCTGTGAGTAAATTGAGTTTTAATATTTTATATCTGAATAGCATTTATCTCAAGCTTCACCAGAGTGTTTTAAAAGCACAACTTAAAAATATTTTTTAAAGACTTTATTTTTAGAGAAGGGAAGGGAGGGAGAAAGAGAGGCAGAAACATCAATGTGTGTTTGCCTTTCATGCGTCCCCTACTGGGGATCTGGCCAGCAACCCAGGCTTGTGCCCTGACTGGGGATTGAACTGCGATCCTTTGGTGTACAGTATGGTGCTCAGTCCACTGAGCCACACCAGCAAGGGTGAATTTAAAAATATTTAAAGTACCTACTAATAATGATTAAGTAGAGCAATTAAGGAATTCAAACATACTTTGCTCTTTAAGAGTTCTTGGATGGGGGAAGGTGCAGGGGAAGAGATCCATTAATTTTATTTGGGGAAAGATGGGAAATCTGTATTACTCTGAAAGTGAATAAGATTTAATCAAATATCCTTTTCAGTCTTGACAACTACACTTGTTTCAAGAAACAGTGTTACAACACATTTCTTTTAGTTATATCTCTTCAGCAGAAACTTGAAAAATCTGTCATGTACAATAGAATTACACTGAAATTTTTTTCTCTTTAGCTATCTACTCAAGCTGACCCAAAGAATCTTGGGAAAATTTACACTTGAAAACAAGTATGATCTCTTAATGGAAAAACAAAGTTATTAATTTGTTTTTCTTTTTTCTCCATTTCCTATATTTTCCTCCCTGACAAAGACAATAAATTAAAATTCATATACTATCAAATAGTATATTACTTGGTTCCAAAATAAAAAAAATAACTTTTAGGACTTCTTGGTAACTTTGGTCATTTAATGCCTCTCAATTGCCCAACTTATGTCACACAAAAATGAAGAGACATTGTCCTAGATGAACACTTCTCAATTGTTGGTCTGTTTGCCCTTTAGACTAAATAATCCTTGGGGTCAACGTCGGGGAGGGTTGGCCTATGCATTGTAGAATGTTTAGCAGCATCCTTGTCCTCTACTTATTAAGTGCTAGTATCACACCACTTCATAGTTACGACAACAAAAATTTCTCCAGACATTGCCACACATCCTCTGGAGAAGGGGGCAAGAATTTCCTCTGATTATGAATCATTGTCTGAGATAATGTATAGTTTGCAAAACCTCAATGACTGAACACCTAAGATTTTAGGGAAATATAAAAAGTTACACACCAATCTTAAAATAACTTGAATATTAAAACTTATTTACTATTCCACTCCTTTAAATTTAATTGCATATTAGTTACAGATGACAATATTGCAGAATAAGCTTGAAAAACTATTTAATTGTAATTTATGGGAATTAATGCTCTGTGAGTTATTATGTCTATGAAATGGTATGCCAACACAAGGTTGAAAGCAGGGAAATATTTTCAGTCTCAAAGCAAGGAAAACGACATTAGAGTAGAGATCTAATGAACAGCATGATCAGATAGTTAACATTAGATGCATTCATTTTCTAACTAGTTGATTAAGTTTTAATGTTTTTCACAGAACTAGAACAAGTATTCCAAAAATTTATATGAAATCACGAGAGACCCCCCAAATAGCCACGGCAATTTTGAGAAAGAAGAATTAAGTTGGATGACTCATGCTACCTGATATCAAACTATACTACAAGGCCATAGTAATCAAAGCAGCATGAGACTGGTATAAAAACAGACCTGTAGATCAATGGAAGACAATATAGAACCCAGAAATAAACCCATACCTTTATAGTCAAATAATATGGGACAAAGGAGGCAAGAACATACAATGTGGTAAAGATAATCTATTCAATAAATGGTGTTAGGACAATGGACAGACACATGCAAAAAATATAAAACTAGACCACCTCCTTACACCACACACAAGAATAAACTTGGATTAAAGACTCAAATGTTAGGCTTGAAACCATAAAAATCCTCGTAGAAAACATAGGCAGTAAAAGCTTGGACATTTCTTACAGTAATATTGTTTCTGATATATCTCCTTGGGTGAGAGAAACAAAAGAAAAAATAAACAAATGAATCTACATCAAATTAATAACTTTTTGCACAGCAAAAGAAACCATCAACAAAATGACAAAACAACCTACTAAATAGGAGAACATATTCTCCAATGATAAATCTGATAAGGGGTTAACACCCCAAATTTATAAAAAACTTATAAAACTCAACACTGAAAAAAAGTTTTTTTAACTGAGCAAAGGACCTGACTAGACACTGCTCCAAAGGAGATATACACATAACCAATAGACATATAAAAAGATGTTCGATGTCACTAATAATCAGAGAAATGCAAATTAGAACCACGATGAGATACCATCTCATACCTGCCAGAATGGCTATCATCAATAAACCAACAAACAAGTGCTGGTGAGGATGCCAAGTAAAGGGAACCCTTGTGCACTGTTGATGGGAAGGCAGACTGGTGCAGCCACTGTGAAAAGCAGTATGGAATTACCTCAAAAAATTAAAAATGGGCCCTGGCTGGTGTGGCTCAGGGCACTGAGCACCAGTCTGTGAACCAAAGAGTCACTGGTTTGTTTCCCAGTCAGGGCACATGCCTGGTTGAAGGCCAGGTCCCCAGTAGGGGGCGCACAAGAGGCAACCACACATTGATGTTTCCCTCTCTTTTTCCTTCCCTTCCCTCTCTCTAAAAATAAATAAATAAATAAAATGATTTTTAAAAAATTAAAAATGGAACTGACTTACGACCCAACAGTTCCTCTTCTGGGAATATGCCCAAAGAAATCTGAAACAGTAATTCAAAAGTATAAATGCACCCCTATGTTCATTGGAACATCATTTACAATAGCCAAGATTTGGAAGCAGCCCAAGTGCCCATCTGTAGATGAGTGGATAAAAGAGCTGTGGTACATTTACACAATGGAATACTACATGGTCATAAAAAAGAAGGAACTCTTACCTTTTGAGACAGTATGGATGGACCTGAGGAGTAATGTATTATGTGAAGTAAGCCAGTCAGAGAAAGACAAATACCATATGATCTCACTTACAACTGGAATTTAGTGAACAAAACAAACTGACAAAAAAATAGCAACAGACTCACAAATACAGAGAACAGACAACTGTCAGAGGGGAGGGGGATGAGGAGGATAGGTGATATAGGTGAAGGGATTAAGGAAAGAAAAGAAACACCTCTCAGACAGAGACAACAGTATGGTGATTACCAGAGGGAACAGTGGGTGGAGGGAAGTGGAAGAGGGTCCAGGGGGATAAATGGTGGTGGGAGGAGACTTGACTTGGGGTGGTAAACACACTCTACAATGTACAGAATATGTTATAGAATTGTATACCTGAAACCTATATAATTTTGTTAACCAATGTTACTCCAATAAGTTCAAAATTTTTTAAATTTAATGTGCTTTATTGTAAGTGGGAAGTAATAGTATATGAATATTAATAAAAACAAATTATATTCCTCTTTGCTTAAGAACTTTGCTCTTGTTAAATGTAGAAAGCATAACAAGTAACTATAAAAACCTGCCAATTCCACCATAGGAATTTTTTCATAAAGAACAAAACTGATTAAACTTTTATTCTCTACAAAGTTTCGAAAAACGCAGCAAAGAAAACAAAGCTTGCCCTTACATAATCTGTTTAACCAGGAAAGAATAGATTTCAAGTAGTGGGAAAATGGGAAATGGGATGAGGTAGACACATCAGGTTAGAAATCTGAAATATTTGTGTAAATATTTATATAAAGTTTTCTGATCTGAGGAGTCTCTGCATATTGTCCCAATGCCGAGGTTGCCAGGTCCACACTACGGCCAATGGCAGCTACAACAGAACGTTAGGAACTGTAGCAGAGCTGTCTTGAAGGAAAATGAGCCAAACCCAGTCTCAGAATCTAAAGAGAAACTTAACGATGTTCAGGAGCTTATTCCAACTGAGGACACAATCCAAAACGGAGCTGAGAAACAAGATGCACAGAACACTGGACGTCTCTGTGCAGTGTCCTCATCGGCTGTTAATGGTCCCTACGAAACTCTGAACTCACTTTAACAGTTAATTCCCTCCATTTACACATTTGATTACAGCAATGTTGAGTTAGTCCATGATGATAATAACAGTATAATGTCCAAAAGTAGAAAAATTTATGTACTAAATTTTACATATATATAAGACTATAGGAGATATATTAAATTAGATATATATACTAAATAAGATATATATATATATATATATGTATCTCTTTTAATCTATCAGAATAGAAAAAGATACTCCAAACCAACCATAAAATTATTTTCAAACTAGCTAAACCCTATCATGATGAAAAGGGACAAGTAAATATTTGGATAAGCTAGTGAGACACCAAGCCTATGCAAACCCTCTCTATACGGATAGATTATATAATAAACGCCCAAAGTTAAATGAGACTGCATTCACTTGACACCAAGACTGTGAGGCATTTGAGTAGACTTAATAGTGAAAGGGCACAGCAGAGGGGCAGAAATTAAAAGCTGTCAGTTTGCTTGTAAACTTTCTGACACACTAGATGAACATAAATATTGTAAACCAGTACTTCCCCCACAACACTGTGGGCAGGATCCTTCCCTAGGGCCAACTCTCTTTTCTGATTCTGATGCACTAAGCATTTTGCCAAGTAATTAATTCTTCCATTAACTACTTCTCCGTACACGTTAAATAACATGGCATTCTCGAAAATGACTACGTTTGGTTGGCTGTTTCCCCTCTTGTCCATAAGAATATGAAAACCCTAAAGCACTTTTTAAGTAATAAAAGGATGTAATCAGCAATTTGTTATCATTAAAACATCCAAAATATTTTTGTTAGAGCAGACATGCCTTTGCTACAGCTTCTCCCAGGAGTTCAGTGGTTTAAAATTTTGATGATAAAACAGAGATCTCCTGCAAATTTCCTGGGGATGCACTTTATTAAGGACACTGGGAGTGCCATATTGTACCACACACTTAAGTACTGGGAACCAATGTCACTTCCCTGGGGCATCGTTTCCCACTCCCCCACCCCCCACAACCCTTCCAGGAAATGCGATCTCGAAACTTCACAATGTTAATTAAAGTTATGCAAAGATGTTGCAGCAGCCCATGAGAAATGTGTTTGGGCCACCATCTAAAGGAAATGAGAAAGGGCTTGTCCTAAATTATTTCATCAATGTCTCTCAGCAATACAAAGCACAATCTATGCTTTTCTCTGCTCTCTTCAGAGAGCGCTCTCAAATCGCTGGATTCTCTGCTTCAAAGCACTGTTGCAAAGTTTGTCAAGGTGGCAAGGTAAAATGAATGGTTATCTGTGGAAACCAGCTCTGTGTTCTTTCTCTCCCTGATGTATTAGATGAAGGATCATCTATAAGTGCTTTGTCAGTTAAGGCAACATCAAAGAATGTTCTTATTAATATTTCATTTGTGTTCTCCAATGTTTCCAGAATGGCATTCTCTAAATCTTACTGCAACAGAAGTCCTTTTTAAAAGTCCACTTTATATCTTTCAATATAATTTGGAGACATTTTCCCTCAGTGTTCAGATCATGAACATTGTGAACAAAAGACTTCATGAAAGTCTTTTATGAAGGAAAGAGGAGTGTGTACAAGGTTCGACGTCCTACGTGACACCATTGTAGCACAGACTCTCAGATGAACTCATCCGACCCCAGGACGAGGAACCCCAGCATGAATGTGGAATGTGGAGAGAGATTTTTTCCAAGATCATAGTTTACACATGGCTTCAGGAAAACAGATCTCCACCCCTTCTTCCTGACCACCCCACCGCCCCAGCTGTGCCAGGCAAGCTATACACACGGTCATTAATGTGACAGGGGAGCCTTTGTGTCTGCCCTTCCACATTGTTCAGGGGGGACAGCAATTCAAGAAAGATTAGTTTACATTTCTGAAGCAATCCTAGAGAGGGAAATTTTTAAACCCTGGTAATACATACTTAAATATTCTGAACTTAATCATACGGGGACTCATGTTGGCAGCAGATAAAATCAGTCCATACCACTTTCATTGGAGAGAATTAAAACACTGGCATCACCAATTCAACTAATATATTTTTGATCTTGAGTCACTGATTTACTCGAAGTCTGGAATATTTACACTGGGTGTATGAACAAGATAAATGAAGAAGCAGCTGCACGTACAGGCCAACAAACATCAATAATTTAATTATTTCCCTCCACAGCAGATAGAGAGAAATAACTCATAGGGCCAGCGGGAACATTAAAATAAGCTTTTGTCTCTTGGCTAATAAATCTAATGAAAATACCTCACCTCTGCCAGGGCACTATTCCTAAAAAAGCTTTCCCAAGCCCAAGTAAGTTTGACACTCCTTCAAATTTCATGGTCTAATCATGTGCAAAGACTCCTCTATAATTCTGTAATTCTCCAGTGAGGGACAGGGAAAAACACTTTTCTTTGGTCTGTAAAGAACGGAGGTCTAACCCAACTTAGGGATCAGTCATAGAGGAGATCTCCAAGTTTTTCCACTTAGCTATTTGTACATGACTGTACAAAGTCTGTAATACTATCTCTGTCCTTGGGAACAGCTAAAAGACTTTCCAAAGACCATAAATATCAGTTGGGTAAATTTGTATTCACAGAACTAAAAAAAATGGAAATGGATTTGAGAATCATAACAACATCTGTTAGGTTTGGAAAATATGATTTTCTTCAAGTCATTTTGTGTAATTCACATCCAACCTTAGAATAAAGATCCACTTTATTAAGTTGTGTTGTGGTTCCAGTTACATTTTATTCTTAGACTATAACCAGTTTTACATATAACTTTACTAATCTGTGCAGATCTTTCTATTGATTTTAGGAAAAATTAAATAATTTCACTTTGGCACTTTTTATGGAAAATTTTTCTGAAAAATTTCTAATTGTAAAAAAGCAAATAGCTCTGAAGCAGCACATGGTTAAAAATATGACTGAGGGCCTCATGGGAGTTTGAAGCTGAGCGCTGGTGATCAGGTCTTCAGTGTCTCACCCAAGAATCCCCAAGAGGAACCTGAGATTATCACCAAAAATATGGACCATATTCATGTACTTGGTGTGAATGGCTAATGAGTGGTCTGCTCACAGGGTTTCTGCCCTTCCAAACTCTGACCAGATGCATTACACTAAGACAGTGGACGAAATTTCACTTCCAAGCTGTTCAGGGACCCTGAGAAGAGGACATGGCATGGGAACCATATTGCCACTTTCCAGTTCCAGCTCACCCGTTTATGTGACCTTGGACAAATCCTCCAAGACCCTCCTTGGGTCTCTCCAAGCCCATCAGTTTTCTCATCTGTGACATGTGAGTGGTATCTCACTGGGTTGCTATGAGAATTCAGTGTACAAGCTACAATAAAGCTGCAGTCTATTAAAACCAGTAAGCAAATCATTCACTATTCAAGCAGATATTCAGAGATAATAACCATTATGCCTTAATACAAAATACTAACAGATATACAAGGAACATTTCAAAATATAATTCGTTACTGCTCCCTCCTTTCTTTCTTTGCCTGTAGACATTTTTGCCTGATACATTGTTGATCATTGGTATCAATGTCAGAGCCTCAGAATATGAACAACTCTTAAAACTCAACAATAAGGAAACAATCAACCCAATTTAAAGTGGGCAAAAATTCAAAAAAACACTTCACCAAAAAAAGACACACAAATGGATGGCAAATAAACACATGAAAAAGCATTCAACATCTTAGTCATTGCAGAAATGCAAATTAAAACCAAAGTAGGATATCACTCTACACCTACAAGAATGACTAACATATTTTTAATAGATATACCAAGTTCTGAGAAAGTGCAGAGCAACTGGAACTCTCATACACCACTAGTGAGAATACAAAATAGGAAAACCATTCTAAAAAATAGGCCATTTTTTTCATTGTTATGAAGGTATACATATACTTAGCAGCAACCGCACTCCTGGATTTACCCTAGAAAAATGAAAATCTTATGTTCACTCCATAATCTGTAGATAAATGTTTATAGTAGCTCTATTCATAATCACCCAAACCAAAAACATCCCAAATGTAATTCATAGATAAACAGTGGTGCATCCATAAAGTAGAATACTACTCAGCAATAACAAGAAACAAGCATTAATATACACAACAAAGACATTATGGTGAGGGAAAGAAACTGGTCCCTAAAATTTATATTCTGTATGAGTCCATTCATGTGACATTCTCAAAAAGAAGACACTAGTTATTGGGAACAGGTCAGTGGCTGTTAGAGGTTAGCTGTGGGAAACGTCGTGACTTCAAGAGCATAGCCCAGGGAGTTTGGGGTAGTGGAACTGTTCGTGGACTGGCGGTGGTTACAGTTACACTAATCTACAATTGTGTTAAGACAATGGAACGGTACACAGGAAAATTCAATTACATAGAAAATATTTTAAAATAAAATTTAAAAGTATATACACTACTAGTAAAGACATTTTAAGATTCTTTATTCTATACAAAATAAAATTCAAACTTCAAGGCAACCTTTCCTCTTTCAACTTCTTTTTTTTTCACATTTTTTACTGTTGTTGAAGTACAGTTGTCTCCATTTTCGCCCCACCACTCCCCCCAACCCCAGCCATCCCCACTCCTATCACTGCTCTCATCTTCCCTCCGCCTATAATCATCAGCAGGCAATTAATAAATACTTGTGTCAAGTCTCAGATTTTACGTTAGTATAAAAATGAAATATATAATATGAAAATTCGAACGGATATCTTGTCTACACAATTCTAAAGATTCAAATATTGCCACACATCCAAAAGAGCAATTTTTTTCACTCCATCTAAATATTTGGCACTTTTATCAACTTTGAAGAGTTTGTATAATTTCAGTTCCTAAAGTAAAATCCTTCTCCATGTTAAATGAATTAATACACTTATGCCTCTTAGTGTCAACAAAGATGGTTAATATTTTCAGTTTAATTTTCCTGAATTATTTATCATCATATTTGAATGCTCAGTTCCAGGAAAGTTACACTATTACTAATTCTCATTGATAACAACACTCCCTTAATATTCTTATCCTTTATTTATTCTCTCTCTCTCTCTCTCTCTCTCACACACACACACACACACACACACACACACACACACACAACTTAAACTATTAAAGACACACACTAAACCTAAGTCTGGTTTAAGTTAACGCTTGGGGAGTATGCTCACCCTGTGCTCCCTCTTCCTGTGTTTGCTGTCACTCTCGCCCATAGGTTTAAGTTCTAGCAGAGAGCCACCTTTACACCTTGTGATTTTTTTTTAAGTTTCTCTCAAAGAGATATAACAAAGATGCAATGTGTACATTGAACCCATGAATGACTACCAAAGGTCCTTGGCTAGAAAATCTCCAACTAAATAGAAATCTGAGTACTTTTTAAATTCAATATAATACATTCATGATAATTTTGCTAAGAACTGACTATATTTTACAACAATGTTGATTGGTTCAGGAATCAATGAGCAGTTAAGTTAAGGGTAAATCTTTCAACATAGCAGCAGGGCCCACAGGGACATATGGGACATAAGCAAGCAGAGAGTTCTCCCTCTCAAAATCACACACGCACATAAGTTTTTTCTTGAGAAGGTATTCCAGGAAACTGGGCAGATAGCCTGACCTCAAGTATACATCCATCAACTTTCCAAGGCTTAAAATACCACAGCTAATTATCTGTCACTTTTAGTCTAGAGAAAATAACTATATAGAAAAGGCAAGGGCTTTGACTGCTATGCATGATAAGGAAATAATAAAAACTTTTGTATATTTGAAACAATTCATGAACAAATCAATATAAGATTCTATAGGAAAAGATCCATTCAGTGGGAAATCAAAGAGGTGAGTGGAGGAGCATTGAGAGGCTTTTTAGAGGAACTGAGACATAGACTGAGCCCTCAGAACTAACATAGAGAGTGAAAGGGGGTGCCTTCTCAGTTGGAAAGAGAGATTGAATGAAGGATGATGACAGGTCTGAGAATGGAACTGTGAAGAGATGCACATAGCCCAGAAGAAGAGCCAGGACATTGTTGTAAACAAATGATTGAATTATCCTTGTTTCCTGTACTTGTCAGTACTGGAATATGATGTTAAATGCAGCAGTCTATTAGCAGTGAGGGCTAAACAGATGTCTCATGTGAATTTTAAACCTCAGACTAAATGGCTGTTTTCTGAAATACAGTCTGAATACCATCTAATAGACCAGAGAATAAAGTTTTTTTTCTCTCTCAAGCTCTAGGATGCTGGAAAGATTGCTATGTTATCTCTTGTATTATTCTTAAACCACACACACACACACACCTGGAAAACAAGGGAAAAAGACAAAAAGACTAAACTCTTGCTTTAAAAAAGTAAATAAACACGTACTGTCTGCCAGCTCTAAGCAACAGTAACTTTAAATATATATTCATGATATCTAAAGCAATGGAAATATTTATAGCAGAATTAAAACTGGGAATATTCCCAGGAGACTCCATCTGGTGTTTCAGTTTTTTCCCCCCCAAAAGACAGCATATTGTAGAACTCTCAAGGAGAAAGGTCAAGTGAGTATATCAGGTTAGAGAAAGGGAAAATATGCTTTTCCTTCCCATCTTCTTGCTTTCTTGGATAGCATTAGAGGAAAGTAACTGAAAATATTTCTTAATAGTTGTTCAAGTAGAAGTATATTACAATGATGAGCTATATCCAAAGTAGACTTGAGTTTAAGCCTGGTATTCCTAAGGACAGTACTGAGCTTTTTTTCTTTTTTTTTTTGTCATTTAAATGTCCTCTTTTTTTAACATTTCTTATTGTTATTCAAGCATAGTTTTCTGTCTTCCTCCCCCCACTCCTCCCCACCACCCCAGCCCTCCCCTCCTCCCTCCCTTGTGTCCACCCCCCTTGTTATTATCCATGTGTCCTTTATAATAGTTCCTGCAAACCCTTCATCCTTTTCCCCTATAATCCCCTTTGCTATCCCCTCTGGTCACTGTCAGCCTGTTCTCAATTTCAGTGCTTTTGGTTATATTTTGCTTGCTTGTTCATTTTGTCGATTAGGTTCCTATTGAAGGTGAGATCATATGGTATTTGTCTTTCACTGCCTGGCTTATTTTGCCTAGCATAATGCTTTCCAGTTCCATCCATGCTGTCACAAAGGGTAGGAGCTCCTTCTTTCTTTTTGCTGCATAGAATTCCATTGTGCAAATGTACCATAGTTTTTTGATCCACTCATGTACTGCTGGTCACTTAGGTTGCTTCCAGCACTTGGCTGTTGTAAATTGTGTTGCTATGAACATTGGGGTAGATAGGTTCTTTTGGATTGGTGTTTCAGGGTTCTTAGAATATATTCCTATCAGTGGACTTGCCAGGTCAAAAGGCAGTTCCATTTTTAGTTTTCTGAGAAAATTCCATACTGTTTTCCATGGTGGTTGCACCAGTCTGCAATCCCACCAACAGTGCACTAGGGTTCCCTTTTCTTCACAACCTTTCCAACACTTGTTTGTTGCTTTGTTTATGATGGCCATTCTCACCAGTGTGAGGTGGTATCTCATTGTGGTTTTAATTTGCATCTCTCTGATAGATAGCAGTACTGAGCATCTTTTCATATGTCTCTGGACCCTCTGTATGTCCTCCTTGGAGAAGTATCTGTTCAAGTCCTTTGCCCATTTTTTGATTAGGTTGCTTGCCTTCTCAGAGTGGAGTTGTGTGAGTTCTTTATATATTTTGGAGCTCAAACCTTTGTCTGAGGTATCATTGGCAAATATGTTTTCCCATACAGTTGGTTCTCTTTTCATTTTAATGCTGTTTTCTTTAGCCGTGCAGAAGCTTTTTATTTTGATGGGATCCCATTTGTTTATTCTTTTGTTTATGTCCCTTTCTCTAGGGGACATATCAGTGAAAATACTGCTGCATGGAATATCTGAGATTTTCCTGCCTATGTTCTCCTCTTGGACTTTAATGGTGTCATGACTTTATGAGTTTTAAAGAAAAATAGAGTTTCCATTAGTCAACTTTTGCCATCTAGCAACCCACTAAGACTTGCCATCAAAGAACTCAGAAACAACATAACATGCATCTTGCATAGCCAAAGAGATAATTAATGAACTAAGATACTAGCTAGAAGAAAAAAGTTTTTCAAAGAAATTTAAGAATCCCAAAGAAATAATTTTTATTAAACCATTATATTATAAAATAACTGATTAGGTGAGTACACATAAGATACCTGCAATGTAGTTATAATCTAAAATATTTATACTCCTTATGAAGTCAATCCAGAATATATGAAGAGAAATAGCAGTATATAACAGTTATCTATTGCAGTGTAACAAATAAACCTTCAACATCCAGGAGCTTAAAACATTTATTATCTCACAGAAATCCAGGTGTGACAGGTAGCTCCTTTGTTTCACAGTATCTCAGAGGCTACAATCAAGGTTTCACCAAGGGGTTGACTGGGAAAGGATCGTTTCCAAGCTCACTTACATGGTTGTTGGCAGGAATTACTTCACATCTGCTCGCCAGAGGCTGCCCCTAGTCCCTTGCCCTGCAGACCTTGCCACAGAGCAACTCTCATGGGGCAGTTTGTTTTGTTAAATGAGCAAGTGAGAAGAGTGTGCACAGATGGAAGTTCTAGGCTTTTATAACCTAATTCCTGAAGTGACATCCCATCACTTTTGCCATCTTCTAGTGATCAGAAGTGAGTTACTAGGTCCCATCTAGAGATAAAGAGAGGGCATTGTTACACAGGGCATGAATATCTTGAAGGAGAGATCACTGGGAGCTACTTTGGAAGGTGTCTATGGCACAGAGTTTAGTAAAAATTTAAAATTAATATCCACAGGTTGGTGGCAGAAATCTACATATATAAGAAAATTGAGGGTGGCATATCCCAGCTTTTATTTTTTAAAGATTTTATTTATTTATTTTTAGAGAGACAGGAAGGGAGGGGAAAAGAGAGGAAGAGAAACATCAATGTGTGGTTGCCTCTCATGTGGCCCCCACTTTGGACCTGGCCTGCAACCCAGGCATGTGCCCTGACTGGGAATCGAACCAGCAACCCTTTAGTTCACAACCTGCACTCAATCCACTGAGCTACACCAGCCAGGGCGCATATCCTAGTTTTTAGAAACTTGTGTTATATATACTCCAGATCACCACATATTTGCCTAATGAAGAATTATAAATGCAAATTAACAAATAGTCTTCTCACAATTGCTGTTTTTGATTTTAGCATTGTCAATTTTTAATAAATGTCATGAAATGTCAAACAGAATTTACCTCACCAACCTACACCTAATTGTTTAAACAATGTTTCTTTGTTTGAAACGTGGTTTTGTCCCACACTGAAAATATGTTAGTTCTTCTGAATGTTGCAGATTATTAGAGCAATTAACTTTTTTTAAAAAATGACGAAATGATTATATAATTATAAAAAATCATTTTTATGTTTATTCAGACCATGTTTTTGTTCACAGTCCTTAGTTCCCTCCTCATCTTTGTCAGGCCGCGATGTGGGTGGAGTATTCTTCCCACGCCCACTGACTTTGGGCGTGGCCTTGCCATTCCTTTGACCAGGGAAATGACTGCATGCCAGCTCCAAAGCTTGAGAAGCTTGAAAAGGTGGTTTGTGTTTCTACTTCCTTGGGAGTCTACCCTCCCCCTGAAAACAACATGCCCGGACATCCTTGAGAACAGGTATTGGAAGGAGAACACGTGGAGCGGGCTGGCCCCTGTCCCGAAGCCTGGAGTCAAACACAGCCGAGGCTGGAAAAGCTCTGCACAGCCACGAGCAATAGTTGAACCAGTACACAGGAAATAACTGTTTCTTGTCATTAGACACTAAATTTGGGGGCAGTTTATTTTATAGGAAAAGCTTACTGAAGCATTTTATATAATAATTTAAAAATCATAAATGTAAAAAATTAACAAGGTAACCTTGACAGTAGCCGCAGATTGTAGAAGCAGATCAGCCGCAAATTTCAAACCATCCATACCAACAGGCTGTTCCCCACCCCAAACATCACCACTTATTACACTAAGTGTTGTGTGATCTTGACCAAGTCAGCCTGGAATTTCTCTGAATTACAGTTTCCTCATAAGAATTCAATGAAATAGTAGATCTGAAAGCATCTGATAGCACCCTGGAATATAGTAGGTACAAACTAATATTTGCTTAATTTTCTGATAATTAAATTAACAGACATTTTTTAAAAATTAAATTTTATAAACTTCCAGTCAAGTAAATTGCATTAAAAACAAAAGTATAAGCCCTCAAAATTCATCACTTCATACTTATTCTATTACAAATGTATACTGTTACATTTTACTGTAATCCACATTCTTCAGATTATTACATCTATTGTAGCTCTATCCGGAAAAACCATAGAATGCTGTGTTGTTGCACATCTTTTCCCAATCCCGTGTACAATACCACCACAGTGGCAGTTTAAAACTGTCAGCAGAAATCAGCAGAGGCTACAAACTGGCCTTGATTGAGTGTCTCTTTGACTGTCAAAGATTTCAGAAAGTGATACAGAATATGCTAATAATTTTAATAATGCTAATAACATGCTAATAAATGCATGTCAGCAGACATGAGTATGGTTACCAGAAGGAAAGGGGGGTGGGGTTAGTGAAGGGTAAAGGGATTTGAGTAAATGGTGATTGAAGAAGATCTGACTCTGGGTGGTGGGCACGCCATGCAATACACAGATGATGTATCACAGAACTGGACTCTTGAAATCTATATAATTTTGTTGATTGATGTCACCCCAATGAATCTTAAAATAAAGTAAAATAAATAAATGTGTGTCAGGTAGCCATCACATTGTGAACAGACACACAATGAGAAAATACTCTTTTAATATTTGAAAGTCATTATCCAATTTAACAAAGTTGCTTGTGCCATTAAAGAACAAGGGAAGTCCAACATATATCTTTGTTTCATTTTTACCTCGCTCAATAACATAAATGAAAATATTAACCAACATGCATCTTGGAAATATGTCCATTTCTAAATATTGTAAGCAACATTTTTACTAAGTCAGATAGTAAACACTTATTCATAGTGTGATTTTGTCAAATCATGGATGAATTACAACCTTAGGTTGGCTGTGGATACAAGAGTTAGGCAAAAATTAATGAAAGCATTCTGTAAGAATCAATTGACTACATGGAATTCACATAAAGAGTGTTGTATATTTTATTATTAGCCGTAAATTGTATGCTACTTATCCTTCATGTCAGTAAAACTTATAATAAATGTACATTTTGTTCAGAGAGCCAGTCATTAAACATTTACTATCACAGCACTGGGAAGGAAGAACAAAACTCACCAGAAAATGACAAGGATTTTTTCAATGCCTTATCTGCTCCACTTGGTTCACTAGGTATGTAATTAGGCAACTCACCAGGGGAACTGCGACACCCAGGCTCTTGCTTCTCTCAGCCCAAGCATTCTTCCATTCTCCCAGGGCACACCTGGCATCCCAAATGACTTCACAGGAAGTCTGAAGCAACGGAAATAGGACCCAGAGAGCAAAACGAGATGTGCCTTTGCACACAGATCAGTAGGTTTATTCTTTCTCCATACAATACATGAAAGAGAGCACATTTTGTGAGCTGTCCCTTCTGACTCTCACTCTCTTCCATGCTTTAATCCTCTCATGCTCTCATATCAATATTATGTTCTTATTAGTGTTTTACACAGCAAGCTGAATATGCCACTTTTATAAACATTTTTTCATGTAACTTTTTACCTCTTGTCGTCTTAGTCACTCCTTCTATATCCCATTCAAATGGGACAGAATTTTACTAAATGAACACTTAATTTAGGCTGCCCATCAGAAAACTGGCTTCCTGGCCCTGGAAACTACATTTCTACAAAGGCAGTCTAGGCTTGTGCTGGCTGTATTAGTCGTCCACCACTATAGGCTTATTGCAAGCTTAAGGTTAACTAAACTATTCCCCATGACCTATTTGAAAGTTGGCTCTTTTCCATCTTCTACTTTGAGAACCTAAGATAGAAATAGAAAAATTGAAATATGGAGGAATGCTAAGAACATTAAGGGGCAGAGCAAATATGAATACCAGATAACAAGATGCAAGAAATGTAACAAGAAACAAAGACCCTTTTTCATTTAAATAACATTAAGCCACCATGGTGGTACATCGCAGTACATAAGCAATGATTATAGTAACAACCCTGCATTGTGGAAGTTTTAAAAGACAAGAAAATGTGCTACACTTTTTAGAAAGCTGTCTACCAAAGTTATTTTAAAAACCATTTACTTGTGCTAAGCTAATCATTCTTATTAAAGCATAAAACCCCTTTACAAGTTCTTAGAAGCCCTCAAGCTTCAACATGATAGATCCTCTTCAAATATTTGTTGAACAAATTAAAGGAGTGTACAAGCAAAATCTAGAAAACTTTGACATGGATGAACCATCCAAGTTAGTGGTATTCTTGTGTTACTCCTTACATGATGAGCAATCATTTATTGCACTCTTTCTATAAGCTAATAACTTTACATATGACATTTCTAATCAATAGCAACACTGAAAAAAATCATGATGCCTAATTTACAGAGGAGGAAACTGGGACACTGAAAATGTGTGTAAACTACGCAAGTTCACACAACATGTAATGGGAAGAGCCAGAATTCTAACCCAGAGTCATGTGATCCCAAAGCCTGTGCATTTTTTCCTATTTGATATTCTCCAAGTAATGATGAGAGTGCATGTCAATAACTATGCATTAAATTAATTTCATAATTAGTTTTACATAATTTTATTCCTATTTTAAACATTATTCATTTACACTTAATCTTTGCAGCATGGTCTAATCACATATTTATTTAAAAACAGAGAGATAAAACATGTCTTAATTTCCATTTCATAGAAGATTGCCAATAACTAGAATGGTTTTTATCCATTGAGAAAAAAGAATTATACAGCCTGGTATGATATGATATGTGTACTGGTGATAAAGTCCTTGGGAAAATGCTAAAGATGTGTGCACCCACTCATCTTTAATGTTGAACAGGTTCCTTTGGAGGGTATTGACTCCCCTAACTCCCCATGTAGCATCATTGTTGGTCTAACCCAAACCCAATACCAAATCAGCCAAAAGCGAGATGGGAGAGACCAATGGCTTCAGCAGGTACCTACTCCCTTGTCAGTGCCTTTGGCTATTCCTGGCAAACTTGGTTTCCCACTCACCCCAGCTTCTGGAGACCTATGGTGCTAACTGTCTCATTCCAATGAGTGGTGAGAGTTTGAGGAGTAGGTCCTGCCTCCAAGAGTATTTGCATACTAGGCAGTGTTCAAACATAAGGTCACCAGTGGTATTAATTTCCCTTTTTAATTTAAGGCACTGGTGCTATAATGCTGAACCAAGTAATTAATGATCTGATACTCCCCCAAAAATACCACATATCAAATATCCCAGTAAAAGCTGTCTCCAAGGTATCTCAAGGTAGAAGTTTTGGCAAATGAAATAGGAGCAGCCCAAGAACGCTTTAGAGAAATTCTAATAATTTAACTTTCTTGCAGTAATTTATATCAGTAACTCTTTAAGTGAAGAACAAAATATGGTTATTTGTGCAAAGACTGTAAATTACAAAAATGTGTTTATATGTATGCATGTGCAAAATACAGTTTAAGGGCAAATAAACTCATATAAACCAGTTCCCCTGCAATCCAATGTTGAATGCAGCTCCTAAAATCCTGAAGTCAGTAAATAGGGCCAAAACCTGAAGACTAAGAGGACTAAATGCATAGTCTATATACTGAAGAGAAGCACCTACGGTCTGGGTCAGGCGGCTTCCCCAGGGATTACAAGGAGAGCAGAGAAATGGTTTCACTACTACAAGTCATCTACCCCTATGTACTTCCAGCCTCTAAGAAGGAAGGCTGTGGAAGAATGGGAACAGGAGGAAGAGGCTACTGTTTCCACCTCCTACTCCCACCCCCAGATGACTGCACAAGCCAAGTGAGAGGGAGGACTCCAACGGAATCTCTGCAGAGACTGGGGATGCCTGCAAGAATGGGCCACCACCATTCCACTCGGGGACTATGGGTAAGGGGGTGGGGGGTGGTTGCTGATCTACCCCTGTGCCCACAGAGCAGCAAAGGGAGTTGGCAAGAGATGCCAGTCACAGAGAGAGCGATGTCCAGCAGATGAGCAATCTTCCTCTCCCCACCCCCACCTCAAAGAAATGCAAACTACAAATAGATTCTCCCCTCTTTCCTCTCTCCTTCCCCAAAAGTTGGTATGTATTTCAAAGCCATGAGGTGGAATGCAAAAGCAAGTTACAGAAGGATACTATAGTTTATTAACATCTGTGTAAATTTAAAGAACACACAGAACAATCTTATGCATTGTTTGATTAAATATATTTTAATAAGACTCAAGCATAATAAACAAAAAAGAAATAACCAGTTAATGAGGATTTACTATATCACAAGCAATAAACAACTTGTAACAAAAGTCAGCATATACATAACTGACATGTCCACTCAAGGACATCTATATTTAAATTCTTAGTCAGTAGTAATCTGCCTTGATATATTCAAATAGTAAGAACACTTTTAGTACTATAGATGTAACTATTTCCCTGTTTCATCAGTTACATATCTCCTTTGGTATATAAACCTAGAGCCTTATAAATGTGAAATGTGCTATAACAAAATGCTTTCCTGGGTTGGACTCAGCTCACAAATAAAGTAATTAAATGCCATGGCTTGGAGTCCCAGCTGAGTTATTTCAATAGAAAGGACCCCATAAAGTTCTCAGCCAATTGTGTAAGCTGAGTCTCCTTTCTGTTGCATTTTAAATGGCTTACAGGAGGGGGTGTTGGGGTCAGGGGAAAGAGAAACAGCAGAAATATGTAATATACTAGGGTTGGTTCTTAGAATAATTGGTCAAGGTATATGCACTTTATACACTTAAAGATAATATCAACAATCTTAGCAAGTCTTAATTTTCTCTATGAGCACACCTGAATGCATGACCCCCAACAAAGTCTCCTTTCTTCTTCACATTGGATTACCTTTTTGTTTCATTTTGTTCTCTGCCTCATGTGTTTGCTTTTACTTTCGTAGACCACTGATGACTAATACAATACTAGCATATAAGAGGTATGATAAATAATTATATTTTGCATGATTTTAAATATTTTTGAAATAAAAAATGAATCTGTCATTCAGCATAAGATTATGTAAATAGGAAACAGAAAAGACATTGTCCTTTAAGAGAGTGAATTAACTATTCCCTCCCCCTGATTTATAATTCCAGTTATTAATAGATAGCCCTAAGAACTCAAATCTCATTAACTTCTTGCCACAGAAAGCCCAGAAATTTTTTTATACAGGTTGTGAAGAAAAAAAGAATTTTTAGAGTACTCCTGAAGATAACTTCAATATAACAGGAGAAGGAGGAGGAGGAGGCTTCAGGGCAGCAGCTGGGGCCCATATTCTGCTTCTTCCTTCTCATTTAAATTGTGCCTAAGTAAGAAAGTCCTCTTACCAAGCCACATACCTATAAACAGCTGTTCCCTTAACTACGCAAAGAGAACCTTGAAAGTTTTTAGAAATGCTTAGTGGAGTGTACTGCTCCTAATAAGTTGTACTAATAAGCTGTGATTGTTTATACATACCCAGGACAGTAGAGACCTCTATACAGGGTGAGCTCTGTGCAGAAGTTAAGTTGAAAAAATTAGTTTGTCTTTGGGACTATCATTCTCCTGCCCAAATACATACATACACACTCAGGACTCATTCCCTTCAGATACACCCTCCAGGTAATAGATTCCAACTGCTTCCCCTTTAGTTCATGACTCCTCCCTGACCAACTTTGATCATAAGTTACCTGTAGGGAACTGCTCTCATCTTACCACTTCCAGGAAAAGTTGTGATAAACACATTTTCATGTAAAGGATTATAACTAATTGAAGCTTAACTTTGTTATCCCTCCCCAGTGTCATTAGCTCAAAGCCATGCAGTATTAGCAGTAGAATTTCATATATCAATAACATACTGATGGGAAGGAAATGTTGGTACCCCAAAATCTCGCTGGAGGATTCCTGCTCACTCCCAGCAAGTAAGTAATCCTGTCTGGCTCTTTGGGGTAGCAAATCATTTCGATAAGACACTGTCTATACATTCTCCATTGTCATATATTTTTCAGTCCAGTGAAGTTTGAGGGCTTTCACAATCCCTTCTCTGTTGAAACTATTCTCAAAGTTATCGACTAACTACTTAATTGCAAAATCATTGCAGAATTTTCTGACTTTAAGTTAACTTCTCTGTAGCTCTTGACACCTCTTACCATTTCTTTCTTCTTAAAACTCCTTTGGTTTTCGTGGCTTTCTTCATGGTCTTCTACTTTTCAGCTCCTTCCTTCTCAATATCCCTGTGGAATCTTCACCTCCACCCTTCCCTTAACTATCAGCGCTTTCCAGGGTTCTCTCTTCAGGATTCCTTTTACCCTAAAACCTTTCCTAGTATGACCTCACCCCATTTCAATTAATTTAACCATTACATGTTCTCATATACATGGTAGATATGTATGTGTGTATGCATATATATAACAATAATTCTCAAACATCCAACCAAGATATCAAGCTGCACATCATGTTTCCAATACCCTCCTGAATGCCTCCATTAGGATATTCCAAAGTTAGCAAACAGAGAATTTTTTTTTCAACAAAACAAGTGCCCTTATAGGGGTCTAACTTCAGTCAATGGCATTTCCACCCACCTACTTCCCAAGCCAAAAACTTAAGGGTCTAATGTACTTTCCATTAGCTGCCCAAACTAATCAAGCACCAAGCCCTATTTATTCTAGCTCCTTAGTATCTTTCAAAGAGTCTTCTCTCACCAGCCCCCAATGTCACTTCTTTCACATCATTCATCTCTCACTCTTCTGGATTACATTGTGAGGCAGCAGCATATCACAGTGGTTGTGAGCATGGATTCTGGAGCCAGTCTGACCACGGTACAACCTTGAGCAACTATTGGGTTGGCCAAAAAGTTCATTTGTTTTTTTTTTTTCTATTACATGGCTTTGGTAGTTCTAGTTGTCTTTGGCTTCATTAGAAATAATTTTGTTAGATTGTATTGTGACAGCTGTCATATCACCATGCAGTTAAAAGAAGCATCAAAATTGGTGAATTTTTGTGTAGCCATTTTAATATTGAAGATAGAAGGAAATATGCAACATTTTTGGCATATTATGCTTTATTATTTCAAGAAAGGGAAAAATGCAACTGAAATACAAAAAAAGGATTTGCGCAGTGTGCAGAGAAAGTGCTGTGACTATGGAACGTGTCCAAAGTGGTTTATGAAGTTTCTTGGTACTACTGACATCTTGGCCAAATAATTCTTTGCTGTGGGTCATCTTATGCATTAGAAGATTAGCAGCATGCCTGGCCTCTACACGCTGGAAGCCAATAGCAGGCAATAGTCAACATACTCAAAATGTCCAAATCAATAAAGTTATTGGTGAAAATTAAAAACGTGTATTTTATTTTATAGAGAAAAACATACAGACATTTTGTCCAACCCAATACTTAATCTCTCTATGTTATCCACAAATCAGGGATGATAAAAAGAAGAGTCATCCACCTCATAAGACTGCTGTGAGGATTAAATAAATTAATATATTCAAAGTGCTTAGGGAGAGTCCCTGGCACATAATGAGCACCCATTAAGTGTGAGCTATTATTAGTAAACACCAGCTACCTGACCAGTTTCCCTTCCTCTCCTCACCGCTTTCCAAGCTTTTCTCCAGTTGGCAGCTAGAGTGAACTTTCTAAAATAAAATTAGATCACATCAGTCCCTGGCTTTAAGCATGAGTATCTCACTTACTCATACCCCTATGAGTTCCCCCTTGAGATCAATGATTCCCCTATGAGTTCCAACAGCTCCATTTGTATACCCATATTATAGACCTTATAAGGCTGAATTGTATTTGCCTGCTCATATACTAATCTGTCCTATGGGACTCTCAGCAGCTCAAGATTTTCTTTTTATTATTGAGTCTACTTATCTTCACTGTCTAGCACACAATAGGTATTCAACACATACTCAATGAATGAATGAATGCAGTCTTTCACCTGCTATAAACTGTGCAGTCATTCAGCTGGAACTATGGAAACAAAGCTTTCTGCATTACAATTACCCATTAATTGTGTCAGCATTTTCTCATCAGCATTCACGTGTATTTGTGAAAGTTCCACTCTTTTTAACATATCATCCCAGGAATACAAAACTAGAGTTAATGCTTTCTGTATTTTTAAACTAAAAGTATTGCTTTTCTCTTGTTATTAAACTGATTTTTAGGATTTCCTATTAAAGATGGAGCTAAATAGAGAGAAATCTTCATGTTGACTCTGGAGCTTAAATATCCCATCATTTCCCCCAAAGTAAGTAATACCTAAATAAGTTAGAAATAGCATGACTTACAAAACCAAGGTCATTCCCCTCTCTAAATATCAGCATGGAAAATGAAGTACATTTCTTCCCCCTGAGGCAGCTCAAATTACAGTATTTTGAATTGAGAGTAAGAAGGTATGATTTTAACTTTCTAGACAAACTAATCAAATTAAATGTAAGAAATATAAAAGTTGGGCCCACAACGTATCATTCAAAATATTAACAGTTGTAAAGGTAATGGGCAGCACATGCCTCTGAGGTGCGTTAGCGATATCATCCGTGCAGGCCCTGGGAAAGAGGCCACCTGGGTGGAAAGCAGGATTTGAGCCTGAGCAGAAAATTGGGTCAAGACATAGCTTCAGCTCTTGAAAGCATTAAGCAAGGAATTAAGAGAATAAGTGGTCTCTCATTAATAATAACAAGAATAATAACAACAGCCTTCGATAGCGCCAACAGTGTACCATGGAAGCCCGTTCTAAATTGACACATTAACTCATTTAATCTTAATAACAAACCCATGAGACAGATATAGAGCCACTATCTCATTATAGATGGGGAGCTCAGGCACAAAGAGTAGGGTAGTTACCCTACTCTACCCCTGAGTTACCCTTGAGCTACCCTAGGGTAGCTCAACATTACAGTTTGTAAGTGGCTGAGTTGCCCTCTGAACCCAGGCTCATTCTATAGAACATATGCTATACAGCCCAGCCTCTCGCTGAGCAATTGAGTCTGTTGACTAACATTTCCTTTCCAAAAATTGCACTGTTCTCCTATTACATGGAGAAACAGTGGTGACTAGGGTAATAGGGATGCCACACTGGGGGTGGTGACAAATTAATAAGTAACAACAAGAAAAGGCCAAGAGTGTTTTGATATGGGAAGTTTCCAGACCTGGAGGAAGAGAGTAGGACTTCTCATCTGTTTCAGTAACAAGGAAAGGCTTCTCACAAAAAGGAACATGAACCCAGAAAGATGAGTAGGAATTTGCCTGATAAAGAGGTAGAAGACAGATTCACAGGTGTGTGAGGAACTGGCAGGAATCGCATAAAGCTAGAGCAGAGAGAGCAAGGTAAAATAACCGAGGAGAATGGAGACAAAGCTGGCCACACTAAAGCATATGGGCATTATAGAGAAGCCAATGAGAAGCCTTGGAGGGTTTTCTGCAAAGGAAACTAGAAGGCTAGATTGGAGAGTCAAGAGTAGAAGCACAGGAAGAGGTTGGAAGGAAACTGTGTCAGTACTCCAAATATGAGGGTGTCCACAGCACTTAGTGATACAGTAGATGTGGTGGATGGGAGAAGCCGAGGGAGACATTCAGGAAGCAACATACAGAGAGGAATGAAGGACTCCAGACATTGAACCGTTGCCATCAGCACTGATGGAAAATAACAAATAAAAATATAAAATGTGCTAATGTTTAGCAGTTAATAGCATCAATCAATTGAATGTTGAAGGGAACAGATTAATCTATCAGGAAAACATTAACATTTGAGATGCATAATATTAAGAGATAAGAACAGAGAAACATTGCTCAAATGGTGAGTATATACACAGAGGAAATATCTCAATATGCAGAGAAGGAGCACAGAAAACCAAACCAGAGATTCAGAAATTCAAATACAGAATGGAAATAAGAGCTATTATTAATGAGTCCTACAGAAGTATCTTTTTCAGTTCAACAGTGTGTTCAAACTTGGACAGGCTGGGTGTTAGAATGAATGGGCAAGAATTAGCAGCTAACCAGAAGAGAATCAACGGTCCACTCCCTTAATTTTCTGAAAACAAGAAATTAGAATCTACTAGTGGCATCACAAAAATGAGTATGCTAAAGAAGGTACCTTTTAAAGGAAATAAATTCTGGGTGGGAAGAGAGGTCAATTTTTGTTCCTGTGATCTACTATTACCCTTAAAAATGATTTTCTGAGAATTGAAATAAGCCATACATGTCTCCATAGCAACTTTTACTTACTACAATGTTGACTATTTAAAATCATTTGAAAATAATACTGAGCTCAATGGCAAATATTAAGAGTATATAATCTTCAATATAAAACTATCTTAAAGATTCTGTAGAGGTAAGATAGAAGTACAAAAGATTATAAAGTATTATAGACTGTAAAATACAAATTAATTTTTTAATTTAAGCTTGAGACTTCAAAGTGTTTCATTTTTATATCAAGCAAGTTTCTCTGACTGTAATTGTTGATTCACTTTTATTAGGGTTACATCAGTAGAAATTTGGGGGGAGAAATTACGTATTATATTAACAACTCCTTATACGTTTGCATATTCAGCAAGGATGTGCATCAGCCTCCTTGGTGGACTGCCTCTCCAACACACAGCAGGGGAGCTGCATGTGCCCTTGAAACAAGGTCTCTGTTGTGGTTTGAATTGTGTCTCCTAAAAAAGATACACACAAGTGCTAACTTTTGGTGCCTGTGACTGTGACTTTATTTGAAAATATGGTCTTTGCTGATGTAACCAAGTTAAGATGAGGTCATATTGAACTAGGATGAGCCCTAATCGAAAGACTGGTACCCTTGGCTAAAGAGGGAAATTTGGGCACAGGTACAGATACGCACCACATGATGATAAAGGCAGAAGTTGGGGTGATGCATCTACAAACCAACAACTACCAAAGATTGTCATCAACTGCCAAAGCTAGGAGACAGGCAAGGAACATGTCCTCCCCATGTTAGTCAGCTTGGGAGACCACAATAAAAGCACAGACTGGAGAGCTTAACAGGAATTCCTAATGGACTTTGCCCTGCTGGGTTGCAAGCCTGCTTCAGGCCAATAACCTCTTTATTCCTTCTATTTTTCCCTTGTCTATTTTATACCTGTCCAACTACTGTAGTTTACAAATAAATAGCTTGTTTCCTAGGTTTCACAGGTCCAAAGGTGGAGAATAATTTTGCCCCTTGATGGACCATACTTCAAGTCTCATCTAAACCTGATTTAGATGAATTAGCAGAGGAGATTTGAGACTTTGAGTTAATAGTGGAATGAGATAAGATTTTGGGAGATGTTGAAATAGGGTGAATGTATTTTTCAAGTCAAAAGAACATGTATTTGGAGGGAGGGAGTCAGATGATAGACTGTTGTGAGTTAAATGTGTCTCCCAAAAAGATATATTCAAATCCTCACTTCCAGTACCCATGAAAGTGACCTTACTTATAAATACACTCTTTGCAGATGTAATCAAGTTAAGATGAAGCCATACCGGATTAGGATAAGTCCTTATCCAATGACTAGTGTCTTTATAAGAGGTACATTTGGACACAGACACAAAGACAATGCCATGTGGTGGCAGAAGTAGACATTGGAGTGGAGTGATGTCATCTACAAGCCAAGGAACACCAAGGGTTGCTGACAACTCTCAGAGCTGGGAGAGAGGCATGGAGCAGACCCTCCCTCAGTGCACCAATCCTGCCCATGCCTGATTTCAGACTTCCAACCTCCAGAACTTTGAAACAATCAAGTTCTGTTGTTTTAAGCCACCCAGTTTGTGGTACATTGTTATAGCAGCCCTAGGAAAGGCATACCATCTCCTTTGGTATACTCGGGAGAAAATAGTAACTATAATTCTAGTATGTTAAAATAGAGAATCTTTTTAAAAAAGAAAGAAAGAATCTGACACCAACCTTTCTAATTACAAAATTCCTGAGTGTTTATTAGAATCTAGTTTGCATATTTACATTGAAACACCCTGGCCTTAACTGGAAGTGTCCTTGTACCCTGTGGATTGAATGTCTGAAAGGAAATTTGGAAGCTGTTGTCAAGATCTCCGCATATCAGAATGACAGGAGGATGAGAGTAGCCTTGACTGATCAGTCACACTCCCTAAGGCAAGGGACACTCATCAGAATTAAGAACTAATACATTAATCCACGCATGTTGTGAAGGCTCCGTGACCAACATGTAAGGTGATTTTACTACTGAAGATATCAAGGTCACCACGTTGAATAGGGTATCAACAGAGCAATAAACCACATACCAAGATTAAGGGAATGTTCCAGTATTAGAACTTAAAAGACAGGATGGGCTACAGCGTAGAAATCCAAGACACAAAAATTCCTAATTTTGCTGTCTACTGAAGTGAGGACCATTTGAAATAACTTGTGCTTTATCAGGACTTTTCACTTTTTAGCAAGAATCTATTCATTCCCATTCTTTCAAATTGTGTCCCCAAGATTGATAGAAAATATCATTTTTTTACAAAATTGAGCCCTGGCTGGGATCAGTTCAAAGGGGCATGAAACTTGTCCACTGTGTCACTCTTACCACAGGAAGCATATAAACATAGAAAAATAAACAAAGCATATAAACAAAGCATATAAACATAGAAAAATAAACAAAGAAAAATAAACCCTAAACTAAGGTCCTCTTTAGTTATTTATGTGAGAGATCTGCTGCACACACACACGAAGTCTGTTTTTCAAGGAGCATCTCTCCCAGAGATGTTAGGAAATAAATATGCACGAACGGTTGTCCAAATGCCGGCGATACCCTAAATCTAAAACTAAGGGTTCTATGAATCTTTACTTTTGAGCCTTTGCAGTTTAAGAATTCCAAATCAAACAAATAACCTTTCCCATCAAATATGTATTCATCAGCCACATGCAATTAACAGTATTATTTGACATTTTCCAGCTGTGGCTCCATTATCTGTCAAGGACACTCATTTTTGAGATAAGAGGGTAAGAAAGAAGTAAAGAAATGGCGACTTGTCTATACACACTGTGGCCTTTGATTCTTCCAATCAAAACCATCATCCAAATAACCAAACTAAACAGTCCATTTTAAGAATAAAAGGAGGCTTCAGAAATAACCTTCATTAAGGAGTTGCTTTATAAAATTAAAGATAAAATAAAACTACAGGGAACTTTGATTCCTTAAGGATAAAAAAGATGAGTTACGGACAGTAAAGACAGAATATCTGGCCTTTTGCATTTTTTCCTAATGCATTAAATTAATGCAGTTTCAAATTAAGTCTGTGAGTTCCATTTTCTAACTTTTGTTCTGAAAACATAAATCCTACTGAAATGGAACAAGAATCGGTTGGAAAAACCTCAATAGCAATGGTGGGAAAAAAGCTATGGAATACGAATGAAACTCAACAATCCATAACTCTTAAGGCAGAATAACATTTAAAGTTTAACTAATCCCTAAGTAGCTTTAAGAGTCACCAGACCTAAATATATTGGAAAGGCAGTACCTGATATCAGGTTAAAATGCATTACTAAAATCATGATATTTCAAGAAAACAAAAAAAAGGATTGATGTTTACCCCTTACCATACAGACAAAACTAATAATAATCATATAGGTGTTTAAAATCAAAACATACCTGAGGAACTAACCATCCTCTGTATTTTGGTTTGAGTTTCAGTGATGCGGACATGCGTACATATCAGTCACAACAAATGCTATGCTCCAGCAAATGCTCATTCCAGGTTCTTCATCTATTTTAAGAAGATTTTTTTAGCACAGTCTCATTTTTGTTAAATTAAACCATGCAAAAAGGAATGGCAAGTCTCCCCACATATGGCACCTTCTGTAGTCTCTCTAAAGTCTACAGAATAAAGTCAATTCTGTGTCTACACTGAGTAAACATCAGATGGGATTTTCTGCTGTTCTCTTCTAATAAGGAGTTCTAATCTTTCCTGCAGGCCTCTATCATGAAAGAATGTAAGTGCTTCTGTTAGGTCATTTCTGCCATCAGAAGTAAAGAGGCCAGGAAGGCTGAGCTCTCAGGAGTCTACTGTGATGAGATTTCCACAGGGCGCAGAGTAGCTATCCACCTGCCCCCTTCATTGCTGTCCCTTAAAACTTTGTGACAGCAACCTTGGAAACGAGCTTCTTCATTTCCTTCACACATTTGCAGAATAAGTCATCGTGCCATCCACTTTTGCCCAGGATAGTTATTTTGACTGAAGTAGTCTGTACCTTACTGAGGGCACACTTAATGTTTAAATTTAGGCAGCCCCACCTCACAAAATAAATTTAGAATCCGTCTTTGAAAATACGCTTATTGACATACACTTTGAAGATTCAGAAAATTATCATCATCATCAAATCCAAATTATCTGAAGGAAGAAATGTGAGTCTTTTAAGTAACAAAAAAATCTACTTAGGGTCTCCAATTGAAGTTCACTTGCTTGGCATGTTCTGGAAGCCCCATCAAGTTCAATATGGCGTGGATACCAAACATAGGATCTAAACTACTTAGAAACTGAGCACAGACACGCACACTCACAATCTTATTTTGCAGCATTCGCCAGGGTTCCTATTCAGGGAAAGGAAAGACAAACTTGAAATCCGTTTATACAATTTGTGAATTGCTCCCACTCACAAGTCATTAATAACTGAGGAAAAACATATGCATTGCATATCTATGAATATAATGGTAATCGGTTCAAACCTCATCTCTCTTCCATTCTATGTTCTTTATTTCCACAAGTTATTTATTTTTAATTGTATTAAATTCATTGGTTAATGAAATTATATAAGTTTCGAGTGTACAACTCTATAACACACTATGTGTATCGCTTATTTAAATGTGCATTGAGCACCTGAACACGGGCCAGGCACCACTGCAGGCAGTATCCATACAGCAGCGAACAACACCGAGAAGTCCCCTACTATCATGGAGCTTACAGTCTGCAGGAGGGGCAGTGGTAACAAACAAGTTAAAAGCACAAGCATTACATTTCAGAAAGCAATCAATGCCGTAAAGAAAATAAAACACAGGTTAGCCTGGGGGGAAGAAACAGCCCTGGAAGGAAAACAACATTGAACTGAGATTGAATAACAGGGAGTAGGTGCTCATGAATTCAATGCTCTAGGCAGAGACGACAGGAAGTGCCAACCTCAGGTGGAATAAATGTGGCATATTTAAGGAACAGAGGGAAGCTCAGAGTGACTAGATCTATGGTGAGATCCATGGGGAGAATGGTGAGGGATGACAGCAGAAAAACAAGCAGGAACAGATTCCGTAGCATTTTGTAAGCCATTGCAAGGTGTTGGATTTTGTTCTTAGTATGACAGAAAGCCCTGAAAAACTTTAATAAAGGAAATTACATGATCTGCTTTACATTTTTAAATTTCCTTCTAGCTTCTCGGACCAGAGTGGTGGTTCACACCAGGCTGTCTGGTCCAGGGGACTGTGAACTGAGGGGAACTGGAACTACCCTAAACTGAGATGACCTAAGGCTACCTCTGCATGGACCATATGATGATACTTTGTTCAGCACCTGCACATCACAGGCAAGGCTAGCTACAGCCTGCTCTCCAGCCACAAGGAGAGGTCACTCTTCCTGCCACTCCAGCCATGTTATTTCTTGAAATAAAGTACCAGCAA
Organism: Phyllostomus hastatus; assembly: GCF_019186645.2. Taxonomy (NCBI): domain Eukaryota; kingdom Metazoa; phylum Chordata; class Mammalia; order Chiroptera; family Phyllostomidae; genus Phyllostomus; species Phyllostomus hastatus. Next base: position 109,321,998 of record NW_025334041.1, on the reverse strand, counting down.
TGCAAGTAAATTCACCAATAGGACAGGCTGTCACTAGATTACAACTGAAGTTACACTGTAACAGGCATCTATAAAATGCTGAAGAAATTCAGTGTGCAGAAAACAGGAAGATAATAAATCCCAGTTTGTAGCATTCAGTGATTTCAATAAGAAGTAGCAAGTCTATTTGTACTGAATGTAAATGTGAAAGATAATGGATTGTTGCCTAGCAAAGGGGAAAAGTGCTTTGTCATACAATAGTTCTGATTGTTATTTGTTGGAACGGGAAGTGATTGATATTTGCTAATGCATATTGTTTAAAAGGCACATTTTTATGGGCTCTAGTCCTGTAAATGATTTTTTTAATGATCATGAATTCTCAATTAGCTGAAGCAGCAAAGTAAAAACAAATCTCCAATGTGAAGGAAGTCTACAGAGGCCAACCTCAGAAGTGAAGAGGAAAATACTAATGTCTGTGTCAGGAACATCTAGTAATATCATTTCACCCATCCCTACCGGTGAAGGGGACTCTCCCTTTATCAGGGATGGAGGAACTGAGGCTCAGAGATGTTATAGAGCTTGACCATTATTATAAAATGCATAAGCAACAGAGTTGTCTCTGTAGCCAGAGATAGACCTGAGTACAGAGCCTATGTTCTTTACATTGCACCATGCAAGGTCAAAGTCAACAATAAAGGAACTGGATGTTGCATTCAGGAGAGAAGCAGGTGAATCTCTGGAGAATCTGAATATAAAAAGAACTCATGTGTCCTTCCAAGAGATCTTCCATTCCCACCATTGCTGACCCTTGCTGCTAACAAAGTCTCAGGACAGAACCACTATGAAGAAGGCAATTTGAACATGACCTCTCAGCCTCCTTTTCAGATCTCCATCCTACTGAGCAATGCCTTCCTGTTTTCTTTATTTTCTTGGCCTATATAAATACCAGCATCTGCTCTCAAATTCTTCATTCATGTTAAAATGGAAGTTACTTATACCAAGCAGAAAAATCTAAAAGCGATATTCATTCTATGAGAAGGAGAGATTTAAACTATTCAACTTTATCTCCATACTTTTCAGAAATGAGTCAGTAGACAGAGATAAGCTGTAGAGAACCAGGACCTGTCTCAGGTCCTGGAACCACAGCACAGATGGTATCTCTAGCAAACCTGAAGTACACTCTGGTCCAATAATTGCCCATCAAAGTTTACCCAACTTATCTTTTACTTCTCTCCCCTCCAGCCAGCCTTCCAAACATACTTTGTCCTTCCCCATTTCTTTAATTTAGCCACTACCATAAATCCCCCCTGAAATTCTCTCCTTCCTCTTCTTTGTCCACAACTTACTTACCCTTACATTACAGCTCTTGCTCAGGGCCAGTACTGTTAAAAGTAATTAATTTTTTAGCACAAAATACTTCCAGTGTTACAACCTTTAAAACACAAAAACACATTAAAAGGAAAATTTTTAATTCAATGTGATTCTATCACCAAGGTAACCATATTTAATCAGTTTTTCCTGTCCTTAGGGCTTTCTGATCATTCTAGGTCTTTGTCCTCAATCTCTCCTCTTTCCCTTTTCTTCTCCCTCTGTTCTTTGAATACCTTTAGTTTACTATTACAGGTAGTTGTTTATTATTTATTCAATTAGTCCTTTAAGAAATGTTTAGTAAGCCCTCCTACCCTGTATCAGACATCAATGGGAGAGAGAACAATTTCTGCCTGCATGATATTTATAGTCTAGTGCCTATTATCATGACTTATTACTTAATATATCTCACTTACTGAGTTAACAATCCATGCATTTTATAAGTGAACATTGTCTCCCAAGATTCAGTGAACATTTCAGTGAACTGAAACTCCTTGAGGTCAGAAAACACATAATGTCATCATGATCAAACACAGAGTCAGTGCCACTTAGCACAATGCTCAAAGGAAACCCAAATCACAAAACTGGCATTTTCTTCCTATCAAAACAGCTTCAATTATGTGGGACAGAAACCCTATTGCTGAGCACAGTTGTTGATTTATATCTCTTCATTTATAGCCTGTTCCATTTCATACTAGACTATTGTTGTTAAAAATACAGGGTGGAGCAAAAATAGGTTTACAGTTGTTTATATGGAAAACAATACAATGATTAGTAAATAATAATACAAGACTAAACTCTGTGTCTTGTGTACTCACAACTGTAAACCCACTTTTGCCCAACCCTGTATGTAACAGAGTATAATTTTAATTTGAGGATTACAGTTTATAGTCTGCCCAGGCATAAATGAAGCCCACTTTATATTAATATGGTTTCTGAGCAGGATAAAACTTAAAAACTGTTATCTGATCAGACATAATAAACAGATGGGAAATTATAGTAAAATAAATGGCGTGTGTTTCAAGTTTGTAAGATCATCACTGTGACATGCACAGTACCTGACACATCATAGATGCTCAAAAATATTCGCTAGATTAAATGAATGAAGTTGAAAGTTTTGGGGTAAGAAAGGCAGGTGCATTATGAAGGAGCATTAGACTATAGGTCAGGTGACATGGGTTCTAATTCTACCCTAGCCTTTCCAGATAAATTCCTTTACCTGTATGGGTCTTAATTTCACATGCAAAGAGAGGCTTGGGTTATTTACAATTCAATGCCTGAAGAGTAAATGCAAGGCAAGTAACCCAAGTAATATATTTATTGTGACATATTTTGCTAGACTTGTACCAACTGAACACAAATACATATGCATTCTTTCCTTGTATAAGACTTTCAATAGAAAACTCTTAACTACAATAATATATATAAATTTTAAGGCATAGAAAGCCACCATATCCTATAAACTTATGATGCACAAAGTAGAATGTCTTTGGGGGAAAACTTTCATTACTCAATACTTCTCTGTTAATCTAAAGTTATTAATGTATATCATAGATTAAAAAATAAATACTATGAACTAATAAATGCAGACAACTGTAAATAAATAAATGAATGCATTAATGAATAAATAAATAAATAAATAAATAAATACTATGTATCCATCAAAAAGAACATTCATTCCTTGTTTTTTAGGAGAACCTTCTTTTTCCTTTGAAAACCTTTTAGTTTTTATTTTCCCTTCATTCCCTCTTCCCTGTGATCATCCACTCTCAGTCTCCTACAACTCTTTACTGATAACAGGGAAATATAACCCAGATGAGATGCATCTTTGCCATTTGGCTTTTCTAACTATACTAGTGAGCAGACATTGAAAATAAGAGACTTGCCTATAGGAAAGCTCATATAGTATCACAGAAGGAATCATTTGCCCTTTTTTTTTCTTTTTTTATTTTCCTTTCCTTTTTTTCACCAATTCCTTTTGGTTCTAGTATCGGGCTTATACACATCCCAGATTACTCTCCAGTCCTGTCTCCCATTAGCCACCTCATGTAGAGCAAGTCCAGCCATATTAAACTGCAGCTTCACAAACCTTCCGTGCACACTCTTTTTTTAATTTTACAATTACCATTGACATTCAATGTTATTTTGTATTAAAGTGTGCAGCATAGTGATTAGACAATTAAATGCTTTACAAAGTGATCCCTCCAACATTTCCAGTACCCACCTGACACCATACATAGTTACTGCATTAATATTGACTATATTCCCTATGCTGTACTTCACATTCTCATGACTATTTTGTAATTACTGATTTGTATTTCCTAACTCCTTCACCTTTTCATGCAGTTCCCCCAACCCTGCCCCCAGCAACCATCAGTCTCGTCTCCATGTCTGAGTCTGTTTCAATTTTGTTTGTTCGTTTATTTTGTTCCTTAGATTCCAAATATAAGTGAAATTATGTGGTATTCATCTTTCTCTGACTGACTTATTTCACTTAATGTAATACCCTGTAAGTCCATCCATGCTGTTGCAAATGGTAAGATTTTGTTCTTTTTATGGCTAAGTAATATTCTGTTGTGTATATGTACCACTACTTTTTCATCTATTCTACTAATGGGCACTGGGTTCCTTCCATGGCTTGGCTATTGTAAATAACACTGTAATGAACATAAGGGTGCCTATATTCTTTTGAATTAGTGTTTCCATGCACATTCTTATTTCAGAGCCTCTGCCCATGGCGATCCTTCTGCAAAAATTTCCTCCCAGCCTGGCCTCTCTTGTTTACATTCCTCTTGCTCATTCTTCAAAACTCAGCTTAGGCATCACTGTCTCTAAGAAGGAGTTCTTGACACAACCTTTCCTTACACTCCAGCTTGCCCAAATATTCGGTAAGATCTTCTCCCGCAGGCCTTGCACAAACCTCTGCGATTATCACCTTCCATGATTCTCACACTAGTTTATCAGCTCTTGGAAGATAAAAACCATCTCCTCTTCATCTTCCTTGCCCAATGAGAAAGCACACAGTAGGTACATAAGAAAGGCTCATTGAGTGAATGAACTAGTCAATAACAAATGAAAAACTTTCTCTACCAGATATATAAAAAATAAACCTAAGTGAATAAACCAAATACAGGGTCTCAGTACCTTTTCTCCCTCATAGCATGTTCTCCAAATAGCAATGGATATTGTTTAAGCACATCTATTAAACTGCAGGCTTTATGAGAGTGGAAACCAAATTTCTTTCCTTTGTAATTTCTTCTGATGGTACACAGAGAGGAAAGAGCTTTAAAAAAATTTAGGACAAAAATTACGTCCACTTTATACCCCTAACTTCCATGGACATTTAATATTTCTCATAGGGTTGCCCTGGAACCACATACATAGGCTGCCTAGAAGTTAACCTCATAGGGAATCCCAAAATAATAATTTACATAAATAATTTATACAAATCTTATAACACTTGTGAAAACATGAATATATATCTTTAAAACAGAGGACCCTCAAATAGCTTTGAGTCCAAGCTCTTCACTGCACTGATGAGACCAGTGAGACAGAGTTATGGTAAGCTGTCCAAAGCTACACAGCTAGTTGGTTGGGGTCTCAAGTGGAGGTATCCACTGGGGATTAGAAACTTCTCCCAATATACATTTTTAAAGGATCTTTAAAATATTTTATATATTTATTTATTTTTAGAGAGAAGGGAGAGAGTAAAAATGAAAGGTTGCTATAAGTACCACTTACAGTACAGAAAAAAATATATATGCTATATATATATTATTTTTCATTCTAATGTGTCCTGGAAGTAGCAAGCCAACGGTAGAAAAGTCTATCTATCTCCCTCCTCTTATCCTAGTACAATGCTCACTCTAACCTGACTCTCAGCACTCCGCCAGGCCTCCCTGCTTACGTAGCTGTCGAAGATCAATGGACTCCCAGAAATGCCAGGTAAGACACATCACGATAGCTGGATATTCCATCTTTTACTGTGAGTGGTACTACAGCAACCTTTTATTTTTTTTGTCTTTTTACACACACAAAAAAATCAGATACTTCAAGAATTAAATAAAATTGTGTGAAGGAGAAGTCTAATGGATATTTGTGAGAAATCAATTTTAATGATAAAAATATGATAATTCCTGAAAATAAATCCAGTCCAAAAGCCTAAGCTTAAAAAGTTGCAGGGCTACTTTTCATGGGCATCTAAGTGCTCCGTGATGACATCCGTGAATTCCCCGAGTCCCAGGCCCCACATTATAGGATAGAGATATCTGCCCAGTCTACCTTATGAGATTATTTTAAGAATCAAATTCATGCATTTGAACATTTATTTTAACAATTTTTAACAAACACTCTTTAAATGTCATGATTCTAGGCATCCATATTACAACTGTAGATGAAACAAAGTCCTAGCTCTCCTAGAATGTATGCATTCTAAAGAGCAAGACAGACAGAAATCAAATAAGTAGATGGATATATACCTTCAAGGAGTAGGGAGACCTCACAAGAAGTGTAAGCCAGTATAAGAGAACAGAAAATGTCAGGGAAGTCATGTATCTGTTTGGGAAAGAGAAACCTGTTCTCTCTGAGAGGAGATCTGAGTAAAATAACCAGTCTTTTCTGCCTCCCACCCCTTACCACCTACCACACATCACTCCAACTTGAGCAATGGCCCACTGTCCTCTGAACAGCTCACGGTATTTCCCTGCTGCTCTTCACTTGTGCCATGCCCTACACCCAGATCTACCCCCATGTCCACTTTCAATACCCTATTTCTGTTTTAAAGACCAATTCAAAATACCACGTCAGGAACTGATGTGATCTCTCTAGCCTCTGATTCCCAATAGCACACTCACCATGCATGCATCTTCTTTACTCCTCCTGCAAGTATTCAGTGAGCACCTACAATGCATTTTACTTTATGCTATGATTAATTATACCCCTCTCTTTTCCTTCACTTTCCACCTTCCTCATGCCCTGCTGAAGTGTAAGCTCACTAAAGACATATCTTTTCAGCTTTACCCTTTCCAGAACCTGCCACAATGGCATGCATCTAAGAGACTAAATGCATGCTATCTGAATGGAGAAATGTTTGACTGAATGGAGAAATGTTATAACCTAAATAGGAGATACTATCTCAGCTCTCTTAAAAAAGAGAGAAATAAAGATCAGCTGTCCCACAAACACCCCCATCTGTCTTAGAATTCTCCTACCTCAAAATCACATGCCCCATGGAAGGACTGTGGTCTCCCTCAAATTTGTCCTCCCTTCCCTCCACTGGGGCCCATTTGAGTGTTGTTAGACAGAGGGCACGGGTCTACAGTGAGTAGTACACTTACAAATAGTTTGCAGGTCTTGCCTTAGAGCCAAGCCAAGAAGAGGATGCAGAACACACCCCGGGCACCCAGTAGACTTAGAAGTGACAAGGCAAGTGGAATAAAAACCTTTGAGTTCATCAGCATTGGAGCCCCTGCCACTTCAAGTTCCATGAGGTCCAGGGCAGCAACGAAACCCAAGTTCCAGGCAACTCAACTCCTGGCTCTGATCATTTAAATCCTGATACATGAAATCTCTGAGAGCAAAAGAGAGGACACTGAGAGATACAAAGTTAAAATAAAATAAAGAGATGTCAAAAATGTTCATTGGAGGTTAAAAAAATTACATGACCATTCTGAGAGAACTTTCACTTGTTTCATCAGTGTATCTAAAACCACCCCCAGTCATGTGTCCAAGTGTCCTAGCACTGCGACAGTAACAAAAGGCAAGGTAAAGGAATTTGGCAAGGTAAAAGGTAAAGGAATTTGGACAAGATTGGACACCTACATCAGTTTGCTGTGTTCATACATCACTCTAATATTTTACCACCTGGATTCTGCAAAAAAACACAAATTTCAGTAATTCTTGGTTTGCCAATTTAGGAATATTTTATCTTGATGAATAGGCAAATATTTTTCCCTACAATTTAATGCATTCTGAATATGCTATATTGAGTTCCTTCTTTCTTTCCACTGCATAGTATTCCACTGTGTAACTGTAGCACAGTTTTTTGATCCGCTCATTTACTGATGGGCGCTTAGGCTGTTTCCATCACTTGGCTATTGTAAATAGCACAGCTATGAACATAGGGGTGACAGGTTCTTCTGAATTGGTGATTCAGGATTCTAAGGGTATATTCCCAGCAGTGGAATCAGTGCGTCAAAAGGCAATTCCATTTTTAGTTTTTTAAGGAAATTCCACACTGTTTTCCACAGTGACTGTACCAGTCTGCATTTCCACAAACAGTGCACTAGGGTTCCCTTTTCTCCACATCCTCACCATAACTTGCTGTTTGTTGTTCTATTAATGACAGCCATTCTGATGGGTGTGAGGTGACATACCATTGTGGTCTTAATTTGCATCTCTCTGATGGCTAATGATGCTGAGCTTCCTTTCATATTTCTGTGGGTTGTCTGTATGTCCTCCTTGGAGAAGAGTCTATTCAGGTCCTTTGCCCATTTTTTAATGGGATTGTTTGTCTTCCTGGTATTGAGTCAGATGAATTCTTTGTATATTTTGGAGATCAAACCTTTGTCCAATGTATCATTGGCAAATACATTCTCCCATGTAGTCGGCTCCCTTTTCTTATCATCTACAATAGTTTCTTTAGCTGTGCAGAAGATTTTTAATTTAATGTACTCCCATTTGTTTATTTTTCCCTTTATTTTCCTTGCCCTAGGAGATATATCAGCAAAAATATTGCCACATGGGATATCTGAAATTTTACTGCCTATGTTTTTCTCCTACCTTTTGCAACAGCATGGAGAGAAATAGAGAAAATTTTGCTAAGTGAAATAAGCCAGCTGGTGAAAGACTAATACCATATGATCTCACCTATAAGAGGAACCTAATGAACAAGATAAACTAACAAACAAAAAAGAACCAGAAACATGAAAAGATGGAACACACTGACAGTGATCAGAGAGGAGGGGTATAGGTGGAAAGAAGGGAAAGGGACTAGTCAAAGAACATGTACGAATGGCCCATGGACACAGACAATGGTGTAGGGATTGACTGTGGGAGCAGGGGTGGGCTGGGTGGAGGGGTCAAAGGAGGAAAAACTGGGGCAACTGTTACAGAGTAACAATAAAATATTAAAAATAAATCAGTATGCTACATTGACAGTCCCTGGTGTAACAGAAGGTTATTTCTGTTTTTGTTGTTGTTCCCTGACTTTAGGTAAGAACAAAAGAGTTAAGTGGAATGCCACAGTCATTTATAATTTCATGTGCATTCCAACGATGTCAGTATTGGAATCAATTATGCTGAAAAAGGATATTTGATGTATCTGAAAGAGTCAGTCATGTGGAAGAGTATACAATTTCTGGTACAAATTCTGAATCTTAGTTCAGAAAGCCTGATACTCACATCACCCAGACTGTGTAAACTTTCTGACCTTAAGTTAAAGCCTCAGAAATGTTTAGCATTTATTCTATAAAGTACTAGAACAAGAGAAAGTACATGCCTGCTTCCCTGAGGCCTTCATCATTCCCCAGTGTTTTATGGAAAAATGTGTTTCAGTTTCTGAGCTGTGGGGATAAAATGGTATAACCCAAAGTTTTGGGCTGTATTTTGTTGTATTAGAGAAGATCTGGATTGACTGTCTTTTTGTATACAGTATATATCAAAGTGGAAGAAAATCCTTTTCCATTGTATGAGCTTCCCACAAAAAAACACCACCAGCAATATATTTTTTGATATCTAACCAAAATATAATTCACACAGATCATTTTCTTCAGTCTAACAATCTGTAAAGTCCAAAGTTTTCTACGACTTTTTAGAACTATAGTCTGAGACAACAATTCACATCGCACACTTTCACACGCATGCAGAGACACGGGTGAGCTTGTGTGCACGTGCACACACACACACGCACACACACACACAATACTCTTTCAGCCACCTTACCAACAGATCCCAAAGCTAGGTTCTGAGAACCAAGAGAGACAGGAGAGGCATTGTAAATTTGTGACTGTGAAATGAGAAACAAAGGAGATCCAGGGAGAATATTCTAGAACAGCAGTAATTTGGGCGCCAAAGAGAGCATTCATCCAAGACAAGGGGGGCCAGTTGAAAAACCACGACCCCCAAAAAGAGACCTTTGCATAGGTTAAGCGAGTCTGAGAAGGTGAACAGAAGGCTCAGGCTTGAGTTCCTTGAATCACCCATATGTAAAGCCAAACAACCTTCCACAGGAGTTTGGGTTTTGCCTGTTGGTAGGGAGGGCATTCTTACAGCCATGAAGGCTATTCACACAAAGATATTCACTATCACAGCCTACATATTCACTCTGGATAAAATGGTTAAGAAAATTGTCAGTCACTCAAAAGACTGGCATACAGTTATTAAACATGATGGTAATAAAAAGCTTCTGATTGCATGCAGGAAAGCATACATTTTGATAATAAATAGAAATAATCAAGATAGCAAACTGCATAGAAAAATAACTCTGCTAAAAACAAAACATAGTTTATGTTAAAAAGAGGGTTGACACAGTATCGAAAACACTATGGAGGTTCCTCAAAAAATTAAAAATGGAACTGCCTTATAACCTAATAATTCCACTTCTGGGTATAAACACAAAGAAACCCAAAACACTAAATCAAAAGAATACATGTCCCCTTATGTTCACTGCAGTGTTATTTACAATAGCCAAGATATAGAAGCAACCCAAGCATACATCAACAGATGAGTGGATTAAAAAGCAGTAGTACTTATATACAATGTTATATTACTCAGCCACACACAAAAAAAAGCAAAAATCTTACCTTTTGGGATAGTATGGATGGGCCTAGAGGGAATTATGCTAAGTGAAATAAGTCAGACAGAGAAAAACAAATACCATATGATCTCACTTATATGCGAAATCTTAAGAACAAAATAAACAAACTAACTAAATAGAAACAGACTCATAACACAAAGAACACACTGCATGTTGCCAGAGGAGAGGGGGTTTGGGAGATGGACGAAAAGATGAGGGGATCAAGAAGCACAAATTGGAAATTACAAAATAGTCACAAGGATATAAAGTACAGCATAAGAAATAAAGTCAATAATATTGTAATAACTATGTATGGTACCAGATGAGCACAGGAAATATCAGGGGAATCACTTTGTAAAGTATATGATTGTCTAATTACTATGCTATATACCTAAAACTAATAAAAATAATATTAAATATAACCTCTAACTAAAAAATAAAATTTAAAAAGAGAGCTGACAGATTACCTCAAAATAATAAGATGTTTTACATAGTTACAACGTTTTTCTTTTTGTTGTTGTTATTTCATTTTCTGCCTCCATGTGTTTTCCTAATTTTTTCTTACTGTTAATTATTTTAATAATAAAAAGCCATAAATAAGTCTTACTCATTTTCTAGACTATAGCACCTGGAATTGTGCTATCATAAAACGAGCTCAGAAGCGGGAATCAGAAGACCTGAGTTTGAGCACAAATCTGTCGCTGTCTCGTGGTCTGGCTTTGAGCAACCCACCTAGCCTCTGATAATCACCACCAGATCGGACACTTTCCCCAGTGCTTTGCTGGCGTTATGTCATTGAATATCCGCATCAGTGAAGTAAATAGGTCTTGTTCCACCATTATATAGATGAGAACACTGAGACCTAAAAAAAAATCAAATAAATGCCTAAGATTACGGAGCTAGCCAATGGTAAAACTGGAAACAGAACTCAGTACTGACTCCATGTCTCCTACACTTTCACCCGTGAAACAAAATGTGCTTCTTGAACTTTTCTACTTATAAGTTCACTGGAAGGCAGAACTCTGTGATATGTTGCTCATTGATGTATCTCAAGCACCTGGACCAGTGCTTAAAACACAGTAGGCACTCAGTAAATATTTGTTGAATGAAAGTACCTGCTGAAGAGACTGAACTCATGCTTCTGAGAAGTCTGGAAACATTCTCAAAAGTTACCTTTTCACCTGCAACCTTAAATTTCTTTGAAGTCTCAAATTTCAACTTAGAACTTCATAGTTGACATTTCATAAATATCACAGATGTGGATTAAATAATAATATCATAATATGTAGTTTAACCTAAAAATCATTTCCCAAACTCTTCAACTCTTTTATAACTTTAATATCCTTTCCTTCACCAAACAAGTGATATCAGTGGTACTAAAACATTCGATATATTTATCCTACAGTTTCTTGTATGCCTGGCACATCTTACATACCACCATGGGTACATGCACTCCAGCTAAGGAACATGGGTCTACGTGGCTTTCATGTTCTCACCAGCTCAAAAATGCTACACTTTTGCAAAAGAGCACACTCCACCAAATAAAACTGAACTAAGTGAGACATGTGATGGAACCTCTGTGTTCTGGACATAAAGCTTTTATGTCTATTGTCTAAGATGGAATTAGATTTTTTTGACAGCTGAAGTAAATTAGCTCATTTTAAGCTTGTAATGAATTAAAAGCCCTATCAAATACGGGTGCCCAAATTTATGGCGTCTCTGGGCCACACTGAAAAAAGAAGAGTCATCTTGGGCCACACATCAAATACATTGTGCCATGCAATGACAAAAAATATCACAATGTTTTAAGCGAATTTACGATTTTGTGTTGGGCCACATTCATAGCTGTCCTGGGCCACATGCAGCCCATGGGCTGCAGGTTGGACACCCCTGCCCTAGATCTTTCTTATAGGAACTATTGTAAACCAGTCCCCATCTTACATGGGCGTATTTTTATTTTTTGAATCTTCATGCAGGATTTTATATTACCTCCCTAATAAAACTAACCATTAGGGTCAGGTCATCATTCCAGTCTATTGAGAGCAATATTGAATCCAGTTGTGCCATCTATCATAGCAGCCATCCAACACACATGTCTTCTGTGTCTTTATCCAAAGCATTTATTAAAAAACAAAACAGTACAAGAGAAAGCATTAAGGCATGCCGCTAGACACCTTCATCTAGGTCAAAGTTATTCATGACTGAGAAGGAACACTTGCCTAAGTTAAAGGACATATCAGAACCCCTGTGCGGGCATGGGGTATTTTTATATTTTTTAAAAAATGAGAAATTTTTTTTATCTCTAAAGGACTAGACACACTGAACTAGAATGACAAGAATTCGTCAACATGCTAGGTACTGTTGATCAATTACCTGTGAATTTGCCCATCTGTACTTTCATCCACTTTTGTCTGTAGGATATAGAAAAATTGTTAATTGTATGAGCTTCTAAATCAAGATCTCTGAATGATTTTATTTCATTGCTTTTTCTCTAGAGTTCAAAAACAATAGGTGCTTTTTTCTTCTGGAAATTAACATCCATTTCCCTGGTATAAGTCCTGGAATTTTCCTTTTATCCATCACTTCTATCCATCTGAGGCAGGTGTTTCCCACTCACACACTCCTTCAGTCTGCCCTGAAGGTCACTGCACACATCTTCACATCTGCCACAGGGCATCCTCTGCCAAAGGAACCTGCCCAAACCCAAGAGCAAGGCAGAAAGAATTTGCCAGGAGGCTAATTCCCCAGGGCATCCTAATGAGGGATGAAGTTTGGTGAATCAATACCCCCGCCGATTTCCCTTCAGAGAGACAATTCTGAGGTATGTTCAGCAGTCTGTCAGGAGCTAAAATGGCATGAGCCTAATTTCCAATAGGAACAGCTCACTGATCAATGCACTTTTGCTTCTTCCCTTCATCTTACTTCCCTATTCCTATTCTGTGCTCCCTGGGGTCACTTTCCAAAAACCTACTGGTGCCCCAAATCCTTATCTCTGGGTATGCTTTGTGGAGAATCAAAAGGAATCTAATCTCCTATCCCCCAGAACCGGTCCATCTGTGTGATCTTTCTAAAATTACTGAATTTGTCCAATTTCATAAAATGTCACTTCACTACCCATAGATGTCAAGCATTTGTGCATACAGACTAGAAATAACTGAAAACCTCCATAAGAGTGCTTTCGTACCCCTACCCCATCTCTCTCGTGCCAGAGCAGCCCTTACTCATGCTTATTCTACTGTTTACAGTGTGGAAGTCATTCTTGTGGCTGGAGGAGAGGAAACCAAAATAAAAGTTAAGCAGCATTGTCTTTTTTTCTCTCAAGATACCTTAAGGTCATGTTGAAAGTCTTCAAAAGGACCCAAGGTTAAAATATATAGGATCTGGCAGAAGTAACGCTTGCTTGAGTGTAGTTGGTATGGTAATAATTATAGTTTTAATTTGAACATGTCAAAAAATGGCATATAGTGTGCTTGAGTGTGACATTGTTATATTATAGAATTACATGCTTATGATTTTGTAATAAAAAAGGGGCCAGACTCTCTCTGTATGCATGTGTATATATGGTGTTAAGACTAAGCAGTATCTAAATACTCAGTTGAAAAGTTAAATTAACCATTTATAAGACAGCATGTATCTATTAAGATATTAAGAGACTAACCACTTTGGCAACTGGGAATATTGTGTTTTTATCATTCAAAGACCTAAATTTCAAAGTAGGATTCTAGTATTCTTTCAACAAACTCCCAGTATGTGCCAGCACTGTACTAGAGAATGGAAAGCTACATTTAGGAATAAACTAGGCCCCTTTAAGGGGTTTACATTTCAATGAACAGAACTAGGGCTAGGTATGGGGAAGAGTGATCCATCTGATCGCTCCACACCACCTCCACTGAGCTGTTCAAGTTGGATCTTCAACTTCTATATGAGCCATATTCCACCATAAGTAAATTATTCTCATATAAAGTTACTTAATTCATACCCTAAAGCTTCTGGGTCCTTTTAATAAACTGACATAGCTTCCTTTTTTCACATGTTTTTATTTTCTTTTTCAATTTTACTTTTCAATACCAGTTTACATTCACTATTATTCTGTATTAGTCTCAGGTGTACTACACTTTTTCACCCAGATAATGAGAACAAAGAATAGACCCCAAAGTTCCCAGAATTCTTTGTTGTGTTCTATTTCCTCTTAATTCTCTTTCACTGGGATGCTTCATTTGGCTGAAAGTGAATGGCACCTTACTAAAGGCACAAGAGGGTTATGCTGTCGGCAGAGGCATGGAGCAAATACGGCTGAGTCTCTGTAAAGGACCTGTGCCCATGGGAAGCCTGCCAGGGTAGCACGTGGTGCCCAGCGACCACCTCGTAGTCAAGAACATCAAGCTGCCTGAGGAAATGAACCACCGAGGGCACCGTTTCTGAAACTGCTACAAAGCACATCTATTCCAGATGTGCCTGGCACTAAACTGCATTGAACCCTGGTAGGAAACTGGGCTCCCACAACGGGGTTTCACGCGTTAACTCTGAGGACAGATTTGGGGACATGTCACTTCAGATATTGCTTGTCTCTGCAAGCCTTTTCAGGCGAAAAACACACAAAAAAAGTTTACTATGGACATACTGCCTGTGACTTTGTATACCGTTTACAATGACCTTTTTCAGAAAATCTGCTATTTACACGACTCATTCCTTTTTTAGACTAGCATAGCAAGGACTTTTAGAAAACCCAGCTCTTCAAATACCTGAGTTTAAAAGAAGAAACGCCACCTTCTATTATGTTTCTTTCATTAAAGTGAGTCAGATGTATCACCGCTGTTTAAGCAGAATAGTTGAACAGATTTGTTCTGAAAGGAAAACAGTTCAGGAAACACAGTAAGAGGTTTTCAAGCCCTTGCTATGGAAAAAAATGTCTGTAATGGCCCATTTCCCCTCTTCCAGTGGAATGCCCTGTGATACCCACCGCTGAGATGGTCGACTGTGAAGACAGGCACTTTGGTTTTCTACTCCTTGACCAGCTTTGTGGCCTTAAAAACCTAACTTCATCGTTCTGAGACTCAGTTTCCTTTTTCTTCTTACTTTTTTTTTTTTACAAAAAAAAATGGACTCCTTAGGGATTAAAAAAGGATGATACAGGGTACATTTACAATGCTTGGCAGGTAGCTCTATTTATAAGTAACTGGTGGTACTGGAGTAACACCTGCAACAGCAGCAGCACACCCTGGGACAACTTCTGACTCAGGACACTGCTCTGCTGCTGCTACAAATTGTACCCCGGGTTCCGGGAGTCCACAGGTTTGGGCAATTTTCCATTATCTTTAACTCCTCAGTGTACCTTGGACAGCTGAAATTTTCATGCATGCAGAGTGACTCAGGGTCAAGGACGATACCAGCCTATTCTAGTTTGAGACACTGTCATTCCAGTGACTCTTAATACATCTGCATATCATTCAGAGAGACTTGTCTCTCCTTATGACAGAGGATAACGGAGAGGCATTCTCATTTATCCAACCTGTCCAGTAAATATTATTTATGTACATCAACTCTTACTGATTGAATTCTATTGTGTATTCAGCTTCTTACTGAAGTGGAAGTTGCCTGGATCATTAACTCACTTGACATGGGTATTTTCTAACACTATTAAATACTAAAGAATAAAAACCTGTCCTGCTCAACATACAAAATGTTTGCCATACAGATTAATGTCAAGATATGTGCAAGTTCTAGAAGAAACCTCAGTGTTTGTCGGGTTATTCACCAACCACATTACTGTATAGTAAAATATGTTGCCAAAAAAGCACTCTTTGGAAAGGGCATTTCTTGTGTTGGTTTGCCTGTTTTTGCTATAAATATAATTAGCCATGACAATTAGCATAGGTTCAGGTCCTCAAAGAAATACAACAAACTGAAATGAAACCCTGCTACAGGCCAGTGTTGTAATAAAAATGAAGCATGAGACACAACCCGGGTGAAAATGCTGCACTTCCTCAGGCTCGTGGCAGCTAGATGCACCCTTTTCGACCCTTGTCAGAGCAATAAACATTTTATATGGGCTGGTGGGTGCTTTTTTATAAGACAGCTTGCACAAATGGCATTTTAATACAGAACATACTCCAAATTTATAAATTTTATACATTTCAAGGTAAACATCCAGACAGTACTAAAAATTCAGAGACAAAAATTCTCAATACATAAAATTCAAAATTTACAACAAGAAAACTAACATGGAACCCTATTTTTGGACCATGTGGGTATTGGCCTACCACTTTTAAGGGAAATTATAATTCTTTGTTGATCATTCAAAAAATACAAACTCTAAGCATCTGGCAGAAGCATTTTCACACTCTGATTTTCCATAGTCTAGTGTATGTAGAAATGTTTCATTCAATAAAAAAAATGCTTGTTGTAAGAAGTGACCATATGTCATTTGGTGGTACCTTATGACTTCTGCAGTTCTTTATCATTCTTCCATTGCTATTTCATTATCATATAAGGTGAGGGGTATGCTGGGACCCACAGATTTCTCAGATTATAGATTTCTTTTCTGCTCAATGAATACTTTGGAATTTTGAAGGTCATAAGTAGCAAAGATAAGACTGCACTTGCTCCTAAGGTCATGGTAACCACCATGAGAATAGTTCTTCTTGGTCAAGGACTGGGATGAGTTCACGATGGCCTCAGGGCAGAATGTCATGTGTGCTGATGAGGCTAAGCCAGAGAAAGGCATCAATGCTCAAGGAAGGGTTGTTTTACCGATACTCCACAACCCGCCTTGGTATTTAATGCTCCCGTAACTTGTTCTCCTTTCAAATAAAGAAATCCATTGTTCTGAGCTCTCTGGTTTTTTTCAAAGTTACATTAAAATAAGAAATTCAGTCTCACTGTTTGCTTCTCAAGCAGACAGATGTTTAAGAAATTACAAGTAACTTCAGTATATGCAAATCTTACTTTTCCTAAAGGGAAAACATTGTTAATGATGTTCTGGCAGTGACAAACTTTTCTTCACCTAAGAAGGTCATTTGAAGAAAAATTACTTGTTATTCAAAATGAACACAGATTTAATGCAGAATCATCTACAGTGTTTCTTGGGCATTTTTACTCTAACGATGGGTAAATCTCAGAAAATTCACTGAGAAAAACTCATTCCAGAAATTCACACGACCTGTTTTACTGAGTCATCAAGGCCCTAATTACTCAATATCCACACCCACTACCCCCTATTTCTATTAGGAATAATCTCCACCACCAATTTGGTAAGTGGTTTTATTATTTTAATATGGCTTTAAAACAAGAACATTTATAGAACCATCACATTTCAGAGAGACTTGTACCAATTTCAGAGTTAAAAAAACTTTTTGAAAATGAGGACACCTGTAATAGTGTCAACAATAATATAAAGAAAAAATAGAATCTAAAGAATAGGCATAAATTTAAGACCACCAATACTTTGCTTCTCATCTACATGTTTAGAAAATCTTAATAATACACTGAAAGACTTATGGAGTGTTTTGTTTTGCTTTTATTTTGTTGGTTCATTAAGATGGTTTTACTTCATAAAGCTCAAGGAAATTATCAAATCATGGGCCTGGGCAGCAACAGACAGTGAGTGTGTCATTAACTATGTGGACGACCTGTACCAGTATTGAACCCCTCACAACCTTGGTGTCTCCTACGGCAAAGTGACACAGTTCAACTAACGATTTCTAATGACAGGCTTTGTATTTATAGCTAGTAAATACTAGGAGGACTCATCAAAAATTTCCTAATATGACAACTAATTTTTCTATGAATATTTTTAAAGACAATTAAGGTAAGAGGGTGGCTATATCTTTGCATGTAACTCAAAGAAAAGTTCAGAAGGGTACATAAACAGTCCATGAGAAGAAATAGTGTGTGTGTGTGTGTGTGTGTGTGTGTGTGTGTGTGAAAGAGGGGTGCTTTATCTCTTTACCTTATATTCTTCTGAAATGTAAAAATGTTTATATTGTGAGCATGTAAATTTGTGATTAAAATCACTTAAAGTATACATGAAAATTTTAGTACAAATATTAATTTAATGATTTCCTCACAATTACTATTTTTTGAATTTCAAATATATAATTATTATCCCATGGCTATACTGATACTGTATAATTTGTTTTCAGAAAATATTTAGGTTTAGAGTCATCTTAATCCTAATGTTCTCTCCTCTCATCTGCTTATCCAGTTTCTACCAACTTTCAAGTCCTGTTTCTGCATTACCACCTTCTCCTCCTTCCTCGGCTTCTCATAAGCAACCCCACTCCAGGACATGCACAGTAATTCAATCATGTTCCTCTCTCTCTCTGTCTTTCTCTCTCCCCTCCCTCTCTCTAACCCCTCCCTCCCTGCCTGCCTCCCTCGATCCCCCTTCTCTCTTTTTCTTCCTAGACCCCAAACACACAGACTTGTCTTACTCTTCTTTGTTTCCTCCCAAATTCTTAGCACAGTGCCTGGCACAGTGCCTGGTGATGACTCTGTATATTTTATCCCTACAACATATTGTGATGGAATCTCACACTTTATAAATTATATTTAAGATATTTTTAATGTCATGGAAAACACAAGGAGAAAGAAAAAGAAAATTGTATTGCATACTGTAAACATATGCACCTTATGGAAAGTAACAATTTGAGTTAAATGTCAGTAGAAGTATGCTAACTGGATAGGGATCTAGTTCTTTAGGACTGGTTTGCTTGGACTTACTGGGTAGACTCAGATTCATTGAAAATGCCCATGGAATTCTGTTATCTAGATTTTTTAAATATTTTTCTAATCCAAACTTTTGCAATAATAGAAATTAAATTTAAATGAAAATGTGTTGGATTGGGTGAATGGTAAGAATCAGAATTATGAATTGCATCTCTCCATGTGCCTTTGCTAAGTTAGCATCAACAGGTAGCCTATTTCTCAGAAGAGAGGCCTGAGACCAAGACTGAATCAAAGAGGCAGCTCATTTATAATGGACAGTAATTTGAACGGGTCCAGGAATTGCAAACATGGAATTCAAAGTTCCCTTTTTAACACTCATTCTCAGTGCCAATTTGGAGCTCAATTTCCTTATTTATAAAATAAATTTGTCATGCCTGCCTATAGGGTTATTGGAAAGATTACATGGAGTGATGTATGTAAAAGTAGCTCATAAGCTATTTATTGCATATGAATAGAATTTTGTTTGTTATAGGGATTCCTTCATTCCTCTTCCCTACCCTCCATGGATTGGGCAGAAGTGCCATGGTGGAGTGGGAATGTGCCAATGCATGGGAACCACAAGATCTGCCTCCCTGTCCTTGCTCCTACCTTTCCTAAGTGGATAGCTTATGGCAGTGCTTTAACCTCTCTCTGCTTCAATTTCCCAGGGGAAAGAAAACAGTATCATATTTACATAGTCTAGAGACATTTGAAATAATCAAATAGAAAAATGGTTGCAAAATGCTTTGCAAATCAAAAAGTTTTCAACTAAGGCAGCATATTTGTGTCTTGAAACTGGGTGACAGAAAGATAAAGTGAATCATGCTAGAATGTGAAGCTATTATTTTACATAGGAAGAAACTAGGCTAGCACCTAATTTCAAATTTCTTCCACTAAACAATATCAGTATTTGAGTAAGTATTAATAGATTATATATACAAAACATTGCTCAGGAAAAAATATATAACACTATAGAAATGGACATGATTTTCTAATAGAAAAAAAGCAAAAATATTTATATGCATAAAAAGATTAAAATAATATTCACATATAGAGGTATTACTATTCAATTGCATTTATTAATCAAAACACATTTACTCTATGTACCTGACAATAACTTTACTATCGACTAATTCATAATAACCACTGGTTTCCAGCCTCTCCTCCATTTTCCATGAAAACCAAAAACCCTTTATTTCCAATTCTAATGTTTGAGTATACTGCTGCTTCTCCTGTTTGTGCAACTAAGGTTTTATTTAAGAATTGATCTCTCAGTCTTGTTCAAAATATTCTTGAGCATTAAACAACTAAGAAAAAGAGACTGAGTTTCTGGCAATCAAAGTTTCTAATGCACCTTATCAATTAAGGTATAATGAATTGCTATTGCTCACTTCTTTTTGGGTTTGATGTGTTTTTTAAAAAAAATTATATCAACTTACTATAGGACACACTTCCTGATGTTTTTGCAAGTTTCTTCTGAGTTCAGAATAAAGATAAGTTTTTAAAAACTTGTTTCATACTTTGAGACAAGAATGAAAATGTGACCTTTTCATGTGTGGTTAACTGAACACGGTTACATTGTGTGTCTTTTGTATTCATTTCCCTCTCCGGGCATAATCTTTATGCATTATTCAAATGTATTATTTTGACACACAAAAATTGTTCCAAACAAAGTTGCTGATCCTTATTTATATGTACAAAGGGGTAAAGAGGTTCAATATATAAATCTTCAGATAAACAGAGTTTGTAAAATGTCATCCCGTTGTGATCACTTCTGATTCTATAATTTTTGTCAATATCTGAAAGAAATCACCAAATTATTACAACATACTGCAAAAATACCCTCTTTCAAAAAAAAACTTGCCTTTACCAGATTTGGAGCAAAAACAGCCTTGGAAACTCTGCCCTGTTCATACTTAAGGCACTGCTGTCCTGTGTGCTGCCGTCACTCGCTCACATTCCTCTCCAACACTGGATCATCAACTCTTTAGGGCAGGGCCCATGCATAATCTGTTTTTATAATTCAAAGAGCTTGGCTCCTAGAAAGTAACTGCGGAACTGAGTTACATAACAAGTAATGTATACTGTAATTTTATAACTTTATCCTCTGTATTAACCTGTGAAGACTGAGAAAATACCATAAAGGACATGACTTTCACCAGCCATAAACACCTGCACAGCCTGCCTTCTTCCGAGAACCAAGACACACCTGCTCTTCCTCATCCCCACACCAGCACGAGTATGTAAAGACATGCCAGAAAGAACCACACATCCAAGAGAACAACAGCTAGAACAACCATGTTAACATGTATTGTCCTGGCATCCCATCTGACCTAGCGAATCCCTTTCATCCTTAAACGTGTTGCCTTTGGATGGTAAGTTACATGGTCCTGTTATTAATAGCTATGCTTCAGCTGTGTCCTTTCATTTCCTACTTGGAGACTTTGAAAGTAGGATCTGAAAAAAAAACAGTAATAGGCAAAACTGTGCAGAGAAAAAGAGAGTGTAACAGGAGGTTGAGTTGTACATTTTCTGTTGCCCCTGAATTAACACATAAGACCAACGCTTAAATAAAGAGGCACAGCACATGCCACATTTTTAACAGAAAGGCTGCACAGGTCTGCATTCCCACTGACAGTGCACCAGAGTTCCCCTTCTCCATATCCTCACCAGCACTTGTTGTTTCTTAATTTATTATATTAATGATAGCCATTTTGGCAGGAGTGAGGTGGTATCGTATTGTGGTTTTAATTTGCACCTCTCTGACTGCTAGATACCAGTCTGGAAAAGAGTATGGAGTTTCCTCATATAAAATTAAAAATGGACCAGCCTCTGACCCAGCAATTCCACTTCTGGAAATATATCCAAAGAATCCTGAAACACTAACTCAAAAGAATACAAAAACCCCTATGTTCATAGCAGCATTATTTACAATAACCAAGATTTGGAAACAGTCAAAATGCCCATCAGTAGATAAGTGAATAAAAAAGCTGTGGTATATTTGCATAATGGAATACTAGGCAGCAGTAGAAAAGAAGGAATCTTTTTGCAACAGCATGAATGGAACTGGAGAGTATTACACTAGGTGAAATGACCCAGGCAATAAAAGACAAATACTATATAATCTCATTTATAACCGGAACCTAAGGAACAAAATAAACTAATGAGCAAACTAGAATCAGAGGCACAGAAACAAGGAACAGACTGATTGTTGTAAGAGACGAGGGGGGAGGTTGGGACTGGCTGAGAGAAGGTGAAGGGATTAGTCAAAGAACATGCATGCATGCCCATGGACATGAATAATGGGGAGGTGGGTGGCTGTGGGAAGGGGGAACTGGGTGGAGGGGGACAAAGGGAGGAAACCTAGGACAACCATAATAGTATAAACAATAAAATAATTTTAAATAAATAAATGAACCGAATGGCCAACATCAAGATTCAGAAACCTGTGTCAAAGCTCATTGGGGAGCAACCAAACTTTCCCCAATATTCCCATGTCATCACTCCAGCCGCATCCCAATCTCCAGCTTCTTTTAGCTTATAAACTGGATTGGAAAGAAGAAAGAAAATGTGGGCATCCTGAGTTATTGACCTAGAGGGCAGTGCAGAAATCTGAGTGGAATGTAGTCATTCCCCCATTGAAGAGAGAGGCAGGTGCTCAGTGAATCATTCAGAGAGATGGGGCAATTTGAGAAGAGGAGACCAAAATCTCATTCCCCAAAGATAACTGCTTATGCCTAGAATTTAGAGATCTTCCTATAGAAGCAGGAGGAGAAAAAGCAAGACAGAGAGAAGAAACCATGGAGAGCCTGATCACCTTCTACCTGGAGTAGCAAAAAGTGTGCTCCTTAGGGTCACATGGACATGACAGAGAAGAGTTGGGCGTAGGCTATCCTGCTGCTACCAGACCTAGAAAGGCTGGCTGCCAGGGAAGGTGCATTCAGAGAAGTTGAGTCTAAACCAGAAACAGAGTTCCCCCAAGAACAATTGCATCAGGAGACACTGAGTCCCCCCACCCATCCCTTCTACAAAGGGTCATCCCAAATGCACACGTACTTCCAGAGAACCAACCTTTGGATACCTGCTGCCCATAGGTCTTCAATGGCTAGACTGTGTGGTCCACACTAACAGTAACAATGACAAGGCCACACAGAAGCTGGTTAAGAAGAGGACACTAGTACCTTTCTCCCCTCTGTTAACCAGTATTAATATATGAGGATCTAGAAAGACAAAAAGTCTTTTTTTTATTTTATTTTAATCATTGTTCAAATACAGTTTTCTCCTTTTCACTCCCAATCCAGCCCCCCTCCCACCCTTCCCCACTTCCCTCCCATTACCACCTTCCCCTTAGTTTATGACCATGTGTCCTTTAAGTTGTTCCTGTGAACCCTTCCCAATGTCCCCTGAAATTCCCTCTACTCTCCCCTGTGGTCACTGTCAGCCTGTCCTCTATTTCAGTGTAGAAAGACAAAAAGTCTTAATGATAACACAACCCTTCCCACTCCAGGTAATCAGAGCTATAAGATTTAAGTTAGATAGGAGATTAGAATTTTAAAGCTAGAAAAGAATGTCAAGATCAACAGAGTTAAGGGCAATAATTAGGGTAAAGCAAAATTATTTCAAATTTGCATCTCACCAAGTTGACACCTAGTTACCAGAACTCAAAATCATGCTTTATTTTCCAAGTTTGCCCTTTGGAAGTTAATCCAGACCTCAGAGACACAAGTTCAAGGTCTCATGTGCCCAGAAGGGTTTAGTGTCCAGCAGAGAGCAACGTTAGTCCTCCTTGCATCCTATGTTCATGCCCTATGCATTAAATGTCTGCTCACAAGTTCACTAACTCATATCAATAGTTTATTTTAACAGTGTCTCACCCATTGATTAGAATTTGGCTGTAGACCCCAAAGCCTTGCCTGTTGTTTTCCTACCCAGTTTCCGAGGTCATGGTTTCACTCCTCCAACTCTATCCCTAAAACCAAGGCACTCCTGTGCCAGGTAACCTGATGCCCAGGTCACAACCCATTCTGCCTTCATCACCTGCACTGGCTTCCCCTGCAATCCACTGACACAAGAAAAAAGAAAAGGAAAACATTCCTCACAAAAAATGTTGAGGACGCCTCTCAGAAATGGTAGCTTAAGAGCCATACTTGAATTTCCAAAGGGTATTCTTCTGAAAACATTCTGAAACACTATATTACAGCTATAGGTTTAAGAAATGGCTCTGATAAGAAAACAAAATTCCCTGTCCTATCCTTACATAATTAGAGAGAAGTGTGGTATTAGCCCTAATAAGTCTCCGAGTCAGGCTCACTCAGGATTGACTCCCACCAGGCCGGAGGAGTGTAAAAGCAGCTGAGCTCAGTCAGAAACTGGTTAAGTACTAAAGGCCTATGTTAGCTGAGGGTGCCCTGAACCCTTTCTGCTGTCTTCACTGTACCTTTGTCCCTATGAGCCTCATACTAAGGTCTTCAGTGTTGAATTACCAATTGGTCACAGATTTCTCGGCGTCTGACTTGATCAGGAATTGGAAGTGACCCCAATTAGTTCTGCTCTGGGTATGGAGTCCTATTTCCTTTCAACACAGCAATGGTCAATTTGGTGTTTACCACTGTGCCCATGGCTACCTACAACCCCCCTTTTGGGAGAAAGATTAGTAATAACAAATCTCTGTAAATACTGGTCTCAATTGTTATTGTATTTTTTTTCTATTACTGGTCTAGACTCAAAAGAAAATATTCCTTTGCACACATGTTCACGTCAATACCTCTTATACTGCACAGGTAGCCAAAACTCCACTTATAGATAGTCCAAGCCTTTAAATTCCAGGAGAAATGTAATCTTAACCATGTCCCAGCTCATACACACACACACAGCTCACTATCACCATAACCACCACTAGCACCAGGCCAAGAGTCCAATCTGGAAAACAAAACAGCAAATTCTGCTGCTCCTAAGACAGCTAAGAAACAGATTAGAAATAAACCACAATGAACAAAAACATTGTAAAATGTCTGAATAGGATTTAACACCATAAAAAGAATCAATATACTTAATTTTGTTTGGGGAAATGTTATTTGCTCTAAAAATGTGCAGTGTGTATAAAGGTAGGAAAGAAAACTAAAAGTATGATATTGTCCCTGCACACCCCCAATCTAGGATATTTAGAATAGAACCAACTTCTTGCTAGCACTCTCCTCTCTGTCTTTCCCATCCCTTTACCACCCCACATAATCATATGCTCAAGGTACTTTTCAGGAAGTCCCTAACATTCTTAGAAAATCATGGTGTGCACTTGCTGTAAAGCAAACCATGCTTACTCAAAGATAGGCTGTTTTGATGTCCTACAAGGAGCATGGGTTTTGTAGTGAGGGAAGACCTAGGGTTAGCTCCTGGTTGTAACTATGCAAATGTAGGTTTATTACTTTTCTAAGCCTTCTGCAATATATGGTCATTTGATCCCATCTCTGAGTGTTATATTTATTATGTTATGTATGTGGAAGAGCCGGCACCCGACAGTTTTCTGATAGATGCTTTGCATATGCTTTGTAGCCCATAAACAAACTGAAATGGAGAAGCAGTTTCTGGACATTTTAATTATATATAGTTAACATTATTCAAATCTATTACTTAAATGCTCTGGTTAAGTAGGCTTCATAAAATGGTTAAATAAAACATCATCAGCTTTTCCCTTTTTCTCGTTAATTTTCAATTATTTATTCCTTTGGTTTTGGCTAGTAATGAATAGATTGTTATTTGCCCTCTAAACTCACCTGAGGAAACAACAAGAGTATTTGTTTTAATAGCCTCAAGTTCAAAACATAATCAAGATTCTGATAATCTGCTACGCTGGCAACCCCGAGAGAACATCGGGATAAAAATGTGATGAATAAGGCATTGTTTCCCTGTTTGACCACATTTTCATCAAAACAGCAAAATTCAGCACTGCTTAGCAACTTACAATTTTTAAGTTTCTATTATAATAGAAACAAGAAACTATTTCCAAGGCCTCTTTTTTGTTGTTGTTGAAACAGCCTGCATGCATTTCTAACCAGCCACATGGAAAATAACACTGAGGCATAAAATAGTAAGGGGCTGAGAGCATGGTTGCAGGGGGAGGGGGGAGGGGAAACACTTTTTCAACTGTTATGATTGTCCCCTCCTTGCACACCCCATTCCAGAGATAAACCTTTCATAGGCCAGTCATAAATACACGAGACATATACAAGCCTGGTTAGAACAAAACCCTTCGCGGGATGGGCATTATCTGCTTTCAACCACCTGAATAATGATTGCAATAAAATTGCTGGCTTAAAAATCAGAGCCACTCACTTTCTGTATGGATACAGAAATTTCTCCTGTAACACATTCAAACCTCTCTAGTGCTACAGGGCCGGCCTGCCCCTAAATCACCATTTCCCCTCTGCAGAAGGAAGGCCTATTCAGGTGACTTCCTCCTCCCCAACAGAGGACAAACTGTGGATGCCTGTGCAGTGGAACTGGCTTTAATGCCTGCTGACTTAAAAATTAAGAAGACTGGATGATAACTAGACTGATTGTGGTGATCACTTCACAAATATCAGATCATTATGTTGTATACCTAAAACTAATTGAATGTCAATGACATGTCAATTTTTTTAAAAAGTGGCTTCACATTTAAATTCTCACATGAATTTTCTAATGAAAAATCTACCTCCAACATCTGAAACAGCAAGAAAACTGGACTTCACCAACCAGTCAGAGTGCCCGTGTCTCAGTCATCTGTGTACCCCCGGTACCCAGAGCAGGGCACATGGCAGGCACTTGGCCAACACTAGCTGACCTCAGCAAAAGGCTGACATGCATTCAAGGACTAACCTTCAAAAGAATTTCTTCATGTTGGGGGCTATCAGACTGCCAGGCTGCTCTGCACGGTTTTTCCACGTCTGCAACACAATTTCTGCACCCAGCGATTTGCAGAAGGCAAGCCTGAAGGGCGATTCCAACCTAAGGTGTTTAAAAATAGAAGAAATGCACATGAGGGAAAACAAAACCCATTCTTTGGTCTGCTGTTCACTTGGTGTATGTGCAGCAGAACTTTTCATAGTTATGTAATATTTAGGAAATTGCTGAAGTAGGACGTATCTAGTAGAAGCGGAATTTCGTCCTGAATCTCCACATGGACAGCTGTGGAACTGGACTGAAATGTACCTCTCATTCTGTCATTCTGGCCTTTTCTTAAGCCAAGCTGCAACAGTATGAAAAGAAAGCAAGTAAAATATAGAAAATACAGGTAATAATGGGTTCTTAGGGATCATTTAGATTCCGCCCCCCACCCATGAATATCTCAGAAACATCTCAGAAGGGTGTGTGTTTGTGTGTGTGTATATTTGTGCATGTCGGAAGGGGGGAGGTGGAAAGAAAGAGAGAGAACTAAAGGGTTAGGGGTAAGAAAATTCTCAAAACAAACAAAAAGACTGGAGACTTTGTTATTGCCTGGTGTACATTCAACATGCATATAAGGACGTATAGCAATATCACTGGTTGGGGGATGCTAAGGAGTTGGTAACAATTAAAAAGGAGGAATTCCTTATCTGAACCTTATTGCTGCTAATTTGATTAAACAGGCTCTAAGTAAAATTTCTGAGTAGATTCTGTGTTCTCCCAAAATCAGTTCCACCCAGATGGATTCCAGCTTGTTTCAGGGAAAAACCTCTGCCTTAGAGATCTTTCTGACCTAAATATGATCCATCGCAATATCTAGCACACAGTAACTACTCAACAAGCGTATCAATGTTTGTCTGAATGAAATAATGTTTCTCTTTAAAATCTACATCCAGATATACCTTGGGAACCATTTTCCCATTACTTCTCATTTCTTTTTCTACACTTTTCTTTCTTGTATGTTTTTACCTAATAACTTATATTCACTTTAGTGTACTTTTGTATATCTGAGGGCTCCTGTCCAGATCTTATCGTCTTGAATCATCATAAAGAATATAAACTTTAAAAACAGGGAATACATCTCCTTTTTCTTTTTATAGACCCTTAGTTTTAGATAAGGCCCTCCTCTTAAAAATTATAAAGTCTACAGAGTATGAAACTGGCAAAAGCCCCTTCCCTCATTCCAAACATACAGTTCCACTGGGACTTCTACCTTCTCCATGATTCTACTGCCACGGCTCATTGTTCTAATAGTAGGCGTTGAATTCCAGCCGGGCTAATCAGAACTTTTTCTGTTAGAGTTTTGATTCTTGTAGTACAGAAAGATTTTAAGAATGCAAACCCTGCAAGATGTGAACATAAACATCTCACATGACCAAGTTTCCAACCACAGGGATGGCCCAGTCTGAAAGAATACGGCCAACACAAGAAAATAATAGAAATGTTGAGAAAGAGGATTTTGAGGGCATTCAAATCCTTAACCACCATCTTGTATAAGGTCCAACTAAACCCCTGACATTCCTGTGGTTGGTTTATTTTATTCACCCAATAAATGTTTAGTGAGCACCTACTACATGCCAAGCCTTTTGCTAGGCCTAGAGATGCAACAAAGATGAAAACAATATGGTCTCTGCCCTGGCAGGGCTTGTGCGCCATCAAATCCACGTCCCCCACTACTATCCACCTCTTTGCTTAAATTAGTTTGAATGACATCCAAAAAATTTCTAACTTCGGTTACTACAAATTCAACTTCTGTGGACATGTCTGTGAAGTTCATCATAACAATTCTTATGACAAAATCTACTTTCCAAACAACTGGGTTACCAACAAATTTTAGATCTTGATTTAAGCCTAAATTGCTTAAAATGCCCCCCAAAAATACAAGTAAATCCTCTTCTGACTTACTCAACACCTAAGAAATCTCAAAATTTTTCTTTTACTATTTTTTAAAATACCCTGAATTTAAGCATAATGTGATGCAACACATAGTTTTGCTTCCAGCGATATTCTTTTCTTCCCCTACACCTACTGTGCAGGAACCTGATATAGTACTTTACTTCTCTTTCCCAACCTGAGTTCTTTTAAAATAAAACATAAAACTCTATGCCTGTAGGTCACAGGTGGCAAACACAAGACCCATGAACCTAATCCAGCCCTCCACCTTGTTTTATCTGGCCCGGTACCTCCTTTCTACCTGGCGGCAGTGCCGAGCTCCCTGCCCCTAGTTAAGGAATAGTTACATTTATACAGTCTTAAAATTACATTCCGCCCTTTGAAGGCAGCCGCAAGGCTAATGTGGCCCCTGGAGAAAATGAGTTTGACACCCCTGCCGTAGGTGAGACCTTCCTAGTGCCAACATTATCATAAGAATGACAACTATTTTTAATGTACCATCCTGCTAGGCAAAGAAAACTGGTTCACCTTCTAACATGTGATCTTTCCAAACTGTGATATGAGGAGGTCGCTGCCCTGCTTAAGGTCCAACAAGGGATGTGCAAAGGATGTGAGTAAAATACCCCTTCTTCTGGACACCAGGCTGGTACGCCCTGCTGCCTGCCATCACCCTTTGTGCCCTCGCTGTCAGGACACACGCATGTGAGCAATCTCAGCAAGGAATTCACAGGGGAGGCATCCACAGTGAGCCCACCCCTCAATGTGCAGCCCCTTGCCAACATCGAGAAGGCGGCCTTCCCCGATTTTGTGACCCAGCGCTGCCAGCCCTCTCTCCCACGCCCACCTGAACAGAGCTCTTAGTTTTTATCTAAAGGCCTTTGGAGATTGCCATATGCATTAAAATAAAAAATGTTTAAATTGTACCATTTCTCAGCAGCATGAGGTCACACGTGGACCCTAAGGGATGAAGGGTAGCTAAATGCTTTCCCACATTCTTTGCAGTCATTGCATTTCTCTCCTGTGTAGTTTCTCTTGGGCGTAATATGGTTAGAATTCCTTCTGATGGCTTTTCCATATAGATCATCTTCCTGAGGTTTGTCTCCAGGTCCAGTTAGTGCCTGCTGTTTAAGGCATAAGTGGTAGCTAAAATCTCTCACTTTCGTTGACTCACAGGGATGCTCCGCCATAGAAAGTCTGCACTTTTCCTTGCCATTAGATGGTTTCCCTCAATCTTCATTCTGCTTCCCAGTGGTCTGTTTATTTTTAAGTTGAGACTACAGGTCTGCACAGGTGTCTTGGAGACTTCTGTCCTCCTCGGTCCTCAGCTCTTCCTACTCCACTTGGGCCCACTGAGGCCGTGTTCCAAACGTTCTCCAGCATATCGTCTCTGCACAGCCTTTGCTGGGCAGGGTCCAGCATTGCCCATGCATCTGGGAAGAAGTCCACAGCCACATCCTCAAAGGTCACCGAGTCCTCTGACCAGGCTGTCGGCAACCAGGGAGCCACTGCTTCCTCCTCCACATTCCCCTCCTAGAGACAGGTTGGTTCTTGAAAATGACCCCTCTGAAGGAGACAAGGACAGCAATTGTCACCAGTTTATGTGGTGACGACTGCTGGAGATCCCACTCCGGATGGAAAAGCTGGAGCTGCTCTTAGGTCCCAGATAACCAGGAAAGCAGCGCCGCTCTGGGGCGCACTTCCACTTCCGGTCTGGGTTCGGAAGGGGTGGAAGGCCCAGGGCACCGAGGAGCAGCTGAGGCTGCGGCTGACTTCCAGGTCCAGGCAGAGGAATCCTACTGTCCTCCTGTGGGGAGAACCAGAATGCCAAGTCTTTTTGCCTAACCACCGCCTCCTATTCTGGCTGGCCTCGTCTCCTCCTACTCACCCACCTGCACCCTACACTCTACCATCACTTGCTAGCTTCGCCTGGCCACATCAAGCCTGTCAGTTTCCACAGATTTGCAGTACTAACCCTCCCGCATCCAGGCAGACAGACAGCTGTTTCTTCTGCTTACAACAACCTCCATCCATGCTTGAATGCCTGGAGAACGTTCACTCAAATGTTCCTCTCCTATGAAACCTTCTAGGAATCGTCCCTCTGGTTCACCAAGAAGACTAGTCCATTCTATTCTACAGGGTCATTGATTCTTGTTCATAACCCTCAGTTTTGAAGGGTGAGGGTTACATACTAGACTGAGACTTCTTGAGAAGAAGAATGGTGCTTCATTAATCTTGAAACACTATTACCTAACACTATGTCAGGTACATTGATACCCCCTAAACAGGAGGAAAAACTCTGAAGAATTCTTGGTGATTTCAAATCTTGCTGAGTATGCTGTTCTGGATGAAACCAGGGGACAAAGTAAGAACCAATCATGATATAAAGTAGACTGGAGGTGTGACAAGCTATCTCCACAGGCCCAGATGGAAATAGAGGCATTATTTGTCTGTTCCAGCACTATGAGACCTGGAAGGAACCTCTATGAGACTCAAAGAGGTAGCATCTCATGGAGGTTGAAACCACAGATGCTGCGTTCAAGTCCAAACTCTAGCTCTCCCATGGAATAGTGCCATAACCTTGGGTAAGTTATGTGACTTCTCCAAGCCTCAGTACTCTCACCTGTAAAATGGGAATAATATTGCTACCTAATGGCTGCCTTTGCAACTACTTAGAAAACAATTGTTTATTTTCTCTGTGTAAGTAAGATTTTATTATTAAAGGACTATATAATATATGTACCTATCCCATAAGTATTAATGACCTTCATGAGGGTGCAGAAGAAATATAACCCTATTATGTTTATATGACTCTTTATATGGTTATTGTCCTCCAAATATTGCAAATTACCCATAATCAAAATAAATTATCACTCCCGAGTTCTGGATAAGCCTCATTCCTATATTTCACTATTTCACAGCAGTTGCAAATGTTGGTATGCTTGTTTGCTTTGTTGTTGTTTGCTTGCTTAAAATGGCTTCATTAAAGAAAATGTGACTATGAAATAATTTTTACAGCTCTGCAGAGGTCATACTTTATCATGATCAATTTTCGCACCTCTTGAGAGCTAACTAAGCCTTTTTGAACTCTTGAAACAGGAGCCAACCTCTGATATTGACAAGTGTGCAAACCAGCATGAAGATGAGGATCTAACAACAGGCATTTTTCCATTTTCTTTCTGTAAAACAACACTTTCCTTCATTTAAAAAAAAATAGCTTACTAAATGTCTCCTAATGTAAGATCAGAGGGAGGAGAAGAGTTAGAGGGTTAAAAAGGCAGTAGATTCTGGTCTACAGAGTTATTTAGAGGGCAGAAATTAATTTCCTTCATAGTTCCCATCCCACACTCTGATTCAGTCAGAATATTACTATTAGGCTTGTTATTGATCCAACAGGCATTCAATTTTAACTGGAGAATGAAGAAAACAGATGTAACTTATTTTTCTGTTAATCTAAGTGATACTTAGTATTATTTGAAAGAGATACTTATTTTCAAAAGTCCTTACACTCTGTGATTTTAATCATTTGACCAAAAGTTCTTAGGAACTAGAGGGTAATCTGTGACTTTTTTGCAGGGAAAGGAATGTGGCCAAAATAGTTCTCCACATCTCTGTGTTGGGCAAGTATGCATACTCTATTTTATTTACTCATTTTAAAAGGTGACATATTTTAATACCTTTCCTTGGCTTGAGAGTTAGGAATCAATATGCATGTGATTAGAAAACATTAGAAATATAGGGACTAGAAGTGAAATGACCACTCTCAGGCAACCCAAAAATAAACTAATGTCCTGGTTCTTTAATACAAATGCAACCTTCACTCTCTGCTTAATGATTGAAATGTTCCTTTGAAACTAAATTTATTTTTC
This sequence comes from Phyllostomus hastatus, assembly GCF_019186645.2. NCBI lineage: Eukaryota > Metazoa > Chordata > Mammalia > Chiroptera > Phyllostomidae > Phyllostomus > Phyllostomus hastatus. Next base: position 109,289,472 of record NW_025334041.1, on the reverse strand, counting down.
CTCTATTTTCAAGATGATCAATGATGAGGATTTTATTTTTGGTCTGCCAAATTATCCTTTTACATACAACTGACTACCCCCTGTAATAATGACACTTTAATTGAGAAGGTCCATTTTCTATTAAGAACTAAGAGGGAAATATTGTGGGTATAAGTCGGTAAATAAAAGAGCCAAGTGACTTTGGTGGGTTAATCTAAAACAAAAACAAAATTTTAAGAGATAATCAGGAAAATAGAATACCCCTCTCTGACTCTGGTATGATGAAGCCAGCTCATACCTACAAACAGCACAGGGAGTTCAGAAAAATGTATCACATTGGCCTTTTATTCCCCAAGTTTGTCCAAGTTAGTTCCCACTTCCCTGCATCACTACTTACCCTGAGCTTTCCTAGCACCTCAGCTTCCCATGATCCTCCGCCCCACCCCCACACTTTTACACATCACTGCCTTCTTTGACTTCATACCTTAGGCCTTGTTTTCTACCCAACCATTCATCAACCCTCCAGTGGGGACTCATCAACTGGACTCTTACAACAGGATACAACTTGCACCTGTTCCGCACCTCGCTGAGTGTTGCCACAAATAAAGTACTATTTCCCCAGCCCCAGGTGGTATATCTGCTGAATCAGCCCACCCCACTCACTCAAGTTACAGGGGAGGGAGGTTGAAGGCTGATTATCTAAATTTGTAAGGAGCCATAATTGCAAAGGTAAAGATGACACGAGAAAGGGAAAATATGAGCTTAGGAAAGGAAAAAAGAAATTATCAACACATACTACTTACTACTGATAAATTCATAATGGCATGTCTAATTTTTACTTAAAATTAGTAAAAAAAAAAGACATAAAGAATTTAGAGAAGATGCAGAGGCCCACAGATATTTCCATGTATTTTGACATTTTCTGAATCTGTAGTACATCTCGGGGAAAAATCATCTGACTAACATAGCTGGTATTTTTTATTCCATAACTTCCCAAGTACTCCCCAAGCAAAATCTAACAATTCTAAAAGTCCTACTTCTCTTTGCTCAATTTTACTTAATATTGTTTTATATTATATTATTTTTCCTGACTATTTATTGAATGAATGCAAAAGAGTACTTACAATATGTGCAAAATACATAATGAATACTCATGCCACCACTCGTCCCTAACTTCAAAGACAAACAGAGCCAGCCATTCCGATGCTCCTGTGCGTTGGCTCGCATGCAGTCCCCTCTCCGCTGCTGTGTGTCTCACACTTTGCTCCCAAGAATTCTGTGTTTATTTATCCTAAACTGCCTTTACAATTTTATCACATGTGGTCGTATCATGACAATGTAGTATTTGGTTTTGCATTATTCAAACGTTACACGAATGGCATGATTCTTCTAAAAATTGTTTATTTACTTCAAAATAATGACTGATACAGGTTGACTCGTGTAGCTGAAATACACTAGTTTTCAGACCTGAATTTGCCGTACTATATGAATACATCCACTGTCAGTTCAGCTGGACATTTGGGTTGCTTAAAATTTTTGCAATTACAAACATTGCAGATGCAAGCATTTTTGGTTCACATGTGTGAGAGTTTCTCTTAGACATATGCCTAGGAGTGGCACAAGTCTCTAAATATATAAGATAGTATCGACTAGTTTTCCAAAAGAGTTTTGTCAATGTATTCTGTCAATCACTGAGAAATATGTGTTAATATAATCCACTCTAATGGTGGATTTGACAAATTCTACTTGTAGTTTTGGTGGGTTGGTTGCTTGGGGAGATGTGTCTCTGTGTACATTTGTGTGTGTGTCTTTAAGTTCACAGAAACTTTTTAAATTGAATTTATTGGACTGACATTGGTTAATAAAATTATATGTGTTTCAGGTGTACATTCTACAGTACAGCATCTGTGTATTGCATAGTGTGTTCATCATCCCAAATCAAATTTCCTTCCATTACAGCTTATCCCCCCTTTCCTTCTTCTACCTCCCACCATCCCCCCTTCCCTCTGATAACCACCATACTGTTGTCTGTGTCTAAATGTTGGGCTTTTGTTTTTTTGGCTTAATCCCTTCACCTTCTTCACCCACCCCCGGAAGCCCCCTCCCCTCTGACAGCTGTCAGTCTGTTATCTGTGTCCATGAGCCTGTTTCTATGTTGTTTGTTAATTTATTTTGTTCATTAGATTCTACATATAAGTGAGGGGATTATGTAGTCATATGGTACTTGTCTTTCTCTGACTGGCTTATTTCATTTAGCATAATGCTCTCCAGGTCCATCCATGCTGTCACAATAGGTAAGATTTCCTTCTTCCTTAAGAACTATTACAGTTAGGTAGCAGCTAGGAATGAGCGGTCAGAGGGGAAATAAAGCCAGGACCCTCGCCACTACAATCGGACAAAGAACTTAATACAGGAGGCTAGAAGCACAAGAAAGGCATGTCTCACCAAGGTACTCAGCAGTCATAGCGACTTGATAAGATTGCTGGGTGTCCTGAACATTACAAGCAAAATAGTACAGAAGGAAAAGAGAGTCCTTGAGACTATACTGAGAAAAGGAGCTTCTATAAGCTTCTGTAACAATCTTACTAACATTGCCAGGTGTCCTAAAGTCACAAGCAACAAACAAGCAGGAGTTGTACAGGAAGCAGGGTGGGGTGGGGGTGGTGGCGTTTGGATAGAGGGGCTGGTCCTTGAGATTCCATGCTGGGAAAGGGAGCTTCTACAGCAATTTTACTAAGACAAAGAGCCTTTACTGAGAAAGAAAGCCTTTGTAGCTGTACATTATTCTCAAGGGGGACGGAGAGAGAACCTAGAAGCCAGCTGAGGTATATAATCCTGGAACCCCAAGGGCTGGGTACCTGCTTATAGCTTTTGCTCAAGTGTATAAATAAACTTGCTATCTCATTTCCACTATGTGTGTTTGTGTCTCACTCGAATCTGTGTCTTGCGAGCGAGATAAGAGCCAAGACAGGGAGGGAGCCTCTTGACTCAGGTCTCTGTCTCTCCCCATCGATAATGTTGCAACCTTGCAATCAACTTGAAATCAGGGTCCAGCAGACGTAACGCCTGCTTGAGTGCAGTTGGTAGGGCAATAATATGGTTGGAATAACTTATAGCTTTAATTTCATCTACATGTCAATATGGCATGCTTGAGTGTGATATTGATATGTTATGGAATTACATTCTTAAGATTTTGTAATAAAAGCGTTTGTATTTAAAAAGAAGCATTATTTGTGCCAGACCACATATTGTTAAATAGTGATTTTTATGCTTCTAGTAGTGCATTATTTGAACTTTGAATCCAAAGTTATTTGGTATGATAAAATAGTTTGTTTATTTTTCATTAGTATCAGCTTTTTATATCATTTTTTAAACCTTTTACTTCCAATGGTTCATGCCCTTCTGTTTCATGTAGGTATCTTGTAAATGAAAGGCTCAGGCCAGATCCCCAGCCCACCAGACTGCATATGACCCAGTCAAACCAGCTTCCAACCCTCTGGACTGCCCATGACTCACTCAGTTGTCCCGACTCAAACGATAGCCTGAAGCTTAACTGAAATTCTCTCCTTGCCACACAATAGACACCTGGCGCCAGTCACAATGGCCGGTGGCCAGGCTGACCCTCCTGCCCCTGGGAACAGCCCAGCCTTTTACCTAACCCATTGTCCTGGCTCACATCCTGGAACCCTGAGGCCCCCACCTGGAAGAACAAGAAACTAGCCCCTCCCCCATCCCCTCACAAACCCCACTCCTGCCTTCCCCCAGTGCTGAAGTCCACTGGACTCAGCCCACCTCTCAGCGCAGCATCAAAAAAAGGCACTTGGATCAGACCTCCTGGTTCCTCCCGCCTCCATTTCTCACGCGTTTCTAACAGTAAACAACCTGTATTTAAATACTTTTATATAATCTAAAATATTCACTGTTTAACCAGAGGTTTTAATCAATGTGCAATTATTTCATCCTCCTTTTCAATCTTTATTCCTTTCATTGATTTTTTAAATGTTTAAATATGCTATTTATTTCTGCCTTTCCTCCTCCCCCCACCCCCATTTTACTTATTTTCATATTCTTTGTTGATTATCTCTATTGTGTCTTTGTTTTCCATTTCACTGATTTCTTGCTCTTAAACCTGTTATTTCCTTCCTCCTGCTTTCTTTTGATTAATATTCTAATTCTTTTGTTAGCATCTTAAGTTGCTCACTTAGCTCACTAATTGTCAACTTCTATTTTTCTCCAGTATAACATTTAAGGCTAAAATTTTTCTCAAATAAATTATTTTTATTGCCTCCCTCAAATTTAATATAAAAATTTTGTCTTTCACTTCTTAGCATTTAGTTTTATATCCATTATACCTTTTCCTTGATTTATGGGTAATTTAGAAATTTATTTTAATTTCTAAATATTAAGAAATATTTTATTTATCCTTCTAAGCTCTGACTTAATCATATTTTGTGGTCAGAGGTTTTGGCCAGAACAATAACTTTGCAATTTGATGAAAACTTGTTTCATGCCCAGTGCATAATCAATTTTTATATTTGCCACATTTATAAAAACTTTTGAAAAATCTACGTTCTTTAATGTTGAATGCAGAGTTTTGTGTAGTCTATAAATGAAGTTTGCACCTATTGATCTCATCTGTACAGAGTTTGTTTTTCTCATGTCTGTCTTTCCTATCAGTGGTGAGAGGTACGTCATCTCTCACTGTATTGGTAGTGGGTTTGTCAGTGCACCTATATTTTGAGGCCACTTTATAAGTTGCACACATAATTATAATCATTACATTTTTCTAATTAAACAAAAGCTTTATGCTGTGTCATGACATTCTATATATGTTAAGATTTTGCCTTAAAATTCTTTTCTGAGATCAAAACAGCCACAACAGATTTCTTTTATTAGTAATTGTCTGATAAATCTTCCTCCACTCTCACTTTCAACCTTTATGTATCCTTAAGCTTTAGATTTATCTTTTCTAAATAACATTTATCTGAATGATTTTATTCTGTACGATCTCTGTCATTCAACTGGTGAGTTAAGTCTGTTACATTTCTTATCATTAGCGCATATTTGACCTCCTTCCTACCATATTTTTATTTTGTGTCTCACTTGTTCCTTTCCTTTTTTCCTGTTTTCTTGATTTTTTAAATTGAGTTTTTAGTTTCTTTTTCTTTAATGCACTTTTTAATATATTTATTTGGAATTTATACATTCTTTCTGTTCTTTTAGTGAGTACCCTTAACATTTCAGCATGCTTGCTTAACTTAGCAAAGCCTATCACTGAACTACCCCTGAACAATAAGAAGAGTTTAAAATATGTCAGGACTGGCCATCTCCACTCCCAATTTACATATCACCAGACAGTGTTGTCATTATTTCATTCAGATGGTGTTTGTTTGGATTGTTCAAAGTATTTTTTTCTCTTTTATGTCTGTGATATCTTTTTCTTTTTCTTGAAAATAGTCTTTAGATTTGGAGGTTTTATGAGAACAAATATCTTGGTAGTAGGATCTTTCTATATGTCTGTACTAGAATATATTTTGTATCATTTACATCATTTTTAATTGTAAAAATATGTGGTTTTAATTGCTTTAAGCAGAGGTATTATTTAGGGTAGCTGGTCCTTAATCCCTGCCAGAAATAAAAAAGCAAGTAAAAACTCTTACATATTTGTAAAATGTTACCTAAATAAGTAAATGGAAAAAAATGAACTTTTTATACTAATAATTATCATCTTTCATATGAAAAAATAATCCACCTTAATAGCGCTTGTATTTGGGGGCGGGGGGGTGGTTGGAGGCTTTTTTAGAGTATATTTTATTGATTAGGCTATTATAGTTTTCCCAATTTTCCCCCATTTATCACCCCTCCACCCTGCACCCCCCAACCCTCCAACATTCCTCCCCTTAGTTCATGCCCATAGGTTGTACTTATAAGTTCTTTGAATTCTCTGTTTCCTATACCATTTTTTACCTCTCTCCATCTATTTTATGCCTACCAATTATGCTTCTTACTCCCTGTACCTTTCCCCCAACTCTTCCCCTCCCCCTCCCCAGTGAAAACCCTCCATGTGATGTCCATTTCTCTGATTCTTTTCATGTTCTAGTTGTTTGCTTAGTTTTTGTTTTCACTGGGTTTTTTTTTAGGTTCATCGGTTGATAGTTGTGAGTTTGTTATCATTTTACTGTTCATAGTTTTTTATCTTCAATTTCTTAGATAAGTCCCTTTAACATTTCATATAATAAGGGCTTGGTGATGATGAACTCTTTTAACTTGACCTTATCTGGGAAGCATTTTATCTGCCCTTCCATTCTAAATGATAGTTTTGTTGGATAGCGTGTTCTTGGATGTAGGTCCTGCCTTTCCTCACTTTGAATACTTCTTTCCGGCCCCTTCTTGCCTGCAAGATTTCTTTGGAGAAATCGGCTAGTAGTCTTATAGGAACTCCTTGGTAGGTAACTATCTCCTTTTTGCTTGCTGCTTTTAAGATTCTCTCCTTATCTATAATCTTGGGTAACTTAATGATGATGTGCCTTGGTGTGTTCCTCTTTGGGTCCAACTTCTTTGGGACTCTCTGGGCTTCCTGGACTTTCTGGAAGTCCATTTCCTTCACCAGATTGAGGAAGTTTTCCTTCATTATTTGTTGAAATAAGTTTTCAATTTCTCTCTGTTGTTCTTCTTCTCCTTCTGGCATCCCTATCATTCAAATATTGGAATGTTTCAACTTGTCCCAAAGGTTCCTAAGTTTCTCTTCATTTTTTTAAAAATTCTTGTTGCTTCATTCTGTTCCAATTGGATGATTATTTCTTCCTTCTGCTCCAAATTGTTGATTTGAGTCCCTGTTTCCTCCCTGTCACTGTTGGCTCCCTGAACATTTTGCTTTATTTCACTTTGGGTATCTTCCATTTGCTCTTTCATTTTTCAACCAAGCTCAATCAGTTCTGTGAGCATTTTGATTACCAGGGCCTTAAATTCTCCATCAGATAGGTTGGCTATCTCCTTATTGCTTAGATCTCTTTCTGAAGCTTTGCTCTGTTCTTTCATTTGAGCCATATTTCTTTGTCTCTGTGCACCTGTTAAATGATAAGGGGGCAGGGCCTTAGGTATTCACCAGGGCGGGGCAACCCTCCTTGTTGCAATGCAGTGCTGTCTGTGGGGGAGGGGCCAGAGAGGGAACAATATAGCTCACCTCCTCGGCTGTAGCCCACTTCCCAATGAACCTCAGTGTGAGACTGGGAGTTTCTCCCACCCCAGAAACCCCCTGCCATAGTTCACAGTCAGCTCTGAGTCTCAGTTTCCTGTTTAGCCAGCCCTGCCCACACAATCCACTGTCTGGCCCGGGGGTTCTCTCCATCCACCTGTCTTACCAGTTGGGTTGGTCTAGTTGACTCTTTCTTTAATTCCTTGGTTGTCAGACTTCCATACAGTATGATTTTCTGGCACTTCTGGTTGTTTATTGATTTTAGATTGGTTGTTATCCTCCTTTTGGTTGCGCGAGGAAGCAAAGGGTTTCTCCACCTCCATCTTGGCCGGAACCCCTAGAGCTTGTGTTTTGAATTAGAAAGATTTGAATAGCTCTAGCTCCATTACATGCCTTGTTTTCCAGATGGCTGCTGGCAGCACATTCCTGAACTGGCAGAGGACAATTATTCCCATGGCCTTGAAACACGGCCTAGGTAATTGGCCCAAATGGAACACTGCAGCCATGTGTTTGGCCTCCTCAGCACAGCTCAGCAACCAAGTTCACCATCTTGATGGGTTATTCCCTCCAAAGGAAGAAGGCTGATTTTTCATAATTTATTCTTTTGAAAGAGAGAGAAACATGATTTGTTTTTGTTCCACTTACTTATGCATCCACTGGTTGCTTCTTTTTGTGTCCTGATGGGACATCAAACCCACAACCTTGGCAGATCAGGACAATGCTCTAACCAACTGAGCTACCAGACCAAGGCAAGCTGATTTTTATCCTTAACTTTATAATAATAATTCATATATAGAAATATAGCTGATAAATGTAGGTAGGACTAAATCAGAAAAATACCATTTCTATCATCAACATAATAACTGACACAGACAGGGATCATCATTAGATACCACAAATTGTTGGGTGAAAGAATTAAGGATAACAAGACATTCACATATTCTCTCATAGCATCCTAATCAAATACAAAGAAAAAACTACATTTTACAATGTAGAGATTTCACATTCAAAACCTTCATCAAGTAAAGGTGTCAACCAATTTGGGGTCAACCTGATGTCACTTGCCTCAGTGTGATGCAATAAAAAATACCAACATGATCTATGTGGTATCTTGCCAAAAACATTCAGCCTGAACCTAATCTTGAGGGAAAAAATTCAAAATTCAAAAGGTGGGACATTCTATAAGACATTAAGTTTATGCTCTTCAAAAAAAGTGAATGTCATTAAAAACAAACAGAAAAAGGCAAGCGGAGTGTTTGGGGTTAAAACACTTAAGTGATATAACAACCAAATGTAATGCAAGAACTTTGATTGGATCTTGGATTTTAAAAAATCCCATGGGATTTCACTTATATGTAGACTCTTAAAAATAGAAAAAGCAAACTAACAAAACAAATAAAAACAGACTCATAGATACATAGAACAAATTGATGGCTGCCAGAGCAGAGAGGATTGAAGGATATATAAAAAAATGAAAAGGAGTAAGAGGGACTAACTTCCAATTATAAAATAAATAAGCTATGGGGACATAATAAACAGAACAGGGGATATAGTCAATAGTATCATAATAAATTTGCGCATTGACAGATGATTATTAGATTGATTGTGGTGATCACATTGTAAAATATATAAATGTCAAATCACTATGATGTACACCTGAAACTAATATAATATTGTATGCCATCTAATTTTAAGTAGCTATATAAGGCACTTCCCCAGTATGGGCAGTATACACTAGGTAATGTTACCAAATTAATATTTGAGGTGTGAGATTGGCATTATAGTTGTATAAGAGAATGTCCTTATTCTTAGGATTTACAAGCTGAATAGTCGAGAGTGAAGTGTTGTGATGGTTTCAACTTAGAATAAGAGAGAGGGAGAGAGATGGGGCAGGGGGAAGGAAAGGGGAAAGAAAGCAAATGTGGCAAAATACTTACATTTGTATGAAGGATGTATGTGTCCATTTTCCTTAGTCTTAAAATTTTTCAAAATAAAAAGTTGGGGGAAATAATGTAGAAGATGATCTATCCATTCTTCTCCCTTCACACACACACACACACACACACACACTCTCTCTCTCTAATCCTGAAATGTAACCTAAGAGAGTTAGTTAAAATACATTTCATAGTGAAAGCTGATAAACACTGAAACAAATGTCTGAACAAGTCAGGGAATCTCCTCATGGGGAGATCTTAAAACTTAGGTTGGGTGCATGAGTGTCTAGAATGACTGGATATTACAATCACTCAAGCTAAATGGTTGGCCAAATACTAATACCTCAATGTCTCCACTTACTTAGGATTTTCTGATTATTAATTTACTTCAAGGACATTTATTTAAGCTTATAATTAGTTGAGAATTCAACAGAACAATATAGCAAAATAATGTATTATTGAAGGTCTTTGAAACTATATTCAGGCTTCAAAAATGTGGGTCAGCACACTGATGCAATAGACCAGGGATGTCAAACTCATTCTCACCAGGGGCTACATTAGCCTTATGGTTGCCTTCAAAGGGCCAAATGTAATTTCAACTCCTTAACAGTTAAGGAGTAGTTACATTTATACATTCCTAAAATTATTTTGGCCCTCCGAAGGCAACCGTGAGGCTGATGTGCCCCAAGTGAAAATGAGTATGACACCCCTGCAATAGACTCTCAGAAGTAATAGTGTGTTAGTACTCAATATCTCACAGAGCAGTTTAAAATAGAAGCCAGTTGTAACACCAATAATTATGGAAATACAATTTTTCCATAAGCCTAAAATCAATTTCTGGCCAATCTGGAATGTAAAACCAATTTATGCTAAATGTATGCTTTATATTGTTAGCTAAGAATGTATTTTAGTATGTACATTGTGCCCTCTTTGAAGAATCTGAGAATTTTAAAGTTGATTACAGGATTAATTTTTCCCTGAATATTGTCAATATGTTAGGAATCATAAAATCTCTTGAGGAAAATAAATATTTCACAAATATAAATTTGTGAAAGAATGGGATGATTACAATGAGAATTATGAAACATAATGCAAATTTAAATGTATGCCAAGTCCTAATTTTGTAAGTTCTTTCACATTTGCATTAAATACAAACATAAAATAAGTCATTTTTATAACTACCAGAAATAACTGTGGTGATTAAACATCAAATGCATTAAACAATTTACAAAAAAAATACCAATAGGGTGCACAGCTTGAAAATACGAAATGTTGAACAAGTAACCTTACCCAGATATTGAACTATTTACATAATAAAGAAAACACAGTTATTTTACCAAGTGACAATTTATTTGTGACACTTCTTAAATGGTCTGTGGAGATATTTAGTCAAGGCTCAAAAGAGTATTTTATCCAGCAAATGCCTAAATCACAGAAGGAACTTTTTAAAGATTTCCAGGGTTGAAGATTTGTCTTGTTAATTAACACTTTTATCATCAAGAGCTTCTTCTGTTTACAGACGTTATCCCTTTTACGTTTAATACTATTTTTCTTACTTAAAGTAAGCAGGTCAAAATCTGCACTGATATAATACAGTCATACTAATCAACTCCAAGTCATTTCAAAAGGACTCATCTTGCATTCTGTTATCCTGCTTCTATGTATCTCTCTTGCACTGAGTGGCTTACTGGCAGAGCTAGAAAGCATACAGATCAGTGGTTTTCAATATGGATTCTGAGATGTCTTTATGATTTTCTCATACATTTCTCTGTCTCCCAACCAGTGATCCAGAGAGCATCCCAGAAAGCTGACATTTATCATAAAAACTTAAAGCATACATTTGAGGCTCACGTTCTCAGCTGTTCTTTTTTACTTAGTTTTTAAACTTCTCAATACTTTCATCTTTTCCTCTGTGGACCATTAATGTCAAAGTTTCTGAAAAAGTCATCAAATTTATAGACAGTGAAATTGGACATATTGATATTCCCCCAAAATTTATAGTTTTCAAGTAAAATGCTGACCAAAAAGTAATTACAGTAAAATTTATTTGTAATTTATATCCAGATGTTGCAATTTGGTTATTTAGCATGCCACAGGTAAAGAGAAAAATATTAAATTAAAACTATATTTAAAATAAGAAAATAACAACTATATTGCTTATAAGAAAGATGTCACAGGATCCAAGATAGTGAAGGAGTAAGTGAAAGCTACAGAAACCTCCTCTCAGGACCAATCTGGAATTCCAACTAAATTGTAGAGAAACCATCCAGAATAACCAACTGAGCACTAGATGGAGAGAAGCCTTATAACCACAAACAGAAGAAACCACTTCACCACAATGTAACTTGTAGGGAGTGCAGAGGAGACCTGAGAAGGCTGGCTGGGTTCCCATGGGCAGCAGCTGAAGTACTGAAGGGATATTTCAGTGGCCGGGGGGGGTTCCCCTGAAAAGTATGGGGTCTAAACCCCAAGCTTGGTTCCCTAGAATACAGCACCAGAGCAGGAAAGGAACCCAGATAATAGCCAGCTATGAAAAGCAGCAGAGTTTCTGTCTGCCAGGGAGAGATAGCTGGAGATGCAGAGAGCCTCTTAAAGGGCCAAAGCACAAAATTTTGTTTGCAGCCACTTACCACGGATGCCAGCAGAGGGAGGGCAGAGTGGACTAGAGATATTTGAGGAGAGTCTGGGGTTGGTGGCTCTGGGAATAAAACTAAAGGAACAGCCACCAGGATCCCTCTGCTCAATCACCCCCATACTTCAGAAGCCATTACTGTCATGCAGAGCACTATTCTCTGAATGACATCAGCCTCAGGGGAAGGAATAACTTCTGCTCCCAGGAATTACTCTGCCCCACACTGTGGTGCTTAAGCCAGGCTGCTGATCACAGCTTGATTAGATCAACAGCTGATCAGTTTAATGTCTGACTAGTTCAACAACTAAGCCAGAAAATACAAAGCAGCCAAAATGGAAAGACAAAGAAACAGACCCCAAATGAAAGACCAAGTAAATTTTCCATAAGAACTAGATGAAATGGAGAAAAGCAATCTATCAGATAGAGTGTTTAGAGTAATGATTATAAGGATACTCAACAGCATGAAAAAAGACATAGAACCATAAAAAAGGACCTTTCAGAAATAAAGAATGCAATATCTGAGATAAATACTCACTGGGAAGAAAAAACAGCAGGTTAGAGGAAGCAGAGGATCAAATCAGTGTTTTGGAAGACAGGGTAGAAAAAACACGGAGGCAGAGCAGCACAGAGAAAAAAAATATTTTTTTAAATAAGGAGAGCTTAAGAAACATTTTGGACAACGTGAAGCATAACAACACCTGCATCATGGGAACAAGGGAGAAGAGAATGAGTAAGGGATCAAGAACCTATTTGAAGAAATAATTACCAAAAATTTCCCTAATCTACTGAAGGAAAAAGTCACACAAGTCCAGGAATCTCAGAGAGTCCCAAACAAGTTGGACCCAAAGAGGCCTAAACCAAGACACATCATAAATAAAATGACAAGGCTTAAAGACAAGAAGAATCCTAAATGCCACAAGAGAAAAGGAGGGAATTACCTACAAGAGAGCACCAATTAGACTGGCATCTGATTACTCAATAGAAACATTTCAGGCCAGAAGGGAGTGGCATGAAATATTTAAGGTGATGAAAAGCAAGGACCTACTTTACCCAGCAAGACTATCATTTAAAATTGAAGGAGAAATAAGGAGCTTCCCAGACAAGAAGAAACTCAAGGAGTTTGCTAACACAAAACCAATACTCCAACAAATGTTAAAAGGCTTGCTTGAAGAAGAAGAAGAAGAAGAAGAAGAAGAAGAAGAAGAAGAAGAAGAAGAAGAAGAAGAAGAAGAAGAAGAAGAAGAAGAAGAAGAAGAAGAAGAAGAAGAAGAAGAAGAAGAAGAAGAAGAAGAAGAAGAAGAAGAAGAAGAAGAAGAAGAAGAAGAAGAAGAAGAAGAAGAAAACAGAGGGAAACAATCTAACATAAAATGGCACTACATACATATCTATCAAGAATCACCTTAAATGTAAATGGCTTAAATGCTACCACCAAAAGATGTGGGGTAGCTGAATGGATAAGAAAACAAAACCCATATATATGCTGCCTCAAAGACCCACCTCAGATCAAAAGATACACACAGATGAAAAGTAAAGGGATAGAAACAGACATTTCATGCAAATGGAAAAGAAAAAAAGCTGGGGTAGCAGTACTTATATACAACAAAATAGACTTTAAAACCAAGGCTATAGGAAGAGACAAAGAAAGACATTTATAATGATAAAAGGAACAACCCAATAAGAGAACAAAACCTTAGTAAACCTTTACACAGTCAACATAGGAGCACCTAAATATGTAAAGCAAATATTGATGTATGTAAAGAGAGAAATTGATAGATACACAGTTATAGTTGGAGATTTTAACACCCCATTGACTTCAATGGATAAATCTTCCAGGCAAAAAATCAACAAGGAGAGAGTAGCCTTAAACAACACACTATAGCAAATGAATTTAATTGATATCTTCAGAGTATTTTACCCAAAAACAGCAGAATATACGTACTTTTCAAGAGGATATGGAATGTTTTCTAGGATAGACCATATGTTAGGACACAAAACAAGTCTCAATAAATTTAAGAAGACTGAACTGATATCAAGCATCTTCTCTGACCACAATGCTATGAAACTAAAAATCCATCACAAGAAGAACACTGAAAAACATGTAAAGACATGAAAGCTAAATAGCATGTTATTAAACAGTGAATGGGTTAACAATAAGATAAAGGAAGAAATCAAAAAGATAACTTGAAAGAAATGAAAATGAGGACACAACAACCCAAAATCTGTGGGATACTGAGTAAGCAATCCCAAGAGGGAAATTCATAGCATTGCAGGTCTGCGGGTGGGGGCGGAGAGAGGGGACAAAAAAACAGAAAGCTCAAACAAACTACCTAACTTTGAACTTAAAGGAACTTGAAATAGAACAACAAACAAAGCCCACAGTGAGTAGAAGGACAGAAATAATCAAGATCAGAGCAGAAATAAATGAAATAGAGTCTTTAAAAATGATACAAAAGATCATTTCTCAAAAGAAACCTTGCAGGCAAGAAGGGGCTGGAAAGAAGTATTCAAAGTCATGAAAGGCAAGGACCTACATCCGAGATTACTCTATCCAGCAAAGCTATCAGAATGGAAGGCAGATAAAGTGCTTCCCAGATAAGGTCAAGTTAAAGGAGTTCATCATCACCAAGCCCTTATTATATGACATGTTAAAGGGACTTATCTAAGAAAAGAAGATAAAAACGGGTACAGTAAAATGACAACCAACTCACAGTTAACAACTGAACCTAAAACAAAAACAAAAACAAACTAAGCAAACAACTTGAACTGGAACAGAATCACAGAAATGGAGATCACAGGGAGGGTTAGCAACAGGAAAATGGAAGAAGGAGAGAGGGGGAAAAAGTACAGAGAATAAGTAGCATAGATGATAGGTAGAAAATAGACAAGGGGAGGTAAGAATAGTATGGGAAATGTAGAAGGCAAAGAACTTTTAAGTATGACACATGGACATGAACTAAAGGGGGGAAAGTGGGTGGGAGGGGGTGTGCAGGGCAGAGGGGAGTGAAGGGGGAAAATGGGACAACTGTATTAGCATAATCAATAAAATATATCATTTAAAAAACTATACCACAAGACCACAGTAATCAAAACAGCATGGTAGTAGCATAAAAATAGACATGCGGATCAATGGAACAGAATAGAGAACCCAGAAATAAACCCATGTTTATACATGGGTTTATAGACACATAAACATACATGTTTACATACAGATCAATGGGACAGAATAAAGAACCCAGAAATAAACCCATGTCTATATAGTCAATTAATATTTGACAAAGGAGGCAAGAACATACAATGGGGTAAAAATGGTCTATTCAATAAACGGTGATGAGGAAATTGGACAGATACTTGCAAAACAATGAAACTAACAAAGAATAAATTTAAAATAGAGTAAAGACAAATATAAGACTCAAAACCTTTAAAAATTCTAGGAGAGGGTGGGAGGGGGGCTGGATTGGGAGTAAAAAGGAGAAAACTGTATTTGAACAATGATTAAAATAAAATTTTTTTTAAAAAGCACAAAAAAATTCTAGGAGAAAACAGGCAGTAAAATCTCTGGCATTTCTTTTAGCAAGAATTTTTCTGATAGAGCTCCTCAAGCAAGGGAAACAAAATAAATGCATAAACAAATGGGATTACATTGAGCTAAAAAGTTTTGCACAGCAAAGGAAACCATCAACAAAACAAAGAGGAAGCCTATAAAATGCAAGAACATATTTGCCAAGGATACATCTGATAAGGGTTTAATATCCAAAATTTATAAAGAACTTATACTACTCAACACCAATAAAACAAATAATCCAATTAAAAAAATGGGCAGAGGATCTGGATAGGCACTTCTCCAAAGAAGACATATAATGTATATGTAATTTTAATAAGTAGAGTTTTTCCTTCAATACCAGATGCTTCAACTGCTATGCACACCAGCAAAATAGAAATGAGCACAAAACTCTTCCCATAGCTGAACATAGGCTCCATGGTGCATTTGGCTGGTGAAGCCCAGGTGTATCCCAGGAGCAAGGGAGGCTGCTGGGAATTTGAGTTCTGACTTCTAAAATAAGAAGGCTACCCTCATAACTTAGGGAATTTCCAAAATATAGAAAGACTAAACAAAAGATGTTGAGTAAGCACCACCATGACAAATGTCCAATAAACAGTGATGGGGCAGGACTCACTGTACTCATTGTACAGAGAGATGATCTGAAATAACTAAGATCACGACCAGGATATGGCAGACTTCCCAGGACATTCTTTTCCTGATTGAATGTCAAAGTCTTCCAAATTAATACTTCTAAAGAAACGAGACTAGCCACACACTAGATAGCCTAGCCGATGGACAAGTTTTAACACATAGAGGCAAAACTGCTTTCAGATCCAGTAAGCTTAGTGCTCTCACCCCAAGGCAGAGAAAACTATCAATGCCTGAAAATGTCATCCCATTTACACATGACACCTTTGACATCTCAGCTTCTACTAAAGGCTTCAAAAGAGGGAGGAGTCCAAAGAGTTGGATGAAGGAAGAATTTTGAACTGCTGTCCACTGAATGCTTCAGAGGGCTTGAGGCCTATTTGATAATTGTGGACAAGCAGAACCTTGGTATTCATGTCTGTGATAATTTTACGTGTGCTTCTTAAATTGTGAATTGCAAATGGGCAGGAATCCCAGGCTCATACTATGCTAACGGGCATTGGCTGTAATGCTTCCTTGGCAGAGAAGAAAACATTAAAGCCTCTCTCAGATGTCACTTGTTCTCCTTTCCTTTCCTTTTTCCCTGTATCTCAGTTTGCAGGTCTGTTCTTGCAGAAGCATTTTTAATTTTTTGTTTTTGATTGATTTTAGAGAGAGAAAGGAAGAGAAACATCAATTCGTTGTTCCACTTATTTATGCATTCAGTAGTTGATTCTTTTTTTTGAAGGTTATAATATTTTAATTTATTTACTTTTATTTTCTTAATTTTTTTCATTTTTCCCATCACTATTTATCCCCCATACTCTCACCTCCTCCCACTCCCCTCCCCCACAGTCACTACACTGTTATCCATGTCCATGAGTTCCTTCTCCTTTTTTTCCTTTTTGCTCAATCCCTCCTCTGTTCTGCCTCCCCCACCACCACCACCTACCCCACCCTCAGAGCTGTCTGAGTCTGGTTGATTCTTGTACGTGCTGTGATCGGTGATCAAACCTGCAACCGTGGCATAGCAGAACAACACTCTGACCAACTGAGCTACCCAGTCAGGACTCTCAGAACCACTTTTAAAAGTGACAATGATGACAGCAAAGCATACCAATGGCAAATATGCCAAGAGAGGATTTCCACACTTCTGCCGGATCTGGTGATGCCCTGACACATGCAGGCACTGTTTGTGCATGAGGACTAAATCACAAGATCTCAGAGGTAGGATTGTCCTCAAAACCATGGAACTCAGCTTTGTTCTGTCATATAAATAAGACTGAGAAAATATAAAAGTAGATTTGAGGTCTCTTCTATATATCAAATGTAGCTACCATGGTTCTCCAAATGACTTAAATGGCAAATTCATTTTTCATCCATATCATGGCACTAGAAGATACAATACAAATTGCATTTTTAAAATCTCTAATAAATATCTGTATAACTAGAAAAGGATACTTTGGGACATGTACTAATTAAGAGACATTGTGACTTTAAAGGAGTTTTATGTTGAGGTTCTAAGTACAGACATATGGATATCTAAATCCTTCTTAATACCACAATGAAAAGGATTGGTCCATATGATGCAGAATAGTTGTTTTGTTCATTTATGTTAGCTGTGCCTTGCTACAGTGCAATTATAAGCTAAATTGCAATCTAGAAAAATCAGGTAACTATCTGTGACTGTCAATGTCAAATCTCCTGCAAAAGTTACTCCTTATTGTATCAGCAGGAGCATCTAAAAGTATAAAATTGTGAAATGAGCAAGCACTAAAGATCCTTTTTAAAAGGCATTCAATTATTTGTGATTTAAATGACTAGGACTTACTTAATAGTCTTCCAAAACAATTAGATTTTCTTGTATTATAACAGATGTTTTTAAAAAACACTAAATTAACAGAATTCAAAATTTTGCATGTAAATTTTAAAAATTAACTGAATTTGTGTCAAGACATTGAATTTGACTTCTTTATTCTTACTCCATGAAAAACAGTTCTAAATTAAACTGGAGTATTAGATCTGTCGGGAAGGAGTTAGTGCCCCTGGACATCATTCCATATTTCATCTTGAAAAGTCCCTCTGCCTTCCACTTCTGTCCTTTTCAACTCTACCCTAAATTTTTACTTCATTCTATGCATCCCACTCAGAAAAATAACAGTGGCAATGATTTATTGAAAATTTTATGAAGTGCAAGAGTGAAGTTAAAGAGTAGGTTAAAAAGGAAAGTGCTGTCTTGATTCTACCAATAGGTAACTTGATTTAATCTCTGTTTTGTTTTCTTAGGGTTTTTTTCCAACAGAAATTGTACTAGGTAACTGAGTGAAGTCCATAAAATGCCTTTAAAATCTGGAATTCATCTGCACTCCATGCAGCCTTGCCATGAGTCCTAAAATTTGAGGTAACAGAGATAATCTTTGGCTATCACCACCTTCTTCAAGTTCATTGGCAAAGCAGTGCATTGTAAACATATTGAGGTTAGGGAACCCCTTTTATTATCAGCTTTTATTTTTGTGGTTAAAGAAAACATCTCAGACTTCACAAAACATTCTGGATGGAGAACATAGGTTATGTTCTTTATCACTGACTTATTAAAATGGAATAACATTGAGATCTAAGCCAAAGAAGCAAAGAGTTCCCAACCACCACTGATGTTCTTTATTCTGCAGATTCTAACGTTATTATGTTTCATTGTTGTGTCCTTATTTTACCTTTTTGTCCTTAAAACATTGAGCTAAATCCCACTGGTAAACCACAGTCTAGGCTTTCTGCCACTCAGAGTTTTAATATAAAGAAAATGTCTTACTCATAGTAGAAAGAAAATAACCTTTATCCTTATATTCTATGGAAATATTGTCAGTGAGTTGCAAAGATTGTATAACCAAAGAAGAACAAATAATTCCTCTAGAAGAAATTCAGAACATGAATAGCAGAAGAATATACAACCAAGAGGTTTAAAGTCATTACCTCTGAGTAAACAGAATATGTATTTTTACTTCCTTTTTATTAGTAACAATTTCTGATTTAACAAATGGCATAGCTTTTGTAAAAAGGATAGACAATGAAATTCGTGTTTCATTTTAAAATCACACAGCCAGACTTTACCTGCAACAAAATTACCGAGATCCCAACTTCCGGTCAAGATGGAGGCATAGATAAAAACACCTGCCCCCTCACATAACTGCAGCAAAAATTACAACTGCAGTACAAATATATGATGAAACATATATCGCCCAGAATTGTCAGAAAACTGAGCTGTAGGGAGGTCTGACAACCAAGTATTTAAAGAAGCCACCTTCATCCAGATGGGTAGGAGGGGTGGAGAGATGGAGTGGTGCAGAGAGGCATAGAGATGCGGAACAGGCAGTCCCACATCTATGTGTGGTAGATAAAAATTGGGAGGGATACCTCAGGAGTGAGGGATCCTAGCCCCAGAGCACACCACCCGGCTCAGGGTTCCAGCTCCAGGAAGATCAGTCCCCACAAATTCTGCTGTAAAAACTAGTGGGGGTTGAGGTGTCAGAAGAAACTATCGTGTAGATTCTCAGGAGACTCCTCATAAAGGGCCTGCAACAGACTTAAAACTCACACAGATACACCCGCTCTGGGATTCAGCACCAGGGCAACAGCTGGAAGGGCACCAGTGGTATATAGGGAGAAAGTGAAGTGTGAGTGGAAAGACAGTTCCCTCCTGGGCAAAACTCCAGGGGCCAGACAGCAGCATTATCCCCTCTCTGAGTCCTTTCCTATGCAGAGCTATAGAGCAGTGACATGAGTTGCTCTCCAGCCCAGCAATTACCTAAGGCTCTACCCTACATGATCTATGGTGAGCTTTCCAATAATAGGCCACACTACTAAGACAGGGAATCAAGGCAGCTCTACCTAATACACAGAAACAAACACAGGGAGGCTGCCTAAATGAGACAAAGAAATATTGCCCAAGTGAAAGAACACAATAAAACTCTAGAAAAAGGCCTAAATGAAATGGAGATAAGCAATCTGTCAGATGCGGAGTCCAAAATACTGGTTATCAGGATGCTCAGGAACTCATTGGGTGTTTCAATAGCATAAAAAATACAAAGGCAGAAATGAAGGTTACATTAGTGAAATAAAGAAAAGTCTACAGGGAACCAACAGTGGAGAGGATGAAGCTTAGAATCAAATCTTAGAAAAAAGAATTCAATGAAATGAGGATAGGCTAAAGAGCCTCTGGGACATCTTCAAATGTGCCAAAATGCAAATCATAGGGGTGCCAGAAGGAGAAGAGGAAGAGCAAGAAATTGAAAATTCATTTGAAAAATTAATGTGAGAAAACTTCCTTAATTTTGTGAAGGAAATAGACATAAAAATTCAGGAAGCACAGAGAGTTCCAAACAAGATGGACCTAAAGAGGACCACACCAAGGCCCATCATAATTAAAATGCCAAAGGTTAAAGATAAAGAAAGAATCTTAAAAGCATCAAGAGAAAAGTAGAGAGTTACCTACAAAGGAGTTTCCATAAGACTGCCAGGTGGTTTCTCAAAAGAGTCCTTACAGGCTAGAAGGGGCTGGCAAGAAGTAGTCAAAGTGATGAAAAGCAAGGACCTAGACCTAGATCACTCTATCCAGCAAAGCTGTCATTTAGATTTGAAGGGCAGAGAAAGTGCTTCCCAGACAAGGTAAAACTAAAGGAGTTCATCATCACCAAACCATTATTATATGAAATGCTAAAGGGAATTATATAAGAAAAAGAGGATCAAAACTATGAACATTAAAGTGGTAATAAATTCACAACTATCAAAAATTGAATCCACAAAAACAGACCAGGCAAACAAGCAGAACAGGAGCAGAATCATAGGTATGGAGATCATTTGTAGGGCTATCAGTTGGGAGGTGGAAGGGGAGGATGTGGGACAAGTTGCAGGGTCTAAGAAGTACAAATTGGTAGGTACAAAACAGATAGGGGGGTGTTAAAAACAATATAATAATGGAGAAACCAAAGATCTTACATGTATGACCCATGGACATGAACTAAGAGGGATGCTGGAGGGAATAGGGGGAATGGGTGGAGGGAGGCAAAGGGGGAAAATCGGGACAACTGTAATAGCATAATCAATAAAATATATTTTTTAAAAATTACAGAGGTCCTTATACTTTTACTCAATCCTATGGTCTTGCAGGATGATCAGGATTTAGAAGCAACTTCACAAATATAAAAATAAAATTTAATAAAACTAGTAATTTAATAGTAATAACAATAAACACTACAACATTATCTAAAACTTATAGTCCATATACTATGTGTCAGGGACTATTCTAAATGCTTCCACCTTATCTACCTTACTGAAATTTATCAAAGCTCTGTATGAAGTAGATCATGCTATTTCCCCATTTTACACATGAGACAACTGAGATATAAAAAGGCCCAAGTACATAAAGTCCCAAGTTCACAACTACTCAGCTGCATGGTATCTCATAAGATTTATATTTGGGGTAGTGAATAATAATTTGTATTGATTTTGTTCATAGGAATCATTCTGCATAGTGTTTCTTTTAGAAGATTAGAAATTTAGAAATCTTCTGGCTCTAAATTTCATGTTAATTGAAACACACTTCAAAGGCTATCAATGAGGGGCAATAAAAAGGAAGTTAATTGGAAAGTCTGAAGCTGTGATTGATCCCCTAGAGCACATGTTGGCTTTTCTTCCAAGAGCATTTGGGAGTGGAGTTTGTCCTAATTAAAGAAACTAGAACCTCAGGAGCTAGTCCATGACCCCTCCCTCTACATGGCATGGTGGGAAACAGCATTGCTTAAGCCCTGGTCCACCAAACAATTTTTTTCTTCTCTTTAGAGTCCCACAATGCTTTGAAGTGCTTCCTTTTATAAGAGACCTAATGAGAAAGATGAATAATAAGACTTCCAAAAAATCTGGGGCTTTTTTTAGGATAAATGACAATATTCTGCTTTCTTTAGAATTTTTACTTTTCTTTTATAAAAATTAATAACTTTTCATATAAAATTCTAAATTATGATCCCTGAGCTTCCCCACTTAGATTCTTGTGAAATATTAAACAAAATAATCATATCACCAAAGAAAAGCTTAAATGAATTATTTTTGTTGTGAATACAGAGAGCTGGTTTATTTCTCTTCGGTGGCATGACGACTACGGTCATCCCTTGTGTCAAGGGGGTGCATTTACCTTCTGCTTCTCCCTGTAATGCAGAGCCTACTGTCAAGCTTTCTCAAAGCACACATAACTTATTTACAAGGGCCTCGAGACTGTTAGTATCCACATCAGAGAACAGTATAATAGTGATAGTCACTTGTGGCAAGAGGTTCTTTTATAAATTGCAAATCATTAATGCTTTGTTTTAACTTATTCGTCTCTCTGGGGATCTGATAGTGATTGAATTCATAAGCTGATTCCGGCCTCTGGGCAAGTTCCATGCTGATTTATAAGGTGTGAAACTTTTAGTCAGTTCTGTTCTTGGGGATGTTATTCATCAGAATACAGAAGGGGATGGCTTAGACTGAAGCCAGAACTCTCGGATTCTAGTTGTAGCTCTGACACTACCAAGGTCATTAGCCTTGGATGAGTTTACATTTCTGGGCCTCAGTTTTCTCAACTACAAAATAAAAAATTCAAACAAATGATTTTTCTTGGGCCACTTTCAGTTCTGAAATTCTATGGTTTTTAAGAAATGTTCAGTTTTATGTATGAGAAAATTGGAAAGCCATCCTGACTCATCAAAGATATGTAAATATTAAATTTTAACTGTTCAAGACAGAGTACACATTATAAGTAATAACTTCCTTATCACATCACCCGAGGCATATTGCCTAGGAAATATTGACTGTTTATATAATTGCCTTAGGGCACTATATAATTCAGATGGACACACAGCAAAAATTTTACTTACGGTGCATAAATTGAAAACGGAAACCATATCTTAGCCTCTGCTTTCACTAATCTTTTATTTTTAATTAACCACGGAGTCCCTTTTTAAGCCCTTCTAAGATTATCGTAATTTGAACGTGCCATCTCTTTCTTGCAGGGACCCCGACTAAAACAGTCACTACATCTCCTGCTACTATGCCGTGCACACTGTTCCACAAGTCAGGACACAATTCCCTGATTTACTCAAACATTTGGGTTCAGATATCCTTTAATTGCAATAAGAGCCACTATCTGTAAAAACATTACTATTTTCTGTTCCTGTATTTCTCTTATCAATTAGAACCTGAAATCAACAAAAATATAGGATTCAGGGATGATCAAAATTCTATTATGGCCTAAGAACAACTTGCATCAGAATGATTCAAACAAATAAATCTAACCAACAATAGGACTGAATAACTGACCCACTATTAGTTCCCACCAGTACAGGAAAATATTCTTGACATGCTATCCCTTCACCTGCCCGCACTTCAATCCAGCATATCTAGGGTTAAGCTCAAAAGGAAATGACAACTAGGAGGGCTTATGTGACATCACAAAAGAAGGACACTAAATGTTAATGTTGCTATTTATGTTGCCTTGGGATTAACATTAATTTCTTTTTTTTTCTCAGACCCTCCTCTATCTGGAAAAAAATAATGGAATTTCTATTGATTCTACCAAACAGGCAGAATTCTTAGACTATGGTGTCCTTGCATCCTGACTGAGGAAGATACCCACACACCAATCTCTTTGTTTAGATCAATTAAATAATGAGCCACAAGGTGCTAGAACATCTTTGCCTGAAGCAAGCAAGAGCTAATTAATCTCAATGTTGGTGCACTAACTGAAAAGACTTGCCTATGCAACAAAAAAGAAGTCTCTAGACTGTGCATCCCACACCTGGGATCTTCAGACCTGGGATTTCATGTCTGGGTTCCTAGGAGTCTTTAGAACCACGGATATGTGTGGAAAACCTTGTGTGCATGAGCTTTTGATGAGAGATGGACTCCATGGCATTAACCAGAATTTCAAAGACATCTAAGAACTACAATTAATAAGAGGAAATGGGCAATATGTCTGCTTCATTGGCTAGATCATGAAATATAGATTAGTAGGTAAGATACTTCAATATTATTTATTCTGCTCCCATATATTCATCAGGCAACTTTCAGCTTTTGCTTTAATTTTCCACATAGGGTTTGGAAAGATACATCTTAGTATCAATTATTGCATTAGCTAAAAATCAGCTTTATGGATTTGAAATAGATCTTTCTGCCCTTTTTCTCACAGCATGAATTCCCCTGAATAGGTTATTGATCAAATTTGCAGAACTCCTGGACTGGAGAACTGGGCCCAGGAACAACAATAATGAAATAAATCTCTGACATCTGAGATCTTTTCTGACCACCAGCCACATAACAGCCCCTCAGTACTAAAGCTTTCACCTGGAGCTTTAATATGCTAATGTTGAATATCAAAAAAGCTCACATATAATGGTATAATTTTTTCTTATATATTTATTACTTTTTTTCTCACCAGGGAACCACCAATGTACAATTTAGTAACTATTAAAAAACTTTTGCTTGAAAAAATAGAGGTCCTAAGGATATAATAAATATATTTAGAAGGAACAAGGTAATAATTGCTCCTTTCTATCCAGATCAGTGGATTTCATTTCGGAGGCTATGGGCTAGAAGGTAATAATGTATTTGGTCAGCTTTGTCCCCAAATAGCTATTGATGTGATTTTTAAGTTTACATTTTTCTATTATTATATTCACATAAAGGAGAACTCTCTTCAAAGGAAGTATGCTAGAAAGAAATCCATTGTGATACTGTAATGAATGTCCTTCACCAAATGCAGGATAGAGAATTAAGGCTGTAACTCCAATTCTCTTACCTATGCTGGAAAAGACTTGGTATCTCTAGTTCCCATCATAAGATGCTGCCTTCTTGCACCATTTACCCATAATGGTGCTAAAGCACCCATAGAGGCTCTCCCTGTATAGCCCCCTCCATAGTCCCGAAGTTTCTTTCAAACTCTCTCAAAACAATCACTCAACTTTTATATGGGTCAAAGCCAATGGTCATTTATTGATCTTTATCATCCTTAAGCTTCTACCATTTGACATAATGACTCCCTTCTCCAAACATTGTATCTCCTTGGTCCCTGTTTAACTGCTGAGATTATCCTCCTTTGGTTTCCTCATATCTCTCTGCTCATTCTCCCTTATTTCCATCACTGATTACTCAGTGTCTCAGCCTTTCTCTTAAATGTTGTGTTCACATGGCTCTATCCTTGGTAATGTTCTCATTGAGAAATCTCATCCACCACTTCCATGCGGCAATGCTCACATTAGTATCTTCAGGACAGGCCACTCTGCTGAATATCTACATCCAGTGCATGTAAATACCAACCAGGCATCCCTACACAGGTACTTCAGACTTGCCTGCCCCTGATGGAATGCATGATCCCTCCTTAACCTTCCCGCTAGCCAAACTAGTCACTCCACCTAGGTATTCAAGTCAGAGGTGATTAACTCACTCTGAGACCTTCACACAAGTAATATTGGAGCTTCAACCTCAGGAATAAATATAAATGTACTAGTTTAAAAAAAAAGCATAAAAGAGCATTCCAAGAATGAAGATTTTCAAAAAGTCAATGAGTTGAGCACTTTTATGTGTCCTTTACTTTAAAGTTCCTTAAAAAATTAAAAAAAAAAAACAAAGATGGGGAAAGTCAATGAGTCATGAAATATACACACACACACACACACACACACACACACACACTCACAGTAAATGGAATCTAAAGGGAGGAAATACATAAAATGGAGATTCCAAAGAGAGTTGTTCTGAACTGAACCTAAGAAGTAGACCTGAGACCAAAGTACAGAACTGAAAACCAGAGAACCATAACTGCCTCATCATGTAAAAGGCCCAGCACTGTTTCTATCTGGTTCATGCTGGAGCTAGTAATGAGGCCATCTGCTTGTAATGCTTGCTCTGCATGTGGCTTATGCCCAGAAATCTTCACGCCTTCCAGCAAAGTCATTTTTACACTGTATTTGACAGACAGAGCATGTGTTTGTGCTAAAAACACGGCAGGAAAGGAGTTTGGGGAAGTATCAAAAAAGCCTTAACCTTGCGAGAAGACAGACATGAGTTCTAAGGAGGTAACACTAAAAAGCTAGGAGCACTATGATGCTGAGGAAACTTCTAGAAGCAATTCCTTAGACCCATATCACACCATGGTAGGCAAGAACATATGTTTGGAGTTGTTTGGGGGGAAGACAAAGTATGGTGACCTCATTCTTTGCTTTTGAAATAAATTTATTTTCTTCAATATTTAGTTAAAAGTTAGAAAGCCAGAAATGACTTTGAAAATCTTAGTGAGAACCCCATGGCCAACTGGATAAAGCCCAAGTTACTTATCATGATCCTTTATAATATGACCCCAACTTCCTTTACCACCAAACATATCTCATGCCATTTACTATCATATACACTCAAATTTCTGACAATTCACAGATGTGGCATACTCTTTAATTCCTCCATATCATTGAAAGTGCACTTTGAGCTGCCTAAAAAGTAATTTTCACCTTTTTCCAAAAGGGTCAAGGAAAAGTGGACTTTCCCAAGATCAGACAAATTTTGAGTGTATGACATGATAATAAGACACTAGATATGACAAAAGCATCAAAAGGAATGGTCACAAAGTTTGAATGGTCATAAAGTTTATGCTATTGCAGTATGCCCCCTCCACTTCCATAATCAGTCCCATCACCATTGTCCATGTCCATGGTTCCCAAAATAAAGTACCCAGGAATAAATTTAACCAAGGAGGTAAAAGATCTATACTAACAAAACTATAGGACACTGAAGAAATTGAGGAAGATACAAATAAATGGAAGCATATACCATGTTCATGGATTAGAAGAAATGACATCATTAAAATGTCCATGCTATCCAAAGCAATCTATAGAGTCAATGCAATCCCTATTAAAATGCCAATGACATATTTCACAGATCTAGAACAAATATTCCAAAAATGTATATGGACTCAAGAAAGACCCTGAATGGCCTCAGCAATCTCAAGAAAGAACAAAGTTGGAGGGATCACAATATCTGATATCAAACTACACTACAAGACCACTGTAATCAAAACAGTCTGGTACTGGCATAAGAACTGACACATAGATCAATGGAACATAATAGAGAGCCAGAAATAAACCCATGTCTTTATAGTCAATTAATATTTGACAAAGTGGGCAAGAGCATACAATGGAGTAAAGACAGTCTCTTCAATAAATGATGTTGGAAGAACTGGACTGGTACATGTAAAAAAATGAAACTAAACCACCATCTTACACTATTCACCAGAATAAGCTCAAAATGGATAAAAGACTTAAATGTAAGTTATGATACCATACAAATCCTAGAGGAAAATATAGGCAGTAAAATTTCACATATCTCATATAGCAATATTTTTGCCAATATTATCTCCTAGGGCAAGGGAAATAAAGGAAAAAATAAACAATTGGGACTACATCAAATTTCCTACACTTAGAGAACTGGACTTTGGTGTGATGACAGCAAGTCCTATGAAGGGATACTTTCAGAAATATTCTAATGGAATTTGTCTTTCCTCATAGTCTGAAGATCTTACAAAGGACACTCTGTTAGATTATGCAAGGTTCTATTGACAAGGAACCTCAGCAGAAAGCTCTTTCTGGTCTTCAGTATTGAGAATAACTTTTCTTCACCTGGGAAGCTCAATTCATTTTGCTCTATAGAAACTCGGCCCTCTGCATTAGCAACTGGAAACGCTGGAAGCAAATTTGAGGACCATCCTTTGTGAGTATATAAGACTCTGTAGCAAGAATCAGCAAACTTCCTCTAAAAGGCTAGATAGTAAATATTTTCATCTCTGTGGGCCATACTGACTCTATCACAACTAATCAACTCTGCCTTGTAGTGTGAAAGCAGCCACAGACCATGCACCAATGGGTGTGACTGTGTTCCAATAAAACTTTATTTACAAACACAGTCCGTGTGCTGGATTCAGCCTCCTGGCTGCAGTTTGCTGACCCTGCTCTATGGCAGACTTTTGTAACAGTGTCAATCCTCATTCTGTTTAATCCCTTTAACTTACTTTTCTCCTTGTTCTTTCGTACTCTGGTATTTACATTATATGGCTATGGCTTATCTTTTTATGATGTCTTTCTGGTATTTTCTAACATAATAAATAAAAGTGTTCAAATTAACTGGTTATAAGCTTGCTTTGTGGTTATATTCAAGTAAGAATGGACACTTGCCAAGGTTAATAGGACAAAGAAACATGTCAGATGGGATGGATTCTATTAGGAAATCTAAAAAGTAGAAAGTAATATTTTTTTCTCAATTTTTTCCTCTGGGTAAACAGCGAAAAAAAGGCAGAGAGGGCCCAAATGGAGGAGGAAGACAACAGAAGAAAGGTAATGGCCAGGTAAGAAAGTAGGGAAGCACTGGAGGTTGACTGTAGGCCCTTTTTGTTATATCCAAGGCAGCGATATTTGGAGTTTTCTGGTTTTACTAATGTATTTTCATATTTCATGAAACCTATTTATAATACTGCTGTGTTCCACATGCTTATTCCCACTGTGTTATTGCTCACTCACCTCTTTTGTAAACTCCTTAAAGTTAACTCACTCAAAACATACTAAATATTAATAAACACTAACATTATATACCAGGTGATGTTCCAGGAACCATGTATATGACAGTGAAGAAAAGAGACAATGTCCCTACCCTCAAGGCATTTGTTTCCCAGTAGAGAGGAACAATGAATAAATAAACAATAAATAAATAAATCTGGAGGGGGAAAGGGTATAGAGGGATAAAAGCAGAGCAAGAGGATAGAGAGTGATGGAGCTGCTATTTTATGTTGGGGCAATACCTAAATGAAGCATTGGAGAAAGCCATACAGGTCATACAGGGACCTCAGGGAAAGAAATTCTAAGGGATTTCTAAGGAAACAAAAAGTACAAAGTTCCAAGGCTCTGAGGTAGGAATGTGCCTGCCTCTTTAAAAAATAGCAAGGAAACCAAAGTGGTGGAGCACAGTGAGCGAGGGGCACAGCAGTAGGCAACGGAACCAGAGAGGGAGCAGAGGACTGGACCTCAGAGGGACTCAGAAGGCCCTGTTAGAACTTTGGATCTTGCTCATAAATGAAGGTGGCACTATTATATGCCAGTATTCTGTTGTGTAACAACCTTTGTAAATTGGCTGTCAAATTATATTGCAGAGAGAGAAAATTTTAAAGCAAAACAAACAAATTTAAAAAAGAAAAAAAAAGAACTTTGGATTTTGTCCTGTGGGATATGGAAAACCAATGGAAGTTTTTGACCAGAGTAATGTGATCTGATTTGTATTTCAGAAAGAACTTCATGACTGCTCCATAGAGAGTACACAGAAAGGACAAAGGTAAAAACAGACAGATGGGTTGAGACACTTGAAATTATCCAGGCTGAAGAGTATGGCGGCCTGGACCAGGGTGACAGTAGAAGAGGGCATTTGTATGTGTCTGAAAGAAGCGCTCTG
Organism: Phyllostomus hastatus; assembly: GCF_019186645.2. Classification (NCBI taxonomy): domain Eukaryota; kingdom Metazoa; phylum Chordata; class Mammalia; order Chiroptera; family Phyllostomidae; genus Phyllostomus; species Phyllostomus hastatus. The sequence continues at coordinate 109,260,061 of NW_025334041.1, read as the reverse complement.
ACACAGTTTGCCACCGACTGGGATGTGGGGGTATGAGAAAAAGAAAGAAGTCAAAAATGACTCCAAAGCGTTGGATCAGAAGAAATGGAAGAATGAATTTACCAATTATTAAGATGTGAAATTCTAGGAAGTAACAGGGTTGGGAAGAAAAATCAAGTATTGAAATTGTTAAATCTGAGGTAGCTAAGTAGACATCTAAGTAGAGATTTTGACTATGTATCTAGTTATCTGAATTTGAATTGAAAGTTCAGGGAAGAGTTACAGGCTAGAAATACAAAGTTGGGCATGGTTAACATATAGAAGATATTTCAAGTCATGGGCTGGAGGAGATAATCATGGGAGTGAGTGAAATTGGAGAAATTAAGAATTCTCAACACTACACTCTGGGTGCTCCAACTTTAGGAGGTTTGGGATGAAAATGAGGAATTAAGCTGGGAAAAACAAAAGATAGTAGCCAATGTGGTGGGGGAGGGTGGGGATGAGGAAAGAGTAGACTCCTGGAAATCAAATATAGAAAATGTTTCAAAAATAATGGCATAATCACCAGTGTCAAGTGAGGCTGACAGGTCAAGGAGGGTAAAAACTGAGAGATAACCTTTGGTTTTGGCAACATACAGTCCCTGATCTGTCACTGGAGTGATGGGTAATAAGAGCCAGTTTGAAATCTGTTCAAGCATGGGAAAAGATAAAGTGTATGTAATGGGCATGGAAATTCTTTTTAGGAGTTCTGCTCCTCAAAGGGGAAAGCAGAGAAATTGACAAAAAGCATAGAACTCTATACAAAGACAGGTTATATAGGGCAGATATGGAGGTAGGGTGTATAAGAAAAATTGCTTACCATCCTGTGTGCTCAGCCTCCTCTTGTTTCTTTCTCTCTTTCTCTCCATGATATAAATCCTACCCTCCTCCATAGGTGCCTGGACATCCAGGCTCCTGAAGGGCCTCCCTATGCTCCACTGTATCAAAGCTCTCAAGAGCAAAGAGATGAACCCATCCCACTGAGCAGATCATGAGGCTGCACAGATCTTCAATGGCAGATTCTTTGTACTTCTGACACTGATCAGTAATCCTGAACAAAAATGATGGATTCAAAATAGATTATCTAGAAACATCATCACAGCTCTACCTTCCCACTTAACCCTACTGCAAAATGCTATGATACAATGAATAACATCACTAATTTGGAAAACAAACAAAAGATTAAAAGGTATTTTGAATCACAAATACTCTCTTTTTACATCATTGTAACATGTTGGGTTTTGTTCTGAAAAGAGCAATCAGAAGCAACCAAGATGTCATTCAGTAGGTGAACAGACAGATAAACTGTGGTATGTCCAGACGATGGAATATTATCCAGCACTAAAAAGAAATGAGCTAGCAAGCCATAAAGAAAACATGGAGGAACTTTAAGTGCATATTACTAAGTGAAACAAGACAATCTGAAAAGGCTACACACTGCATGACTTCAACCACATGACATTCTGGAAAACAAGGAAGACAATGAAAAGGTCAGCGGTGACCAAGTGCAGGGCTGGGGGAGAGACCAATAAGCAGAGCACAGAAGATTTTTAGAACAATGAAAAATACTCTGTATGATAACATAATGATGGATATACTCATATGACATTATAAATTTATCCAAACCCATGGAATGCAGAACACCAAAAGTGAACCCTAGGGTAAACTGTAAACTCCAGGTGACAATGATGTGTCACTGCCGGTCCGTCCTCAGTAAGTAAATGTGCCGTTCTGGAGAGCGCTGTTGGTAACTGAGGAGATCGTGAGTGTAGGGGGCAATGGGAGCACAAGAAGCCTCTGTACCTCTCTCTCACTCAATGTTCTCGTAAATCTAACACTGCTCTAAAAAAATTGTCTTAAAAAAAATAAAAGTACATCAATAATGAGTGACACAGGAGAGTTGATGTTGACTTAGAGTGTAACTTTTAAACTTCATGTTTATTTATTTAGTAAACATTTCTGGCACCTACTATATGTAGGCAGTGTGCTAAGCACTATGGGGAGAAAACAAAGAATGAATGAAATAAAAGTGACTACACCAAAGAGATTATTTTATTCTCCTTTACCTCTGATGATAGTTAATTTTAGAACTTCAGATATTACTAAATCATAATTGTGTGCCTCAATTGTCTTTAACATGAGCCACTTTAATAAACTTCTAAATTCAGAAAAACAGAGGGAAATTCTCTAGTTACTTTTGCATCAGATTAGGCATGGTAACAAAGAATAGGTGTTCCAGAAGTAAAGTTGAAATATTTTTTTAACTACTGCCATTCAATTATACTGTTGTTGTAGTAATATTTGAATTTGTATAGCAGTGTTTAAACATCAACTCTAATAAAAATTAATAATTCAGAGGAAAATGTAAGTAGAATACATCTCTGAAATAGCTATTTATATGACAGTAAGCATGTTCTCCTAAGGTCAGATTAGCACCTTACGATGAAGTGAAATGCTAAAACTATGCTATACTGTACCAAAACCAAAACATGCCACTGTTTTTATTTTTAAGCAGCAAGCTCCTATAGTACCAAAAAAAATGCAACAGTTATTTACAAATTTTTAATGTGAACTTTTATTATCTTCCACACTCGGTTATGGTATTTTCTCTATTATATTTTTATTTGTGAAAATCAAGACATTTTAAAAGCCCATTTATACATGGGCTTTTAAATTAGAGACATTTAAATTAGAGATATTTTAGCCCCCGGAATCTAAGTTCTGATTATTATGAGTGTGAATTGCATGGATTCTTTTTTCTTTACCTCTTTTGCTGTCAAAATGTATCATTTATTTTCTTACATCATAATACCATCGAAGGTTTGTAAAGTTGAATTCAGTGTCCCCTTGGCCTCAGCTCCCTAATGCATTTCATAGTGAGGCACACTAGTTATCAGCCCTGGCCAGCAGTAATAAATACTTGGGTTGCTCAATTCCTATTTCGTAAGTAACTGCTTCTTGGCTATTTGTTCAGTTACACCAAGGTGATGAGTTATAATTTGAGAATATTCTTCATAAAGCACTTTGAAAGAGAAAAAATGTCTCTGGTTTTACATATTTTACATGTCCTGATTTTACCTGTATTATCATATATTAATAGTACATTCAGATATAGCTTTCAAGGAATTTTTTTCTTCATGGCATTTTAATTTTATTAATCCCAAATCCACAATAATTGAGACAGAGTGAGTTAAATTGTGAGTTCTTTTAATCTCAAGGTCAGATTATATCTATGTCTTCAAAGTTCCTAAAATCACATACTCTACAGTGGATATTGCAAAATGTTCTACACATACTCCCTTGTCGTTCTGAAAGCCAACCAGTCACAGCACCGCCCTCCAAAAGAACAAAAATGGTTTAACTTGCTGAGATTAAGATACTTTATGCCATTTGGAAGCAAAGGAATGTGAATTTCAAAATAGCCTACAATAGCTTTTTAATAAGTCAGATCTTGTTTTTACCTATAAATCTTACTAAAGTAATGAGCTTTTATTACAGAGTTAAATGTCACTTCAGTTTTTTAGTTTTGTACTTTACTTTCAGTAGATACGTTATTTTTAGTGGCTTTTCTGAAATCAATCATTTTGGTACCAGAGTTGGAGTCTCTAACTTCTTGAGAAATCTCATAATAGCTTGCTCTTCAGTGCGTTGTTTATACAGAAACAAGCAGGCTGGGTTTTTTCCTATCTCTTCTCCTGCAACTAGAATCTCATCCTATAAAATGAAATAAAGTGATTATCATGAGGGCCATTTTGCTTTTACTTTCCTTTGATTTGAAACGCCAAAATAGATGAATTTTAATTTTGTTTTCCCCTTATCTGGACAAATTCTAAAAACATCAGTTTTCTTCTCATTGTTTTTATTATATGGTACTGCCATCTATGGGTTCCACTCAGAATAATTCTGGTTTGGGGATTAAAGAAATTTAGGATTTAGAACCTAAAAGATCATCTAGTCCTCGTCTTTTATTTAAAGACAAGAAACTCAAGACTCTAAGTGGCTAAATAACTTCAACACAAGCACATGGCTAATCACTGATAGAGGCTGAATTATCCCCAACATTTAATACTTTTTACCTGTACATGTGATTTCAAATTCACATTTTTGCCTCATTTATGATTTGAACAAGCAAAAATATTTCTGTTCCTAACATCTGAGGATGTGTTGTTTTTCAAAGTGAAGTAAAAATGAGGTATTTTAAATATATAAACATCTAACCACCTAAGTATCTTTATTATAATTAATTTGCATATTTGTTTTGAGGATTTTTTTAAAGCAAGAACTCTGTATTTAAGATAGTTAGAAACTCATAATGTGCCCCAGCTGGCCTAGCTCAGTGGATTGAGCGTGGGCTGTGAACCAAAGTGTCGCAGGTTCGATTCCCAGTCAGGGCACATGCCTGGGTTGCAGGCCATGACCCCCAGCAACTGCACATTGATGTTTTTCTCTCTCTCTCTCTCACTCTCTCTATCTCCCTCCCTTCCCTCTCTAAAAATAAATAAATAAAAATCTTTAAAAAAAAGAATTAAAAAAACTCATAATGTTAAGAATATATCTGACTAAGAAATTTAAGGCAAGTGTCATTTCTAAGTCAAAGGAATAAGAATTCAATGTGATTTTTAATTTCTCTGTAGTTATCTCCAAACACAAGGGGATCAAGGGAAAAAAAGTCTGACTATTATTTCTGACAGTAATTGCAAAAAAAATATTTTGAAAGTTTAATGGCAAGAAATTTTTTTGAAAGTTCAAATTTAATAAAACATATTGGAGTATAATGACTTTGAATTTTTTGGTGTTCCACTTAACATGCCAACACTTTATTAATAATTTTTACAACAGTATGCATGAATGGCATTGGTCTTTGGTTTGCTTTTTATTCAGCCATCAAAATTATGTCAGCTTCTGAAAATGAATTGGGAAACTTTTATCTTTTTCTAGGCTTCACAACAGTTTAAATGGTATTGGAGCTGTACATAATGTCATTCCCAAAGCCAACCCTCATTTTAGGTCATCGTGCTGCTTTTGCTCCCCCAGCTTCTCAGGGATTTTGGGGAATTGTTAGTATACCCTGAATCTGTTTCAGGTCTATGCAAAATGGTTTGGTTTTGTTTTGCTTCATTTTGATTTAGAGCTTTATTGAGGTATAGTTAATATACAAAAAGCTAATGTGCACAATTTGCTGAGTTTGGACATATGCATAAACCCATGATATAACCACCACTATTAAATTAATAAATATATTCATCACATCCAAAAGTTGCTTTGCAACCCTTCAGGGTTTTTGTTTTGTTTTGTTTTCATTTTTTGTTTTTCTTTGTGATAAGAACATTTAGCATGAGATCTACACTCTTAACAAAATTTTAAGTATGCATTCACTTCTTTTTCTGACATTGATCCTACTGGACTATTTCCTGATTGTATTAACTCAGTGCAATGACTGCCAGGTAGTAGCAGTTTCAAAAATCATACCCATAACCACTATTTAGTAACAAACGCTAGAAATTAAAGTCTGTTTCTTAAAAACTGAAATTGATAGATCAACCCACACTCGGACTTACCTACTGATTCTCCTTGACCTATTTATGAATAACTATCTAAGTTTAATGTGAAACAAGGCAATTACATAGTACATAACTATTCAGGGAGAAAAATAACTGAGGTAGGTTGAACAAGTCATAGAAAAAAGTACGTTCTTTCTATATTTATCTACTAAGAAGATTCACAGTTATTTTAATGATCTTTTGCAAGGTGCAGAGTCAAGAAATTTCTTTGCTGTGTAGGCTAAGCCTAGAAAACTATACAGAAAAATTAACTTAGAACAAAGAATAGTCCTTACCACTGCCCCCCAAAAGTAAAAGTCTTCTAACTAATGTCCATTGTAAATAGGAAAGTTATTTCTCAATCCTCCCTTTGTAAACCATGATTTTTCTCATTCACTAATCACTTTATAAACAAGATAGGAAACAACATAAAACTGTTTCAAATGTAACCACATTCTCCCAGAGCTTACTGAAGGTTTAATAACAAAAATAATTATAATTAACATTTACACTGTGCTCACTATGTGCCAGAGAGTTTGACTCCCATGTTCCAACTATTTAAACAATATTATAAGTTTACTACATACAGAGTTCTGTATTAGATGCTACAGGAATTAAAAGTCTGAGTAATATCCAGTTGTGTCACCCCCAAAGTTGTAGCCTTCTTAAAGAAATCATTGTACAAATCACTGGAATAAAGCAAATCCATGCACAAGAGAGAGGCAAACCAAGTGCTATTTCGCATCAGATAAAAGTCCAGGCCAAGAGTATACACCAGGAAAACATAGCATATAAAAGACAAGTAAATGGGAAATTTCAGGTATATTCAAATAATATCATTACCCATTTTGGCAGGAGCTTCTATTAGCTTTAAATTTTAGAAGATAACCTCAAAAGTTGAATTAGAAACAAAATGTGAAAGTCTTGTATGTCACAGTATATTTATGACTGATTTAGATGCAGAGAATAACTGGAAAGTTCTATGAGCTCTGACCTGGAAAACTTGATAACAGGTAAACAGCAACAGGTGGCAAATAATGAAGGAGACTGTTACAATAGCATCAAAGTAGTTGCAATGGAATTGAGAGAGTGGTGGGAGGAAAACGAGTGGATAGTCACAGGAAGCATTTGGACAATGGAATATTCTATGACTTAGCATTCATTGACTGGATGTTGCAAGGAGGGCGGAGTCAAATACAACTCATAAGATGCTACCATTAGAAATAGAAAAATCAGGAGGGGAACACCTAAACGGAAAAATGACAAGTTCCTATGAATTCAAAGTGCCAAAAACCATTCAAATAGGAGTCCCAGAAAGACAGGCGGGAACACAGATCCGCAGGTCAGGGTGCACAAGGTCGTCTGAGTTATTTCTCTGTTGAAGAGATCACTAAATTCATGGGAGGAGCTGGAGTTAGAATGGCTTAGCAATGAGGGCCAATGGAAGAGTAAATGGGAAATCTTATTTTCAGAACCACAGGAAGAAAAGGGATTAAAGAAGGTACACACAGGTCTTCAGATAGGTCAGAAGAGAACCAGTAAAAATACTATAGAACCAAAAAGAAAGTTTCAAGGAGGACGCTGTCCAATGTTTCAGGCATGGAGATGACAATAAGGAAAAAGGACTTAGAATAAACTGCAGATGATGCTGCATGAGATTGCTGATGAATCTTTGACAGAAGATTTTTATTAGAGAGATCTTCCCAAAATATTCATTTTCACCAACAGTGCCTTTTACCAATGGCGTTACATGACAACATTATGTGTTCTCAATTACTCATATTCTTCTTACTTTTGCCATGCTTTTCAGTAGGATGGATGTACTTCCAACCCCACTGACTTTGAGTTTCGCCTTATGACTTGTTTTGGTGAATAGAATGTGAGCAGGCTTAATGCCACCTTCTATCAGAGATACAAATTAGGCCTCTCTTGTGTTCTGCTTTCTGCCATGAGAATGGTGTGACCCAGAGAGGGGCAGCTCCTTTAGCCTGTGTCTGGAATGGGAAGATAGATGGCACTAACCCCAGGTGAGCCTAGCCAAGAACGCTCAGCCAACTTGCAGCCCTCTTGTAGTATAAACTAAAAATAAGTATTTGCTCTTATAACCCATTGAGATATTGGAGATGTTTGTTTCCACAGCAAAAGCCGACTAATACATCACCTTTAAACTGTTTTAAAATTTCAGAATCTTTGAAAATGTTGCTGTGTGAAGTTCCTCAAGACATACAAATTAAATATATTTTACATTAATAGTGTCATAAAGTTGAATCAAAGTTTGAGATAAAAATCACACCTACTAGCTTTTGGTCATTCATTTAAGTAATTTGTAGATATACATGACTCTCTGTAAAGTACTTCTAATAATGTGATATACAAGACACAAAGTGTGCTTTCTTTTAATTCATCTCCATGGACTCTGTAACAGCCATACAGCCACACTCTCCTATTGCTTGGATTTACCATGGAAAGTATTTTTCCTCCCTGTTATTGTTGGCAAAAGCTGCATCATCTGGTCTGTTCAGAACTCTACAATCTGCACTGCCAATTGTGCTATTACAATGCCTCAAGATTTCCTCTACTTTTCCTTTATTCTTGCTACCTCCTTTGTGCCTTATGATTTGCTTTATGGCATTGTACTCTAGCTCTTGACATACAGCGCAGCACACTAAATTACCCTAACTCAAATAAACGACTTACCATTTGAATATGCTCAGGCAATTTTAAATGTGATATGTTCCCCCTGGACTTGGCCTGAAAAATCAGTGGCATAAAAATTAAGAGTACTTTAGCTTATAACCTGCACAATTTTCCCTTTGCTACTCCAATTTGTGATATCACTGTAAACTAAAATTGTGTGTTTTTGAGGAAAGATAATGCATTGCTTTGCAGTATGAAGATTTTTTCATTTATCATCACAATTTACTAAAATTATAAGATGCTTAGTATATAAGAATATTGATAAACTTACATTTCATATTAAATAATAAAGATGCAAAACATAATATAAATAATGAACACCTTCCAAAATTTTCCTTTCTTTTATTTATTTTTTTATTGTTCAAGTACAGTTGTCTCCATTTCCACTTTCCCATGGCCCCCCACCACACCCATCCCTACCTCCCACCCTCAAACCTACTCCCTTTGGCTTTGTCCTTGTGTCCTTCATAAATGTTCCTTGATGTCCCCCATTACCCCCTATTATCCTTCTCCTTGCTCCCCTCTGGTTACTATCAGTTTGTTCTTTATTTCAGTGTCTCTGGCTGTATTTTGCCTGCTTGTTTGTTTGTTGAAAATAAGCCAGGCAATGCAAGAGAAATACCATATGACCTCAAAATTTCCTTTTAAATATCATAAGGACAGTGCTGTGTGGTCAGAAGCATGTAGCTGATAATAATGTTACACCTGGAAAAAAATAAGGTTGAAGACATGCCCCTGAATGTGCTATTATCTTGAACACAGTCGTCATGCCTGTTACCATTGTTGACTCAAGCAGGAGACAGCAGATGGCATGATGGGGCACTCTGGGGGCCGCCTAAATTCCAGGTGGAGACAAAGGTGGGTACAGAACCAAAAGTGAAAAGATTAAAGAGATTTTTTTTTAAAGAACAAGAAAAGAAAGAAAGAGAACTCAGCAGCTTCCAAGGCATGGCAAACTGAGAAGGGAAAGCTCTCACTGGGAAACACATCAGAGATTTGCTCCGAGAAATGTTTTTAATAAAAGGAAATTTGGATTCTAGAAAACAGTACCTGTCCAAAGGCTCTTTTCGCTCTTCTATTACTTAAAATGTTTAGTTTTTGTTACTTGTTAAATAATAGTGCTGCCTGCCTAATTATGTTCTCAAGAGTACATTTAATTGTAGTTTCTACGTTCAGTGACTCGGTCATTAAACCAACATACTATGACCTCATGATGTTCCCTCCCACTGGAGCACAATCAGAAAGCATAACCCACTAACCCCTTGGACTTTCCTTTTTTTCTCACAGAAGATTCCTCTTGGATACATGTGGAAAAATATGGCATTTCGATTCCCCAATCATTTCTTCCTTCAGCAATAGAGCACCTGTCAGCTTCCCTCACACTGTGAGCTGTTCACTCTCCATGAGCCTTAATCCCACGTGATCAAATGGAACTGGTGCTTCTTGAATATCCATCTGAACTCACCTCCAAATTCAGTTCTTAGTTCCACTGTGGAAGCTGAGGACAACAGGAAAGGTTTGACCTTAGAGTTTATTTTCTCAAATATCTCCACATATCATAAATGCCATATATTCTCCCTAGTGTTTTTATTCAGGAAAACATACAGCCGGCATATCACAAAAGACCAAAAATTAAATTTCTTAGTAGGAACTATCAAAAGTTTAGTTCTCATGACTCATTAAATAATAGGACTACCCGCCTAATTATGTTTATTTTTTAGTTTCTCCAATACAGTTTTGGAAACCACTAACAATGATAACACCAAATTTCTCATCCCATGGGATCCCCCAAGGATGTAACTCAAGAAGAGTGAGGTAAATAGGAGATCAAGATAAAGATGCCAGCCCATTTCATGAGGTTAGATAAAATTTTATTCATAAATTTCAACACACCATTCTTAGTGAAAATGTATATAAAAACAAAATGTACATTTTCCCCTCTCCTGGTGAGTTTAAAAGTTTAAGCTCAAATATTAAGTATACCCATATTTAAACAATCAAATTATCAATATACAAGAACCAAACTGAAAGTGTTTTATTTCTTTGCCAGAATTAGGGCAGTTTACATAACACACTTTCTATGCTGATATTTTTCTCCTCTTTCTATTATTTCCAAAAATCTACACTTTTCTTTCATGTAGGCATAGCTTCAGTGTTTATTAGATTTAATATAAAATCAAAATATTGCTTCAGATTAAAACCGTATGTTATATTTTTAGGTTCCTAAGATGCCAATAAATTCTAGGCTAATTTTACATCGATATTTTAATATAACGTATAAGCAGAAGACATAATTCAGCTTAATTTCAATAAAAAATGTAGTTTGTGTATTAGGTGTTGTCACAACTACCACTTTACAGGTGGGAAATTATAACTCAGTGAATTGGGTTTGGGTTTTGTTTTTTTTTTTTGTTTTTAATCTTGCTTTTGTTTAAAATTAGAAGGTGGAAGCACCACTTATGTTGAAGTGTTTTTGGGACATCCCCTTTCCTCCCTGATCCGATTCTACCTGAAGATCGAAATTCAACCTCTGACCTGCCTTCTCGCACTGCCTGCCCCGCCTCCAGTCTCCAAGCACCGGACAGTCAGGCCACACCAAACTGCCCTGCACCTCTGAGCCTTTCCCTCACTCTTCCTGGAATTTCTCCACTCTGCTTATGCCTTAAAACTCCTAAATAATTTTGAATAAAAATCACAGCTCAAAAGTCATCCCCTCTCAAGAGAGCGTCCATGAACGCCCTCTTGCATTTCACGCCCACCAGACTGCATTATGGTCTCTCCCCCTCCCCCACCCCATCCCTTCTTCACCCTGCCCCTGAACCCCTCCCAGGCTGGGTACCCCTTAAGGACAAGGACTAAGATTCCTCTCTCCTAATTCTGTCCACTAAAATAACGCAGTCATACCTTATGTTACTGAAACTTGAGTTCTAAATTTTTAACTGATGTATATTCTAGACTAAGTCCCAAATTAGTGCATTTAAAGACTCCAATGGCTTCGAGTATAATTTTGTTTTATATTGTCGTATAACTATTAAGGAACTTCTTTTACCCCAGCTTGAATAAATTATTAGAGATACGGTTCCATAATTGACTGGCAAGACAGACCACCCACACTCCCCAAATTGGTCAGAAAATAGAATCTCAAATTATCTGCACACAACATCTTAGCTCAGCTGATCAGCTGAAAGACATTAAGTTTTTGGATGACTGACTAAAGTATGTGCAGTCCACTTACTCCTCCAAAGGCTTCAATACAGTGTTTCCCAAGTACAGTTCATAGACCTCTTGTATCTTCGAAGACTTCCAGGGTGACTGTCTAAAATGCAAATTCTAGGAAACCACTTCCTAACTAGTGAGTCAGAAGTCCTAGGGGAAGGGGTGATGGTGAATAGAAGAGATTCATAAATCTACACATAAAGGAACTACCCATAATCTCCACTGCATTTGATCACATCATCAAAGAATATTTATATTGTTCCCTTAAAGAACAAATTCTACTGAGTTATATTCTAGCCTCAGTGCTGTTTTCCTCCACTGATGAACATTATGAAAAGTCAATCTATAAGACTCAGCACTGTGTAATTTATGAGTGTTAGTGAGCACGCAGTTCATCATACTGTATCATATCTTTTCCCTAAGAATCCATAGGAAAATTTTCTCACTAGTCTTAGTGGGTATAACTCCCAAATACTATTCTACATATGGTCATTACGAATCTTATCATCAGTCCCTTTTCTCTCCCCCACTGCTTACTAAAAAGGTCAAAGCCAAATCTCTCACCCATCTCTAGCCAACACATAGAACTTTAAATCTTAAATTTAATGTACTATTATCATTCTTGCCTTCATTTTATTTAGTTGGCTTTACTCTCCTTTGCCTCATTTTTTTCTAAAATAATTTTAATTTACTTAATCTTTCTATAGTTTATGCTCTATTATAAGTTTATTTAAAGACTTACAGGAATAGACAATTTAAAGACATAAGAATTTTAAATGAATAAATGAGTAAAGCATATCTAGAATGATTTTTTAAATTTAACCTTCTCAACTCATTTTATTATTGATTGATTGAATGATTGATTGGGTGACTTATTTATTTATTTCTAACCAAATCCCTGAGCCACACATCTGAGTTCTTTTCTTTTCATGAACTTTTCTCGAGAAGTGTTAGCTTGGAAATGCATTTGCCATGGGGTTTCCCCTCTATATGATTTTCCTTTAGAATCTGTATTTCCTTTTATTATAAATCAATTTTACCAAATTATAGAAGACAGGAGGATTATTTTTTAAGTCACTCAAAATCCTATCATTTGAACACATCTATTATTTTTATTTTGATATATTTCTTTCCTTTCATATTTTGTCAATGTATAGCATTTATTTATTATTCAGCAAGCATTTTCCAAGTGCTGACGACACGCCAGTCAGAGTGTCACACACTGGGACACAAATATAAAAGCAAAGTGATAGACTTCAGGCAGATCTCAGTCTAGCAAATGATACCAATATGTGAAAAGGTAACCTGATACAATGTGATAGGTGTGGAAAGAACTGCAGGCCACCAGGAACAGGTAATCCTTCAGCTGGAACCTAAAAGATAAAGAGGGATTGTGTTTATAAACTTTGGAAAGAAGACATGACACGCTGCCACAGTGCGGTGGCTTCACTGGGGCAGTTATAAGAAAGGAGGGCATGAAGGGGTCAGGGGTCAGGATCACCTGTGTGCCGCGGAAAGGAATCTGAACATTCATTACAGAGACAAAGAAAAACAAAGACAGTTCCAAATGGAAGAGTAACATGATTAGATCTGCATGTCAACAATCCTTTTGGTAGCATCAGGAAGGACAGGTAGGAGGGGCAGCCAATAAAGACAGGTAAGCCATTAGGGTCTGCACTGGGAGTAAAAGTGAAGAGCCAAGGGACCCAAAGGATAAAAGTAAGGAGTGTTACAGAAGATCAACTTAATCAGTGACTGGATAATAGGGGGCTGGGCAGAAAGTGGGGGGTAGATGGGAGGAAAACAGAATTTAGGGTGACTTCGGTTTCTGATTGAGGATGCTGGAGTGACCATGTTGCCAGTAACTGAGACAGGAACACCTGTTAAGAAGAGTGGACACAGAATTGCAGGGGAGAGAATAGAGGGGAGACTAAGGAGGAGGCAGGAGTTCAGTGTGGGACACATCCTGTCTGCAGCGCTGGTGGGGCTCAGAGACACAGCCTTTGTTGTCCTTGCATAGACAGAGTTGGAAGGAATCTGGACAAAGAGACTTGGGAGCATTCCCTGAACAGCAGGTAGTTAAAACCGTATGAGCAGACCTCCGTGAGGGCTGACCGAACGTGCCCTGGAGGGGATGGGAGGGAGGCAGTAAAGGCCTGAGGGAGATGGATGGGAAGGTTAATGGAGGATGAGAAGAGAAACTAGCACAGTCTGGAGTCGAGATTTGGCTACAGCTAGAGAGACACACAGAGCCAAGGGAGAGACTTCTTTAATTCAGCGTGAGAGGTTTGATTATGTTTTCAGCCCACAGAACACATACTTACAGAGGAGACAATGCTGAGAGAAAGGAGAGAGGAATTAATTAATGAAGCAAGGACATGAGGGAAAATAAAAGGATAGGATCAAGAGGCAAAAGCAGACATTCACCTAGAACCAGGAGGAAATACTTTTCCTAAGTAGAGAGGGGAAAAAAGAAAACATGGGCGGTGACAGAATGACATTACAGATGTGGGGGAGAGATTGAAGGGCCCTTATGTCCATTAGCTTGTTGATGTTCTGGAGACAATGTCAAATGCTGGTCATGTACAGGGCAGGCAAGGCTCTCAGAAGAATCAGGGACTGTGAGAGGAGCTGCTACGAGGAATGAAAGAAAGACCCCCTAATGGTAAGGGGAGGATAGCCCAGCACCATCGCAGCTCCACTGTGAATTTGCAGTAGCAATGAATTGGTTCATGATTTACTTCTAGCCACACTTGGCCAATGAGTAAAAAAGCAGAGAATCCATATTTAAGCATTGACTAAAGTTGGGGACTGTTTTTAATTTTTGGTAAGAGAGGGGGCAATACATGACAACCATTAATGATAAGGTTTGCAGGATGGACCAAAACTTAAGCAGTGCTAAATAACAAGAGGCCTCACCCTTCACTTCAAGGAGGAGAAGAACAGACTGTGTGCCCTCTGCAGCCAGGTATAGTGCAGAAACAACTGAGTAAGTGCTCTCCCTGCAAGCAGGCAAATCCCAAAGAGGATCTAGAAGGAGCTGATCCTCTTACACCCTCTTCAAAATTCACCAGACAAATCATTCCTCCTCTCCTGAAAGGAGCAAGTGCAGGAACCAGAGCCAGGAATTTTACTCAGCTGGAGGTCTAACCACAAGGAGCAGGAGTCAGGAAAGTGTCCCTTCTATTGAGTTGGCCAAAAAAGTCTGTTTAGTTTTTCCCATAAAATAAAAGATACATTTTTCATTTTCACCAATAACTTTGTTGATTTGGATATCTTGAGTATGTCAGCTATCTCCCGCTATTGGCTTCTCGTGGGTAAAGGCCAGGGGTGCTGCTAAGCGTCTTCCAAAGCATAAGACAGCCTCACAGCAAAGAGTTATTTGGCCAAAATGTCAATAGTACCAAGAAACTTCACAAACCACTTTTGACACCTCCCATCAGTCACAGCACCTTCTCCGTACACTGCACATCTCTTTTTATGCATCCCAGTTGCATTTTTACCTTTCTTGAAATAATAAAGCATAATCTGCCAAAAACATTGCATATTTTCTTCTATCTTCAATATTAAAATGGCTGCACATTCACCGATTTTTGTTTTTTAAATGCACACTGATATGACAGCTGTCACAATACAATTTAACAAAATTGTTTCAAATGAAGTTAAAGACAACTAAGCACTCCTAGAGCAAGCATAGGAGAAAAAAGTAAACAGACTTTTTGTCCAACCCAATGCCTTTACACAAACAGGAGAAAAACAAGGGGGACAGAAACTTGATGTGCTAGCAAAAGGGTGATTCTAGTGAGTGTCCGGGCTAGAAAAAGAAAGGAATGTGGATATGAGAGCCCAGTGAACATAAAGGAAAGAACTGGCCAAGGGTGATGATATCCAAGGACAGCCTTGGTGGGAGTGTGGTGGGTTTGGTGGAAAAGAAAGGATTTGAGAGATTTTTATCAGAGAGTAATGGAACTTAAAGCTTCAGAGAGCAAGCAGTTCCAGCCGATCACTGAAACAGGAGAGTGGAGTGGATTAGGCTGCTGGCCACACTGCAGAGGAAAATCTCATGAAACTTGCCCTGGCTAATGTGGCTCAGTAGATTGAGCTCCGGCCTGCAGACCAAAAGATTGCCAGTTTAATTCCTGGTCTGGGCACATGCCTGGGTTTCAGGCCAGGTCCCTTGTTGGGGCTGTGTGAGAGGCAATCAATCAATGTTTCTCTCCCTCTCTTTCTCCTTCACTCCCCCTTTCTCTATAAATAAATAAAATCTTTAAAAAAAAAGAAAATATCAAGAAACTAGGTGCTGGATAGGCTAACCCCAAGGACTCTCAGGTAATGCCCAGCTTGGCAAGACTAGATGTGGGGAGGAATACAATGAATCGAATGCCGAAGTCCTTAAAGAGTAGGAAGCAACGAGCTGCACTGGGTTAGCAGATGACACGAGCTGCTAGGACGACCCCAGCAACAAGCTGCAGGTGGGATGACCTAAATGTTGGATGAAGACTGAAGAAGGTTTTGTTTCTGAGAAAAACAGAAAAACAAAAAAACAAAAACAAAACATGCCTTAGTAGCAGCAGGAGAGTTAGGAGAATGCGTTCATTGCCTTCCTTCCTTCTGCATTGTTACCGGAACATAAAAGAATGAAGTCTTTTTGTTCTTTCTGGCCCACTCGGGGCTGGAAAATGGGAGCCCTCCACTATCCAGACTGCCTTCTTGAGTGTTAAAAATTACACAGAATGATGCTGATGTGGTAAGGGCCATGGAGATCTTCCCAAGGCACCTTCCTGTACAGTCTACCCCTCTGAGAAACTCTCAGCACTCACGGAAGAAGACCTGCAGCACAGAAGCCTGGTTAGCTTGCATTCGTCAAATGTCTCCCTAATGACTCAGCTGAAGAGTTTCTCAAGGTTATTAGTGAGTGAAGAATAAAATCCCAGTTTTCTAAATATGAGTCTAGGATCTTTCCAAGCACCCAGCAGCATTTATATGTGTTCCTTGAAGTGGGGCGCTGATGAGACACCTCAGAAGTCAGCAGCTGAGAAAAAGAGGAGACTGGCCAGGTGGCGCTCCAGGTACACCCCACCATTTCCACCAAAACAGCTCTGCTTCTATGAGTTTTATATATTGATGTTCCATTTACTATTTGAAGTTAATATTTTAAAATATCAAGTCTCCTAGGCACATGTAAAAGTTTAGAAATAGGAAGTGGTATTCTGGTATAGCTAGCAGTTGGGAGGCTTTGTTTGGGCCAACAGCTCTAACCTCCTCAATCAAGTGTAGGTTCCTTGAAAGTCAGAACATGTGTTGAACTTCGTTGAGTCCCATCTCTGACAGGGTGCCCTACACAAAATAGTCTGCCAGAACATACATGCGGATAAGAGGTTTGACCCCTGGACACTTAATTACTCAGTGCCTTTTCCCCAAGTGTCTCCATTAACAGAGGTAAGAAGTAGGAAAGAGTCATGTAGTAACAGAGAAGCATCATTTTCTGTGAGGCGTGAGTGCAAGCTGGGGCTCTCAAGAACAGAGCAAGCCCTGTTTATCAGCCAGTGTGTCTGACACCTGAGCTAGACACGAAGTTTGAGATGGGAACCGTGGTTGGAAGGTCCCTCCAGGGGCCCAGGAAATCAAATAATCCAATTAAAAATCAAGCAAAAGATCTGAAGAGACACCTCACCAGAGAGGATATACAAATGGCAAACAGGAACATGAAAAGATGCTGAATATCACATGTCGTTTAAAAAAATGAAAGCAATGATGAGAGACACTATACATTATTAAAAGGTAAAAATCTAAAACACTGACAATACTAAATGCTGGTGATGATGTGGAGCAACAGGAACTCTCATTCATTTCTCATGTTAATAAAATGGTATAACCACTTTGGAAGGTAGTTTGGCAGTTTTTTACAAAACCAAACATGCTTTTACCATATGATCCAGCAATCACACTCCTTGGAATTTACCAAAATAAGTTGAAACCTTACATCCATACAAAGCCTGCATATAAATGTTTATAGCAGCTTCATTCAGAACTGACAAAATCTGGAAGCAACCAAGATGTCTTTTAGCAGGTAAATGGGTAAATTAAATGGTGGTACATCTAGACAATAGAATACTATTCTTCTCTAAAGCTATGAAAAAGCATGGAGGAAACCTAAATACACATTAATAAGCAAGAGAAGCTGATCTAAAAGGCCACATACTGTATGATTCCGACTACATGACACTGAGGAAAAGGCAAAACTAAACAGACAGTAAAAAAGATCAGTGGTTGCCAAGGATTAGGGGGAGGGATGGATGAACAGGCAGAGCACAGAGGATTCTTAAGGCAGCAAAACAATTTTTTATATGAAGCTGCAATGGTGAATACATATCATTAGATGTTTCTCAAAACCCAGAGAATGTACAACATCAAGAGTGAACCCTAATATACACAAATATTCCAGAGGATTCACATGTCCAAAATACGTGTGTAAAACACTGATTGGGAGGGAAGCTGAGTTCTAGGAAGTCTAGGGGTGCCAAGTCACAGTTCTCTGCCCTGCTGGCTGAAGGAGAGAGAAGCTCATGCTGCCCTGCAGGGGACTCAGCACACCGGCGTCCTTCCCGGGACTGAAGGAGAAGCCTTCACATTGTTCAGAGAGAACTTCTACTGAATCACACCCAGGAGAGACTCAATCAGCTTTCAGTGAGAGACACCGTGAGAAACAGCCCTTGGAATTTGTTATTGCCTCCTGCAATAAAGCCTTTGAAGATGCTGATTTAGAAAATGTGCCCTCTTAATAAAATTCTCAGGAGACACTTTATTCTTGTACTGTAAATAGCAGTCCATTTTCTGAACAATCTAATGGTTTTTATCTCTGAAGTAATCATATTTCCTTCTATACATTGACCAGGAGAATATTTAGAGTATAATCTGAGGCTCATGCACATCAAATGCCTAGAAATATTTTTAATATTCAAGTATTAATGTATTGATGTTATTGACTAAGACTCCTTATACATTTATTACTGTTTCTAACTTATTATAGGAGTTACTTCCCAAAAAACATTCATCCCAGCTGGGTTGAAAGAGCATTTGGGAAATGTAGCAATGTCTTTTAAATAACTACACCACATTATGAGTCTCCTGAATATTCCAAGGGATTCACCTTCGTGGGTGTGAAACAAAAGAACAAGCAGCAAAATCTACTGAGGCAGGTCCACAGTCTTTTGAAAGAAAAGTTCTTTTTAACTTCCCTGAATGAGAGTTTTCCAGGAGTCCTATTCTCCTCTGCAAGGTTATGCCTAGAATTTAAAAGCAGGCATTTCTGAGTTAGTTTCAGTCCTGACTCTTTTTATGATCCTGTTCTTTTTAGCCTTCCCCAGGGCCTTTTTTATCTACTTCCAATTTGTTATCTTCCTATCTTTTATGTATCTCACAAACTACTCTAAAATACTTTCTGCAACAAAGCATGTGCCAGGTGGATAAATGGGTCCATAAAAGGATAGATCTTTATAGACCTCATGTTTCTTGGTTATAAAATGAAGAATTCAGAGGTATGATCCCTACTGTGTCTGCCTGGTCTAAAGCCAAAAATTCCATCAGAAGCTCTAGTACAACAATAAAATCTCCTTTAAAACATATCATATTTCAGATGTACTATCACAACAACTTTCTAACCAAGAGCATAATCATAAAAGTAAATAAATATCTATTTCAAAAAACATTCTATAACCTATAAAATGCCATTGCTTTTACTACATCTGATTTATTTTGGTTTTCTAATTAAATTTATTAGATTGACATTGGTTAATAAGATTATATAGGTTCCAAGTGTATAATTCTATGATACATGACCTGTATTTTGCATTTTGTGCCCACCGCCCAAAGTCAAGTCATCTACCATCACCATATATTTGGCCCCTTTTACCCGGTACTGTCTACCCCTTCCCCCTGGCAACCACAATACTGTTGCCTGAGTCTATGAGTTTCAATTTTATATCTCACGTATGAGTGACATCGTATGGTTCTTAGCTCTTTCTGACTGACTGACTTATTTTGCTTAGCATAATATTCTCAAGGTCCATCCATGTCGCAAATGGCAGTATTTCATCTTTTCTTTTGGCTGAGCCGTGTGCCATTGTATACGTGCACCACTTCTCCTCTATCCAGTCATCTGCCGAGGGACACTTTGTTGTATCCATGTCTTGGCCACTGCGAACAGTGCTGCTATGGTAGGGGTGCATGTATGTTTGAGAATAAGTGTTTTCTAATTTCTCAGGTAGATACCCAGAAGAGAGAATGCTGGGTCATATGGCAACTCCAATCTTAATTTTTTGAGGAACTGCCACAAACTTCTTTCCACCAGCAGTGAATGAAGGTTTCTTTTTATCTACAGCCTCTCCAATACTTGTTGGTGAGTTGATAATTGCTATTATCAACTTGTCTTGTTGATAACAGCAATTCTAACAGACATGAGGAGGCCCCTCATTGTAGTTCTAACTTGCATCTCCCTAATAGCTAGTGAAGTCGAGCATCTTTTCATTTATGTCTTGGCCATTTGTATGTCTTCTTGGGAGAAGTGCCTGTGCAAGTCACTGCCCATTCCTAATTGGATTGCTTGTTTGCTGGGTGTTGAGTTGTATGAGTTCTTTATATATTTTGGATATTAACCCCTAGTCAGAGTTGTTGTTTGCAAATATCTTCTCCCATTCATTTGCTTATCTCTTTATTTTATTGGCAGTTTCTTTTGCTGTGCAGAAGCTCTTTGTTTGCATAATAGTCCCATTTATTTATTTATTTTTTTACCTTTACTTCCCTTACCTTTGGGGTCACTCCATCTGATTTTAGGGTAGTGCTTTATAGCTTTATAAAACCAGTAGAACAGACCAATTAAAATGTCAGAAAGAACCTTCATCTACACTTTAAATCAATTGTGTGTATTCCTCAATCTTCCACCCATTTTTTCCTTTAATCCCTTGTTCTATCTTTTCCTTCTACCAGTAGATGGAGACAGAAAATTGTGATTTGGAAGCAAGTTACAATGGTTTTCAAAATGTAACAACACAAACCATTGTGAATGTATTCACGCTGAATGGTACACTTAACAAATGGTTAAAATGATACATACTATGTATATTTTACCACAATTATTTTCATTAAAAAAAGTTAAATGAATCACAAGAGTTTGTAACCTTTAACCCTGAACCTGTACATTAGTACCTTGTACTATTCTTTTCTATTTGATATGCATGGATATCATGTATATTCAAAAAATTGTAAAACAACAGAATTGATTTGTAAAAATCCAACCTCTTTCAATAATGCTGCTATTTAAAGAAATATAAATGTTAGTTCACAGATAGCTGCCACAGAATTACCAAGATGATATTTTCTCCAAAGAATTTATAAAGTTTCTTTTATTTATTATTATTAACTGATTTGCATAATGTTTTAGAGTGTTTCCTAGGGAATGTTTTCACCCAAACATATTTTTGTGGTCCTTCCAACAGAGGATCATCCATGCCTAAAGAACATACTGTGTCTGTTTTCATTCCCTCTGTCCAAAGAGAACATTTCATCACATTTCCTAAACAAAGGCCTTCTTTGTTTTCCCTGGGGAAAAACTCATTATATGTAGAGATAAAGATGCAGCTGGCAATGGAGAAGGATATAAACATAGACATAGATGTAACTCTCATGGCCAGATTGAAAAATCTTCATTTAGTATGAGGATCTGGAAGGAAAACATTGAAAACTTGAAAGAGGGAGAGAAAGTAGGAGAGAATTTAACCTGATCCTCATCAAGACCTTTTGTGCTTTGCAAGGTGATTGAAAGAGAAGATCCCCCTGAATTTTGATCCTTCAGCCTCAAAAGTTGGTAGCATCTGAGACAAAGACTTGCAGAGCTCCCTCTCCAAACCTCTTCATCCCTGCCTTGATGTTATCACTCTAACTGTAAGCTGTCACCTTTATGGCATTACTTCAAGATAGAACATCGGTACCTTCCCTATAACACAGAAAGACCAGTATAACACAGCTGCAGCACCTGCTTCCTGCTGACATCCGAGTGTGAACACATCCCCGGGTCCCCCCAGGCCCACCGTGCCTGTCCCTGAGGAAGACTTGCCTGTGCATGTGGGTATGCTAACAGAAAGTATCACCCTGGCCCAGACAACAACCCACCCTGACGGCAGAAGGGGAACCTACCCTTTTCTGCACCTGCAAATCCTAGCCTTGTGGAATATTTTGGAAAACCATCGAACTATGCATAGCAGCCAGTAGTCTCCCAGTACACATCACAGTAAATTCAAGGATAGCGTGAAGTTTTGTAGATTTGGTTCAGCCCAAAATGGTTCTATGTAAGTGCACAGAGTGGACAGAGTCTTCTTCCAGGGGACAGCCACCAAGAAACCCTCTATACACATCACTGACCCTTCCCTTGGCCGCAGGCCTCTCATGGTTGGATCTCTGCGGTCTAACCGTTCCCACCCCTCACTTCCTCCCTGCATTCTCTCGCTAGCCCAGATTCAAGGTGCAAAAAATGTGGTCACTTTTTAATATTCTCAACTTATACTTTGAATAAATTGAGCTGCCTCTCAAAATTTACTTTATCAAGTATCACTATGAGAGCATATATTTCCTAATAACTCATAGTTATAAACAAGACATTTTACTAAAGCAAACACCCTGAACAGAAAAAAGAAAGGACAATAATAAACAGGTTTTAAATATATAAAATAGAATCTGTAAGAAGTCTCTTTTAAAGTCCCTTTGAAGTTTTTTTTAAATTACCTTAAATCAATACAACTTAATTCACTAGCATAATGGCAATTAAAAGTTGTTACAAATAAGAAATATAGAGCAAGCCACATTACAAATATTTTTGTTGCCCTTTTAAAGATTTGTGAAATACAAGGTTGAACATGGTCATTTAATGCCTGTTAAACTGTCTCCTAAATATCCTGTTCCTTTTAAAAGTACAATGTCTCTTAGTCCTAATGAGTCATAAATCTCTTACTGTTCAACTTGTGACTGATTCCAGGTTAAAGAGTACCACATAGCTGATTTACATTTTTTATGCCATTAAATTAGTTTTGCTATGTTCTTTCAGAATTTTTAAAATGTCTTTCATTTAATATATAGTGATTTTATATAATTTAAAAACTAAAGACAATGTTTAAACTAAAAGGTTGAGCTTCATCTTATTCATCCTGAAGCAGAATTCACCTTATTCATCTTTATAAGACTGGGGCCTAGTGTAACACCTGGCGTATTGCTGGCATCCAATAAATGTTAATTAAATTAAGGGAAAAAAGTTTCTCCACAATGAATTCCTCCCTGTATTTCAGCTAAAGTTGTATTGAGATTGTGACACCAGTGTCTAGTCCTGCCCACAAAGGACTTAAAATTTCTGAAAGGACTGTCTGTTTAAACAGAAACTCATGGTGTGTAGGAGCCTTCTCTACAGCCCTCCAGGATCCTGTGGGTATGTAGATGTGCAAATTTGCATACAGTGCTTACATCCTGTATTTTTTTCATGGATTCTTCACTTGGAGAATCTTTTTCTGAATGCCTTGAATGTAGCTGTTGGGTAAACTGGAAAACAGCTACAAAACATTATTGTCCTTCACTTAAGTTAAAGAAGAGTGGAGGAATTTCGAGTGAATTGTTCCCAGAATTTCTATTCCACCAGAATTATTTTTAGAAATTTAAAAAATACATCTATAACTGGGAAAAGCTTTACCATGAGAGGGTTTTTTTTTTTACCTCCAGAAATTAGAGAATTTATCACAACTTGTTTGGAGTCAGCAAACTGATTGTCCCCCGAAGTGGAAATCCCAACACCAGTAGTGGAGACCTGAAGAAAAAGCCACCTGGGTTTGGGGCCAATTTGAAACCAGCAGAGTGTGAAGCAGAAAATATAGCTTTTAATGTGTATCCCAGGAAAAAAAGGAGAAAAAAGAATGCCACATATCACATGAGAAAGAATACCTGTATATATCAGAAACTTTGTTTTGACTCAACAGCTTGTGTTAAAATACTTTAAAGTGTTGGTGTTTATGTAATAGTTACTTAGGTTCTACCAATTTTAAGAAAGTTGGCATAATATTTTTTATTGTTAGTGTTTTTCTTGATGTAGTAACATAGGCCTAAGCATAAACCATAGAGATGCTTCTGATTAATTGTTAAATCTTTCATTTATCAACACTGTTTAGAGTATTTAAAGAGCTTTGCAATACTATTAAACAGGTAATGATGCAGATTACTGGGATAATATTATGAAGTTTGTTAAGAATGACATTAAACATTTCCTCTGATAAGATTAGCCGCCTCAAAATTTTGATAGGTTTCTATGCCTAAAATACTTTGAAATTTCTCCTGTGTTCTAAAGTCAGGACACTGAGCTATGGATGAATGATTGAACACCTAACTTGTCCCATAACTGAATCCCACAGGAAGGACAAACCTAGAAAACCACATGGAACATACCTCCTCGGAAATACTATTATTCACTCTTTATTTTAACCATCTTCCAAAAATTTGCTATTTAAAAAAGCCACACATTATGCTATTTATACATTTTAAATACTTGCAAATAGTACTACAAATATTTTAAATATTACTATAATTACGTTTCCTAGTAGTTGTGCCCTCCCTGGGGTCCTGGGCTGAAACAGAGGGCAGTAACTGTTGTGTTGATATGGTGCAGTCTAAGAGGCTCTGACTTACGCACTTTTAAGCATTCATCATATTTCACAATTCCCAGCCCACTAAACCTGAGAGATGGACGTGGGGAAGGAGATGCAGTTAAGACTATAATTACGATCTTATCCAATTTTTAGAAATGTGTCTCCTCTAGGACATCATCAAATGATCTTAATGTCTTCTCATGAGCCTTAAAAATCCTGTGATTGGCTACACACTCCAGTTAGCACTGAAAAGGTTCCCGGGTGGATTCTGGAACCTCTGACACCTTGGCACAAAGATAATTGATTAGATTCAAAGGTTTCTCCCCAACATCCAGCCAACATGAAGACTGTGTGAATTCCAAAACACTCCTTAATCTATATAAATCTACTCCAATCACAAAAGGAGACCACACACTGCTCGGAATAAAAGATATAGAAGATTACACAAAGCATTACCACGCATCACTACAAATGCACAGTCTCCTAAACACAAAGGGAGAAGACAAGTTATGCTTCCAAAGCTCTTCCTAGTATAACCATAACATTCCATTTCCCAAACACAATGGACCTTCCAAATTTTTAGTTAATTAGTATATAAGGAAGGTTCCACTCTTTAGCCAGCCTTCACCAGTCTATTCAGATCTTCACACTTACCAGGCCATTTCACATACACACACACACCCGACCTGTGTACTCCCACCCCTACTCCAGTAACTCATTGTCTTCTCTCTGCTCCAGTTATACCATCCAGTAGACCACCAAGCAATCAAAGACTCCAGTTCCTGGTGAGAAATTGATAAAACAATTACTCTGCTAGAAGTGAGACTTTTAAGAACCCTGAGCTTAGCTCTCTTTCTAATTTGGACAATGCACTTACTATTTCTGTTTCCTCTTCTTTTTAATGTGCTTTCAAACAGGGATGTGTGGTAGAGACTGATAGCGCTTTACCTTCTTCATTGTCCCCTACTCCACTCAGGGTAAGGACCCACCAGCTCAGCAACAGTGTCTCCACATTCCCTAACACCCCGTATCACACAGGGACTTAGTGTCAAACACGGAGATAAAAGAGGTTGTGCTGTATGGACTTCCGTGGAGGTTTCTTAACAGGCTCTGACTGAGCTGGGAAGTGCCTTTTGTCCTCCTTGTTGCTTAGAACACAAACATGATGACTAGCACACCTGTGTGCATCTTGAACCATGATTGAGGATGAAGCCATTTTCCAAGGTGGTAGAGCAGAAACATAGCAGCTCCTGGCTCCCTGAAGATGCAGTGGTGGCCACCCCAGCCCTAGACAGCGTACCTCCAGCCGCCTTTCCCTGGGCAATGACACTTCTATAAACCTCTGTTGCTTCGCTTTTCTGTTACATATAACTGAACTTCATTTTATCTAAAACAATGGTTTTTTCCTGACCTGAAATGCATTAAGCCCCTAAGTGCTGACTTACTCATATAACTATTGTCCAGAAAAATTATATTCACCATAGAATTACAAAAGTATTCAGTGAAATAATGAGTAGTACTTTCCACAAAATCATAACAGACTTGAGCACTGCCTTGATTGGTAGCTCTTGAGAGACATTTTTAAGAGACATTGTAAAGTAAACAGACATTGAGAACTCCAGCTCTACATAATAACATTGTTTAAATGAAGCCTAAAGCACAAGTACTCTGATGGAGTAGGAGGTTAGTTCATTTGCTAAAACATCGTCAGCATCTTCCTCATTATTTTAATACATTTTTATTCATTTTAATAGTTTGCTTTTACATTTTGATCTCTTTAGTCTTTATATTTTCTTTTTAGATGCCATTTCTGCTAATATTCTGAAATGATTCATGAGTCACACAAACCTAACCCTGTTAACTCAGCTACGCCAAGGAGCAGGAACAAATTGCCTGCATCCCAATTAGTGTTCCCTGAGCCACCCCCCCACCCCACCATCCCCAGGCACAGCTGCACTGAGACGGCCCTCTGTAAAAGCAATGTGATAAAGAGCTGGGACCTGCACTGAAAGCAGGAGGCTGAAGAAAGGAAGCATTTTGCTGGGAAATGCTTTAATAACAAGGGTAGCACATTATTAATGTTTCCAGAGAAACACTTATATTCTAAATGAGGTCTTCAGGATAAGGACAATAAAAATCATCAACCTCTGTGGCCTCTCAAATGTGCAATTGCTTGACATTTTGTCCTTGCTATTCAGAACTGGCAAATGAGCTTGGCCTAACTTGAGGAACTTCAGTTGTTGAAGTCTGAAAAATGTAAAATCCACACCATTTGGGGTAGTTGGAACATAGGACATGCTTATCAGCCTATCAAATTTCATTTCACCGTTAGTAGCCAGTGTGAACCACTTCCTCTAAATTAGAAAACTTTCACTGATTTTATGAAAGCATCTGGACTAGGACTGAGCATCTAAGCATGTCCATTTTTCCCACCTCGGTTCTCAGCTCTCGTATCTTCAGGATGCCAGTGTTACATATGGAACCACACAATCCAGGCACCTCCCTACTTTCCCCTCTTAGTCAGAATTCAACCAGTGAAACAGACCGGCATACAATACGTAAGACGTGTATTGCCAGGAACTGGCTCGAACAACTGTTGGTGCTGTCTAGGCAAATCTGAAGCCTACAACCAGGGTAAGCTGTCAGGAAAGGCAGGCTGGAACTCTCAGCAAAAACTAAAGCTGCTGCCGACAGGCAGAATTTCTTCTTATTCGGGGAAAGGCTCAGCTCTATTCTTAAGGCCTGTCAACTGATGGAATAAGTCCCACACAAATTATCTATGAAAATCGCCCTTCCTTAAAGTCAAGTGATTATAGACTTTAATCACATCTATAACATACTTTCACAGCCATATCTGAATTAGTGTTTAAGTGACGGTTAAAGACCATCACACCCTTCCTTTACCAACTCTTAGTCACAAACGCTTAGCACGTCAGCAGGATCATAGTCAGCCCTGATTACAACCCTTTCAATAAATATTAACAAAGAGGCTGCAAATATTCGAGTTTTGATCCTCACTTTCCCATATTGTCTCATGTTAGAGGTTTTCAAGGACCTTTCATTGCAAAAGTCACTTTTCACTTTTTTATCCTCTCAGCCTCAGTCTTCATAATTAAAATGGACATTTAGAAAGTGCCCGGTAAAACACTATTCCCACTGAAGTCTGCGGCGAGGGAAAAATTCTCCAGGTGCTATGTAATAACTTTCTCCGCTGTTCCCTCAAGTAGGAAATAGGAGAGGGAAGCGAAGGTGTGGCCTGGCTCCAGTCCCGCAAACCAGAAAGTCAACCTGGTTTGACCTTTCCCCGAGACAAGATCCCCTGGGTCAGGCTGAAACACTACAGGTTCTCTTTCCTCATCTTTTTCCTCCCCCTTTCTCATTTATCACAGCAAAACTACACCCACTCTATCTACCCACCCTGGAGCTCCTGCTCTGCTCTCTCCACAACATCGCAGCTTTTTTAACTAAGAACTGTTGCATTCTGGGGCAAGGGACACAACCCAAAACACAGATAATTTTACCACAAGTGAAAATATACCATGACAATGGTTTAGTGGTTGAGTTTAAGCTCAACCACTAGTGGTTTAAGCTTTCTGTGGTTGCGGGAGAGGAGAGGGGAGGCTTTTAAAAACATTATCAAAGGGGACTGAAGAAATTTATTTTCAAAGCTGGGCTTGGGTCTAATTTGTTTCATTTATTAATTGAATGACCTTTGACAAGTCTCAGCCTTCTTGTGTTTCAGCTTTCTTGCCTATAAATAAGTGGGAGAGACTTTTTAAAAATCACTATTTTTTTAAAGTTCCACTGTTTTTTGATCTGACAAATATAAAGCAACATAACGTGGAGAAGAGTTGGCCAGAACAAGAGTAGAAGAGCGGCTTAACGAACAAAGGGGGCGGGTGGGATGGACATCTGTAACAGTGTAAACAATAAAAATAAAGTAAAAGCAAACAAAAAACTACAAGGATTATGTTTAAAATGAGGTTGGGCACACATCACTCAAAAACTTTGTCAATGACATGTTTTAAAAATAATAAAAACCTTATACAACTGGTAAAAAAAGAAAAGAATAAAGAACAATGAAATGTTGAGTCTGGAAGGAACAGCAAGAAAAGGAAAAGAGTAAGGATAAGAATGCAAGAAGAAGAAAAGACGGGGTAAAGCACAGGAATGCACGGACGTGTACAAAGAGGGAATGGTGGGAGCTGGGGCAAACCCAGTTCGTGACTCCTCCACAGGAAGTAGTTATGGCTCATCTCTCCCCAACTGCAGTCATGGAAAATACAGACCTGGTGCTGTCAGATTTTAACATTTTTCAAGAAAAGCCAGAAATCTGGACTCTTATATGACCTCTCCTAATTTTTAAATGGGGGCAAACTAATTCAAATTCTAAAGAATAAAATACAGAACACACCCAATATTCCTGCAGGTAGAGCATCATTTCAGGGCTGAGACTGGGGCTAGGGACATGAGGCACTCGCCTCATAAACAACATCTAAGGAGACACCAAGAACTTCATTCATCAAGATAAACAGTATGGTAATGCAGTATTTTTATCCAGTAGGAGAGGGGAAGAAAAGCAGGCTTGGGCGTGAAGATAACAGGCATTTGATCTGAGATACTGTGAGGCACCTGGGGAAGGAGCCTCTAAAGCATTTGAGAATAGGAAAGTGACATCAATAAGTGGAAGGAAAATTAATACTTATTCAATGTCCGTTACATGCCAACCTACATATACCACCTCGTCTACCAACAATTCTCAGCAGGACTCTTTAATTATGAGGTTTAATCTCCGTTAGAGATGTTTTAATGGATATTAAAGTTACTGCCCCAAGACCACACAGGCAGCCAATGGTGTAGCTGGCACTTGTCCGAATTCCAGGTCTGTCCGATGCCCAAATCTATTCTTTCCAGTAAATTGTGCTGCCTGGAGCAAGTCACATACATCTGCATGTCATCCATAAGCCTCGAAATTGGACGAGGTTCCCACAGAGCTTAAATGACCGTTGCTGTTCATGGAGCCTGTGTCTTTAACCCGATGACTCCCTTGGGGATGGAGCCCTGTCTTCCTCTTGCCACTTTCAGCACTGGAGTCTCTCTTTGGATTAGAGCATTTCCACCCATTGACCAGCTTCCTATTGAGCCGTCTTGTCTTCAAGTATCACAGTCTCTGAACTCCACAACCAACTCACATGTAAAGACAGCCGTCTTCCTTCCACATTTACTCACACCACTACATACAGCCTTGACAAAACAACCATTTTCCACACTCTTTGGGTCCTGGCCTTGACCACCAATTTCTCTTAGGACTTGCATGTGACTTCACAGCAGCCCCCTTACTGTGCTGACATAGTTTCCTTCTTGGTCACAACTCTCCCCAAGTGCCCTGTTCAAAAAACTAATAATCGGGGCAAACATTTCTCAAAATATGATATCAAGTACTTCTTACACAGTTGATTAACTAAAGAACTAGGTTATTTGTTTTCAAATAAATGTTTTGTCTCCCCCTTCCATACATTTCTTACAGCCCTGTCCTTCCCTTAGCCCCGCATCCTCCCTGCACTGCGCCAACACGAATCCTATCCGTACTTCTTTAAGGAACTTACATTTTCCTCACCCCATAAAGCCTTTCACCAGCCCGGCCTGAATCAATCACTCTCTCTATGAGCTACGATAGTGCTGATTCATTGAACACTCATTTGCCATCTTAAATCAACAGCACATCCATCTTATCTCCCTAACTGGATGGTAAGTTCCTTAAGGACAGGGCCATGTCTTAGATTTTGTTAGTGCTCCCAAAACTTCAAGAACAATGTAGGGGCTCCAATACATATGCCTGATTGACATGCTTCTATTGCCAGAAAACCCCGAGTTATGGGCTCATATCCTCCTAACCTTCATTTCTTTGACTTTTTGTTTCTAAAATAAGAATAATATCCCATTAAATCCCAGGGGTGTTATGAAAAAAGAATGTAATGAAAATATTTTTAAAATATCTACTGACATTTGGTTTCCTTCCTTGCAATTCTTTACCATTTTCTGCCCCCAGGTAGGAGAGGGAAAATACAGCAAAGAAAGTGGGATTTAACCTCAAGGGAACAACAACAAATGTACATGCAGTTCTCTCTCAACAACATATGGTTTCCTCATTTCTCGAGTTGAAACCCATCTTGGAATGGCTGAGAAAAGAGGGAAGAAAAGACACGCACTATTTGTGAATCCCCACTTTTTAAAAAAAATTGTTTAAACTGGGGGAAAATAAAATTACTTTGAATTGACATTGTTATTTTCCCCCTTTATGAACATAACAGCTCAAGAACAAACAAGATAAGTTATAAAATAAAGAATGATAGATGGGTTCTTCACACATTAAAGTCACAGTGTACCAATTCTGACACCTATCTCCCCTCACAATAAATATACAATAAATGATTGTACGTAACGTCAGAAAACAATTCGTGCTGCAGAGCCAAGGACATTGCGCCACTAGATGTGCTTTCAGCACTTGTTTTCCTGACTTCTTTAAAGCAGGTTAAGAAAAAAATCCCTCCCGACTAAGAGGAGAAATCATTATGACATAAGAATTCAGTGAAATTCCTCCCTGTTAGAATTTGCTAAAAGAATTTGCTAAAAGAAAAGTGCCAGACAAGGGGACTTCAGGGATGAGTTTTCATAACAACAAATTAGTGTAATGAACATTACCAAGGCAGCACCATGAATTTAAATGAACTGTATGATATTTTCTTAAGTTTTCACATAATTGTTCATTTCTTCCCAGAAATAGTTAAGATTACTGATTTCTTTGCATAAGTCAATATCTTCTGAACAATAAAGCTAATAGCCCAGGAAAGCCTATGAAACGTAGCCAGGTTGTTGTCTGTTTCCAGGGCGCTGGTCCAGGAGGTGAACAGCAGTTTCTATTTCTAGTCGACGACTGTCTTTATCAAATTACTTCCTTGACTCAGTGACAGCTTTTTACAATATATTCTAAACAAAAGCTTCAATTTCTCATCTTTGTTCTGTGAGGTTAAGAATGCATTTTTTAAAGTAAAAGGATTGACCACTATTATAATTATGTGGGTTTTTAATAATACTGAAAAAAATCATGTGTGTGTAAAACTAGTTGTACAAAACACCACTCTTACTGATGTATGTATCGATCATGGAAACATAGATGGGTCTTATTAACTTCACTAAGGTTATGTTATCATGCTTCACAATTTTCTCTGGTGTTAAGTTCCACTAGGGGTAGAAATGCATGTATTTAAGTCTAGTAACATTTTTTTTTACCCTTGTGTTCTTAGCCATGTGTTTTTTTGTGTGTGTTCCAAAAGAAAGCAAATGCAAGAAAGTACAATCAAGACAAAAGAGGCAAATACAAGGAAGTACAATCCAAGAAAAGCTTCTCCTGGAGATGAGAGATAACAGTCTTTAAATGTTAGGTGATTATGTTACATCTATCCTATTAGATGTGAGATGGTAATGATAATGATTGTTCACCCTCAGCTTCTACTGCATAGCAAAATTACAAAATGTGTTTTTAATGAATGCAGCACACTGGTTATGTTTCTCTGACTTCTATTTGGCTTAAAATGGCTTAAAACATTATGTAGAAAGTTTTAACTCTAGTAATCCAAAAACACTTCAATCAGAAAACTGTTTAATATCTAATTAAAGGACATCATTGCTTACTTTTCTTCTAACTCTTATAAATGTTGGAACAAATTGCTCACTAGGTATTCTGATGCAACAATAATTTGATATCCTGGAAAAGTTAAACCATATTTGTTTCACTGTTCTGTAAATAAGGAAATTGAACTAGATGATATCCATGGTTTCTAAGATTCTCAGATTATTTACCGATTTGCCTAATTTTATATGTTAGAATTTAGTCACAGGAACACCATTTACCTTGAAAATTTCTTAAATTAGAGAACAGTCGTGGCAAATGCAAGAATGGATGAGCCCAGAGTCACCTGAGACTTGGGTTGTCCCCGTGGCACAACATTTTTCCCATTCTAACTATGGAGTGGTTTGATAATCACTTGGGTTTCTAAACTGACTGAGGTTGGCCTGAGAGAGGCCTGATTTAGTTCCTGCCATGAGGTATGACCTCATGGCAGTCTCTTAGGGGGAAATAATCAGTCCTAAACTAAACCCTAAAACAACTCTGCCTGAGAATCCTAAAATACTTTATATGTAACTCACAAAAGCCCAACTCCAGAGGGTTATGGCAAATATTTTTATTTTATTTATTGTTGTTCAGTTACAGATGTCCCACCTTTTTCCCAATTGCTCCCCCAATAATTGAACCCCACCCCATTGTCTGTGTCCATGAGTCCTCTATTCATGTTCCTTTGCTTGCCCCTTCCCCTTCTATCCCTCATTATCCCCCTCCCCCTGCCCCTCTCATCACTGTCTATTTGTTCTTTATTTCTATGTCTTTGGTTCTATTTTGCTCATTTGTTTTGTTGATTAGGTTCCACTTATAAGTGAGATCATATGGTATTTGTCTTTCACCACCTGGCTTACTTCACTTAGTATAACATTCTCCAGTTCCATCCATGTTGTCACGAGGGTAGGAGCTCCATCTTTCTTTCTGCTGCATAGTACTCCATTGTGTAAATGTACCAGTTTTTTTTTATCTGCTCATTTACTGATGGGCAATTATGCTGTTTCTATCTCTTGGCTATTGTAAATAATGCTGCTATGAACATCAGGGTGCCTCGGTTCTCTTGAATTGGAGATTCAGGATTCTTAGGGTATAGTCTGAGCAGCGGGATTGCTGGATTGAAAGGCAGTTCTATCTTTAGTTTTTTAAGGAAATTCCATACTGTTTTCCACAGTGGCTGCACCAGTCTGCATTCCCACCAACAGTGCACTAGGGTTCCCTTTTCTCCACAGCCTCGCCAGCACTTGTTGTTTGCTGATGTGTTTATGATGGCCATTCTGACCAATGTGAAGTTGTATATCATTTTGTTTTTAATTCACATCTCTCTAATGGCCAGTGATGTTGA
The DNA here is from genome assembly GCF_019186645.2 of Phyllostomus hastatus. Lineage (NCBI taxonomy): Eukaryota > Metazoa > Chordata > Mammalia > Chiroptera > Phyllostomidae > Phyllostomus > Phyllostomus hastatus. The sequence continues at coordinate 109,226,899 of NW_025334041.1, read as the reverse complement.
ACATTTTTTTCATGAGTCTCTGGGCCCTCTTATGTCTTCCTTGGAGAAGTGTCTGTTCAGGTCCTTTACCTATTTTTTAATTGGGTTGCTTGTCTTCCTGGTGTGGAGTCATATGAGTTCTTTATATATTTTGGAGATCAAACCCTTCTCTGAGGTATCATTGCAAACATGTTTTCCCAAATGGTTGTTCCCTTTCCATTTTGTTGATTTTTTCAGCTGTGCAGAAGCTTTTTGGTTTGATGTAGTCCCATTTGTTTATTCTTTCCTTTAACCCCTTGCCCAAGGGGATGTATTGGTGGAAATGTTGCTGTGTGGGATATCTGAAATGTTCCTGCCTATGTGTTGCTCTAGGACGTTTACTTAAGTCCTGTATCTATCTAGAGTTTATTTTTGGTGTATGGTGTAAGTTGATGGTCTAGTTTCATTTTTTTCTATGTACCTTTCCAGACCTCCCAACACCATTTTATTGAAGAGGCTATTTTTACTCCATTGTATGCTTCTGCCCCCTTTGTCAAATATTAACTGACAATAGAGACATGGGTTTATGTCTGGGCTCTTTGTTCTGTTCCATTGATCTATGTGTCTGTTTTTATGTCAGCACTAGACTGTTTTGATAACAGTGGCCTTGGAATATAGTTTGATATCAGATATGGTGATCCCTCCTGCTTTGTTCTTCTTTCTCAAAACTGCTGAGACTATTTGAGGTATTTATGGTTCCATATAAATTTTTGAAATGTTTGTTCTATATCTTTGAAATATGTCATTGTTATTTTGATAGGGATTGCATTGAATCTATAGATTGCTTTGGGTAGTATGGACATTTTGATGATGTTAATTCTTCCAATCCACAAACACGGTATATACTTCCATTTGTTTGTGTCTTCCTTAATTTCTTTCTTCAGTGTTGTGTACTTTTCTGAGTACAGGTCTTTTACTTCCTTAGTTAAGTTTATTCCTAAGTGTGGGGGGGCTCCGTCCACAGAGCCCCCCCATCCACCATGGATGAGGATAAGTCTACCAAGACATGATCTGCTTGGGGAGGAAAGGTGGCTGTTCTCTCAGAGGAGAAGGGCCATGAGCTAGTTTCTCAATGGGTTTTTATTGGGTTCACTTTGCACAGGAATACAGGTAAACCTCATCAATCATTGTCAGGCAGTAAGGATCAAACAATAGATAACATTCAAAGAACTATGAGGGCTTATTCTGAGTCAGGGACAGTTAACAAAAGGGCTATAAAACTTTGGGAAACAAACTCATTTCATGCTTGGACCCTTATCAGAAAATTGAGGGTATTATTAGCAAAGCAGGTTTCACAGGACTTTATGCATTCTTTCCTAGGCCTGGTCATCCTGGGGAACCACCTGTTCCTGCCCAGAGCTGCAGTGCCCTCTGGCTTTGTTTCAGGCTTAAGACAGGTGGAGGAAGTAAGGGAGCCAAAAGATCAGGAGACTTCTTGCAGATAGAATGAGGACTCAGGCTTTGTCAAAGCTGAGGGGTTAGAATCCATCACCCCCTTTTCCTATAGCCCCCGAAGTCCTTCCCTGAGGACCCCTTTGTGACCATGTCTGTCTTAGGTCATCCCTCCCTTGCGGATTCTTACTCATCATTGGCTAACCAGTTATCTGCCCAGGGCCAAGCAGGGTGAAGTAAAAGGGGGCAGAGGTGGCGCCCCTGCCAGGAAGATAAGCTTTGTCTCTTCAGTGGCTTATGGTCCCAAGGTTTCTTTACTCAGCCTTAGCCATGGAGGTTACAGCTTCTGAAACCAGGAAGGGTGGTTCCCAACACCTAAGTATTTTATTTTTCTTGTTTTTATAGTAAATGGGATTCCTGCCCCCGCCAATTTCTGTTTCTGATATTTCATTGTTGGTGTACAAAAATGCCTTCAATTTCTAACGTTGACTTTGCATCCTGCCATTTTGCCAAACTCATTTATAAGGTTGAGTAGTTTTTTGGTAGAGTCTATATAGTTTTCTATGTACACTATCATGTTATTTGCAGAGTGACAGCTTTATTTCCTCCTTTCCAATTTGGATGCCTTTTATTTCTTTTTCTTGTCTGATCACTATGGCTAGAACTTCAATACAATGTTGATTAGACGTGGTGAAAGTGGACACCCTCGTCTTGTGCCTGATCTTAGTGGGAAAGCTTTTAGTTCTTGCCTGTTGAGTATGATGTTGGCTGTAGGTTTCTTGTATATGCCCTTTATTACGTTGAAGTATGCTCCCTCTATTCCCATTTTTCTGAGTGTTTTTATCATAAACGAGTGCTGTACTTTATCAAATACTTTATCAAAAATGGGTGCTGTACTTTTTTCAGCATGTATTTATATGATCATGTAGTTTTTGTCTTTTACATTGTTTAAGTGGTGTATTACATTTATTGATTTACAGATATTGTACCATCCTTGCATCCCTGGAGTGAATCCCATTGATCATGGTGTATGATCTTTTTAATGTATTACTGGATATGATCTACCAGTATTTTGTTGAGGATTATAGCAACTATGTTCATCAGCAATATTGGCATGTAGTTTTCTATGAACAACTATATGCCAAGAAAATTTAAAAGCTGCATAAAATGGACAAATTTCTAGAAACATATAATCCTCCAAAACTGAATCATGAAGAAGCAGAAAACCTAAATAGACCAATATCAGCTAGTGAAATTGAAGTGGTAATCAAGAAACTCCCAGCACACAAAAGTCCTGAGCCAGACAGATTCACAGGAGAATTTTACCAAACATTGAGAGAAGCGCTAACCCCAAATCTTTTTAAACTATTCCAAAAAATCCAAGAAGAGGGAAGATCACTAAACTGTTTTTATAAGGCCAGTATTATCTTAATTCCAAAACCAGATAAAGACACAACAAAAAAAGAAAACTACAGGGTTATGACAAATAATTTTTAACAATTTAAGGTGTGTGTATGTTTAATCACATACACATATACACATACATACAACTTAGAGCAAGTTGTACACGCTGTTAGAACATTTGATTTTTTTTCTTACCTATAAAATGAAAGGAACAAATTACTGATCCCTAAAAGACCTGCCAGTTCAAACATTCTATGATTCCTCAAGTTGTTATAGAGCCCCTATTCTACCTCCTTTAAAAATGGTGATGAATGAGGCAAAATTTTTCAATTAAAAGGGAATAGCCCTGGCCAGATGGCTCAGGTGGCTGGAGTGTGCCCCATACACCAAAAGATTGTGGGTTCAAATTCTGGTCAGGGCACAAACCTAGTTTGTCAGCTCAATCCCTTGTCAGGGCACATATGGGAGGCAACCAATCAATGTTTCCCTCTCACTTTGATGTTTCTTTCTCTCTCTCCCCCTCTCTGTTCCTCTCTCTCTAAAAGCAATAAAATATATCCTCAGCTGAGAATTTTTTTTAAAGTGCATTTTCAGTTTGGAAAAGACATTAAAAATTTCAATGGCATATTGTAAAGAAAAAGTTTATGCTAGACTTAAAGTGTAAAAAAATTTAATCACAGTAGTTGTTAAAATGAAAAAAAAATCAATGTGAACCCAAGGCCTTAAATAAATAAATATGTATGTTTGTGTGTATAAATTACATTTCTGTCATTAGAAGTAACCCAACTCAAAGTTGGCTCATCACCAACATTCATGTGCACCCCTTGCAACAAAAAGAGCAAAGAAACTTGCAAGGTAACTAATCTGAAGTAAAGAATCATAAATAGAATATACCTGGTCCAGGTTTAAAAGTAAGGATACTATCAAAATATATATGACATTGAGGTAACCAAGGAGATAGCTTATTTTCATTGCCAATTTGCAACTACTTGAGTATCCAATAGCAAAGAATAGCTAGTCAATTAGTACAAATTGAGCAATTAACTATCCATTATGTTATTTTTAAAAGGATAAAATTGTAAATTTACATAAAACTACAGAAGCAAAATGATCCTAATGATAAAGTTACTTTATATTATTTTTAACATAGAGATTAATATACGTTAGTATTCTCTTCTATTAAAAATATAGCAAATGCATATATACTCATCTTAATCTGTGTAAATAGAGTGAATACAAGGAACTGGAGTAAGTCAAATTGTCTCAGTAATGGCAGAGGCTATTCAAAACCAGGAAAGACTCATTACTGGTGGTCACGTCCAAAGACAAGGAAGAAAGATGAGCCAAAGTTAATCAGTATCTCTGGTCATGTACAGAGTAACTGTATTCCAAGCTGGTGAATTAGTCAAAATACTAAAAGGGTGATGTTTTTATTAAGGATTTATCCCTTGTCTCCTGGGAGAGAAAACCTTGATAACCTTAAAAATTAAAATAATCTGTTGCTAGGTATTAAGTATAATTTTCTAGTAATGCTTGTAAAGGAAATCAAAACGCATCAATTTCAGGAGGTTATAGCATTGTCTAAAGGGAACTTAAAGAACATACCATTTGGAGGAAAACAAGTTCCAAAAAACTAAAGCCAGTATGAAAAGATATATAGTGAGCTTAGAAAGTCCCATTGGCACAGATTTATTTCATTTAAAACAGACCCAGGCCAGAGCATGTTATCTCACATGGAAAAATTGCAAATAGACTCCAATAACTAATCATTCGATGTCCCAATAAAAAAGCAGTTGTTTAATAATTCAGAACCTATAACCTGGGGAAGTTCAAAATGGAATTCTAACCTAGGAAGAAAGATATATAGTAATAATAATATATTCTAAGTTAATAAAGCAATAAACTTAAATTCATAGAATAAATACCTCTGGAATTCATTTAATAAGAAGTATAAAAATAAATCATAAGAACTTTGGTAATTATTGTGTCTTTTTCCTGATATTAAAGTACTCAAAACTCATTTTAAAATGTGATATCTAAGCACTTAGTTTTTATAAATGTTTAGAAGAATCTGATTAATTGATTTTGTAATCAATGTGTCTGTCTCTACAATTTCAACCTTACAAATTTACAGTTTAGTGTATTAGTTGCAAATAATGTCTATGAGTTTAGAATTGTGTTTTCCAGTACAGTACGCACTAGTCAAATAGACCATTTAAATTTAAATAAATTAAAATTGAATAAAGTTAAAATTCAGTTCCTCACTCTTACTAACCATATTTAAACTGCTCAATAGTCACAGGGCTAATGCCTATCATACCTGACAGCACAGACAGAGAAGCCGTATTAGCTTATTTTTAGGTGTGTTAGTTAGGGGAGAGACTATCCAGCTACATTTGTTAACACTCAGAAATACACTGGTTCAACTGGCCCAGTCAAAACAGAAGTCCCCTTTTTTGTAATCTAACAGTCTAGAATCACACGTGGTCCCAACAGAAAATTGGTAGGCAGAGAGGCAAGTTCAGCTCCATGATGTCTCCAAGGACCCAGGTGCTCCTTTCTTGTTTTGCTGTCCCGCAGGGTGCTGTCCTTTTCTGCATGACTGGAACTAGCTCCACGACATCTTGTCAGCATGTTCCAGACTGTCAGATGAGGAAGAAGGAAAAATGAAGAAAAGAAAAATTTCCTTTGCAGAGAATAAATGTTGCACTCATCACCTCCACTCACACCATTGTGGCTGAAACAGGACTGCAGGCCGCATCGGGCTGTCAGGGAGGCTGCAAAAGGTGGTCCAATTGCGTGGCTGTGTGCCCAAGCTACAGGCTGGAGGATGTTATTCTAAAAAAGAAAAGTGGGAGAATGTGTACTAACGAACAATTAGCACTCTGCCACCGAGGAATACTGTTTAATGCATTTCTTTTTGAAAGTGGAGTTTAGAACATATTTAAACAGTGGGAGGTATCCTTCTCCTCATTTAACAGTCCTTGGAAAGTAAAACTCATTGATGTCCCTTCCACAGTTATATAAATTCTACCTCAACACATTTTGTCCTTGCCTAAGTAGTATAAACTGGTAAGATAAAACTTACAGTTACATTTAAAAACTCAACAAAAAGAAAATTTTTGCTTACTTACAATAAGTATCAGTATCCATTTTAACTCACTTGACTTCTTAATAGGGAAAAAATTCTTTAAGGGATATTGCCACCCATAAAATCTGTACAGTAATGTACTCAAGTCGGTACTGCATAATTATGGGGTTGTACAATAGCCAAAAACAATAGTTAAAGTATATAATAAATTTAACAATACTATAGGCATGTTTCATAGATTAAACTCAAGTTCCAAAGTAAACATTGTATTTAAAGTTTGATTTTGTGCCTGAGGAACTAAAGAAGACATTATTAAAATATGCTAAAATTTATTTTTATTTAATAAAACATTATTTGCTATTAAGCTGCAAGCCTAATCATTTTCAACCTGTCAATGAAAGTATTATATTGTATAATAAGTTTTGCAAACCTACCTACCACTTGTGCAAAATTGTTTAACATTCTTTTACATTAAATATTTAAATCATATATTTTAGACAACAGAAATTAGTAATATAACAATAAAAATTACAATATCATAATTATCTTTTAGCAATTGCCTCTGGAAATTCAAAAATGTGATCCATAATTGTTACTAGTAATCTTTTTTGATATGCTTTTGTTCAGATGAAAATGTATGAAGAATTTTATGTATTTTTGTGTTCTTTTTAAGATAAGAATATATTTCAACTGGTGACTAAAAACATTTCAAAAAGCAAAACTGATAGTGTTGCCTTAAAATAAAAGATTTTCAGAGCAATAATTCCTATACAGTATTAAATTATATTGTTTAGGGACCCATGATACTGGTAAATCAACATTCATAAGTTAGTCAACAGTGTCTGAAAGGAAATTGTGTACCTTTCATTATTTGTTAAGTTGACCTTAATAATATGCTAGATGCACCATTTCCAAAGAAAATGAGTTCTACTTTCCTCAATTATTACATTTAAGCAAATAGCCCATGAACTCACTTTTAATAACAATCAAAATATCTTCCCTTCCTAGTGGCACTTAACAGCTAAGAGGAAACAGCGTAACATGAGGACACCGTCTTCTCAACCAGCTCCCCTCACTATTGTTCGTTTTCAAATATTTCCCCCTCTGGCCCCCCTCTGGCCCCCCTCTGGCCCATGCCACCCTCTCACATGGACATTTCTACTCTGTCAGGATTAACCCCAACAATGTTCCTCCCATTCAAGAAGTAACATAAAGAAGAGAAAGTGACGTTTTAGAATAATCATCTTGAATCTACAGCTTATTTAAGAAATAAAATAATTTACCTATTTTTCCACAATACGAGGCATCAGATATTAAGAAAAAGTGTCATAGTAGAGAATATTTTTAAAAGCTGGATTCAGTAGGAAGAATAAAGCAGGAAAAGAAAAGAAAGGAAAGAAAAGAACCCCCTATAACTGCATAGAAGAACTGGCAAGAAATTGAGAGCAATCATCGGGACAAAAATGACAACAAGCAGAATCCAGAGGGAACAAAATGCTGATGCTGGTGTCTGTCACGAGAAGATCTGCTGATCCATAGAGGCCTGTTAACTTCATGCTTATCAGGCTACACAACTAAAGAACAGGCATAAACGCAAGCACTACATCCAGTGGGAATTTAGATCAGAGACTCTCATCAAAGAATAAAATCCCTGAGAGATGATGATGCCTCACTGAAAATTTTATAGACTCTGTACTGAACAGGAGAAAATAAATATTTGCTTATTTCATTTTCATTAGACCTGGGGTGAGGAGGAATGATCATCTCTTCTGAAACTTTGTAACAAGAAGCATAATCTCAGCTGGACTGGGGCTGAAATATTACTTGCTTCTGTGGCTCCCCACAAGCCTCAGCCAATAATTTAAAGTTGGTTATGAATCAGCAATATGCCTTTGAAGCAAGCATACTACTCTGGAAGAAAATACCTTAAAACAAAAACTTGAAAGAATTATCATAGATAAACTCCCAAGGAACATAAACTCACAATTTTAAAAAATCAAAAACACATGAGGAACCAATCCAAAATGGGCAAAAGTCAACAGAAACAACAAAAAAGATTAGATCCTCCTGGGTGGCGTAGCTCAGTGGATTGAGCACAAGCTGCAAACCAAAGTGTCGCAGGTTCGATTCCCAGTAAGGGCACATGCCTGGATTGCAGGCCACAGCCCCCAGCAACCGCACATTGATGTTTCTCTTTCCCTCTCTTTCTCCCTCCCTTCCCTCTCTAAAAATAAATAAATAAAATTTAAAAAAAAAAAGATTAGATCCTCTTAAATGGCAGATGTTAGAATAATCAGGTAAAGTATTTAAATCAATATACTTCCTCTATTTAAATATTTAATGAATAGACATAGGGCATCTATCTAGAAGGGATTTTAGATTTTTATAAAATGTTTAAACTACTAGAAATCAATTAAAAAGTTGTGACCTACTTAAAAGAAATTAGACAAGACTTGAACAAGGACTTCAAAAAAGGCCAAGAGAGAAAACATAAATGGCCAATTAACACATCAAAAGTGTTCCATATTACTAATACTCAGCAAAGTAAAAATTAAAATCTGGGAAGGTCCCATTAAACACCAAACACACTGGCAATTTTCAGAAGTCTGACAATGTCAAATTTGACAAGCATGTACAGCAAGGCAGATCTCTTAATCTCATATACAGCTGGTAAGCATTGATACATACACTTTAGAAAAGTTTGGCATTATCTATTAGAATGGAAAATTCCCCCAACACTATGATCCAACAATTCCGCTAATGTATAAATGCACAAGAGGACCTCATTCAACACTATACAGCAAAGGTTTAGAGCAGCCTTGTTCATAATACCAAAAAAAAAAAAAAAGAACCTGGAAACTACCTAAATTTTCATCTGTAGCTGACAAACTACAACTATATGCAAGAACATAGATGAATTACATGATATAAGCAAAAAGATTTATATGTATCTCCAGTATCTATCAAGTCTAACACAGGTAAAACTAAACTGTATTACTTAGGGATGCATTTGTAAGTGGAAAACTATAAAGAATAGTAAGGAAATGGTTTATCATAAAATTCAGGATTGTGGTTCCCTTTGGGATAGTTAGTTATGATGAGGAGAGGCAAATGGTATGCCTCGGAGTGCTAATAATGTTCTTAACCAGGGTGGTGATTATTTTTGTAATTATTTATTAAGCTCATATATATTTTATAATGCTAATGTGGTTTTATGGCAATATAAGTTTATAAGTTAATATAGAAATAGAAACTAAAACCTCAGAGGTTTTGCAGAGGTCATTATTATTCAACAATTATTTCATGTGTTCCTCTACATTTTACCATCTCTTTGGAAATTAGGTGGTGGCCAATGTGATTATTTCTGGCTAATGAGCTATTAGCAGAAGTCATATGTGTCCCTTCTGGTCTGAAGCACTTCAAAACCAGCATACGTTCTCCATATTCTCTCTCCCCCTGCTGTGGCAAGCCCTGAATCCCCGCGATGAAATAGCGAAGCCACAACATGTAAGCCACCCGGATTCATGGATACCAGCCCAGAAGGCAGGTGTTCTGCAGCACTGCTGGGCCCTCGGTGCCTGAGTGAGGAGTCAACTTCATGTTTAAAGCCACTGAGTGTAGGGCTTAAATGTTTCTGCAGCGTAGCCTAGCCTAAGTGACCAATACCAATGAGACCTAAAAATGTTGAACAATAGACTCCTCAGGTTTTTTAAAAAGAGAAACGTGAAATAGAGGCAAAGTGACATGGAAAATAACATGAAGTCTAGTACATGTCTAATTACAGTTCCAGAAGAAAATTCTCCACTGAGAATAGAGGGAAAAATAAAATTCATAGAGACATTGGCTGTGGATCTCTCAGAATTGTTTAAAGACAGCATTCCTCAAATTCAGGAAATCCCAGATGAAGAGAAGGAAATCCACAGCTAAACATGGGGCTGCAGAGCATCAAAAGCAAAGCGAAGGTGTAACAAGTATGCGGAGACAAACATCACACTACCTGTAAGGAAACAACAGTTTACTCTGTCAGGTGACATCTACAAACCATAATGACATCCTACATAGTAAAATAGTGTCTTCTTAACACTAAGAGAAAAATTAATTAATTGTTTGATGGATTAATTAGGTTGTAAAACCTTTCCTATCACTCCAGACACTCTTTACACTGCTCTATTGTTTTCACTTAACACTTATTACCTTGTAAAATATTGTATAATTTATTATTTATTATTATATCTATTGTTTATTGCCACCCTCACCAGAATGTAAGCTTCATGGATGTCTTACATAGTTCAGCAACTTTTAACTGGTGTGCCGCCAGCATTTTCAAAACCTGCAATACCTGACTGATCTTTTTTCCCTTAGATTGTCAAATAAAAAAATGACAACAACAAACACAACAATAGCTGTCAAGAGTGAGCAAATCAAAAGTATACCCATTTTCTGTCATATCGGCAATACATTTTGATATGTTTTTCAGTGTGCCACAGCATTTTAGTAGTTACTTTGTGTGTGCCATGAAAAAGGTTAAAAATCTCAACAGACCCTGAAATAAAGATGCGAAGTTAAGTAGTTCATCTGAATGACAAGGGCAGAAAGTACAGTGAAAGGCTGGGAAGTGAGAGAGGAAAGGGAAGAAAGACCTAACAAAGGCATACAAAAGTGAGCAGGTTTCTGCTGGAAAAACAGGTTTCAACCCACCTGGGTCCCTTGGAAAAACTGGGTGGAGTGTGCATCCACACTTCACTGATTGAGGAGCACTCATGGACACTAACTCTACAGCATTTCTAGACTGCCCACATGGCCAAGATGCTTCAGTGGCTAGAGAAGACCAGGCCAAGAGATGCAGGAAGTTATCAGTGTACATGGGAACTGTCCACCACACACCTCAGAGATGAGCCAAAGGGATACGATGGGCAGGAACCAACCACCTTGCTACCATAGAGATCTTTGTGAGCGTGTATTTGGAGGGAGGGGAGGGTTGTTTTGTGCATTAATGAATCTATTTTGATTTAAGTGTAATTGGTAAATAATATTATCTTAGTTATATTTGTTTCAGGTGTACAATTTTGATACCTTACAAAGTGATCATCACTAATTATTGTAATCATCTGTCACCATGCAAATCTATCACAATATTATCCCTACCCCTTCCCCTCTGGTGACCATCCCTTTGTTCTCTGTTTCTATGAGTCTGTTTTTGGTTTTCTTTTGTTTGTTCATTTGTTTGTTGTTTGAGATTCCACATATGAGTGAAAAATATATGGTATTTGTGTTGCTCTGACTTATTTCACTTAGCATAATACCTTCTAGGTCCACCAATAATGTTTAAATTAACATATCCCACAGGTTGAGAAAAGATCCTGGAACCTAGTAGGCAAACCAAAAATTTACATTGACTACTGTTGAATAAATAAAGGGTCAAAACATCACATAAAACTAGAAAATGTGTACATGTGTAACTAAACAAAAGAGAAGATTCCCATGTGCCACGATTTGTGGGATATAGCTAATGCAGTACTTTGAGATAAATGGATAGCCAGAAATTCTTCAATGACTGTTAAGAAAGACTAAAAATTGATAGTCTAAGCATCCAATTTAAGGCTTTAGAAAAAGAATAAAATAAGCTTGTAGAAATTCAAAAGAAGATGATAAAGACAAGAACAAAAATAAATTTAAATAGACAATAAAAGTATGATTTAAAACACTAAGTAAGCCAAAAGTTGCTTTTGCCTCTTAGTTACCAATTAAGTTCATTTTGTTAAAAAAATATTCAGGTTGTATTGTGTTACCCATAGTAATCTTTTTTTCTCATTCTCTGTTGCATCTGTAGTTGTGTTCTTATTTTAATCACAGTTTGGTTTATTTGTGCTTTCTTTCTCTTTTTTCCTTGATTAATATTGATGAGAACAAATTGATGAGAATCTTAGCAATCTTTAAGGTTGATAACAATCTTAGCAATATTCAGCACCTTCATAGAAAGAAAATCTCAGACCCAAAAGGCTTTACAGGAAAGTTTCTACCAAATGCTCCAAGAAGAAACTATTCCAATTTTGCGCAAACTTTTCCAGAGACTAGAAAAATAAAGGAATTGTTCAAAGAGACTATTCAGTCAGCTATTGCTGCAATAATGCTTAGCATTTTGCAACTACAAATGATTGTGTGTTATTGGCACAGGAAGGTAAAAAGAGATCAATAGAACTAAGCAAAAAATCCAAAAACAGAACTTTGCATAAATACAGACATCATATGTGGTGGAGATAGAGGCGCAGGAAGAACCATGCAGTGGATTGTGCTGAAGCAAATGGTTTTTCATATGGAAAAAAATTAAACTGAATTGAAGGATGTAAATAAAAACAGCAAACCTTGAAAAAGTTTTAGGAAAAAAAATGCAGGTGAATTTCTTTATGAATCCCAGATAAGGAAGAATTTGTTTAACAGGACAAAGGAGCACAGACCCTAAAGGAAAAGACCTATAAATTCAACCACTTTAAAATGAAGAAGTGGCAGAAATAACTTGCAACATATATATAATCTGCAAAGGAGTTAAAAAACTGTAAACAGTAGTAAAAATGAAAACCTATTAGGAAAAATGAGCAAAACGCAAGCAGACACTTCACAGAAGCAGAAACACAAATGTGAAATTTGAAAAGGCACTCTGCTCTCATCTGAAATCAAAACATAAATCTAACCATGAGATTTCATTTTAAGTGCACCAAACTGACAAAAATTAAATAACCA